>NC_073224.2:218017500-219430000 GCF_029281585.2 Gorilla gorilla gorilla
GGCTGTGGTCCCAGCTGAGGCAGAAGGATCACTTGAGCCCAGGAGGTCGAGGCTGTAGTGAGCTACGACTGGGTCACTGCACTCTAGCCTGGGCAACAGACTGAGACCCTGTCTCAAAAAAATAAAAAATAAGGCTGGGTGCGGTGGCTCACACCTGTCATCCCAGCACTTTGGGAGGACAAGGTGGGTGGATCACCTGAGATCAGTTCAAGACCAGCCTGGCCAACATGGCGAAACCCCATCTCTACTAAAAATACAAAAATTAGCCAGGCGTGGTGGTGCACACCTGTAGTCCCAGCTACTCGGGAGGCCAAGGCAGGAGAATTGCTTGAACCTGGGAGGCGGGGGTTGTAGTGAACCAAGATTGTGCCACTGCACTCCAGCCTGGGCCACGGAGCGAGACTCCATCTCAAAAATAAATAAATAAAATAAAAATTATCTATATATAATATTCATTCATAGGGTTGTTGTAAGGATTGAGTTAAATGCAATGGTGTCTGTAGCTGGATGGGACACTCCCCGCACAGCCACATCATAGGTGTTAGGTAAATGTCAGCCATTCTCCTCATCATTTGGTGGAGGGTAGCAGAGGGTCCCCTACTCTTGTTCCCTGCCAGAGCTACTGTGGCCAGTGCCGGCCTGTAGGATGGGTCATGAGCAGATAGGGCTGGGGGGGTGTGGAGCCACACACAGTATGGACATCCTGGGCCAGTCACTCGCCCAAGCCTGCCTGCTCATCTGTAAGATGGAGAGAACACCAAGGCTCTGAACCGTTTATTGCCACAGTCCAAGGTGACCAACGGTCCCAGTAGCTCCGGACTGAGGGGTTTCTTGGGATGTGGGACTTTCAGTGCTAAAGCCAGACAGAACTTGGCAAGTAGAATGGCGGGTCACCCGACACGGATCCTGTTGACTACATAAAATAAAATAAAATAAAATAAAATACATTGATTTAAGGAAAGCAATTATGCTGAAGTAAAGTAATCAAAACATGTTTTAAGTTTTCTGACTTGCTATATATGTGCTTCTTTATTAACACATCAAATAACAAGATCTGGTGGTCTCAGTAGCTACCACAATTTCAAAGCAGCAATATGTGTAAATGATATTTTGAAATATTTGCAGCTACTGTCATGTGATAAGCAAATACTAATAACAAAGTTGCAGGTCCTACCACTGCTACTTTGGTTTCTTGCCTACATCTCATTGACAGAACTGCTCAATTTCAGTGAGAAGTGAGTGAAATTGAGGTGTAATGCTTTCCCATCCAAGGTCATGGGCTCCCTGAATTCTGTCGACAGCCCCCGTGGGTCCCCAGGGACTGCAGGCTCAGAGCCCCCTAGTCCTGCATATTGGCGTGGAGGTGGGGGTCAGGGGAACTGACGGGAGATTTTGATGCCTGATGCAGCAGGTATGGCACCATCCTCCTCTCTCCCACAGATGCCCCTGGGCAGTACGGAGCCTATTTCCATGATGATGGCTTCCTCGCCTTCCCTGGCCGTGTCTTCTCCAGGAGGTGAGACTGGCATTGGAAGG
This sequence comes from Gorilla gorilla gorilla, assembly GCF_029281585.2. Lineage (NCBI taxonomy): Eukaryota > Metazoa > Chordata > Mammalia > Primates > Hominidae > Gorilla > Gorilla gorilla. The sequence goes on from NC_073224.2 coordinate 218,019,037, forward strand.
GCCCATGGGCCTAATGGGGAGGATGGGAATCTGGGACTTCTGTCCCCTCACCCACTCTTCCTCCGCAGCCTGCCCGAGGTGCCCGAGACCATCGAGCTGGAGGTTCGGACCAGCACAGCCAATGGCCTCCTGCTCTGGCAGGGTGTGGTGAGTGTGGGCATCCGGCTGGGCTCTTGGGGCTCCTGGGTCAGGAAGCTGGCTTCCTGGTGGCCGGAATGGTGGGGGGAGGGGAAAGTGGAGCCCCCTGGCCTCGGCAGCCTCTGCTCTCCAGGCTGGGGACCCCAGAGACCCTGTGCTTCCCTGGCAGGAGGTGGGAGAGGCCGGCCGAGGCAAGGACTTCATCAGCCTCGGGCTTCAAGACGGGCACCTTGTCTTCAGGTAGGTCCTGGCACCTGGCCGTTCCTCTCCCTTCCCTGGTCCCAGCACCCCACCCCCCGGTCCTGCCCCAGCTCATACTTCTTGGGCCTGGATGACTGCAGGTACCAGCTGGGTAGTGGGGAGGCCCGCCTGGTCTCTGAGGACCCCATCAATGACGGCGAGTGGCACCGGGTGACCGCGCTGCGGTAAGGGACCCTGCCGGGCACTCGGGATGGGGCCCAGCGTTCTGGAGTGGGGCAGGACGCCCGCTACCATGGGCAGAGAGGCAGGTATTGAGCTCTGTGGAGACAGAACTTGAAGCCAGGGGAGGGGAGAACCCACCAGCCAGGGCTCGGGCTTCCATCTCGGACTGAACTCCGCTGGGGGCAGGCGAGTGCCCCAGGAGTGGGAGGAAACCTGGGTGCAGAAATGAGGAAGCTGTGTTTGTGGGGCCCGATCTCTCGTTCAGCGGGGGAAAGAAAGAGCTTGGGGAACAGGGACAGACTTCTGAGTCTGGAGTCTCGATGCCAGAGGGAGGGGACTCTGTTGTGGGGCCGAGGAGGACCAGGGAGTTTGTGGGAAGGGGCCTGACCCAGTTCCACTGCAGGGAGGGCCGCAGAGGTTCCATCCAAGTCGACGGTGAGGAGCTGGTCAGCGGCCGGTCCCCAGGTCCCAACGTGGCAGTCAATGCCAAGGGCAGCGTCTACATCGGTAAGTCTGGGGCTCCTTCTCAGGGCAGGGGCAGGAACGGCACTCCCTTAGGGCTAGAGCTCGCCCAGCCTTCCTCGCCTCCTGGGCTGCTGGAGCCCACAGGCCCTGTCCTCTCACCTCCCGGCAGGCGGAGCCCCTGACGTGGCCACGCTGACCGGGGGCAGATTCTCCTCGGGCATCACAGGCTGTGTCAAGAACCTGGTGCTGCACTCGGCCCGACCCGGCGCCCCGCCCCCACAGCCCCTGGACCTGCAGCACCGCGCCCAGGCTGGGGCCAACACACGCCCCTGCCCCTCGTAGGCACCTGCCTGCCCCACACGGACTCCCGGGCCACGCCCCAGCCCGACAATGTCGAGTATATTATTATTAATATTATTATGAATTTTTGTAAGAAACCGAGGCGATGCCACGCTTTGCTGCTACCGCCCTGGGCTGGACTGGAGGTGGGCATGCCACCCCCACACACACAGCTGGGCAAAGCCACAAGGCTGGCCGGCAAGGCAGGTTGGATGGGAGTGGGCGCCTCAGAAAGTCACCAGGACTTGGGGTCAGGAACGGTGGCTGGGTGGGCCCAGAACTGCCCCCACTGTCCCCCTACCCACCGATGGAGCCCCCAGATAGAGCTGGGTGGCCTGTTTCTGCAGCCCTTGGGCAGTTCTCACTCCTAGGAGAGCCAACCTCGGCTTGTGGGCTGGTGCCCCACAGCTACCTGAGACGGGCATCGCAGGAGTCTCTGCCACCCACTCAGGATTGGGAATTGTCTTTAGTGCCGGCTGTGGAGCAAAAGGCAGCTCACCCTGGGCAGGCGGTCCCCATCACCACCAGCTCATTTTTCAGCACCCCCACCCACCTCCACCCAGTCCCTGGCACCTCCTCTGGCAGCCTCCCCCTCCTACCACGTCCTCCTGGCCTGCATTCCCACCCCCTCCTGCCAGCACACAGCCTGGGGTCCCTCCCTCAGGGGCTGTAAGGGAAGGCCCACCCCAACTCTTACCAGGAGCTGCTACAGGCAGAGCCCAGCACTGATAGGGCCCCGCCCACCCCAGGCCACATCCCCACCCATCTGGAAGTGAAGGCCCAGGGACTCCTCCAACGGACAACGGACGGATGCCGCTGGTGCTCAGGAAGAGCTAGTGCCTTAGGTGGGGGAGGCAGGACTCACGACTGAGAGAGAGAGGAGGGGATATGACCACCCTGCCCCTTCTGCGGGAGCCTGAAGATCCAGCTCAAGTGCCATCCTGCCAGTGGCCCCCAGACTGTGGGGTTGGGACGCCTGGCCTCTGTGTCCTAGAAGGGACCCTCCTGTGGTCTTTGTCTTGATTTTTCTTAATAAACGGTGCTATCCCCGCCAGGGGCCTCCCTAGTCTTTGATGAGGGCTTCACTCAGTGGAGCCTGTGGATGGGGCAGAGCAGGGCAGGTGAGATCTGGGGGTGAAGCAAGCTGGCTTTGGATCAGCGAGGCCCCCAGGCCCCCAACCCTGTGAGGCAGGAATTGTCCTATTTTCTAGAGGGGCAGCTGAGTCTCAGAGGGTTAGGGGGCCTGTCCGACATCAGACAGAGAGCCAGGGGGTTAGAACCCAAAGAGTCTGACCCCAGAGCCTAGTCTCATTCCCGTGTGCCCGAAGCCCCTCTAGGGATGGCCTCCCTGATCCTATAAGGCTGGGCCACTCAACTGCAGCCCCCTGGGGAGACCTGGCTGGGACATGGGTAGCACGTGGTACAGGCTGTGCTGCAGTGGAGGCAGAGGCCATGGGCACCAGGTTGCCAGGCCAGCCAGCTGGGAGAGCAACAGCACCAGAGGAGGCCCACGAGGAGGCCAGCAGAGGCCAGGAGCATCGAGGAGGCCAGCGCCACCCCTCGGAGCTGGGGGCCTGTGGGAAGAGAAAGTCCACTCAGGCCTCGGCCTGGGTCCTCTGCCCCGTCTCCATCACCTAGAGAGGGACAGGTGTGATTTTGGTGGGAAGAGTAGGAGCAAGGTGTAACCTTCCAAAGCTGCATCTTGTCTTGTGGGGTCCCTGCCTGCTGGGGAACTCCTCTCAGCTGCAATCCGGAGGGATCCTGCAGACCCGAGAGCTGGGGAGGGAGTCGGGGGTCTGGAGGTATGGGCATCTGTACTTCCTGTCTGGCTGGGCACCGGAGAGGGACCTGCATGGGAAAGAACAGAACTAGCACACTGAGAACTGCCCTTTCTGGGACACTTGTGTGTTTCATTCAATCCTCACAAGACTTCCCTGAGTTTGTCACTCTTTGTGTTTCCATTTTACAGAGAGGTTGTCACTTGCTGAGTTCAATTAGCTGGAAGTGATAGGAGGACTTGAACTCACACGGTCTGGCTCCAGGGCCTAAGGTCTATGAGTGGAGCTACTTCCCAAGGAAGAGGGTGTACATGTACTGAGCATTGAGGCAGGGTCTCACTCTGTCGCCCAGGCTGGAGTCCAGTGGCGCAATCACCACTCACTGCAACTTCTGCTTCCCAGGCTCAAGCGATCCTCCTACCTCAGCCTCCCGAGTAGCTGGGACTACCAGCACATGCCACCATGCCTGGCTAATTTTTCTATTTTTTGTAGAGATGGGATCTCACTATGTTGCCCAAGCTGGTCTCGACTCCTGAGCTCAAGCAATCCACCTGCCTCAGCCTCCCAAAATGCTGGGATTCCAGGTGTGAGCCACCATGCCTGGCCATGAGCATTTTCTGTGCATCAAGCACCACACTCTGTGCTGGGCCCATTACCTATGTATGCCACTCACAGTTTACAACAGCTCTGAAGGGTGAGGTTTATCCCCATTTCACAGATAAGGAAACTGAGGCATAGAGGTTCATTCTTCCATTCATTTGACTAGTATTTCTTGAGCATCTCCTATGCCCCCAGGCATGGCTCTAGCAACTGGGGGATACAACCATGAGCACATGACAAATATGTCTTCATGGCACTGGGAGTTTAGTGTGGGGAGAAACAAAACACATGAATAGAATGTATGTCTAAAGGAGATAGATGCTAGTGAGAAAAATTACGCATGTTTGTGGGGGCAGGGCTGCCGCTTTTCTTACTGTGGCAAAGCACATAACGTTTACCATTTAACCATGGTTAGGGGTACAGTTCAGTGGCATTAAATATATTCTGATAGAGTTTGGATCTGTGTTCCCACCCAAATCTCAGGTCAAATGGTAATTCCCAGTATTGGAGGTGGGGCCTGGTAGGAAGTGATTAGATCATGGGGGTGGATTTCTCATGAATAGTTTAGCACCATCCCTTTGGTGCTGTTCTCAAGATAGTGAGTTCTCTCAAGATCTGGTTGTTTAAAAGTGTGCAGTGCCTCCCCACTCACTCTCTCTTGCTCCTACTCTGGCTGTGCCTGCTCCCCTCGCCTTCTGCCAAGATTGTAAGTTTCTTGAGGCATCCCCAGAAGCTGAGCAGATGCCAGCATCATGCTTCCTGTGTAGCCTGCAGAACTGTGAGACAATTAAACCTCTTTTCTTTATAAATTACCCAGTCTCAGGTGTTTTTTTATAGCAATGCGAGAATGGACTAATACGCATTCACATTGTGCAGCCATCACCGCCATCCATCTCCAGAACTTTCTATCTGCCCAAACTGAAACTCCATCAACTCCGTCAATTCCATTAACTCCATATCCTCCTTGTCCCCACCCCCCCAGCCCCTAGTGACCATGGCTCTACTTCCTGTCTCTGTGATTTTGACTATTCTAATATACATATGTATATGCTTATAAAGAAAATTTATAATTTTCTTATAAATTTATAAAGAAAGGTAATTTATAAAGGTAATTTATAAATTTATTAATTTATAAAGGTAATTTATAAATTTATAAAGGTAATTTATAAATTTATAAATTTATAAAGGTAATTTATAAATTTATAAAGGTAATTTATAAATATAAAGGTAATTTATAAATTTATAAAGGTAATTTATAAAGAAAAGAGGTTTAATTGTCTCACAGTTCTGCAGGCTGTACAGGAAGCATATCTAATATACATATTAGAATATAATATTTTAAGTTACTAATAATATAATAACTTTTTTTTCTGAGACAGAGTTTCGCTCTGGTTGCTCAAGCTGGAGTGCAATGGTGCGATCTCGGCTCACCGCAACCTATGCCTCCCGGGTTCAAGTGATTCTCCTGCCTTAGCCTCCCAAGTAGCTGGGACTACAGACATATGCCACCACGCCCAGCTAATTTTGTATTTTTAGTACAGATGGGGTTTCTCCATGTTGGTCAGGTTGGTCTCGAACTCCCGACTACAGGTGATCCGCCCACCTCGGCCTCCCAAAGTGCTGGGATTACAGGCGTGGGCCACCGCACCTGTCCAGGGTTGCTATTTTTACATAAAGGAGTCAGGGAAGAACTTAGAGACCCACCAGGAAGCAAAGGAACGAGCTTGCAATGCAGATCTCAGAAGAAAAGTCTTCTGGTAGAGGACACAGCTACTGCAAAGGCCAGAACAAAGCTGGAGTTGTGGAGGGGAGGCGGGGCCAGGGAGGGGGTGGGGCAGGGAGGAGGCGGGGCCAGGGAGGGGGTGGGGCGGGGAGGCGGGGCCAGGAAGGAAGAGGCGAGGCCAGGAAAGAAGGGGCAGGGCCAGATCGTGCAGGGCCTTTGAGCCCGGGGGAGGCTTTGCCTTTGCTGAATGTGATGAGGGTTTTGAGCAGGAGAGTGACATAACCTGATTTACTGTTTTAAAAGGTTCCTCTGGCGGGGAAGAATAACTCCCCACTCAAGTGGGCTATACCTAGTGACTTCCCAAGAATACAGTGGGGAAAGATGGGACCAAAAGTAACGGTGGAGAAATGAGGCAGACATCAGCCAGGCGGTCAAGGTCAGCGTCAACCACCGTCCAACACCAAACACCCAACACCAAAGTCATGTTTGGTGTGATGTGATGTGATGAAGACGGCATTTCACCTCTGTGAACTGTAACTCTAGTCTTTTCATGAGAAAAGTATCAAATAAATCCCAATAGTGGGGCATCCTACAAAATCCCTGAGCAGTACTCACAACTGTCAAGGTCATTAAAAACAAGGAAATCCTGAGAAACTGCCACAGCCAAGGGGAGCCTAAAGAGGCATCATGACTATTAATGAATGTAACATGAGTCTGGGTGCGGAGGCTCACGTCTGTAATCCCAGCACTTTGGGAGGCCAAGGCGGGTGGATCACTTGAGGTCAGGAGTTTGAGACCAGCCTGTCCAACATGGAGAAATCCCGTCTCTACTAAAAATACAAAAATTAGCTGAGCGTGGTGGTGTGCACCTGTAATCCCAGCTACACGGGAGGCTGAGGCAGGAGAATCGCTTGAACCAGGGAGGCAGAGGTTGCAGTGAGCCGAGATCACGCCACTGCAGTCTGTCTAGCCTAGGCGACAGAGCAAGACTCTATCTGAAAAAAAGTAATAAAATAAATAAATAAATAAATGTAACATGAGATGCTGAGTGGGATCCTGGGACAGAAAAAGGACATGAGGTAAAAACTAGGGAAAACTGAACAAACTGTGGAATTTAGTTAATAATATTACTTCATTAATTAAAACAAATGTCTCATACTAATGTAAAATGTCAGTAATAGCACCCAAACTGAGTGCTGGGTATATGAGAATTTTCTGTACTATTTTCTCAATTTTTTTGTAAATCTAAAACTGCCCTAAAAAATGAAGTTCATGCAATCCCGGCACTTTGGGAGGCCAAGGTGGGAAGATCTTGAGTCCAGGAGTTCGAGACTAGCCCTTGCAATACAGTGAGACCTCATCTCTACAGAAAACACAAAAATTAGCTGGGCATGGTGGTTCATGTGTGGTCCCAGCTACTCTGGGGGCTGAGGTGGGAGGATCACCTGAGCCCAGGAAGCAGAGGTTGCAGTGAGCCGAGATGGCGCCACTGCACTCCAGCCTGGATAACAGAATGAGAACCTATCTCAAAACAATAAATAAGTTCATTTGAAAAAAAGAAAAAGAAAAAGAAGGCTCCCCCAGGCTTCCTTCTTCCTGTGTTGTCAGAGGCAAAGGACAGAAGGAGGGAGACCAGTTCAGAAGTTATTAGAACAACCCAGACAAGAGCTGGTGGTGGCTCAGACCAGGTGATGGCAGAGCAGGTGTGAGAAGGGTCAGAGTCTGGAGAGCTTTCAAAGGACTTGTCGCTGGCTTGGTTATGGGTTATAGGCTATGGGTTAAGCGAGGAGTAAAAGATGACTCAGTGAGGCCTGGGCAGCTGGAATGTGAAGTCGCTGCTCAGCGAGAGGGAAGTAGGATGCAGGGAGGGCTGTGGACAAGGAGTCCAGTATGGGGCAAGTTAAGTTTGAGATTTCGCCTATACACCCATGCAGAGATGCTGAGCAGGGAGGAGGTTATGTGGCTGAAGTTCAAAGACAAGTCCCACAGGTGATACGATATAAATGAGACCCACAAGGGAATGAGCCTGGATGGAGGACAAGGGGACATAGGACCTGGGTCTCATGGCACAAAGCATACAGCATCAGGGAAATGACCAGGAACCTGCAAAGAAGGCTGAGCGGGGGATGGGGAAGGTAAGTGTGTGGGGTTCTGGGAAACTGCATTTCACCCCTGTTCAACTGTACATGGCAGCCCTACCTCCATCCCACTCCTAATTGGGTGTGGTGGGCAGGTGGGACATCTCTAGATCCCCAGGAAGGTTATTCCTGGGTGATTTATTCTGGTCCCTTCCACCAACCCTAGCCCTCCTATCCCACTCCCCTGTCTACAGAGATCATTCCTGCTCATTTTACTCACTGGCTTTATGACCTTGGGCAAGTCACTTCTTTCTAGGCCTCAGTTTCCTGATCTGTAAAGTGTAGGAATCAGACTGGATTGATGGTTTTCAAAGTATGTCTTGAGGTTGACACTCAGGGCCCTCAGAGAGACATCAGGCAGCCAGGGCCCCAGGCCCACCATCCAGTTAAGCAGAGGATATCTCCTTTGAATGTCTTGGGCCTCCATGCCAGGTCCCATTTAGCAAAAGTTTCCACCACTAAAGCATCATTTGGAATCCGCCGGCTGAGATCATCTGCAGCATAGTTCTGGCCCTGACTGCTCTGCCCCTCCAGCCCTTGGCCTAAGCCGATTCCACACTTCCGCTTTCCTCTCTCCTGCCTCCCCACCGGGGCCCTGCCCTAGGGAAGGGGAGTTAGGGCCAGGCTTCCCTCCAGCTGTTCAGTAGGGCCCAGTCCACACCCCGCACTGACCTCTGCAGTCAGCTGGTGACCAGGAGCCCTGGTCACTGCCATCGCCACGGTTGTCCATGCCCCAGGGGTCACACACGAGGCTTGAGGGGATGCACCTGCCATTCTGGCAGCGGAAGTAGGCACCACAAGGTCCTGAGGCCAGAAGCAGAAGCCTGAGGTGAGGATTCTGGTCCAGCCCACGACACAGCAGGATGTGTGGCCCCATGGTGACAGTGTGGGGGTGTGGGCAGGAGAGAGCTGCCCTCATGCATGCAGATGAGAACATGGATGAGTGTTTCATGGGGAGGAGGGTGGAGGACGGCAGCTAACATGTACTGACTTCCTCTTCTGTGCCATGCACAGCTGTAAATACTTCACATCCTGGCCCATTGAGGCCTCACAATACCCCTATGGGGCAAATACTGTTATTAGTTTTATTATTTTTTAATTATTATATTTTTTAAATAATTTTTTGTTGTTGTTTTAGGCAGGTCTCTCTCTGTCACCCGGGCTGGTCTTGAATTCCTGAGCTCAAGTGATCCTCATGACTTGGCCTCCCAAGTGCTGGGATTACAGGCGAAAGCCACGGCGCCCAGTTGGGCGAGTATTATTAATTTCAGTTCCAAGAGGCCCCTTTCCTGGCTTGAGTTGGTTTCTGCTGCCTACAGGCCTGGCGAGTCCTAAGCACACCCTTCTGCAAACATCCGAAGGGCTGACCCAGCGCAGAGCGGCCAGCATGTGGCATGAGAGCATGTGAGCTGTGTGTAAGTGTGCAAGGCGGTGCTGTGTGCATATGAGGTGTGTGATGGTGAGTGTGCAGTGTGAGGTGTGTGCTGCAGTGAGAGGCATGAGTGTGGAGTGTGTGGGGGCGATGAGGTGCGTGGGTTGTGCGTATGTGACATGGGTGTGGATGTCAGAGTGTGAGGTGTGAACGTGTGGGAGTTGTGTGTGAATGTGTGTGGGGAGGAAGTTGTGTGTGGCTGTGTGTGTATGTGTGTGTGCACTGGGGCTGGTAGGACAGTCTGACGCACACATCCATGGTAGCCAGATTTATATGGTTTGCTCTTAGGATCCGGGAGGTCCCTTATTGTGACTCTGCCACTAGCCACCACCTTCTTCCCTCCCGTTGGACCCAGTCCCTGCCATCTTGTGCTTCGGGCACCCCCGCCATTCCCCTGTCGGCAGCGGCCCTCACCGGGGCCCCCACTGTGGCCCCAGTCCCGCATGGCCTCTGCAGAGGGTCCCGTCCCGGCCTTCAGCCCCAGCTCACCCAGACGGAAAGAGGTGACTTCGCCCACGAAGTCCACGCGGGGCTTGCGGCCTCTCGTGACCAGGCGCAGGCCTAGAAAGGGTCCGGAGGATGCCACAGGCACCGGGATGGTCAGGCCGCACAGGGGGGACCCCAGGGGCCGGGGGACCCCAGGGGCCGGGGCGCCCCCGGCGGGCCCTCGTAGAACTGCAGGTAGGAGCCGGGGGCGCACGGGTCGGCCGGGGCCGGGGAGGAGGTGTTGAGCGCCGGGGGCGCGGGGGTCAGGCTGTAGACCAGGAAGAAGCGGAACTGGAAGCGGATCCGGTCGCCGGGGGCCGCCGCCTGCACCCAGAGCCCGCAGTCGGTGTCCGGAGCCACGAAGTAGAACCTGCGCGATGCGGCGTGCGAGCGCAGCAGCAGCCCGTCCCCCTGCCACGTCTGCCCGCACAGTTCCGCCAGGTCGGCTGCAGCAGAAGGCACGGACCCTGGAGCCGCGTGGCGCGACCCCGAACTCTACTCTGTCCCCTGCCCGCTGTGTGATCCCAAGCGAGTTACTCGCCCTCTCTGAGCCTCATTTTCCTCATCGGTAAAATGGGGATGATTAATCAATCTCAGAATGATTGTAAGGATTAAATGATTTAATTTAATTTAATTCAAATCTACAATCCGTTATTCAAAACCCTAAGATGCGGGGCCGAGCGCAGTGGCTCACGCCTGTAATCCCAGCACTTTGGAGGCCAAGGCGGGTGGATCACCTGAGGTCAGGAGTTCGAGACCAGCCTGGCCAACATGGTGAAACCCCATCTCTACTAAAATACAAAAAATTAGCCGGGCGTGGTGGCGCGCACCTGTAATCCCAACTACTCAAGAGGCTGAGGCTGAGAATCGCTTGAACTCTGGAGAAGGAGGTTGCAGTGAGCTGAGATCAAGCCACTGCACTCCAGCCTGGGTAACACAGCGAAACTCCATCACCAAAAAAAAAAAAAAAAGGGAGAGCTGTGTGATAAGGAGCCCCTTTTCTTCCTGCTTTTGAAAGCTGCTGACTGAGGATGAGGATGAGATGTCCAGAGCTGCAACAGCCATTTTGCAAAGATGAGGTCAGAGCATTTCAGAGGAACAGTGACATTGTTGAGCGGTTGAGTTAACCATCTCTGGAATCACCTCTGACCACTCTTAACTGAAATAGCAAATATCCTACCATTTAAGCCCCATTTAGTTTGTTATCTGTTACTTACAGCCCAAAATATCCTCACTGGTACAGGGTTGTTGTGAGGATTCAATGAGATGATGTGCAAGTACTCAAAGTAGCCCTGATTTCTGTAAGCACAGAGAGGAAAGAGGAGGTGGGTTTTCTGGTGCAAGATAGGGACCAGTGGGTACTTGAGGACCAGCCAGGATGTGGGTCTTTGAGGAAAAAATCCTTCATCAGAGCTCAGGATGTGGGAGCACTTTCCAATATTTGGTATTTGTCTGCTAAAGCCAGAGCCTACCCTGAAGGTACACAGGGCAGGCACGGAGTTTAGAGAGTAAGGGAATTGGGCACCCTTTTTTTTTTTTTTTTTTTTTTGAGACGGAGTCTCTCTCTGTTGCCAGGCTGGAGTGCAGTGGCGCAATCTCGGCTCACTGCAGCCTCCGACTCCCTGGTTCAAGCGATTCTCCTGCCTCAGCCTCCCAAGTAGCTGGGATTACAGGCACATGCCACCATGCCCAGCTAATTTTTGTATTTTTAGTAGAGATGTGGTTTCACCATGTTGGCCAGGATGGTCTTGATCTCGTGACCTCATGATCCGCCCGCCTTGGCATCACAAAGTGCTGGGATTACAGGCGTGAGCCACTGCGCCCAGCCGGGAATTTGGCACCTTTTGTGTGCCAGGTATTATGAAGTGCCTTGCATGACTTATCTCATCTTATATGCCAATAATCATAGTCCCTTAAGGGGCAAGGGGCTATTATTTTCATTTTACTGCCAAAGAAATTCAGACAGAGAGTTGAAACAATGATCTCAAAGGTACAAACATAAGAAGTGGCAGTGTGTAAATGCAGCTTCTCTGAATCCGAAGCCTACAGAGTTTTGCAAAGCAGGCCCTGAGGGCTGTCCTGCCCACTCCCAGACAGACTCCTGCTTCTAGGTGACTGGCAGGTCCAGCCTTCCAGAAGGCTTTGGGTTGGATTTGGGGATGCCAAGCAAGACCAGACACAGTTTCCCAGCCTCCCCCAACTCAAAAGGTCTCAGCCCAGCAGGATGAGTGCTGACTGGGGAAACATAGTCTCTAAGGATGGTGGGGGCCCAAGTCTTCTGGGTGCCCCAACCAAGCCCCCTGATACTTACCTGTCTCCAAAGCAGTTGCAGTCAGGGCGGCTGCCCCCAGCAAGAGCAACCTTTGGGGCAACTGCAGAAGACAACAAGCCTCCATCCAGGCTCTGCTGTGCCCAGCAATGGGGCAGACCCACAGAATCTTCAGCTTAGGGTCTCTGGGGAGACTGGAGTATGGAGCCTGGTCAGGCCAGCAGGGAGGCTGGTGGGACACAAGGAGAAGGAGGAGGCAAGTCTTCACTATGATCTTAGTGCTTTGCCTTCCAGATCCTCCTCATTTGGTTCAGAACTGTGTCCAGGGGTTGCCATGGAGATTTGGAGCAAGGGCTAGAGCCTGGGGAGAGGAGGCAGGGAGGAGATCTGCTCCCCTTCTGCCAGACAGGAACCAGGAAACTCAGATCCGGTTCAGCCACAGGGCTTCTGGGAGGAGGACCCGCAGGAAGCCAGATCTGCTACCTTCCTAGATCAGCTGGCACCTTAGGGACTGAGCTTGAGGGAGGTCCAGGACACCAAAGGAGCCTCTCTGAGGGGCCTAGAGAGCAGCAGGCAGAGAAGGAGCACTGGACCAGGAGTCTGCTCTATTACTAACAAGCCATTCCTGCCTCAGGGCCTTTGCACTCATAGATCCCTCTGTCTGGAGTGTTCTCCCCCCATAGCAGTGCACGGCTGACTTCTTCAGGTCATCAGGTTGTAGCTCACATGTTACCTCCACAGACCACACTCTCCTGACCACCTCTCCAACTAAATTAACACTCTCTCTCTTTGTCACTCAATCACATCTCAAATGTATCATCCCAGCACTCTCTGGAATTATTTTGCCTATTCATTTCTTCTTGTATATATTGTCCACTGGCCTCCACTAAAATTATATTCCATGAGTATCTTGTTTACCTCTGAACCCTTATGTCATGGCACAGTCACTGGCACAAGGCAGGTGCCCAGGAAATAATGAAAGAATAAGTGTGTGACATTGAACAAATGACCCCTTTTTCTGGATTTTACTTCCCCATGTGTAAAATAAATACCCTGGATTAATTCAGACTTTTTCAAAACGTGTTATTAGTAGAACAATTTTTTTTCAAAAGGTATGTTACAAGGAACCTTTATCTATAAAACTGAAGCTTTTCAAGCCCTGGTATCCTTCTCTGGAAAATGGGATAATGATAATTCCAACCACATAGTTACATTGTAAGAATTAAGTAACTTGGCCTGGCTTGGTGGCTCATGCCTGTAATCCCAGCACTTTGGGAGGCAGAGGTGGGTGGATCACAAGGTCAGGAGTTCAAGGCCAGCCTGGCCAATATAGTGAAACCCCATCTCTACTAAAAATACAAAAAAAATTAGCCGGGCATGGTGGTGCATTCCTGTAGTCCCAGCTACTCGGGAGGCTGAGGCAGGAGAATCGCTTGAATCCGGGAGGTGGAGGTTGCAGTGAGCTGAGATTGTGCCACTGCACTCCAGCTTGAGCAACAGAGTGAGACTTCATCTCAAAAAAAAAATAAAAAAGAATTAAGTAACTTAATACAAGTGGGGTACTTGGAATAGTGTCTATCATGTAGTAAAGTATCCAATGTATGTCAGCTTGAATGATGATCATTAATGTCATCGTTATTATTTAAGCAGATGTTTCAGGTGTGGGGGAGGGGAGGAGCTAAGCAGCCCAAATTGGCAGTGCCTGAGACACCACCTCAAAATCCCAGGAATCCATGAGAAGGTTAAGACCTCTGGACCTGGCCGGGCATAGTGGCTCACACCTGTAATCCCATCACGTTGGGAGGCCAAGGCAGGCAATCACCTGAGGTTGGGAATTCGAGAGCAGCCTGGCCAGCATGGCAAAACCCCGTCTCTACTATAAATACAAATATTAGCCAGGTGTTGTGGCACAGAGGCTGAGGCACAAGAATCGCTTGAACCCGGGAGGCGGAGATTGCAGTGAGCCGAGATTGCACACTGCACTCCAACCTGGGCAATAAAATAAAAATACAAACCCAAAACAAACACCTCTGGACCTATTATTCCCTAACAGCTCTCCCTCCTGGAGCGATCATTTGATGCAACCTTGATTTCCTACAGTGTATGATGTCCAAATCTGTACCTTGGGGAACTCCAAAAAGACTCATATCTTCCCTCAGCAAGAATGAATTTATCAAGAAGCCCACTGAAGCTTAAACTTCAGAACTCATCACCTGCATGGGATTATATGGTTTTTATTTTGTTTTGTTTTTGTTTTTGTTTTTGTTTTGAGACTGAGTCTTGCTCTGTCGCCCAGGCTGCAGTGCAGTGGCACAATCTCGGTTTATTGCAAGCTCCGCCTCCCGGGTTCACACCATTCTCCTGCCTCAGCCTCCCAAGAAGCTGGGATTACAGGCACCTGCCACCACACCCGGCTAATTTTTTGTATTTTTAGTACAGATGGGGTTTCACCGTGTTAGCCAGGCTGGTCTTAATCTCCTGACCTCGTGATCCACCCACCTCAGCCTCCCAAAGTGCTAGGATTACAGGCGTGAGCCACTGCGCCCGACCTTTTGTTTTTGTTTTTGTTTTGAGATGGAGTCTCACTCTGTTGCCCAGGCTGGAGTGCAGTGGCATGATCTCAGCTCACTGCAACCTCCCAGGCTGCAGTGCAGTGGCACAATATTAGCTCACTGCAACCTCTGCTTCCCAGGTTCAAGAGATTCTCCTGCCTCAGCTTCCCGAGTAGCTGGAACTACAGGTGTGTGCCACCACACCCAGCTAATTTTTTATTTTTAGTAGAGATGGGGTTTCACCATGTTGGTCAGGCTGGTCTCGAACTCCTGACCTCAGGTGATCCGCCCACCTCGGCGTCCCAGAGTGCTGGATTACCGGAGTGAGCCACCGCGCCCAGCCGGGATTATATGTCTTTATAAAATTTGCAAAAGTAAGAATGGTTATAAACTTTCAGTTTTGCAAGATGAAAATGTTTTAGAGATCTGTTGCACAGTGCTGTGAAAATACTTAACGCTACTGAACTGTACACTTAGAATGGCTAAGACTGGCTAGGTGCAAGGCTCACACCTTTAATCTCAACACTTTGGGAGCCTGAGGTGAGAGGATCGCTTGAAACCAGGAGTTCAAGACCAACCTGGGCCTGTAATCCCAGCACTTTGCCTGAGGTCAGGAGTTCGACAGCAGCCTGGCCAACATGGTGAAGCCCAGTCTCTACAAAAAATACAAAAAATTAGCCAGGCGTGGTGGCACACACCTGTAATCCCAGCTACTCGGCAGGGTGAGGCAGGAGAATCTCTTGAACCCAGGAGGCAGAAGTTGCAGCGAGCCGAGATCGAGCCACTGCACTCCAGCCTGGGCGACAGAGTGAGACTCCGTCTCAAAAACAAAAACAAAAAAGACCAACCTGGCAACATAGCGAAACCCTGTCTCTACATAAAATTAAAGTTAAAATTAAAAGATTAGGTGGTGCCTATACTCTTAGCTATACTATAGCTACTCAGGAGACTAAGGCAGAAGGATCACTTGAGCCCAGAAGCTTGAGGTTACAGTGAGCTATGATCATGACACTGCACTCCAGCCTAGGCAACAGAGCAGATCCATCTCAGAAAAAATGGTTAAGATAGTAAGCTTTGTTATGTATTTTCTTGCCATAATTTTTTAAAATTTTGCAAACATGAGGGGTACATGTTCTCAGGACCTCTTGATACTGTGCCTCAAGCCAAATAAAATTTTTAAAAAATACAAATAGGGTTGGGAGTGGTGGCTTACGCCTGTAATCCCAGGACTTTGGGAGGCCAAGGTGAGTGGATCACCTGAGATCAGGAATTCAAGACCAGCCTGGCCAAACTGGTGAAAACCTATCTCTACTAAAAATACACAAATTAGCTGGGCGTGGCCAGGTGCGGTGGCTCACGCCTGTAATCCCAGAACTCTGGGAAGCCGAGGCAGGTGGATTGCCTGAGGTCAGGAGTTCAAGACCAGCCTGACCAATATGGTGAAACCTCATCTCTACTAAAAATACAAAAATTAGCCAGGCGTGGTGTTGGGCGCCTGTAATCCCAGCTACTCGGGAGGCTGAGGCAGCAGAATTGCTTGAACCTGGGAGGCGGAGGTTGCAGTGAGCTGAGACTGGGCCATTGCGCTCCAACCTGGGTGATACAGCGAGACTCTGTCTCAAAAACAATTAATTCATTAAATAAAAAATTTAAAAAATAAAAATAGGCCATGTGCAGTGGCTCACCCCTGTAAACCCAGCACTTTGGGAGGCCAAGACAGGCAGATCACCTGAGGTCAGGAGTTTGAGACCAGCCTGGCCAACATGGTAAAACCCCATCTCTACTAAAAATACAAAAATTAGCAGGTGTGGTGGTATGTGCCTGGATTCCCAGCTACTTGGGAAGCTGAGGCAGGAGAATTGCTTGAATCCAGGAGGCGGAGGTTGCAGTGAGCTGAGGTTGTGCCATTGCACTCCAGCCTGGGCGACAGAGTGAGACTGTCTCAAAAAAGTAAAAATAAATAAATTAAAATAAAATAAAAAATTAAAATAAAAATTTTGCAAACATAAGATATTTTAACCACAGTTACTTCAGACTTTTTTCTCTTTCCACTCCCAACCTCTCCTTCATCACACCTCGCTTCATATCAGGTGGCCACAGGTGTTTTGAAATCTGGCTAGGGAGAGGCTGATTTGGGTTTAGGGCTGGGGGTGAGTATATTTATGGGATTCTGGCCCCTTGCAGGTAAGTTATATTATTCCTAGGTGCCCCGGATGGCATTCAGGAATATTTCTAATGCCATTGTTCTGTCTCCCTGAGTGTTGTGATCTGAAGGTGCTGACTCAGAGATTATATGATGCCCAGCCCCAGGAGTACAAGGGCATTGTAAAAGAAATAAAATTTGAAATGCACGAAGTCAGAAATCGTGTGTGGAAAATCCTTCCAAATACACAGCTCACATGAGTAAGATATTTTATAGCAGTTGCTCCAAATTTAACAACAATCATTGAGTTAAATAATCTTACCAACAATGAATTACAAAACTGAAGGAAAAAAATTCCTAAACTATCACTAATAAAAAACTAATTTTGGGCTGGGCGCAGTGGCTCACGCCTGTAATCCCAGTACTATGAGAGGCCGAGGCGGGCGGATCACGAGGTCAGGAGATCGAGATCATCCTGGCTAACACGGTGAAACCCTGTCTCCACTAAGAATAAAAAAAATTCTCCAGGTGTGGTGGCGGGCGCCTGTAGTCCCAGCTACTCAGGAGGCTGAGGCAGGAGAATGGCGTGAGCCTGGGAGGCAGAGTTTGCAGTGAGCCAAGATCGCGCCACTGCACTCCAGCCTGGGCGACAGAGCGAGACTCCGTCTCGAAAAAAAAAAAAAAAAAACAAAAACAAAAGCACAAAAAAAACTAATTTTGATCAATCATGGTAGAGGAAAGACTGAATTATCTTTCCAGTCCTGCTATAAAAATATCCTGGCCAGGCGCGGTGGCTCACACCTATAATCCCAGCACTTTGGGAGGCCAAGGCGAGCGGATCACGAGGTCAGGAGTTTGAAACCAGCCTGGCCAACATGATGAAACCCTGTCTCTACTAAAAATACAAAAAAATAGCTGGGTGTGGTGGCGGGCGCCTGTAATCCCAGCAACTCGGGAAGCTGAGGCAGGAGAATCGTTTGAACCCAGGAGATGGAAGCTGCAGTGAGCTGAGATCACGCCATTGCACTCCAGCCTGGGCAACAGGGCAAGACTCCCTCTCAAAAACAAAAACAAAAACAAAAAAAATCCTACTGCCCAGGCACAGTGGTTCATGCTTGTAATCCCAGCACTTTGGGAGGTGGAAGTGGGAGGATCGCTTGAGGCTAGGAGTTCGGGACCAGCCTAGGCAACAGAGTGACCAAACCCCATCTCCACAAAAAACATAAAAATTAACCAAGCGTGGTGGCATGCATCTGTAGTCCCAGCTCCTTGGGAGGCTGCAGCAGGAAGATTGCTTGAGCCCAGGAGCTCAAGGCTGCAGTGAGCTATGATCGTTCCACTGCACTCCACCCTGGGCAACAGAGCAAGACTCCATCTAGCAAAAAAAAAAATAGAGAAAATACCATACAGTTGCTGTCACATAAATCAAAAAGTGTGCAGCCAAAAAAAAAAAAAAAGTAAGCAAAAAAGGCCAGGTGCTGAGGCTCACACCTGCAATCTCAGTGCTTTGGGAAGTTGAGGTGGGAGGATTGCTTGCGCCCGGGAGTTTGAGATCAGCCTGGGTAGCATTGTGAGACCCTGTCTCTATTTAAAAAAAAAAAAAAAAGTATTATAGAAGAATGTTAAGCAGTTAATAAAAGTTTGTTATTATTTTGGATTTTATATATTTTTGTCTTATTTGTCTGTTTTTTACATTTCAAAACTTGTTGGGATTTTTTCTCATTCTAAATAAATATTCACTTTCAAACATGATTTTTGTTTTTTTTTTTTTTTGAGATGGAATCTCGCTCTGTTGCCCAGGCTGGAGTGTAGTGGCACAATCTCGGCTCACTGCAGCCTCTGCCTCCCAGGTTCAACGAATTTTCCTGTCTCAGCCTCCCGAGTAGCTGGGACTACAGGTGCACATCACCACACCCAGTTAATTTTTGTATTTTTTGTAGAGACGGGGTTTCACCATATTGGCCAGGCTGGTCTCGAACTCCTGACCTCAGGTGATCCACCCGTCTCAGCCTCCCAAAGTGCTGGGATTACAGGCATGAGCCAGCACATCTGGCCTCAAACCTGATTTTGTGTTAATAATTTCATATTTTAAAGAGGGCCCCAAATTGTTTCTGCTTCAGGACCCACAAAATGTGGCCCTCCAGGACCTCAGAGACTGGTAGGGACTTCAGATTAAACAAACAAACAAAAAACAAATCAATAAATAAATTGCAACCCTAACTATAACAGGAATGTGACATACCTCAGGAAGTCAGGAGAAGCTTCCCAGAGGAGATATTTGAGTTGGGCCACGAAGGATGCATGTGAGTTTCCGTGCAGAAACTACGCTAAATGCATTCCAAGCAGAGGACCTAGTATGTGTCGTGGTCACAGAGGAGCTCATTCTGGGAACAGGTTGGTATGGCTAAATCCTGCTGCACAGAAAAGTGATAGAAACGACAACAATATTAACGACAATAGGCCAAGTGAGCCAAGATCATGCCACTGTACTCCAGCCTGGGCAATAGAGGGAGACTTTGTCTCAAAAACAAAACAAGGCCGGGCGCGGTGGCTCACGCCTATAATCCCAGCACTTTGGGAGGCCGAGGCGGGTGGATCACGAGGTCAGGAGTTCAAGACCAGCCTGGCCAAGATGGTGAAACCCCGTCTCTACTAAAAATACAAAAATTAGCCAGGTGTGGTGGTGGTTGCCTTTAATCCCAGCTACTCGGGAGGCTGAGGCAGAGAATTGCTTGAACCCGGGAGGTGGAGGTTGCAGTGAGCTGAGGTCGCACCACTGTACCCCAACCTGGGCGACAGAGTGAGACTCTGTCTCAAAAACAAAAACAAAAACAATAATAGTAACTTCCTGGCCCCTTGATCAGCCTCTGTGCTGAAATATTCCTACCTTTCATGACTAGGGACAAACACCTTGTACATCCTTTCGTATTTCTAGAGGCTACTTCTGTTTTTTTTTTTTGGTTTGGTTTGGTTTCGTTTTGTTTTTGAGATGGAGTCTCACTCTGTTAACCAGGCTGTAGTGCAGTGGTGCGATCTTAGCTCACTACAACCTCTGCCTCCCAAGATTGGCTGATCTTCCCACCTCAGCCTCCCAAGTAGCTGGAATTACAGGCATGTGCCACCTCACTCGGCCAGAGACTACTTCTTGAGTGATTACAGCATGCCAAGCACTGGCTTTAAGTTTGTCATATGCTCTATCACACACAATCTTCACAATATGTCACAATGACCCTGCGAAGAGGGCATTCTTTTAGAAACCTCATTTAAATGATAAGAAATCTGAGGTAAGGGGGTAGAGTCTTCCCCTGAGCCACACTTCCCAGCCGTATGACCCTTAGGCAAGTGACCTGATCGCTCTGTGCCTCAGGTTTTTAATCTACAAAATGGAGACAATACTGAAGTATCTTACTGGGAAGATTAAAATGGAAAAAAATACGTATGCATTCATTTTTCAAATTTTACTAACCTCTGTTTTAAGCATTGAAGAAATTTCAGGGAACAAAATAAACAAAATTTCTGGGCCAGACATTGTGGCTCATGTCTATAATCCCAGCACTTTGGAAGGGCAAGGTAGGAGGACTGCTTAAACTCAGAAGTTCA
Organism: Gorilla gorilla gorilla; assembly: GCF_029281585.2. Taxonomy (NCBI): domain Eukaryota; kingdom Metazoa; phylum Chordata; class Mammalia; order Primates; family Hominidae; genus Gorilla; species Gorilla gorilla. The sequence goes on from NC_073224.2 coordinate 218,039,123, forward strand.
AGGCTGCAGTGAGCTATGATTGTGCCACTGAACTCCAGCTTGAGTGACAGAGCGAGACCTTGAAAAAATAAAATGAAATTTTTCTAATGTTTTGGAACTTACATTCCAGTGGAGGATAAATGAGTAAGATGTTTGATATATGGAATAGTGATAAATACAAAGGAGAAAATACATAAAGCATGGTTGGCAGGCATGTCAGAGGGGTGTTGACATTTTGATAGGATAGCCAGGGAAAGTCACACTGAGAGGGGCCTTTTGAGTAGAGACCAGAAAGAAGCCAGGGGACCAGTCATGCAGTTATTTGGAGAAAGAACATTCTAGGCAGAGGCAATAGCAAGTGCAAAGGCCCTGAGGCAGGAATGTACCTGGCACAAGGAATACATGCGGAACGAAGGCAGAGATGCAAAGAGTGATAAAAGATGAGTCAGATAATGTCGAGCCCTAGAGGTCATTGTAAAGACTTTGGCTTTTTCCGCTGGGCGCGAGGGCTCATGCTTGTAATCCCAGCACTTTGGGAGGCCAAGGCAGGTGGATCACCTGAGGTCAGGAGTTCGAGACCAGCCTGGCCAACATGGTGAAACCCCGTCTCTACCAAAAATACAAAAATTAGCTGGGCGTGGTGGCATGCACCTGTAGTCCCAGCTACTCAGGAGGCTGAGGCAGGAGAATCGCTTGAACCCAGGAGTCAGAGGTTGCAGTGAGTGGAGATTGCACCACTGCACTCCAGCCTGGGTGAAAGAGTGAGACTCCATCTCAAAAAAAAAAAAAAAAAAAAAAGACTGCCTTTTTCTCCAACTGAGATGAGAACTACTGGGTAAGGCCAGATGCCGCAGGACCAGATAGGAAACTATTTGAGTAAGAAGTCTAGAGATGATGATGGCCTGGACCAAGGTAGCTAGAAGTGGTCAGATTCTGGACATACTTTGAAGGTATAGCCAATAGGATTTGCTGAAGGGTTGGACTTGGGGAATGCAGGAAACAGAGGCACCAAGGATGGCACCCAGGGTTTCAATGTAGGCATCTGGAAGGACGGAGCTGCATAACTGAGATGGCGGGGACCGAGAGCAGCAGGCTTGGGGAGGATGAGGAACTCAGTTTTGGACACATTCAGACTGAGATGACTGCCAGACATCCCGGGGGAGAGAGAGGACTATGGCAGTTGGATCTCCAAGTTTGCAGTTTGGGGTTGGGGGAGTGTGCACTGGGTGATATAATTTTGGGAGTGTTCTGCACACGAATGTGATGTAATGCCACAGGCATGAGCAGAAGGGAGAGGGTCTTGGTCTTCTCCTAACCCTTCTCCTGTACCCGTAGTTCTGGAGCAAAATGCCCCCTAGGGGGCAGTCAAAGCAAATCAAAGAATGGGAACACAGCCCAGCATCCCAGAAGCAGCTCCCTGGAGGCTGCAGGATGCCTCCCAGTTTAGAGGCAGGGGAGGGTGGCAGCTCCACCAAGAAGCCAAGTTCTTAGCATCGCAGGACTGAGGCCTTGGTCTCTTCACTCTATGTTTTGGTCACCGTAGAGAAGGACAACTTCCCTGCTTGCCCGACACGCCCTTATCGTTCTATAGAATAGGACCTCAAGGCCAGGTGCGGTGGCTCACACCTGTAATCCAACACTTTGGGAGGCCGAGGCAGGCAGATCACATGAGGCTAGGAGTTCAAGACCAGCTTGACCAACATGACAAAAGCCCGTCTCTACAAAAAATACAAAAATCAGCCCAGTGTGGTGGCGCACATCTGTCATCCCAGCTACTCGGGAGGCTGAGGCACAAGAATCACTGAGAGTGTACCACTGCACTCCACTCTGGGTGACAGAGTGAGACTCTTGTCTTTAAAAAAAAAAAAAAAAAAAAGACCTTAAGCAAGATGGATTTATCTCTAAGAGGCTTAGATATAGGCTGATGCTTGTGCATTGAGGAGATCACATCTCATGTCACATTCTTTCATGCAACATTACATTTGAGGTGGGACACTGTGGCTCACACCTGTAATCTCAGCACTTGGGAGGCCGAGGCGGGCAGATCACCTGAGGTCAGGAGTTTCAGCAAAACCCCGTCTCTACCAAAAATACAAAAATTAGCTGGGCATGGTGGTGCGTGCCTGTAATCCCAGCTACTCGAGAGGCTGAGGCAGAAGAATGGCTTGAACCCGGGAGGCGGACGTTGCAGTGAGCTGAGATCGCGCCACTGCACTCCAGCCTGGGTGACAGAGCGAGACTCCATCTCAAAACACACACACACACACACACACACACACACACACACACACACACACACAAACTCATTACATTTGATAAGCTACTAGTAAATAACTATTCATTGACACCAATTCCAAGCCTGCTGCTTTGAATACTCTCATTCAAGAAAAGCTATAAGGCAAGTAAAATTATCACCATTTATATGTAGATGAGGAAACCAAAGTCCACAGAGGTGAGGTACTTGTTCCAGATAACCCAGGAAATGGCAGGCAGGGCTAGGACTGCCCACTTCGGTGTGGCGCCAGACCCCATTCGTTTTCTATTATGTCATCCCACTTTGACCTTGAGTGCTAAAGAGTCTGGCCCCGCACTCAGAGCTGGGGGGGAATGATAAAAGGCATGCTCCTGCCTTTAAGCGGGTCAGTGCTTAGCAGACAAGCAAAACAAAACTGCTCAGCATTATAAGAAACAAGGCTGGCTGGGCGCAATGGCTCATACCTGTAATCCCAGCACTTTGGAAGGTCGAGGCAGGTGGATCACTTGAGGTCAGGAGTTTGAGAACAGCCTGACCAACATGGTGAAACCCTGTCTCTACTAGAAACACAAAAAATTAGCCAGGCATGGTGGCGGGTGCCTGTAGTCCCAGCTACTAGGGAGGCCAAGGCAGGAGAATCACTTAAACCATGGAGGTGGAGGTTGCAGTGAGCCGAGATCGCACCACTGCACCCCAGCCTGGGCGACAGAGCAAGACTCCATCACAAAAAAAAAAAAAACAGCCAAGGCTGTGGGGACATCGATGGGGGAATCCCAGCTTTCTGGAGCAGAGAAGCCGGAAAACAATAAACCAAATAAAATTAATCAATAATAATATTAATACTTAATAAAAACAATGATTATCAATATCAAGTACTTACTATTTGGTAAAGATTGTTTTCATGAGGCTGGGCACAGTGGCTCACGCCTGTAATCCCAGCACTTTGGGAGGCCAAGGCGGTGGATCATGAGGTCAGGAGATCGAGACCATCCTGGCTAACATGATGAAACCCCGTCTCTACTAAAAAAATATGAAAAATTAGCTGGGCATGGTGGCGGGCACCTGTAGTTCCAGCTACTTGGGAGGCTGAGGCAGGAGAATGGCGTGAACCTGGGAGGTGGAGCTTGCACTGAGCTGAGATCGCGCCACTGCACTCAAGCCTGGGTGATAGAGCAAGACTCCATCTCAAAAAAAGAAAAAAAAGATTGCTTTCATGTATTGGCATATATACATATGTGTGTGTGTGTGTGTGTGTATATATATATATATATATATATATATATATACTTTTTTTTTTTTTTTTTTAGACAGAGTCTTACTCTGCTGCCCGGGCTGGAGTGCAGTGGCACGATCTCGGCTCACTGCAACCTCCACCTCCCAGGTTCAAGCAATTCTCCCTCAGCCTCCCAAGTAGCTGGGGTTACAATCATGCACCACAATGCCCAGCTAATTTTTTTTTTGTATTTTTAGTAGAGACGGAGTTTCACCTTGTTGGTCAGCTCTTTATATAGTTTTTGAGACAGGGTCTTGCTCTGTTGCCCAGGCTACATTGCTGTGACGCGATCACAGCTCACTGCAGCCTCTACTTCCTGGGTTCAGGTGATCCTCCCACCTCAGCCTCTCAAGTAACTGGGACAACAGGCATGCACCACCATGCCCGGCTAATTTTTTTGCATTTTTTGTAGCGATGGGGTTTCGCCACGTTGCCCAGCCTGACCTTGAACTCCTAGGCTCAAGCGATCCTCCCAGTTTGGCCTCCCAAAGTGCTGGGATTATAGGCTTTAGGCACCTTGCCCGGATGGCTAATTTAAGCTGATTTATTCTTCACAGTAGTGCCATAAAGTGGGTACTCTTATCATCTCCATTTTGCAGAGGAAGAAGCTGAGGCACAAAGATGTTAAATGCAGAAATATTATGTAAGTAGGAAATGGGGAAGCAACAGTGTTCCAGGCAGAAGGAGAATTACACACAAAGCCTAGAAGGCCGGGGACAGCCTGGCTTTGCTGGCTTTTATGCAGCAACCGGAGAAAGTACCTTCTTCTGGCTACACTGGGCTCATATCCCACACACGCCAATCAAGTGTTAAGCTTCAGCCACAGTGGAAGGGACACAGCCAGGATTTGAACTCAGAGGCTGTCTCACTTCCAAATCCATGACAACCATGTCAAGTAAGTTTTCTCAATATTGAGTCACGTGGGGAGAGAGTTCTTCCCTTTCTGTTACCCATATTTTTCTGGTTTTTTGGGTTTTTTGAGACAGAGTCTCACTCTGTCACCCAGGCTGGAGTGCAGTGGCATGATCTTGGCTCACTGCAGCCTCCGCCTCCCAGGTTCAAGCAATTCTGCCTCCTCCGCCCCCCGAGTAGCTGCGATTGCAGGCGTGTGCCACCATGCCCTGCTATTTTTGTGTTTTTAGTAGAGATGGGGTTTCACCATGTTGGCCATGCTGGTCTCAAACTCCTGGCTTCAAATGATCCGCCAGTCTTGACGTCCCAAAGTGCTGGGATTACAGGTGTATGGCCACTACATGCCAGCCATATACTGACAGAGGTTGTTAATCCCCTCACAATACATACTTCAAGGATGAAATAATGAGATCACAGACATTTTTACTAGATTAGAAAAAGAAGGCATCATTAGGCAAACCTACGTCCCTACAAGTCACTAGTGTGGCCAGAAGGAAAATGAAAATTGACAACAGACAACGAAAAATACAAATATAACGTGCAAAATAAAATAAATGTACAAAAAATGTAGTGAGCTCTTATCTAACACATTAGAAATCACAGAAAGGGGTCAGGTGCTGTAGCTTACGCACATAATCCCAGCACTTTGGGAGGCCAAAGCAGGAGGATCACTTGAGCTCCAGTTTGAGATCAGTCTAGGCAACATGGTGAGACCCTGTCTCTACCAAAAAGGCTGGGTGCGGTGGCTCACGCCTGTAATCCCAGCACTTTGGGAGGCCGAGGCGGGCAGATCACCTGAGGTCAGGAGTTCGAGACCGGCCTGACCAACATGGTGAAACTCCGTCTCTACTAAAAATACACAAATTAGCCAGGCATGGTGGCACACTCCTGTAATCCTAGCTACTTGGGAGGCTGAGGCAGGAGAATCTCTTGAACCCAAGAGGCAGAGGTTGCAATGAGTCAAGATCGCACCACTGCACTCCAGCCTGGGTGACAGATCGAGACTCTGTCTCAAAAAAAAAAAAAAAAAAAAGGAAAAGAAAAAGCTTCTATAATTAATGAGATTATTTGGCTATTAGAGAAAACTTATACTAAGCTGAATATTGTTTTACAATATATCAAGTCACCAGGAAAAAAATCCACAAATTTCCTTGAGGATCAGATATCCTTCAATGAACTGAAGGGGGTAGCAAGACACTTTACCCTGAGCACCTATACTAATAATGTAAACAAAGATTTCAATGACTCATGAACATGCTGATTGGTCACTCTGAGTCAGATTTTGAAGGTTAGGCATGGGATCATTTCTTTGTCAGTCTACTGGACACAGAAATTTCTGATACAGAAAACTAGCCCCTGGCCACGTGCGGTGGCTCACACCTGTAATTCCAGCATTTTGGGAGGCCGAGGCAGGCGGATCACTTGAGGTCAAGAGTTCGACAACGGCCTGGCCAACATGATGAAACACCGTCTCTACTAAAAATACAAAAATTAGCTGGGCATGGTGGCAGTTGCCTGTAATCCAAGCTACTTAGGAGTCTGAGGCAGGAGAATCACTTGAACCGGGGAGGTGGAGGTTGCAGTGAGCCAAGACCACACCATTGCACTCCAGCCTGGGCAATAAGAGCAGAAATAAATAAATAAATAAATAAATAAATAAATAAATAAAACTAGCCCCACAGAGAAAAAGGGCACTGGTGACATCCTTGCATTACAGGATGCAGAGGAACTATTCGGTAGCCCCAAAATAAGAACAAAGCTACTCATCCTAACATGAGCTAGACTCAGTTCTGATCAGACAAACGGAGTAGCCCAAGTATTACCCACCTAGAATGGAAATGGAACATAATGGAAAGGACAATGCAGGGTCCCAATGATACATCAAAGGTGCATGAGAGGCCAGGTGCGATGGCTCAGTTCTATAATCCCAGCACTTTGAGATACTGAGGTGGGTGGATTGCTTGAACTCAGGAGTTTGAGACCAGCCTGGGCAACATGGTGAAAACTCATCTCTACAAAAAAAGAAAAAAATTAGTCCAGGCGCAGTGGCTCACGCTTGTAATTCTAGCACTTTGGGAGGCCGAAGTGGGCAGATCACGAGGTCAGGAGATCGAGACCATCCTGGCTAACATGGTGAAACCCTATCTCTACTAAAAATACAAAAAGTTAGCCGGGCATGGTGGCGGACGCCTGTAGTTCCAGCTATTCAGGAGGCTGAGGCAGGAGAATGGCGTGAACCTGGGAGGCGGAGCTTGCAGTGAGCCGAGATCACGCCACTGAACTCCAGTCTGGGCAACAGAGCGAGACTCCGTCTGAAAAAAGAAAAAAGAAAAAAATTAGCAGGGTGTGGTGGCATGCACCTGTAGTCCTAGCTACTCAAGAGGCTGAGGTGGGAGGATTGCTTGAGCCTGGGAGGCGGAGGTTGCAGTGAGCCGAGATTGCGCCATTGCACTTACACCTGGGGGACAGAGCCAGCAGAACCTGTCTAAAAAAAAAAAAAAAAAAAAAAAGTGCATGAGGAGGTAGTGTCTTAGCTGTTGCTAGACTTGCTCTGTGAGCAGAGAGAATAGGAAACATCTTGACCACCACCCCTAGAGACAGCAGCTTCCTCCTGTCTGAGCTGGCACTGGGGCACAGGTGATGTGCGTGGTTCGTGGATGTGAATGCCTCACTCATACCACAGGAATCAAGCAGAAAGCAGCAGCAGCCCTAAATTCATCACAGGTGACACCCTGGCAGGTGGAGGGACAGAAAAGTCATCCCAGTATAATGAATTACAATCAATGAGGCCGGTCACGGTGGCTCACACGTGTAATCCCAGCACTTTGGGAGGCAGAGGTGGGCAGATCACCTGAGGTCAGGAGTTTAAGACCAGCCTGGCCAACAAGGTGAAACCACTTCTCTACTAAAAATACAAAAAGTAGATGGGTGTGGTGGCGGGCACCTGTAATCCCAGCTACTCAGGAGGCCAAGGCAGGAAAATCGCTTGAGCCTGGGAGGCAGAGGTTGCAGTGAGCCGAGATCATGCCACTGCACTCCAGCCTGAGCAACAGAGGGAGACTCCGTCTCAAAAAAATATATTAAAAAAAAAAATCAATGCAATTGCCGATAAGTCATAACTTACAGAAGGAACATCCCAGTCTGATCCATGGGTGGTAGCTAAGGGCCTGATAATTTGGTGCTCAAAGTGGAAAATAATTGTCTAACAAACATTCAGTATGGAGAAAACCGGTAGGGGAGTATATACATCCAATTACACAGTCTCACATTCAAGAGACCATGTTTCAGACCCAGAAAAGTAAAACTTTCTGAAGCAAAATAAAATTAGAAGGTAGATAAATTGGCAGGGCTCAGTGGCTCACGCCTGTAATCCCAGCAGTTTGGAAGGCCAAGGTGGGTGGATCACCTGAGGTCAGGAGTTCGAGACCAGCCTGACCAACATAGTGAAACCCCATCTCTACTAAAAATGCAAAAATTAGCCAGCGTGGTGGCAGGCGCCTGTAATCCCAGCTACTTGGGGGTCTGAGTCAGGAGAATTGCTTAAACCCAGGAGGCAGAGGTTGCAGTGAGCCAAGATCACACCATTGCACTCCAGCCTGGGCAACGAGAGTGAAACTCCTTTTCAAAAAAAAAAAAAAAAAAAAAAGAAGAAGAAAAGAAAAGAAAAGGGAAGTAGATAAATTAACCAGAAGTATAACATCAAAAATGTTCAATTGGCCAGGCGCAGTGGCTCACGCCTGTAATCCCAACACTTTGGGAGGAGGAGGCAGCTGGATCACTTGAGGTCAGGAGTTTGAAACCAGCCTGGCCAACATGGCAAAACCTCATCTCTACTAAAAATACAAAAATTAGCCAGGCATGGTGGCACGTGCCTGTATTCTCAGCTACTTGGGAGGCTGAGGCATGAGAATCCTTTGAACCTGGGAGGCAGAGGTTGCAGTGAGCCAAGATGGTGCCACTGCACTCCAGCCTGGGCAACAGAGTAAGACTCCATCTCAAAACAAAAAAAAAGAGAGCAATGGTCCAGTTTCACATGAAAGGAAAGAAAGCGGGTCGGGCGCAGTGGCTCACACCTGTAATCCCAACACTTTGGGCGGCCAAGGCAGGTGGATCACTTGATTTCAGGAGTTCAAGACCAGCCTGAGCAACATGGAGAAACTCTGTCTCTATAAATAATACGAAAATAGGGCCGGGTATGGTGGCTCACACCTGTAATCCCAGCACTTTGGGAGGCTGAGGCAGGCGGATCACGAGGTCAGGAGTTCGAGACCACCCTGGCTAACACAGTGAAACCCCGTCTCTACTAAAAATAAAAAAAAAATTAGACAGGTGTGGTGGCAGGCACCTGTAGTCCCAGGTACTCGGGAGGCTGAGGCAGGAGAATGGCATGAACCCAGAAGTGGAGGGTGCAGTGAGGTGAGATCACACCACTGCACTCCAGCCTGGGGACAGAGTGAGACTCTGTCTCAAAAAAAAAAAAACCAAAACCAAAACCAAAAATTATCCAGGTGTGGTCGTGCACACCTGTAGTCCCAGCTACTCAGGAGGCTGAGGCCAGAGGATCCCTTGAGCCCAGGAGGTTGAGACTACAGTGAGCCATGATTGCACCACTGCACTACAGCCTGGGCAACAGTGTGAGACCCTGTCTCAAAAGAAAAGGAAAGAAAGCCGGATGATGCTTCAGATGGCCTGGCTGAGGTCAATGTAACTCAATCCAGGGATCCTAAATGGGGATATTGACCTTATCAGAGAGATGTCAGTAACAACAGAGAATCAGACATGTACCCTGTGGATCTCAGCCTATACGTAGAACTTCATCTCAGAGGCATCTACTAAGAGTAGATCCAACAGGAATTATAATGCCTTCCTAGAGGAAAACAAGTGAACTAAGAGACGGAGAAGACTTATAACATCATCATCATCAAAGAATGTGAAGACCATTAGGAAGAAGGGAAAATAGGCCAGGTGCAGTGGCTCAGGCCTGTAATCCCAGCACTTTGGGAGGCCGAGGCAGGCGGATCACTTGAGGCCAGGAGTTTGAGACCAGCCTGACCAACATGATGAAACCCTGTCTCTACTAAAAATACAAAAATTAGCTGGGCTTGGTGGCACGTGCCTGTAGTCCCAACCACTCAGGAGGCTGAGGCAGGAGAATCTCTTGAACCCAGGAGGTGGAAGTTGCAGTGAGCAGAGATCATGCCACTACACTCCAGTCTGGGCGACAGAGTGAAACTCCATCTCAATAAAAGAAAAAAAGAAAGGAAGAAGAGAAAAGAGACAGACTTGAGAGAGGATATCACAAATGGTCATAGACACTGAGCACAGTGACCTGAACAGGTACATGGACAATTATAAAAAAGATGCACTGGAGGGAGTTATATCTTTTCCTGGGGTGGCAAGATTATGTGCCATGGGTATTTATAGGACTACTTTTTGGGTTTTTTTGAGACAGGGTCTCACTCTGTTACCCAGGCTGGAGTGTAGTGGTCCCATCACAGCTCACTGCAGCCGCGACCTCCTGAGCTCAATCGATCAGTAACAATCCCTCAGAGTACCAGACACAAACCTTGTGTCCCTCCTGAGTGGCTGAGACTACAGGCACACACCATCGCACCCTGCTAATTTTTTTTATTTTTTATGTTGTAGAGATGAGGTTTCGGCATGTTGCCCAGGTTGGTCTCAAACTCTAGGGCTCAAGCAATGTGCCCACCTCAGTCTCCTAAAGTGCTAAGGCTGCAGGTGTGAACCACCGTGCCCGGCCTATGAGATTGATATGATCTCAGTGACTAGACACATCGAGACACTATCGCATACTTTATTTAATTATATATTTCCTTATTTATTTATTTTTTGAGACGGAGTTTCGCTCTTGTTGCTCAGGCTGGAGGGCAACGGTACAATCTCGGCTCCCTGCAACCTCCACGTCCCGGGTTCAAGTGATTCTCCTGCCTCAGCCTCCTGAGTAGCTGGGATTACAGGCATGCACCACCATGTCCGGCTAATTTTGTATTTTTAGTAGAGATGGGGTTTTACCATGTTGGCCAGGCTGGTCTCGAACTCCTGACTTCAGGTGATCTGCCCGCCTCGGCCTCCCAAAGTGCTGGGATTACAGGTGTGAGCCACCACACCTGGCCTCTTTTAAAAAATGGACTGATATAAGCCAGGTGCGGTGGCTCACGCCTATAATCCCAGCACTTTGGGAGGCCAAGGCAGGTGGATCACCTGAGGTCAGGAGTTCCAGACCAACCTGGCCAATGTCGTGAAACCCTGTCTCTACTAAAAATACAAAAATTAGCTGGGCATGGTGGTGGGCACCTGCAATCCCAGCTACTCGAGAGGCTGAGGCAGGAGGATCACTTGAACCTGGGAGGTGGAGGTTGCAGTGAGCCGAGATTGCACCATTGCAATCCATCCTGGATGACAGAGTAAGACTCCATCTCAAACATAAATAAATACATATATAAAATAAAAATTGACTGATACAAAAGAGGGCCCAGGACAAAGGCTAGAAAAACTCCAGCATTTGGAAAACCAGTATAGGAGGAAGCACCAAAGAAGGTTGAGAGTGATAGAGGCAGGAGGCAGATGAAAGCCTAGGCAGATACGGGCGGGTCCCCATTGAAACCCCAACTCCAAGTCAAAGACAGTTTAAAGGCTGAAAGTCAAGCTATAAGTCACATCCACAGACTGGATTGAGAACCTGTCTTACTGTTTGGCATGGTTTCCTCTGATTGATCCGTACCCTTCACCTATTTCACATATACCTACCCTTCCCTAATTTGTTTTTTACCCTGTAATGCCCACTTTTGACTGGGGTCTTTTTTTTTTTTTTTTTTTTTTTTTTCCCAGACAGAGTCTCAATCCGTCACCCAGGCTGGAGTGCAGTGGCGTGATCTCGGCTCACTGCACCCTCCACCTCCTGGGTTCAAGCTATTCTCCTGCCTCAGACTCCCGAGTAGCTGGGATTACAGGGGCGTGCCACCACGCCTGGCTAATTTTTGTATCTTTAGTAGAGACACGGTTTCACCATGTTGGTCAGGCTGGTCTCAAACTCCTGAATTTGTGATCTGCCCACCTCGGCCTCCCAAAGTGCTGAGATTACAGGTGTAAGCCATCACACCTGACTGACCGATGCCTTTGTTTTAACCTTTTTTTACATACTCACAAACCAATCAGCATGCACTCCCCTATTCTGAGCCCATAAAAGCCCTGGACTCAGCCATGCTCGTGGAGAAACCACCCCACTCCTGGTGGTTGACCACCCTCTTGTCTCCTCTCCACTGAGAGCTGTTTCATCACTCAATAAAATTATTCTCCTCCCTCCTCATCCTTCGCTTAGCAGTGTATCCTCATTCTTCTTGGATGTGGGACAAGAGCTTGAAAACCACCAAACACAGGTACGAGCTATAACACAGTTGGGCTGGGGTTAGTCCTGTGCACAAACCCAAGCACAAGCCAGGTATGGTCCGGTGGGCCGAATGGATGGGACGCCTCCTGCAGCAGGCCCGGGGCCAAGCAAAGCCCAGGTAGGGACATCACCAGCCAGAGGTCTCTGACCAGCAAAAGTGGCTGAGAAAAATCCTGTGTCAGAAGGAGCAGCCACTGAAGGAGGTGGAGAATCAAGAGGGACATTTTGAGGTGGCAGGAGTGGTCATCTGTGCTGGTGACTGCAGAGAGCTGAGGCCAGAAAGAAGACCACTGAATTTGGTAACATGGAAGTCGTGGTAACCTTGATAAAGGAGCTGTAGAGGAGTGACAAGGTCATAGGCCAGACTAGAGTTGGTTGATGAGTACATAGCAGATGAGGAAGCCAAAAGGGTGTAGATCTGTGCCATCTACTAGGGTAGCCACTTGCCATATGTGGCTATTGAGCACTTGAAATGTGGCTCCTGTGAACTGAGATGAGCTGTAAGTGCAAAATACACACCAGAGTTCCAAAACTTAGTGTGGAAAAAATAATGTAGAATATCTCATTAGTCTTTTTATAATACTGAAAAATATTGATTACATGTGGAAATGTAAATGTTCTGAATATACTAAAGATTTTTTTTTTTTTTTTTGAGACAAGGTCTCACTCTGTCACCCAGGCTGGAGTGCAGTGGTATGATCTCAGCTCGCTGCAACCTTTGCCTCCCAGGCTCAAGTGATCCTCCCACCTCAGCCTCACAAGTAGTTGGGACTACAGGTGCATGCCACCACAACCAGGTAACTTTTGTATTTCTTGTAGAGAGACAGGGTTTTACCATGTTGCCTCGAACATTTCACTATGCTGGTCCGAAATCCTGGGCTCAAGCAATCTACCTGCCTTGGCCTCCCAAAGTGCTAGGATTACAGGCACGAGCCACCATGCCCAGCCAAGTTAAAGATATTATTTTTTCTTATTTTTATTTTTCGAGATGGAGTCTCACTCTGTCACCCAGGGTGGAGTGCAGTGGCACAATTTCAGCTCACCGCAACCTCTGCCACCCAGGTTCAAGCGATTCTTTTGCCTCAGCCTCCCGAGTGGCTGGGACTGCAGGCACGTGCCACCATGTCCAGCTAATGTAAAGATATTATTAAATTAATTTTACTTGTTTCTTTGGACTTTTAAAAAAGTAGTTAACTAGAAAAATAAAAATTGGCTGGTTTGCTTGAGCCCAGGAGTTCAGGACCAATCTGGGAAACATGAAGAAACTTCCTTTCATCAGCCATGGTGGCTCACACCTGTAATCCCAGCACTTTGGGAGGCCGAGGGGGGTGGATCACGAGGTCAGGAGATCGAGACCATCCTGGCTAACACGGAGAAACCCCGTCTCTACTAAAAATACAGAAAATTAGCCAGGCATGGTGGCAGGCTTCTGTAGTCCTAGCTACTCGGGAGACTGAGGCAGGAGAATGGCGTGAACCCAGGAGGCAGAGCTTGCAGTGAGCCAAGATCACGCCACTGCACTCCAGCCTGGGCGACAGAGTGAGACTCCGTCTCAAAAAAAAAAAACAAAACAAAAACAAAAAAACTTCCTCTCTACAAAAAAAAAAAAATACAAAAATTAGTTGGGCATGGTGGTTTATGCTTGTAGTCCCAGCTAGTCACGAGGCTGGGGTGGGAGGATTACCTGAGCCTGAAGAGGTTGAGGCTGCAGTGAGTCTCAAACTTCAAGGCTCAAGCAATCCTCCTGCCTCAGCCTGGGTGACATTCAAAGACCCTGTCTAAAAAAACAAATTGGCTAGGTGTGGTGGCTCATGCCTGTAATCCCAGTACTTTGGGAAGCCAAAGCATGAAGGTCGATGATCCCAAGAGTGGTAGACCAGCCTGGGCAATATAGTGAGACCTTATCTGTACAAAAAAATTTAAAAATTAGCCACATGTGATGGCAAAAGCCTGTAGTCTCAGCTACTGGAGAGGCTGAGGTGGCCTTGAACCTGGGAGGTCGAGGTTGCAGTAAGTTGAGAACATACCACTGCACTCCAGCCTGGGTGAGAGATTGAGACCCTGTCTCAAAAAAGAAAAAAAAAAAAGGCCAGGTGTGGTGGCTCACACCTGTAATACCAGCACTTTGGGAGGCCGAGGTGGGCGGGTCATGAGGTAAGGGGTTCCAGACCAGCCTGGCAAACATGGTGAAACCCCATCTCTACTAAAATTACAAAAATTAGCCAGGTGTGGTGACACGTGCCTGCAATTCCAGCTACTAAGGAGGCTGAGGCAGGAGAATTGCTTGAACCCAGGAGGCGGAGGTTGCAGTGAGCCAAGATCGCACCACTGTACTCCGGCCTGGCTGACAGAGCAAGACTGTCTCAAAAAAGTAATAGTAAGAATAATAAATAAATAAATAAATAAATAAATAAAATTCACCATGAAAGGAGCCAAGAAATGAGAAGGAAGGTGGAGATTTCACATTGCTGATCAGGCTGGGCGTGGTGGCTCATGCCTGTAATCCTAGCACTTTGGGAGGCCAAGGTGGGTGGATCACCTGAGGTCAGTAGTTCAAGACCAGCCTGACCAATATGGTGAAACCCCGTCTCTACTAAAAATACAAAAATTAGCTGGGCATGGTGGTGTGCACCTGTAGTCCTAGCTACTCAGGAGGCTGAGACAGGAGAACTGCTTGAACCTGGGAGGTGGAGGTTGCAGTGAGCCGAGATCATGCCACTGAACTCCAGCCTGGGCGACAGAGCGAGACTCTGTCTCAAAAAACAAACAAACAAAAACCATTGCTGATCATTTCCAGCTTCTTTTAGCTTTCCTCTCTAAGGTTCTGAGATAGTTCTTGTGATTCTCCTCATATCTAACAGTTGTTCCTTCTGAACCTTCTTCTTAGGTCTTCTTCCTGTTCCTGTTGTCAGAGGTTGTTCTGACCAGAATGACTCCATCTTGAATAGGGGCTAGACAGAATGAGGATGGGACCTGCTGGGCTGGTGTGCAGCGGCACAATCTCGGCTCACTGCAAGCTCTGCCTCCTGGGTTCACACCATTCTCCTGCCTAAGCCTCCCAAGTAGCTAGGATTACAGGCACCCGCCACCACGCCTGGTCAATTTTTTTGTATTTTTAGTAGACATAGGGTTTCACCATGTTAGCCAGGATGGTCTCGATCTCCTGACCTCGTGATCCGCCTGCCTCGGCCTCCCAAAGTGCTAGGATTACAGGCGTGAGCCACCATGCCCGGCCGACGTTAGGCATTCTCAGTCACAGGATGAGATAGGAGGCCAGCACGACTGGTATCACAAGACACAGTTCATAAAGACCTGCTGATAAAACACAGGATGTGGTAAGGAAGCTGGCCAAAACCCACTGAAACCAAGATGGTGATGAAGGTGACCTCTGCTTGTCCTCCCTGCTTATTACATGCTAATTATAATATATTAACATGCTAAAAGACACACCCACCAGCGCCACGATAGTTTACAAACGCCATGGCAACATCCGAAAGTTACCCTCTAAGGTCTAAAAAGGGGAGGAACTCTCAGTTCTGGGAAATGCCCATCCCTTTCTCGGAAAACTCATGAATAATCCACCCCTTGTTTAGCATATAATCGAAAAGTAACTATCTCAAGTATACCCTGCTCTGTCCAAGTACACAGTTGCTCTGTCCAAGGAATATTCATTCCTTCGTATCTTTACTTCTCTAATAAACTTGCTTTCACTTTATTCTATGGACTCACCCCAAATTCTTTCTTGGAGCTTGCACACACTCCAAGAACCCTTTCTTTCTTTCTTTCTTTTTTCTTTTTTTTGAGACAGAATCTCGCTCTGTTGCCCAGGCTGGAGTGGAATGGTGCAATCTTGGCTCACTGCAAACTCCACCTCCCAGGTTCAAGAGATTCTCCTGCCTCAGCCTCCCGAGTAACTGGGATTACAGGTGCCCACCACCACGCCCAGCTAATTTTTGTATTTTTAGTAGAGACGGGGTTTCCCCACGTTGGCCAGGCTGGTCTCAAACTCCTGACCTCAGTTGAGCCACCCGCCTCGGCCTCCCAAAGCGCTGGGATTACAGGCGTGAGCCACCGCACCCAGCCTTCTTTTTTTTTTTTTGTGATGGAGTCTCTCTCTTGTTGCCCAGGCTGGAGTGCAGTGGTGCTATCTCAGCTCATTGCAACCTCCACCTCCTGGGCTCAAGCAATTCTTCTGCCTCAGCCTCCCAAGTAGCTGGGAATACAGGTGCCCGCCATCACACCCAGCTAATTTTTGTATTTTTAGTAGAGACGGGGTTTTACCATGTTGACCAGGCTGGTCTTGAACTCCTGATCTCAGGCAATCCACCCACCTCACCTTCCCAAAGTGCTGGGATTACAGGCGTGAGCCACCGCACCTGGCCTCACCTGATAAACTTTTTTTTGTAGTGATGGAGTGTGTGCCTGTGGTACCACCTCAGCCTTCAGAGTAGTTGAGACCACAGGCACACACCACCACACCTGGCAATTTTTTTTTTTTTTTTGTTTGGTAGAGACAGGGTCTCACTGTGTTGCTCAGATAGGTCTCAAACTCTTGTCCTCAAGCAAGCAATCCTCTAGCCTCAGCCTTCCAAAAGGCTGAGATTACAGGCATGAGCCACTGTGCTCAGCCCTTTGTCATTTATACTAAATGATAGGAAATCTTTGGAGGTTTTTCAGGAATGACATGATTTACATGCCCAGAGCAGACTATGTAAGGGGGCAAGGGTGAAACAGGAAGACCAGTATTGACGAAAAGAGTCAAACTCTGTAAAATATTTGAAGAGGTTTATTCTGAGCCAAATATGAGTGACCACAGCCTGTGACACCGACCCTCAGGAGCTCCTGAGAACATGTAGCCAAGGTGGTCGGGGTGCAGCTTGGTTTCATACATTTTTAGGGAGACATGAGACATCAATCAAATACATTTAAGATATACATAGGTTCAGTCCAGAAAGGCAGGACATCTAGAAGTGAGGGAGGGTGCAGGGGGTGCTTCCAGGTTATAGGTAAATTTTAAATGTTTCTGATTGGCAACTGGTTGAAAGCGTTATTATCAATAGAAAGGACAGTCTGGGTTATGATAAGAGCTTGTGGAGACCAAAGTTTTCTCATGCAGATGAGGCCTCCAGGTAGCAGGCTTCAAAGAAAATAGATTGTAAATGTCTCTTCAAGACTTAAGGTCTGTGTTGATGTTAAATGCTGGTCACTTTTCCCAAACCCCAAAAGGAAGGAGGGCATAATGAGGCATGGCTGAACCCCACTTCCTGTCAAGGCCTGAACCAGTCTTTGAGGTTAACTTTTGAGTACCTTGGCCAATGAGGGAGTCCATTTAGGTGGTTGGGACACTTGTGAATTTTTTTTTTTTTTTAGATGGAGTTTCGCTCTTGTTGCCCAAACTGAAGTGCAGTGGCATGATCTTGGCTCACTGTAACCTCTGCCTCCTGGGTTCAAGCCATTCTCCTGCGTCAGCCTCCCGAGTAGCTGGGATTACAGGCATGTGCCACCACGCCCAGCTAATTTTTTTGTGTTTTTAGTAGAAACGGGGTTTCATGATGTTAGCCATGGCTGGTCTCGAACTCCTGACCTCAGGTGATCCACCCGCTTCAGCCTCCCAAAGTGCTGGGATTACAGGTGTGAGCCACTGCGCCTGGCCGACACCTTTAAATTTTATTTTTGGTTTACACCACTTGGGAAGCTTTTGCAGTAATCTGGGTGAGACCAGAGTGATAATGATAACAGAACAGTGATGGCACTCTACATATATTTTGTTTCCCTGTTTGTTTGAGACAGAGTGTTGCTCTGTCTCCCAGGCTGGAGTGCAGTGGCGCAATCTCGGCTCACTGCAACCTCCGTCTCCTGGGTTCAAGCTATTCTCCTGCCTCAGCCTCCCAAGTAGCTGGGACTACAGGCATGTGCCACCACATACAGCTAATTTTTTTTTGTTTTTGTATTTTTAGTGGAGGCGGGTTTTTGCCGTGTTGGCCAGGCTGGTCTTGAACTCCTGACCTCAAGTGATCTGTAGATCACTCCACAAAAATACAAAAATTAGCCGGGTGTGGTGGTGTGCCTCAGCCTCCAAAAGTGCTGGGATTACAGGCGTGAGCACTTAATCTGCCTGGCCTCTACATCTATTTTGAAGGCAAGCTGACAGGTTTTGCAGGACTGGATGGGGACATAAGGGAAAGAGAGAAGTCGGCCTGCAAGATTTCTGGTAGGATGAAGTTGACACCTACCAAGATGGAAAGATTTCTGTCTTTTGGATGGAAGGATATGTGAGGAGAGGGGAGGTTGGGGTGGAATAGGAATACACTTTGGCCCTGTAACATGTGAGATATCTATTGCACACTGGAGACGCCAAGCAAGCAGTAGGATATATAAATCTAGCATTTTAGAAGTTAGGTCAGGTCTGGAGATGTGAATTTAGGAGTCATCCACACACAGCAGGAGGAGATGAGATTGTAAAAAGTAAAGTAGAGGTTCCTCTTCAAAGAGACTTTCCTCCCCATCTAATTAGGAATAAATAGTTACTTCTCAGCCCAGGCGTGGTGGCTCACGCCTGTAATCCTAGCACTTTGGGAGGCTGAGGTGGGCGGATCACCTGAGGTCAGGAGTGCAAGACCAGCCTGACCAACGTGGAGAAATCCCGTCTCTACTAAAAAAATACAAAATTGGCCGGGCGTGGTGGCACATGCCTGTAATCCCAGCTACTCGGGTGGCTAAGGCAGGAGAATCGCCTGAACCCGGGAGGCAGAGGTTGCGGTCAGCGGAGATTGCACCATCCAGCCTGGGCAACAAGAGTGAAACTCCGTCTCAAAATGTATTCAAAGACCTGTGCTAACATTCTTAAATATCTGCTAGCCGTAATAAAGAAATCAACGTACTTTATGTTCTTAGCTCCCACAATTTAGCCTAAATATTTGCCCTGGCATGCTTACACTGGTCCAAGCAAGCATGAGTCATAGCCTGTTCCTCTTCCTTATTTAAAGGTGTTTTTACCTTTCTCAGCATTCCACAGGTTACTTCCCTTGTTCGCCTCTGCCTCTGCTTTTTTTTTTTTCTTTTTTTTTGAGACAGAATTTCACTCTTGTTGCCCAAGCTGGAGTGCAATGCATGATCTTGGCTCAAAGCAACCTCCACCTCCCAGGTTCAAGCGATTCTCCTGCCTCAGCCTCCCGATAGCTGGGATTACAGACATGCGTCACCACGCCCGGCTAATTTTTTTTTTTGCATTTTTAGTAGAGGCAGGGTTTCTCCATGTTGGTCAGGCTGGTCTCGAACTCCTGACCCCAGGTGATCCGCCCCCCTCGGCCTCCCAAAGTGCTGGGATTACAGGTGTGAGCCACTGCGCCCAGCCAGCCTTTGCCTCTTTTAAAAAGTTCTAAGTTGCTAGCCAATCAGGACAAATATAG
The DNA here is from genome assembly GCF_029281585.2 of Gorilla gorilla gorilla. NCBI lineage: Eukaryota > Metazoa > Chordata > Mammalia > Primates > Hominidae > Gorilla > Gorilla gorilla. The sequence goes on from NC_073224.2 coordinate 218,058,358, forward strand.
AATGTGAGGTCCTGTTCCAGCCAATGGAAGTCAGACACAGCAGTAGGGTGGACGCTTCAGGTTATAAATGACCCTGTCCCGTTTGTTCAGTGTACTCTAGTGGCAAAACTGCTGGCGAGTGTACCCTTTCTGCAGAAAGTAAAAATGGCCTTGCTAAGGATGTTAAATTTATGTTCAAGTGCTATTTGTTTTTTGTTTTTTTTTTTTAGATGAAGTCTCGCTCTGTCGCCAGGCTGGAGTGCAGTGGCACAATCTTGGCTCACTGCAACCGCTGCCTCCCAGGTTCAAGCGATTCTCCTGCCTCAGCCTCCTGAGTAGCTAGGACTACAGGCGTGTGCCACCATGCCCAGCTAATTTTTTGTATTTTTTGTAGAGACGGGGTTTCACCATGTTGGCCAGGATGGTCTTGATCTCTTGACCTCATGATCTGCCTGCCTCGGCCTCCCAAAGTGCTGGGATTACAGGTGTGAGCCACCGCGCCCGGCCGCAAGTGCTACTTCTTTACGGCACTGGGGAACAAGCATTTCTAACAAGATCCCCCAGGGAGTAAACAAAGTTAAAGGAGAGGTCCAAAGGACTGAACCCTAGGCCACTCAAGTTTCCAGGTTAGAGGAGAAAGAAGCTGCAAAGGACACTGGAAGGGATGGCCAGCAGTAAAGAGAAAACCAGGAGAGTGTGGCACCCTGTGATTTAAGAGAAGAAAGTGTTTCTAAGAGGAAAGAGTGAATAACTGGGTCAATTGCTGCTAACAGGTCTAGTAAAATAAATACAGTATGAGTTTACCACAGCATTTAACAAGGTGAAGGCCATTGGTGTTCTTCATACGAGCAGTTTTGGAGGTGATAGAGGCAAGAATCTGATTTGGGAGGTTTAAGGAGGAATAGGAGGAGAACTGGAGAAGAGTACAGAAAATGCTTTCCAGGAGTTTTGCTATAAAGGGAAAAAGAGAAATGGGACAGTAGCTGGAGGGGGATGTGGGAGTCAAGAGAGAGTTTGTTAAACTTCAGAGAAATTACAGCAAATTAGCACATTTGGGTTTTGTTTGTTTGTTTTTAAGACAGGGTCTCCCTCTGTCACCCAGACTGGAGTGCAGTGGTGAGATCTCTGCTCACTGCAACCTCAACCTCCTGGGCTCAAGCAATCCCTCCACTTTAGCCTTCTGAGTAGCTGGGACTACAGGTGCCTACCACCACACCTGGCAAATTTTTGTATTTTTGTAGAGACAGGGTTTCACCATGTTGCCCAAGCTGGTCTCGAACTCCTGACCTCAGGTGATCTGTCCATCTCGGCCTTCCAAAGTGCTGGATTACAGGTGTGAGCCACCGTGCCTGGCCGAAATCATCTTCTTTCTAAATCTATTCCTTCTTCTGGTGTTGCTATCTCATTTGGTAGAAATTCCATTTAATTATCCAATTTAGAAAACTGCCATATAGTAGTGTCTTCATGGTGAATGATAGTCACAATTTCATCATGTGCTAAGTGAAGCAAGGGATGACACAGGGAGCTGTGGATACTGAGGAAAGGGGTGTGACCAGACTTGAAGGTCAAATATCAGAAAGGTGAAGATATACCGGTCAGGTCAACATCATCAAGCTGTAGCAAGTCCTCATTCTGTCCAAGGCGTTTGAACCAGAGTGACTCTATCTTGAATGGGGGCTGGGTAAAATAAGGCTGAGACCTACTGGGCTGCATTCCCAGGAGGTGAAGACATTTTTTTTGCCTGAGTTTCCCACGGTCGCCTGGGATGGAGTGCAATGCCACGATCTTGGCTCACTGTAACCTCCGCCTCCTGGGTTCAAGCGATTGTCCTGCCTCAGCCTCCTGAGTAGCTGGGATTACAGGTGCCCGCCACCATGCCTGGCTAATTTTTGTACTTTTAATAGACCCAGGGTTTCACTATATTGGCCAGGCTCATCTCGAACTCCTGACCTCGTGATCCGCCCACCTTGGCCTCCTAAAGTGCTGGGATTACAGGCATGAGCCACCATGCCCAGCCTAAGGCATTCTTAGACACAGGATGAGATAGGAGGTCTACACAAGATACAGGTCATAAAGACATTGCTGATAAAACAATGCAGTAAAGAAGCTGGTTAAAACCCACCAAAACCAAGATGGCCATGAGACTGACCTCTGGTCGTCCTCACTGCTTATTATATGCTAATTATTATACGCTAATTATTATACATTAGCATGCTAAAAGACATGCCCACCAGTGCATGACAGGTTACAAATGCCATGGCAAAGTCAGGAAGTTACCCTATATGGTCTAAAAAGGGGAGGAGGCCAGGCGCGGTAGCTCACACCTGTAATCCCAGTACTTTGAGAGGCCGAGGTGGGCGGATCACCTGAAGTCCGGAGTTCGAGACCAGCCTGACCAACATAGTGAAACCCCGTCTCTACTAAAAAATACAAAAAAATTAGCCAGGCGTGGTGGCAAAAGCCTGTAATCCTAGCTACTTGGGAGGTTGAGGCAGGAGAATCGCTTGAACCCGGGAGGCGGAGGTTGCAGTGAGCCCAGACCTCACCACTGCACTCCAGCCTGGGCAACAAGAGCAAAACTCCGTCTCAGGAAAAAAAAAAAAAAAAGAGTCTTCTCTGCCTCACTATACAAAATGCAAATCTCCATTATAGCACTCAACAGCTGTATATCTTCAGTGGGTACTTTGAATAAAGGTCTTTCTTTTTTTTTTTTGTTATTGTTGTTTTATTGTTGTTGTTATTGTTGTTTTGTTTTTGTTTTTTTTTTTTTGGAGACGGAGTCTCGCTCAGTCTCCCAGGCTGGAGGGCAGTGGCGCGATCTCCGCTCACTGTAAGCTCCGCCTCCTGGGTTCCCGCCCTTCTCCTGCCTCAGCCTCCGGAGTAGCTGGGACTACAGGCGCCCGCCGCTACGCCCGGCTATTTTTTTTGTATTTTTAGTAGAGAGGGGGTTTCACCGTGTTAGCCAGGATGGTCTCGATCTCCTGATCTCGTGATCCGCCCGCCTTGGCCTCCCAAAGTGCTGGGATTACAGGCGTGAGCCACCGCGCCCGGCGGCGAGGTCTTCCTTTCAAGCCATAACTCTCACCTGTCCCTGTCTCAGAAATTGTGGCCCTCTCACGCCAAGCTTTTCTCTTCTGTGCCTTTGCTCCTTGTGGTTTCTTTTTTTCTGGAATGGTGTCTTTCTTCTATCCTGGATAAGTCTAACCCACCTGTTAAAGGCGGGCTTCGGAATTACTTCTGGGAAGCCTTTTCTCAAGTACCCCGAAGCCTCCCAAGACTGGGATGGGGATCTTTGTATTTCTACCGCTCACTCCCTAACCCACTTCCAAGGGCAGGGACCACATCTTACTTTCTTCTGCCCTCAGCGAATTTTTTTGTTTTTTTTGAGACGGAGTTTTACTCTTGTTGCCCAGGCTGGAGTGCAATGGCGTGATCTCGCCTAACCACAACCTCCGCCTCCCGGGTTCAAGCGATTCTCCTGCCTCAGCCTCCCGAGTAGCTGGGATTACAGGCATGCGCGACCGCGCCTTGCTAATTTTGTATTTTCAGTAGAGACGGGGTTTCTCCATTTTGATCAGGCTGGCCTCGAACTCCTGACCTCAGGTGATCCGCCCACCTCGGCCTCCCAAAGTGCTGGGATTGGATCCTTGAGCCACGGTGCTCGGCCCAGTGAATGTTTATCTAAAGAATTCAGCCTAAGGTTTTCCAGCAGGCAAGCAGCTGAGTCAGAAGTTAGCGCTTAGATTCTGGCAGGGCTCTAATTCAAATTCAAAATTCTTAAATATCCTCACTTTAGTAGAGTTCTTTACAGTTTGCAAAACAATTCTCATAAAGCTACTCTTTATGTCCTGGGGCAGGAGTCGCAGAAAGGAAATGTTTTAAACCAAGAGCTAGAGAGGAACTAGAAAATCCTGGCATAGAGGTAACAGTCTTGAGAAGGGAGCCAACAGCAAACATGACCTTGCTCACCAGAGAAACTCCACCCCGGTACCTCGGACCCCCGCCCGCACAGTCTGCGGCGCACTGAGCCCTCCCACCTCGAAGACTACAAATCCCAGCATGCCTCACAGTCAGGGGCAGGGCGCAGGGCATGCCGGGACACGTAGTCCCACCCTAGCACGGGAAAAGGCCGGAACGTCCCATGACGTCAGGAGGGCTCGGGAAAGGGGTTCGGAGCCGGTCCAGGCTCAAGTTAAATCTCCCTCTAAAGAGCCAACACTTGTTTCTTTGGCGACTCGGTTTCTACTCTAAACAGGTCCCGCTCCACAGTCTGGGCGGGCCTGTGTGTGCGTTGAGTAGTCTCTAGCGTGAAAACTTCATGGTTAAAAGGGAAGTACCGAAGGCAAGAAATAGCTTTCGAGGCACTGGTTTGTTAGAGTAGTGGTACGTAGTGCGCCGCCCTGAACGGGCGCTGAGACGCTGCTTTTCCAGAAGCGCCAGTGAGGACGTGGCAAGACCGCCTCGGACGTACGCTTCCTCTTCCTCCGCCCGTCGGGTTAAGGACGCGGGAGGCGCAGAGGCTGCTGGGAACGCGCATGCGCTCAGCGCAGCGGGGAAGTCCACCTTTAACGTCCGCGGGCGCGGGGTGTGTCGGGTGTCGACGGCGGCGCTTTGCGGCCGGTCGTGCGGGTCGGGCGCGGGCGGGCGCGGCGGCAGTGGCGCGCACAGGTGATTGACTGGCCAGCTGCCTGAAGGAGCGCCAGGTCCTCCTTGCTGGCAGGTGGCGAAGCCCATTGGGGCGGCGGTGCAGACCGCGGCGGCGGCTGCGGCGGTCTGGCTCGGGAGGCGTTCCTGGGGCCAAGGCCATGGCCCCGCGGCTGCAGCTGGAGAAGGCGGCCTGGCGCTGGGCGGAGACGGTGCGGCCCGAGGAGGTGTCGCAGGAGCACATCGAGACCGCTTACCGCATCTGGCTGGAGCCCTGCATTCGCGGCGTGTGCAGGTGAGGCCCGCGCACCGCGCCTCGCGGGCTCCTCGCGCCGGACCTTGGAAAGCACGGGCGGGGTGGGGGAAAGGAAGACGGCAGCCCTTTGCGTGCATTTGGGAGGCGCGGAGCCGAGCGAGGTGGAGTTTCCCCCTTTGCGCCGTCTGCGCGACCTGGGAAACGCAGGCTTCCCGGGCTGTGCGCGGAGGTGATGCTGGCCAAAGCACTTTAGGAAGGTTTGGGTTCCCATCCAGAAGATGGCGGTGGAGATGAAGGCAGGAGCTGAGAGCTTAGCAAGCGTTGATGGCTGGGGCATCTTGGCCACAGCACGGCTCTTTCGTTTGTAAAAAGGAACTTTTTGGAAGTGAGCTTCATCACAGTGTATCTTGTTGGTGTTGACACCGAAGGCCTGATCATCTTAGTATTATTTTTGTAGAGGGCAGCTTTAGAAAAAACTGTGGTCAGCCTACGTCATCGATACCCTGCACCCCCGTTGGCCTTCCCTCACTCGTTAATCTAGTAATTTTTTTTAAGCCTTTCTTTGGTCGTTCTGGTTCGACACCACTTTACCGAGTACCAGGTTTAAGCTGTGATAGTGCTGTCCTTCACGTCTGCGCCGCCCTTGAACCTTGCCTTTGCTTAACCCCCTCCTATAGATTGAATCCTTAGGCTTTGCTCCCGTTTATTCCCTTTTTTCCACCTTGTAACGCGGGAACTATGGTTTTTGTTTCAGAATGTTGTTGAAATTGACTTGGCCAAGCCGGGCATGCTCAGTAGCCGTCTTTCGGCAGGCATTTAGAAAATGCTTTCTGGAGTTTTTACATTCCGCTGGGGGATCCGGAAGGAATGGAAGTCATGGTCTCTGGCTTTGGAGCTTAAAGTCTAGTATGAGAAGTGAAATAAGTTAGGGAGTTTCTATAAAGCAAACGAATAAGTCCAGGCTCTGGGCGTCTGTCTCACAAGGAGGGTAAATCTGACTTTAACAGTAAGTTCTGGAATGTTTGAAGTCTGTGTATAATAGAAATAATCAAGCTTCAGTCAGTTTCTCAACGTAATTAGTTTCCAGACTAACCAAATAATGTAAACTATTAATAGTTCTGGTGGTTTTTGAGACAGGGTCTCACTCTGTCACACAGGCTGGAGTGCAGTGTCACGAGCTCGGCTCACTGCAACCTCCGTTTCCCAGGCTCAAGCGATCCTCCCACCTCGGCCTCCGGAGTAGCTGGGATTAGAGGCACGGGCCACCACGCCCGACTCAGTTTTGTATTTTTAGTAGAGACGGGTTTTTTCGCCATGTTGGCCAGGCTGGTCTCGAGCTCTGGGCTCAAGCGATCTGCCCACCTCTTCTGGGATTACAGGCGTGAGCCACCATGCTGGGCCAATTTCTGATATTTATTTATTTTTTGAGACGGTGTTTCGCTCTTATTGCCCAGGCTAGAGTGCAATGGCGTGATCTCGGCTCACTGCAACCTCTGCCTCCTTGGTTCAAGCGATTCTCCTGCCTCAGCCTCCTGAATAGCTGGGATTACAGGCATGCACCATCATGCCCGGCTAATTTTTTTTAATTATTTTTATTTTTTGTATTTTTAGTAGAGACAGGGTTTCTCCATGTTGGTCAGGCTGGTCTCGAACTCCTGACCTCAGATAATTTGACCGCCTTGGCCTCCCAAAGTGCTGGCATTACAGGCGTGAGCCACCGCCCGCCAGGCCGATACTTTTTTTTTTTTCGAGACAGCGTCGTGGGTCGCTGGGTAAATTTAAAAAAATAAATTTTTAAAATAAAAATTTTAAAAGAAAAAAGAATAGGCCGGGTGCGGTGGCTCATGCCTGTAATCCCAGCACTTTGGGAGGCCGAGATGGGCGGATCACGAGGTCAGGAGTTCGAGACCAGCCTGGCCAGCATGGTGAAACCCCGTCTCTACTAAAAATACAAAAATTAGCCGGGGGTGGTGGCGGGCGCCTGTAATCCCAGCTACTGGGGTGGCTGAGGCAGGAGAACCCTGGAACCCGGGAGGTGGAGGTTGCAGTGAGCTGAGATCACGCCACTGCACTCCAGCTTGGGCAACAGGGCGAAACTCAGTCTCAAAAAAAAAAAAAAAAAAAAAAAAATTATCTTATCTTGGCTCTGTATGCCCTGTATGTTCCGCCTCTAAATTTCCCTATTCCGGACATTTCATATAAATGGAATCCTAAAATACGTGGACTTTTGTGACTGATTTCCTTTACTTATGTATTTAAGGGTCATCCATGTTGTAGCATGTTTCAGCACTTCATTTCATTAAAAAAATACCTGGGAAATACATATGACAGTGTTTACCATTTTAAAGTGCACAATTCGGTGGGTTTCAGTACCTTTATAGTGTTGTACAACCATCACCACTGTCTGGTTCCAGAACTTTTCATTATCCTAAAAGGAAACTGAGCATCTGTTAGTCACTTCCCATTTTCCCCTCTCGCCCAGCCCCTGGCAACTGCTAATCTACTTTCTGTCTCTGGATTTCTCTATTAATATTTCATAGCAATGGAATTATACAGTACGTGGCCATTTGTGTCTGGTTTCACTTAGCATAATGTTTCCAAGGGTTATCCCTGCTGCGCATGTGTCAGTACTTTATTCCTTACGGCTGAGTAGTATTCCATTTTATGGATAATACCACATTTTATATATCTGTTCATCAGTTGAGGGACATTTTGATTATTTCCACCTTTTGGTTATTTTGAGTAGTACTTCTCTGAACATTTGCATACAAGTTTTGGTCTGAACATCTGATTTCAGTTCTTTACCTGGGAGTGGAATTACTGGGTCATACACAGTCAATTCTGTGTTTAACTTAACCGAACCGCGAAACTTCCACAGTGGTTGTACCGATTTACATTCCCACCAGTGATGTATGAGGGTTCAAATGCTTCATCATCCTCATAAACAGGTACTATTTTCTGTTTTTCTGATTAGGCCCTCCTAGTTGGGTGTGAAGTGATGCATCTTTGTAGTTTTGATTTGCATTTTCCTAGTGACTAATGAGTTCAGCGTCTTTTCATGTGCTTGTTGCCTCTTTTCCTTTTATTGATCAATAATATGCCATCATATCTCTGTATCTACCACATTTTTAATTTGCATTCATCTGCTGATAGACATTTCAGTCATTTCTACTTTTTGGTTATTATAATATTGCTATGAACATTCGTGTAGTAGTTTTTGTGTGGGCATTTGTTTTTATTTCTCTTGGTTATAGAACAAGAAGTGGGATTGTTGGGTTGTGTGGTAACTTTTAACTTTTTATTATTATTATTATTATTTTTTTGAGACGGAGTCTCTCTGTGTTGCCCAGGCTGGAGTGCAGTGGCGCCATCTCGGCTCACTGCAACCTCTGCCTCCTAGGTTCAAGCGATTCTTGTGCCTCAGCCTCTGAGTCACTGGGATTACAGGCGCCCACCACCACACCCGGCTAATTTTTTGTATTTTTTAGTAGAGACTGGGTTTCGCCAAGTTGGCCAGGCTGGTCTTGAACTCCTGACCTCAGGTGATCCACCTGCCTCGGCCTCCCAAAGTGCTGGGATTACAGGCTTGAGCCACTGCACCCAGCTCTTTTAACTTTTATTTATTTATTTATTTTTAATGAGGTCTCACTCTGTAACCCAGACTGTATTGCAGTGCAATCATGGCTCACTGCAGCCTTGAACTCCTGGGCTCAAGCAATCCTCCCGCCTCAGCCTCCTGCCACTACAGGCACATGCCACAACACGAAGCTAATTAAACAAAATTTTTTTGCTGGGCGTGGTGGCTCACGCCTGTAATCTCAGCATTGTGGGAGGCCAAGGCTGGCGGATCACGAGGTCAGGAGATCGAGACCATCCTGGCTAACGTGGTGAAACTCCGTCTCTACTAAAAATACAAAAAATTAGCCGGGCATGGTGGCGGATGCCTGTAGTCCCAGCTACTCGGAAGGCTGGGGCAGGAGAATGGCATAAACCCGGGAGGCAAAGGCAGGAGAATGGCATGAACCCGGGAGGCAGAGCTTGCAGTGAGCCGAGATACGCCACTGCACTCCAGCCTGGGTGACAGAACGAGACTCTGTCTCCAAAAAAAAAAAAAAAAAAAAAAAAAATTTTGTGGAAATGGAGTCCCACTTTGGTGCCCAAGCTGGTCTTGAACTCCTTGCTTCAAGTGATCCTCCTGCCTTGGCCCCCTGAAATGCTTGGATTGCATGAATGAAACTGTTCATGGCCTTTTTTTGGCTTTTTTTTTTTTTAAGATGAGGGTCTTGCTATGTTGTGTAGGCTGTCCTTGAACTCCTGGGCTCAATCAATACTCCTGCCTCAGCTTCCCTGGTAGCTGGGACTGTAGGCACGAACCACCATGTCTGTGTTTAATATTTTGAGGAATTGTCAGGTTACTTTCCAGAGTGGCTGCGCTATTTTACATATTCACAAGCAGTATATGAGGATTCCAATTGCTTTACGTCCCTATACTTGTTACTGCCTTTTTTCTTTTAGCCATCCTAGTGGGTGCGAAGTGGTGTCTTATGTTTTGATTTGTGTTTCATTGATGGCTAATCACGTTAAACATCTTTTTGTGTACTTATTGGCCATTCATATATCTTTTTTAGAGAAATGTCTGTTTAAATCCTTTGCGTGCTTTTAAATTGAGTTGCCTTTTGTTATTGAGTTGTGATCTTTTTTTGGTCTTCTTTTTGTTTTGTTTTTTTTTGAGACAGAGTCTCGCTCTGTCACCCAGGCTGGAGTGCAGTGATGCCATCTCGGCTCACTGTAGCCTCCGCCTCCCAGGTTCAAGCGATTCTCCTGCCTCAGCCTCCTGAGTAGCTGGGACTACAGGCGCACACCGCCACGCCTAGCTAATTTTTTTTTTTTTTTTTTTTTTGGTATATTTAGTAGAGACGGGGTTTCACTATGCTGGCCAGGCTGGTCTCAAACTCCTGACCTCGTGATACGCCCACCTCAGCCTCCCAAAGTGCTAGGATTACAGGCGTGAGCCACTGCATCCAGCCAAGTTGTGTTCTTTATATATACTGCATATAAGTCCCTTATTAAATATATGATTTGCAAATATTTTTTCTAATTTCTATGGCTTTTAATTTTATTGGTGGTATCATTTTCAGTACAAAAGCTTTTCATGTTGATGTAGTCCAATTTCTTCTTCTTCTCCGCCTTCTTATTCTTATTAATGAAACAGGGTTCTTGCTTTGTTGCCCAACCTGGAGTGCAGTGGTGTGATTGTAGCTCACTGTAGCCTTAAACTCCTGGTCTCAAGTGATCTTTTTGCCTCAACATCCCCAGTAGGTACAACTGCAAGTTGTACCACCACACCCAGCTAATTTTTTTGGTATTTTTTGTAGAGTTGGGGTCTTACTATGTTACCCAGGCTGACCTTGAACCTTTAGCCTCAAGCAGTCCTGCTTCAGCTTCCCAGAGTACTGGGATTACAGGTGTGAACCACCTGGCCCCAACATTGTACTATTTTTTTTTTGATGCTTTTGGTCCTGTAAGAAGCCACACCTCACCCAAGGTTTGAGCAGTTTTAATTAATGAATTAGTTAATTTTATGAGACAAGGTCTGGCTCTGTTGCCCAGGCTGGAGTACAGTGGTGCAATCTTGGCTCAATGCAACCTCTGCCTCCCAGGGGCTCAAGCCATCCTACTTCAGCATCCCGAGTAGCTGTGACTACAAGCATGCTCCACCACACTCGGCTAATTTTTGGTGTTTTTTTTTTTTCAGATGGAGTCTGGCTCTGTTGTCCAGGCTGAGTGTAGTGGCGCAATCTTGGCTCACTGCAACTTCCGCCTCCCAGGTTCAAGCGATTCTCCTGCCTCAGCCTCCTGAGTAGCTGGGATTACAGGCATGCACCACCACACCTGGCTAATTTTTTTTTTTTCTTTGAGACAGAGTTTCACTCTTGTTGCCCAGGCTGGAGTGCAGCGGCGCAAACTCGGCTCACTGCAACCTCCGCCTCCCGGGTTCAAGCAGTTCTCCTACCTCAGCCTCTCGAGTAGCTGGGATTGCAGGCACCACGCCCGGCTAATTTTTGTATTTTTAGTAGAGATGGGGTTTTGCCATATTGGCCAGGCTGGTCTTGAACTCCTGACCTCCAGTGATCCCCCCGCCTTGGCCTCCCAAAGTGCTGGGATTACAGGCGTGAGCCACTGTGCCTGGCCCTGTCAGCTTTTATTTAGATATCCAAAAAGCTCTCTTTCTACTCACTTTCTTCTTCTTCTTTTTTTTTTTTTTGAGACAAGACACTATTCACTTTCTCCTTTTTTTTATAGAGACAGAGTCTTGTCACGTTGCCCAGGCTGGTCTCAAACTCCTGGGCTCTAGCAGTCCTCCCTCCTCAGCCTCCTAAATTGCTGGGATTCCAGACATGAGCCTTTCTCCTTTTGTTTATTTCTTCTCTTTGCAAGAAGAGATTAAATAAATAAATAGTATCACCAATATGTATTTTTCATACTTTATGCAACAATTTGTTATGAGATATCAAAGCTGAAGAATGAGGTGTTTGACCATATTCAAAGACCACATGTGTCAGGACTGTTTACATTTCTGAAAGTACTTAGGGCAATCACAGGATGAAAGCAGTGTGTACTAAATCCTCTGTCCACAGAATTCTGCAAATATTATGTGTCTTGAGGGCAGACTTGTTTGTTAACAGTGAGGTTGGTGGTCAAGTAAGTTCCTGGAAGTAAAATTGTTGGGTAAGGGATGTGTGTTTTTCATTTTGATCCATATTGCTAAATTGCCCCTCAGAATGAGGGTTTCTCTTTACATTTCCCTGTCAATGTGTAAGAGTATCTTACATATACATCATACCCTCACCAACATAATGTGTTAGTCACACTTTTTGATCTAAGCGCAAAGGGTTTCATATGTTTAATATGTATTTCTTTTGTTACAATTTCTTTTTGTTACAGTTAATCTTTTGATGTGAAATTTGTTTTGTTTTGTTTTTGAGACAGGGTCTTATTATGTTGCTTAGGCTGGTCTCAAACTCCTGGGCTCAAGGGATCTTCCTTCCTCAGCTTCCTGAATAGCTGGGATTACAAGTGCATGTCACCATGCCCAGCCTTGAGATGAATTTTCAAAGACTGGATTTACTTATGCTTCCAGCCGTGTATAGGAAGTACAATGTCTGTTTTGTTCTCATTAGGGAAACATCATATGACTATTACCAAATTAAAACATTACAGAAATGTGTGAGGCACTCTAGAAAGCCAGTGTCATGCCACCTTACTTCAGTGGCTTTGTAGCTCTAGTCCCAAAACCCTAATGAGGGCCACGCACGGTGGCTCACGCCTGTAATCCCAACACTTTGTTAGGCCGAGGTGGGAGGATTACTTGAGGTCAGGAGTTTGAGACCAGTCTGGTCAACATGGCAAAAACCCATTTCTACTAAATTAGCCGGGCATGGTGGCGGCATACACGTGTAATTCCAGCTACTCAGGAGGCTGACGCGCAAGAATTGCTTGAACCCAGGAGGTGTAGGTTGCAGTGAGCCAAGATTGAGCCACTGCACTCCAACCTGGGTGACAGAGTGAGACTCTGTCTCAATAAAAACCAACCAACCAAACAAAATAACCCTAATGAGGACCCATAGTTCCAGCTACACTGGAGACTGAGGTGGGAGGATGGCTTAAGCTTGGGAGGTGGAGGTTGCAGTGAGCCAAGACCATGCCACTGCACTCCAGCTTGGGCGATAGAGCAAGACCCTGTCTCAAAGGAAAAAGAACAAAGGGGAGTCACAATACATACTTTGTTGCAACTTGTTTCTATTCATGCATGTAGAGCTGCCTTATTTATTTATTTATTTATTTTTGAGAGAGTCTCGCTTTGTTGCCCAGGCTGGAGTGCAGTGCATGAATTTGGCTCACTGCAGCCTCCGCCTCCCAAGGTTCAAGTGATTCTTGGGCCTCAGCCTCCGGAGTAGCTGGGACAACAGGCATGGGCCACCATGCTTGGCTAATTTTTGTAGTTTAGTGGAGACGGGGTTTCACCATGTTGGCCAGGCTGGTCTCAAACTCCTAACTTCAGGTGATCTGCCCACCTCAGCCTCCCGAAGTGTTGAGATTACAGGTGTGAGCCACCGCACCTGGCTATTCTTTTTTCATTTGTTTGTTTTGAGAGAATCTTGCTCTGTTGCCAGGCTGGAGTACAGTGGTGCAATCTCGTCTCACTGCAACCTCTGCCTCCCGGGTTCAAGCAATTCTCCTGCCTCAGCCTCCTGAGTAGCTGGGACTACAGGGGCGCCCCACCACACCCGGCTAATTTTTGTATTTTTAGTAGAGATATGGTTTCACTGTGTTGGCTAGGATGGTCTCGATCTCCTGACCTCATGATCTGCGCACCTTGGCCTCCCAAAGTGCTGGGATTACAGGCATGAGCCACTGCGACCGGTCCTATTCTTTCTTAAAAAATATTCTTATATATGTTTATGGTATATAACATAGCATACATACAGATAGTAAAATGGTAACTGTAATGAAGCAGATTGACATCTATTATCTCACAGTTACAAATTTTGTGTGTGGCAAGAGAAGCTAAAATCTCATTTAGCAGGAGCCCCAAGTACATACCTGCCTTATTATTATTATTATTATTATTATTTTGAGACAGAGTCTCGCTCTGTCACCCAGGCTGGAGTGCAGTGGCGTTATCTGCTCTCACTGCAACCTCCACCTTTTGGGTTCAAGGGATTCTCCTGTCTCAGCCTCCCGAGTAGCTGGGATTACAGGCGCATGCCACCATACCCACCTAATTATTGTATTTTTAGTAGAGCCACCACACCCAGCCAGTTACATAGCTTTTTAAAAATAGCTATGCTGCCCTGACTGGTCTTGAATTCCTGGCTTCAAGCAGTCCTTCCACCTTGCCCTCCCAAAGTGCTGGGATTACAGGTGTGAGCCACTGTGCCTAACCTGCATTATAATTTATTTAACCAGTTTCCTGTTGATGGACTTTGGGGTTTCCGGTTTTTGATAATACAACCCGTGCTGCCCTAGCCAGCCCTCTGCATCGACCTTGAGTGTTGAGTGAGTGTTTTCACTTAGGTTGCTAGATGAGAAATTGCTGAGGTAAAGGGACTGCTTAGAATTTTGATAGATGTCAAAAGTTCATACCATTTATCCTGGTCCTCTAGAGTGAGTGTGCCTGTTACCTTATACAAAGCATTTCTATTCCCAGCTTCCATCTGATTAGCGAAAAATGGCATCTTATTTTCATTTGCCATTTTTTGCTGGTGACATTGAGCATCTTTTTAATTTTATTTTTTAGTTTTATAGATATAGGATCTCATGTTTTGCCCAGGCCGGTCTTGAACTCCTGGGCCCAAGAAATCCTCAGCCTTGGCCTCCCAAAGTGCTGGGATTACAGGCGTGAGCCACTGCGTCCCTTCTCCTTTTTATATTTACTTGCCATTTGTATTTCTCCTGTGAATTGTGTGTTCTGGATTGTTGGTCATTTTCTTACTGATTTTCAAGAGCTTATTGAATATTTCTTTCTTTTTTTTTGAGATGGAGTCTCAGTCTGTCGCCCAGGCTGGAGTGCAGTGGTGTGATCTCAGCTTGCTGCAACCTCTGCTTCCTGGGTTCAAGCGATTTTCCTGCCTCAGCCTCCCAAGTAGCTGAGACTACAGGTGCCTGCCACTATGCCTGGGTAATTTTTGTATTTTTGTAGAGAGGGGTTTCACTATGTTGGCCAGGCTGGTCTTGAACTCCTGACCATGTGATCCGCCTGCCTCAGCCTCCCAAAGTGCTGGATTACAGGCCTCAGCCATCACGCCCGGCCGAATATTTCTTTTTTCTTTCTTTTCTTTCTTTCTTTCTTGGTTTTTTTTTTTGAGACAGAGTCTTGCTCTGTTTCCCAGGCTGGAGTGCTGTGGTGTGATCTCAGCTCACTGCAACCTTTGCCTCCCAGGTTCGAGCTATTCTTTTGCTTCAGCCTCCCAAGTAGCTGGGATTACAGGTCCGCGCCACCACTCCTGGCTAACGTTTGTATTTTCAGTAGAGACGGGGTTTCACCATGTTGGCCAGGCTGGTCTTGAATACCTGACCTCAGGTGATCCACCTGCCTTGGCCTCTCAAAGTGCTGGGATTATAGGCGCGAGCCACGACGCCTGGCCTAGTTTTTTTTTTTTTTTTTGAGACGGAGCCTCGCTGTGTCACCCAGGCTGGAGTGCAGTGGTGCGATCTCGGCTCACTGCAAGCTCCGCCTCCCAGGTTCACACCATTCTCCTGCCTCAGCCTCCCAAGTAGCTGGGACTACAGGCGCCCACCACCACACTCAGCTAATTTTTTGTATTTTTAGTAGAGACGGGGTTTCACCGTGTTAGCCGGGATGGTCTCAATCTCCTGACCTCATGATCTGCCCGCCTCGGCCTCCCAAAGTGCTGGGATTACAGGCATGACCCACCATGCCCGGCCCGGCCTAGTTTATTGAATATTTCTGTCAAAGATATTTTCTGTGGTATTTTTGGGCTTTGTGGGCTTTTTTTCCTTTTGGTACGTTAGGTTTTGATTTTTTATGTGGTAAAATTTATGAATGCTTTTTTTTTATGGTTTCTGGATTTCCCAATTCTGAGGTTATAAAAATATTCACTCATGTTGTGTTTTAGTACTGATGGTTTACTTTTATGCAACCTTTATGTTTTTATAATTTAATTTGATTTATGGATTGAGGTAGGGATCCATCAATATTTTATTTTGCCTTTTACCAAATGGCTACTCAGTTGTCTTAAACCATTTATTGAACAATTCAGTCTTTTTCCTCACCAGTTAAAAAGCCACCTTTATTACATGGCAAATTCCTATATTTACTTGGGTTTATTTTTCAGTCCTTTTTTTTTTTGAGATGGAGTTTCGCTCGTTGCCCAGGCTGGAGTGCAATGGCGCAATCTCGGCTCACCACAACTTCCACCTCCTGGGTTCAAGCGATTGTCCTGTCTCATCCCCCTGAGTAGCTGGGATTACAGGCATGTGCCACCACGCCTGGCTAATTTTGTGTTTTTAGTAGAGACGGGGTTTCTCCGTGTTGGTCAGGCAGTTCTTGAACTGTCGACCTCAGGTGATCTGCCTGCCTTCGCCTCCCAAAGTGTTGGGATTATAGGTGTAAGCCACTGCGCCCAGCCTCAAAAAAAAAAAAAAGGGTTTTTTTTTGCCATTGATTAATTTCGTTGAATAACCCTGTAGTGATATCACAATTCTAATTATTTTATAGTATTTGAAAAATATCTGATAAGCCAAGACCTTAATTCCTTTTAGAATTTTTCTCATGGTTCTCATGAAAAATAAATAAATAAATAATTTATAATTAACCATTATATTATAATTTATAATTATAAAATTATAAAATAATTCTAAATTATAATTTATTAATAATTAATAATAATTTTTTTTTTTTTGAGATGGAGCCTTGCTCTGTCGCCCAGGCTAGATTGCAGTGGCATGATCTTTGCTCACTTCAGCCTCCATCTCCCGGGTTCAGGCGATTCTCCTGCCTCAGCCTCCCAAGTAGCTGGGACTACAGGTGTGCACCACCACTCCCGGCTACTTTTTGTATTTTTAGTAGAGATGGGGTTTCACCACGTTGGCCAGGTTGGTCTTGATTTCGAAAATTTACTTAAAAAATTATTTGTATTTTAGTTGTTTTTTGAGACAGTCTTGCTCTGTCACCTAGGCTGGAGTGCAGTGCCACGATCTTAGCTCACTGCATCCTCCACCTCTTGGGTTCAAGTGATTCTTGTGCCTCAGACATCTTAGTAGCTTGGATGGCAGGCATGCACCACCATGCCTGGCTAATTTTTTTGTATTTTTTAGTAGAGATGGGGTTTCACCATCTTGGCCAGGCTGGTCTTCAACTCCGGGCCTCAGGTGATCTGCCTGCCTCGGTGTCCCATAGTGGTGGGATTACAGGCGTGAGCCACTGTAGCCAGCTTGAAAATTTATTTTTTTACATACAGAAAAGCACACAAATCATAAGAATAACACTTGATTGGCCGGGTGCAGTGGCTCATGCCTGTAATCTCAGCACTTTGGGAGGCCGATGCAGGCGGATCACCTGAGGTCAGGAGTTCGAGACCAGTCTGGCCAATATGGTGAAACCCTGTCTGTACTAAAAACACAAAAAATTAGCCGAGCATGGTGGTGCGCGCCTGTAGTCCCACTACTCAGAAGGCTGAGGCAGGAGAATCGCTTGAACCTGGGAGGCGGAGGTTGCAGTGAGCTGAGATCATGCCTCCGCACTCCAGCCTGGGCAACAGAGTGAGCTCTGTCTCAAAAAAAAAAAAAAAAAAAAAAGACACTTGATTGGCTAATTATCACGAAAGAAATTTATCTGTCCCATATCTACCACCAAGATCAAAACATTACTAACACTTCAAGACACCCTTGTCTTCCATTTTTCTACTACCAGTTACTTCTGCCTCTCTTCCTTGAAGGGAACCACTTACCCTTAACTTTGAATTGAGCAGATTATTTTGCCTATGTTGGACTTTATGTATATTCATACATTGTCATTCCTTCTGCTTCTGTTTTCTTTCACTCAACTTTATAAGATTAATTTATGTGTAAGCAGTAGTGTGTTCACTTCTAGTGCTGTACAATTTTTTTTTTTTTTTTTGGTGGAGGACGAGGTCTCAATATGTTGCCCAGGCCAGTCTGGAACTCCTGGGCTCAAGCAATCTGCCCACCTCAGCCTCCCAAAGTGCTGGGATTATAAGCATGAGCCAATGGGACCAACAGTGCTGTACATTATTTCAGTGTGTGAGTATATACTATATATTATATTCCTTTCTACTAGTGATGGTCATTTTGATTTTTCCATGTATTTGGTCATTATGAATAAAGCTGCAGTGAACATTCTGCATATATATTTTAGTGTCCTTTTTTTTCTTTTCTTTTTGATACAGGATTTCACTTCATCACCCAGGCTGGAGTAGATGGTGTGATCACAGTTCACTGCAGCCTTGGCCTCTGGGGTCTGTCTAAGTGGTCCTTCCACTTCAGCTTCCCCAGTAGCTGAGACTGCAGAAACTCACCACCATGTTTGGCTAATTCAAAAATTTTTTGTAGGCCCGGCGCAGTGGCTTACGCCTTTAATCCCAGCATTTTGGGAGGCTGAGGTAGGTGGACACTTGAGGCCAGTTCGAGACCAGCCTGGGGAACATGGTGAAAACCCATCTGTACAAATATACAAAAATTAGCCAGACATGGTAGTGCATGCCTGTAATCCCAGCTACTTGGGAAGCTGAGGTGGGAGAATTGCTTGAACCCAGGAGGCGGAGGTTGCAGTGAGCTGAGATCTTGGCACTGTACTCTAGCCTGGGTGACAGCGAGACCCTGCCTCAAAAAAAAAAAAAAAAAATTGTTTCTGCTCCCCTCCCTCCTCCCACCCTCCACCCCCAAGTAAGACCCCAATGTCTATTGTTCTCTTCTTTGTGTTCATAAGTTCTCTTTGTGTTCAGAAGTTCTCATCATGTAGCTCCCATAAGATAAAGATTTATCTTCCCCAGGGTCCTAAATATTCTCCTGTGTTATTTTCTATAAGTTGTATTGCTTTATCTTTCATGCTTAGGTCTACAGTCAACCTGGAATTGATTATTCTCATCAGTTGGGAAGTAAGATCATGGAATAATTTGACGTTACTTGATCTCTATGACTTTAGCAAAGTAGCAGAGGATTGAATGACTGCTAATCATGAACATGTCTGATGTTAGCAAAAGCAACAACTCAAAGCAAAAGGGAGACATACATGGGGAAAACAAACACAAATACTTAAAATTAAATACATGACGAGACAGTGTGTGTGTTTTAAAAAATGATATTGGGCCAAGTGCAGTGGCTTACGCTAGTAACCCCAGCAGTTTGGGAGGCAAGGACGGGAGGATCACTTGAGGCCAGGAAGACCAGGCTGCAGTGAGCTATGATTTTACTGCTGCACTACAGCCTGGGCAACAGAGCAAGACCCTGCCTCAAAACACAAACCAAAACCAAAACGATACTGTTTTATTACTACTAGCAGGAGTGGCCTACACGGGTGGTGGGTATGCTGGGCTTAGGGTGTATGGGAGCCATGAGGAGAAGATGGTGACTGAGATCCTAGAAGGAAAGGGGGGGTGGGGCTTGAAGGCAAGACCCAAGGCAAGACCCTCCCTAAATTTGCTTCTGGGAATAGGTAGCCATGATAAAACAGTCATGGCTTATGATGAACTAGGGCCATGCTGCCAATAAGATTAAGAAACTTTTCAGTCTGAGATGAGGGAAACAAAAAAGATTAAGCAATTCTTGGAAATCTAACTGCCTGTCACAGTTGAGGTCTAGTTTCCTCATCATGTGGTCAAGGACACCAGCGTCCTTGTGGTTCTGTGTGAGGGCAGCCAGTTCTGTATTCATGAAACTGAGGGGCTCCCCTCTTGGAGAGTTTGTGGTTGTGACATCCTTTCCAGCATCCTCCTGGAAAATAGCAATCAGGGACTTGATGCACTGCTCAGTCTCTGTAGGGCTGGAGAATTTTTCCATGTTGGAGTTGAGTGAGGTACCTGCTGAGACTTTTCTATTTTGCAAACTCTTTTTTTTTTTTTTTTTTTTTGAGACGGAGTCTTGTTCTGTTGCCCAGGCTAGAGTGCAGTGGTGCAATCTCAGCTCACTGCAACCTCTGCCTCCCAGCTTCAGGCCTTTCTCCTGCCTCAGCCTCCTGAGTAGCTGGGACTACAGGTACCTGCCACCATGCCCGGCTAATTTTTTATATTTTTAGTAGAGACGGGGTTTCACCATGTTAGCCAGGATGGTCTCTATCTCCTGACCTTGTGATCCACCCGCCTCGGCCTCCCAAAGTGCTGGGATTACAGGCGTGTGAGCCACCATGCCTGACCTGTTTTTAGATTTGCTTATTTCTTGCATGTCTAATTTATGAGACCTTGATACAGTAATGCCATGAGGCATTACATGAAAATCACTGTAAAGTTTTTAGTAACTAGAACCTAGAATTTATATTATCATGGTTCTCCTTTATTTTCACTTTCAGGAAAATCTGTACTTTAGTGTTTTAAGTAAACTAGTTTCCTTCTTCAATGATTTTTCAAAAAATTTTTCTTTAAAAACAATTTATTTGTAAGCGGGCAACATAGTGAGACCCTGTCTCTAGAAAAAAAAAAAAGCTCTCTAAAAAGTCCTGGCCGGTCGCGGTGGCTCATGCCTGTAATCCCAGCACTTTGGGAGGCCGAGGTGGGCAGGTCACGAGGTCAGGAGATAGAGACCAGCCTGGCCAACATAGTGAAACTCCATCTCTACTAAAAATACAAAAATTAGCCGGGCATGGTGACGCACACCTGTAGTCCCAGCTACTCGGGAGGCTGAAGCAGGAGAATCACTTGAAATCAGGAGGTGGAGGTTGCAGTGAGCTGAGATTGAGCCACTGCACCACTGCAGTCTAGCCTGGGCAACAGAGCGAGACACCGTCTCAAAAAAAAAAAAAAAAAAAAAAAGGTCCCAGGCACAATGGCTCATGCCTATAATCCCAGCACTTTAGGAAGCTGAGGTGGGTGGATCACTTGAGTCAAGGAATTCTAGCCCAGCTTGCGCAATGAGGCTAAACCCCATCTCTACAAATGATACAAAAAAGCCGGGTGCGGTGGCGTATGCCTGTGGTCCCAGCTATTTGGAAGGCTGAGGTGGGAAGATCACCTGAGCCTGGGAGTAGAGTATTATACACCCTGAGTGCCCAGGAGGCCATGGATTTTGTTTGTTGTTGTTGTTGTTTTTTGTGTTTTTTGTTTTTTTGAGGCAGAGTCTTGCTCTGTCAGCCAGGCTGGAGTGCAATGGCATGATCTTGGCTCACTGCAACCTCCACCTCCTGGGTTCAGGCAATTCTCCTGCCTCAGCCTCCCAAGTAGCTGGGTTTATAGATGCCCGCCACCACGCCGGCTAATTTTTGTATTTGTAGTAGAGACAGGGTTTTGCCATGTTGGCCAGGCTGATCTCGAATTCCTGACCTCAAGTTATCCACTCGACTCAGCTTCCCAAAGTGCTGGGTTACAGGCATGAGTCTCAGGAGGCTCGGGCAGGAGAATGTCTTGAACCCGTTAGGTAGAGGTTGCAGTGCACTTCAGCCTGGGCAACAGAACGAGACTCCATCTTATAAATAAATAAAAACTAAGAAACTAAGAGGTGATGAGGAAGAAGCAGAACCTCTGTAAATGACCATTTGGAGTGAAATCCCTACCCCCTTTCCCATTCAAAGGATGAATCTTTGTACTACATAGCAACTGTGAAATCTTTGATTATAAATTTTCCACTCATCGTGTGTACTCTTAAGTGACAGATCATTGGAGATCTACCAAAACAGAACTGAAAGTGTATCTCCTACCTATAGTCAATATATTATAGAAGGAACTTAGTCATTCATACCCTTTGATACCTAGCCTGCTACTTTTCTACTCCCTGAACACAATTTTTGACTTGTGGAACATTGTTTTTTTTTTTTGCTGTGTCACTTAGGCTAGGGTGCAGTGCCATGATCTCAGCTCACTGCAACCTCCGCCTCCGGGGTTCAAGTGATTCTCATGACAGCCTCTGGAGTAGCTGGGATTACAGGCATTCGCCACCACACCCAGCTAATTTTTATATTCTTAGTAGAAGTTTAGTAGGGTTTTGCCACGTTGGCCAGGCTGGTCTTGAACTCCTAGCCTCAAGTGATCCTCCCGCCTCGGCCTTTCAGAGTGCTGGGACTACGGGTGTGAGCCACCACATCCAGCCTGGAAAATCGTTTTGTTACAATTTTGGGCATCATTCCAGATTTCTCCTTTCCTTTCTTGCCTATCGCATCTTATTAGTCCCCAGTTCTGTTGATTTCTTCCTATCAATATGCTTGAACTTCCTCCATTCCTATTCCCACTGAATTGCCTTTTTTTTTTTTTTGGAGATGGGGTCTCACTTTGTTGCCCAGGCTGGAGTGCCGTGGGATCTCGGCTAACTGCAACCTTGGCTTCCTAGTTTCAAACTATTCTCCTGTCTCAGGTGATCCGCTCACCTCAGCCTTCCAAAGGGCTAGGATTATGGGTGTGAGCCACCACACCCGGCCTAAATTGGCTTTTTAAGACCTCATCTTCCACTAGAAAAATTGTTAGTTATGTCTCACACCTTGTTTAGCTTTGGAACGTCTCATGCTGTGTTCAGCTTCGGGCTGTCCCCCCCCCCTTTTCTTTTTTTTTTTTTTGACAGAGTCTTGCTCTGTCACCCAGACTTGAGTGCAGTGGCGTGATCTCAGCTCACTGCAACCTCCGCCTCCCGGGTTCAAGCGAGTCTTCTGCCTCAGTCTCTGGAGTAGGTGGGACTACAGGCGCGTGCCACCATGCCTGGCACATTTTTGAATTTTTAGTAGAGAACGGGGTTTCACCATATTAGCCAGGCTGGTCTCGAACTCCTGACCTCAAGTGATCCGCCTGCCTTGACTTCCCAAAATGCTGGGATTACAGGCATGAGCCACCACACCCGGCCCGGTCTGTCCTGTTTACTGCTGCCAAAGTGTCTCCCTGGCCTAAAATCACAGCAGATGTCTGCTTAGCACGTCATAACCAAACCTTTTGGAACCTATCCTCTGCCTAACACGTTGGTGTTCTCATACCGTGCAGTCTTGGAACAAAGTACCCATTAGGGTTATCTGAATTCCTTATCGTACTATGGCATTGCCATTGTGCTGTTATTACTCAAGTTTGGTGGACCTGTGCCCAGAAGTAGAATTATTGAAACAAAAACATTGGTGTCATTTAACATTTTTGAGATGTTTTCTTTAGTTATTTTTCCTGCAGGGTTATATGATATTTTGATTTATAAGAAATATATGCTTAGTCTTTGTACTACTTCTGGCACAGCTCCTAAGACCTTTGGAATCTTTGAAGTGAGTGTCTTTTTGTATGCTAATGAAATGACTGATGGCTGGGAGCTCTTGGTAGCCTCCAGACAGGGGCTGGTTGCCAGGAGAACCAACCACGTGATGAGAGGTTTAGAACTTTTTAGTCTGACCTCTGGGAGGGGAGAGGAGCTAAAGGTTGTTGATCTCCAGTGGCCAGTGATTCAATCAGTCATGCCTATATAATCAAGTCTTTTTTTTTTTTTTTTTGAGACGGAGTGCCACTCTGTCGCCCAGGCTGGTGTGCGGTGGCACGATCACGATCTCGGCTCACTGCAACCTCCGCCTCCCGGGTTCAAGCAGTTCTCTGCCTCAGCCTCCAGAGTAGCTGGGATTACAAGCACCTGCCACCATACCTGGCTAAGTTTTGTATTTTTAGTAGAGTCAGGGTTTCACCATCTTGGCCAGGTTGGTCTTGAACTCCTGACCTCATAATCCACCAGCCTTGGCCTCCCACTGCGCCCAGGCTTTTTTTTTTTTTTTTTTTTGGAGACAGGGTCTCTCTCTGATGCGCAGGCTGGAGTGCAGTGGCGTGATCTCAGCTCACTGCAGCCTCTGCCTCCCGGGTTCAAGCAATTCTCTTGTCTCAGCTTCCTGAGCAGCTGGGACTACAGGCATATGCCATCACACCTGGCTAATTTTTTGTATTTTTAGTAAAGATGAGTTTTTGCCATGTTGGCCTGGCTGGTGTCAAATTCCTGGCCTCAAGTGATCTGCCTGCCTCAGCCTTGCAAATTGCTGGGACTACAGGTGTGAACCACTGCTCCCGGACACTGTCTCATATTTTCTGAAACATTCAACCTCCTTGATCTGTTTTGATAGTTGATAGACACAGGTACACATAACTGTTTTTCTACGGTAAGGAAATTGGCACACACATGATGATAAATGATCCTTGATACCTGGGGCCTACTCCTAAGGAGGGATAAAATGGAGTTAGGGGCATTGGAGAATGACGAATGGAAGAGGCTACAGCCCTCTGTAGTTGGCATTCTGCTGTGCTGCTAAGGCTGGCTTTAGAAGTAACAGCTTATAATTAGAACTGTGATTTGTGTCTGCCTGTCCATCCGTCCTCCCTCCCTACCTCCCTACCTCCCTCCCTTCCTTCCTCCCTTCCTTTTCTTGAAACAGAGTTTCTCTCTAGTTACCAGGGTTGGAGTGCAATGGCATGATCTCGGCTCACCACACCCTCCGCCTCCTGGGTTCAAGCGATTCTCCTGCCTCAGCCTCCTGAGTAGCTGGAATTACAGGCATGTGCCACCACGCCTGGCTAATTTTTTGTATTTTTAGTAGAGACGAGGTTTCTCCATGTCAGCCAGGCTAGTCTCGAACTCAGGACCTCGGGTGATCTGCCCGCCTTGGCCTCCCAAAGTGTTGGGATTATAGGCGTGAGCCACTGCGCCCGGCCGTTATTTGTGTTTGTTAAGTAGATTCTTTACCTCTCCAAGTAAGAGAACAAACACAACCCCGCCCCCCGATATTGGGCTATGTATGAAAGGCTTAGCAACAATTTAGAAGTTTAGAAAGCCCAAGCCCTTTTAACGCAAAGCACCGCCATTGGCTTTTTGGTTCCCACCTGAAGTGTGGCCATAGAGGCTCGGAAGCCATAGGTTTGGCCTGGGGTGGTAGTCTATCACAGGTCACCTGCACTTGGCATTCTGCTGTGATGGTGTTCTAGCCGACTGAAGATGTATTCATTGTATTCAGTAATACCTAGCAAGCAATTAATTTAAGAAAATTTAAAAAGAACAATGCCAGTGTTGTGGGGCCTAATAATACAGATTGCTCCCAGCTTCTCATAGTAGCTTTTGAAAGTCTTATTGTGGTAATATTTAGGCCATAGGTTGTGTTTGCCTTTCGATGCCAGCTTTAGAACCAGTTGAGTATGCATGATTTTTGGGTGGGGACAGGGAGAGCCTACCTTTTGTTCATTGTCTGAATTATTTTGCTATCAGGAACTGGAGACTAAAATCTGAACAGATCCAGTGGAACTATTTTCTGAGAATGATGTCTGTGTTTGACACATGGGAGTATCTGTTTCCCCAGCCAGGTCGTGTGCATTTTTTTTTTTTTTTTTTGAGATGAAGTCTTGCTCTGTCGCCCAGGCTGGAGTGCAGTGGCGTGATCTCAGCTCACTGCAACCTCCGCCTCCTGGGTTCAAGCAATTCTCCTGCCTCAGCCTCCTGAGTAGCCGGGATTACAGGCGCCCGCCACCACGCCCAGCTAATTTTCGTATTTTTAGTAGAGATGGGGTTTCACCATGTTGGTCAGGCTGGTCTCAAACCCCTAACCTCGTGATCCACCCGCCTCCGCCTCCCAAAGTGCTGGGATTACAGGCGTGAGCCACCGCGCCTGGCCCGTGTGAAAAATTTTTACCACCCACTTGTCCAAGAGGAGGGAGTGAACAAACAAGACTTGATATTACGCCTTTGAAAAGCAGAGTTGAAAGAATTGACAAAATAAGTGCCTACTTTGTTTTAGAGGTATATTTTCACCGTGGTTACTGGCACTATTTTTTCCTATCTGCCAAAGACCTTTGGGAGAGTCCATTGCCACTAGCTGTAATTTTCTTTCAAAAGAACCTTCCTAGTATATCCTTGTCACTGTTCCCAGGAAAGATTTTATGTTACTTTTCTCAGTCTCAGAATCAGTTTTGTTTCTTCTTCTTCTTTTTTTTTTTTTTGAGATGAGTCTTGCTCTGTTACCCAGCCTGGCTGGAATGCAGTGGTGCGATCACAGCTCACTGCAAACCCTGCCTTCCTGGTTCAAGCGGTTCTCTCACTTCAGCCTCCCAAGTAGCTGGGATTACAGGCACATGCCGCCACGCTTGGCACATTTTTGTATTTTTAGTAGAGACGGGGTTTTGCCATGTTGGCCAGGCTGGTCTTGAACTCTTGACCTCAAGTGATCTGCCCACCTCAGTCTCCCAAAGTGCTGGGATTACAGGCAGGAGCCACTGCACCCGGCCAGTTTTGTTTCTTTAACTCTCTTATAGTAGACCTTTCCCATTAGAGATGAGTTAAAAGCACTAAAACAGAACCCTAGCTTCTTCTCCCTACAGTGGATGGGTTCTACTTTATTTCATTAATAAGCTTTTTTCCCTCCTAGCTTTGATATAAGCTGACAAAACTGTTCTTAAATTGGTCGAACTTGTTTTCATTTTTATTTTTTCAAAAGTTTTAAAATAGAGACAGGGTCTTACTTTGTTGGCCAGGCTGTAGTGCAGTGGCTGTTCACAGGTGCAATCATAGTTCATTGCAGCCTCCAACTCCTAGGCTTAGGCCATCTTCTGCCTGAGCCTTCTGAATAGCTGGCACTATAAGCATGTGCCACCACACGCAGCTTCATTTTTATATTTTAGAAGACAGTATGTTTAAACTGAACATTAAAACAATTATTTACTTATTTTTGGAATACATAACACATTTTATTGTTCAAAGTCTGAAAGGTATAAAAAGTGATGGGGTCAGCCTGGGCAACATGGCAAGACCCTGTTTTTACAAAAAAAAATTAAAAAATTATCCAAGTATGGTGGCATGCACCTCCCAGCTACTCCAGAGGCTGAGGCTGGAGGATTACTTGAGTCCAGGATGTAGAGGCTGCAGTGAGCCATGAACATGCCACTTCAGTGTGGGAGTCTCAAAAAAAAAAAAAGGAAGTTCAGAGTATTGTTTACTTCTGACTTATAGCTGGCAAGTACAGAGATAATCTTCACCGATAAGGTTGTTTCCAGTTTATAGTGTACTCTTCTATCTAAACAAACAGGTGTGTTTACCCCATTTGTAAATAAAAAACATGGCAACATGATATGCAGTGTTTTGTACCTTCCTTTTTTTTTTTCTTTTTTTTCTTTTGAGACAAAGTTTCCACTTGTTGCCCAGGCTGGAGTGCGATGGCGTGATCTTGGCTCACCACAACCTTCACCCCCCCGGGCTCAAGCAATTCTCCTGCCTCAGCCTCCCAACTAGCTGGGATTAACAGGCATGCGCCACCATGCCCGGCTAATTTTGTATTTTTAGTAGAGACCGGGTTTCTCCATGTTGGTCAGGCTGGTCTCGAAATCCCAACCTCAGGTGATCTGCCTGCCTCAGCCTCCCAAAGTGCTGGGATTACAGGTGTGAGCCACTGTGCCTGGCCTACCTTCCTTTTTTCAACTAATGATATCGTTATATATCACAACATTAAAAGCTTTCCCTATCTTTTTTTAAATTTATTTTTATTTTTATTTTTTTTGAGATAGAGTTTTGTTCTTGTTGCCCAGGCTGGAGTGCAGTGGCACGATCTCGGCTCACTGCACCCTCCCGCCTTCCAGTTTCAAGTGATTTCTCCTGCCTCAGCCTCTTGGGTAGCTGGGATTACAGGCGCCCGCCACCACGCCTGGCGAATTTTTGTATTTTTAGTAGAGATGGGGTTTTACCATGTTGGCCAGGCTGGTCTCGAACTCCTGACTTTGTGATCCGCCCGCCTGGGCCTCCCAAAATGCTGGGATTACAGGCGTGAGCCACTGTGCCCGGCCTACCTTTTTATTTTTTGACAGCAGTAGTTTTTATTGTTTGGTTATATTGTAATTTATTTTGTTACTTCCATATAAATTTCCAGTCTTTTACTGTTATCAGTAATCCTTTAGTGGGTATCCTACAGAAATCTGCAGAACTTTGTCCTGTAATGTTCCTTTATAGCAAAAGAAAACCTAAGCTTATGTTATATTCAGTTGTGTCTCTTCGGTTTCCTTTAATCTGGAACTGTTAGTGAATTTTTCTTTGTATTTCATGACACTGACTTATTTTGTATAAAGTCCCTTGAGTTGGTTTGGTCTGATGTTTCCTCATGATTCAATTAAGGCCATGCATCTTTGGCCAGAACATCACAGAAGTGATTCTGTGTTGTGCATTATACCAGAAGGTATGTGGTGTCAATTAGATTCATTACTGGGTGTGTTAAATTTAAGCATTTGGTTAAGGTGGTGTCTGTCAAGTTTCTCCACTGAAAGTTATTATCTTTCCCTTTGTAATTAACTTTTTCTGAGATACTTTGAGACATTGTAAATATTGTTATTTCTCCAGCTTGCCTAGGTTAGCATCCGTGATGATCCTTGCCTGATTCCTTTCTGAATCTGATGTATGCCAAATGGAGATTTTTTTTTTTTTAATTGATCATTCTTGGGTGTTTCTCGCAGAGGGGGATTTGGCAGGGTCATAGGACAATAGTGGAGGGAAGGTCAGCAGATAAACAAGTGAACAAAGGTCTCTGGTTTTCCTAGGCAGAGGACCCTGCGGCCTCCCGCAGTGTTTGTGTCCCTGGGTACTTGAGATTAGGGAGTGGTGATGACTCTTAATGAGCATGCTGCCTTCAAGCATCTGTTTAACAAAGCACATCTTGCACCGCCCTTAATCCATTTAACCCTGAGTGGACACAGCAGATGTTTCAGAGAGCACAGGGTTGGGGGCAAGGTCGTAGATCAACAGCATCCCAAGGCAGAAGAATCTTTCTTAGTACAGAACAAAATGGAGTCTCCTATGTCTACTTCTTTCTGCACAGACAGAGCAACAATCTGATCTCTCCTTTCCTCACATTTCCTTCTTTTCTATTCCACAAAACCGCCATCGTCATCATGGCCCACTCAATGAGCTGTTGGGTACACCTCCCAGGTGGGGTGGCGGCCGGGCAGAGGGGCTCCTCACTTCCCAGAAGGGGCGGCCGGGCAGAGGCGCCCCCCACCTCCCGGACGGGGCGGTGGCCGGGCGGAGGCACCCCCCACCTCCCTCCCGGACGGGTCGGCTGCCGAGCAGAGACGCTCCTCACTTCCCAGACGGTGTGGCTGCCGGGTGGAGGGGCTCCTCACTTCTCAGACGGGGCGGCTGCCGGGCGGAGGGGCTCCTCACTTCTCAGACGGGGCAGCCGGGCAGAGACGCTCCTCACCTCCCAGACGGGGTTGTGGCTGGGCAGAGGCGCTCCTCACATCCCAGACGGGGCGGCGGGGCAGAGGCGCTCCCCACATCTCAGGATGGGCAGCCGGGCAGAGACGCTCCTCACTTCCTAGACGGGATGGCAGCCGGGAAGAGGCGCTCCTCACTTCCCAGACTGGGCAGCTGAGCAGAGGGGCTCCTCACATCCCAGACAATGGGCGGCCAGGCAGAGACGCTCCTCACTTCCCAGACGGGGTGGCGGCCGGGCAGAGGCTGCAGTCTCGGCACTTTGGGAGGCCAAGGCAGGCGGCTGGGAAGTGGAGGTTGTAGCTAGCCAAGATCACACCACTGCACTCCAGCCTGGGCAACATTGAGCACTGAGTGAACGAGACTCCATCTGCAATCCTGGCACCTCGGGAGGCCGAGGCTGGCAGATCACTCGCGGTTAGGAGCTGGAGACCAGCCCGGCCAACACAGCGAAACCCCGTCTCCACCAAAAAAATACTAAAACCAGTCAGGCGTGGCGGTGCGCGCCTGCAATCACAGGCACTTGGCAGGCTGAGGGGGGAGAATCAGGCAGGGAGGTTGCAGTGAGCCGAGATGGCAGCAGTACAGTCCAGCTTCGGCTTGGCATCAGAGGGAGACTGTGGAAAGAGAGGGAGAGGGAGAGGGAGACCGTGGGGAGTGGGAGAGGGGGAGGGGGAGGGGGCCAAATGGAGATTTTTAATTCTGTCATTCCTTCCACTTTGATAGTTGGTTTTCTTCTAAAAGGAAGAGATTTTTCTTCCATCCATCTCACCATGAAATGATGGATTCTTACTTTATTCAGTAGGTTATAATCCTATTACTCATTTTGTTGCTAAATTTTGTTGCCAAATTTGACCAGTGGGACCTCCCCTTCCAGCCAACTCTTGTGCTCTTTTAACATGTCTCCATCACTCTTTCAGTACGTCATTTTAGGGCACAGTAAGATGTAGGTTCGTTTTCTAATTTCACTGCCCTGGCCTTGGAATCAGCCATTTATTTCTCCAAGGAGCACTGGATTCTTTTAGTGGGTAATATTTAGAAGTCAGGATCTGTGTTTCAGAATTATTAACCCATGTCTCTATGGAAAAGAAGCCTACTAATTAGAGTTGGCTGTTTGTTCCTTTTGTCTTTAGCCAGAGGGTACTACTAAATGAGCTTGATGACTGTTTAAGTTACTTTGGTCAGTCACACCCCTTCCCTCTCCCTCCCCCACTCCTGCCTTCCCTTCAGTCTGGATCTTTTATTTAGTTGAAATATGTTTTCTCTGTTTTGAATTTAGGGTTCCTGTCATCCTTGTTGATTCCTTTTTTTTTTTTTTTTTTTTGAGACCGAGTCTTGCTCTGTTGCCCAGGCTGGAGTGCAGTGGCACGATCTCGGCTCACTGCAACCTCCGCCTCCTGGGTTCAAGCAATTCTCCTGCATCAGCCTCCAGTCTTCAGCCTGTAGCTGGAGTTACAGACGTGTACCACCACACCTGGCTAATTTTTATATTTCTAGTAGAGACAGGGTTTCACCATGTTGGCCAGGCTGGTCTCAAAACTCCTGACCTCAAGTGATCCTCCTGCCTTGGCTTCCCAAAGGGCTAGGATTACAGGCGTGAGCCACCACGCCTAGCCAGTTGATTTATTTTTGTTTGTGTGCATGCGTGAAGTAGTGTGAGAAACAGTCACATGGTCCCAAATTGTGCATTATATGAAAAGGTACATTTCCTTTTCATTCATTCATTCATTCATTTATTCATTTATTTTTTCCAAGACAGAGTCTTGCTCTGTCGCCCAGGCCAGAGTGCAGTGGTGTAATCTCGGCTCCCTGCAACCTCCGTGTCCTGGGTTCAAGGGATTCTTCTGCCACAACCTCCCAAGTAGCTGGGATTACAGGCCCGCACTGCCATGCCCAGCTAATTTTTATATTTTTAGTAGAGACAGGGTTTCAGGCTGGTCTCGAACTCCTGACCTTGTTATCCGCCTGCCTCAGCCTCCCAAAGTGCTGGGATTGCAGGTGTGAGCCACTGTGTCCGGCCGAAAAGGTACATTTTCTTTTAACCTTATTCCCACTCATGCTCTGTCGGTAACCAATTTCATTAGTCTCTTGATTTTCCTTTCTGTATTTCTTTTTGTCCAAAATGAGCAGATAATATGTACATGTATATTTTCCTTATATATTTCTTACACATAACAGTATACTAGAGATACTCCTTTGCATTTTGCTTTTTTTACTTAATAATGTGTCCTGGATTTATAAATTACTTTATATCTGTTCATAGATATATTTTTCATGCTGTGTGTGTGTGTGTGTGTGTGTGTGTGTGTGTGTGTGTTTTACAGTTGCTTAGTACTCTGCCATATAGATGTACCGTATTGTCTATTTTTGGGCATTTGGGTGGCTTCCAATATTTTGCAATTAACAGACAGTGCTGTAATGAATAACCTTATGAGTGAGATTTTGCATTGTTGGAGGTATAGCCTAAGGAACAGTAAATCCTCAGAAATGAGATTGCTAGGTCTAAAGGTAGTTGTCTATGTAGTTTTGTTAGCGACTGCATTTCTACCAGCAGTATATGCATGCTTGCTTCTCCACACCCTCACAAACTGAGTGTCTTATACTTTCTCAGTTTTGCTAATTTATAGATGAGAAGTGGTATCTCATTGTAGTTTTAATTTGTTTGTCTCTCATGAAACTATGGTCTTTTAAAAATTAAAGGTTTTTTTTTCCCCCTTAGACGAAACTGCAAAGGAAATCCGAATTGCTTGGTTGGTATTGGTGAGCATATTTGGTTAGGAGAAATAGATGAAAATAGTTTTCATAACATCGATGATCCCAACTGTGAGAGGAGAAAAAAGGTAAACCATCATTTTTTAAGCGATTGCTATTATGCTGTTTTTTGTTTTTGTTTTTGCTTTTGTTTTGGGCCTGTGATCAGAAAACTACTGATTTCAGGTAACCTGTGCAGCTTTAAGATAAGCAGTAGAACTTAAGACTCTAAGCCACTTGAATTGGAACACTTCTTAATGATATGCCTTAAAACAGGCAGCTGCGTAATTCAGTAAGCCTTTAAATAATAGTTTTAGTTTGAATGCTGATTCTATGTTTGCTTTAACATTGCATGTTTTATTTCGAAATCTTAACGCCTCTTTAAAGGAGATGGTAATTCAAGGGAACAAACGCATGATGATAGCACTTTGCTTTCTAGGGCTTGTATTTTATATATAATTTTGCTTTTTAAAAATATACATTAAATTTTCTAGACATAAATCTTAGCATTCACGAAATATCCAAGTTTGTTATGTATAGATATTTTAATAAAATAATAATTCTTTGTAAGGTCAGAAATTCCCAACCTTATCTTTGGAAAAAGTTGCAGACAGTTCCCTCTACCACCCCCAATCTTTAAAACCTCTAGAATATAAAGGAAGTTTTCTGCGTAAGTTTTACTTTGTAATTCTGCTGAATGCTGGCAGTTTAGAAATACAGAAAACATAAAACCTATATACGCTTGTTCAAAACCGATCTTTTCTAGAATCCACTGTTCTAATTTTAGATTTAAGTGGCTGGAGAAGACGATATGCTAGAGATGAGCAGTGATGCCGTCCGAAGTGTTTTTCACTCCTGTGGTCAACCCAAAATGGGGCTTTCATGAAAATTATGCCCCACCTCCAGCCAAGAGAAACTTAAGGTGGCTATACCATGTTGGTTGTGACGGTCTTACACATTTTTAATCTAAAAATTTAAGAATAATGCTTAGAAATTGGTTGTTTAAAGGAAAATGGGTTTTATAATTATGAATTTTGTATTTTTGTAGAACTCATTTGTGGGCCTGACTAACCTTGGAGCCACTTGTTATGTCAACACATTTCTTCAAGTGTGGTTTCTCAACCTGGAGCTTCGGCAGGCACTCTACTTATGTCCAAGCACTTGTAGTGACTACATGCTGGGAGACGGCATCCAAGAAGAAAAAGGTGGGTGGAAAGGGGTGGGGGAGAGCTCTCTCCTGAACATTTTTTTAAACTTTTTTTTTTTTTTTTTTTTTTGAGTCTTCCTCTGTTTCCCAAGCCAGAGTGAAGTGGCGCCATCTCGGCTCACTGCAACGTCTGCCTCCTGGGCTGAAGCGATTCTCCTGCCTCAGCCTCTCGAGAAGCTGGGATTACAGGCGCCCGCTGCCATGCCTGGCTAATTTTTGTATTTTTAGTAGAGACAGGGTTTCACTATGTTGGCCAGGCTAGTCTCGAACTCCTGACCTCAAGTGATGTGGCTGCCTCGGCCTTCCAAAGTGCTGCAACTACAGGTGTGAGCCACTGTGTCTAGCCTAAACTTATTTTATTATTATTATTATTATTATTTTTTAAGACAGTTTCACTCTTGTTGCCCAGGCTCTAGTGCAATGGCACAATCTCGGTTCACCACAGCCTCCGCCTCTCAAGTTCAAGCGATTCTCCTGCCTCAGCCTCCCGAGTAGCTGGGATTACAGGCGTGCGCCACCATGCCTGGCTAATTTTGTATTTTTAGTAGAGACGGGGTTTCTCCATGTTGGTCAGGCTGGTCTTGAACTCATGACCTCAGGTGATCCACCTGCCTCGGCTTCCCAGAGTGCTGGGATTACAGGCGTGAGTCACTGTGCCTGGCCTAAACTTATTTTTTTTATAGAGACAGGGTCTTGCTCTGTTGCCCAGGCTGGTCTTGAACTTCTGGCCTCAAGCAGTCCTCCTGTCTTGGTCTCCAAAAGTGCTGGATTACAGGCATGAACCATGGTGCCAGGCCTTGAATAGCTTTTACCAGCCTGCAAAACCTTTGCACCCCAAGGAGTAATATTTTATCTTTATTTTACAGATGATATATTGACTTGCTGAAAGCCACAATTGGTAGTAAGGATACAAATATTCAGAGTCTGATTAGAAGACAGAAGCTACACAATAATTTGAACAGAAAAGGTTTTTTTAATTGTTTGTTTGTTTTTTTGAGACAAGGTCTCACTTTTTCGCCCAGGCTGGTGCGAGCACAGCTCACTGTAGCCTCAACCTCCCAGGCTCAAGCAATCCTGCCAGAGCCCCCACCGAGTAGTTGGAACTACAGGCATGCACCACCACCTCTTGCTAATTTTTGTATTTTTTTTGGAGACAGCGTTTTACCATGTTGCCCAGGCTGGTCTCAAACTCCTGGGTTCAATCGATCCACCTTCCTTGGTCTCCCAGAGTGCTGGGATTACAGGCATGAGCCACAGCACCTGGCCTTGAATAGCTTTTACTGGCCTGCAATGCTTTTGCAGGCCAAGGAGTAATATTTTATCTTTATTTTGAAAATGATATATTGACTTGCTGAAAGCCACAGTTGGTAGTAAGGAGATAAATATAGTCCAGTTAGAAGACAGAAGCTACAGAATAATTTGAAAAGGGAAAGTTGAGAATTAATAACAGAATTAATTAGAGAAATGAGGAATTGATTAATAAGAGTTAAAGATTAAAGAGGATTTTAAAGAATACAAGGACAGCAGATACAGGGAACAACCTGTATCCCTGGGGCTGAAAGAGAACATCCAACCAATAGTCTGTCACCCCCATGGCCCAGGCTTGAGATCCAGACCTCTTTGGACACTGCTGGGATGCACTGGGTGGCTGAAAAGGTGCTGAGATGCCTCCCTGGGAATCCCTACTGGAAACTGTCCATGAGAAGGTGCTGGGCCCTGGAACCCCCTACAGAGTCACCTGAGAGAGTGTCCGGGAGGCCATTCACAGGGTGGTCATTCGAGAGGAAATGCCTCACTGGAGGCACTGTACTGTGAAGCTATCAGAAGAGGTGCTGGGTAAGCTGCTGACTACTGTTAGGGGCAGGAACCTGGAGCCCTGGAGGAAGCTGACCTGCAGCAGGCTGGTGAGAGAGGCACAACCAAACCCTGCAGTGCCCTTCACTGAGAAGCCTTACCTTCTTGATAACTGGCAAAGGAGAAGTATTTGCAGAGCCCATCTCTCATCACTGAGCAGGCAAAGAAGGGTGGATTTGGAGCTGAGAAGCAATAAGTTAATAACTTAAAGAAGATAAGACTTCTGTCTTCTGGGCTCTCAATATCCATGCTTTCTGCTTCCATTCCCTGCACTAGCTCATTAAAACTTTCAACTCTAAAATTCTAGGGTTTTGTATTCTTCACTTAAGTGTGAATTGCTGTGCTTTAGATCCCAAGTCCACATTAGCTGGACTTTAAAAAATCATGACTAGACACTGTAGTCATGATTGCTGTTGTTGCTTTAATACAGGTAGGCTCTTGCCTTTGGGGAGTATATATGGACAGTCCTGGCTGCCTCATGACTTCCACAAAACATGGTTGCTAATTCTATTTCTTTTTTTTTTTCCTCCCAGATGGAGTCTCACTCTGTTGCCCAGGCTGGAGTGCAGTGGCACAATCTTGGCTAACTGCAACCTCCGCCTGCCGGGTTCAAGTGATTCTCCTGCCTCACCCTCCCGAGTAGCTGGGATTACAGGCGTGTACTACCATGCCCGGCTAATTTTTGTATTTTTAGTAGAGACGGGGTTTCACCATGTTGGCCAGGCTGGTCTGGAACTCCCGACCTCGTGATCCGCCCGCCATGGCCTCCCAAAGTGCTGGGATTACAGGCGTGAACCACTGCGTCCAGCCTTGAGCCACTGCGCCTGCCCTTTTAAAGTTTTTTTTTTTTTTTTTTAAAGAGTCTCGCTCTGTCATCCAGGCTGGAGTGCAGTGGCATGATCTCTGCTCACCACAACCTCCACCTCCTGGGTTCAAGCTGTCCTTGAACCCCAGCCTCCCGAGTAGCAGGGATTACAGGTGCTCACCACCACACCCAGCTACTTTTTGTATTTTTAGTAGAGACAGGGTTTTACCATGTTGGCCAGGCTGGTCTTGAACTCCTGACCTCAGATTATTCGCCCGCCTCTGCCTCCCAAAGTGCGGGGATTACGAGTGTGAGCCACCGTGCCCAGCCTTGTTTTTTTTTTTTGAGACAGTCTCACTCTGTTGGCGATGTCAGCTCACTGCAGCTTCTTCCTCCGGGGCTCAATAGATGCTCGTGTCTCAGCCTCCCGAGTAGCTGGGATTACACGTGCGCACCACCACACCCGGCTAATATTTGTATTTTTTTTAGTGGAGACGGGGTTTCTCCATGTTGGCCAGGCTTGTCTCAAGCTTCTGATCTCATGTGATCTGCCTGCTTTGGCCTCCCAAAGTGCTGGGGTTACGGGCATGAGCCACCGTGCTCAGCCTATTTCTTTTAAAGTTTTAAAATGATAATAAAGTATTAATCTAGTTTGGATGTAGGGGTGTTTATGTTCTCATGTAAAGAGGAAGTACCATTTTTTGAAAAGAAAAGTAGCACCTTAAAAAACCCCAAATCTATATTTTTGTTTTAATAGATTATGAGCCTCAAACAATTTGTGAGCATCTCCAGTACTTGTTTGCCTTGTTGCAAAACAGTAATAGGCGATACATTGATCCATCAGGATTTGTTAAAGCCTTGGGCCTGGACACTGGACAACAGCAGGTAAGAACTGAATTTTTTTTTTTTTTTTAAATATTCAGAGGTACCCAAACATCCTAAGCATGTTTATAAAGGGAGATGAAGTAGAATGCTTTTTAAAAATTAAATTTTTGTCCATTTTGAATGAAAACCTTTATTTACTGTCCAATAGTTTACACATTATACTTGATTCCATTTATGGAAATTCATATGGGGGCACAAACTGATTGAACATAGCTGTAGCCCCTGTTTGAAAATGCTAAGTTGGAAGTATAGGTAGTTTCTGGAATGTTGAATGTATTACTATTTGTAGTAGAAGTTGTAAAGCAAGATATGATTTTTCTTTTCATTAACCTAAACTTGTAGGATGCTCAAGAATTTTCAAAGCTTTTTATGTCTCTGTTGGAAGATACTTTGTCTAAACAAAAGAATCCAGATGTGCGCAATATCGTTCAACAGCAGTTCTGTGGAGAATATGCCTATGTAACTGTGTAAGTCTGTTTCAACTTTTTCATGGTACATTTTATTCTAAGACAGTTGCTCATATGTTAACTATTTTTCAGTGCAGTTCCAGGTTGTAGCTTTAGTGGGTTATCATGGGACCTGAAATATTTATAGTAATACATTTCCATGGGAACATACAAACAAGTGACTTGGTAATTGCAGTTGCACCCATCCAGGTGTTGGGAACGGTGTCTGGGTGAGCCCTTGCAATCTGCTCTTGCTTTATGGCTGTGTGGTGTGAGCTAAAGAGTAAGATTGGAACTGGCTAGAATACTAAAAGTAAATGTAAAATGCCTGTTAAAAAAATTTGCATGAGTACAATATACAACATTTGGGTGATGGTTACATTAAAACCTAGACTTCACCACAGTGCGATATATTCATGTAACAAAACTGCACTTGTACCTCTTAACATTTATTTTAAGAAAGTTTCCCAACGAATGTTTAGCTTCACCAGGCGCTTTGTTTTTATTTCTTTTTTTTTTTTTTTTTTTCTGAGATGGACTCTTGCTCTGTTGCCCAGGATGAGTGCAGTGGCGTGATTTTGGCTCACTGCAACCTCCGCCTCCCAGGTTCAAGCGATTCTCCTGCCTCAGCCTCCTGAGTAGCTGAGATTACAGGCGCGCGCCACCACATCCGGCTGATTTTTGTATTTTTAGTAAAGACGGGGTTTCACCATGTTGGTCAGGCTGGTCTCGAATTCCTGACCTTGTGATCCACTCGCCTTGGCCTCCCAAAATGCTGGGATTATATTTCATTTTTAGTATACATAATTTCTGTGAAAGAGAACTAATGAAAGTTATAAATGCTTTTTTCCATCTTTCTAGGATGTAATACAATACAACTTTGTTGCTTTTCACGCTCTGATCTGAATTTTGTCGTTCTGTTTTATTATAGTTGCAACCAGTGTGGCAGAGAGTCTAAGCTTTTGTCAAAATTTTATGAGCTGGAGTTAAATATCCAAGGCCACAAACAGTTAACGGATTGTATCTCGGAATTTTTGAAGGTATTCAAATTTTGGTGTATGTATTGTTCCTGCCCATTAACAGTTAAATGCTGTTCTGAATGCTATTCTGTTTTGATTTAGTGGCTAGAGCTTTTATTGCGTCAGCTTTTTCTACATAAGAAGCGTCTGTAATGATCCAGAAGACACTTTATGAAGTACCAAAGCAGCCTGTGTCTTAAAAATAATTTTGCTTATTTCAAGTTATTTTATATGTAAAGTTATGTATGTGTGAGAAGATATTATTCTGTGATTGTGGGTAGTGGGGTATTGAAAGACCTCTATGCTCAGTTATCATAAAGGTAATTTACCTTGTCGTCTAATGAAAACTAGAATGTGCTAAATACGAAACTTTTTTACATTGATATGGTCATTCTGCTTTCTGTATATTTAGATTCATGTGGAGATAATTCAGTGATTCCTTTCTGTTCTGAGTGGAAAACTGCTAAGAGGAACCCTTTGTTGTCAAGCATGAATGTATACATAGCGTAATAGACAAGCTTATTATCTAGCTAGCTAGCTAGCTGTCTTCAGATATTTTTTTGTGCTTTCTTACTTCCTCAGCTCATCCATGGGCATGCCTGAAGTAGTCATTGAATTCATTTCGCTGAATTTTTTTTTTTTTTTTTTTTTTGAGATGGAGTTTCTCTCTTGTTGCCCAGGCTGGAATGCAATGGCACAATCTTGGCTCATTGCAACCTCCGCCTCCCAGATTCAAGCGATTCTCCTGCCTCAGCCTCCTGAGTAGCTGGGATTATAGGCGCGGGCCACCATACCTGGCTAATTTTTTTTTTTTTTTTTGTATTTTTAGTAGAAACAGGGTTTTACCATGTCGGTCAGGCTGGTCTCAAACTCCTAACCTCAGGTGATCTGCCTGCCTTGGCCTCCCAAAGTGCTGGGATTACACACGTGAACTACCGCGCCTGGCCAATGAATATTTATTGAGTGCTTACTGTGTCAGGCAGTGTTTCAGCTGTTGGGGATTAGCCTTTATGGCGCCTACAAAGTAGTGGTGTAGGCACAAGGGAGGGACAGTAAAATAAAGTGAGAATATATAGTGGGTCAACTATAATAAGGGCTGTGGAGAAGAAGAAAGCAGGGAATGTGGCACTGGGCAATGTGCTGGGGAGTAGGCTGGAGTCGGTGGAGTTTGAAATTAAGTGATTGAAGGTGAAGGGGTGAGCTCCGTTAGAAACAAGGAGAAGAGTGTTCTGGGTAGATGAAATAGCAAGTGCAGAGCCCAAAATGAGAATGTGTCTTGCCTGATGGATTGAGGAACAGCCTGGGTGGGGGGCGGTTAGTGTGGCTGAAGTGAGTAAATGATAGAAGATAAAGTCATGGAGGTGACACAAGGGCCATATCAGAGAGGGCCTAGTAAACCTTTGTCAGAAGTTTGACTTTTACTCTGTGTGAGGTTGAGATGGCATCAGGGTCATATGGTAGGAGTGGTACAGTCTGTTTTAAGGGATAACTGTGGGTGCTGAGAATAGGCTGAAGATGGATTGAGGGCAGATGGGAGTGCATGGTGGCTTGGACCACGGGGTAACTGAAGAGGTAATAAGCACCATTTGGCTTTTAGATATATTTTCTAAGAGCAGATAAAATTTGCACGCCGGGGCCAGATGTGGTGGCTCATGTCTATAATCCCAGCACTTTATGAGACTGAGACAGTAGGATCATTTGAGAACAGTAGTTTGAAACCAGCCTAGGCAACATAGTGATAGACCATCTTTGCAAAAAATAAAAAAATTAACCAGGCTTGGTGTTGAACAGCCATAATCCCAGCTACTCAGGAGGCTGAGGCTGGAGAATTGCCTGAACTCAGGAGTTTGAGGCTGTAGTTAGCTATGATTGGACCACTGCACCCCAGCCTTGGTGACAGAGCAAGACCCTGTCTGTAAAAATAAAATAATGAAAAAAAAAATTTTTTTTTAATTTGCAGACTGGATGTGGAGAGTAAGAGTAAGAGGGGAGTCAAGGATTACTAAGGTTTTTGGCCTGATCAACTGAAAGAATGGAGTTGCTCTGAGATAGGGAGGACCTGGGAGGAGCAGGGTTGAGAGGAATTAGGAGTTTGGCTTTGAGCATGTTACGTTTGAGAGGTATAGTTCCAGGAAGAAGTCGTGGCTGGATAAAATCCCCAAGGGAGTGGGAGAGAGACAAGGACTGAGGCCTGGGACATTCAAATGTTAGGGATCAGGGAGGTAGGAGCAGCTGGCACAGGAGTCTCTGGAGGAATGCCAGTGAATTAGGAGTAAAGTCAGTGAGTGTGGTATCCTGGAAGCCAAGTGAAGAGATGATGGTACCAGTATTGCATTACTTACAATATGGTAAGTACAATATGGTACAAAAGCTTGAGCTCAGGAGTTTGAGTCTTCGGTTAGCTATGATTGGCTGCAATTAGCTTTATAGAAATATAAAGGCAAATTTTAAAAAGAAACCACTATCAGCTAAAATGTTAGATTTTTCTACACGTCTCTTTTTAGCTTTGTCTCATGAATATGTTTCAGTAATTTTAAACAAATATGTATATAATTTTGTATTCTGGTGCCCATATATCGTTTTTACACTACCCTCCCCCCTCCTGTTTTTTTCTTCATTTTTTTGAGACAGAGTCTCGCTTTGTTTCCAGGCTGGAGTGCAGAGGTGTGATCTCAGCTTACTGCAAGCTCCACCTCCCGGGTTCAAGTGATTCTTGTGTCTCAGCCTCCCACGTAGTTGGGACCACAGGTGTGTACCACCATGCCTGGCTAATTTTTGTATTTTTAGTAGAGACGGGGTTTCACCAGGGCAGCCAGGCTGGTCTCGAATTCCTGGCCTCAAGTGATCCACCCACCTCGGCCTCCCAAAGTGTTGGGATTACAGGCGTGAGCCATGTTGCCCAGCCTTTTTGCTGTCTTTAAATGAATGTTGCATCAAAATACATGTGACATTTCTTTTTAAAACTTACTTTAGAATTCCCAGAAGTGGGATTACCAGGACAAAGAACCTAAAACAAGTATTTTTAATATCATACATTTGGGAAATAGGCACATCAGTTTTAAATATCAGTGTATTCAAATTGATAATGTCACTGCTGAACAGTTCCCATTACTTTTGTGTGTCCATTATTTATAGTAGCTGTTTTTAAGTAGCTTAAGTGAGGGCTATTAACTGAAATGAAATTATACTTTACATCAAGGGTTTTATCACTTGTTTTAAACCCATCTTCTTTTTAAAATTAATATGTCTTATTCTTGATCAGGAAGAAAAATTAGAAGGAGACAATCGCTATTTTTGCGAGAACTGTCAAAGCAAACAGAATGCAACAAGAAAGATTCGACTTCTTAGCCTTCCTTGCACTCTGAACTTGCAGCTAATGCGTTTTGTCTTTGACAGGTAAATGTGTGCAAATATTAGTGTTTGTTGTTCATTGTGGTCTACTATGTACAGACTTTACCATAGATGAGATGATAAAATGATTGTAATTTGAAACTCTAGATTTGAGGATGAAAGTTATAGATGGAGCCTGTCATTTTGAAATGTCGATATTTCATGATTTTATCATAAAAATTTTAAAGAAGCCAACCATATATAATTGATAACTAGAAAAGTAAAAAATCCTTACTTTTTTTATTCTAAGAAAGTATTAAAAACTGCAAGGGCCGGGTGCGGTGGCTCACGCCTGTAATCCCAGCACTTTGGGAGGCTGAGGCAGGTGGATCACCTGAGGTCAGGAGTTTGAGATCAGCCGGGCCAACATGGTGAAACCCCGTCTCTACTAAAAATACAAAAATTAGCCGGGCATGGTGGCAGGCGCCTGTAATCCCAGCTACTGGGGAGGCTGAGGCAGGAGAATCACTTGAACCCAGGAGGCGGAGGTTGCAGTGACCCGATATTGCACCGTTGTACTCCGGCCTGGGCAAGAAGAGTGAAACTCTGTCTTGGAAAAAAAAAAAGAAAGAAAAACTGCAAGTAATTGAATTACCCTGACCTTCTGTATTATCCGATATTTTAAATAGAATAAATTTTGTACTCATTACACCCCCACCATGGGAGTGTATTTTTCATTTTATAATTAAAATCAAGGCAGTGTTTGCACATGTGCATGTCTTCTGTAAAGCAGGATAATCTGTTTTGTGATTAAGTTGAAACTTCTGGAAAATAAGCTGTGTTTGGAATCAGCACTTCGCATTCACATTTTTTAACCTCATATTTGTCCAGCTATAAAACAATATTCTGTTTACTTCTAATTGTACATGTTTTGGAGGAAGATTGTGAAGTGAAAGCTAGCTACTGTTGAGTTTATTAAAATAGCTAATAGAGCTTATATATTGTATTATGATTGTTTTAAATGTAAATATAATCAGCTTTCCTCTTGGTTAGGCAAACTGGACATAAGAAGAAGCTGAATACCTACATTGGCTTCTCAGAAATTTTGGATATGGAGCCTTATGTGGAACATAAAGGTAATACTTTTACTGAGGAGTAAACATTATAATGCTCAGAGACTCTAACTTGTGATCGGCTTGTGATTAATATAGAATAGCAGTCAATTGCCAATTTTTGTTTGCTAATCTCTCTCTGGGAACCTCTGTCTGGGAACAAAGACTTTTTTAGGAGAGCCAAGATGTTAATTCCATTTTGTGTGAGTAAGCACATAGCAAAGATGAGGTGGTTCATTGATATGTACAGAATTAAGGGTATAAAAATAATTTGTAAAAAATGAAAAAGGTATTTTACTGTTTCTGAACCCGCACTTGCCACCTTAGTTTCAATACTATTATTTATCATTTCTCAAAACTAACAGTCTCCAAGCTGCCTCTATTCACTTTTTTAAAAACGTTGTCCCAGAAACATTAGGTGGCATAATTCCAGTATTTATGCTTTCATTTTTCATATCTGCAACTACTGATATGCCCTAGGATGCTATCATTGTTTTAACAAGAAATAAGTACTGCTTTTTTCTTTTGGTAGTCTTCATCCTACCAAACAGGTTGAATCTTACTAGAGAAAGGACTGTTTTACTTCCCTTTAAGGTTGATTGTAGTACTTATAAAATATTATGTATGTATGTATGTACTTTTGAGACGGAGTCTTGCTCTGTTGCCTAGGCTGGAGTGCAGTGGCACGATCTCGGCTCACTGCAACCTCAGCCTCCCTTGTAGCTGGGAGGCTACAAGGGAGCCCAGCTAATTTTTGCACTTTAGGGTTTTGCCGTGTTGGCCAAGCTGGTCTCAAACTCCTGGCCTCAAGTGGGACACCTGCCTTGACCTCCCCAAGTGCTGGGATTACAGGCGTGAGCCACTGCCCCCAACCTGAAATTTTTAATGTAGAAATTATTTTATAAACTCTTATCTCTTTCCAAAAAAAAAAAAAATTTCTGGAGGCAGCTTACAATGGAAGCAAGCTGTAAAAACCTTTAAGAGACATTTCTGGAGGCAGCTTACAATGGAAGCAAGCTGTAAAAACCTTTAAGAGACATGATTGGGAAAGTTGGGGAGGAATGTGCTAAATAAATATGTAAGCTTTCAAATGTATGATACTCTTCAGTACTGTACTTTAAAATTTGTACCTCTGTGGAACAAGGAAACTGTTTTCAACTTCAGTTTTGGACTTCAATGTTAGATTGTTAAATTTTGTTGAATAAATAAACTTAGCTATAGTTCACTTTATGTACTGGTTTGCTTCCTGCCTCCTTTGTTCGGGCAATTGAAATTGAGGAAAATCTAATGGGTTAGTGGCTTCCCAGTCCAGAAACTTAGGAGATGTGAAATGAGCACTTTGCTTGACTCGACTGGATGAGTTTGAATTGTTACTATTACTACTTATTAAGTTTATTATATATTTGCCCAGTTTTATGCTATAAAGAAAATATTTATCAAAAGGACGTGTTAGATCAAAACCTGTAGAAATACTTAATTTTGGTATGTTGGTTTACTAAATATAGTATTTTTTATTTTTTATTAATTTGTTTTTGAGACAGGGTCTGGCTCTGTTGCCCAGGCTAAATTGCATTGATGTGATCACCGCTCATCACGGACTCAGCCTCCTGGGCTCAAGCTGGAACTACAGGCATATTCCACCAGGCCCAGCTAATTTTTAGTTATTTTTTTTTTAGAGACGGGGTCTTGAACTCCTGGGCTCTAGTGATCCTCCTACTTCAGCCTCCTGGAAGTGCTGGGATTACAGGCATGAGCCACCATGTTTGTCTCCTTAATTTTTAAATAAATAAAAAAATAAATAAATATTATCTACTCATTTTAGAATTGTTAGTTAGGACTGGTAAAAGCAATCTAGTGGTTTATAGTTACAGGCTTGTCTTTTACACGCTGTTGTAATGCTTGCTGTACCTCACATAGGTAGAAGACTAAAAACAATTAACTTTTGTTAATTGCATAGGATTTGTTCTAGATAATTTGGGAAATTCAGAAAGCATAAAGAAAAGAAATCCAAAC
This sequence comes from Gorilla gorilla gorilla, assembly GCF_029281585.2. Taxonomy (NCBI): domain Eukaryota; kingdom Metazoa; phylum Chordata; class Mammalia; order Primates; family Hominidae; genus Gorilla; species Gorilla gorilla. The sequence goes on from NC_073224.2 coordinate 218,102,521, forward strand.
CATGTGTAATTTTGTCATCCAGGTAATTAGTATTTATATTTTCCCGTACCCACACATAACCACACAAATCTGTACACACATATCCATGCAAAGCTCAAAAGATGGATATAAAAGATGATCTATTGTTAAAAGGAGAATCCACCTGTTTCTTTAAATGGTGAGCCTGCAGATATGCAGACATCTTTAGAATGAGGGATCCTCATTTTTGAACATTAGCCCCTAACTCTCAAACTCAAGTCTTGCCATATTCCTTGGGGATTTAAAAGCTTAGCTTTTTTTGCGTTTTTTTTTTTTTTAGAGATAGAGTTTCATTCTGTTGCCCAGGCTGGAGTGCAGTGGCATGATCTCGGCTCACTGCACCCTCCATCTCCTGGGTTCAAGCAATTCTCCTGCCTCAGCTTTCCGAGTAGCTGGGATTACAGGCGCCTGCCACCATGCCTGGCTAGTTTTTTGTATTTTTAGTAGAGATGGGGTTTCACTGTGTTGACCAGGCTGGTCTTGAACTCCTGACCTCAAGTGATATGCCCGCCTTGTCCTCCCAAAGTGCTGGAATTACAGGTGTGACCCACCGCACCTGGCCTAAAAACTATAACTATGTTAATTCTGAAGTTTTTTTCTTTTTCTGTTTTTTTTTTTTTGAGACAGAGTTTTGCGTCGCCCAGGCTGGAGTGCAGTGGTGCGATCTCGACTCACTGCAACCTCCCCCTCCTGGGTTAAAGCAATTCTCCCTGCCTCAGTCTCCCGAGTAGCTGGGACTACAGACGCATGCCATCGTACCCGGCTAATTTTTGTATCTTTAGTAGAGACGGGATTTCGCCATATTGGCCAGGCTCGTCTCGAGAACTCCCAGCCTCAGGTGATCTGCCCACCTTGGCCTCCCAAAGTGGTGGGATTACAGGTGTGAGCCACCACGCCTGGCCTTAATTTTAAAATTGATTAGTTCAATGAATTGATGAATATAAATCCAGGTTATCTGCAAGAATGGTAATGTCAACATTTTTAATGCTGTCTATTGGCAATAAAGTTACAGCTACTGCTGATACCTGTGGATTATTGTCTTCATTAATGATATAGGGAATACTATTAAGATTCCTTTGTAGATGCTCCTTCCAGCTGACCCAATAGCAACTTCTTTTTTTTAGTGATCTTGCCTTCCACCCTCGCTCAGCCCTTACTCAGTGCCTTACCTTGCCTTGTCCTTCTATAGTTGAAGTTTCATGTATCTCAGCATATTTTAGTTTTTTCTTTTTAAATTTTGAAATATATCATATTCCTAAAAGTTCAAAACACAAAAATGCATGGCTTAGTGAATTATGAATTATGTGTACTCCCCAGATCAAGAAAGAAAAACATTTCTGGTACCCCGGAAGCCTCCTTTTGTGCCCCTCCCAGTTGCACAGTTAAAACCACCTTCCTCCCCTTAAGTGTAACCACTTGTCTGACTTTCATGTGGAACGCTTCTTTTATTTTTTTCTTCTTTAGCATTTTACTATATAAGCATGCATCCCTAAACATAGCTTAGTTTACTCTTTTTTCTCCTGGGATATTGCCAGCCACAGCGTAACCCATAATTAAATCTTACTCTGCTGCCCCTGCTTCTTCACCTGGGTTATTGAAGGTAGTGGGAGAAGAACCCCACTGGTGACGCCCCCAGATCCTGCTGAGTCCATGATAGTTAACAACCTTATCATACTTTGTTCCTCCCAGACCCTGCAATGTCTTTGGACACTGCTACCTTTTGTGTTTTCAGCTGAGGTTTCATCCATTGGACACTCTTGTGTTTCTGAGAACTAGGTCCCGCTGAGGTTGCTGGGACCCAATGTGCTCCCATACTCTGGAGGCTGACGCATTTCTAGAGAATCCTGGGCTTTGGTTCCTCTTCAGCCTCCTTTCCTTTTCTCTTCCCCTCTTCCTTACCCACGTCCTGCAAAATGAGGTGCTTTTGACCAATTAGGGTCAATAGAGCCACAAAAAGAAATATATCACCTTTCTCAGTTATTGATACATTTAAAATGAGTTGTCATCAGTATTTGTTCATAAATGTATTAAAGGTATCCAGAATATTAAAAATTTAAACCACTTTAAACATTAAAAACACACAGTTTTTATAATCCATTACTGACCATGTTGGAATATTGTTCAGGCTGATCTCTCTACCCGAGCTGGTTGTAGCAGTGTTGTTTTGTTGCTTCTGTTCATGGTTGTCTTTGACTGCATGCTGGTTATCGCACATAGAGAATTATTTATGGGGATTCCCCTAGGGCTGGGATACATGCCATCTCCTCCACAAAGCCCTTTAGGTTTATTTCTGTCAGGCATTTGGGGCCTCTGCTGGTTAGGTATGATCACAGAGTTCAAGGCTTGAGGTTCCCTGGCTTACACAGACTGGAAGAACCTGGTATGGGCAATCTAAGACCATCACATCTCCCTCCTTTTTATTTCTACTGCTTTGTTCAGGACTCAGGAGTTTTCTTTTTCTTTTTTTCTTTTTTTTTCTTTTTCTTTTGTGTTCTTTTTTTTTTGAGATAGAGTCTCGCTCTGTCACCCAGGCTGGAGTGCAGTGCCAGATCTTGGCTCACCGCAACCTCCACCTCCCGGGTTCAAGCGATTCTCATGCCTCAGCCTCTCGGGTAGCTGGGATTACAAGTGTGCACCACCATGGTTGGCTAATTTTGGTATTTTTAGTAGAGACAAGGTTTCACCATGTTGGCCAGGCTGGTCTCGAACTCCTGACCTCAGGTGATCCACCTGTCTCAGCCTCCAAAAGTGCTGGGATTACAGGCATGAATGAGCCACTGTGCCCAGCCAGGAGTTCTCTTTATGGTTCCCTGAGGTTAGGAAGATAGGCTTTTTCTGGCTCACCTTTAACATGAAGTAACGGGGAGAGTGCAGTGCAGTAGAAAGAACAGTGGAGGGTGATTCCAAGTAAACCCTAAAATTGGAGTATGAAAATGCCCCTAGGGTAGCCTGGGCCAGCTAATACTAATAATTAACTAGAAATTATACCATGTATTCTTAACTCTCTATATAACATCTTTACCCTCAATGATCTCAAAACATTAAGCAATCGACACTCTCCTAAATTATTTTAAGATGGTCTTGCTCTGTCACCCAGGCTGGAGTTCAGTATAGCACGATCACGGCTCACTGCAGCCTTGACCTCCCAGACTCAAGCGATCCTCCCACCTCAGCCTCCTGAGTAGCTGGGACCACAGGTGTATAGTACCATGCCTGGTTAATTTTTTAAGTTTTTATAGACTGGGTCTCTGTGTTGCCCAGGCTGGTTGCGGACTTACGGCCTTAAGCAATCCTCTTGCCTCGGCTCACAAAGTCCTGGGATTACAGGCGTGAACCACCACACCTGGCCTATTTTTCATATGTATTTTAATTCTACCTTTTTTAAAAAAGAAACTTACAGACTATCTTATATAGGAATCTTGGTGTTTAGTTTACCCACCTCCTTTGTTTATCATTCTTTGCATTCTAGACCTTCCATCTGGAAGAGTTTTAAAATATTGAGTTAGAGCTTACAAAATTCTTTTAGTAAGAGTCTGTGGGTGAAAGATCCTTTTCACATATTATTGTCTGAAAGTGTCTATTTTGTTCTTGGGAAATTCATTTTCTCTAAGCATGGGTGGTTACTTTCACTCATTGAAGATATCATTGAAGAAGATAGCATTCTGTTGCCTTGGGGCATCCGTTGTTGCTGTTGAAAAGTTGGTTGCAGTCTAATTCTTGTCTCTACAAGAGGCCTGTTTTGTTTTGTCTAATTTTAAGACCTCTTCTTTGGTTTTGGTATCTTGCAGTGTCACTGTGACCAATTTTGGTTTGGTTTCTTTTTTAATTTTGTTTCTTTAAAAATCTTTTCTGGTTTTCTAGTAGGAAAACCTGCTAGACAAATTCTAAAAGAGCTGTAACACTTGGTTTGATTTTTAATTGATTTATTCTTCTCACCTAGGGCATCTGAAAATTTTCCAACTATTACCTCTGAATGCTTTTTCTCTTCTCCCTTTCCTTCTGGAATGCCAGTTAGATACGTGTTAGATTTTCTTACTCTATGTTGCATGTCGCCCAACTCTTCATTGATTTGTCCTGCATTCTGCATAATTTCTTCAGCTCCACCTTGTACTTTATTCGTTCTCTGTTCAGGTCAACCTGATCTGAGGTTAAACCATTTATAGAGTTTTGACTGTCGGTGACTGTGATTTCCATTTCTTGGAGTTTGATTTGGTTCTTCGTCATTTGATTTTCATTTTCTGTAATCTCTATTCCTCTTAATTTCATCATTTATTTCTTTAAACATACTTAAAATTTTATTTATGTATTTGCTATTTCCACTGACTGAGGTGAAAATCTTCACCAGTTTGATTTTGTTGCTGTTTGCTACCTTGCAGTTAGAGTGACTTGTGATGTGACGTGTGTGTTTTGATGGTACTCATTCCTTAGGATTCCCAGGACCACATCAAACAAAACTCTTGGCTTGGGGTTTTTCTGACTTCATAGGTAGTGTGAAATCATAGTAAAGAAATCTTTTTGAGGGCTAGCTTCTTATGAAGTTGTAATGGAGATTTCCTTTTGGTTTTTGATTTTTACCCCTAGGTCCCAAAATGTAAGTATAAGGCAGATAATTTTCTCTTACCATTTCCTGTGGAGAGCAGATTCATTTTGATAATCTTCTAAACCAAAGAATTGTAGTTTCAAAGAAAATGTGGTATATATACACAATGGAATACTATTCAGCCTTAAATGGAAAGGATACTCTATCATGTGTGATCACATGGATGAATCTGGAGGACATTGTGCTATGTGAAACAAGCTGGGCTCAGAAAGACAAATACTGGCCTGGGCGCAGTGGCTCATGCCTGTAATCCCAGCCCTTTGGGAGGCCAAGGCGGGTGGATCACCTGAGGTTGGGAGTTCGAGACCAGCCTGACCAACATGGAGAAACGCTGTCTCTACTAAAACTACAAAATTAGCCAGGCATGGTGGCGCATGCCTGTAATCCCAGCTACTTGGGAAGCTGAGGCAAGGGAATCACTTGAACCTGGGAGGTGGAGGTTGCAGTGAGCCCAGACAGCGCCATTGCACTCCAGCCTGGGCAACAAGAGCGAAACTCCATCTCAAAAAAAAGACAAATACTTCATGATCTCATCAATACTATATATAGAATCTAAAAAAGTCAAACACGTACAAACAGAGAAGAAAATGGTGGTTACCAGAACCCAGGGAGTGGAGGTGGTGGATGGCAGAGGCGATGAGGAATGGGGAGGTGATGTTCAAAGAGTACAAAGCTTCGGTTCAACAGGACGAGTAAGTTTTGGAGCTTTATTGCATAGCATGGTGACTACAGTTAATAATGCGTTGTGCATTTTGAAATAGCTAAAATAACAGATTTTAAGTGTTCTCACCACAGAAAATGGATACATTAGCTTGATTTAATCATTCCATGATGTAAACATATCAAACATCATATTGTACCCATAAATATATGCAAATATTATTTGTCTTTTTTTTTTTTTTTTTTTTTTGAGACGGAGTCTTGCCTTGTTTTCCAGGCCGGAGTGCAATGGCATGATCTCGGCTCACTGCAACCTCCGCCTCCCGGGTTCAAGCAGTTTTCCTGCCTCAGCTTCCTGAGTAGCTGGGATTACAGGCACTCAATACCATGCTTGACTAAGTTTTGTATTTTTAGTAGAGAGGGGGTTTCACCATGCTGGCCAGGCTAGTCTCAAACTCCTGACCTCAGGTGATCTGCCTGCCTCAGCCTCACAAAGTGCTGGGATTTAGGTGTGAGCCACTGCGCCCAGCCTGTTTGTCAATTAAAAAAAAAACCTTAGTTTCCTGGTGGGAGTCCCCTGTTAGACTCCTCACCTTTTATGAACCTTAGCTGTTGTCTCTGATCCCATAAGCCCTTTGAGATACGGAAAAACAGAGTTCAAGTCGATCATAGTGTTCCCTTAACACTCGCAGAGGGAAACTCTGTTGTCCTTACTACATGGCTTATTGCCTTCACATGGTATTGGGCTTCTGATAATTCTTATTTTCTTGACAGTGCATTTAGAAAGATTTAAAAATATTTTTATCTTACCCAGTATCTTCAGTGTTTTCAGCTGGGGTGAGTTCAGTGGGTTTTGGCCCAGGTATTAATCTGCATTACTGTTTCCCCAACTATGCTTCAAGAATGCAGGGACTCTGTTCCTTTAGTTAATTAACTGCTGTATCCTTCATGCCTGAAACCGTGTCCAGTATGTTTATTGTTTGTCTAATGAGTGATTGGCTATACTCTGCTGTGATGTACTCTTTTGCATTTTTAAGGAAATTATAGCAATGAAATAGTCAAATTCTAGCCTGGGCAAGACAATGAGACCCTGTCTATAAAAAAAAAAATGGGCCGGGCGTCGTGGCTCACACCTGTAATCCCAGCACTTTGGGAGGCCGAGGCAGGTGGACCACTTGAGGACTGCAGTTTGAGACCAGCTTGGCCAACGTGGTGAAACCCCATCTCTACTAAAAATACAAAAACTTAGCCAGGCATGATGTTGGGTGCCTGTAATCTCAGCTACTTGGGAGGTTGAGGCAAGAGAATCGCATGACCCCAGGGGGGCGGAGGTTGCAGTGGGCTGAGATCACACCATTGCACTCCAGCCTGGGCAACAAGAGTGAAACTCCATCTCAAAAAAAAAAAAAAAAAAAGGCCAGGCGTGGTGGCTTATGCCTGTAATCCCAGCACTTTGGGAGGCCGAGGCAAATGGATCACCTGAGGTCAGGAGTTCAAGACCAGCCTGGCCAACATGGTGAAACCCCGTCTCTACTAAAAATACAAAAATTAGCGGGGTGTGGTGGTGTGTGCCTGTAACCCCAGCTGCTTGGGAGGCTGGGGCAGGAGAATCACTTGAACCCAGGAAGCAGAGGTTGCAGTGAGCCGAGATCATGCCATTGCACTCCAGCCTGGGCAACATGAGCAAAACTCCATCTCAGAATAAATAAATAAATAAATAAATAAAAATGTACACTTGTCATCCCAGCTACTCCTGGAGGTTGAGGTGGGAGGATTGTTTAAGCCCAGGAGGTTGAAGCTGCAGTGAGCTATGATTGTGCCACTGCACCTTAGTCTGGTGACAGAACAAGACCCTGTCTCAGGAAAAAAAAAAAAATTGTCAAAGATCTGTGCAAAGATTTGTACGGTAAAGATAATTATTATTGCTTATAAAGGCCCTCAAACATTACCAGTTTAAATAAGTGTTCATTAATGTGGGTGTGGTTAGGCCTATTATGGTAATTATATATAGTCATTATAAGTAATTTTTAGAAGAATAATGATGTGAAAAGATATTATTTGTTGGAAAAAAACTGTAGGTTTCAGTATTAATTGTGGTTATGTGAGTTTATTAATGAATTGTTTTGTTTTCCAGTAAACAACAGAACATGTATAGTGGAAGTGATCTTTTCTAACACATTTTCCCCATAATTGCTTTAAGTTGAGGATCTTTACAAGATGTTTCTCAAATTTTAAGACATTTTAGTTCACTTTGAAATGTAAATGTTCATTTATTGTCAATATTTTGATGTATGTATAAAGCCTTTTCTTTTTGAATACCATGTAAAATATAGGCTATGATTTGTAGATTTTATTTAATTCAAATAGCACAGGAACTTAAAATACTTATGAAGAAATCTGAGTGCAGTATCATTCTAGATTTTTTAAGTTTTCATCCCTATATTTTCCAACTGTTTGGCCTACACCTGTTTTTATTTTTATTTTTTTCCAGCTTTAGTGAGGTAGACTTGGCAAATGAAACTTTGATCTGAAGGTGCTAATGTGATGATACATGTGTCATGTGAAATGATGACCACAATTGTGAGTCTGCTTGTGTCATCTCAACGCGCTGTGTGTTAGATCTCCAGATCAAAGTTTGTGCCCTTGGACAAATGCCTACACCTGTTTTGAGAGCAAATTTTCATGACTTGCCGTCAGTTTTTGCCAAAGCATTTATCTTCTCTTCTATAAACAACAGCCTTTTCATTTGACATTCGTGTCTTCCTGGTTTGTATAAGTTTTAAGTTTCGTAACACACAGAGAGTATGAACAGCCGATTCTTGGGAAGCGTGTGGCCTCGCTAGTGTGTGCTGAAGAGCACGGTGTGTAGTAGAGTAGCTTATGTTCCCTGAGTGCCCAGGAGGCCGTAGTTTTTCATACGTGTATTTTGCAGAGGCTTGGAGAATTAATACAGTGTGCTGTTTAGAGTGTGTTTAAGAGAGTGTTAACGGAGTGTAATTATACATTATTTTGTAAAACTAATTTGTAAAAATTTTAGGTGACATGTTTTTAGTTATACCACATGTATAAAGGTTCGTAATCATTACAATTCAGGCTCAGGATATAAGAAATACTGTTATCCAACGTTTCTTTTACTTTCTCCCTTTCTCTCCAGGTGGGTCCTACGTGTATGAACTCAGCGCAGTCCTCATACACAGAGGAGTGAGTGCTTATTCTGGCCACTACATCGCCCATGTGAAAGATCCACAGTCTGGTGAATGGTATAAGTTTAATGATGAAGACATAGAAAAGATGGAGGGGAAGAAATTACAACTAGGGATTGAGGAAGATCTAGGTAAAACCTTTAAGTTGTGAGTGCCCTTTTAAAATATAAATTTATTTTACTAGAAATTTTTGTGATAAATTATTATGGCTCAAGATTGTTATGTTACAGACTATCAAGGATATTTGCATTTCTTAAACACATGTAAAATCACTGAACATCTTGTATTAGCAATGCTTGTTTTTCGAGTCCGGGTCTTACTCTCTTGCCCAGGCTGGAATGCAGTGGTACAGTCATGGCTGACTGCAGCCTAAACCTGCTAGGCTCAAGTGATCTTCCCGCCTCAGCCTTCCCTTCCTAGTAGCTGGGCCTACAGATATGTGTCACCACACCTGACAAAATTTTTTTTGTCAGGTAAAAATTTTGTCAAAATTTTTTTCAGTAAGACAGAGTCTTACTCTGTCATTAAGGCTGGAGTGCAGTAACACCATCTTGGCTCACTGCAACCTCTGCCTCCTGGGTTCAAGCAGTTCTCGTGCCTCAGCCTCCTGAGTAGCTGGGATTACAGGCATGTGCCACAATGCTCAGCTAATTCTTCCTTTTCCTTCTCTTTCCTTTTTTTTTTTTTTTTTCCCGCTCTTGTTGCCTTCTTGTCCAGGCTGGAGTGCAATGGCGAGATTTCAGCTCACTGTAAACTCTACCTTTCGAGTTCAAGTGATTCTCCTGCCTCAGCCTCCCAAGTAGCTGGGATTACAGGCATGTGTCACCACAGCTGGCTGATTTTGTATTTTTAGTAGGGACAAGGTTTCACAGTGTTGGTCAGACTGGTCTCGAACTCCTGACCTCAGGTGATCCACCTGCCTTGGCCCCCCAAGGTGCTGGGATTACAGGCGTAAGCCACTGCACCTGGCCTTAATTTTTTCTATTTTTAATAGAGACAGGGTTTCACTGTGTTGGCCAGGCTGGTCTTGAGTTCCTGGCCTCCAGTGATCTGCCCGCCTTGACCTCCCAAAGTGCTGGGATTACAGGTGTGAACCATCATGCCCGGCCAACCTGGCAAAAATGTTTAAAACAATTTTTTTGTGGAGACAGGGTCTTACCTGGTTGCCCAGGCTAGTTTCGAACTCCTGAGTTTAACAGTCCTCCCGCCTTGGCCTCCCAAAGTGTTGGGATTACAAGGCATGAGCTACCACGCCCAGGTAGCAATGCTTGCTTTTTAAAATTTTAGTTAAAAAAATTTACAATTATTTTGTTCCAGAGATGGTTTTCATAATGTCATGTTTTCAGTAAAGCTTGAAGGCAAATGATCAGTTTTTAATTACCAGCTTTATTTAAGTGGGTAGGGGAGGATCATGGGTATTAAGTTAGTGATGATGAATAGGAGATTTAATGTAGTAGGATTTGTAATTATTTTCCTTGGGTCAGGAAATTTATTTTGGGGAACTAATTCTAGCAGGTAAACTTTGTTTCTCCTTCCTTTAAGTATCTTACCCAAATTCTTGAGCAGTGCTTCTGTGGAAAATGAGCTGGTTGCTACTGTGTAGTAGTGAGGTCTGCCATAAAGACTACTTCTTGAAATAGTATCCTAGTATGTACTTTCATCACCTCAGTTGTCTTGGGCCTAAGTACCCATTTATTTTCCAAAGGAATGGACAGTTTTTCTAGTTGGAGCCATCTCCTGAGCTCCATCTCCTGAGCTGTTTATCACTTTCTTCCCATTGTCTGTCAGACAGGTATAGGCAATTGTCCAAGGGCACAGACTTTGTTCTGGAAATCTAACACACAGCACAGTGAGATGACACATGCAGACTCACAATTGTGGTCATATCATTTCACAAGAAAGTGCTAAACAGCTTTGGATGAGGTTCAGACTGTGGTATCTGAATTGGAGAAAAGAAATGGGAGTAAGTGTGTGTCTCCTGCCACTCTTCTTTCTTAATAGGTCAGAGACATTTATTCAAGGTGTCCAGTAGGCAGGAACATAGCAGTTGAGATTTGCTTTCGAGACATAGGCATCATCTCTACAGATAATCGTTTGTTAACTCCATTTATGTAGCTTGGAGAAGTCATTCTTTCACTTTTAAATTTTATTTTCTTTCCTTTTATTTATATATTTTTTTGAGACAGAGTCTTGCTCTGTTGCCCAGGCTGGAGTACAGTGGCAGGAACATGGCTCACTGCAGCCTCGAACTCCTGGACTCAAATAATCCTCCTGCCTCAGCTTCCCAAGTAACTGAGACCACAGGTGTGATCCACCACACCTGGCTAATTTTGTAATTTGTTACGGAGACAGAGTCTCCCTGGGTTGCCCAGATTGCTTTTGAATTCCTGCCCTTAGACGATCCTCGCGCTTGGCCTCCCAAAAGTGTTGGCATTACAGACATGAGCTTCCGTGCCCAACCTGTTTTCTACTTTTAAATAACATTTCTGTGTTTATAGAACTTCAGCAATCTCGCTCCCATTTTACCCAAGTAAAACTCAAATTCTTAACATTTGCTTATACAGTGTATGTTTTCATTATGACATTTTTACTAGGAACAAAATTGAGATAGCACATTAACTGGGTTGAGCGAGGTGGCTTACATCTATAATCCCAACACTTTAGGAGGCTGAGGTAGGAGGATGCTTGAGCCCAGGAGATCAAGGCTTCAGTGAGACATGATTGCACCACTGCACTCCAGCCTGGGCTACGGAGTGAGACCTTGTCTGAAAAAAAGAAAAAAAAAAAAAAAGAACTTTAAATTGTGAAAAATTATGTCTTGGTTTTATTTGACTGTTTTTTACTGGGTTTTTAAAAAATCTATCTACATTCTAGGATTAAAAGCATTGTTAAGGCTGTCTTATATATGGGTAGTCCTAGATTTTAAAACAGTTCAAGAAAATACTTAACACCCATTGGTATCTCATTCCAGTGTTTTCATAACTCATTATTTTATGCAGCATATATTTTAGCTTTCATCTTTTAAATCAAAAATAGAAAATATTTTAAAATTTCATTAGACATTCATTATTATGTTGTATCCTGAAGTTTTATGAATCATTTTATATTCCATCTTATACAAAATCATTAACATCTTAAAATCTTGGGTACTCTTTTTTTTGTTTTGAGACAGAGTCTTCCTCTGTCGGCCAGGCTGGAGTGCAGTGGCGCGATCTCGGCTCACTACAACTTCCACCTCCCAGGTTCAAACAATTCTCCTGCTTCAGCCTCCTGAGTAACTAGGATTACAGGCACGTGCCACCACGCCTGACCAATTTTTTGTATTTTTAGTAGAGACGGGGTTTCACCATGTTGGCCAGGCTGGTTTCAAACTCCTGACCTCAAGTGATCCACCTGCCTCAGCCTCCCAAAGTGCTAGGATTACAGGCGTGAGCCACCACGCCCAGCCTTGGATACTCTTAATTAGGAATGGATGACTAACCTCCTCTTACCTGTACATGTTCCTGGTATTTTAATTCCCTGTGACAGTACAGAGATCTTCCAACCTTTTTTGTTCAGGTGTTGTCTGTAAGAATGTTTAACATCCAAGCATAGGTGCAAGGGAAAACAAAAAAAGTTGAACAACTTTTTTTTTCTTTGCACATTTTAAAATCTAACAAATTTCATCATAAATTTTAAGTAGCTCCAAATGCTATAATTTATGATATAATGAATACTGAAACTTAAATTGTGACATCACTCTTTTAAGAATGTCCAGATGACATTAAATACCATAGAGGTTTTATATCCACCAGCATCCTTTTCAAGGATAACTGAACAGGTCTTGTTTTATAGTAGGCATTTTTAACAATTCTATTTTCTTCTGTACTACTATTTCCATTATGTTTACCCTACAGAATTTTATTCTAATGGAATATAGTAAGTTTTTTGTGACCGTAAAGCTCTAAATAGTTAAAAAGTACTTCTGGATAGAGTGCTGTTTTTAAAATTATGAATATTACTACATAATTGATAAAACTCATGAAAGTATGTTATAAATTTTATTAAACAGTAAAATTTTACTGTAAATGTATTTTTTTTGTAAATATATCTCAATGTGATAGATGAGACCTTTTTCTGTCACTGGCTGAGAGGTTATATCTTTCTTTTGTGACGTGGGAGTCAACTGATTGTGAAAAGAGAGGTAGAAACCATCATGGGACCTCAGTGTTGAGGCAGATCCATTTTAGAAAAGCATGTGGTGAATTGAGGATCTGGTAACCGGATTTCCTTAGAACTGCCCATAACCTCTTTTTTTGTTTTTGAGATGGAGTCTCACTGTGTCGCCCAGGCTGGAGTGCAGTGGTGCTATCTTGCCCCACCACAATCTCCGCCTTCTGGGTTCAAGCAGTTCTCCTTCCTCAGCCTCCCAAGTAGCTAGGATTAGAGGTGCGCGTCACCATGCCTGGCTAATTATTTTTATTTTTAATAGAGATGGGGTTTCACCACGTTCGCCAGACTGGTTTCGAATTCCTGATCTCAAATGATCCGCCACTATAATCCCTTACCTCTCGGAAAGTTACCTGGAACGCTGAAACCCAACTTGAAAATCGTTTTCATGTGCTATAGTTGCCATCTGAAACACTTCATGTTTTCCAGTTGCTGTTTACTTCATAGAGATTAGTGGCTAATGTTTCTGGTTGTTAGCATTTCATTCCTTTTGTTTTTTCTTTTTTGAGACTGAGTCTCACTGTCACCCAGGCTGCAGTGCAGAGGCGTGATCTTGGCTCACTGCAACCTCTGCCTCCTGGGTTCAACTGATTCTGCTGCATCAGCCTCCTGAGTAGCTGGGATTACAGATCCCTGGCTAATTTTTATAGTTTTAGTAGATACGGGCTTTTACCGTGTTGGCCAGGCTGGTTTCAAACTCCTGACCTCAAGTGATCCGCCTGCCTCGGCCTCCCAAAGTGCTGGGATTACAGGCATGAGCCACCGCACCTGGCCCATTTCATTTCATTTTTAAAAATTATGCTATTTTAGGCTGGGTGGGGTGGCTCACTCCTGTAATCCCAGCACTTTGGGAGGCTGAGGAGGGAGGATCACCTGAGGTCAGGAGTTTGAGACCAGCCTGGCCAACGTGGTAAATCCTCATCTCCACTAAAAATGCAAAAATTAGCCTGGTGTGGTGACACACGCCTGTAATCCTAGCTAATGGGGAGGCTAAGGCAGGAGAATCACTTGAACCCGGGAGGCAGAGATTGCAGTACGCTGAGATCGTGCCATTCCACTCCAGCCTGGGAGACGAGCGAAATTCTGTCTCAAAAAAAGAAAAGAAAATATGCTATTTTATTTATTTGGGCAATTAAGTCTAGATTTATTTGTATTATTTTGACTAAATTGAAGAAAATCTGTTTACTAAAATGATTACTGAGCTAATTTTTATTTTTCAAACTGTACATATACATTTTATATATACTTTTATTAAAAAACAACATTAAAACAAATACTTGTGTACCAAGCAATCATTGAGAATAAAAATATTTCAGCCAGGTGCAGTGGCTCACGCCTGTAATCCCAACACTTTGGGAGGATGAGGCGGGCAGATCGTGAGGTCAGTAGATCGAGACCATCCTGGCCAACATGGTGAAATCCTCTCTCTACTAAAAATACAAAAATTAGCTGGGTGTGGTGACACGTGCCTGTAATCCCAGCTACTTGAGAGGCTGAGGCATGAGAATCGCTTGAACCCAGGAGGTAGAGGTTGCAGTGAGCCAAGATCGCGCCACTGCACTCTAGCCTGCCGACAGAGCAAGACTCTTGTCTCAAAAAAAAAAAAGAATAAAAATATTTCCAGTAGAGTTGAAGTCCCATATTCCCTTTAGTGATTGCATCAGTCTTGATTTTTATTTATTTATTTTTTTGAGGCAGAGTTTCACTCTGTCCCCCAGGCAGGAGTGCAGTGGCACACTGCAACCTCTGCCTCCTGGGTTCAAGTGATTCTCCTGCCTCAGGCTCCCGAATAGCTGGGATTACAGGCATGTGCCAACATGCCCGGCTAATTTTTGTGTTTTTAGACAGATGGGTTTTCACCATGTTGGCCAGGTGTGAGCCACCGCACCTGGCCTGTTTTTATTTTTTAATTTAATTTAATTTTACTTTATTTAACTTTTTCTTTTTCGTGAGACAGAGTCTTGCTCTGTCACCCAGGCTGGAGTGTGATCTCGGCTCACTGCAACCTCTGCCTCCTGGGTTCATTCGATTCACGTGTGTCAGCCTCCCAAGTAGGTGGACTGCAGGTGCGCACCACCACGCCCGCCTAATTTTTGTATTATTAGTAGAGACAGGGCTTCTCCATGTTTTGGCCAGGCTGGTCTTGAACTTCTGGCTTCAAGTGATCTGCCCATCTTGGCCTCCTAGAGTGCTATGATTACAAGCATGAGCCACTGTGCCCGGCTTCAGTTAATTTTTATAATTTAAGACTAACATAAAAATCAGCATATGGCAATAGTGATTTTTTTGTTGTTGTTCTAGGTTTGTTCCCCAGAAAAGTGTATTTTCTTTTTACCTTTAAAAAATAGAATGTGGCAGGCAATAGTGGTAGTAAACTTTTTTAAATATTAAAGCTAAAGAGCCTGCCAAATTTCTATGGCCTTTGAATGTTTTAGATTGGTGTTAATGTGTCTTGGGTGTATATTTTGGAAATTGTTTTCTATAGCCCCGCTAAAGAATAAACAAACTCTAGGCACTTAAGTTAAGGTACCTTTTGATTTCTCTATCTCAGCAGAACCTTCTAAGTCTCAGACACGTAAACCCAAGTGTGGCAAAGGAACTCATTGCTCTCGAAATGCATATATGTTGGTTTATAGACTGCAAACTCAAGAAAAGCCCAACACTACTGTTCAAGTTCCAGGTAAAGCAGTTTTCCATGATTATAGCAGGCAAATGTTTTAGAATGCCATACTCAAAGGTTAATGATAAGTAATGGATTGCTTTTAGTTACTATAATAAATTGATTCCATAAGGTGAATGTTGGTGAAAGTAAATATTAATTGCAAATTTACTTTTAAGAAAGGAGCTTCTGAAATAAAGCAATGCAATTATTAAAAAATCAGAAAGTAATCAAAACATGTATTTAAAGTATAATTTGGTTTTATTTTGTTCAGTTTATAGAGTATTTGTGAATTTTATTCAATTATCTATAGATATTCTAGACTTCATAATATAAAAGGTAGAGTTGTTGCTGCCCTGAAGACAGTCTGAATCATTTTACTCAGCACTTTTCTAAGCTTGGTGGCATCATCTATTCTTTCTTTTTTTTTTTTTTTTGAGGCGGAGTCTCATTCTTTCGCCCAGGCTGGAGTGCAGTGGTGCAGTCTCAGCTCACTGCAACCTCTGCCTCCTGGGTTTAAGCAGTTCTGTGCCTCAGCCTCCCAAGTAGCTGGGATTACAGGTGCGTGCCACCACGCCCAGCTAATTTTTGTATTTTTAGTACAGACGGGGTTTCACCATCTTGGCCAGGCTGGTCTTTAACTCTTGACCTCACAATCCCCCCGCCTCAGCCTTCCAAAGTGCTGGTATTACAGGTATGAGCCATTGCGCCGCCTGGCGTCATCTATTCTAAAGTGGTGATTTTGAGCCATTTGATTGTTCTGGGAGGCTGATGATGTCATGGAGAGCTAGGTGGGAGGAATCAATTTAGGATTATTCCAGTGGCTGTCTTCACTTTTACTTCTGCCTTCAGTTTGGAGGTTTCTAGCAGACAGGGAGACCATAGTTGGAATTTCTGCCAATGTTTTAATCAGTATTTGATATGATTTAGAGATTAGCATGGTTCACTATATTTGAAAACAAGAATAAAGTTTTTTGTCTTTCTGTTTTGAATAGCCTTTCTTCAAGAGCTGGTAGATCGGGATAATTCCAAATTTGAGGAGTGGTGTATTGAAATGGCTGAGATGCGTAAGCAAAGTGTGGATAAAGGAAAAGCAAAACACGAAGAGGTTAAGGAGCTGTACCAAAGGTTACCTGCTGGAGCTGGTCTGTAAGATATTCTGGGACAGCACTGTTGCCATTAAGTGCCTTGTTTTTTTATGTTCACAAATGTATATGAAGAAACTTTCTCAAACTTACTCTTTCTAATAACCCACTAAAGCCAGCTTAAACACTCTAAAAGTACTTTGTAAACCAACAATAACTTGATGTGTAGCATTCCATATTATTTCATTACGTTGTACTTCTAAAAATGGGAAGCTGTTAATAAATTATAACATTTAGGTCAGCACTCTGCATCCATGAGTATTGTAGATATTTATATTTTGTGAGATATTAACTTGTTTAAGAAAAATCCGATTGGATTACTATGGAAAAAGCAACTTGCCTGTTCTGTTTCTTTGCATACTTTGTGACCTAACAGTTTTAACAGACATTCTATTATATGAGTACAGTTTTTTTGATACTATATTAGATTAACTTGAAGTTTAATACCAAATATTATGCTAAGAGTAGAAAAGCTTTCTGCTGACCCCTGATTTCTTAGAAATATCCCACATAATCCAGCTTATCCCTTTTCTGTATATGTTTATTCAGGTTTACCTGATGTCTCAAAATGAAACCAAATTAAGCCTTTTTAAAGGCTGATGTGCCATTTGTATTAAGTTATCTTTGTCATTTCGAAGACATGAATTCCCCAAGCCTAATTCCTACTTAAGGAAGAGAGACAATTTAGTCCTTACTTTAGAAAATAAATACTTAAGCATAATTGTACTTGTGGTTTGTCTTTTTAATATCTTAATTTTCCATTACTAGTATAACTTTAAGCAAAATGTAAACAAAAATTGCCAAGTCTATAAGAATATATTTTAACTAAATTTTAATTCAATTCTGACCCTTCTTTGTAATCTGTTACTTTAACTCTGTCCAAGGGTTGGGATTATCCTAAATAATTAAACTGACCTTAATGTAACTGGAAATGATTTGGAAATGAACCCATGATTCAGATCTCTAAATTTATAGGTCTTTGTTCAAAGGTGTCGGGACCTAGAAATCTATTTTCCAAACTTTATTCACGGTTTCCTGTGTCCACTGGGCAAGAGAAAGGGACTTAACTGGGTCTAAAGTGAAATACTCATTTGAACCACTCTTTAGAACTATAGAGTTCAAAGATGTTATGTGTCAAGTTAGCACTGTGCTTCCTTTGGCTGTTTTCATTCGGCATATAGGAACCTTATGTTCTTAGAATATGCTTATGTTCTTAGAATATTTCTCTGTGTTATTTATACTTTTACCAATTATGAGCTATATAATTCTTTTCCATTTGCAGTAAACTTATATTGTAGACAGTCCACGCTGTAAAATTATGTAGAATCTCAAAGTTAATGAGCATGGTTTTGTGCTGGCAAGAGAAGTCTTTTGTTATGCATTTTCTAAATCTTATTTTTGTGTGTGAACATATTTAAAAAAACAAAGATCACTTACCCTAAAATCTAAGCCTCAGTAGGAACGTGCTTTTGGCCCTTTTTATTTGCATTGAAATATACTTAAATTATCTCTAGGTAAAGTGTTTCAGATGTTTTTGATGCTGTGATTGTTCTAGACTTTATAACTTTCCAAAGAAAATGTGTCATGTTCAAAATCCAGGTGTTTTTTTTTTTTTCTTTTTAAAGAACTTTGAACCAAAATGTATATTTCCCTGTGGTAAATATTTTAATATTTTGCTTTCCTCATCAAATGCTGAGGTTTCATATAGTCCGGTATCTCCAGCTTGATAATGGGAGAGTTCTCCCTCATTTGGAGTTGATTATGTCCATGGCCTTTGGAAAGCAATGCTTGTAGTTTACTGAATCACAAATACTAGGGAATATATTTGAGGGGCCTACTTAGAGTCTTTTTCTAGTGCAGAAACATCTGTAGTGTAAAAACTTTGCCACAAACAGAATCTGCCTTAACTATGAGACTTGTGCTCCACTTGTATTCTCAGGCAAGCTCTTGGCAGAGTCAGTGCAACTCTTTATGATGATAGAGACTGAAAATGGAAAGAAAGACAGACTTCTGTGACCATAGTCACTCTTCCTTCATGGAGCCCACAGCGCATTAAAGTGAAATCTGGAGAACTTGCTGTTAGTAGTAAGCATGGTATTAGATTAGAATTATAGGCCTGTTCTCTGCTTTCTGTCTTCCTCCTCTTACTATAAAACCATACATAGTTTTTCTAATCATTGTATCTTACATTAAATTTATATTGAACAATTCAAAAACCAAAACAACAAGCTTTCCTTGGAAGTTTTCTGTGAGATTGGAAAATGTTGTCTTGCCTTTGAGCCACATTGTTGCTGGACAGTCAGGGCCACAGTCACCCTAGGCTTTGAATTCCTGCAGACATCCCCTGGCAAGGAGGGCTTTGTGCATTTTTAGCTTTCCTAGATTCCTTTCATTGTTGAGGGCCAGGATTCTTAGGGTGTTTTCTTTCAGTTAGCAATAACAGATACTGCTGTCTGTCCACTCCTCCCCAGCTGCTGGGGAAACTAGGATGCCTAGTGACTTATTCTTGAATGTTGCTCTTTATCACAATCCTGTTTTTTCTCCTTTGATAGCCTTCATATTGCTTACCATTTTAATCTAATTGACTGTCCTTGGGAAAAGATTAGAGTATGCTAAGACTTTTATCTTGCTTTCAGAAAGGGATCATTTATCTTTGCATTCCCCAGATACCCAGTGTACTCTATCCCTGGCAGATTAAGCTTGATAAATGGCAAAGTCGGGAGGCATTTTGAATGTAATTAGCCATACCATGATATACTGTGAAGTGCTGCGGCTGTGTTACATATACTGCATCTTAAAGTCTCCTCTTTTTTTTTTTTTTTTGGAGATGGAATTTCACTCTTGTTGCCCAGGCTAGAGTGCAGTGGTGCAATGTCAGCTCACCACAACCTCCGCGTCCCGGGTTCAAGTGATTCTCCTGCCTCAGCCTCCCGAATAGCTGGGATTACAGTCGTGTGCCGCCATGCCCAGCTAATTTTTTGTATTTTTAGTACAGACGGGGTTTCTCCCTGTTGGTCAGGTTGGTCTCAAACTCTGGACCTCAGGTGATCTGCCCGCCTTGGCCTCCCAAAGTGCTAGGATTACAGGCGTGAGCCACCATGCCCAGCCAAGGTCTCCTCTTTTATATATTAAGATTACGTAAATGTATAATTAACTTTTCCATATCTCTTTTCTTCCAAAAAGCTCAAAATGCTTCACATAGCTTATCTTTTATACTCAACAACATTCCCATGAGGTAGGTAGAAGGCAGGTATTATTACCTTCATTTTACAAATAAAAGACTGGAAACATAGAAAGTTTAAGTGACTTGTTCAGGTTCATTTTCTTGGTAGCAGAACTTGGATTAGACCATGACCTCGACTCACAGTCCTGTGCTCTTCCCCTGGAGCCACATTCGACTTGACCAGTTAGAAGGCTCTTAGTTGATGATGTACAGTGCCAAATTTTGTTTTCATAAAAATTGAGATGGTTTACTGTAAAATTAAGATGGGAGTTAGTTTTCTAGACATGTAACTCTCTGGGAAGTATAAAACTGGTCACAATGGGCTTTGCGTTGAAGTATCTGTCCCTCAGATCTCATCAGAAGGAGTATATAATACAAAAATATAAATTCAACCTCTGTATGTTTTCTTCTATGTTTTATGCTGGGACTCACTGGAGATCTTTGTAAGTAATCAAAGCTGGCCCTTTATCTTTGATTTTGGCTTTTAGGGAATTCTAGGGACTTCCTTTCCCCAAATTAAAACTCATTTTGAGGTGTTTGGTTTTGTCTTTTAATTTTTGCAACTTCAAAATTGATGACTCAGTTCTAGTGTACTTTATCCTCGAACTTGTTTAAAATAGGTTACTTTCTTGAAATAAATAATAATATAATGAATAGATCATGACTTGGATTTGGGTGGGGGAATTAAATACCTTTTCAAAATTGCCATCAGTATCATCTTGGATGAAGAAAGTTCAGTGGTTAAAAGCGTCTTCTGAAGTGTGGTCATAGTCGGTGAGGTTTATTTCAGTTTGGTTTCTCATTTTAATTTTCAGATGTATATCACATATATGTGAAAAGTACTGACAAAAATAATTTATGAAATAAACATAGTAGGGCATGAGGTTGTGTTATTTGTGAGGCAGCAATGGAGCATGACTTGTAGTCAGCAAACATGGGTGTCCTGATCAAAGCTCTGCTGTGCTATTCGGCAGGACTCTATGTGGATGCCCCTTGTAGAATGTGGTTAATAATACCAGCCGATCTCATAGGGCACTGTGCAGACTCAGCGTTATGGTGCACAGCTCCTTGAACTCATAGGAGTGGCACTTAACTGGAGCTTTGTGTCGTACTCATCAAACATCTTCCCCCAGACAATGATTCTTCTGATTCTGCTAACTCTGGACAGAGTTTGCATTGTCTTTTGAGAAAAATGAATGTATCACTTAGTCAAAAAACTGTAAAAATACATAGGCTCTTTCCGATGCTTGCTTTCTCAGAGCCCTATGAGTTTGTCTCTCTGGAATGGCTGCAAAAGTGGTTGGATGAATCAACACCTACCAAACCTATTGATAATCACGCTTGCCTGTGTTCCCATGACAAGCTTCACCCGGATAAAATATCAATTATGAAGAGGATATCTGAATATGCAGCTGACATTTTCTATAGTAGATATGGAGGAGGTCCAAGACTAACTGGTAATTCAAGATGTCCTCTCTGTTTAAAAAAGAGCAGCTCATTAAATCTTCATCTTACGGTCTTTATGAGTGTGGCTTATGATGATTTGACCCAAACTATGCTAGACCAAATATTCCTTACGCTTTGCACAAAGGATTTGCTAAATAAAGTAGAAGTTAAGCAACTGATGCTATTCATAGAGGGTTGGTTGGGGTTTTTTAGGTTTTTTTTTTGGTTTGTTTATTTTAACCCCTCTCAAAGCAGACAAAATAGGACCCTTTTGAGAAAACTGTCTGGTAGTAGTTTGTTACTCTGTGTAATACTGTTTAAGGTACTTGAGCCCTTGTCTGGTTAATTGCAAGTTTGTGCCTCCATGTTATGGTGACTTCTTTTTTTTTTTTTTTTTTTTTTGAGACAGAGTCTCACTCTGTTACCCAGGCTGGAGTGCAGTGGCTCAATCTCGACTCACTGCAACCTCCGCCTCCTGGGTTCAAGTGATTCTCGAGCTTCCCGAGTATCTGAGATTACAGGTGCGCACCACCATGCCCAGCTAATTTTCGTATTTTTAGTAGAGACGGGGTTTCACTGTGTTGCCCAGGCTGGTCTCGAACTCCTGGGCTCAAGTGATCCACTCAACCTCGCCCTCCCAAAGTGCTGGGATTACAGGCAAGAGCCACCGCACCCGCCCGGCTATGGTGACTTCTAACAGTGTGTGAGCTGTAGATGGTTACTTAGTTTATGAATGGAAGCTACTTGATTCTACCTTAAATGTAGAGCTATATATGACCACATAGTACCCACAGTTTATTTTGTTTTGGCTGCCTTTCTGTTCTGCCTCCTTGAAACATTTTTCTTTTTACATGAGTAGCTGCCAACACAATCCTCCCTCCAATTTTCAGATGAGGTGTAGGAAATTACATGACACCTCCTTCCGCAATACACTTCTTCTGTAATTAAGTGCTGTTTTCTAATGGTATACAACTTATTGCATAAAACTTGATATTTAACTACATGCTGCAGGCCTTCTGTTAAACACGACTGGAGTTTTGCTTCCTAAATTCCTGGGAATTTTTGTTTTTGTTTTTTTGAGACAGTGTCTCACTCTGTTGCCCAGGCTGGAGTGCAGTGGTGCAATCCCAGCTCACTGCAGCTTCAACCTCCTCAGGCTCCCGTCTCAGTCTTCCAAGTAGCTGGGACCACAGACATGCACCACCATGCCTGGTTAAGTTTTGTATTTTTTGTAGAGATGGTGTTTCATCATGTTGCCCAGGCTGGTCTCGAACTCCTAGGCTCAAGTGATTGACCTGCCTGGGCCTCCCAAAGTGCTGGGATTACAAGAATGGGCCGCCATATCTGGCCCCTGTTTTTTTTTTTTTTTTTTTTTTCCCTGAGACAGAGTCTTATTCTGTTGCCCCAGCTGGAGTACAGTGGTGGAATCATAGTGCACTACAGCCTAGAACTTCTAGGCTTAAGCAGTCCCCCTACCTCAGCTTCCCAAGTAGCTAGGACTACAGGCACACATCACTGTGCCTTGCTAATTTTTACATTTTTTGTAGAGACAGGGTCTCACTATGTTGCCCAGGCTGGTCTCAAACTCCTGTCCTCAAGCTACCCTCCCTGCCTGGCTTCCCAAAGCTCTTGGTGGTATGAGCCACTATACCTGCCACTGTTCTTAATTCACAGTGAATAAACCATGCAATAGGAAGAGCGTTCACATTTTAGATGATTCCTAAAACTTCTTTGTGTTGTAAACCAGGCCCTTCATTTTGCTTTTCCTTTTAGTGTGCTTTGAAGATCACTTTCACATGAAGATCATTATTTATAATTATCAGCTATATTTAACCCCCCCACCTTAGAACCTCAGTTATTTGATTATCATCTTGTAAAGATTGCATGTAAACCTTGTCAGATACTGTATTTAGATACTTTTAATGTAATACAACATTTTGTCTCTCATTGTTCTTTCTTTATTCAGATAACAGTATTGCCATCTTGGTTTCTAATTGTCTTAGTAAAATAATTTAGGGTATATACCAATTTGCCATATTGCCAACATTTGTGACTTTGGTTTAGAATGTGTCTGTGTTTGTGAAGTGCTAAAAACATTTTCCTAACAGGAAGTCTGTTTGAATGAAATATATTTCCTTTCATTCTTTCTTGCCTGTAGTGAAAGCCCTGTGTAAGGAATGTGTAGTAGAACGTTGTCGCATATTGCGTCTGAAGAACCAACTAAATGAAGATTATAAAACTGTTAATAATCTGCTGAAAGCAGCAGTAAAGGGGTATGTTGCACAGTGTACATTGTTTATGATAAACTAAGAAGTTTTCAAGAGGTCATAACCAAGCATCTCGTTATTTATTAAAAATAGGAAGTTGGGATTTTTAGAAGAAGGGTGACAAAGTGGATGGTAGAGCCAGATCGAAAGTAAATTTTGCAATGACTGCCCCTGTGGCAACGATAAAGAAAACTGCTGAGTCAGATAGCCTTTGCCACTGTATTCCATCCTACCATTTGATTGGTGTGATTGGCATGAAGGTAGGAAAAGCAGGATAATATTTAGAAAGGAAACAAAATATTAGATCCCTGCAGTTCAATAGTGAACAGAGAAAATGACCGAAATTAGGAAGTGGGTTAAAATCAATTACATGTACAGTAGCTGATGTTGAGTGTTTGTAATTCACTTTAGTTGTTTTTACAGGCAAAGAAGGGAGGACAGTGTTTGGAAATATTACTTGTATGATTTAACATTCTCTCTGTTCCACAGCAACGATGGATTTTGGGTGGGGAAGTCCTCCTTGCGGAGTTGGCGCCAGCTAGCTCTTGAACAGCTGGATGAGCAAGATGGTGATGCAGAACAAAGCAACGGAAAGATGAACGGTAGCACCTTAAATAAAGGTAACACTTTAAACCTATGTGTAGATCACTGTGAAACTATACCATGAAAATATAAGTGGGCCAGGCACGGTGGCTCATTCGTGTAGTCCCAGCTACTTGGGAGGCTCAGACGGGCAGATCACTTGAGCCCAGCGGTTGTGCCAGCCCCACTGCACTCCAGTCTGGGTAACAGAGTGAGACCCTGTTTCCCTAAAAAACAATTTTAGGCCGGGTGCAGTGGTTCATGCCTATAATCCCAGCACTTTAGGAGGCCGAGGCAGGTTGATCACTTGAGGTCAGGTGTTCAAGACCAGCCTGAGCAACATGGTGAAACCCCGTCTCTACTAAAAATACAAAAATAATTAGCCAGGAGTGGTGTTGCACACCTGTGGTCCCAGCTACTCGGGAGGCTGAGGCCATAGAATCGATTGAACCCAGGAGTTGTAGGTTACCATGACCCAAGATTGCGCCACTACACTGCAGCTTGGGCGGCAGAGCGAGACTCTGTCTCTTAAAAAAAAAAAAGAAAAAGAAAAACCCAAAAAATGAGCAAAATTGGTTTCATACCCATCCATGTAATTTTAAAGACAACTTTTATTAAACTACGAGCTCTCACAAGTAGCTCAGAGCAAATAAAAGATTTTTAAGCTATTGAAATTCAGCAAGGACTCAGCAACTCACATGTGAAATTTTCCTTTATAACCTATCATGCTTCGGGCTCAAGCTCTCTCTAGTTAATCACATGCAAAATTAATATTAATTCTGTTCTAGGCTAAGAGTTTAAAGAAAGGTTAAGTCTACTGCAAATTGGCATAATATATTATATGCTCAGTACATTTTGGTTTTGGATTATCTGCCACACTGCCTTTGTCAAGTAAATGAGCTTGTACTTCTTTATCTTTCATCAAATAGAGAGGGCAGCTTTTAAATAGCTTTTTCCTTGTAAATTCTTCTGAGTTTCCTATGCTTTCAAATCAGAAATTATGTTATTGTAAAGCAAACACTAAATTTAATTTTATAATCAGTGGTTCATAAGATGTCAAGGAAATTTATTACTTTAATGTTCTTGACCTTTATTGAAATATTCTGTATTTTCTGCATTCAAGCATTTCATATCATTTGTATCATTATTTTTTATTTTTAAGTTTTTATTTTATTTATTTATTTATTTGAGATGGAGTTTTGCTCTTTTTGCTCAGGCTGGAGTGCAGTGATGCAGTCTCGGCTCCCTGCAATCTCCGCCTCACTGCAACCTCTGCCTCCTGGGTTCAAGCGGCTCTCCTGCCTCAGCCTCCCGAGTAGCTGGGATTACAGGTGCACACCACCATGCCCAGCTAATTTTGTATGTTTAGAAGAGACAGGGTTTCACCATGTTGGCCAGGCTGGTCTTGAACTCCTGACCTCCCAAAAGTGTTGGGATTACAGGCGTGAGCCACCGTGCCTGACCAGTTTTTATTTCTTTTAAATTCTAGAGATAAGGCCTCACTATGTTGCCCAGGCTAGTCTCCCAACTCCTGTGCTCAAGCGATCCTCCCACCTTGGCTTCCCAGAGTGCTGGGATTATAGGTGTGAGCCACTGAGCCTCGCCCATTTCTGTCACTTTATATTATATTTATTTTATTTGGTATTGATCTTCCTATCTCACTACCTTACTTTTTGGGAAAACCAACCCAGTATTAGTTTTAAGCTCTTTGAGCTGTGATTAACATTTTCAAACTTGAAGAGTTTTTACTTTTTTTTTCTTTTTTGAGACTTTTTTTTTTTTTACTTTTTTGAGATGGAATATCACTATGTCCCCCAGGCTGGAGTGCAGTGGTGTGATCTTGGCTCACTGCAACCTCTGCCCCCCCGCCCCCCGCCCCTCCGCGCAGTTCAAGTGATTTGCCTGCCTCAGCCTCCCAAGTAGCTGGGATTACACATGTGCTACCATGCCCGGCTAATTTTTGTATTTTAGTGGAGATGGGGTTTTACCATGTTGGCCAGCTGGTCTTGAACTCCTGAGCTCAAGTGACCTGCCCACCTTGGCCTCCCAAAGTGCTAGGATTACAGGTGTGAGCTACTGCACCCAGCTGAGTTTTTACTTTTGATTAAAATGTTTTATTGTGCTATATAATTCATGAACTTAACATCAATTTGAGTTCTAGTATCCTGTCATTTGAAAAACCATACTATAATTTTAATGATAACATGTGACTTAGTGTTAAATATTTATTTACTGCTTTTTAAAACCTCTTTAATTTGGGAGGCCGAGGTGGGCAGATCACAAGGTCACGAGTTCGATATCAGCCTGACCAACATGGTGAAACCCCTTCTCTACTAAAAATACAAAAATTATCCAGGCGTGGTGGCATGCACCTGTAATCCCAGCTACTCAGGAGGCTGAGGCAGGAGATCATTTGAACCCGGGAGGAGGAGGTTGCAGTGAGCTGAGATGGCGCCACTGCATTCCAGCCTGGGCGACAGAGCAAGACACCGTCTCAAAAAAAAAAAAAAAAAAAGCCTCTTTATATATCAGTGTCCCTTCATTTTTAGTAAAATTGGGTGCCATAATAGAAAGTGCCTTCATGTTGGCATAGCTTAAAAGTATTTTTCATGTTGCTTTCAGAGTAATATGTCTCTATTCTCCTTCCCCCATTAAAACATTTCAAAAGCTTCAAGCAGCACAAATGTGACAAAGTAGAACTTCAAAGCCTTCCCACCAGATACAATCACTGTAAATAGTGGCTTTTTATAATACAGCTCATATGGGCACAGTTGTACATCTCTCCCTGTCAAAACATACAGCCCTTTTTATTGATTAATTGCATTTTGTTTTGTGGATCCATTATGTTTATCTGATTCTATTTTAATTTTTTACATGACTATGTACACACAGATGCAGTGAGGGTCCTTTTGTGTCCTGTACTTACATCATTACAGAATTTTCCGATTATTTCTGAGAAATAAGTTCCTAGAAGTTGCTGGATCAGAGAATTATAAATACTTAAAATTGCCACATACTGACACATATTGGTAAATTTTCTTCAATATATGCATATTACGGGGTTCATTTTTGCATGCTTTTGTCAACATAAAGAATACATCCGTCACATCAGTTTTGTTTTGTTTTTGAGACGGAGTCTCCCTCTGTTGCCCAGTCTGGAGTGCAGTGGTGTGATCTCGGCTCACTCCAACCTCTACCTCCTGGGCTCAGCCTCCGGAGTAGCTGGGATTACAGGCATGCACCAGCACAGTGGGCTAATTTTTGTATTTTTAGCAGAGAGAGGTTTTTGCCATGTTGACCAGGCTGATGTTGAACTCCAGACCTTAATCTGCCCACCTCAGCCCTCCAAAGTGCTGGGATTACGGGCATGAGCCACCGTGCCCGGCAGTCACATCAGTTTTTATCAGCCTGATATAGGAAGTTAGACTTAGCAGTGTTGAGGCTTAACGTTTTTCAAAATGTCATTGAGGTTGACCATCTTCTTAGGCTTGAGAAGTTATTTGTGTGTGTGACAGAGAGAAAAAGAGGAGACAGAATTATCTGGTTGTATCCTTCCTTTGCCCATTTTTTTACTTTTTGTGGGGTTTTTTTTTGTTTGGTTGGTTGGTTTTTGTTTTGTTTTTTTTATTTGTTTTGTTTTTGTTTGTTTTGTTTTGTTTTTTTAGACAGGATCTCTCTCTTTCACCCTGGCTGGAGAGCAGTGACGCAATTGCAACTCAATGCAGCCTCCACCTCATGGGCTCAAACAGTCCTCTCACCTCAGCCTCCTGAGTAGCTGGGACCCCAGGTGTGTGCCACCACGCTCAGATAATTTTTGTACTTTTTGCAGAGATGGGGTTTCGCCATGTTGCTCAGGCTGGTCTTGAACTCCTGGGCTCATGCGATCTGCCTGCCTTTGTCTTCTCAAAGTGCTGGGATTACAAGCGTGAGCCGCTGTGCCTGGCCTCTACTTCAGTTTTTGAATGATTAGTAGATATTTTTTGTATGTATTAATTGTAGTAAAAATGTGTGAAGTTCTTAACCTGGAAAACCCATGGATAATGATTTTTTTTTTGAGACGGAGTCTCGCTCTGTCGTGCAGTGGCGCCATCTGGGCTCACCACAAGCTCCGCCTCCCGGGTTCCCGCCATTCTCCTGCCTCAGCCTCCTGAGTAGCTGGGACTACAGGGGCCCGCCACCATGCCTGGCTAATTTTTTGTATTTTTAGTAGAGACAAGGTTTCACCATGTTAGCCAGGATGGTCTCGATCTCCTGATCTCGTGATCCACCCGCCTCGGCCTCCCAAAGTGCTGGTATTACAGGCGTGAGCCACCGTGCCTGGCCCCCATGGATAATGATTTTAATCATACTTAAGGATTCTTCATTTGATCCTGTTCCCTGTATATACAACTATAAATTGATAGTGACACAGTGTAAAAAAGTAAGAAAAGCAGATACTGGAAGAGAAATGTTAACAGCAAAAACAAAGTTTTTATTATATAGTGGTCCACCCTTATGCAAGGTTTTGCTTTTCATGGTTTCAGTTAACCTGCAGTGAACTGCAGTGAACTGCAGTCTGAAAATATTACATGGAAACTTCCAGAAGTAAACAATTCATTAGTTTTAAATTTCACACTGTTCTGAGTAGCATGATGATATTATATCTCATACCCTCCTGCTTCATCCTGCCTGCGACATGAGTTTTCCCTGTGTCCAGCTTATCTGTGCTATACATGCTACTGACTGGTCACCTAGCAACCCTCTTGGTGCTCAGATTGACTGTAGGAGTGCCTGTGTTCAAGTTACTCTTATTTTACTTAATAATGGTCTCAAAGTGGAAGAGTGGTAATGTTGGCAATTCAGGTATGTCAAAAAGAAGCCACAAAATGCTTCCTTTAAGTGGAACGGTGGAAGTAAGTTCTTGATTTAAATAAGGAAAGAAAAAAAATCGTATGCTGAGGTTGCTAAGATCTATAGGAACAAATCTGTCTGTGAAATTAAGAAGGAAAAAAATTCATGCTAGTTTTGCTGTCACACTACAAACTGTAAGTTATGGCCACAGTGTGAGTTAAGATGGAAAAGGCATTAAACTTGTGGGTGGAAGACATGAACAGAAGTGTGCCAATGGATGTTTATCGAGTTTGGTGGTAGGTTTTAGGCATCCATTGAGGGTCTTAGAACATATGCCCTGACTGATCAGCGGGGAGTACTCTGTTTGATGATAAAGGTTAAGTCCTTATTTAATTTGCCTTTAATGCTTTGTGTTCACCCCCAAAAAGTGTAGGTAGGTGAAAATGACATGCCATGACATGACATGTAGATGATTAACTTGGTTTATGACACAGTATTCTCGATACTTTGACTAGAATTAATAGAAGAATTCCATTTTTTGAATTTAAAAAGGCACATTTTCTTGCATAACCTAAATCTTTAAAAGTTAACTGTCATTGAGATGTTCCTCTTTCCTTTTAAGGGAAAGAAATATAACACTTTTTAGCAGAACTGTGTAGGAATCACATGGGTCTAATTTTCAGAGTTTTAAAGTTTTCTTTGTTCCAAATTGTGCAGAGTAGTATATCTGCTACTTTCAACTTTAAGTACACAATAACCACAGCAGATATCATTTGTATTTCTTTTGATTAGATGAATCAAAGGAAGAAAGAAAAGAAGAGGAGGAATTAAATTTTAATGAAGATATTCTGTGTCCACATGGTAAGCTAGAAGCATAAATGAATTCTGTTTTATTATCCTTTTTTTACTTTTAGCTTCTACTGCCTGGCTTTCATGCCAGTATCTCTCACATCTTACCTGGGAAAAATTTTTTTTAATAGAATTTCCCCATATTTAGAGGAAATCATTGGAAAAGAAACTTCTTGTCACTTGTTCCATTGAAGTGCTTTTGAATTTGAAGTATTGAATTTCAGTTGTTTCCCATGACTGTCATTGTCCAAGTTAAACACTTTGAGAATAGTGCTCATATGTTTGTTCTTCTTCATCTTGTTAGGGCTATCTATGGTTTTTTATTTATTTTTTTATCTGTGCAACAAGATCTCTGACTGTCACTGTCCTAGCTTAGTGCAGCATCAACATCCTGGGCTCAAGTGTTCCTCCTGCCTTGGCCTCCTGAGTAGCTGGGACCATAGGCATGCGCCATCACACCCAGCTAATTTTTAAATTTGCCTCCCACCTTGGCCTTCCATAGTGGTGGGATTATAGGCACGAGCCACTGGGCTCAGCTTGGTTTAGTTTCTTGTTTGTGTATTGACCAGCTGCTGTGTACTATGTGCTAGATAATTTTTTAAAAAGCTAAATTCTAAATCCTTATTTAATCCTATGTATTGGTTCATGTATTTCTTTACTTGGTCTTGGTGAATGCTTACTTCTAATAAGCAGCTTTTACAAGATGATCGTGCAAGGGATTCATCATATATTAGGCATAATTTTCTATTCTAATAGCACCGTGAAAGTCAAGCAGGTGTCTGTTTCTCAAAGCTTTCTACTTCATAAGTTCCCCTTCCCACCTCCAAAAAGTCTGAGCACTGAGTGCTGTAGCTTGCACCTATAATCCCAGCTACTAGGAAGGCTCAGGTAGGAGGATCGCTTGAGCCCACGATTTTGAGACCAGTCTGGGCAACACAGCAAGACCCTGTCTCTAAAAAAATATTAAGTGGGTTTGGTGGTATGTGCCTGCAGTTTCAGTTTCTCAGGAGGGTGAGAGGATCACTTGACCCAGGAGTTTGAGGCTAGAGTGAGCTATGATCACGACGCTGCATTCCAGCCTGGACGACAGTGCGATACCCCATCTCTTTAAAATAAAATCAATAGGACAATAAATTTGACACAGAAAAGTTGGCTTGTCAGTGGTTCATTTTGTTAACCCATGTTCATGCGTTTCTTGTTATGTGGTAATTTATTGCTAATATTTAGGACTCCTGTTGATCCTAATGAATTCCTAACTGTAGTTCTTGTTTCATCAGTTCACTGTGAACCAGTGGATGATGTCTCACTCTTATCCCTGATGCACATTGGCACTTTTATATGAAGTGCCCTTGATGATACTAGTGATGGTGGTTGCCACTAGAGTAGTACTAGCATTCTGGATTATCTCACTGCACTTTAGCTTGCGAGGTGAGTGGCATTCCCATTTACAGGCCACACAACTAGGAAGGGGCCATCTTGGGGTGTGTGTTTGGGTCTTGGTCTCTGTGAGTCCCAAGTTCCTCTGTTCTTTCCATCGTATCACCCTATCTGTCTACTGGTTGGTCTTTTACACCACAGGTGCACAGCAGGAGAAGATGAGTTGACCTCGTGAGTGCTGAATAGCACGAGGAAATAAACAGGGGAAGGAAGTTTGGGTGAATAGCCAAAAGGAGGTGTATTTTTCCAGTGATGCTCTCATATCACCTTTTCTAACCTTCACAGCATAGATGTGGACATAGGATTGGTGCCTCCATATTGAGAGTTGAAGCATCTGTGGCAAAATACTGTGTCATGCTTGGTGCTACCACTTGAAACAGTGCTGGAACTTAGATTGTCCTCGTGCTCCTTAGCTCACTGACCTTTGGTCTGCCTTCCCACCTCTTATCATGTCATTTCAGTACTGACAGTTTTGAATACAAAGCATGGCAAAGCCGAATGTTGTTTCAGGACACATACTCCACTCCCCAGCCTATCAGAAATTGTACATAAGAGGCCGGGCACGGTGGCTCACACCTGTAATCCCAGCACTTTGGGAAGCCAAGGCGGGAGGATCACTTGAGTCCAAGAGTTTGAGACTAGCCTTGGCATCATGGCAAGACCCCATCTCTACAGAAAGATCAAGAAATTAGCCAGGGGTGGTGATGGTGTGCATCAGTTTTCCCAGCTACATGAAAGGCTACATTGAGAGGGTTACCTGAGCCCAGGAGGTCGAGGCTGCAGTGAGCCATATTCACGTGCCACTGTACTCCAGCCTGGGCGACCGAGCAAGACCTTGTCTCAAAACAAAACAAAAAAGAAAGAGAGAGTGAGAAAGAGAAAGAAAGGAAGGGAGGGAGGGAGGGAGGGAATGAGAAGGGAGTGAGGGAGGGAGGAAGAAATTGTATACAAGGGTTTTTTTTTAGGCTGTTATCTTGATCTGTAACTCTAGTGTTTTGATGCCATACTTTGTTCTCTAATATTTTAAAGGATAGTATGACTGGGTGTGGTGGCTCACGCCTGTAATCCCAGCACTTTGGGAGGCTGAGGCAGGTGGATCAGTTGAGGTCAGGAGTTTGAGACCAGCCTGGCCAACATGGTGAAACCCCATCTCTACAAAAATACAAAAATTAGCTGGATGTCATGGTGGACTCCTGTAATCCCACCTACTCGGGAGGCTGACCCAGGAGAATTGCTTGAACCCAGGAGGTGGAGGTTGCAGTGAGCCAAGATGGCACCCCTGCATTCTAGCCTAGGCAACAGAGCGAGACCCTGTCTCAAAAAAAAAAAAAAAAAAGGATAGTTTTCTACCTTTGTTTTTGTGTTACGCTATCTGTCAGCATACCGTGCGTCCAGGGTAAAATGTTTCTGGTATAGGATACTCAGCCTTACTTAGAAATCCACTTTACTCATTAAGTTTCTGTTAAAACCGCTTTCTGGAGGTGTGCTGATGATGTTGGTAGGAGGAGGATTATAGTGGGCAATTATTGAATGTTTACCATTTGCCTGTAGTTTTCCACATTTATAAATATTAACTCATTTTATCTATTTTGTTTTGGTTTTTTTTGAGATGGCGTCTCACTGTGTCGCCCAGGCTGGAGCGCAGTGGTGCAGTCTTGGCTCACTACAACCTCCACCTTCCGGGTTCAAGTGATTCTCCTGCCTCAGCTTTCCAAGTATCTGGAACTATAGGCATGTGCCACCACTCCCAGTTAATTTTTGTATTTTTAGTAGATAGGGGGTTTTGCCATGTTGGCCAGACTGGTCTCAAACTCCTGACCTCAGTTGATCTGCCTGTCTTGGCCTCCCAAAATGCTGGGATTACAGGCCTCAGCCACCATGCCCGTCCAACTCATTTAATCTTATAACAACTCTGTGCTATCAGTATATTATCACATCCATTCTACTGATGAGTAAGTAAACTGAGGCACAGAGAGGCAAGAGTCACCTGTCTAGGATCACCATACTGAATGGATAGTTTTGCCTAGGTATTTAATTGTCTGTTGGAAATATTTTTTCCGTGAAAATTTAAGAGACTTTTGTGGTAGTGCTCTGGACGTACCATTCAGAAGTCCAAAGCCATTGTTTCTTGGTAATTTTTCTCCACTTCAGTTTCCGGTAGGCTTGTAAGATCTTTGTCCCCAATGTTGTATGGGTTCATTTATTATGCTAGGCACTCTGTGGAAGCCAGGTGTGTTTTGGAGGGGCTTGGTGACTGAGCTTCACTAGTTCGGAGCCCCAGCCAGCTTGTTTCACTGGGAAATTCCC
This sequence comes from Gorilla gorilla gorilla, assembly GCF_029281585.2. NCBI lineage: Eukaryota > Metazoa > Chordata > Mammalia > Primates > Hominidae > Gorilla > Gorilla gorilla. The sequence goes on from NC_073224.2 coordinate 218,135,956, forward strand.
AATGGCGCTGTCTGCTATTGGGCCACTAAGGTTTTTCCATAAGTATCTTTCATTTGCCTGCCTGGAAAATTCAGACCTGCTGTCGCTCTTCGGAAGCTGTAGAAAGAAGAGGACTTAGGAGTCCCTGCATTCAGGAGTGGAAAGGTTTAATTATCCCTGTCTCAGCTTGTCACTTCATTTGTCTCTGTGTTTTATGTCCCCTGTTCAGGGGCCTTAGGTTTTGTTGTCCTAGAATAAGCATCTAGTCTTTTGTGGCTAGAGGGGGCAGTGATCTCAAGGGCAGAGAAAGGGACTGAGCATCTAACTACATACTTCTTAAACAGACTTTCCATCCCATCTCTCATTTTTTGTAAATCCCTACCTTTACTTCATGAGGACCCAGTTTTTGGGTCTGTGGGACAGTACTGCAGTGTAGCAAATCTGGCTACTTCTTGACTTTCGCCAACTTAGAGTTAATTTTTATTGTGTCTCATTAACCTTCTTTTAAACCCTTATAATTTTTATCCCTGTTGTTGCCTCTTTGTCTTCATCATTATAACTGTATGTCTTTTATATATATATATATATATATATATATATATATAATTCCTTTGGTGTGGTGGTTCACATCTATAACCTCAGCACTTCAAGAGGCTGAGGCATTTGAGAGCAGCCTGGGCAACATAGTGAGACCCCACCTCTATTTAAAAAATAAAATAAAAATTAGGCAAAGTGGCACATGGCTGTAGTCCTAGACGCCCAGGAAACTGAGGCAGGCAGGAGCATTGCTTGAGCCCAGGAGATTGTGGTTACAGTGAGCTATGATCACGCCACTGCACTCCAGCCTGGGTGACAGAGTGAGATCCTGTCTCTAAAAATAAAAGTTTTTTTTTTTTTTTAATTCTTTATTGTGATTTGACGATGTTTCGTGACACACTTAAAGTAAATGCAGTTTTAAACATCATTTTAACCTGGAAAGTCCTTGATTTAAATTTTCATATTTTTATAACGAAACCCCTATATATTTCTAACGTATTGTATGTATTTAATGTATCACAGGTTTTGTGTGAATTAGTCATTGGATTATATTCCATTGGAAGATTTACTATCTTAGAGTTCAGTATTTGTTGCAGATATTATATAACAAGCTTTATAATACAGATATTATATATATCAAGCTTTCTTACCCATTTTACTTTTTATTCCTTTAAGTGAATAACCTTCCTATAGCTTACCTTGTTTATTACACCTAGTTTGCTTAGACGATGGGCTGTGTTTTGTTTTGTTATTTTGAAAGTACTTCTTGAGATGTCCTGAGGCCCAAAGTATTATATACAGTTTGAACTAGATTGAGGGTGAGGGGTTGAGGGTCATTTATCCAGTATCTAAATTCATTGTTAACTAGATTTCTCTTTTTACCAAAGAATCTTTGAGTTTTAGATATTCTAGTTATGTTTACTGAATTGAATCTCTCTTGACTGCTTTGATCTTGTTTTGGGAGGTATTGCTCATAGAATGGATTTAGTTGATTGGCTTTCTCTTAAAATTTAAGAAATAACATGATTCATTGCAGGATACAAGTTTAATTTCTAACAATTTATGTGTCCCAGTGAAAAGAGCAACTCAAATTTATTTAACTATTTTGAGGTCATAGACAATACTGAAGTATATTTACTTCATTATCATTCATTACATTAATTTAATTAATTGTATTAATATTCATAGTTAATATTAATGATATATTAACAACTACTATGGTAGTAATTATTAAAATAATAGGAAATTATATTTAGAAACTCAGCTAACAAGTAGAGTGAAGGACTATATATTTTTATTATCAACTAGACTACAGTAAAATGACTATTTAATATTATTCTGATCTCAGAAATGAATTTGGGTTGTTCTTTCCTTGTCATATGAAAAACACTCATCCCACATAAAAGCCAGTCACTACCTAAAAGTACCCCCCACATCAGAATGAAGCCGTGCACCCACAGTGTCTGTGGTCTCCTCTGCTCATTTAATAGTAAAGTTAGTGTGTGCATTCCCATTATTGTTTCCTCATAACCACATGGGGTTATACCACACACAAAGAAGCTCTCTTTTTTTTTTTTTTAAAGCATAAAAAGGAAACCTTTTAAATATTGTAGTTGCCATGGAGTTCTTTCCAAATCAGGTCATAGAAATCTACCTTAATCTTTTTTATGGTTACATTGTATTTCACATAAGGACTTACTAAGTTAAGGTTTGATAATCCAATTAACCTTTTTCTTTCATTTTTAAAAATAAATTCCGTAATTGTGTCTGAGGATGGGCACGTTAGAATAAGTTTTCATAGACTCACGGGAAATTTAAATTAACAGCCCACCCAGAAGGAAAATACATGTTTACATTCTGACCCCATTTCTCTGGTAACAAGTTTATTAAAGCAAAATAATCTTTTGGGGATTATTCAAAGATCCAGAAGAGGTGAGGGGTAGAAGTTAAGTTGCATTTTGAGGTATTATAAATTATAGGGACCAGGCATAGTGGCTCATGCTTATAATCCCAGCATTTCTGGAGGCTGAGGTAGGAGGGTTGCTTAAAACCAGAAGTTCGAGAGACTCCCTCTCTACAAAATAAAATATTAGGCGGGCATGGTGGCTCATGCCTGTTAGCCAAACTACTCAGGAGGCTAAGGCAGGAGGATCGTTTGAGCCCAGGAGGTCGAGGCAGCAGTGAGCTATGATCGTGCCACTGTACTCCAGCCCAGGGGACAGAATGAGACTGTTTTCTTTTCTTTTTTTTTTTTTTTTTTTTTTTGAGACAGAGTCTTGCTCTGTCACCCAGGCTGGATTACAATGGTGCGATCTTGGCTCACTGCAACCTCTGCCTCCTGGGTTCAAGCGATTCTCCTGCCTCAGCCTCCCATGTAGCTGCAATTACAGGTGCACACCACCACTCTGGGCCAATTTGTTTTGTATTTTTAGTAGAGACAGGGTTTCACCATTTTGGTCAGGCTGGTCTTGAACTCCTGACCTTGTGATCCACTTACCTCAGCCTCCTAAAGTGCTGGGATTACAGGCGTGAGCCACTGCCCCCGGCCTGTTTTCTATTAAATAAATAAATAAATTTTAAAATATATTATGGGGTTCGAATGAGCTATAGACCTGGGTTTTTTTGTTTGTTTGTTTGTTTTTGTTTTTTGAGACAGAGTCTTGCTCCTCGCCCAGGCTGGAGTGGAATGGCACAATCTTGGCTCACTGCAACCTCTGCCTCTTGCATTCAAACGATTCTTCTGCCTCAGCCTCCTGAGTAGCTGAGATTACAGGTGCCTGCCACACGCCTGGCTAATTTTTGTATTTTGAGTAGAGACAGGGTTTCGCCATGTTGGCCAGGCTGGTTTCAAACTCCTGACCTCGTGATCCGCTCTCCTCAGCCTCCCAAAGTGCTGGGCTCACAAGTGTGAACCACCAAGCCCAGCCTCAGACCTAGTTTTGTTTTGTTTGTTTTGTTTCGTGTTGTTTTGTTTTGTTTTTTTGAGATGGCGTCTCTCTCTGTTGCCCAGGCCAGAGTGCAATGGTGGTTATCTTGGTTCACTGCCACCTCTGCCTCCTAGGCTCAAGCAGTCCTCTTGCCTCAGCCTCTGGAGTAGCTGGGACTACAGGCAAGCACCACCATACCTGGCTGATGTTGGTATTTTTAGTAGACGCAGGGTTTCATCATGTTGGCCAGGCTGGTCTCAAACTCTTGACAAGTGATCCACCTGCTTCAGCCTCCGAAAGTGCTGGGATTACAGGAGCAAGCCACTGTGCCTGGCCTGTAGACCTGGTTTCGTATCCCACCTTTATTACTCACTAGCTGTACTCTGCCTGGTTATATTCATCTTTCTAAATTCATTTATTATGGAAAGTGTAGTATGTATTTAGAAAGCTCGTGGCTTTATTACTCTTAATAAATCTGTAGGTACCTTGCCAATGGGTGCAGAAACAAACATATGACTTTAGAAATTTAAAGATAGTTTTCTGGGTAATGACTGATATGGGTAGATAAGTGAAGTTCACTAACTTATTGCTTGGGAACAGCTGAAACAATAGTAAATATAACCACAAGTAGAGCCAGAGGAGAAAGGTCCTGGCAGGGTGGCGGTGACTAGTATTATTTTTTTATGTCTTCTGGGATTTTTGAAGATTGAAGGGGATCTTCAAAATAAATTGCAAATAGCAAACAAGTTGGTGCTTGACTGGAGATGGTTTTCAGATTGAACAGTAGATTGCTTTATCTTCTGTTTGAATTGATAACTTTGAATTGATAACTTAAGGCAGTGGTCTTGTGATGGCTGGACACAGCTTACAAAATATTATTTTAATGCAGCGTGATTTCAAGATTAGTCAAATGGGAGGCAATAAAGTCTGCAGGAAATGATAACCTTTGAGTGTGGGAGTAGATGTAATTTTGTTAAGCAGCCCTTGCCATGGGACAGAGGTCCCAGGACTCCTGGAATCCCATTTTTGACTACTTCCTTCATTGCAAGGAGAAAGAAAATGCACGGTTTTAGCTTTATACATTTGTTTTTATCTCATGATTTTTTTTCAACCACAGACCTAGATTAAGGACATAAAATTGAGGTTAACGGCTACCTCCTTTAGAATTAAAATGACATCGGAAATTCAGAAGTTTTTGAAAACAAGAAAAGAGAGCTAGAAATACCAAACTTTAGCAAAGCAAGAAAAGCGCACCTGTGGATTTTTCTTAAGTTTAAGAAATAGGAAATAGATAATGACTTTTTTTCAGCTGTTTTTTTTTCTTCCAAATATATTTTTTTAAACTCAGGTGAGTTATGCATATCTGAAAATGAAAGAAGGCTTGTTTCTAAAGAGGCTTGGAGCAAACTGCAGCAGTACTTTCCAAAGGCTCCTGAGTTTCCAAGTTACAAAGAGTGCTGTTCACAGTGCAAGGTACTGAATGCTACTGACATCTGGGGAAATGGCATGCCACCTCCCTGGGTTGACTTCCCAGGGGAATTAACACTGTACTTCTGACGGGGGTGTAGGGAGGAGGCAAGTCATGTGCTGTCAGCAGGAGACAGTTGATTGCTTCATTCTCTTTCAGATTTTAGAAAGAGAAGGGGAAGAAAATGAAGCCTTACATAAGATGATTGCAAACGAGCAAAAGACTTCTCTCCCAAATTTGTTCCAGGATAAAAACAGACCGTGTCTCAGTAACTGGCCAGAGGTATAATGATTCCCACAAAAGAAAGAATGCATCTTTTCTTTTTAAAGCCCTTGCCAAATTCCCAGTGAGCTATTTCAGAACAACCCAGAACTTCTCATGTTCTCATTTGTTTAGTTATCTAACCAGGGGATTTACTCCAGCCTGCTATTTTTTGGTAGAGGACTGTGTTTTCATTTTATTTATAAAACTTGAATAAGGACAACCAAAGTATATTGTAAGGAATTTGTGTTAAGCAGGCGGTGAATTGACGGATACTGTTTTGTGATTTTTGTGTTCTAGGATACGGATGTCCTCTACATCGTGTCTCAGTTCTTTGTAGAAGAGTGGCGGAAATTTGTTAGGTAGAAACAAAATATGTTTTATTTCCTTTATTGTTATTATGATTTGGTTGACTCTGGTATTTTTTAAGATATCGTGGATTCTGTTTGTTGTACCCTTCCTTCATGGTTACTTTCACCAGCATACACTGAAAGCTTTCTTTTCTATTAAGTTAAATGAATAAGCCTAAGAAACACATTGAATTACTAATATTTTCTTAAATATATCTCTGATTTTGAAATAATTATTTTAAAATCTTCTCTTTCGTCATGCAGTAATTAGGTATATTTCTCCTCCTTGTCTCATTTGAGTAGAAAGCCTACAAGATGCAGCCCTGTGTCATCAGTTGGGAACAGTGCTCTTTTGTGTCCCCACGGGGGCCTCATGTTTACATTTGCTTCCATGACCAAAGAAGATTCTAAACTGTGAGTTCTTTCTCTTCATGTGATTTTTTTTCTTCTTTTCTCTTTTTGATGATTAATAAAGTATGTTTATGAAATTTCTCATCTGACATAGTCTGTTTTAAGAATTTAGTCCTTTGCTGAATTGTGGGGTTTTTTCCCCCCTTTTAAAAGAGAAGAAGACTGCTTCTCCAGGAAAGACAAGAGGCTGCCCAAGGCTATTTGTCTTTTTGCTCATTCCTTGTCCCTCTTGGAGACAACACAGCCACCCTTTCTCTTCCCCCGCTGCTGGGGTGACCAGTGCTGAGACCTCTTTTCCAGAATCACAGAATCAACATGGTCTTGGTTATAGGTTTTGTTCTGCCATGGCCAGGCTTCAGACAATTAAAGGAGGAGGCTAGCAGGGTGGCAGAGCAAAGCCACTGCACTGGTCATCTGGAATTCTAGGGTCTTAGAACCCAAATTTTATTCCATGCTTTAAGTACTTCCAGAGGTGTTCATCTGTGAATTTCTCCCCTGATTTTACCAAAAATCGTTATATACGAGAAGGTAGAATGCTTCCAACATTGTCAGAAAATCAGGAAAAGGAAATTGGAACACATAAATACAAATGCCCTTGGGGTTAAGCTAGAGTTTTATTATTCATATTTCAGTACTTTAACATCGTTTAAGGGAGTTCAAAGTTTATATATTCTCTACATTTTCTCCCTCCTCTTTCTCTCCCTCCCTCTCTGCGTCCCGCCTTCCCTGTTGCTCTCTCATTCTCGCTCTGCATCTCTCTTCTCTTTCCTCCCTCCCTTTCTTCCTGTCGTTGTTATTGCAAATGTCAGACTTCCAGGAAAATACACCAGTAAGCAAATGTGTGTTACCAGGCAGTTTAAAAGTTAAATGGTTCAAATATGATTAAAGGCCCCACAGTGCTTATCCTTCTGTTGCTACTTCTCTTTCTCCCACCCTTCCTCTCACAGTAACCACTGTACTGAATTTAGAGTTTATCTGTCTCAGAAAGTATTCTGTAAAAAAAAAAAAAAATGCACGCACATAATGTCTTGCATATTTAAAACTTTTTATATAAATGGCACCATACTGTATTTATACTTCTGCAACTAACTTATTTTACTCAATTATGTTTTTGAGATCTAACCATGTTGATTCATGTAATTTCAGTCCATTTAGTTTTGCTGCTGTGGTAACATTCCTTTGTATGAAAAACTATTCTTTGTTGATGATACGTATCTTTTCTCTCTAATTCCTTTGGATTAAATGTTAGTGTTAATGGTTTTGGTTTAGCACACTAATGGATTATGTTAATTCTCTTAATTTCCATGTGTCTTAAGGCATGTTGTGTTTTTTTTTGCACAGTATAGCTCTCATATGGCCCAGTGAGTGGCAAATGATACAAAAGCTCTTTGTTGTGGATCATGTAATTAAAATCACGAGAATTGAAGTGGGAGATGTAAACCCTTCAGAAACACAGTATATTTCTGAGCCCAGTAAGTTTACATATTGCTTTCGGTTTCTGTAGTTAAGAGCTGACATTTTAAGAAGAAAGGGTGTGTCAGTGTTGTCTGCTTGAAGTTAAAGATCATGCGGCGGTCCCAACTCCCTAGGTGGAAACTCTCATTATAATCATCCCATTATTTGTACGTTTATTTATGGACAGTAAATGGATTTCCTTATCATTTGCATGTAATAGAATATAATGGTTAATAGAAAATATTATTAAGAGTTTGGGCCAGCACACTAGCTCATACCTATAATCCTAATACTTTGAGAGACTAGGGTGGAAGGATTGCTTAAGGCCAGGAGTTTCAGACCAGCCTGAGCAACATAACAAGACCTTCTCTCTACAAAATAATAAAAATGTAGCACATATCTGTAGTCTGAGCTACTCGCTGAGAGGCTGAGTCAGGAGCATGGCTTGAGCCCAGAAGCTTGAGGCTACAGTGAGCTATGTTCATACCACTGTACCCCAGCCTGGGTGACACAGCAAAACCTTGTCTCAAAAAAAGAAAATGTTACTAAGAGTTTAATGAATATTCACTAGTAACTTTGACATATGTTTTTAGATCTTTGATTCTTTAACAATGATTCCTCAGCCACTTCTGTTTTCCCTTTTTTTTTTTTCCCCCCCAAAGAACTCTGTCCAGAATGCAGAGAAGGCTTATTGTGTCAGCAGCAGAGGGACCTGCGTGAATACACTCAAGCCACCATCTATGTCCATAAAGTTGTGGATAATAAAAAGGTACTGGTCCCTCTTGTGGCGATGACTAGTAATGATCAAGCGTGCTCTTTGACTTGATTTGCTGTTGTATTTGCACTGAAGGTCTGCCTAGGACTGCATTTTTGTTCCTTCAGAGCTGTTTGACATCAGAATTGAAATTGGACAATAATTGAAAATGAACAGTTATGTGATTGTATGAGAATTTAGTTTGTTATTAATTGATACATAGATATTTACTGAATGTCAGCTGTGTTCCAGGAATGGTCCGGGTGCTGGGGATACAGTGATAAAGAAGGCAGGTATAATACCTTCTCTCAAAATTATAGGCACCTAGTGAGGAAGATCAGGAATAAAGTATAAATTCATATGATTTCACACAGAAATGATTGTTTTGAAGGAACTTTAGCAGGGTCAAGTGGAGGTTATTGTGAGACAGGGAGTAGACAGGAGAGGCGTCTTGGAGAAGTTGTTTTTACCCAAGCCCTCACTGTCAGGGATGCAGCCTGGGAAGTGTTTTCCAGACAAAGGAAACAAAGGTCAAAAGGATAAGCCTAATGTGCTTATGCAACAGAGTGAAAACCATTGCACCTAGAACAGTGCTGTCCAATAGAGCTTCCTGTGGTGATAGACAGGTTCTAGGTTCTGTATCTGTGCTGCGCACTGCAGTAGTCACTGGCCATGTGTGGCTGTGGAGCATTCGATGTGGCTAGCGTGACTGAGGAATTTAGTTTTAGTTGATTTAAAATTAAATAGCTACATGTGGCTAATGGCTACCCTAGTGGCTATTGCTGGTCTAGAATGAAATTTATTCCAAGAAGGGATCATGATATGGAATGAACGACCATACACTATCAGGTTTTATACATCATACCAAGGATTTGGGTTTATTCCCAGTGTAGATACAAGCCCCTGGAGAGTTTCAAGCAAGGTCATGATATGATCTGATTTATAGTTTAAAAAAAATCACCCTGGCTATAGTGTTTGGAATTGCTGTGAGGGCATAACAGAAATAAGAGAGGTCAGTTAGAGCCTCTTGCATTGACCTGCAAGGATAGGTGAAATTGATTGGATATGTTTGGGAAGTGGAGGTGTTAATACTTGCTTGGATTGGATTTCCAAGCATTTTTATTATATTAGGGATGGCTCTTGGGTAGATCCTGACCCATATCTCTAGATATCTTATTAATTTATTTAATTCCATGCTTTCTGGGATTAAAGACAAAATGGAATACATTTTATTTGATGCTTGTTTCCAAACACATTTTTTAGAAGGGTAACTTAAAATTATGCCCTGGAGGCCGAGGGTTCTGCTTTACAAGCTAAATAAACTAAGGCCTTCATTTCCTAATTTGCCGAGAAAATGAAGTTAATGAGTATAAATGTCTCTGTTTCTCCCTGTAAAATTTTCTTAAATCTTTTGTTCTCTGGTATAAAATATTATCCAATTTAGATGTAGTTTCATTATTCAGTTTAATAAGAGTATTTCATAGTGTTCTGCAAGAGAGCGCTTCTTCCATCTTTCATTTTCTCAATTCTTAAAGAGCATGTGACTCCTGCCACTTGAATAGTTTGAGAACTTGAAAAGGCTTGGCAATCAGTGTGCTCGGGAAGGTGTCACGCACCTTCGAACTTCTGCAAAATAACATCATTGTACAAGACTGATAATAATAACTGCTCTGCAGAGACCTCTTAAATGTATGGTGAGCACATTAAATACTACAAGAATAAGTCATAGGGTAAAAAACTAACATGTTAAAAGAGCATAGAAAACCGTGAAGGCTTGATTCTTGATCCACTCTCCAGTCTATAATCCCACCATGATAAAGGTGTTCCTCGTCTTGATAAAGGTTGCCGGTCCCAGCCTCCACATCCTCCATAGCCTGCCTTCCTAGGGTCTGACCTACTTCTCTTTGTTGTCCTGGCACATTCAGGTGATGAAGGATTCGGCTCCAGAACTGAATGTGAGTAGTTCTGAAACAGAGGAGGACAAGGAAGAAGCTAAACCAGATGGAGAAAAAGATCCAGATTTTAATCAAGTATGTGTTGAAGCTGCTTTTCATTGTTATACTTTCTGCTGTTCTTATAGAGCAGCCACTTGAAGCCCCTGGCCATGTCTCTGTACCCTATATGGGATATTGGTTCTTTTCTTTTCTTTTCTTTTCTTTTCTTTTCTTTTCTTTTTTTTGAGATTGAGTCTCGCACTGTTGCCTGTGCTGGAGTGCAATGGCACTATCTCAGCTCACCACAATGTCCGCCTCCTGGGTCTAAACGATTCTCCTGCCCCAGCCTCCTAAGTAGCTGGGATTATAGGCGCCCACCACCACACCTGGCTAATTTTTTATATTTTTAGTAGAGATGGGGTTTCACTGTGTTGGCCAGGCTGGTCTCGAACTCCTGACCTCGTGATCCGCCCACTGCAGCCTCCCAAAGTGCTGAGATTACAGGCAGGAGCCACCGCACCCGGCCTTTTTTTTTTTTTTTTTTTTTTTTTTTTTGAGATGGATCCTAGCCATGTCACCCAGGCTGGAGTACAGTGGCACAATCTCGGCTCGCTGCAACCTCCACCTCCCAGGTTCAAGCGATTCTCCTGCCTCAGCCTCCCAAGTAGCTGGGATTACAGGCATGCGCCACCACGCCTGGCTAATTTTTTGTATCTTTAATGGAGACTGGGTTTCACCTAGGCTGGTCTTGAACTCCTGACGTCATGATCCTCCCGCCTTGGCCTTCCAAAGTGCTGGGATTATAGGCGTGAGCCACCGCATCCGGCCCATAAATTGTCTTTTGAGAACAGGAAATCGTGGGAATATGGTTGATGTAGGTGGAGATAAGTTTCAGGTCTCAAAAAGTCAGACCCCCACATTAGAGGATATTTTGTACTTTAAACTCATGGATTTTTTACTCAAAGTTTTATTTTTAACAGATGAGATGTTTGTTTTCTTTCTTTACTACTAAAATAGTGTAGTGAAATTATGGATGGTGTTCTCCCTGAAAGAATGAAAGTGTTATAATAGCCATCTGCAATATCTGTGACAGGGCAGAGGTATCTGGGCTTGTTGGCCTGTCTGCACGTTGATACTGTTACTTCATTTTTAACATTGATTGAGAGAGTCTGAAAAGCCGTCTTGATTTGAATCTTGGTGTGCCCAAAATAAATGTTACTTGTGGTTTCCCAACCGGTGTAAAGGGATGTCAGCATTTGTTTTCCATGGCTTATTGGCACTCATAAAATAACCTCAAAACACCTGTGAAGAAGCAAAATCATGCAGTTTGTGACAGTGATCAGCCACTCTTTAAGTTGTCCTTCCCAGTCTGTATTTCAGTCAGTCAACACTGGAGGGCCCTTTGCTTCAGTGCTAACCAAATCTGTACACTTGATGAGAATGCAGGTTTTCAGTTTAAAGGGGATATTTTTCTATAGTAAGTGATGCCCTTATTAAACTCTGTGTGCATATATACATCTTGTGTTCCTTGGCATAAGGAACAGGGTAAAGAAGGGCAGCAAAGTCATGTCTGCAAACGCTTGTGGAGACGTATTAGTTGACTCAGTACTAATATGTCTCCACAAGCGTTTGCAGACATGACTTTGCTGCCACCCTTTACCCTGTTGTCAACTCTGTTTTCATGTCCCCGTCTCTGTGGCGGGGACATCTCTGTGATCTATAGAAGCCATCTTTCAAGCCACATTTGTGCAAACTCGATTGTGTGCTTTTCAGTTGATATATTAAGTGTGTGTGTGTGTGTGTGTGTGTGTGTGGCCAGGCACAGTGGCTCACGCCTGTAATTCCAGCACTTTGGAAGGCCGAGGCGGGTGGATCACTTGAGGTTAAGAGTTCGACACCAGCCTGGCCAACATAGTGAAACCCGTCTCTACTAAAACTACAAAAAATTAGCCGGGCGTGGTGGCAGGCACCTGTAGTCCCAGCTACTCGAGAGGCTGAGGCAGGAGAATGGCGTGAACCCAGGAGGCGGAGCTTGCAGTGACCCGTGATCTCGCCACTGCACTCCAGCCTGGGCGACAGAGCAAGACTCAGCCTCAAAAAAAAAAAAAAAAAAAAAAAAATTAGGTGTGGTGGTGTGGGCCTGTAATCTCAGGTACTGGGGAGGCTGAGGTATGAGAATCGCTTCAACCTGGGAGGTGGAGGTTGCAGTGAGCCGAGATTGCGCCACTGCACTCCAGCTTGGGCGACAGAGCGAGACTCCGTGCATGTACATGCATTTGGGTGTATGGGTGTACATATCCATCCTGATTCAGGACTCCATTCTCTTTTGTCTGTTTGGCTGGCAGTACCGTATGTTTTAGTTATTATCACTTGGTAGTATGGCTAAATAATCAGTTGGGAATCAAATTTTTTTATTTTGAGACCAAGTATTGCTCTGTCGTCCAGGCTGGAGTGCAGTGGCGCCATCTCGGCTCACTGCAAGCTCCGCCTCCCAGGTTCAAGCCATTCTCCTGCCTCAGGCTCCCCAGTAACTGAGACTATAGGCGCCCGCCACCACGCCCAGCTAATTTTTTGTATTTTTTAGTAGAGACGGGGTTTCACCGTGATATCCAGGTTGGGGGAATCAAATCTTTTATTGCCTGCTGTCACTAATTCTCTGTTCTCTGGTTAACTTTGTAAATTAGTTTGTTAAACTTGACACAATGTTCTTACTGTCTTTAGTTTGTTATTTTAAGCTTTGCTTAAACTAAGCAAACCCTAAGAGTTATTTAGGAAAACCATCTACATTTTCAAGTGATTTAGATTTTAGAAAGCTAACTTTTTTTTGGTGGTCTAGTTTTATTCATTGTGGTCATGACCACAGCAATTTTTTCAAAGTGTATGTGGAATCACTCTCCTTAGTTGTGGACGACAACAGATTTCACGTTTATAAATATGATAGAGAATGTTGGGGAACATTGCTTTTTATACTGTAATTATTTTTTGTACTTTATAATTTTCTTCTGTCTTCCTTTTCCTTCTTTGGATATTGTAATACTCTAAAATGTTTTACATTTTGCTTTCTCACAAAAAATTTTTGGCTCACAAAAAATCTCAAGTGTAACCTTCCTCTTTGGAAAAGAATAGATAGTCCCTGAAAAATGTTCAGCATTTTCAAAATGTCACCCTCCTCATCACATATCTCAGTACAAAGATAGCTTCTGTAATTGCTACTTTAAATCCCTGTAATAAAAAATGATGCATTTCTGCTTGTCCTTAGTGGAGATAAACAAATCCCCTCTCCTCTTTTCTCTAAGCTAGATCAGCCCAACTCCTTTGACTTCATCTAAAAATTTAGGTTAATAATATACTCGGTATTGGGTATCACTTAGGTAATTGAAAGCCTTCTAAAACCAGTGGGCTGGTTTTTTTTGTCAGTTAAGTTGGATTTAAATTCTCCAGATTAAGAAAGAAATAATTCCAGGAAAAGCCTTTTAGATCCATTTAAAATCAGAGTTATTAAAAAATCTGTCTTGCTTGATGCTCAGGGTTTTGGTTTTTGGTTGTGTTTTGTACTTCTAAAATAAAATTATATGTTGATGTAGTTATTTTTCTTTATATTCCTGATTGTAGAATTTGGGTTCAATTTTACCTTTTCTTTTCTTTCTTTTTTTTTTTTTTTTTTTTTTGAGACGGAGTCTTGCCCTGTTGCCCAGGCTGGAATGCAGTGGTGCAATCTCAGCTCACTGCAAGCTCTGCCTCCCGGGTTCACGCCATTCTCCTGCCTCAGCCTCCTGAGTAGCTGGGACTACAGGCGCCCACTGCCACGCCCGGCTAATTTTTTGTATTTTTAGTAGAGACAGGGTTTCACTGTGTTAGCCAGGATGGTCTCAATCTCCTGACCTTGTGATCCGCCCACCTTGGCCTCCCAAAGTGCTGGGATTACAGGCGTGAGCCACCACGCCTGGCCTGACCTTTTCTTTCAACAGTCGAGACTGAGAAAAATGTTTCATCGGGTTTCATTTTTTTTTTTTTTCTTTTTAACTCACATGTGCACTTAACTTTTTCTCGTGAATCTTAGAATCACTCAGTTGCCTATGTAGATTCAGGGCTAGAGCTAAACTATCTTCAGGCAGTGTCTCGCCAGTGGTCGGCACCATGAACAAATGCTCTTCTGTGTTTGGGTCTTGATCACCTTCTGCTTTGTAAACTGTGGAGCCCATGAGTAATGAGTATGTGGCATCTGTGTCTATAATGACCGCTAAACCACTTTGCTTATACACGGCTGACACTCAGTGACAACTGTGGAAACCAGAGCCAGGGCCTTGAGGTTACCTCATCCAGATTTAATTAAACCAGAGGAAAAGATTTTGTTAAAAATCCTGCTTCTTTTATTCCCTGGCCTGGTTAGCAGAAGAATCTCCCCTGCGCCTCTCACTCACCCCCTCATCCCCCACCGCCCCCACCGGCCACCACCACCACCTTTGGTACAAAAAGCAAAAGAATCTTGATCATTAACCTCTGATCATTAACGTCTTGATGAGGGATTTATAGGAGTACTGTAGAGGACATTTGGTCCTCATCTATTATTTTTTTCTTGACTGGTACCGCATGTATCATGCACACCCAGGGGCATCCTTTTTACAGCACCTTTAGGTAGTCATGGCCATCATTGACATTTCCCCTCTAAAAATAAAGACCGTGTCCTACCTAATACTAGTAATGTGCTCATAAATAAGAAAACTAACGAAAACTCCCTAATGTCCTCTAATACCCATACTCAGATATGTCTTGAACAGTTTTTTCCTCTCAAACCAGTATGTAATCAGGATATGTGTTGTTTGTATCACTTTAGACTTAGAATTTGGAACAGTTACTCTGCCTCCGCACCCGCTTTCTTTCCCTTCTTCTTCTCTTTTTGAGACAGAGTTTCGCTCTTGTTGCCCAGGCTGGAGTGCAGTGGCGCAATCTCGGCTCACCGCAGCCTCCGCCTCCCAGGTTCAAGCAGTTCTCCTGCCTTGGCCCCCTAGTAGCTGGGATTACAGGCATGAGCCACCATGCCCGGCTAATTTTGCATTTTTAGTAGAGACGGGGGTTTCTCCATTTTAGTCAGGCTGGTCTCGAACTCCTGACCTCAGGTGATCTGCCCACCTCGGCCTCCCAGAGTGTTGGGATTACAGGCGTGAGCCACCATGCCAGGCTCTTTGCCTTCTTGACATTGAACTTGGACCAGTTTGATTTCTTTTAGGTTGTTCCATGTTCTGTATTTGGCTGATTGCTTCTTTATGTTACTTATTTTAATTTATTTATATATCCCCTATATTCCAATTTCTGTAAATTGAAAGGTGGGCATAAATGTTTGATTACATTCCGGTATAACATTTTTGCAAGAATATTTTATGAGTGAGTCTGTATATTTTGCCATTAGGACAAGTGGTAAAGTCTTGTTTTTAGTCAAATTAAGTTTGATTTTTTTAATTAATGTTCCATATTTTATTTTTAAATTCACAACAGTTTATACTTAGTTTCCATGTCATTCTCAAGAAGAGAAGAAAATGTTTAAAATTCAGGTTGTTCATGAACTAAGTTTTGTAATCCTGAAGATTTTCAGTTTATTATGTTTTTCTGATGTAAGGTCTTTTTTAAAAAAGAGACAGAGTCTCACTCTGTCAGCAGACTGGAGTCCAGTGGTGCAATTGTAGCTCACTGCAGCCTGGAACCACTGGGCTCAAATGATCCTCCTGCCTCCGCCTCTTAAGTAGCTGGGACTACAGGCTCATGCCACCACGCCTGGCTAATTTTTGGTCGAGATGGGTCTTAATATGTTGCCTAGACTGGTCTTGAACTCCTGGGATTATAGGTGTGAGCCACCTCACCAAACCTTAAATGTCTCTTGTAACAAACATTTAAACTGCTTACGTGCACCTAGAGGTGTGTATTACTCATTATTTTCTTTTATCAATTTTATGTGAGCCTGCTAAGAAAGTCTCGTTAGTTTCTACTCATTGTTTACACTGAATTTCAAATGGTTAAGGGACCAATAAGGAAACAGCTTTTGTTTACCTGAAAAACTTCATGAGCAAGGGTCACATTGTGGTTAATTTCAGTGCTTTCTTCATTTCCAGTCTTCATTGTAGAGCAATGGTGGAACAAAGCGGCAAAAGATATCCCATCAAAATTATATAGCCTATCATTTACCTGAAAAACTTCATGAGCAAGGGTCACATTGTGGTTAATTTCAGTGCTTTCTTCATTTCCAATCTTCATTATAGAGCAATGGTGGAACAAAGCGGCAAAAGATATCCCATCAAAATTATATAGCCTATCAAAAGCAAGTTATTCGCCGAAGTATGCGACATAGAAAAGTTCGTGGTGAGAAAGCACTTCTCGTTTCTGCTAATCAGACGTTAAAAGAATTGAAAATTCAGGTGAGGGAAACATTTGTTCAAGTTTGCTCTGGACTTAAAAGGGCCTTTATGAATTCCTGCTTTCCACCTGTATTTACATATATGTATGTATCTGTGTTTTTTTCCAAAAGACTTAAAGTTTTCAAAATAGCCAAAAATCTTTTTGTGAAGATGAAAGTGAATTTTGGGTTCTGGAAACTTGGGCTGGTTCTGCAATAGCTTTCCAATAATGAGAAACATTGGGAACCACTTAATTTGTCACATGTCGAGGTTGTGCCAGGATAACTGTTCTCTCACTTTATTGTGCTGTATGCTTTTCTTTGACCACTTAATAGGTATTGGAGGCTGTTACCAGGAACTGCTGTGAAATTTAATGGGAGATAAAAGGCAGCTTATTATTAGCGATTAGTGATTGCTTATTCACTAGGCTGTCACAGTATTTTTGGTGGCAGATAAATCTATTTGATAGATAGAGGGGTTTTTTTTTTTTTGGTTTTTTTTTTTGTTTGTTTGTTTGTTTTTTTTTTTGGTGAGACAGAGCCTCACTCTGTCACCCAGGCTGGAGTGCAGTGGTGCCATCTTGGCTCACTGCAACCTCCGCCTACCGGGTTCAAGCAGTTCTCTGCCTCAGCCTCCTGAGTAGCTGGGATTACAGGTGCGTGCCACCACACCCAGCTAATTTTTGTATTTTTAGTAGAGACAGGGTTTCACCATCTTGGCCAGGCTGGTCTTGAACTCCTTACCTCGTTTTCCACTCGCCTCAGCCTCCCAAAGTGCTGAGAATACAGGCGTGAGCCACCGCGCCCGGCCTTGATAGAGTTTTAAAATTATCTTTACCTTTCTTTATACAGTGATGTTTTCCAAATTGTTATATAGATTTATTTTAGATATGTCCTCTCCATCCCCCTCAAAGCATGCATTGCTTTACAAATCAGTTCCACGGCTGTAGTGCAGGCATTATGAAATGGTTTCATGATACTGTTATTTCTTGGTATCAATACTGAAGTACTATAAATAAGCATTCCAGTGGTAAATCTCAAACCCTAGGCAGAAGGAACTGATAAATTCAAGATGTCCATAAAAAAATCTGGCCCCTAATCTGTTTCAGTCGCTGATAGATATCCAAAAAGTTGACCAAATTTCCTTCTTTGCTACTTTTATGTGGCATAGTTTACTGGTTACACATTTTTCTTGTTGCTGATATTTATCATTGTAATTGAGGCAAAAGTACAGGCCTTCCTTTGAGGGTGTTATGTATTCCAGATTGTCCTGACAACAGTATTTCCCTTGGTTGAACCCATGGCTCTGAAAATAAGTGTGTTGGCATAATAGCTTTATTCTGTTATTGTACCTTTTACATCTAAGAAACCTTGTTTCTATCACTGGCTTTCTGCCTGTCATTGGGAAACCTCGAACATTCAAAACCTTTAAATTACAGAAAGAGCCCCTGTGCATAAAGACATTTTTAAAAGCCTGTGCTGCTTTTATTATGGACTATGATTTTTGAAGAATAAACCAGAAATCAGCAGAAATAACCCTTCCATCTGAGAGCATGTACCTGCCCGAATGAGCTGCTAGAAGATGGCAGCTGTTCACACAGCCCCCAGAGGTGCTCTTCCTGAATGGCTCTCTCATCTCCCACTCTTGCTTCAGGGACCACTGCGGGCCAAACAGAGTCAAAGAAAAGGCAGTAGAAGGTCTTTCCCCTCACTACATAGTGGTGGGAGCTTGTGAAGCTTCAACTAGATGTGAGCCTATTTGCCTGGCAGTGTGGATAGCATCAGAGTTTGTAAGGTTTGCTTGAAACATTACAAAGCTTGCTGTGTCTAATCAGTAATTCATCCACCTTTGATCCCATGAGGTTGATGAAGTACAATTTGTTCATCTTCTTTCTCAAAAGATGTGCAGTGTTTAGTTGTATTATTTCATTTTCCCAAAGATAGATCTTTAGTGGGTGGGTGGTATTGCCTGCCTGAGAAAGTAGAATATTTTGGCACAGAAGTGAAATGGCTGGCAGCTGAGGCGATTGCTTCTGTATTTTCTTTTTTCAGCCCCACACAGCATCGCAAGCAGAGGAGAGCCACTCCCTGATAGCAACAGGGTTTTCATGGTTCCTGTTAAGCTCCATAGACCAGGAATGCCACATCTACTTGTTAAGCAGACCTCTATCATGTTCTTTATACTGAAGCATTCTCCTAGCACTTAGAGTTTAAGGATTATTTTACCATAGGCCTCCCTGCCTTGGTTGACCTGTTCCATCTTCTCTCTAGAAGCATGTGTTCATCTTTCATATTGACCCTTCTGTGAAACCTGTCTTGGCCCCTTTCATGGAACTGACTGTCCCCTTGTGCTCGCTAGATCCTGCACATACCTTCTGCTACCATCCTCACAACTTTGTTTTGACCTCACTCCTGGAAACCCCTCTAGGGCGGGATTATTCACTTTTATATTATCAACACCTAGAACAGTACTTGACACACGGTAGCTTCTTATTAAATGCTTCATTAGTTGTTGACAGCATTGCAATGTCCCTGTCCGTTCTCAGAATATAATGTGTGAACGTCAGCCCCTTAGTTGTGGCACTTGTGTCTAGAGGTATTTGCTATTTGTCCAGTTTCATAGGGTAGTACAAAAACACTTAGCATTTAGGGGCATGAACAAGCATTTTTACAGTCCAGCAGCTGTGACATTATCCATGTTAAGTTAGCATCACACACATCCACCGTAGCTCTGCTCGATCTTCATGGTTCCAGAACATTTGGTAGTGTAGGGCTGGATATGCCTCTGCTTGATGTTTGCATGCTGAGCTGGCTTGGATAGAACTGTCCTGTCAGTACTCCTGCTTATTGCTTCATGAAGACCATTGATGATGCCAGTGCACTTTTCATTGCTAGCCACAGATCTCTGGCTAGTCCATCCCTGCCTGCTTTTCAGGCGCTGATGTTCTTTTGAAAAATCCAGGTAAGATTCTGTCCCAGCAGTTAGGGAGGAGGCCAGTGCTGTTATCCTTGTTCTTATTTGTCTTTGGTGCAATTATTAAAATCACTTTTCTGGTCCCCATCACACTGGCCTGTCAAGCTCTTGGGCCCTGTTACACACACAGTTCAAGGTTGATTTGTGAGGCTCGTTTTGTCTTTCCACATCCAAAGAATAGAGTGCAGGAAAGGGCAGAATGGTTTTCCCATGACATCATGGGTGTTGGTGTAATATAAGATACATGTAATAGCATGCATTTTATGGGTAAGTTAAAAAGCATACTAATATGAATATTCTTGAACTTGTCTACCAAGTTAAGAATTAAAACTGTGTCATTGAAGGTTACCTGTGTTTGCCTGTCTGAGCCCAACTTCTACTTGCCCTCCAGAGGTAAACATGACCCAGAAATGATAAAATTTAAAAAACAAACCTTTCTGAATTTGTAAAAACATTTAAATATTATGTATACCAGTATTTTGGAATGTATGTATGATTTATTTTTGAGACAGTGTCTTGCCCTTTCGCCCAGACTGGAGTGCAGTGGCGCAATCTCGGCTTACTGCAACCTCTGCTTCCCGGGTTCAAGTGATTCTCCTCCCTCAGCCTCCCAAGTAGCTAAGATCACAGGCGCATGGCACTATTCCCAGCTAAATTTTGTATTTTTAGTAGAGATAGGGTTTTGCCATGATGGCCAGGCTGGTCTCGAACTCCTGACCTCAGGTGATCCACCTGCCTCAGCCTCTCAAAGTGCTGGTATTACAAGCATGAGCCACCATACTCATCTGGAATGTATTTAATTTTTTTTTTTTTTTTGGAGATGGGAGTTTTGCTCTTGTTGTATAGGCTGGAGTGCAATGGCGCGGTCTCAGCTCACCCACAACCTCCATCTCCTGGGTTCAAGCAATTCTCTGGCCTCAGCCTCCCGAGTAGCTGAGATTACAGGCATGCGCCACCACACTCAGCTAATTTTGTATTTTTAGTGGAGACAGGGTTTCACCATGTTGGTCAGGCTGGTCTCGAACTCCTGACGTGAGGTGATCCGTCCACCTCGGCCTCCCAAAGTGTTGGGATTACAGGCGAGAGCCACTGCACCCGGCTGTATTTAATTTTTAACACTTGGCCAGAACTGGGGTGGGGCATATGGTCCCTACCCTTCAGAAATTCATATTTTGCTTCCTAGAGACAAAACTCAGTCTAAGAATATGTGACAGTTCCAAAGGCTGAATTACATACCCCAGGCCATTTGCTAAAGGAATAAGAACAAAAGAGAGAATTTAAAGATGGTTTTAAGAAAGAATTTTGGGCCAGATGCAGTGGCTCATGCCTGTAATCTCTGCACTTCGGGAGGCTAAGCTGGGAGGATTGCTTGAGTCTAAGAGTTCGAGACCAGCCTGGGCAACATAGCAAGACCTCATGTCTACAAAAAAAATAAAATAAAAAATCAGCCAGACATGGTAGCACACATCTGTAGTCTCAGCCACTCAGAAGCCTTAGGTGGGAGGATCTGTTGAGCCTGGGAGTTCAAGGCTGCAATGAGCCATGATCGCGCCACTGCACTCCAGCCTGGGTGACAGAGTGAGACCCTGTCTCAACAACAACAACAAAAAAAAAAAAGAAAAGAAAGAATTTGGACTTGACTTGTTGATGAAAGGATATGGGGCCTGGGAAAGATGAGGTGACAGTGATGACCTTGCCCAAGCCTCAGAGTAGCCATCAGCCCAGCCCCACTTTTTATTCATTTTATTTCCCCACAGCTCCATCCTTGGGAAGCTGGTAAGGTAAGGAACAAACGCATCTATATGTGTAATTGTTTCCTAATACTCTACCAGACTTCTTAAGGATGTTCCCGGATATATAGGGACGATAGCCTCAGTAGGAGTATAACAAGTAGGCTGACTGTAAGCAACAGTGGTTTTGTACTCTGAAGCCTTTTTTTTTTTTTTTAAAGAATCCAT
Source organism: Gorilla gorilla gorilla (assembly GCF_029281585.2). NCBI lineage: Eukaryota > Metazoa > Chordata > Mammalia > Primates > Hominidae > Gorilla > Gorilla gorilla. The sequence goes on from NC_073224.2 coordinate 218,157,349, forward strand.
GCATAATTTATTTAAATAGGGTATAAGTCTTAGTATTTTGCATTATACGGACTTTGTCTCTTTTATATTGGCACAGATCATGCATGCATTTTCAGTTGCTCCTTTTGACCAGAATTTGTCGATTGATGGAAAGATTTTAAGTGATGACTGTGCCACCCTAGGCACCCTTGGCGTCATTCCTGAATCTGTCATTTTATTGAAGGTAAGTAAACAGCTCCTTAGCTGAAGAACTCAAGGTTTTACATGTTACATAACTATGTGTAAACTGTGTGAAATGGTGGTTAAAGGATGCCTTGGGTCTTTAGCAGAGGGTAGTGGTAAATGACTGCTGTGGGTTTTTGCAGCTCAGCCCAGCTCTGGCTGAGCCCCAGGAGACTTAGAGGAGGTCAGGACATCATCATATCTTGTTCTTGTGTGTTATAGTAGGTGATGTTACGCCACAGCATCAGCAACTGCTGGTACCCTGAGAAGGTGAAAGTGAAGGCTTTCCTTGGCCTTTCCTGGATCACCTAGATCAGTTTCTATGCCTTTGTGGGATCAGGGTACATCATTACTTTCCCGTTCCCTGGTAGGGCAGGGCAGTGGTATAAATCCCACTCACCCAACTGCTAAGCTCCACGCCTGATTTTTCCCATTTGATTTTCTGTCACAAGGGCCCCCATTCTTCTCCAGATACAGATCTAGTTTTCATTCCCCTCAGACTGGGAGGAAGGGAGTGATATTGGGTTGTGGCCCTCTGAGCACTGAGGATTGACTGTCATTCCAAAGGGGCAAGCTGAGTGATCTGGTTTCAGGTCACAAAGTTTCTGTGGTGTCCCCTCCCCAATGCCCTCCAACCCCCCGCCCCCCGCTTTTTTTTTTTTTTTCCTTTTTTTGGACTAGATGGATCTGTTCTTAAAACCACACTAATGATACTGATGTCTGAAACTTAATTTGAAATGCTGCCCCCACAAAAAAAAAAAAAGCAAAAAATGGGTAGAAGATAGACTTGTGACCAATGCAAATAGTAACTTATTTTATACTTTAAAATCTATCTCTGCTGAGATTTTCATAGTTTTTCTTGGTTAAAAGTAGATTCAGCCTCCTCTGTAACCTTTTCCCTAACTTCCGGTTCAGTAGAATTAATTAAACCATACATCATAGTATTAAAGTATCTCCTCTTTTCCTTTTGGTTCAAAAGTACTAGCCAGCCAAGCTAGGAAACAAGGGTAAAACACAAGGTTCTGTCACAACAGTCAAAATACACGACTTAATGGGATTCTGTCCAAGGCATGGAAATTGGTTTTGGATTTAGTAGATGTAGAAAGTAGGGGCTTCTTTTTTTTTTTTTTTTTTTTTGAGATGGAGTCTTGCTGTGTTGCCCAGGCTGGAGTGCAGTGGCACAATCTTGGCTCACTGCAACCTCCACCTCCCAAATTCAAGCAGTTCTCTTGCCGCGGCCTCCCGAGTATCTGGGATTACAGGCGTGTGCCACCACACCCGGCCAATTTTTTGTATTTTTAGTAGAGACAGGGTTTCACCGTGTTGGCCAAGCTGGTCTCAAACTCCTGACCTCAGGTGATCTACCCGCCTCACCTCCCAAAGTGCTGGGATTACAGGTGTGAGCCACTGCGCCAGGCCTCAGTGACTTTTCTTTGACAGTGTCTTAGAAGCCCCTACTTTCACTGGGCGCAGTGGCTCACGCCTGTAATCCTAACACTTTGGGAGGCTGAGGTGGGTGGATCACGAGGTCAGGAGTGCAAGACCAGCGTGCCCAGCATGGTGAAATCCCATCTCTACTAAATATACAAGAAAATTAGCCAAGCGTGGTGGTGGGCACCTGTGATCCCAGCTACTCGGGAGGCTGAGACAGGAGAATGGCGTGAACTCGGGAGGTGGAAGTTGCAGTGAGCCGAGATTGCACCACTGCACTCCAGCCTGGGCAACAGAGGGAGACTCTGTCTCAAAAAGAAAGAAAGAAAAGTCATTGAACCAGCCTCATTTGCCCAATTCTACCCTCCCTAAGGGCCTAACTTAGTCGCTTCCCATTGCCTCTTTTGTTTCTTCTTGGCCAAAAGAATCCCTACTGTGCCAAATACCACCACATCATGTGGTAGAATCATTGTTCAGGTTTTTTATTTTGAACTGTGAAATGTATGCTTTTCAAACCTTGGAGCCCCCGTTCTGGTGTGATAAAGTTAGGCCCCGGAATGATGAGGCAGACCCATATCTACCCCATCCATGCACACACACCCCTCATCCCACCACCTAACCCCTCCCTCTGTTTAACATTCTGCATTTCCTGGAAGTATAGGTTCTGTGAAATGGTTTTGAAAACACATTGAGTTGCTAGATCCTAATGATCCTGTCTAAAGTCCTAAAACAGCCTGTATTGTTGAACGGTTTGTACTTCACATGGGCAGCTAGAGTCTGTACTGGTCATTGGCTTCATTATCCTTGCAGCTAACCTTATCATAAGCTCAGACATCATAAGCTTCCTCCTAAAAAGGAAATGGGTATCTTGTTCTTGCTGGTGAAGTGGGACAAAAGTATAATTTTAACCTAATTGGTATTCTGAGAGGACCAGTCTAACTTTTTATTTGTACCCCTCACTGCCACTACGAGTATCTTAGCTCACATTGGTTTAATCAGTCTTTAGTAACCCCAGGGTGTCTAAACATTTCCATGTCTAAAGGTGTCTTTAAGAATGGGAAAATAGTCCCCCCTGCCTTTCCTCTTCACACACACAGTATACCATTTCTGCAGTGTTGACTCTAGACCCATAGCCAGCAGGGCATCCGCTGTTAAACCTGGACACTGCTGGCTGTGGCTGAAACTGAGTTATCTGCTGGACAGTGTGTTTGTGTCTTGTAGCAATATCAGTAGTTGAATCATGGGCCATACTTCAAATTTCAGACTCCCTCTCCCTTGTGGTTTTGAATTGTCTTCATTTGTTTTCTAGGCTGATGAACCAATTGCAGATTATGCTGCAATGGATGATGTCATGCAAGGTAAAGATGAATTTGTTTTAGGAATCTGCTGATTAGGTTTTAGACGGAGGTGGGATTTTAGATATTGAAGCTTTAGTGTACAATGCTTTTACTTTGAACCTTGAAAAAAGCTTCCACATATTGTTAGCGTAGAATACATTGTCTTAAAAGATCATAGAAAGGAGGGAAAGATATCTACAAAAACTTGGAAAGCTAACCTGAGGAAACTGAAATAAATGTGAGCTCTGCCTGTGGAGGAGGTCAACAAGAAGCAAAACTAAGTCAAATTGCAGTGCCCCAGACAGGCACACACAAATTAGAGGCCTAGGTACCTCTGAAGGTGGGAATGAATTGTGAGCCTAAAAACAAGATAACATGATACTTGTTTGGAAAACTGTATAAGAAGCAGTTAAACAACTCTATACCTTTCACATCCTTGTCACTTCCCCATCTCCACCTGGACCTCAGATGGGCACCCAGAATTACGTGTTTCCACACTTGGAAGAATTAAACTAGAAAGGTGGGAACGAAGCCTATACCAAATAGGAGACCATCTCTTAGCCCTTTGCTCAAATTCGGGCAGCCCATTACTTACCCTCCCCCAGGTGGGAAGGGATTTCTCTCCAGGGAAACTAGTCAAGAAAATAACCAATGGATGTAAAAAGTCTGGTTCTGTATGATCAAGTGAGATTTCTCCCAGGGATGCAAGGATGGTTCAACATATGCAAACCAATACATCACATCAGCAGAATGAAGGACAAAAATCATATGATCATCTTAATAGACAAAGAAAAAGCATTTGATAAAATTCAACATCCCTTCATGGTAAAAGCTCTCAACAAATTAAGTACAGAAGGAACATACCTCAATATAATAAAGGCCATATGTGAGAAACCCACAGCTGACATCATACCTAATGGCAAAAAGCTTAAAGCCTTTCCTCTAAGAACTGGAATAGACAAGGACAGCCATTTTCACCACTCTTATTCAACATAGTATTGGAAGTCCTAGCAAGAGCAATTAGGCAAGATAAGTAAAAAGCATGCAAAATTGGAAAAGAAGAAGTCAAATGGTCCCTCTTTGCAGATGACATGCTATTTTTTTAGAGTCTCTGTTGCCCAGACTGGAGTGCAGTGGCACCATCTCAGCTCCCTGCAGCCACCACTCCTGGGTTCAAGCAATTCTTGTGCCTCAGACTCCTGAGTAGCTGGGACTACAGGCATGTGCCATGACACCCAGCTAATTTTTGTATTTTTACTAGAGATGAGGATTTCCCATATTGGCCAGGCTGGTCCCGAACTCCTGGCCCCCTGTGATCTGGCCACGTGGGCCTCCCAAAATGCTAGGATTACAGGCATGAGCCACCATGCCAGGCTGACATGATCTTATATATGCAGAAAAACCTAAAGACGCCACCAAAACACTCTTAAACAACTGATAAACATTCAGTAAAATTGCAGGATACAAAAATCAGTGTACAAAGTGAGTTTCTGTAGTGTAGTGATTATGTTCACCTGACAAAAATCAACATACAAAAATTGGCAGCATTACTATACACCAATAAGAACTAGCTGAAAAAGAAATCAAGAAAGCGGCTGGGCGCAGTGGCTCATGCCTGTAATCCCAGCACTTTGGGAGGGCAAGGCAAGTGGAGCAGTTGAAGTCAGGAGTTTGTGACCAGCCTGGCCAACATGGCGAAACCCCGTCTCTACTAAAATTACAAAAATTAACCAGGCGTAGTAGCCCATGCCTGTAATCCCAGTTACTAGGGAGGCTGAGGCAGGAGAATTGCTTGAACCCAGCGGATGCAGTGAGCCAAGATCGCAGCACTGCACTCTCTAGCCTGGATGACAGAGAGACTCCATCTCAGAAAAAAAAAAAAAGAAAAGAAAGCAATTCCAATAATAATAGCTACAAAAAAAAATAAGATTAAATACCTAGGAATAAATTTAACCAAGAAGGTGAAAGACCTCTACAAGGAAAACTACAAAACACTAATGTAAGAAATTGAAAGATGCAAACAAATGGAAAGACATCCTGTGCTCATGGATCAGAAGAATTAATATTGTTAAAATGACCATATTACCCAAAATAACCTGCAGATTAAATGCAATTCCTATCAAAATACCAATGACATTCCTCACAGAAATAGAAAAACACAATCCTAAAATTCATATGGAACCACAAAAGACCCTGAATAGCCAAATCAATCCTCAGCAAAAAGAACAAAGCTGGAGGCATCATGCTACCTGGTTTCAAAATATACTACAAAGCTATGGTAACCTAAACAGCATGGTATTGGTATAAAAACATAGGACAATGGAACAGAATAAAGAACCCAAAAATAAATTGACGTATTTACAGCCAACTAATTTATGACAAAGGCACCAAGAACATAACACTGGGGAAAGGGCACCCTCTTCACTAAATTTTGCTGGGAAAACTGGATATCCATATGCAGAAAAATGACACTAGACCTCTGTCTCTCACTATATATTAAAATCAACTCAAAATGGATTAAAGACTTAAATGTAAGACTTGAAACTGTGAAATTGCTAGAATTCAATATGGGGGAAATGCTGTCAAACATTGGTCTAGACAGAGATTTTAGCTGAGACCTCAAAGCACAGGGAACAAAACCAAAAATAACCAAATGGACTATATTAAACTAAAAAGCTTCTGCACAGCAAAGGAAATAATCAGCAGAGTTGAAGAGACAACCTGTAGAATGGGAGAAAATATAATCTCATTAAACAGTAGGCAACGGACCTGAATAGACATTTCTCAAAAGAAGACATAAACATGGCCAATAGGTGTATGAAAGATGCTCAGCATCACTAATCATCAGGGAAATGCAAATCAAAATCACAGTGAGATACCATCTTATCAGTTAGCATGGCTGTTATCAAAAAGACAATAACATGTAACTAGGATGCAGAGAAAAGGGAACTCTTATATGGACTTTTGGTGGGAATGTAAATTAGTACAGCCATTATGGAAAACAGTATGGAAGTTTCTCAAAAAACTAAAAATATAACTACCATATGATCCAGCAATCCCACTAGTGGTATTTATCCAAAGGAAAAGAAATCAGTGTATCAAAAGGATATTTGCACTCTCATGTTTATTGCAGCACTGTTCACAACAGCCAAGGTATGGAATCAACCTACATGTCCATCAGTAGATGCCTTGATATGTTATATTTATATGTAGACATACAATGGGATACTATTATTCAGCCATTAAAAAAATGAAATCCTGTCATTTGCAGCAACATGGTTGGAACTGGAGGACATTATGTTAAGTGAAATAAGCCAGGCTCAGAAAGACAATACTGTATTTTCTTACTCATACGTAGGAGCTAAAAAAGCTGATCTTTTGGCCGTAGAATGATAGTTATGAGTGGATGGGAAAGGGGCCATATGAAGGGAGGTTAGTTAATGGGTACAAACATACAATTTGATAGAAAGAATAAGTTCTGGTATTCAGTAGTACAGTAGGGTGATATGTTGTATATTTCAAAAGAGCTAGAAGAAAAGATAATGCAATGTTCCCAACACAAAGAAATGATAGGCCGGGCGCAGTGGATCACTTGAACCCAAGAGTTCAGGACCAACCTGGGCAACATAGTGAGACCCTGTCTCTACTACAAATTTTAAAAAAAGAGCCAGGCATGGTGGCTCGCACCTGTGGTCTCAGATACTTGGGAGGCTGAGGTGGGTGGATTGCTTGAGCCCGGGAGTTGGAGGCTGCAGTGAGCTGTGATCATGCCACTACACTCAAGCCTGGGTGACAGATTGAGACCCTGTCTCAAAAAAGAAGAAATAATAAATATTCAAGGTGATGGATATACTAAATACCCTGATGTGATCATTATACACTGTATGCATGTATCAAAATATAAGCTGTTCCCCATAAATATGTACAAATATTATGTTTGGTTTTTATTTTTTATTTTTTATTTTTTTGAGATGGAGTCTCAAAAGGCTGAAGTGCAGTATAGCTCACTGCAACCTCCGCCTCTGGGCTTCAAGTGATTCTCCTGGCTCAGCCTCCTGAGTAGTAGCTGGGACTATAGGCATGCAACACCGTGCCTGGCTAACTTTTGTATTTTTGGTAGAGATGGGGTTTCACTGTATTCGCCAGGCTGGTCTCAAATTCCTGTCCTCAGGTGATCTGCCCATCTCGGCCTCCCGAAGTGTTTGGATTACAGATTTGAGCTATTGCACCTGGCCTTGTTTGTATTTTTTTTAAAGCTGGTTCATGTCCCAGGCACCCTTTAGTCAATCCCACCAGTGCCCACTGAACAGAGCTCTCAGACATCTTTTTTTTTTTTTTTTCTGAGATGGAGTCTCACAGTTGCCCAAGCTGGAGTGCAGTGGCATGATCTTGGCTCACTGCAATCTCCCCGTCCTGGGTTCAAGCGATTCTTCTGCCTCAGCCTCCCAAGTAGCTGGGACTACAGGCGCCTGCCACCATGCCCAGCTAATTTTTGTATTTTTAGTAGGGACAGAGTTTCACTATGTTGTCCAGGCTGCTCTGGAACTCGTGACCTCATGATCCGCCTGCCTCGGCCTCCCAGTGTGCTGAGATTACAGGCGTGAGCCACTGCGCCTGGCCCAGAAATCTTTTTAGTACCTCATAGTTAAGTAGATATGAGCAGTCAGATAGTTGAGGAATGAGAGCCTGGGACCAAGATATGCCGAGGAAATAGCATAGGAAGCATAAGAAAGCTGGAAAATAACCTATAAATAATGGCAAAAAAAAAAAAGCAAACAATAGGAAGAGGAACTATATAAAAGGAACATTTGGAGCATAGAAGAGAGTTCATGGAAATGTAAAAAATGATGGTACACTGGGTTTGATATAGTAAGTAAAAAACTAAGGGTAAGAGGGTCATGAAAGCATCTAGAAGTAGGAGGGAAAGCCAGTCAGATTCACAGGATGAAGTCAGGAAGACGAGATAATAGAGCAGTGCCCGCAAGATCCTGAGGGAAAGCGAGTTCCAATCTAGAAGTCTGTAACCCTCACACCTGATGGCCCCTTGAACATATTTAGGGCCTCAAAAGATTGATCTGTCATGCACCATCTGCCATGATACTGTGTGAGGATGTGTTGTTCTTCTTAAACATTAAATCAAGAAAGAATCAACAGTGGAACCAGTAAACAGGGGATCAGCCTAGGATAAGATGCCCTAGAAGATGGTGAAGGGAAGTCTCAGAACTGCTGTTCTTCAGCAGGCAGCGAAGACATCTGACCCACATTGGAGTGGTGGGATGCGAGCTTCAGGAAGGGATGCCACAAGGAAAAGTGGAAGGGATGATGACTGTCTTCAAGAGGTTACAGGTCTTTAAGAATTTACACGTGAATTGGAGATAAATACAGAGAAAATGAAACACATCAGTAATTCAGTAGTTACCAAGCCCAGAAAGACCAAGTCATACCATGTAGTAAATATAACCAAGGTGCACCAAGGCATTCAACTGTGACCAGTATTAATGGCGTAAAAAGTAATGCCAGCGCTGGAGACTGGCTTAACAACAACAAACACCACTTCATCAGGAGGATGGGTCAGGGGCGGGTGCTATGTAAGTGGTAAAACAGCTGTTTGTATCCTTCACTGAAGAATTTATTAGATTTTTATCTAAAATTATGAAGTAGGCCAGGCACGATGGCCCACTCCTGTAATCCCATCACTTTGGGAGGCTGTGGCGGGCGGATCATTTGAGGTCAAGAGTTCGAGACGAGCCTGGCCAACGTGGTGAAACCCTGTCTCTACTACAAATACAAAAATTAGCCAAGTGTGGTGGTGGGCGCCTGTAATCCCAGCTACTTGGGAAGCTGAGGCAGGAGAATTGCTTGAACCCAGGAAGCAGAGGTTGCAGTGAGCCGAGATCATGCCACTGCACTCCATTCTGGGTGACAGAGCTGGACTCCCTCTCAAAAAAAAAAAAAAAGAAGTAAATAAAATTATGAAAAGCATGTTATTTAGAAATGGGCTAAATACCAGAAGAAGCTGCTGTGTGAGTCAAAAATGACTCCTTCCAGCACTTGGGAATGGGAGGAGGAAGGGGGGAGAGACAGCTCCGGAGGAGTCAGTTACATGGCTTCCTCCCAGGCCACTCCTAGAGTCGTGCACAAGGTGTGCCCTAGTTACAAACCTTGTCCTGTCAGTATTTGACTTTTTAAATGATGCATACGTATTGCTTTGATAACAACAGAAACAAAGATTGTTCTGAAATTAATAACATCCGTAACTTCAAAGATGATTATTACAGGTGACAAAGGTAATCAAAAGTTATTTTAAACTTTTGTCTTTAAGCATTGAAATGATATTACTGTCTGTCACGACAATCTTTTCAATTTGGAATTCTTCTTTTTTCTTTTTTTCAGTTTGTATGCCAGAAGAAGGGTTTAAAGGTAAGTTACATTTGTCATGTTTTGTTCATGAATGTCAGAGTCGTCCTGTAATTTTCTGTTAAAGCGAAGGCTATAATTTGATTTTAAATTTTAATCCAATCTGAGTCTCATGACTGAAATTAATTTTAGTTAAATGCATTTCTTACTCAAGCTTCTTCATTATCTTTTTCAACACTCAGGCCTCAGATGGGGCCTCAGCTGGGGCTTGTGTGTTAGAACTGTTTCTTGCCAGATGTCCATTTGGCCTTCCCTTTCTCATTTTATGGGAAGTTGGGAAATTAGCTAGTGGCATTTCAAGATTTATTTTTAACCTTTTCCCAGTTCTTCCTATCAAGTCCCCTCCTAGAGCAAAACAGTTTGTGTGTAACTATTAAGAATTAGTGGCACAAGAATTTGTCAGGTTTTATCAAGTCCAGTGCAAAGATTTAATTAATCACTTAGCATTAAGGCATTTGTTGGATTATTACTTCAAGAGGAGACACGGTGGTGCTCGTACTACATCTGGGCCATGTAGTTGTGCACACTGATAATATTCAAGAAGTCATCAAATACAGACCTCTGACGTTTTCGGATTTTCCTGTTGCTGTCTTGATTCTTTGCGGGCCACTCCAGAAGCCCCTGGCAGGTTGTGATTTTCTAAGGAATGACTTTGAATCACATACCAGGTATTCCTTGCTAAAGTAAATGAGAGACAAATCTACTGGCCGAAATAAAGTCTTCCTCTTGCTGCAGCTTTGTTGTCTGCATGTTACCATTACAAAGGGACTCCTGATGGGGTCAAAACAAAGCAAAAAATGTCTTTATGAAAAATGGTCATTGGCCGGGCACGGTGGCTCACGCCTGTAATTCCAGCACTTTGGGAGGTTGAGACGGGTGGGTCACTTGAGGTCAGGAGTTCGAGACCAGTCTGGCCAACATGGTGAAACCCCATCTCTACTAAAAATACAAAAATTAGCCGGGCATGGTGGCGTGCACCTGTAATCTCAGCTACTTGGGAGGCTGAGGCAGGAGAATTGCTTGAACCTGGGAGATAAGGTTACAGTGAGCCAGGATTGCACCACTGCACTCCAGCCTGGGTGACAAGAGTGAAACTGTCTCAGAAAAGAAGAATGGTCATTAAATGAAAGAATCAATAAAATCTAGTTAGTTTGTGTGAAGATACACTTAGGAAGCACATGGCTTTCAACAGAAATGTGATTTAGCGGAGAGCCTGGAGTCTGCTGGTATTTTGTCTTATCCTCCCACACCGAGGTGCTGCTGTGTTCATTTATTAAATTTGATGCTCCCTGTTGATGATGTGTTCTTGGTAAATGGAATCCATGAACTTTTAATCTGTAGTTCACAACTGTCCCTCCACGTGTGTTTCTTTTCCCAGGTACTGGTCTTCTTGGACATTAATCTTTGAATACTTGCTGACTGCTAAGAAATGATCAGAGGGGAAGAGGAGTTTGACATGTTAGGGCATTAAAGCAAAGGTGGATTTAAGAATTAAACCATTACATGCCCCTTCCAAAAGGCAGAAATCCATTCGAACGTGACTGTCCCAAATGCCTTATGTCAAATAAAGCAGATTGCACTGATGGACATCAGACTTGAAGGAAATGTTTCCAATTTTATATTTAAGGGGGGTGGTGGGTGGGAGGGGGCAAGTAAAGACGGAACCAGTTTAGTAGCAGTAATAGTAAATCATGTTTACATATGAGATTTATAGTCGTGGGAGGGGAATAAAGTTCTGTTATATTTCCTTGCTCGAGTTTCATACCAGATGCGTTGGTCCATAAAGGATTGTATCAAGTAGATGGGACAACATTCTGCTCTGAACGAAAAGTAATTTTAGAGACATAACCTGCTTACCAATGCCTGTCTTTGATTCATATTCTACTTTCAATAAAGCATGAAAGTGAAGAACTTGTCCTAAGTGTGGAAAAGTGTCTTCAGATTTAGACTCTTCTCCATGTCAGCTGCAGCGCCACCCGCCTTACACCTGCCCGGCCGTCTGTCTCTTGGTATTGGGTAAAGGAGGGGGCACCTGCATGTCTTCTGCAATGAGCAAGGAATTATGTCTCATTTTTTGACTTCAGAGGCTTTTTGCTTTGGTGCATTTCAGAAAGGATGGAGAACATTTATTATGTGTGAAAGCATCCTCTTCCGGTTTTGCCGTTATTCAGAAGTGGGAAATGTACCTGGCACGTTTGAAAATAAAAAATCTGACTACCTATCAGAAGAGTAAATCAGACTGAAGTACATTTGGATAACACAAGGTTTCTATAAAATTTGTTCTTCCTGTCCTCCATGTCACTGTTTCTTGGACCTCAGTTCTCTTTTTGAAAGCATTCTTCCAAAATGCCCTGAGAGGGTCCTTAGATCATTGTTTAAAAAAGGAAAAAAGTATATGGATGTGCTGTCCATCCAACTCAGGATTATCATTCTTAGCAACACATAACCGAAGCAATATTCTTAAGAATATTGAAGGGTTTTTTTAAATTGAACCTAAGACTGGAGTTTTTCCTTTAAAAAAAAAAAAAGTTTTCTCTGTTGAGTCCGTATGTGTAAGTTTGTGGCTGAGATGCTAGCTTAGGCATCTCTCTTGTTAACACTTTTCTTGGCCTTGGGTTTGTGCAAGGCTTTTTCCCCCTTTCATGAAAATGTGAACTCAGATCATGGATGGGGAAGGCAGATTTTGATTTGAGACTCGATAACCTTGGCAGCATCCCTTTTGAATAGCTCCTTTTGTCAGAGTAATTACGGCCATTTGGTAAAATTCTAACTTCGTTTTTGTGTTTCCCCTCTGTGTTTCTAATGTCTTCAGTCTGCCCCCTGAGGAGGCAGGGGGTCTCTAATGAGCCTATCTATGGGGGAAGGTGAGAGCTGCACACAGCCCCCTGAGAAACCATCCTAGGAGCGGAATCAAGGGACCAGCTGTTCTGGCCTTGAGGTTGGCACAGGGGAAGGACTTGAAGTTGAGCTGATGGATCCTGATTTTTAGATCTCATTGTTTTATTAGCTCCAAAGAAATGAATGCAGGAGCCTAAAACTAATAACACAAACTTCTTCTTTCCCAAGGTAAAGACTTTTATAAAAGTTCGCACAATGCTTGATTGAAGCCGCTTCCTTTTCCTTACAAAGAAGCTTGTTGGCCAGAGAAGGTTCTTTTTGGGGATTGACATAAACATGTTAGCAGCCCCCAGAAATCTGATACATTTTCCCCAATTTGCTGTTGATAACAGTTTTGAAATTTGTTACTTGGGTATTTTTTCCTCCTGCAATGCTACGAAATAACAGCCTTTTGTAAATCTTTCAGGCTGGTGGTACCTGCTCTGAGTACTGGCTTCTTTATTATCTCTGTCCAGGGGTGGGGTGGGCACCGAGTGAGCAGGTGATGCTGCAAGAGTCTGCCCTTGGCTCAGGGTCATCTTCCTCCTGCTCTGACAACTTGCCTTGTTCTGCCAGCACTGCTGAAAGTAACTGCAGCCCAGCGGCTCCAGTGACACTGTGAAGCTTTATTACCAAGGCAGGAGCTCAGGCCCTAGACCCGCTGAATCGGAATCTGCATCCACAGGCCACTCCTGTACTCTTTGAAACCCTGGGCTGGGGCCTCTCCCACCCATAGTAGGCAGAGTTGCAAAGAAACGTATGCTTGTATTGAATGGTTTTGCATTGCCACCCTTCTCACTTGGTACAGGGAAAAACAGGTAAAGGGTATGACCTAAAGCCCAATTCTCGTTTCGTCTGTAATTATGAATAGATGGAGTCCATTTGCCTTCTGGACTGTGAAAAGTTCAGAGACTCTTTGTGTTGGGGTTCTAATGCCGTGCATGTGTCCTTTTTTATATTAGATCAGTCTCCTGTATAAGGTATTATGAAGCTTGGGTCTTTTCCCCTTGATTTTTCTGACCATTCTTTAATCTGAAACGAATGTGTTCAGCATACTACACTGGTACAGATTGTCACCACGAACTGAAATGTAGGCTGCATTTGGGTGTCTTCATTTCCTGGGGAGTAAGTATCTTTCTGTGTATTTATGAACTCTATTGTTTAGAATTACTGTTACCTTCCTGCCAAATTAAAAAGATATGAGTGTCCCTTTATTTCTGTGGGATCATAATCCATAGTGAATTTTTTGGTTATTTTAAATGTGCTTTTGGTTGGTCTATGTGGTCATAGATCTGTTAATCAGACTCTGGTTAATATTGGAATCTAATGCTCAGGTTGAATAACCTGTTTTAAAAACCCAAGGGATGATTTATCTCTGTCTAAACAAACCACTGAAGCGAAATGAGCAAGAAAGCCTGTCTTTCCTGTTACCGAATCATGGGGCAGAATCAGATCCTTTCTCTTGGGTACTTTAGTCCTCAGCTCATTCAGTGTTAACAGGGGTCTGCGAACAGAGTGCATGCAGATTAAAAGCCAGCGTTTTCATTTTAAGATTTTCCCAGCCTGAGAAACATAGTGAGACTTCATCTCTATAAAAAAGCAAAAATTAGCCAGGTATGCCGGTGGTCCCAGCTACTCTGGAGGCTGAGGCAGGATAATTGCTTGACCCCAGGAGGTCGAGGCTGCGGTGAGCTGTGATCACACCACTGCACTCAGCTTGGGCGACAGAGTGAGACCTTGTCACAAAAAAAAAATGTGCATGTCTGTGATAACGCCCCATACTCCCACCCCCACCCCAGAGTACAGGGTTTTGTCAACAACATTTCTAATTCTGAAAGCTGGCATCACCACCCCCACCCAAAACAAACACACACACACACCCCCATCTCCTAGACATTCTATAGGCAGAAATACTGGCTGGGGATTTATCAACATTATTCGAACCCTCTATTTTTCATTAAAGTACAAATTATAAACATTTGTAAAATGGTAGGTAGCACTTTGTTGATTTCCCTGAGCAACATTTCTGTGTCAGGTACTGTGTGCCAGGTAGACAGTCTCATTGGAAGACAAAACCACTTCTCCATCCCATATATCTCAAACCTTGGATTTTTTTTTTTTTTTCCATTCTGGCTGTTAATTGGGCTAAGGAGTATGCTAGCTATCCAGATAGCACATAAACATACAGGCAAGTGTTGAAAGTGTGGAGTTGTAGAAGTTGGGTCACCTGTGTTACAGATAATTTCACCATTTACCTTGTAACCCAGAAAAGTGACTTAATCTTGCTTTACCTTAATTTCTTCATCTCTCAGAATAGCAGTATTTGCTATTTTTGTTTACTACACTCAGAGGATTAAACAGTAATAAATATTGTTGAGGTAAAAGGCTTTGTATTTTTCTTTGCATTTAGAAAAACTGTTGCCTTTCTGAGGAAATGATGTTGGAATCTCTTTTGCAAGTCTTCAAAAAGAGGCCTTGTAACCACCTAGCAAAGCTACCTGGAGCATCTTCTCTGAGAACTTTAGAAACTACCTTTTACTTCAAGCCCTTCCAACTAAAATGATAACTAGACAGGTGTTCGACCATCGTGTTACATAAATCTTTTCTCCTGGCCCATAAGAATAATGAAGCCAATGGCCAAACTGCAAGCCTTCTCAATTCGGTGTTTTTTTTGCAGGGTCATGTCGAAAGGTATTTGAAACACGCTTAGAATGCATGTTGAAGATTTATGTCTCGGTGATGGGCAGTTTCTGCCCCAAAGGGGCAGCTTCAGTTGTTTTGATTGTCATTGCTAAGAACATCAGGAACAGATGTCTCGAGCTGCCGAGGCACGGCTCTGCGGGTACTGGGAAGCAAAGCCGTGCGGAGGCCTGTGGCTGGTGCTCAGAGGTCACTTCCTGGTCTGAGAATTGCGTTTTTCATTATTTACCTGGTGATACTTAGTGAATAATATCGTTCCAGGGTAGAGTACACGAAACAGGTATTTCTTACGTCTCCTCTCCCCCAACAAATGACAGAACCAGTTATCAAATAAATACAAGATACTAACCATGTGAGATTTCTGCATATGGTAAGGTTTAATATCTCTTTGAGCCTCACTAGATTTTAGGAAGGAGGAGGTTGCAGAATTGTGGCTTGCCAGGAGTTGTATGACCTCTTCAAAGTGACATTAGTTTAACTTTATTTTATTTTAATTTTTGAGACTGAGTCTTGTTCTCTCACCCAGGCTGGAGTACAGTGGCACAATCTCGGCTCACTGCAATCTCCGCCTCCTAGGTCCAAGCGATTCTTGTGCCTCAGCCTCCCGAGTAGCTGGGATTACAGGTGCCCGCCACCACGCCCTGCTAGTTTGTTTTGTTTTGTTTTTGTTGTTGTTTTTTTTTTTTTAGGTGAAGTCTTGCTTTGTCACCAGGCTGGAGTGCAGTGCTGTGATCTTGGCTCACTGCAACCTCCGCCTCCAGGGTTCAAGTGATTCTCCTTCCTCAGCCTCCCAAGTAGCTGGGACTACAGGCACGCACCACCACGCCCAGCTAATTTTTGTATTTTTAGTAGAGACGGGATTTCACCATGTAGGCCAGGATGGTGTCGATCTCTTGACCTTGTGATCCGCCCGCCTCGGCCTTCCAAAGTGCTGGGATTACAGGCATGAGCCACCATGCCCAGCATTTTTGTATTTTTAGTAGAGATGGGGTTTCACCATGTTGACCAGGCTGGTCTCGAACTCCTGACCTCAAGTGATCTGCCCACCTTGGCCTCCCAATGTGCTGGGATTACAGGCATGAACCACCACTCCTGGCCTGGTTTGACTTTAGAATTGGGACCTGCACCAGCTTGTAGTGGATTGGGCCTCTGCTGTGTCTCACCCAGCAGAGACCAGACCAAGGTTGCTGCAGAAGGGGATCCTGCTGCAGAAGGGGATCCTACTGCAGAATGGGCTGCATCCCACAAGCAGAACACGGGTGGCAGGCTGGTCCTTCTCATTCCATGAGCTTTCACACTTCTTATTCATGAGGCTGGGGTTCCCCCTCAAGTTAGCCCTAAGAGCTTGTCCAACATAATTACTGTATTGATCTCAAATAGAGGGCATCATCTGTTTCTCCCCAACATGCTTAAAAAAAAAGAAAGGGAAAAAAACCCTGCTTTCAAGGACTTGGAAGGCCTTTGAAGTGAAATTGCTCTCGGACAGGGAGGGAGCCAGCCTTATAACAGCAGCTGGAATGGCTGCTTGAATTCCAAATCTGCGTTAGTGCTGCCAGGCGAGGCAGGCCCTCAGCCACAGGAAGTGGGGCACGCACTCCAGGGAGGCCAGGAGGCCGACGCAGCCACTGCCTGGGTTGGATTGTTGCCTGCTGGCACACTGGCCTCTGCACAATTCTATCTGGGTTTTCCTTTCCCTGGTGCTCTGGTGTTTTGTAACCAAGGGAATGCTAAACTGCAACCAGTTCCTTTTATGATCCTGGACAAGTCTGTTCCCCTTTGAGCCTCGGCGTTCTCTCTGAAAGGAAGTGGGATGTGTAGAAGTTGTCAAACATGAACTCCGTGGAAGTAGATAGTGGGGCCTCCTCCCACACCCACCTACTCCCTTGAGGAAGCTCCAGGCAGTACGTTTGGAAAGCTACCAAACAGGACTACCTCTCAGGACTTCTCTTGTTTTATTAGTCTCTGAGCTGCCTCTTTGGTTGGTTTATCTGGAGTTTTTGTAGCATCTTCTCACTCATCCACAGCATGTCTCTTGTTCTCTGGATGAAGGAGGCTCCAAGTCATGCTAGACTGTGGAGTTCTGGAACTAGAGTATACTGTTTATTTCCTGTACTGGAAGCCAGAGTTAGGGCCAGGCTGAATTTTATGTCTGCACCTAAAACCATTACGTCCCCCACAAGTGAATCAACCTAATTAGTGCTAGACTGTTGTAGCTCCCTGAGAGCAGGGCTCTGGCCATCTTACCACTGTATTCCCACAGCGGCCCACATGATACATCCTCAGTAAGGAAAAATGAATGACAACTTCGGAATCTGTTAGAAGTTTTCCCGTGGCCCCTTGCGGGAGAGCTCTTTTTACTACTTTGGTTTGACCAGTACTGTCCCCACGTTCAGGCTTTTCTTCTTTGTCCTCAAAACAGGGACTTCCTAACTATTCATGATCCAAAGACCTCTAACCCCAGGGGTAGTCTCTGTCATGTCTGCTGCACCAGGTTGGCAGCCTCCCACCCAGACGGGGGCCGCTGGCCCTTCCCTGATGCGTGTGCCCTGGCGCCGACTGCCACTCTTCATCCTGCCTTGCTGTGGTTAGAGTGGAACTGTCCTCTGCTCCAAGCCGCCCCTGAAGCCCACCCTCCTTGCCGGCCTTTCCTAGACCTTACCTGTGGCTCTGTGGACAGCACACCTTGAGGACTTGCTGCTTTGGGGTTTTCTTCCCCTACTTGCTCTGGTGGGCAGTTCCTATCTCAGTTTTTCTCCCATTTGATCTGACTGGGAAGGAGTGGGCGGGCAGAGATGGGGAGTTATTTCCAAGAGGCATCATTCCCATTTTAGGACTCTTCCCCCCTCCCTCACCTGCAGTCTCATGCATTATTTGGAGTTTACTGTGGTGCCACCCATGTTTTCGTTCTGCAGCCTTTTTGGATGCCAGATTTTTAAAGCCAGCTTTCATTTCTCAGTGATCGGGAGCACAGAGATGGTGGCTGGGTTGCAACGTATTAAGTGTCTGAGACAAGGCTTGTGCCCAGAGGCAGCCATGCGTGAGTGGTCAGTCCTGAGTGGTTTGGATTGAAATAGGACAGGGAAAGCAAAGCTCCGGGGCCTTTGTCCAATCTTCCCCCTCAGTAGCTAGGCTCCATGCCAAGCTCTGTGCCCAGCCCCCTACGGCACGTGCTGTCTCCTCGCCAGGGGCCCTGACAGTCTCAGAATGATGCCCCCAGGACACGTGGGAAATTATAAGCCTCTTGCATTGAGGGAGGTTTTCTGTAAAGGGGAAAATGCTGTAATTGAAAAGCTCCTTGATTATAAAGAAGAAATAGAGACGCCTGGCATAGAAGAGCCTTCGTTCTTTGGTCTGCTCAGCCAGGGTCGGGGACATTCAGTACCCCCAGGCTAATAGGCTCTTGAGCTCTTAAGGACCTTGGAGTCTGCAGGTCCAGACTCCAGAAGGTTATGGGACCATGAAGAGGTCACACAGCTGTACCCCTTGGCTTGCTGCATTTCTGCATCTCCAGTGCCTCCATCTGCCCCCTCCCTCCAGCTCAGGTGGGACACCTTTGTCTCCACTCAGCACTCTGGGATGTACCATCAGCAATGCCTGGCCAGAATTGAGGGTCTCTGTCTTAAAGCATGGAGGAGAAAGGGGCCCTTTTGGAACAGGAGTTAGGGAAGCAAGAAGCATGAAGATTGTGCTCAGAATTGAATTCAGGGAGCAATGCATAAAAAAGCGAGAGGATGGGTAGGGATATGGTGCTTAAAAGGATCCTGGAATCCATGTACTTCTGAGATCTGTGAGCCCCGCCCCTGCTGAAGATGAGCCAGCCCCAGTACATGCTGCCCTTGAAGGTCTATAGGCATTCTGTTGGCATTTCCTAAATAGGATGTATTTCACCAAGCATCTCCCAGGACCAGAGCCCTGCAGGACATACCTGTCTAGGGCAGTTGCTATGCCCCACAGTCCCTTCCCCATCATCCCCAGAAGCGCCTCGGCCAGCCTCATTCAACTTCTTGCCTTTTTATTACAGTGTTTGAGCCAACTATATAGTCCTGGTGTATTCCTAGGCAGGAGATCAAAGGGCCCCCCGGGTCGGGTGGTCTGTGAGTGAGCACGTGATACTGCAGAAGTCTTCCTCCTGCCCTGACAACTTGCCTTGTACTACCAGTGCTGCTCAGGATGTCTGCAGCCACGAAGCTTCATTATGAATGCAGGAGCTCAGGCTCCAGGCCCACTGAATCTGAATCTGAGTCTACAGACCGCTCCTGCACTCTTAGAAGTTTGAGAAACCCCCCTGGGCTGGGGTCTCTTTCCCACATACAGCTAGGGAAGCTTGCTGGAGGGAGAAATCGACACAGAGGACTGAAAAGAACAAGTGCCTGATCTACCTTCCCCTCTGCCCTTTCACAGGTGGGTGGATGCGTGGGAAGAGGGTGGGGCATTTCCTGCTGTTCCCCCTTACTCACCTTTTCTCCACGGGGATTAGAGTCTTGACCGGGAAACATGGCTCTGGTCCCTAGCCCCTATGGGACTGAAAACCCGGAGGCTTGCATGTCTCAGATCCTCCAGAGGCTGATGTAAGGGTTGCTGAAGACCTCGGATCTTTTCTTTTGTGAAATGCAGCCCATGTGGCCGGGAAAATGGTGGGAGCTGGAAGTAACAGTTGTGGTTTTAAGCACACAGTAGATGCTCAAGAAATATATTGAGTACATGTCTTGGACTTTCCCCTCCCTAAATATTATCTGTCAAGTGGGCCTATTGGACTTGTTGACCTTGGAGGGCCCTGTCGGCTTGACCCACCAATTCGAAATGGTTGAGAAAGAGGTCTGTCTTTGTACCTTTTGCAGCCTGTTTTCCCAGTTCTTAGAACATTGGGGTGAGATCCAGAGATCTCAGAGATCCCCCTGGAACACGAGTGTTCTGTGACGAGTTCATGACCTTGGAGCCACCAACCATACCCCTCACCCGTTGTCCCCAGTTCTGGCCTTGCAGACCCACTGCGTGTTTCTTTGCTTCATGTGGGATGTTCCCCCGGGAGGGAGCTCAGTGGAGAACAGAAAGAGGTGTGGGTGAGGGCTCCCCCTTGGTGGGGAGTGGGGCACAGGAGCCTCAGGCTCTGTTGACCATCAAAGAAGGGACTCGAGTGGGCAGGCCGCTCACTTGCTGTGGACCTTGGGCAAGTCTCTAACTCTCCTTGGGCCTTGGAGGTCAGGCTGAGGTGATCTCTGCCGCCCCCTCCCTGCCTGGGGCACTCTTGTTCTGATCCCACTCTCTTCCGGGTGCCTCCCTTCCACTTCTCCGTAGCCTGTGGCTCCCCTCCCCACACCCGCCCTGGGCCCGGGTTAGGCTGGGGCGCGGGCGAGCTGCCCAGTCCAGAGACAAAGTCCAAGAGCCGCGAATGGGCTGGCGAGGGTCAACCGCGTGGCCTCTGCCAGGAAGCGCACCGAGCGCTCGGGTGAGGAGGGCGTCAGCCAGGGCGCAGCAGCTTTCTAGCCCAGCGAAGCCTGTGCGCCTTCCTCCCGCGCCTGCAGACAAGCGGAGCCCATGGGGGCCGTGGGCCCCACCTATCCCGACGTCTCCGCTTGATCCAGAAGTTGTCCCAGTCCCCTTGGAGCATGAGCTGTTGCCTGGACAGCTGGGCTGTCGCCCAGGTTCTGCCACTGTCTAGCTGTGTAAGCTTGAGCCAGTCCCTGCCCCTCTCTGGTCCTCAGTTTCCCCACCTGTAAAATGGGGGCACCGAGAACCCTCCTCCAGGACCTGCGGCGGGGAGGGGCGGCAGGGCGGGGGCCTCCCCGCCGCTCCCGCGCCCGCGGCTTGGGCTCCGCAGTGAGTGGGGAGCGGCGCCGGGGAAGGAGCGCTCCGCGGTCATGTGACGTCCCCCTCCCCGAACTGCGGCGGCGGCGAGCGCCGGCCGCGTCTGAGCAGAGCTGCAGCGGCGGCCGCGGGCACCAGAGTGCCGAGCCCAGGACGCCCCCGGCCCAGGCCCGTGGGTGAGTGCGCCCCGCCAGGGCTGCGGCCCTGGAAAGGGGAAGGGGACAGAGGTGTCCAGACTCCCGTCGGCCCGCAGCGAAGACCCCGCGCGGGCGGGCGGGGATGGAGGGTGGGGGCGAACGCGTGGGGGACCCGGGTCTCCAGGGGCGAGGGGTGGGCGCAGCTGGGCTCGCGCAGCTCGGTCTTGACAGCAGCTGGAGAAGTCGGGGGAGGCCTGGACTGAGCCGGCTGAACCCCCAGCCTGCGGGACTTGGTCCAGGCCGCGGCCAGGGGGCTTTGGTCCCACCCCCCTGGGTGGGTGGGGAGTCCAGTTTTCCGCCCACCTCGAGGTGGGGGCGCCTGGGGTTTAGAGGAGGGACTGTGGGAAGTGGGCGCGTTTCCTCCATCCCTGGGGAGGGGCCCAAGCCCTAGCGCCCCCCAGAGGGTGGCGCTCCTGTCCTCAGAGGAGGGAAGTGGGGGCCTCAGATCAACGACCCTGAGCGGGGAGGGCGGTGATGTCCTTGCATCCCCAGAGACAGGACGCATTCCCCTGTCCCTGACCCCCGCGGCAGAGCGGGGCACACGCGTCACGAAGTTGGGCGCCCCCTCGTCGCCTCCCCTGGCTCGGCAGGATCTGAGGACTCGGTGGGAATTCACGGGGCGGTTTCCGTGCCCTGCAGGGTTTGGTGCCAGCTGCGGGGCGCCTGGGCTTGGGGAAGAAACCTTGTGTACACACACCTGCACACACACACAGTCTCCGGAGGTGAGCGGCCCCCTCCCTACCCTAACAGACCCCAGCCTGTGCGTGCCCTCGGAGTCCTTGTTGGGGTCATAGCACAGGCCTGGTGGTGGGGTCAGGAAGAACATCCACTGCTCTCAGGGCTCATTGGCCTCTGTCCCCGGGCTCCATTCCCCTCCCTGCCAAGTCAGAGGTCAGGCCCCTGGGGCGGCAGGCAGGAAGGACACTGAGGGAAGGGGCACTGAGGCGGAAGGGGCACTGAGGCAGCAGGGGCACTGAGGGAAGCTGGCCAGGTGGAAGTAGGAGAGAAAGGCAATGGGGGTGAGATGGTACCACTTCCTCCCCATATGAGGCTCTCAGGAGGCTCCTGGCCCCCCCTGCACAGGTAGTGGTCCCTCCTTCCTGAGGGTGTTTGGGGGAAAACGCTATGGTTGGGGCACTGGGGAAGGTTGCCTCGCAGATGAAACAGAACATCGGCCAGAGGTGTCCCTGAATGGACTTCTGGACTGGCACAGGGCCCTGAGGGCTGTGGCTGAGTGGGGAGGCAGTGGTCAGGTCCAGCTGGCCATGGGGGCCCCCCATTCCCTTCTCCATGACCTCAGCCTCACTCTGAGAGCCCCCAGCAGCTGGAAGGTCTGGCAAGGTGTGCGTGTTCCTTGATGGCCTTGGGAAGGGTTCCAGGGTAATGATTAATCCTCAGGTGGCACAAGCAATTTCCCCCTTCACAGCAATATTTCAGGGCAGGGGCTGAAGCCTCCATTGCACAGGTGAGGAAACTGAGGCTCGGAGAGGCTAAATGAACTGCCTGAGGTCACCTAGTCACCTTCAGCGAGGTCTAGAATCGTGGTACTCTGACTCTTGATGGGAGAAGATCTCCACAGCGGTGGAGAGGAGGAAGGGTGAACGCCGTGGTGGAGTGGTCCATGTGGACCTGCTCCCGTTTGCTGCCAGGAGGGGAGGGTGCCTGTGGCTGGAAGCTGGGTCAGGTTGAGGAGAGGGTCCAGAGTCCTAGGCTTGCCTTGCCACCCCTTCCCATGGAGGGAGGGTTGTCCCATGGAGCACCATAATGGTGCTTTCACCCTGGGACCTTCCCAGCTTCCTTGGGCAAAGCCCTCTCCTCTTCTCTTCTTCCCAAGGTGCCTGCCTGGCAGGGGTCTCAGGAGGCCCCTCTCCTGGCTCTAACTACCCTCCACCCTTAGGAGACAAGAAGGATTCTTCCTTTGGCCTCTTGGAGGGCAGCAGGGAGAGAGGTCTCTGCCACTTAGGCCTCAGGCTCCCACAGCAGGGCCTCCACCTCCCTCTCACCTGGCCCTGCCCCTGCCCTGCTGTCAAGTTCTGGGGCCAAGAGGCCCTTTGAGGACTCCTCGGGCAGATCTGTCCTCCAGGCTGCCATCTGTCTGCGGAGGCCTTTGTCCTGGCTGTCAGAGGCTGCTGAGCAGCCGCACGTGCTGTGCAAACAACCGAGACCTGAGCACGGCCAGACACAAACGCAAATACAGTTAGACTGACAGATACCCTGAGACCCAGACACAGGAACACACGGACACACCCAGGCCAAGACCCCTGCCCCCGACTCTGCCTGACACACAAACACTGAGAATCACACCATCCAGATGCTGGCATGTGTGTACACACAGAGAGACGGAGGTTGTCAGCAAGGAGAAGAGCCTCTTCAGAAGCCCTCGTCTTCTGTCGTCTGCCTCCATTATCTCCTCCAGGGTGCACACATGGTACACGCGCATGCAGGAAGAACACGAGGATGCCCTACGCCCTTAAAAATGAACCTGGCAGACACGCACATGCACCCACCCACACCCAGGCCATCATGGGTGCACACACGCATGAATTACATCAGCTTCCTGCGTGTGGGATGTGAATGCTTCATCACCCGGGGAGGGGAGTGGAGGCCCCTGACCGTCCCCAGCAAAGCCTCCCCTTCCTCCCTCTTTTCTGATTAATGTGGACCCAGCTTGACTGGCCCCAAGAATCCTGGGAAACTGCCTGGTGCTTCCCACTCAGTGGACCCTCCTCTCCTGCCTCCCCTCTGTGTACACACCCAGCGGGTTGCCACGGGAGCCTCTCCCCAGGCTGCTCCTTTGCTGTCTCTGAAGGTGTTGTTCTGCAGGTCCTTCCCAAGACAGGACAGGCCCCAGCGCAGGCTCCAAGCGGCTCTGGGGTTCCCTTTCCTTTCCACTTTTGCTAGAGGCATTACCAGGCCCCAGTTTCTGCTTTGTCCTCCCAGCAAGGCTGGGGGCCAGCTGGTGTGAAGGGAAGGGAGCCCTCAGCACTCTCTGCTCACCTCCTTGCATGCCAGGACCTCTGCCAGGCTGGCCCTGGCACCCTGTGCCTCTGAGAGACTGGCGCTGTGGAGAGGTGCTTCTGTGGGCTTAGGTGAGGCCTCCAGGGCAGACATGCTAGATGGGGAGCGCTGAGGGGCTCCCAGCTCCACCACGCTCCCTCAGCACTCACACCAAGCCTGCCAGAGTGCTGATTCCCTGTCCAAGCCTGGCCCTGCCTCTTGCTGGCTGTGTGGCCCGGACAAGTCATTTTCCCTCTCTGGGCCCAGCTCCAGCTCTGGGAGGCAGCTCAGCCTGGCTGGGGGATGACGAAAGTCAGAGGTGTGAGGTGGCAGCCCTGTGCCAATAAGGAAAGGAAGTTGGGCTCTGGTGGCAGTGTGGGCCCATGGGGCCCCAGGCTGAGGACTTCCTACAGAGTGCAGCCTCTGGATCCACACTAGGGCCAAGCAGGGGTCGCCAGTCTCAGGGCTTCTTGGGGTGGCCACCCTGGGGTCAGCCCAGGAGGAGGGTACCCAAGGGCAGTGGGCTGCAGCTATGTTGCTCACATTTGTGGACATTTTATGCCTCAAAATGTGCTCTATATTTAGGGCTAAAGACCAGCACTGTCAGGCAGGTGGTGACTCAGAGAGGAAGAAGGGAAAAGAGGCAGAGGAGTGCTGGTGGGGAGACACCCCAAAACAGAAAGGTCCCACTGGGATTCCAGCCTTTCCTACTGCAAGAAAGGAAGCAAAACATGATACTCCTGCTTTGCACCAGCACAACGGGAGCAGCCTCGTGTGCCTACTCACTAAGCATTTAATGAGCATGTAGTGGATCCCAGGGACTGTGACAGGCACTGGGGCACAGAGATGAGCTGGGTCCTGCGGTCCCTGCCACAGCCCGGTGCTATGTGTCAGATGAGGAGGTGAGGCTCAAAGAGAGAAAGTGACTTGCCCACTCTACAGGTTAATACCTCTGCCAACCGGGGCCACCCTCCCTCAGACCCCCATTCGGAGGAAGCAGACCCAAGTTCGAATTCTGACATTGCCACTGAGCAGCCGTACAACTTTTGGTGAGTTCCTCTCTCCCTCTGAGTCTTTTTCTTGATCTAGGAAGTGGGAATCATAGCACCTGCCTGATGAGTATGTTTCAAGGGATAAGAAGGTGAATGCAAGCAAACACTGAGGGCAGTGCCCAGCTTATCCTAGGCATTCTGCTGGGTCTAAAAGGACATAGATTGGGAGTCCTCAGAATGCCAAATCCAGCCTCTGCTGTGTGACTTTGGAAAAATCACCTGCCTTCTCTGTGCCTCATTTCTTTCTCCCTAGAACGGGGATGACAAGCTTTTATTTGCCTGCCTCCCTGGGGATGTTGTTTGCGAGGCCAGACATACTGGCTGGGAACTGCTTTGAAAAATATAAAGCTGCACTCAGAGAAACACAGAGAGACACACTGAAGGAAAAGCAAACACAGACAAATCTGGAGAAAAATCTTTTCTAAAAACATCAAATACTTCTCTACAGCCAGAAAAAAAAATAAGCCTTTTCTTCAGTGTTTTGAGGGTAGTGAGAATTTTTTCCGTAACTTCGCATTTCCAAGGTAGTTGGCATGGCTATCACCAGGTGAGCTGGATAAGTTTCCTCCTTGAGGAGTCCTTGCCTGGCACATATTAGGTGTTCAGTAAGTGATAATGTTAGTAGTAGAATTACGAGTTGCACAGCAAGAGGAGAAGTGGAGGCGCTCCTGGAGGCGAGACCAGCTACGGCGTGGGCAAGGGCGGGGGATGGCAATGTGGACACTGGGTTGGATTCATGGAAGGTGTGGGTAGGGACAAATCGGGGTCAGTCTATTAAGGGCCTTGAATGGCAGGCTGAGGAGTCTGCATTTCCTCAAAATCAATGCGGGATACATGGGAGGGGCAGGCTGAGGAGTCTGCATTTCCCCAAAATCAATGCGGGTTACCCGGGAGGGGCAGGCTGAGCCCACTAGCCTGGAATGAGGAACCACCTGGCGTAGTTCTCTGCCCTGCCACTGCTGTGTAAGGATGGCCCCCTCGCCTGTTTCCCTGGACCTCATTTTCTCCCAGTGTGCAAAGGAGAGGATTCCAGCCTCTTCCATCCCAGGGGCAGGCAAGAGGATCAAGGCACCAAACCACCCAGGAACTAGGTTGCTATGAGAGCTGGAGAGCCGGGGGCTATCATTGGTTCAGGAAGTCAGGAACCTTGTGTTCCGCTTCTGGCCCCACCCCACTAGCTGGGTGAGCTCAGGCAAACCGCCCGGCCTCTTTGAGCCTCCCTTTCCATCTGTGGAATGGGAGGATGTAGTTTCTGTTTTTGCAGTACAGCTCCCATAAGTTGAACCTGGTGACTGTGTTGTGTGAGCCTCAAGTGTGTTGCTGTATCTCTGGGGGAATTGCAGTATTTCTTGAAGCTACAGTACCTGTTCCTCAGACTCCCCTGAGACGGTGGATCTGCTGACAAGGCTGGGGTTTGGGGGCAGTGGGTGAGGATCAGATGCCTGAGCCACCTCAGAGGCTGTGACCTTCTCAAGGCCACGGGAGCCATGTGTCTGCCGCAGCCAGGCTGTGGGGGCAGCAGAGGGAAGGTGGAGGTGGGGCAGATGGGTCCAGCCCTCTGCTTGCCTCCTGAACTCTGGGCCCCAGTTCTGTGAGGGAAAGCCACCCCAGTACCCTGCTCAGAGGACAGCCGTCTCCAAGGCCTCACTCCTTGACTTAGGGCTTGAGGGGTAGGGTGGAGGTGACTGATGGAGGGTGACCTTGGGAACTTCTTCCTGCCTGCAAGCTCGGTGCCAGAACTGCCAGGGCAGCCCTGATTCTTCTTGCTCAAAAGTTGGCAGCATCAGGGACCCTCGAGAGGCTGCCAGGACAAGGCCTGAGCTGATGTCACCATCACCAGCCTCTTGCGTCTTCCCCTGTGTTGGAGGTCCAGAGAGAGGCCATCCACCCGCTGGCAGACTGCTGTAGGCACTGTGCCCACCCGGGCAGCAGGCTCAGGATGCCATGGGACTGAAGACTCTGGCCTTGCCTCATTCACCACTTGCCTTTCACTTGAGGTGTGGGAGCTCTGCCAGGGATAGAGGGTTGCCCTTACAGCCCCTCTCCCAGGGCTCCCTGCCTCTAGAAACAGGACTGGGCAGAGCCGCTGGGACAAAGACCTCACCTGTCCGAGTCCCCAAAGCCCACAGCCCTCCCTGGCTGGAGAGGTGTGGGCTCTGTAGTCCTCTGAAGGGCAGAGAAGCCTGGGTCCTGCCCAAACTCTACAATGCTGGGCCCACCCAATGGCAGTCAGGGTGGGAAGTGGGCAGCTAGCTCAGGAATTCTAGGAAGATTCTGGATGGGGGGAGGCATGATGGGGCCTGAGCAATTGTATGCAGGTGGGGGCATTCATTGAGCACTTGCAGTGTGCTGGGCCCTATGTAAGCACTTTTCATGGATCTATCTCATTTAATCCTCTTAGCAACCCTCAAGGGCTCAGAGAGGTTAAATAGCCTGCCCCAGGTCACCCAGCTGGTGAGTGGCTGGGGCTGAGATTTGAATTGAGGGTTGTGTGACTCTACTTTTAGCCATTTCTGTGTACTGCATGCAGAATGAGAAGGGGTTGGGGAGGGCGCCACACAGAATCTGTGCTCTGGGTAATGGGAGCAATTCTGGGCAGGGGCAGGAGCAGGGGTGGGGCTGAGACTTGGAGGCTCACACCTGCAGGACTTGGCCCTGAAGCTTCCAGGCCCTAAAGCTTCCAGCTCCCCCTCCCCATGGCCTATCCCTGGGGCCCAGTGCCCCAGGCTGGCTTGGGGGAAAAGGATGAATGGGGACAACTTTTCAGAGGTTCCCGTGGACACACAATCCCACAGACCCTGACTTCTCCTGGCCCCCTACGTCTCTGTGAATTCCCAGCTTGGAAACCCAAGAAATCCCCAGCTTCAGAGCTGGGAAGGAGCCCACAGAGATCAGCTGGTCCAACCCCCTCGTTTTACAGATAGTAATTATCATGATTATGCCTGATGGGAGCAATTCACAAAGGACTTTCACATCTGGGTTGCTGTTGAGTGTGCCGGAGCCCTTGGGGCCAGCAAGATTCATCCACATTTTGTGGGTGAGGAAACTGAGGTTCATAGAGGCAAGGAGATGGACCTAGGGGCACGCAGTTGACCTTGGTACAGGTCTCTTCCTTCTGAGACCCAGCACCTATGTGACGTGGCTCTGGGGCTGCACCCTGCATTGGAGTGGGGCTGGTCCTGAGAGGTCTGTATGGCGCCAGGGCAGGTATCAGATGAGGTTCTGAGATTCCCAGTGATGCCTGCCTCCTCCCTGTCATGGGAACACCACGCCCTTCAGTGGCGTGGTCTGGAAGAGACAGACTGGTGGGCAGAGCTGTTTCCAAGAGACTTCTCTGCCCACCATGCACATGGGGGCTATGCTGCCCCAGAAAATCAGATTGAGAAGGGCCCTTGGAGGGGCCTCATTATTCAGAGAAGAAAACTGGGGAGCTGCCCACAGTCACACTGTGAGCCATTGGTGGCACTAGGCTTAGAACACAGATTTCCTGGCTCAGCTCACAGCTGTCCTTGCACGTGTCCAGTAATAGTACTAAAGACAGTCTCCATTTATTGTGTGCCTACTATGTGCCAGGGGTGAGCAGTTTACACTGAATCCTAAGAACAATCCTATGCGGTAAGTACTTTTATTATCATTGCCATCCTTTTTTACAGATGAAGAAACTGAGGCTTTGAGAGGTTATGAAAATGGACCAAAGTCACAAGCCAGGAAATGGCAAAGCAGGAATTTAAGCACAGATCCATGTGATTCCAAACCCATACTGATGCCAGTCCTTATATATATTATGATAGGACTAAAGTTGACTTTCTGTTTCTTTATGTTCATAGTCAACGTAGGCCATCGTTCATTCATTGAACATTTATGGAGTGCTCACTAAAACAAGGAGACTATAGAGCTGATCAGGGTTGAGGGTCAGAGATTAGGTCATGAGGCAAGGAGTCTCAGACACTGCTAAGCTCTCTGCCTCCACCAAGAATGGCTGCCTCTCCCTCCCTTTTTTTTTTTTTTTGGAGACAGAGTCTTGCTCTGTTGCCCAGACTGGAGTGCAGTGGCGCGATCTCAGCTCATGCAACCTCGGCCTCCTGGATTCAAGCGATTCTTGTGCCTCAGCCTGCTGAGTAGCCAGGACTACAGGCATGCACCACCACGCCCAGCTAATTTTTGTATTTTTACTAGAGATGGGGTTTTGCCATATTGGCCAGGCTGTTCTCGAACTCCTGACCTCAGGCGATCCACCTGCCTCAGTCTCTCAAAGTGCTAGGATTATTACAAGCATAAGCCACCGTGCCCCAGCCATCTCCCTCCTCCTCCTGTCCCCAGCTCAGCCCGACTACATTTGCATCCTCTTCCTCTGCTCCTCCTGCCCACCTGATTTACCCTTGGGGTAAATGAAGGCATGACTCAGCTAGGGCTCCTGGGCTTTGTGTATCCCAAAGAAGACCCTACTGGCAACAGTGTTAACAGCCACCACCGTGCAAGCCGTTCGTGAGCACAAGGCACCATGCTAAGGTGTCTGTGTGCATCACCTTGTTTAACACGCCATCACCCTGTGAGCTAAGAGCTAGTATCATCTCCATTTTCCAGATTGGAAACTAAGGCTGACGGTCACAGCTCAAGACTGAGTCGGGGCTGGGTGCAGTGGCTCTTGCCTGTAATCCTGGCACTTTGGGAGGCTGAGGCAGGAGGACCACTTGAGGTTGGGAGTTGAAGACCAGCCTGGCCAAAATGGTGAAACCGCATCTCTACTAAAAATACAAAAATCAGCCGGGCATGGTGGCGGGTGCCTGTAGTCCCGGCTACTCAGGAGGCTGAAGCGAGAGAATCGCTTGAACCCTGGAGGCAGAGGTTGCAGTGAGCCAAGATCGTGCCATTGCACTCCAGCCTGGGTGACAGAGCAAGACTGTCTCAAAAAATAAATAAATAAATAAATAAATAAATAAATAAATAAATAAATAGCTGAGTTGGAACCCACTCTGTCCAGCCCTCTTGAGCCTGTGCCCTTCCTCACTGGCTCACACTGCCCTGCTCTGTATCCAGGCTGTGTAGTTATGCATTCAGAGCCCTGGTTCCTGGAAGGCAGGGCTTCAGCCAAGCAACGGGTTTATTAAGCACCTGCTGTGTGTCTTGGGGAGGTGCTTTGTGAGGCTAAAGCTTGTGAGGACGGGGAGATTGGGTTCCTCTGTGAGAGATCTCAAGGCTCCATGCCCGCATCCTACCCCAGAAGGCATTCAAGCCCGAGGATACCAGGACAGAGCAGCCAGGGCAGGGCAGTGTGTACTGTTGGAAGGACTTTTTTCCTGGCAGGAGCGTCCCTCACAGTGACTCAGAGCAGTGTGAAGACCTCAGAGAGGTTTTGTAACCATATCTGCATCCACTGATCCTTAGGCAAGCCACTCGGCCTCTGGGACCTTGGCTTCCTGATCTGTGAAATGGGGAAGATGATTGTACCTAATTTACAGGGTGGGTTTAAGGACTGGATGAAAGCACTTGGCACAGGGCCTCGGGAACTAGAAGGGGCTGTGCCACTGAGCCGCAGCGCACGGGTGATAGGGACTGAGGTCCCGAAGAGCTCGGAAGAGCTGGATCTGCTCTGCACACCTCAATTTCCCCCGTCAGCCATGGCAGACATGTAACCCTTGCAAGATCAGCCTCACGGGGCTGTTGTCAGGATCACAGAGATCCCGGAACGCGTAGGTGCGGCCCCGTGATCTGCGAACCGAGAGAACGGGTCCCGCGGGAGGGGGCGGCGAGAGCACAGTGGGCGGGCGCAGGTGCGCCCTTGTGAGCTGGGAGACGTGCGGCGGCGCCTGGCGCCGGGGAGAGGGCGAGGACGGGCGCTGGGGCCGCCTCCATGTAAGGGAGGGGTGAGGAAGTGCGGGGGGCGGCGAGCGCGCGGCCGGTGACTGGGGGCGCTGTCCCGGCGGCTCCGGGTCCCCACCCTTCTCTGAGAGGCTCCCGGGGCGCTGTCCCTGGTCCTGGAGCCCGGGCGGCTGTCGCCTGCAGTTCTTATGACGGCCAGTTGGCGGCGCCCGAGACCGCGGCGGACTCCCGGACCCATTAGAGAACACGTTTTAAAAAGCGTTCTTCGGCCGGGCGCGGTGGCTCACGCCTGTTATCCCAACACTTTGGGAGGCTAAGGCGCGCATCACCTGAGGTCGGGAGTTCGAGGCCAGCCTGACCAACATGGAAAAACCCCGACTCTACTAAAAATACAAAAATTAGCTGGGCCTGATGGTGCATGCCTGTAATCCCAGCTACTGAGGTGGAGGTTGCGGTGAGCCGAGATCGCGCCATTGCACTCCAGCCTGGACGACAAGGGCAAAACTCCGTCTCAAAAAAAAAAAAAAAAAAAAAAGCGTTCTTCATTTTCCTGTCATGATATTCCTAGGAAATACGCCTGCCTAGACACCTGACTTCAAAAACCAACTATATACTGGCATAAGAGATGAAAAAGGACCTCCACCTCCCTACATGAATGCTGTGGCATGACCACACCACAAGAGCCAATGAAGTAACCAGCCTTGGGCACCTATTTATTAAAAATGTACTCTTAGATTTAAAAAAATTAAAATTATTGTAATAGAGATGGAGTCTTGCTTTGTTACCAGACCGGTCTCGAACTTCTGGGCTTAAGCAGTCCTCTCACCTCAGCCTCTCAAGGTGCTGGGATTACAGGTGTGAACCACCTTGCCCAGCCTACACTTAGATTTTTTGTTTTTGTTTTTGTTTTTTGAGACAGAATCTCAAAAACTCCAGGCTAGAGTGTAGTGCTGTGATCTTAGCTCACTGCAACCTCCGCCTCCTGGGTTCATGCAATTCTCCTGTCTCAGCCTCCTAAGTAGCTGAGACTACAGGCGCATGCCACCACACCTGGCTAATTTTTGTATTTTTAGTAGAGACAGGGTTTCACCATATTGGTCAGGCTGGTCTCGAACTCCTGGCCTCAGGTGATCTACCCGCCTCAGCCTCCCAAAGTGCTGGGATTACAGATGTGAGCCACTGAGCCCGGCCTACCCTTAGATTTAAGAGCAGAAAGTCATGTCGCTGTACCTGACCTGTAGTTCAGAATGACTTCAGTAGCTGCACCTTTGAAAAATGTATTATGGATTAAAGCCACACCAAAAAATATTCATTTGTAAACCAGAGTTAGGTTCTAGGATGGGTTACCCGGGCTTTTTACCCACTTGAATATCTAGGAGGATATCTGATGAACAACAAATCTCCTGAAGTGGGACTCTCACCAGCGTAGCTTTCCTGTCCCCCACCCACTGAATGACAGTGGTGACCCCGTCATTTCTGAGGACTGAAACCACCCTGGTGCCCTCTGGGGGGCAGAGCCACCCTTGTTGAGAGCCACTGCCTCAATGAGGGCCTTGTCGGGGTGGAGAGGGGCTCTCAGAGTCCCAGACTGGTTGGCCTCCTGGGAGGGTGGTATCATAAGGAACTGCTGGGAAACTCTCTCCCCCCATTATAGATGAACCAGCAGAGGCCAGAAGTGGGAAGGCACTTGTGATGAGAAATGGTGGGTTGCCAGCAGAGCTGGGGCCACAGGCAGGTCTCCCCAGGTCAGGACTCCGCCAGCCCAGCTTCCTGAGGGGAGCTCTGGGCCTCAAGCAGTCTCCCAGCTTTGTCCAACTGCCCCGAAAATGGGCTGGGAGGGCCACGCCCATAGCAGTGGAGGTAGGAGAGGGGGGCTGGCCGGCTAGACACCAGCCTGTAATACATGAGAGGTGTCTTGGCCTCCACTCTGCAATCCTGGAGATGCAGCAATTGCACCCTTCTCTGACCCCCAAAGAGCCATTCTGTCTCCTACCTTTATTTCTTCCCAGTAGTTAGCTGGATGCTCCATGCGTGTTTGTGAGGTGTGTACACATCTGTCTGTGTATATAGTATGAACACAAATAATGTGATTTGAGTAAGGATGTGTGGGCCTGAGATTCCTGTGCCTGCATGTGCTGTCATCAGTGTGTACTTACATGCATGTACAAACCCAGCCGGAGTCAGTAGGTGCATGTGCACTGATTGGGGACCTAAGGGTGGGAGCTGGAGTTGACCTTTGCATGTGCACGTACTTGTGGGTTTGCAGCATAGGGGCTGGTGTTCATGTGAGCCTGTCTGCATGCATTTGATCTTGATGTGATCTCTACAGGCATGAGTTAGATGACTCTTTGCATGTGCATGGCACGGTACTAGGCCAAGTGCATGTGTGACCTGGGAAAGTTTGTGTGCAGGTGTGCACACAGGTCTACCAGAGACCTTGTCTGTCTTGTTCAGACTCTATCGCCAGTGTCTGAACAGTGTCAGCCACACAGTGGGTGCTCAATACAGTGTCAGCCACACAGTGGGTGCTCAATACTGAATGAATGGGGGAAGGAATGAAAGACCGTACACCTGGGTGCTGCCTCCAGAAGGGCTTTGCTTCCAGGGCCTTTCAAGCCACATGATCTGCATGGAGATGAGAAAGACATCCTCAGGGGTAGGGCCTGAGTGGGGGCAGGTATTCTGGCCAGGCCAGATTTTCCTGGTCCCTGATGGGGTCCCTTTAAGTAGGCAGGGGTTTCAGAAACCCATTGAATAGAGCAGGAGTCTCAGAGCCAGGGCAGAGGCTGGCTCAGTAACCTCACTGGCCAGCTGCCTAGGGAAGGGCTGTGAGCCAAGTCACACCCACTCTTCCCTCCCTTCCCAGGGGCTGGGGAACCCCCAAGAGACTCTTTTTCCAGAAGCTTCCTGGGATTGGGTTGGTGTGGCTTGGCTAGAAAGGCCACAGGCAAAGTAAGGATAATGATACTTTCAGAGCTAGCAGAATTCTCTCAAGGCAAATGTATCTTTCCATTGTTAGGTCTTTTTTTTTTTTTTTTTTTTTTTTTAGATGGAGTCTTGCTATGTCGCCCAGGCTGGAGTGCAGTGGTGTGATCTTTGCTCACTGCAACTTCTGCCTCCTGGGTTCAAGCGATTCTTCTGCCTCAGCCTCCTGAGTAGCTGGGTGCCACCACGCCCAGCTAATTTTTGTATTTTTAGTAGAGACGGGGTTTCACCATGTTGATCAGGCTGATCTCGAACTCCTGACCTCATGATCCACCTGCCTCAGCCTCCCAAAATGCTGGGATCACAGGCGTGAGCCACCGCGCCCAGCCCACTGTTAGGTCTTTAATCCAGCAAAGTGAGAGTAGGTGTTTAACATATGAGCAAACTGAGGCCCAGTGAGGAAAACTGATTAATGCAAAGCTACACAAGAGGCTGCCTGGCCAGGGCAGGAAGCCCAGACGCCTCCTCTCCTGCCCAAGAGGCCTGGGGCAGATATCCTGAATGAGTATGACTCGGGGAGGGGAGGAGGCTATTGGAGGCCCTGGCAAGAGTTGGCTCCACTAGCCCCACCTAGAGCCCAGACCTGAGATCTTCCCGGGGTTTGCTCCTCCCTCTCCCCTTCCATTTCCCTGGAAAGGGGGAGCTGGAGGTAGGTAGGTGGAACACCCAGAGTTCAACAAGAGGTGAACTTGGAAAGGCAGCTCTGCAACCCTCCACCCGGTGCTCTTCTCCCTTCCTCTACAGTCTGGCAGCTGTTTGAACAACTTGGGTACAAATCTAGGAGGCCCAGAGGGGAGGCTTCCTCTCAGAGGGAGGGCCTGGACCCTGGAAAGCAGCCTGGCACTGTTTTCTAGGTAAGAGGCTGGAGGCCAAGGAAGAAGGGGGCTCAAACTCCTTCAACGATGGCAGTGACTTCCCAGTGCCAGTTAGCAAGCACCCCGTGCTGACTGCAGAGCAGTGATGTCCCCGTCACAGTGGGCCAGTGAGGCCAGTGTCATGGGATGTTACTAATGTGTTTGACATCACACAGCTAGGAAGCATCAGAGCCTGGTCCAGCCCTGGTCCCTGTCACACTGCCTCTGTGTGTGTGTGTCAGTCCTGGAGGCTGTTCCACATGCCCACACACAGATCTTCCCCAGTCTGTCCCATAGCTGCATGGCACTGCATGGCATACATGGACCATAATTTATCAAATTTCCTCTGGGTGGCCATTTAGTTTTAGAATTCTTACTAATAAATCTTTGCTAGCCCTACAAAAATGGCAACTTCATATAGTTTAGCCTAATAAAAATGATGCTGCTACAACAATTTTTTTTCTTTTCTTCTTTTTTTTTTTTTCAGACAGAGTCTTGCTTTGTCACCCAGGGTGGAATGCACTGCAACCTCCACCTCCTGGGTTCAAGCAATTCTCCTGTCTCAGCCTCCCAAGTAGCTTGGACTACAGGTGCCAACCACCATGCCCGGCTGATTTTTGTGTTTTAGTAGAGATGGGGCTTCACCATGTTGGCCAGGCTGGTCTTGAACTCCTGACTTCAAGTGAACTACCCGACTTGGCCTCCCAGAGTGCTGGGATTACAGGTGTGAGCCACCGTGCCTAGCCTTTCTTTTTCTTTTTTCTTTTCTTTTTAAGACAGGGTCTTGCTCTGTCACCCAGGCTGGAGTGCAGTGGTGCAGTCAGGGCTCACTGCAGCCTCAACCTCCCAGGCTCGAGCAATCCTCCCACCTCAGCCTCTCAAGTCACTGGGACTACATATGTGCACCATCACACCTGGCTAATTTTTAGAGTTTTTGTAGAGACAGGTCTCACTATGTTGCCTAAGCTGTTCTCCAACTCCTAGTCTCAAGTGATCCTCCCTATTCAGCCTCCCAAAGTGCTGGGATTACAGATGTGAGCCACCGTGCTCAGCCAGCAAATGTTTTACTTAACAAACACATGTTAAGTGACAAATACTCTACTATTCTCAGTGCTTTATCATTATTAACTTATTTAATCCTTGGCAAAACCCTTTGAAGTAGGTACTGTTATTTTCATCATAAATCCCATCTTGCAGATGAAAAAACTGAGGCTCAGAAAGCTTAAGTAACTTGACCAAGGTCACACAGGTGACAAGCGGGAGAGCTGAGATTTTAGCCTTCAAGGGTGAGGATATAAGCAAATGCCTCAATGTCCATTGTCCTTGCCATTCATCTACAGGCTCACATGCTATGATGCAGAAGATCAATTCTTGGAAGTGGTCTTGCAGGTTAACAGGATGCATTCAAATTCAGCTGTCACCAAAGGACCAGGAGCTGGTCAGGGACTGTCCTGCTGCAACCCTGGCCAAGGGAACGTGACCCCCACTAACTACCCCCACTCCCACCCCCACCCCCATCCCTTGCCAATGAGGCAGCTGCAGCTGGTCAGAGCAGAGAGGCTGGAGCCCACACTGGGCTCTTTGTCTTCGGTGGGAACCCTTCAGCCCCCATGGCCCCTCTCAAGGGCCCACTGTCCCAGTACCAGTGGGGCCTCCCGGGGGCCAGGCCTGGCTGGGAAACTTGCCACGTTGGCAGACCCTTGGCCACTCTGCCAACTGGGCATGCAGAAACCACTCAGGAATCATTCCCACTAAAAAGACTGGCGAGGTATAGGTCCATGTCGAAGGGGATGCAGCAGCTCAGATGTGGCTGGAGTCCAGGCCCCAGCCCAAGCACTGTGCACATCCTCATAGCCCAGGCCTAGCTCTTCAGTCCTCTGCCCCAGCCGCCTCCCACCTCTCTGAGAGCCCCTGCTGCTGCTGCTGCTGCTGCTACTACTTAGGAAGGAGGGAGGGAGGAAGGGAGGGAGGAAGGTTGTTGCTGCTACTACTTAGAAAGGAAGGAGAGAAGGAGGGAGGGAGGGAGGGAGGTAGGCTGTTGCTGCTATTACTTAGAAAGGAAGGAGGGAAGGAGAGAGGAAGGGAGGGAGGGAGGCTGTTGCTGCTACTACTTAGGAAGGAGGGAGGGAGGGAGGGAGGAAGGAAGGAAGGAAGGAAGGAAGGAAGGAAGGAAGGAAGTTCGTTCCTCCCTTCTCAGGCAAACTTCAGTGCTCTCAGGACCCACCCCTCAGGAGCCTGCCCCGGTGTGATTCCTCCCCCCAGGAATCTGCAGCACTGCCCAGAGCAGAAGGGGCCCAGTCCAGGCTCCAGAGCACCTTGCAAGGGGAAGCCAGACCCTCCTCTGAGGACTGAAAACCAATGGACATAGTTCTAGGAATGAGGAAATAATGTTTGCCCTGTCCAGGCTCTGAACCCTGCAAGGGGCTCTTGAGGGCTCCTGCACCCACCAGAATGTGCAGAGAAGAGGTCCCAGGTGGGAGCCGAGAGGGGGCTGAGGGCAGATCCCCAAGAGAGAAGTAATTGGTGTGAGCGAGGATCTCAATTTCTTCGTGTCTAAAATGGGGAAACTGCAGCGCCACTTACCCTGCCTAGGTGAGACAAACCGTAGACCCTGGTACCCAG
The DNA here is from genome assembly GCF_029281585.2 of Gorilla gorilla gorilla. NCBI lineage: Eukaryota > Metazoa > Chordata > Mammalia > Primates > Hominidae > Gorilla > Gorilla gorilla. The sequence goes on from NC_073224.2 coordinate 218,194,644, forward strand.
ACTCGTCATTTCCCAGGGGATGCTGGAGCTCACCAAGCCCAGGCCCGGGTCCCAGGTGGAACAGCTCCTGAAAGGCGTCTGCAGAATCCCTGCTGCCCTGTCCTTGTGCCCTTGGTCATCCTTCCTCCCTCATCCCGGCTGCATCTGTGCCCTAGAGTTTGTTTAAACAGAAAATCCCATAGCAAACCTTGAGACTGTGGGGGCCTCCTTGGGTGCAGGGCCTGGGGGAAGGATCTCTCCCTCTATGGGGGGAAGACTGGGTGTTGGGCTGGAGGGCAGTGTGCTCTGGGGTCAGGGCTAGTGACCCGGTGTCTGCTGACACAGCTCCACTTGGGTGGGGGAAACAGCTTACTCTGAGGAAGAGCACTGGACTGTGAGCTCTGGGCGAGCTGGGTGCAGAAGAGGGACTTGGAGTGTTTAGTGAGCGAATGAGTACCTGCTGCAGAGCTCAGAGCCCAGTTCCCTCTAAAGGTTGGGACCTGGACTGCATGACTTTTCAAGAGGGGAGTGGAGGGGGGCGTCTCCACTCCTCCCCTTTGCTCTTCCTCCTCACCAGGGCAAAGGGGAAGGGGACTCCTGGGAGAAGGGGAGACAGGTGGGCAAGGAGGGGCTGTTGGAGGCTCTGTTCATTCACTCATTCGTTCGCGGGAAGGGTAGAACGCTGTCCCCGCTGCGGAACTCTTGTACCCGGCATTTATTAAGCATCTGCTGTACGCCAGGGCCTGGGCCGAGCGCTTTACGTGCGTGAACTCATTTCGTCATCCCCAGGTCCTAGGAGGCCGGCGGGAGGAATCCCACTTTACAGACGAGAAAGTCGAGGGATACGGAGGGGCGGGACATGCCCGCCGTGCAGACCCAGGCTTCTGGGAGGGAGCTCCCAGCTCGTGATGATGGGGACGGATCCGCCGAGGAGCGCGGCGGCTCGAGGGGGCGGGAGGAGGGCGTCCCCCCAACAGAGGGTCTGCGGCCTGGACGGGGGGCGGCGGCCAGGAAGCGGGTGGGGGAGGGGCTGCCCCGGGCCCCGGGCCCCGGGCCCCGCAATCCCCGCCCGGCTGGGCCCGGCTCGGAAAGTCCCGCGAAGCCCCCGCCCGGCCGGCCCAGGGCGGCGCGAACAAGCGGCCCTTTCTGCGCCGGCGGCCCCCGGCAGCTGGACCGCGGCCCGCAGGGGCGCGGACGTATCCGAGCTGGGGCGGGGGCGGGGGCGGGGCGGCCGCGTTGCCAAGGTGACCCGGGCGCGGGAAGGCGGCTCCGGCTCGCGCGGGCCGGGCCGGGCGGCGGCGGCGGCACCATGAGCGGCCGGAAGCGCAGCTTCACCTTTGGGGCCTACGGCGGGTAGGGCGCGGTGCGGCGCGGGGCGGGGCGCGTGCGCGCGTGTGCGTGTGCACGCGTGGGGGGAGCCCGTGCGGGGTGTGCTCGCGCTTGGGCGGGTGGGCCTGGGCTGTGACTGCTTGTGGGGGCTGAGCGTTTGACCTCAGTGCGCGCATGGCTGTCGTGCTGCGGCGCCTGTGTGTGTTTCTGTTTCTGTGTCTGTGTGTGTTCCCATTGCGTGTCCATGTGCATGTGTGGGGAGGTGAGTGCAGGGTGGGCATTGCTGTGTTTGTGTCTAAACACATGATAGTGGCGCTTACGCATGTGACTGGGGCTGCGGGGCTACCCCGCCTGTGTGTGTGCGCGTGTGTGTGCATGCGTGTGTGCGCAACTGCTCACATGTATAGGTATGTGGGAGTAGGGGCAGGCAGGTCAGGGGGAGGTTCTGCTGGACCTCCCACTTTGCCTCTGCAGCTGTTGGGCCCCTCAATGATGCTCTGGATAAAGGGACTCTAGAAGCCCTTAGCAGGCCCTGCCCACCCTGGGCACCAGGCTGCCCTCCTTCCTGCATCCTGGCTCTCAGGAACCTCCTCCTCCCTGGGCCACTGGCTGCCTGGGCTTGGAGGCCTGGAGGAGGTCAGAGTGGCAGCAGGTTCATCTTGGGGTCAAGGGGTGCAGAGGTGGGATGGGGATTTATGCCTGTTGCGGAGATTTGGCAAATTGGAGGGAAGATGGGTTAGACAGAGTGGGCTCAGAGCCCCTGCCCAGCCAGGCAAGCGGCTCCATGACCTTCACCAGGCCCTACCTCCCAGTGGTCATAGGGACCCATGGGACCCACCTTGGGGTGTGGAGCGCTGGGGCTTGTGTGTGGGCATGGTCAGTGTTCTCTGAGCTATGGGGGTTGTGTCCAAGCTGCCTTCCCCTTGTGGACGCTCAACTTCTGAGGTGACCCCAGCAGAGGGTGGGGTGGAGTGGGAGGCCAGAGGCTACCCCTCCATATGGGGTCTTGCTAGCTGTCAGGTGATGAGAGGAGCCTGGGCTAGGCCCTGAGTTTCCTGGCCAGCCAACACTGAGGGGCAGCTCACAGGCTGGGTCCTGTTCTATGACCTTGGGCAAGTCCTGGCTTCTCTGACCTCACTGTCTGCAGAGTCGACCTTCCCCATCAGCTGTCCCTGGGAGCCCCCAGCCCTGCCCTGCGGAGGACGTCCTCTCGCTGGCAGAGTTGGGCTGGGCTCCCTCCTCATCCCCTTCTTACCTCTAGGCAGAAGGCGAGTTGTTTGTTGTCCCAACAGCTGCTCAGCCCCTGCCCCCAGCGGCACCAAGGTGCTCTCAGAGGGCAGTAGGAGAATCGGGGCGGGGCGGGAGTGCTACCCACACATGCGTCCTGGGGCTGGATCTGGGTGGATTTGGGGGAGACAAAGTCTGGGGTACCCCTGAAGTCTTAGGGAGCAGGGTACGTGTGTTGGGGTGAAGGTGGGGGGAAGCTCCTCCTAGATCTCCTCCCAGATTCGCAAAGATTTGCTTCCTGGGTGGGTATGAGTAAACAGCTTCAGGATTGAGGCAGGCTACGGGCCTTGGGGGTGATGTTCTTTCTGCCCACCATAAACCATAGATATCCAGCAAACTTCCATCCTGCCTAGAAAGGCTCTAAGCTAGCCCCAGCCACACCCCTACATCCTTGCCATGATCCAAGCTGCTGTAGTCACTGTCCTACTCCACCTGTCCCCCCACCCCTGCTAACACCCCACAGCCCTGCCACCTGCCCCACTGCCCCCAGTCCTGCCTCTTTTCCTGGCTCTTTAACCCCTATGCCTTCCCATGTCCCTAATCTGACAGTCAGGCGACTGCAGCCTAAGGGTGATAGTGACTGCATCAGGCATCCTTAGAAACAGGACCTTCTCCAGCCCCTCTGGGAGGGTGGTGCAGTGCAGGTGGGTGTGATATGCTGGGCCAAGCTGGTGAGAAGGGATGTCCCCTCACCTATGGCTCCTCTTGTTGTGTTTCAGGGTGGACAAGTCCTTCACTTCTCGCCGGAGTGTGTGGTGAGTACTGGGGACTCTCAGGAGGGCCTGGGTTGCCTTGGCTGGTCCCTGCAGATACCCCCAATCCATTCCTGCCCCTGCGATGCCAGGCCAGACCTTACCAAGCTTCCAACCATCCTCTCAGGGCAAGGGGGTGGGCAGACCCTCTTACTGTCCCCCGAGTACTTTTTTAGAGAGCCTTGGAGGCAGGCAAAGCAGGTTTACATCTTCACTCTGCCACTGCCTGTGTGAATTTCAGCAATTCCTTAATGTCTCTGAACCTCAATTTTCTCATCTGTGAAATGGGGATTAAAATGCCTATTCATAGGGTGTAAGGTAAAAAGAACAAAAACAAAAACTGGCCCTGGCATATTTTAGGCCCTTTTTGCTTAAATGCTTCCTTCCTTTTTTTCTTCTCTATTTCTTCCCACCTCAGGGTGGCCCTTCGCTGGGCTGGGGTTCCCTTAGCCTTTACTGACCCCCAAATCCTCTACTCCCCCCGACAGCCCTCAGAACCCCTTCCTCCCATATTTCCTGTGTCTGGGGCTTGCCCTCTCTTTGGAGGAGGAGGGAACGAGGCAACTGTATGTGCAGCTTCTCAACACCAAGAGGCAATGGGTGGAGGTGCAGCCTCACCTCGGGATACACCGTGGCACCCTGATGCCCCAGCAGGCAGGTGCCTCCGGGCTTCCCTGGCATCAGCATCATGTGGGCCTGGCTGGCTGCTCCTGCTGCTGCTTCACCTCCAGCAGGAGAGCCCCCGACAGCTCTGGCTGCTGCTTCCTGCCCCTGCTCAGGGCTTCCTGGGGTCCGTGGGTCCTGCAGTACCCCCCAGCTGCTGGGCGACTCCCATCTGGCACCATCGTCCCCGCAGAGCCCTCCTGGGAAGCCAGGCCTGGGGTGGGAGGCACACAGGGTGCCTCAGCTAAGCTCCCAGCCTGCCTTTCTGTTTCCCTTTGATGCTCTCCATGCAACCTCAGGCTGCTTCCTCTCCCTTTCTGGGCATCATCTTCTGCTGCTGTGCCTAGTCCATTTGAGCCCCTCCTTCTGCAAGATGGTGTGCTATGCTCAGAGCAGGGGTAGACTGAGGGGGGATAAAAGCAGAGGTGAGGAAGATGCCATCCTTTCCTTCAGGGAGTTCAGTAATAACACCACTGACAACTGCCACTTGTTGGGCACCTGCTATGCACTGGGTACTGTAGTAGACGCCTGACATGTGTTATCTCATGTAACTCTGACCACACCTCAGAGTTAGGGACTATTATCTCTAATTACAGATGAGAACAATGAAGCCCGGAGTGGGGAAATGAGTTGCCCAAGGTCACACAATCAGTTGGGATTTGAACCTTGATCTTCCAGACTCTGTGCAGAGCCCAAAACCTCACCTACTCTGTCCCAGGGCCACCAGGCCACAGGGAGGGTCTGAACGAAGGATGCGCTTGAGGGAAGACTCAGAGACAGGGGCCACCCAGAAGGCCCACCCCAGGAAGCCCTAAGCCAAGAGTTAGAGACGAGGGCCCAGGACTGATTGTAACTGGCCAGCTGTGTGACTTTGGGCGAGTCCCATCCCCTCTCTGGGCTTCAGTTGACCCATCTATCAAGTAAAGATCGGCCGTTCCCCAGGACTCGCCCCATTACCCAAAATGCCTTGCCCGTGCCCGCCTAGCTGGAGCCGCTGTCCAAGGTGCTAACCCTAGGCCCTCCCTTCCCAGCTGCCAAAGGCCATCGCTTAACTCCAGCCCATGCGTCAGTGGTGGCCATTTTGACCATTAATCATGATCTCCTGGCACTCAAGGGCTGTCTCCACCTCCTTTTCTAGTCTGGGGCTTGCTTCTCCTGTGCTCTGTATTTCTGATCAACGGGAACATGGCCCAGTCAGCATCACCTCCCCTTGATGTCCCTCCACTTCCATTTGCACAGGCCCTCGCCACACCTCCAGCCCACCTTTGTCACCATTTGTTGGGTGCTTTCTTTCTTGATCCCTACACCCCCATTCCCTCTTTAGAATGCCTCCTCTGCTGCTACAGAGCACGCATTCGTGAATGTTCCTGGGGTAGGGGAAAGAGCATGGCAGGTGTGGACTTGAGTCTGACAGGTGTGGACTTGAATCTGCCTCTGCCACATTCTAGTTGTGTGACTTTGGCAAGTCATTTTCCCTCTCTGGGCTGCACTTGCTGCTCAACATGTGCTTGTTGAATAGGGCATTTCCGGGAGTTGACTTCAGGTGAGCTGCATGTGTTCACATAACCCTGCAGTGCAAAGCAGTCTCTGAACTCCTTGAAAGGAGAGGTTCTTGGTCGCTTTTTGTTTTTTTGGAGACAGGGTCTCACTCTGTCGCCCAGGCTGTAGTGTAGTTGTGCAATCTCGGCTCACTGCAACCTCCACCTCCTGGGTTCAAGTGAATCTCTTGCCTCAACCTCCTGAGTAGCTGGGACCACAGGTGCATGCCATCACTCCTGGGTAATTATTTTTGTATTTTTAGTAGAGACAAGGTCTCACCATGTTGGCCAGTCAGGTCTCGAACTCCTGAGCTCAAGTGATCCTCCCATCTCGGCCTCCCATTGAGTCACATTTGAGCTCAACTTAGCCCCACTTTCTCCCATAAAGGCCAGGCTGTACTTTTCTCATGTCTCTGTCCTCCACATGGTCTTGTGCAACTACCATGCCCATAAATGCTTAATGCTTGTGGAATTGAATTGAGTGTATTCAGGGAGGGGAATAAGTAAAACCTTGTCAGTAGGCTGGGAAGGCTTCCTAGAGGAGGTGATTTTCCCCCACCCCTTTACAAAACAGGATTAAGAGGTTAGGACTTGGATTAAAGGAGCAGTGAGTCCTGGTAGAGGCCAGATGTGATCATGGCTCAGTTCCCCTACACATCCCTAACCCCTCTCAGCAGGTTGTCTGCAGTGGAGGACCTCAGAGTAGGTGTGCAGATGCAAGAGGAAGGAGGCCCAGTGTGAGGGTTGGGAGCCAGTGGGACAGTGGGTGACTGATTCTGCAGCCCTAAGGGACCCAGATATCCTAGAATGGGGGCTGGACATTTAAAGTGTATTCAGATGGGTGGTGGGAGGTAGAGTGGTGCCAGGGTAGAGGAATGGTCAAGTGGACTTGCGCAAGGCAGGAGGGTTCTGAAAATACCTCTGGGAAGAGGAGAGTCAACTTTGGCCTTAAAACTAGGAGCCTGGGAGGTGGAGGCAGAACCCAGAAAGGATTAAGAGCTGACAGCATGCCAGGCATTTTACTCTGAAGGTCTCATTAAATCATGGCATCAGTCCTGCAATTTGGCCTATTGTTGCCAGTTTAGAGGCCAAAACCAGGACTGAGAGTGGTGGAGGCTCTGGCTCAAAGTCACAGCTGGTGAAGGCTGGATTTGAATCCAGCTCTTCTGCTGAGGAAGGGACCTAGGTCAGAGACAGTGAAGCTGCAGAAATGGGGAAGGTCTTGGTTATGAGTTAAGGGAGGAGCGAGGAGTGATGTAGCCCTGAATGCCACCCAAACGGGAGTCACTGCTCAGTCCATGTGTCCTGCTGGGAAGGCCCATCTGGGTGCTGAGATGTTTCCTCTTGACAGAATTGGTACCAGTCTCTCCCATATATGGAACACTTCCTGTATCCCAGGCCCTGGGCCCAGCACTTCCCCTGAATCATTTCATTCCATCCTGACACCAGCCTTACAGATGACTGTTTGTCCCTTACTACTGTCCATCCCCATTTTACAGATGAGGGAACTGATGCTCAGAGAGGGGAAGTGGTGGCCCAGGGGCATGCAGTCAGTGAGGGGTGAACCAAGACTGACAGTAATGCCACTCTGAGCCCATGCCTTTAGCCCTCGATCTCCTGGATGCTGCTTGTGCTGAGTGGTGGGCTGGGGTGGGTGGCCCTGTCCTCAGGTGGCTCCTTATGGCAGTCACTGAGCCAGAGGCCCTGGGGCCTGTGTGCTGCTGCAGGAAGCACGAGGCTGGCCTCATTAGTGGCTCTGAAATGCCAAGCAGGCACAGCCCGCTGGGCCTCCTCATCTATTATGCATCTGGTGGGCAGGCCCCTGACGGGCAGCTGGCAGTGTATGGGATGGGGGAGCTAGCAGCTGCTTCCTGAGCCCATGGCCGCCACTATACCTCTGGGCAGGGATCTCCCAAGGCAAATGCCAAGGCCTCCTGCCTCATCCCCTTGGCCAAGCCAGGGTGAGGGGGTTCTACTGGGGACAGGGGCATGGATGCTGGTCCCCAGCTCATTAGCCTGGCTATCCTAGCAGCCACTTCTCTTTATTTTATTTTATTTTTATTTTTATTTTTTGAGACAGGGTCTCACTCTGTCACCCATGCTGGAGTGCAGTGGGGCAATCTCAGCTCACTACAGCCTCGACCTCCTGGGCTCAAGCGATCCTCCTCCCTCAGCCTCCCAAAGTGCTAGGATTACAAGTGTGAGCCACCATGCCCAGCCCCTGGCAGCCACTTCTAAGAGAGGCTGAGACTTCGATTGAGCTGGGGGTCATTTGGGACCAGAGTGGGCAGAGGTGGGCTGAAATAGAATCTTAGATGCCCAAGCTCCTGGCTGTACAGAGCCTCAGAGCGATAGAGCTGTGGTCATTTGTTCATCATTTATTCATCCAGCCACAGTAACCACTGAACACGTACTGTAGGCCAGGCATGGTTTTAGTTACTGCAGATTCAGCAGAAAATGAGACAGGCCTAGCCGCTATACTCAGAGAGCTTGGTTTGGGCAGTACTTCACCTCACTGAGCCTGGATTTCCTCATCTGTAAAATTGGGAATGGCGGAGGCAGACTATAAGTAAATAGACAAGGAAACAACCTCTGATGGGTACACTGAATTTCTTTCTTTCTTTCTTTCTTTTCTTTTCTTTTCTTTCTTTTTTTTTTTTTTTGAGACACGGTCTCACTCTATTACCCAGGCTGGGGTGCAGTGGTGCTATCTGGGTTCACTGCAACCTCCACCTCCCTGGTTCAAGCAATTCTCTGCCTCAGCCTCCTGAGTAGCTGGGATTACAGGCGCCCGCCACCATGCCCGGCTAATTTTTTTGTGTATTTTTAGTAGAGATGGGGTTTCACCATCTTGGCCAGGCTGGTTTCGAGCTCCTGACCTTGTGATCCTCCTGCCTTGGCCTCCCAAAGTGCTGGGATTATAGACGTGAGCCACCGCGCCTGGCCAGGTCCACTGAATTTCAAAGCAAGGCTACATGCTAACAAGAGCTGGTCCTTGCCAAGAGCTGAGCGCGTGCCAGGCTGTGTTTCAGAGCACTTTGCCCATGTTCATGGGTTTGATCTTCACAACAGCCCTGTGAGGCAAGACCGTTATGAACCCTGGTTTAGGGCTGGGGAGGCTGAGGCAAAGAGAGGTTAAGTAACCTGTTCAAGGTCCCTTGGCAAAGCTGAGATTGGAGCTTAAGTAGCCAGGCTCCAGTTTGCCTGTCACCCTGCGCTGTATGGCTGGAAAATGAAGGAGTCCTGGAAAGCCTTTCTGAAGAGGGGGTGTTTGAACCAACACCTGAAGGATGAGAGGAGCTGGCCATGGGGGAGCTGGCAGGGTGTCCAGACAGAGGGAGCAGCAGGTGCAAAGGCTCTGAGGCAGGGATGAACCTAGTGCCAGAGAGATGCCCTGCTTCCAGGAAGGATCCCCTATAGCTTCAGGAGACAAGAGAAAAATCCCCTCCACATGCATTGTGGCTCTGGGACTGCCACTGTTTGGCTGCGTGATCTTGAGAAGTGGGTCCCCATCTCACTTGTGCACAACCCTGCTATCCCACGTGTATTCTCAGCATCATGAAGAGAGGACTCTTGCAGCCCTGAGGTCCCTGGTCTGGTTGGCCCTGTGTGCCCCTATCTCCTGGTGATGCTCAAACTCTGGTCTATTTGTCTGAGATGCATGGGAATATTTGAATTCTGTTAGGTAGACCTGAGTTGAAATACCCAATTCAACTTCCACTTACTTGCTGTGTGGCCTTACCCCAACTACTCTGCCTCTCTGAACCTCAGATTGTCCATAACAATGGAAACAGTATTGCTTCGAATGAACTGAGTGCAGAGTGTATGCGCAGGGGGATGCTCTCCCTTCTAACTAAGCATTTGCATTTTGAGAGGAAAGACTCATTCATCCAAAGAGAGATTCTCTAGTGATAGAATTTTAGGCACTGTGGTGGCCACAGCGGGTGAGTAGATGGCTAAGGAGGGGATTTTCTTTTTTTCTTTTTTCTTTTCTTTTTTTTTTTTTTTGAGACAGAGTCTTGCTGTCTTGCCCAGGCTGGAGTGCAGTGGCACGATCTTGGCTCACTGCAACCTCCGCCTGCCAGGTTCAAGCATTCTCCTGCCTCAGCCTCCTGAGTAGCTGGGATTACAGGCGCGTGCCACCATGCCCAGCTAATTTTTGTATTTTTAGTAGAGACGGGGTTTCACCATGTTGGTCAGGCTGGTCTCGAACTCCTGACCTCATGATCCGCCCGTCTTGGCCTCCCAAGGTGCTAGGATTACAGGCGTGAGCCACCACACCCAGCCTCGGAGGGGATTTTCTGATAGCCGAGATCCTGGAAAGGCCTTCTGAGTTCAGGATCTTCCCCAAAGTTCATTCATTCAGCAAACTAATTCAACAAGCATTTAGTGTGGGGACACCCTCCTAGGGCCAAACCCTGTGCTGGGCGTTGGGGACATGGTGGTGGAGAAAATAGATGAGGCCACTTCTTCTGGGTTCAGAGTCTAGAGAGGGTCATAAGGAAAGAGGTGGTCTGATGGGAATGACATGTGCTGACTAGGGAGATGTGAGGGTTGCTGAGATCTCAGAGAAGGGACTCCTGCCCACATCTGGGAATCAAGGAGGGCTTCCTGGAGGAGGTGACTCAAAAGTCGAAGTGGGCCAAGTGGCTGTGTGTGTGTGTGTGTGTGTGTAGTGGGGAAGGGAGGTGCACTGTATGAGAATGTTCCAGGGACAGGAGGTGGCAGGTCAGCAATGTGGAGGAGAAAAGTGTGTGGTGGCACGTGCTGGATTCAAGACTGAGTTGGGCCTGACAGGTGAAGGGAAGAGAGACAGCCACCAGATCATGTCCCTGCAGGCCCTGCTGGGACTTCTGTGGGCTACGCTGGAAGGCTCTGAACCCCCCAGCCACCATGGGAAGAGGCCTGCTAGGGTGCCAGTCGCCCATCCTCCTCCCTGCTCCAAGGAGCTGCTGTGTGAGACTGAGTCAGTCCGCAGCTCAGGGAGGCCCTGACTGCTCTTAGTGCAGGGCTGTGGAAGCCCTGGAGCCAGAGTCTGGGCTGGGACCGCAGATGCTGTCTCGGCCACCAGCTGGCTGGGTGACTTCTCTGGATCTCAGTTTCCTCGCCTGTAACATGAGGGCAATAAAAGTACTACCTGGAAGTTTGGTGGGGGGATTAAATGAGATAATGGGTGCCAAGGCCTGAAACCAGGGCCTGGCACAGAGCACGTACTCCGTCGATGCCAGCTATTGCGGTTACTGCCGTCATCGTGGTCATGGTTACCTGCTGCGCCTGCAGTGGGTGTGGAATTGCGCTTGGTGTGTAGACTCTGTCCTCTGGAAGCTTGCTGCCTGCCAGGGGGTGACCTGCCTGCCTACACGTGACTGTACACCCCAGCCGTGGGCACTGGCCTTAGGCACTGGCCCTGAGAACACTGGCTTTGGAGTCTGATGCGCCTGGTGCCAGGTCCTGGCCAGTGACCTTGAGGAGTCCGTCACCTTGCTGAGCCTTGGCTCATTCCTTTGTGCAGTGGGGGTGTTCATGGCCCCTGCCTCACGGTGAGTGAGAGGCAGTGAGGAGGTGCTTTTAAAGGGCCGGCCGGTGTAACAATGCAGCTGTTTCTGACCCCATGCTGCAGGAGGGAAGAAATACGTGCCTCGGACCCAAGTGACCTAGAGAAACGTCACCCTCCCTCTCGGAGGCTCATTTTCATACCTATGAAATGGGAAGGTTGGCTGTGATACACTCTGATGTGCTGGGGTTCTAGTGGAGTTAGCTTGTCCCTAAGTTTGACCTGGTCCAGCTGTTTGCTGTGTGACATTGGGCTAGAGACTTAACCTCTCTGAACCTCAGTTTCCATGCCTGCAAACGGGCAATGTTCACCTCCTGGGATCTTTCAGGGCTTCCATTAGCCACTCGTTAATTCAACAAATACTTACGGAGTTCCTACCACATGCCAGGTACTAGTCTAAGAACTGGGGATGCAGCAGTGAACCTGACAGACACGGTCCCTGCTTCACGCACGTTATCCTCCAGTGCAGGAGACAGACAGCTAAGGTAGCTTCAGATGGGTAATGTGTAGTACGGATGGGGTGGGTGCAAGGCCTGGCTTTGCCAAGGGTATCAGGGAGGGGCCTCTCTGAGGCCTGAATGGGAAGGAGCTGGCTGTGGGAAGAGTAGTCCAGGCAGAGGGCAGAGAAAGTGTAAAGGATTGGGGGCAGGAATAGGACCCCTTCCCCCGCCCCAAAGCTGGAACATTCCAGATCATCTCCTGGCAACAGGTGGAGGTGGCTGAGAAGGCAGAGAGGCTGGAAGCCCACTTCTTTCAGATCAGGAACTGCTCCCCAGTCAGGTGTGGTGGCTCATGCCTGTAATCCTAGCACTCTGGGGAGGGAGGTGGGTGGATCACCGGAGGTCAGGAGTTTGAGACCAGCCTGGCCAACATGGTGAAACCCTATCTTTACTAAAAATACAAAAAAAAAAAAAAAAAAAAAAATAGCTGGGCGTAGTGGTGCATGCCTGTGATCCCAGCTACTCAGGAGACTGAGGCAGGAGAATCGCTTGAACCCAGGAGGTGTAGATTACCATGAGCCGAGATCACACCACCGCACTCCAGCCTGGCCAACAGAGCAAGACTCCATCCCACACACACACAAAAAATAACTGCTGCCCACAAGACAGGCCCGGTGGGGTGGTGGGGAGTGTGGGCAGCCATGGAAGACCAGGCTTGGCTTGAATCTCAAGTGAGCTGGGCTGTGCAGGCAGGAGGCTGGGCTCCAACCTGTAGGAGCAGGCAGGGGTGGAGCTCACTGCAGGGCAGAGTCAGGCCTCCAGCCTGGAGGCCACCTGACTGGACCTACCTGGCGCAAAGACCCTGGACCTATTTTAGTCGGGGGTAAGGGAACTGGTGCTTGTTCTCCCCTCACCCCAGCCAGCCTGGGCACTGGCCCCAGGTTGCCTTGGCTTTTCCCAGCCCACCTGCCTGCAGGCTGAGGAAAGGTTCTTTGAGATGACCCATTACATGTACACACACACATATTTCCCTACTCACACTCATAGGCTTGACCCTCGTAGAGACAGCTTCATCATGAACATAGAGGCACAGACATACACATTCATTCATGCAGCAGATCAGACCCAAACAGACCCAGGCATGACCTGAAGAAACCCCATTTCTAGCAGGAGAGACTGACAGTGGCTTAATGGTCACACCATGAAATGTGCAAACGCAACAGGTAAATCCATGAAGGCCCAAGACAGGCTTCTGGGAAAGCTGGTCAGGTTGGGAGCAGCTTCTCCTGGTCTGGGGAGGGGCCTCTGGAAGACTGAATACAGACATAGCACCTGAAATGTGATCCAGGCGGACGGGAAGAGGGTAACAGGCAGGGGGCACAGCGTGTGCAGTGGCCTGGAGGTGGGAAGGAGCACCTCGGGTTTGAGGAGCGGAAAGGAGTCTGGAGAAGGAGGAAAGATGCCCTGGATGAGGCCAGAAACAGTGGGCGGGCGGGAGGGGGGCCGGGGATGGGGAGCAGACACGCAGGGCCTCGTGGGCCACGTGAGGCGGGCGTCTGGATCCTGCTCGCGGCGGGAAGCCATTGGGGCCTTCTAGGCAGGTGGGTGGTGTGATCAGATCCAAACATGCGACACAAGCGCTTTCCCTCCCACACCCATTCACGCTCCTGCCGGGGCCTCCCATCTCCATTCTCACCCACAGTCACACACACCCTCTCGCACCACCAGGCAGAGCTGCGGAACACCCGGTGCCGACTCCCAGGAAAAGTGTCAGACGCTGCCGCGCCCACCAGCTGAGTCTGTGCGGCAGGGCCCTGTGGTCCAGCCAGGGTGGATCCTTGCTCACTCCACATCCGCACAGATGTGCCTGTGCCCCCTGCCTGCCCCCACAGGAGTGAGGTCATAACTTCTCTACACGTGCAAGGTGGCTTCTAGCTTAGGACGTACTTTCAGGTGCATTCTCTCATTTAATGCTCTCAGCAGCCCTGCAGGGAGAAATTCTCAACACCATTTTATAGCCGAGGAAACAGAGGCTCAGAGAGGTGAAGGGACTCTCCCTAGGCCACACAGCTAGAGCTTGGCACAGGCAGGATTTGAACTCAGTTCCGTTTGACTTCCAGGTCTTGTTCTCTGGCCCATCCAGACTCAGACACACTCAGGTGTGATTGTCACCTTTCCAGGCTGTCACTGAGAAGGTGACAAGTGACCTTCAATGCCAAATCCATCCACAAACAGGTTGATCAACACAGAAAGTTATTTAGAGCTCCAGGGAAGGGCCTGGGCTAGCACGTGCCCACCTGCCTGGTGACCCTGAGGCTTCTGGGGGTAGTGCCAGGGGTGGGGCTGGGCACCTGCCAGCCTGGGGCAGCTCAGGGCATGGAGCCCGCGCTAGGAGCAGAGCCTACATTTGCATTTACAAATGAGGTAGACAGCCCTGTCCCCACACATGCTAACCCGGCTGGCCTGGCTTGCAGGACGTGACAGCTGAAGTCCCAGGGCACATCCCTGGGCCCAGCTGCCTGGGCCGCTTCTGTGCTGCCTCTGCTCTTCCCTGACCCTCGGAGCAGGTTGTCTAATGCCTAATGTAGGGGAAAGAGTGTGGGCTTGGGAGCCAGCCAGAATGGGGGTGCAACCCAGCTCTGTAACGCCTGGCTCAGGGACATTGGTCATGGTGTTTAGTCTCTTTTCGTGTCTGCTTCTCCCCCTTGGAATAAGGGGTGAGTCATACCTCCCTCTCAAGGTGATGGAAAAGGGTAAAGCAGTCAGGTGCTCAGGGAGCTGAGTCATAGTGAGTGCTCAGCTCTCTAAAATCTTTAATTTTTTTCTGATTACACAAATACTAAGTGTTCATTATAAACATCCAAACCGTGCAGAAAAGTATTTGCCACAGAAGGCAGAAGTTCCTAGTGGTCCTGCTTCTCAGAGATAAGCCATGTAAACTTCCTTTTTGTTTTTGTTTAAAGAGAGAGAGGACGGACAGACAGACACAGCCCAACTGGGCTTCATCCCACTCAAAATTCTGAGGGCTTTTGGGCCTCAGGGTCCCATACGCAGCAAGCCCCTTTTCTCTCTTTTTTTTTTTTTTTTTGAGACAGAGTCTTGCTCTGTCGCCCAGGCTGGAGTGCAGCGGTGCAATCTTGGTTCACTGCAACCTCTGCCTCGTGGGTTCAAGCGATTCTCCTGCCTCAGCCTCTTGAGTAGCTGGGATTACAGGCATGCGCTACCATGTCCGGCTAATTTTGTATTTTTAATAGAGATGGGGTTTCACCATGTTGGTCAGGCTGGTCTGAAACTCCTGACCTCAAGTGATCCACCTGACTTGGCCTCCCAAAGTGCTGAGATTATAGGTGTGAGCCACCACGCCTGGCCTTTTTTTCTTTTTCTTTTTTTAATAGGATCTTGCTCTGTTACTCAGGCTGAAGTACGGTGGTGCAATGTTGGCCCACTGAAGCCTCAACCTCTCAGGCTCAATCAGTCTTCCCACCTCAGCCTCCTGAGTAGCTGGGACTACAGGCATGCACCACCATACCCGGCTAATTTTTGTGGTTTTTTTTTTTTTGGTAGAGATGGGGTTTTGCTATGTTGCCCAGGATGGTCTTGAACTCCTGGCTTCAAGAGATCCGCCTGCCTTGGCCTCCCAAAGTGCTAGGATTACAGGCATGAACCACCACTCCCGGCCAGCCATGTAAACTTTGACATGTAATTTTAAATTTTTACAAATGAGATTTTTGTTGTGTGCAGCCCGCTTTATTCACTTAACAATATGCCTCAAACCCCCTTTTCCATCAAGACTAAAGACCTTCTTTGTCATTGCTGTATAGTATTCCATGGTTTGATATATTTAACTAATCTCCTTGTAATGGACATTGAAGTGGCGTCCAGATGTTTGTGGTTGCAAACCCTGCTTCATGACGTTTTTGTTCATATATCTTTATGCATTTGTGTTATATTTCTGGAGAATAAATGCCTAGAAATGGGGTTGCTGGACCAAAGAATATGCACATTTTAACATCCATTGCCTCTGCCCTCAGTCACAAGGATCCTAGAGTCATCAAGAGGCAAAGAATCCCAGATGTGGAGCTGGATGCAGTGGCTCACTCCTGTAATCCCAGGACTTTGGGAGGCTGAGGCAGGTGGATCACTTGGATCCAGGAGTTCAGACCAGCCTGGGCAACATGGTGAAACCCTGTCTCTACAAAAAAAAAAATTAGCCGGATGTGGTGGCATGCACCTGTGGTCCCAGCTACTTGGGAGGCTGAGGTGGGAGGCTTGCTGGAGCCCAGGAGGCAGAAGTTGGAATGAGCTGAGATCTCACCACTGCGCTCCACCCTGGGCGACAAAGTGAGACCCTGCCCCCAACCACCACCAAAAAAAAAAAAAAAAGAAAAAAAAGAATTTCAAATGTGGGAGGCGCCTTGAGGTCCTCTAGTCAAACCCCCCACCGCTCCTCCCATTCCCACACCTTCAGATCTCCCTGGCTGCACCTCTGAGAAGCTCACTCTGCCTTTGCTTGATGCAGAGCTCGGTACCTTACATGGCAGGTTGCTTAGGTTGCTTTCCCTTCCTCCCTCCCTCCCTCCCTTCCTTCCTTCCTTCCCTCCTTCCTTCCTTCTTTCCTTCCTTCCTTTTCCCTCCTCCTCCTCCTCCTTCTTCTTCTTCCTTTCTCTCTCTTTCTTTCTTTCTATTTGATATGGAATTTTGCTCTTGTTGCCCAGGCTGGAGTGCAATGGCATGATCTCGGCTCACTGCAACCTCTGTCTCCCTGGTTCAAGTGATTCTCCTGCCTCAGCCTCCCGGGTAGCTGGGATTACAGGCGTGTGCCACCACACCCGGCTAATTTTTGTATTTTTAGTAGAGATGGGGTTTCTCCACGTTGGTCAGGCTGGTCTCAAACTCCCGACCTCAGGTGATCCGCCTGCCTCGGCCTCCCAGAGTGCTGGGATTATAGGCATGAGCCACCATGCCCTGCCTAGATTGCTTTACTCTTGGGCAGCTGTGTTTGTCCCATCGTTTCTACCTTCTCACAACTTCCACCTAGGAGTCTTGTCTCAGTCCTCAGGCACCTACAGAGGAAGGAAGAAAGGAAGGAAGAGAAGGGAAGGCCAAGAAATGCTCATGGTGAATGTTAAGCACTTTACACCAATGAACTCATTTAACCCTCAGAGGTCAGCACTGCTATCCCCATTTTATAGATGAGGAAGCTGAGGTTCATAGTGGTTAAGTAACTTGTCCAAGGTCACACAGCTGTTATGTGGCAGAGTTAGGATTCACACTCAAGGATCTGGTTCCAGAGCCCACACTGACGCTACACTGCCTCTCCAAGCAGGAGCCTGTAATTTATTGAGCACCTACTGTGTCCTCAGCTCTAGGCTAGTCAGGTTGTCCATATAATACCTAATTTATTCCACACAACAACCCTGCAAAGTTGGTGTTACTCTCCCATTTTGTAGCTGAGGAAACTGAGGCTCAGAGAAGAGAAGCGACTTAGAAGAGTCTAAGGTCCTCTCCACTGGGAAAGCCCTCCTCCAGGGTTCTGCTTCCAGCCAATCCTTGGTGGACTCAGTTTCCACTTTCTCATCCTCCCATTTGTCCTCTGTAGGATGAGAGAGCCGGCCTGAGACCCAATTTTTAGTAGAGAAACTGAGGCTTGGAGAGGTTATGGTGACTTAATCCTGCACACACTGTGATCTGGGGGCAGAGCTAGGGCTTCCCCATGTCACCTTTGGTTAGGAGATGGAGACCTTGTCTATCCCCGTGGGGGTTTCGCCTTGGCCTGGGCGGTCACCCCGCCTGGGGAGTTGTGAGGGGCAGCAGGTACTTCTGCTCACCAGACTGGCCTGGAGCCTATGAGGCAGCAACCCCAGCCCCAGCTAGGGCTGGTGCAGAGCGGGAGGGAAGGATTAAGCAAGGCCTCAGCGCTGGGGGACTCACTGTCTAGGCAGTGAAGCCAGAGGCTCCTCAGGAACAGTCCAGGCAGGTATCTTTGGGGCTCTGCTTTGAGATTGGGGAGGCCTGGTTCACCCCACTCTGATCCCAGCACCCAGCACCATTGTCCAGTCCAGAGCAGACCTCAGGACATGTGTTCTGAATGAATGACTGAGCAGAGGAATGAAGGGCAGATGGGGGAGTGGGTAGATGACCGAGTGGGTGAGTGAGCGAAGGAATGCCTGGAGCTCAGAGAAGGGAGACCCCCTGGGCTGCGGAGGCTGGGGAGGGACAATGAGGTCAATGTAGGGAGTGAGGAGAGACAGAAAGCGTAGGCGGCTGTAATACCATGTATGGGCTGACGGGTGCTGGGAAGGTCACCCTGGCCCAGACTTGCCCATCAGTGGGAGCTGTGTCCTGCGTGGACGTGGGCAAGGGGCAGAGCAGCTGGGGCTGAGCTTCGGGGTGGAAGCTTGGAAGTCACGATCTCCATCCAGGCTCCAGTTTTCTTCCAGGCAGAATGGAGATTAGCGTTACTGCTCTGTGTTCCTCAGGAGGCTGTTGAGAGGGTTGATGGCAAAGGCAGTTTGTAAACTGGAAAGTGCCAGGCTGGGGAAGCAGATGATGTTGCCCGGCAGGAAGAGGCCCTGCGGCCGGGTCATCTCAGAGTCACTCCTCCTCCTTACCCCAGTGCAGGGGAGGAGTCAGTCCACACTGAAGTCCACGGTGGGGTGGGAAGGGTCAGGTTTTGGCCACAGTGGGGCTCAGGCCACCTGAGCAAGGGAGACAGATGCTGGATAGACAGCAGGTAAATGGGTGGCCTGGTTCCCAGATGCTGTGCCCTGGGCAGGGACCGGTCCCGTGACCACCTCTCTAGGCTGCCAACCTGTTATTTGTTCAGGAGGCCTCTGCCTGGCCCAGCTCCGGGATCCGGGTGTCTCGGCATGCAGCCAGCATGGGGCGAGGGTGGCGGCCCCATGTGCCACCTTTCTGCCCATCCCTCTGCCCAGCTTGGGGCCTGAGTCTCCCACCCACACCCCCAGGGGGACCCTGCCAGCTCTGTCACTTGGTAGCTGTTGAGGCCCTTGGCCCATCATAAACCTCGCTAAGCCTCTGCCTCCTTATCTCTGAAATGGGTGAAGATAGCATCCTGAGGTCAGGGTTGTTGTCATAAGGATTGAATGACATCACAGTGCCCGCATGGCAAACAGTCCCCCTGCCGCTCCTCTACCCCATCGCCACGCTCCCTCTAGAGTCCTGGGAGAGGTCAGCGGTGCCCAGGGAAAGGGGACGCAGGAGCCTCCCGTGCCTGTGCCTGTCTGTTTAGGCTCCCAGTGGGCTGGGGAAGAGGGGGCCAGCCTCTCCAGACCTAGCTTTGGAAACCTGCTCAACTGGCTGCCCCGGCCACCTTCCCTGGCACTTTGGCAGGGACAGGGGCAAGCCAAGGGGAGGGCAGTGCCGGCTGGTTGAGCTCAGAAAACAATGGGCTTCTGTGGCCCCCCCTGGGAGGGGGCAGTTCTGGGGCAGCCACTTGGTTCTGGTTTCAGGAGATTCGAGTCCCCTCAGACCCGATGCCCAGGGCTAGGAGACCCGGCTCTGGCAGCCTCCCAGCCCTCATCCAAAGGAGCCTCTCTCAGGGTTGCCCTCCACAGCCCTCTTGTCACTGGGAGGTCTGTGCCCTTGTCCTCATCCTCCACCCCACATGGGTGGTAGAACTTGGTAGAACCAGGTTGATCTCCTGGAAACCAGGAAGACCCCAGGGAACTGGACCCAGGCCTTCCCCTCCTGACTTCTGATGACCAGTGCTGGACTGGCCGGAACCCCTCAGGCCCCTGTTCCAGGCTGCTGCCCCCAACAAATTCTTCTCTGCCCTGTGTTCATTGGCTCCCTGAACCCCTCCCCCGCCCTTCCAGACCACTCCCTCTTTCCGTGTCCGGTCTCCCAGCCTGTGTGCAGTGGGTGGCTGTCCTCAGGGTGGGCTCCTCCTGCTCTTGCTCCAGGCACTGTCACCTGTCCAGATCCCCATTCCCCTGCTCCCGGTCCCAGCCTTCTTGCCTTGATGGTCCTGTACCACCTGCCCTGGCCACCAGAGTTTCACCTGGTTAAGTTGAATTTCAAAGCATCAATGGTTCACTAGGCAGAAAAGCAGGAGAAGGCACCCCCAGCAGAGGGGGGATGCCTGTGAACAGTGTGGCTGGTTAGGAAAGCTGCCTGCAGCCTGGGGAGGTTAGGACAGAGCCAGGACAGGCGGCTGGGGCAGGACAGGAAAGGGGAGGTATGAGGTTGAGGCTGGAGGGAGTCAGCAGGGGCTGGACCCACTGGGAGACCACCATCCAGGGCAGCTATCTCCGGGGGGCCAAAGGGCCAAGCCCACCACCCAGGACAGCCCCACCACACTTCTGGTGCCCTGAAAGGGTTGGGCTCTCCAGGAGAGTGGCCAGTAATAATAATTACAAGCACTTTATAGCAACTCTATGAGGTGGGTACATTATCTCTCATTTTGCAGATGAGAGAAAAAGACAGGACCCTCTCACCACCCTCCAGCTGGTTAACAGTTGAGAATCACCCCAGGAAGGCATCTGGCCACCTGTGCTTGGTCTCCCCCTCTGCCCAACCATTCCTGAGTCTGACCCTCATGTTTTGTTGGTCTGTTTCCATTGTATAGATGGGGTCTTGCTCTGTCGCCAGGGCTGGAATGCAGTGGCACCATCATGGCTCACTGTAGCCTGGAACTTCTGGCTCAAGTGATCCTCCCACCTCAGCCTCCTGAGTGCCTGAGACTATAGGTGTGAGCCACTGCAGTGGGCTGGTTTTTAAATTATTTTGTAAAGATGAGGGCTCACTTTGCTGCCCAGGCTGGTCTCGAACCCCTGGCTTCAAGTGTTCCTCCCACCTCAGCCTACCAAAGTGCTGGGATTACAGGCATGAACCACTGAGCCTGGGCTGACCCTGCTGTTTTGCAGAGTATGGAACTCCCTTGAGATCTGCCCACCTTGGACTGGTGGAAGGCCTGTGTTCTTATCCCTGATCTGCTGCTCAAGGCCTTACTGGCTGACTTTGAGGTCGTGTTTTCACCTCTCCAAGCCTCAGTTTGCCCTTCTGGGAATTGGGGATCCTAGTGACTGCCTTATCTCCACTCCAGTTCCGGTGAGAGCCCCAGGAGTGAGCAGATAAAGAAGGCTTTTGAAAAGTACAAAGAGCTGCACTCACGATGGTGCGATTATTATTGTTACCTCGATGCAGAGATAAGGGAGGGGGAGGAGGTGCAGTGACAGTTGCCAAGAAACCGAGGAGCTGTCAGCAGCGGCTTCCGGCCGGGCCCATCCCACTTAGGAGCTGGGCCCTTCCCCCACACCCTTGCTTCACCCTTTCCCTGGAAAAGATGGGTGCTCTCCCCGAGAGGGAGAGATAGCCGCCACACAGACACAGGGGCTGAAGGTGACCCCGGAATGTGCCTGGCCCAGACTCCAGGTTGGCTCCAGCTTTCCATGTGACCTTGGGCGGGTCACCTCCTCTCTGGCTGCTCCCATTTCATGTGTTAGAGGAGGCAGCGTGCAGGTGTCCAGGCCAGACAGAGCAGAGCCGGAGCTGGGCCTAGGGAAGGCGCTTGGCGGTGGCTGCAGGAGCCAGGGCCGTGATGGGAGGTCACTGGGGTAGGAGGCCAGGTGACGGGACTGAGGGCCTGGGCTGAGGGCAGTGGGATGCACGCTGTGGAAGGGACACTGGACTGGAGTCACACCTCAGCCCTGCCCTTTCCCAGTGTGCGACCTGGGGCTTGTCACTGAACCTCTCTGAGCCTCAGTTTTCTCATCTGGAAAAAAGGTTTATATCTCATCTGGATTTCTTTTTTGTTTTTTGTTTTTGTTTTTGTTTTTTGAGACAGAGTTTTGCTCTTGTTGCCCAGGCTGGAGTGCAATGGCGTGATCTCGGCTCACTGCAACCTCTGCCTCCTGGGTTCAAGTGATTCTCCTGCCTCAGCCTCCCAAGTAGCTAGGATTACAGGCGCGTGGCACTACTCTCAGCTAATTTTTGTATTTTTAGCAGAGATGGGGTTTCGCCATGTAGGCCAGGTTGGTCTCAAACTCCTGGCCTCAGGCGATCCACCCGCCTCAGCCTCCCAAAGTGCTGGGATTACAGGCGTGAGCCACCGTGCCCAGCCTCATGTGGATTTTTAATAAGTTGCTGTGGCTCTGGAATGAGACAATGCCAGTGTAAGCTCCAGGGTGCTGCACAGATGTGACCACGGTCATGACGGGGGGAAGGAGGAGAAGGGAGAGCACCCCATGTCCCGGCATGCTCTGGGCTCCCCGCAGCTGCTGCCGCCCAGGAGGAATGCAAAGCATTTTAAGCTGAGCCAGGCCAGGAAGTTGGATGGTTTTTGGAGACATGGGGAAGGGATAGAGACCAGGGGGACAGCCATGATGTGAACTGAATGGAGAAGACCAGGAGGAGACCAGGGTGGGATAGGAGAGAGAAGGGGAGGGACAGAGAGGTTCGGGTTCGTGAAGTGGGAGGAAACGACCACATTGTGGGTGGTCTGCAGAGGCCAGAGGAAGAAGGGGATTGGAGGGGTGCTGGGAAAGGTGGGGCAGAGATGGGCGAGCTGGTGAGGAAGGCTGAGCAGGAAAGGACGTGAAGCAGAGAAGGGCAGGGGGCTGGTGAGGAGGGAAGAGGCTTTCATTCATTGCTTCAAAAGTATTTATTGGGGCCAGGTGCAGTGGCTTATGCCCCAATCCTAGTGCTTTGGGAGGCCAAGGTGGGAGGCTCATTTGAGGCCAGGAGTTCCAGACCAGCCTGGGCAACACAGCAAGACACCCATCTCAACAACAACAACAACAAATTTATTTTTAATTAGCCGAGCACACACCTGTAGTCCCAGCTACTAGGAGGCCGAGGGGGAAGGATCACTTGAGCCCAGCAGTTCAAGGCTGCAGTGAGCCATGATCATGCCACTGCACTCCAGCTTGGGTGACAGAGCAAGACCCCATTTCTTAACAACAACAAAAGGTCAGGGGCCGTGGTTCATCCCTGTGATTGCAGCACTTTGGGAGGCTGAGGTGGGAGGATCTCTTGAGCCCAGAAGTTCCAGACCAGCCTGGGTAACATAGGGAGACCTCATCTCTACTAAAATTAGCTGGGCATGGTGGTGCCTGTAGTCCCAGCAACTTGGGAGGCTGAAGAGGGAGGATGGCTTGAGCCTAGGAGTTTAAGGCAGCAGTGAGCTTTGATCACGCCACTGCACACCAGCCTGGGCAGCAAAAGCAAGATCCTGTCTCAAAAAACAAAAACAAAAAAAAAAGGGAAAAAGAAAAAAGTATTTATTGAGCAACTGCTATTTACTAAGTGTCAGTGTGGTAGAGTGTTAAGGGCACTGCAACCAGATGTTGGGGGAGGTCAAATCTTCAGACTTTCATTTACTGTGTGTGACCTTGGACAAGTTACTTAACCTCTCTGTGTCTTAGTTCCCTCCTTTGAAAAATGCAAATTAAATGAGTTAATACAATAAAGTAGAGCAGAGCCTGCACATAGTAAGCTCTGTATCAGCTGTGTCTGCCGTTGCTGTTGTTACTATTACCTTTCCAACTTGACTTGAGGTGCTGGGTCGTGTTCCTGAGCTGGAAGTTGTAAGGCTCTGTGGGGAGGCCCACAGGATTGGACATACATGTTATAAAGTTCAGATCTTGGGCTCTGAAGTCAATAAACCTGTGTCCAAATGCCTGCCCTGCCTCATTGCCTGTGTGAGCTTGGGCAAGTTAATGCACCTTTCTGAGCTTCGTGTGGAAAGCAGGAGGTTTCTGAACATCTGCCTCATTGGGGAACTGTGAGGATTAAATTAAATTATGCAAGACGCCCGGTAGGACGTGGCTTTGTCATTCCTGTCCCTCTTCTACCCCTTCAGGTCTGGGGATGGATGGGCAGGCAGTGCCCAGAGCCTCCAGTTTCCTTCTCTGTCCCCATCCTGGAGCCCCTCCCTTCCCCTGCCCCTTACGGCCTCAGCAGTGGCTTTTTAGGTGGAGTTGCCTTCGGGGGACAGGACTGTGGCCAGCCAGGAACTGGAGAGCCAAGGGCCCTGGGATGGGGTCCCAGGTGCAAGCCAGAGCACCCTGGCCTTCAGAGGCTGCTCTGGTTCTGCACCCACATGAGCAATCCTGAGTGAAATGGACACCTACACATGGGGAGACTGAGGCAGAGAGGGTTCTGGAAGGGGGTTTGTCAGGGACTGCTGCATGGCTATCATATGAGCCTAGGGGAAGACAGAAGGGCACCGCTGGACTAGCCTGATCACAAGCAACAGCCACCACTGGGCAGCCACAGCCGCACCCAGCACTCCAGCTTTACCGGGCTTCTACCCCAGGACTTCCTGACCCCCAGGCAGCCTCTGCCCTCCACCCCACTGCAGGATCCCTACTTCCTCTAGGGCATGTACTTTAAATTCCAGCTCCATCCCCCATTCGTTAGGGGAAGTGGCTTCACCTCTCTGAGCTTCAGCCTCTCCATCTGTGAAAATGGAGAGAAATAACACCAACCTTCCTGCACAGTAGTCAGGGGAGAGTATATGCTTGACGCAGTCCCAGTCACATAGTAGGTCTCGCCAAAGAGTCCCCATGGGAGCCTCAGTGGAATTGCCTGGAAGCCACCCTCCCTCCCTTCCTTCCTTCCTTCCCACCTCTTTTTTTTTTTTCTGAGGCGGAGTCTCCCTCTGGAGCCCAGGCTGGAGTGCAGTGGTGTGATCTTAGCTCACTGCAACCTCTGCCTCCCAGGTTCAAGCAATTCTCCTGCCTCAGCTTCCCAAGTAGCTGGGGTTATAGGTGCCCACCACTGTGCCCAGCTAATTTTTGTATTTTTTTATTTGAGATGGAGTCTCATTCTGTCGCCAGGCTGGAGTGCAGTGGCGCAAGTTCAGCTCACTGCAACCTCCGCCTCCCAGGTTCAAGCGATTCTCCTGCCTCAGCCTCCCAAATAGCTGGGGTTATAGGTGCCCACCACTGCGCCCAGCTCATTTTTGTATTTTTTTATTTGAGACGGAGTCTTGCTCTGTCGCCAGGCTGGAGTGCAGTGGCACAATCTCAGCTCACTGCAACTTCCACCTCCTGGGTTCAAGCGATTCTCCTGCCTCAGCCTCCCGAGTAGCTGGGACTATAGGCGTGCACCACCATGCCCAGTTAATTTTTGTATTTTTAGTAGAGACGGGGTTTCAACATGTTGGCCAGGATGTTCTCGGGATCTCTTGACCTCATGATCTGCCCACCTCGGCCTCCCAAAGTGCTGGGATTACAGGCGTGAGCCACCACGCCTGGCCTGTATTTTTTTTTTTTTTTTTTTTCAGTAGAGATGGGGTTTCACCATATTGGCCATGGTTGGCCAGGCTGGTCTTGAACTGCTGACCTCAGGTGATCCGCCCGCCTTGGCCTCCCAAAGTGCTGGGATTACAGGTGTGAGCCACCACGCCCAGCCTGCCCGTAACTATTTCTATGGACCTCTCTTTAGTCCCCACCCTCCCACTCCAGACTCTCCCCATGTCAGTGTACCCTGCAATATGCAGGAACCTGTGCGTAGGGACGTTCCTTTGCTCACAACCCTTCAGTGACTCCCAACCTTCATTCATTCATTCAGTCATTGAACAAATAGTGAAACTTGGGGAACGAGAGTTTACCATGAACAAATGATGTGAAAGTTTTCATTGAGTGAGTTCCCATGAGCTGCCCAGGCTCTGCGATGAATGTTTTTGGAAACTGAGGCTGAGAGAGGCTGTGTCACTAACCCAAGCTCACCTAGCCAGTCAGTGTCTGAGACTATCTCCCCCACACTGATGCCACAGGCTTGAAATGCCACTGCCACCATATCTGTCCTTTTGGGTCAAGCATTGCCCAGCGCAGACCCCTCTTGTGAGATGCCATCACTCCTGGGAGGTGGAGAGGACTCTAGTGCATAAGTGGGGCTGTGGATGGTTCCTCTGGGCCATTTCTCCTGCTGGAGTAGCTGGGCTGAGTGGAATTAGAAGGGAGGCTCAGACTGGGCGCAGTGGCTCACACCTGTAATCTCAGCACTTTGGGAGGCTGAGGCGGGCAGATCACCTGAGGTCGGGAGTTCGAGACCAGCCTGACCAACATGGAGAAACCCCGCCTCTACTAAAAATACAAAATTAGCCAGGCATGGTGGCGCATGCCTGCAATCCTAGCTATTCAGGAGGCTGAGGCAGGAGAATCGCTCGAACTCGGGAGACAGAGGTTGCAGTGAGCCGAGATCAAGCCATTTGCACGCCAGCCTGGGGAATAAGAGCGAAACTCTATCACAAAAAAAAAAAAAAAAAAAAAAAGAAGAAGAAGAAGGGAGGCTCACAGCTTTCTCAGTCTTCTTCCTGGGCCAGACTTTTTCGGGTCCTTCCCCTCTTGGGGTGTGGCAGCCCCGGCTCTGCCTGACTCAAGCCTGCTGTAGGCCACCAGCGATCATCTGAGTCACCCTCGAGGGACCAGCTTCTCTTGATGGGACCTGAGCAGAGGTGCAGCCACGTCAGGGTGGCCCAAGGCAGCAGCGGAAGCCAGGCCTGCTTGCCCAGCCCCAGGATCCCGGGAACCACTGGGCATTTCCTCTCCCTGCCCCAGAGGTGGCCTCAGCAGGCTTTTTAGGGTGATAGGAGCTGACTTCACCCTCGCCAGACCTGCTTTCTTTCCTCAGGGAAGGGTGTGGTGTGGGCAGAGAGTCCGGGCTTAGAGTCAGGCAGGTCTCACGCAGATGCTAGCTTTGCTGCCGGCCAGCCGTGTGACCTCTGTGCACAGCTGGGTCCTGTCCGTAAAGTGGGAATACCAGTGTGGTGAGGAGGCCATGCCGTCAGGCCTAGAACGAGGGCTCAGCACAGGGCCTGGCATGTAGTAGGCCCAATGAGTGTCACTTATGGTCACTGTCATTCGTAATAGTGGTAGCCCTGGTAGCCTCTCAATGCCAAGGCGGCTACTCCCAGAGGCTCAGGGAGGGGTCCATTGTAGAGGCGGGGGCACCCTGCTTAGTCCAGAAAGCTCACCCTCCACAGCAACCCTCAGTGCCCCTGCCTCAGTCTACTCATCTTCAGAGTAGGTCACTGCTTGGCTGGAGGCCTAATGGAGAGCTTGGGGAGAGACCCTGTCCACGTCTCTGATCTCCGGGGAAGGAGAGCCTGTGTGGCAGCCCTGCTAATGAAGCCCCTCCTCTCCCTCCCCTTGGGGAACCCATGACCCTCTCCTCCATGAAGTCTATCCTCCCTCACATCCCCCAGCTCTGAGAGTGACTCTCCCAGAGTTCCCAAATTTCCTGGCTTGGGGCTCTCCCTGACCTCAGACTCTTTCTCTTCCAGGAGGAGTGATGGGCAGAACCAGCACTTCCCTCAGGCACTAGACCTGTCACGAGTGAACTTAGTTCCCTCCTATACTCCTTCACTCTACCCTAAGGTAAGTGTCCCCCTCCATACCTACGGCCCCTGGTCTGCCCCCTACCTCCGACACATGCCCAGGGCTGGGAAAGGCCCAAGAATGAGTTTTGGGCAAAGGTAAAATGTTCAGGCAGATGCTGATGGGGTTTAGCTCCTAAGGGGTTGCCACTCCTGAGCCCTGGGTGAGGCTGGTGCAGTCACAAACGTTGAACCTAGGTCTGTAGACTGTGGCGGGGAGGGGCTTAGGGCGAATCTAAGCAAAACAGCTGGGAATAAACCAGCCCCCCAGCTATCTTCATCATCTCCACAATCAACGTCACCATCAGTCTCCTTATCTGTAAACCAGGTGCAATGAGAGGACGCACTTCACAGGGTCATTGTGAAGATTGCTGCAAAGTACAGACAGGGCGGCCCAGGCACAGCATCCGGCACAGAGCAAGAGCCCTGTCAACGAGCCTCTATCATTATCGCTAAAATCAAACGTTTGCCCAGTACCTGCTTCATGCCAAGCCTTGTGCTGGGTGCCAAGGGACCAGAAACCAATCTGATACAGATCCTGCTGTCAAGGAGCCACAGTCCAGTAAAGCAATAGATAACTGAACAATGTATGCAGGATATCAAATAGCAGAAATAACCTCTAATATTTATTGAGACTTACTGTGTACTAAGAGAGTACTTAATGCTTTATTTGCAGTATTTCATCTCATCCTTGGACTATGTGATAGCTACTATAATCAGTCCCATTTTGCAGATGAGAAAATTGAGGCTCAGAGAGGTTCAGTCACTTGCCCAAAGTCACTCAGGTTGGATGTGGTGGGGCCACGACCGGATGCAAGCTGTCTGACCAGAGGGCCTGGTGTTAGGACCTCTCTGATGCAGGGGTGATAAGCTCTCACTTTTGCAGTACTTTTTGCAGTTTCTAAAGCACACCCACAGACATCATGCCACCTGGTCCTTTTAGTAAACCTTGGGTAGTAGGCATTATCTAGCTGAGGATGCAGGAGATCAGAGAAGTAAAGTGGTCTTCCCAAAGTCACACAGCCAGAAAATAGCAGAGGCGAAATCCACCAGGCTCCTCCCTGAGAGCTCTGGCCTGGAATAAAGGCCAGGTACCTTGCCTAGGCTGGGAGGGCAGATGGCCAAGGAATGGTGACCATGTGTGAGGCCACCACCTTCATGGGGGTCCCACGTGGGGCTGCTGGGAGCAGCAGCAGGAGATTCCTGAGACTGACTCCTGTTTTCTCTCTCTGGGCAACAGCCCAAGACTGGGGCATGTGGATCCGGGGCTTGGCAGGAAGGGAGAGACTCAATGGCAGCCCTCACTTGACAGCTGGGTTCATGAATGAAGCTCCCAGTCCCTCTTCCCCTGAGCATCTCAGGAGGAGCCCTGGGTTCTCACCAAGGGCTGTGTGCCCTCGGACCACAGCTTCCCCTCCCTGGGCCTCAGTCTTCCCATCAGGAGACGAGAGAGAGAGCAGCCCATAGCCCTGGGCCCTGCGTGCTAGACAGCCCGGGGTTGGCCTTCTCAGATTATTGAAAAGCTGCCTCCCCTCGGGCTTCCTGGCTTCCACCCAGTCTGGCTAGAAGCCTCCGTTTGTGCCAACACAGCTCAGACAGCGGGCTCTGAACCTTCCCTTCCCGACAGCCCACCCCCACCTCAGAATCAAGAGTCTGTGGATCATCCTCCTTTGACAGGAGAGGAAACCAGGGGCTAGAGAGACTGAATGATTCATCTGGGGTCTCCAGCAAGCCAGTGCTGGGCTGAGGGAACACAGGCCTGTGACATATTCTCCATTCCCCTCCCCTGGTGTCCCTAGCTCTGTGCACATTTATAACATGGATGGCATCCATCTGAAGGGCAGGTGACCTTCCTCTGCCAGTGGGCAAATCCCTGCCCCTCTCTGGGCCTCAGTTTCCTCATCTGTAAAACAGAGGTGACAGTTTCTTCTCTACTTGCCTTGCCAGCTTGCAATTGGGTGAAAGTACTTTGGAAAGTAGAAATTAGGAAGCTGAGCTCTTATCAGCGTCATTACATTCCCAGGGCTGGACAGGGCACCCAGAAGGGACATTCTCCTCCCTTCAGGCCCCACATTTGTACAGGCATTGAGCTACCCAGGACCCTCCTTCCCTCCTCCCTACAGGGGTTTCTCCACTCGGGGATTCAGAAACCTGCACACACGTATATACACAGCCTACCCACACCTACATATGGGGACAGAGTCACAGACACAAAACACACAGCCACAGCCACCGGTCTGTAAATATATTCAGAGACTTGCACATGCATGAGATACACATGTACAAACACAAATTCCCATACCAAGGCATTCCCATACACACAGAAAGACAGTATGCCCACATATATACAGCCACATCCGGTCGTGGAGTCTCACACGCATGCCCACATGGCTGCACGCATATGTGCACACACCTTCCATGCCACCTGGCACACAGCCATCTCCAGTGCTGTGAGCAGGTCCTGCCTCCCCCGGGGGCAGTGTGGGAATGGATGTTTCTCTGGCTGGATTTCGATGGGTGCCCGGAAGCGTTCAGGCCTGGAAGTGGCTGCATAAATCAATATTTGCTGTTGTTAATTATTAAAACCAAAGCTACACCGTGTCTGGAACACACATCTCCAGAGTTCCTGCTGGCTCTCCAGGCCCAAACCTGATTCAAGGCCAGGTCTAGGGGGAAAGGGAGGGCACAGTGCTTTCCTTCCAGGAGCCCTTGGCTTTGGGGCTGGAGGGTGGTGGGCAGCCGCTGGCAGCTCTTTCAGGAAGCTGAACAGAGGTATGGCTCTGAGCTGGTGGGCAGCCCTGCCCCCGCAACATCCAAAGCAGCTGTGTCTCCTTGGCCACAGTTCAGGAAGCATTTGCTGTGTTCCCAACATCTGTCTGGAGGAAGTGGTAGCAAGGCCCTGTCCCTGTCCCTGCTGTACAGTGGCTATACCAGGCCAGGGACACACTGCAGAGCCAGCTGGAAGGGCCTACAGAGTCCTTATATTTTAAAGATGGGGAAACTGAGGTCCAGAGAGGAGGTAGGGACTCACTCAAGGCCACTTAGCAAGTTGTAGCTAGAATCCACATGTCCCAAAATCTACCTGGGTCCTTTCCTCCATACCACGGGCCTGGCAGCCCCTCCCTAGGTGCTGTGGCCATCTCCCCAGGATCTGGGGCAGCTGGGGCGGGGGAAGGGACGGAGCAGGCCAGCCACTGTGAGGCATGGGAAGCAGGATGGAGGAGAGGAGGAGGAAAAGGGACAGACCCCAAAGAGTAGCACCAGGCCTTTCTCTGGATTCCACTTTGACTTCTTCCTGACTGTGTGGTCTCGGGCAAGCTATTTCACGTCTTGGAACCGGCTTCTCATCTGTATAATGGAGATGACATTTGTACCTCCTGGGCTGTGACGAGATTACAACACATGCGAAGGGCCCAGCATTAAGTAGGTGCTCAAGAAAAGCCCTCTGTCTGCAAGGTAACCCAACCCTGTCCTTGATGCCGAGGCGGGGATACCCAGAGCCTGGGAAGATGGAGAAAGTGAGGTGGAGGCGCGCTGGGGAGAACCGAGTGGGGGGCCCCCTCGGGGAGCCCGACGCAC
Source organism: Gorilla gorilla gorilla (assembly GCF_029281585.2). Taxonomy (NCBI): domain Eukaryota; kingdom Metazoa; phylum Chordata; class Mammalia; order Primates; family Hominidae; genus Gorilla; species Gorilla gorilla. The sequence goes on from NC_073224.2 coordinate 218,225,111, forward strand.
CCAAAGCTTCTAGCGCTCGGGCCGGAACGCGCAGGCGCGGTGTCCCGGGGCCGCGGGCTGGGCCGCCCGGGGGGCGTGGCTTCAGCGCCCCCGCCCCGCCCCGCGCCGTGCCGCCCGTACCTGGCGCCCCGCCCCCTCCGGGCCCCGCCGTGGGGCAAGCCCATCGCAGGCAGCGCCGCCGCCGGGAGCCGGGAGCGCGGAGCTCAGCGCTGCGGGGCCCGGACCCGGGCGCGCACGGGCCAGGAGCCGGCTGGGCCAGCTGAAGTGTCGCCCGGGCGGGGGCCGGGCCGGGCCGCGCTCGGGATGGCACAGCCGCGGCCCGCGGTGCCACCCGGCCGTCCGCGGAGGGGCTCGCTGCCCGCGGGGGCCAGCTGGCAGGTGAGGACCCGGGCGGGGCGGCATGGCGGAGGGACCCCGGGGCTGGGTCACCCCGACTGCTGGGGAGCCCGGCCGGCTCTGCCCCAGCCAGGGCGGGCGCGCAAGGCTCCGTCATGGTGGGCGTGTGAGCTTCTGGGCTGACACCGGCCACGGGGCGCACCCCTACCCTGGGGTCCCGGACCCTGGGGCTCTTGCTGTGGCCTCCCGGGTGGCACTGTGGCTCTGGGCTGCAGTGGCAGGGTGTGTGTGGGTGCGTGCTACCGTCGGGACCACTTTACCCTGCCCCTGCCCCGTTTGGGGGGCTCTGAATGCTCCAGGGCCACTTTGTGGTGGTGCTTTCATGTGGGGCACCCCCCATCTGGGCCCCATCTCTCAGAGCCCTCGCATGTGTCAGGGCGTCTGCTGCTCCCTGTGAGGCTGTAGCTGTGGGTGTTGCTTGTTGCTGTGTGTACACTCTGGGTGACAGGACCATGTGTCAGTGTTTATGTGACTGATTCCCAATGCAACAAGGCGTATAAGAGTGTTCCTGGCTACGTTTGGTCACCCTGAGTGGGGTGTCTTAATGGGGGACATTAATGCACCCATCATCAGTGTGACTCTTTGGGGTCATGCCCAGCTGAGGTTGTGTGGCTGACCTGGGCACAGAAGCCAAAGTTGCTGTCATACAGTGTGTTGTGTTGACAGGCATGTTTGTCTGCCTGGACTTCAGGTGTGTGTCTGTGGTTTCTGCAGTAACTGCCTGCGGAATTGTCTCTTTCAAATGCAGAGGTGTTGGGTGTGACCATAGGTGACCATGGGTCAAGGTGTCCTATGGACTCCTGTGGTGGGTTTTACAAGGTGGGTCTTGCCTCTATGGGCAGGCCTCACAGTGTGCACATTTATACGGGCTTGGATCTTGTGACCCTTCCCAGGGCTCTGTGTGTGTGTGCAGGTGAGGGCTGTGTGAGGTTCAGACCGTGGCCCTCATCCTTGGGGATTAGCTACCCCGGCAGTTGCTGGATACCTTTTGAGTCTCATTTACTGTTGTTATGTGACCCTGCTGGGGCAGGCAGGGCTTGTAGCCATGAGTGGGGCTGCATCTGGGTCTCCCTGGACACACCTGCCCGCCTCTGTGGCTGCGTGTTGTCATGCCTCTTGTTCTCACACGAGAGTGGTTTGTGGTGTTACCATAGCTTTGTGTGCAGTTACTGGTGTGCAGACCTGCACAGGTGTGGGTTTGCATTTGTGTGTGTATCTCTCCTGGTACTTGGACCTGCATGTGTTTGAGTGGGTGTGCTCCTGTGTAACTCAGAACGCCAACGTGTGTATTTGTGTGTTAGTATATAGCTCTAAGAATCACTGTGCACAGTCCTCATCATATGTGTTTGTGTGTGTTGTTTTCTTGGTACATGAAACATATACGTGGTGCAGTGGGACTTTAAATATTGGTGTGCAGGCTTCTGTGTGTGTGAGCAGGAGGGGAGGGAGAAAGATGGAGAGAGAGAGAGAGTGTGCATGCTTCCTGGTGTACAACTCCATAGCACATGTGTCAGCAGGAGCTGCCTGAGCTGAGCCTTGGAGGGGCAGGGGGAGGGTCACCATCCTGGAGGCTCTGGGGGCTTCCCAGGCCCAGCCCCCAGCCGGGCCAGCCGGCAGGGATGCCGCCTTCCAGGAAGGCTCGCAGGGAGTTGGCGCTGGAGAGGCCAGGGCTGCCAAGCGCAGCTGACAGACACCGGATTAACTCTGTGTGTGCCCTGGCTCACCCGGGAGAGGGTAGCTCGAGCGTGCGAGGGTTCAGGTGGCTCATGCACAGGTGCTGGGCCGCTGGGCATCCCAGTGTCCTCTCCCCTGAAGCACCCCCAGCTCACTCCCCTTGGAGAGGGGTGGGCTGTCTGAGCAGTGGGCTGTGGCCTGAGCCTGGTTGACTGAGCCTTGCCCCCTTCCGGGAGAGGTGGGGAGAAGCACAGACCCCTCCTGGGGATCCAGGACAGGCTCATCTCTGCAGCTGGGACTTGGGGACGATCTGTCCATCCCCAAGGGTAGCAGCCCGTCAGGGAGCAGGACTGAGTGGGTGGGTGGCTGTGGCCCTGGGACCTAGGCTCTGGGTTCACCTCACTTGGCAGTCGGCCAGACCCTGTGGGTCTCCCACACAGAGCCCCCTCCCGCGATGCTCCCGTCACTCCCGCTTGCTGCTCAGACAGGTGCCTCGGTCACTGATCAGAGCTGGTGGGACCCGGAGGGCCGGGGCGGGTGGAGACTCCTCTGGGGCTTGGCGGGATCAGCTGACCTCACTCTCCCCTGTCTCTATTGCAGAACACAGATCTATTTGAGATGATTGAGAAGATGCAGGTGAGGATGGCTCTGTGGCCTGTTCTGGGGAGCCACAGAGCTGGCTGGGCTGGGGCTGGGGGGCCCTTGCTGCATCTCCAGCCCTTCACCTCTCTGAGGACAGGCCACGCCAGTAGAAGATGGTGGCTATTGGTAGTCCAGGGTCCTCTGTCTGGAGGTCAGGGTAGAGGGTGCCCAACCCCCTCTCTGATGCCAGAGTCCATCTAGGCTCCCAGCTCCCATCCCTGTGTGGAACTGCACCAGGGCTGGGGTCAGTTCATCAACCCACCCCACAGACACACACTGCCTCTCACCCAGTGAGAGACACTGCAGGCTTTGTGGTGGGGGGCCCAGGTGGAATGGAACTGGAGAAGGGGACAGATGCTGGGGGCCTGTCAGCCAGAGACTGTGCTGCAGGAATGGGAGGTATTACCCCTCCACCCTCCACCCCACAGCCCCGTCTGCGTTTCACATAGGTATGCATGGGAGGTGGGCCGGGGGTGCTGGGATGGGAGTGCCTTGAATACCCTCTGATCTTCGATGCCTCCTGTTTCTTTCTGTCTCTCTCTCCAATGCCTCCTATTTCTCTGTCTTTCTGTCTCGTCTCTGCCTCTCCCTCCCCCTCTCTCCCTCAACACATATCTGTGTAGATAACAGCCCCCCCCCCCCCGCCAGCTCGCACACCAGCGTGTGCACCTCCCCTGCCCCCACTCCCAGTGGCACGTGCGTTCCCGCAGAGTCCCCAGCCCTCCCTGAGGCTGCCAGCCTCCAGCCCCGGTCACTACCGGGACAACCAGCCCTTCAGACAGGCCCAGGGCCCCCAGCCAGCTAGCACCCTGCCCTGGGAGTACCCCTACCTTCGCGGGCCGCCTCCTAGGGCTTTCCCCTTGCACGCCTTGGGGAGGGGAGGCAGCGCCTGGCGGCGGGCCTGGGAGGGTGTAACAGTGCTGCCTTCTCTTACAGGGAAGCAGGATGGATGAACAACGCTGCTCCTTCCCGCCACCCCTCAAAGTAGGTGGGCCTGGCAGTCTGCCTCCCTCTCTAGGGGGTGGAGGGGGTCCGGGAAGTGCTGCCACCACTGCCCATCAAGCAGGAAATCCATCCCCTTTCAGCAAGTAGTCTTACAGTGTGCCAGGTGCGGGGAGGGGCAGGCACAGCCCCTGCCCTCTAGGAGTTCTGTGATGGGGAGAACCCCTCTCTTGCTAGAGGGCTGGGGCCTCTATTCTAGCTCCTCCTCTCGGTCTTCACTGCTGCAGACTCCCCCTGCCTCTCCAGGCGTCCCCGCCCCAAACTCAAAGCCCTCCTCTCTCAAAGACAGCTGCTGCCAAATGTTTTCCCTGAAACCAGTGATGACCAGCAGTTGCAGGAAGACTCCAACTCAGGCCCTAGGAGACTTATGAGCTCCTACTCCATGAAGCTGCTGTCTGGATGGGGAGGGAGTGATAGGGAGGCAGGCCTGGGTGCCCCCCAGCCACTGGTGAGGAGACTGACTGGAGGCAGGGGACCCAGCGAGATGAGGGGGAGGCTTTTGATTTTGACCCACTTTTCTTAGCATATGGTTCTTGGTGAGTTGAGATCCCAGAGACCCTAGAAGACCAGGCCTGGTGGAGTGGGCCCAGGGCTACAGGGTGAGGGTTGGAGGAGGGTGCATGGGCAGTAAGCCTGATGCTCTCTTTGGGGCAGAGGCCCTCACACCAGCAGCATCGGTGCCACCTGGGAGCCTGTGAGAAATGTACATTCTCAGACCTTGCCCAGACCGCTGCATCCAAAGCTCTAGGGTGGGGTGCAGCAACCCGTGTTAACAAGCCCTCCAGGCAGTCCAGCGGTTTCTTCTGGGCAGGCAGTGAGCCCTCCTTTCTCCAGGCAAGGAGAGCCCCAGAAGATGCCAGCACTCAGCACGCTAAGCCTGCCTCAGCCCCTGCCCATCTGTAAGAGGTGATGAGGCCAGGGCCCCATCCACACTCTCAGCCCTGAGGCTGGCCAAGCAGAGGCGAGCTCTTGGGGGACTGGAGGATGGACAGATGGAGAGACCCTTGCCCTGTTTGTGTTTTGCAGACAGAGGAGGACTACATTCCGTACCCGAGCGTGCACGAGGTACTCAGCTAGACCCCCGCGCCCACCCTTACTCAAGCCCAGGAGGCACTTACGCAGGGCTTCTGGATACCAGGTCCTCCTCCTTAGGAGCCTGACCTGCAGGCCTTGCTGCGGGCTGGAGACTTAATTTGCAGGCCCAAGGCCTCAGAGCCCATTTGAACCCTTAGGCCTTCTGAGCCAAATGTTCCAGACTCCTGGGCCAAGGTCGTGCTGCAGCTCTACCTGCCCCCACACCCCCCGTTAGAGACTTGGCTCTCGGCGCTGTCTGGGTCTGGCTGAGGGAAAGGGCTGGAGCAGAACCCTGGGGCCCACACGGGCTCTGGCCTGTCCCTCATACCCCTTAGCCACGACAGAAGCAGCTCCAGGTCTGAGTTGGGAGGGTGTCCTGGGGCCCCCAGTGGGGTACAGTGTGGGGTGGCTCTCAGCTGAGTCCCTCTTCAGGTCTTGGGGCGAGAAGGACCCTTCCCCCTCATCCTGCTGCCCCAGTTTGGGGGCTACTGGATTGAGGGCACCAACCACGAAATCACCAGCATCCCCGAGACAGAGCCACTGCAGTCGCCCACGACCAAGGTGAAGCTCGAGTGCAACCCCACAGCCCGCATCTACCGGAAGCACTTTCTCGGCAAGGTGGGTGGCCGGCTGGTGCAGCGGGGCTGGCAGGGGTGGGTCACAGTTCAGCCCCATTCGAGGTTGGCCTGGGAGGGAGCAGAACCCATGGGCCAGGGCTGGGTGACAGTCCTAGAGCCCTGAGTGAATGTGCTCCCACCACACACACTCCCAGTCCCCAGGGAACATGCATGGCAGAATCACTTGTTCATTCAACATTGATTGCAAAGGCAGCATTATGGCATGGTGGTTCATGGCAGAGACTCTACCAGGGTTTGAATCCCGGCTCTGCCACCCACTGCACAGGACATCGGGCAAATCACTTAACTTCTCTGTGCCTCGTTTCCTAATCTGTGAAAACGGTGGTTGGTGGTAATGATACCCACCTCCTGAGGTTGCTGTGAGGCTTCAGTGAGCTGATATCTGTAAGGTCTTTACAGTGGTGTCTGGGACAAAGTAAGTGCTCAGTCAGGGGTGGCAAATAATGAGCACTAGCTGTGTGCCCGGCCCTGTTCTAGGCACCAGGTATACAGCAGCCAACACAATAGACCCAGGCCCTCCCTTTGGGCAGCTTGGAGTTAGGAGAACAGTAATGTCATGGATTGATGCAGCCCCTGCCCCACCACCAGCACAGAGCAGGGACCCTGCCCAGCAACAACTTGTCAGAGTGTTGTGGGAGCCAAGGGGAGGTCCCATGCCGGGAATGTGTGTGTCAGGTTGCAGGCCGGGTGCTGTCTCTTCGTCAGCATAGAGCCAAAATGGGGAAGTGTGTCGTGGGCTCTGGAGCCTCGTGGCATGTGTGGGAATCTTGGCTCTTCCATTAACTGTTTGTGTGACCTTGGGCAAGTTATTTAACTTTCCTCATCGGTGAAAACAGGGATAATAAAAGTACACGCAAAGCTTCTAGAACCACACCTGGCACATGGTAAATACTCAGTTAATGTTAGCTGTTTTCATGTCTTCATAATTACTTGGTGATATCAGGATTATTCTGTTTTTGCAGAAGAGGAAACCGAAGCTCAGATAGGTAAATGATTTAGTCAAGGTCACACAATGACTAAGCCTGGGAATTGAACCAGCTTTGGCTGACCTTCCATTAAGGTGCATGGGAGAGATCATGCTCCTAGTCATTGTATGTGTGTGTGTGTGTGTGTGTGTATGTGTGTGTGTGTGTGTGTTGGGAAGAGGGGGTGACTCCTTGGGGGTTGGGAAGATGTGTGACCTCAGTCTGGGCCCGGCCATTGGCCTAACTCTGGGAGACACCGGTGCTAACCAATGGAGTTAGGGGAGGATCCATTGTGACTGGGACTAAACCAGCAAGCCCAGGTTCAGGAGCCTTTGCCTGGGAACAAACCCAGAACCCAGCATGGAATTCCACTTCCCAGCTGAGCCCTAGAGGTGGAGCGAGACCTGCATCCTAGGCACCTGCTGTCCAGAGGTTCCCAGCTGGGTCTGGCAGGTGGTAGGATCTGAGGGTACTGTATATGCCAAACACATGGTTGGCACTCAGAAAAGTTTGTTGAAAGAGTGACAAGTGACAGATGAAGGTAGGAACAGATGAAGGTAGTGGACCTTGAGTGCAGCAGGCTCTGAAGAAGTGCAGACTGGAGGGTCAGAAGAGGCGGCTGGGCGCCGTGGCTTATACCTGTAATCCCAGCACTTTGGGAGGCTGAGGTGGGCAGATCACTTGAGGTCAGGAGTTCAAGACCAGCCTGAGCAACATGGCAGAACCCCATCTCTACCAAAAATACAAAAAATTAGCCAGGTGTGGTGCTGGGCACCTGTAATCCCAGCTACTCGGGAGGCTGAGGCAGGAGAATCGCTTGAACCTGGGAGGTGGAGATTGCAGTGAGCTGAGATGGTGCCACTGTACTCCAGCCTGGGCGACAGAGCAAGACTCCATCTCAAAAAAAAAAAGAAGAGGCTTCATGTACAGGATCAGATTAGCAGTAATGAGGGGAGAAGCCCCAGGGCTGGCGGAATGGCAGGGCCCCTTCCTGACTCCAGGTGGGGTAATGGGGGAAGCAGCTAGGTGCTCAGGCACTGGGCCCTATCCTGGCAGAGGGGGGAGGTTAGGATGACTTTGGGCGTTGACTTCCTGGGACCCTGAGCCCGCTCTCCCACTGTGTCCCGGGGGCTCCTCTGGGCTTGGGGGTGTCCAAGGAAACTCCCCACTCTCTGGACTTCCCTGCCAGGGGCCTCCTTATCAAGTGCCTGCCACTCCCTCTTTGCTGGATGATGTCAAGCATTTGGGGGTTTCTGCCACTCTGTGCCCAGGCAGAGCTGGGGGACTCTGCCCCAGGTCCATTGAGAATGCCCCTGAGCTGCGGATTCGTGGGGCACATTCACTGGCCCCTGCCTCTATCTGCTCCTGGCCTCTGAGCACAGGTGTTCATGTTTGAACAGGATTTACTTCTAGGATGATTCCTGGGGCGGGTGTGGCCGGGCAGCCAGCTCCACTCCCAGAACTTGGGCTAGGGCTGGGGCTGAGGTTGGCAGGGGGAGCCCGGGGCCAGGCTGGGTGGTGTCTCCCTGAACTTCCAGCCCTCGGCTTTGGGACTTCCCCACCCGGAGGTGCCAGCCCTGGGCTCCTGTCTGGGGGTGCCATCCCTGCCGCAGCCACCCCTGATACTCCCCAGGGTGTCTTCCCAACCCTGTGCCCTCTCCTCCAGGTGAGACAGGAGGGTGGAAACCTGCCTGGCCAGCCACCCTGTGTGTTGTGAGATGTTTCGCTTCCTGTTTCTCACGGGCCCTGGCTTCAGGGGCCACAGAGTCACAGGTTGGGCAATCAGCTTTTGCTCATTGAGCACCTGCTGAGTGCCCAGCCCTGAGAAGGACCAGGGCTGAAGACAGGCACGCAGGTCCGAATATGGTCCAGACTCGATGAGCACCCAGAGATCCGGCGTTACTACCCACCTTCACTGAACTGAGCCAAGCACTTCATCCCTTTCAGTCCTGGCTGCCACCAAAGTACAGGGTTCCCTCCTATTTGGCAGACTAGGAAAGTGAGGCACAGAGAGGCCAAGTGACCTCCTCAGGCTGCCCAGCTGGTCAGTGGCAGAGTGGGGCTTTGAGTGCAGGTCTGTCTGATGTGGGGTCTGCTATCAGCCGTGACACCTGCTATCGGCGAAGGACCTGCATCTGGGAGTGGGTTGGCTTTCTGGCCTCCTTTCCAAAAGCCCCATGCTCAGCCTCACCCACTCCCCTGGCCCCCACCTCCCACTGCAGGAGCATTTCAATTACTACTCACTGGACACTGCCCTCGGCCACCTTGTCTTCTCACTCAAGTACGATGTCATCGGGGACCAAGAGCACCTGCGGCTGCTGCTCAGGTGAGGGTGGTGGGGGAGTCCCGAGATGGCAGGAAGGGCTGAGGTCTTAACAATCTCAGAGCCCATCTCATTTGACCCACTCTCTTCATCAAGGCCCATAGAGGGGCAGGGATTTGCTTGAGGTTGCACAGCAAGTTAGTACCCGAGTCAGCCTGACACCCATCATCACCTCTGGTCCTCGCTGTGGTCCACCCCCTTCTGGCCTTACTTTGTGGGGGGTGGGGTTCCCATTTTCCTGTCCTGCTGCCCAGGCCTTCATCATGTGACTTTCTCTTCTCAGGACCAAGTGCCGGACATACCATGATGTCATCCCCATCTCCTGCCTCACCGAGTTCCCTAATGTCGTCCAGATGGCAAAGGTGAGGTCTCCGCTCCCCTGAGCTTCCCTGGCTGGCTCCGCAGATGGGCACCTGTGGGGCTTCAGCTTGCCTTGGCGCGTCCCCTTCAGCTGTAGGCCCTAGCCCTGGCCTGCCGCCCTATCCTGAGGCCATCTCTCACTTGTTCCCATCGTGTCTTGGGCTGCCACGTGTTCTCCTGGGCCCCCGTCCCCTGCCTGTGTGCTTTTGGTTTTCTCTATAGCACCTTCAGATCTCAGGGGACCTCCGTTCCCTGAGCAACAGTGAACCCCGAGTCCTGCTTTAGCCTTGGCCATTCCCAGCATGGCTCCTCCCCAGACCTTGACCAGGGAGGCCCAGGCAGCCCCATCCTCTCCTCCCTGGCCCCACACCTCACACCCCTCCCTTATCTCCTCCTGCAGTTGGTGTGTGAAGACGTCAACGTGGATCGGTTCTATCCTGTGCTCTACCCCAAGGTATGGCTGGATCTGGGCACAGCTCACTGAGGGTGGGTGAGTAACTGGAAGACCGAGCATTTATTAAGCACCTTCTGTGTGCCAGATACTTTCCCCAGGTTCTCTCATTTAATCCTCACAATAATCCTGTGAAGTCCACAATTTGCAGAAGAGGAGCCACCGAAAGGGCCTGTGCCTTCCCCCAGGGTGCACAGCAGATAGGAGGGCCTGCATTTAAGCCTCGGTTTGTCTGCCTTCGAGGCTGGCCTCACATCTGGAACCTCTGTGATGTTTGGGGACCCTCCTGAGAGCAAGCTGTGCCATAGTCCTCCCCTGGAACGGGTGTCTTTTCTACCGGCCTTGCCTTTTTATCCCAGAGGAGACCTAGAGAGAGAGAATAGCCCTGGCACTTCCTGCCTGGATGCTGGGAGCTGGGCTCTAGGCACTGTGACAGTGTGGGGATAGGGGCACGGGCTTCTGCCTTGGATGAGCCAGGGGCACCTCCTGGAAGAGGACAGACAGGTAAACCCTTGGGTCCCTGACTGAATTCTGGAGCAGTGTGAGGTGGTGTGGTCCAGGAAAGGTATCCTGAAGGGGCTTCAGAAATCAGGGCCCCCCTCCTGCTTATGGGATAGGAAACTGAGGCCTAAGGTGAGGAGGAGAACTTGCTCAATGCCCACAGCAAATTGGTGGGACATGTCCTGTTCTGGGAGGATGATGTGGGTTTACAGAGGAGCCGAGGAGTGAGTTGGGAGTTAGAGTGGAGTAGGGGTGGGCTTGGCATGGCAGGACCGGGGCTCACAGCAAAACTCACGAGCGATGAACTTAGGCTTTGGAATCCAACAGACCTGGGGTCAAATCCCAAGCCTGCATGTGCTTGCAAGCCATTGACCCTAGGTGAGTCACTTAAGGTCTCTGAACCTGAGTTTCAGAGGGGACAGCTGGACTGTCTCCCTCCCAGGCTTGTTCTGAGAATCACATGACGTGATGTGTGTAGAGCGCCTGGCTCAGTGCTTGGCACGGGGGAAGAGCACGTCGAATGGCAGCTTGCACACGCAGCCTCTTCACCTGGCGTCCTCTCCTGCAGGCTTCCCGGCTCATCGTCACCTTTGACGAGCATGTCATCAGCAATAACTTCAAGTTTGGCGTCATTTATCAGAAGCTTGGGCAGGTGTGCTCACCTCCTCCCTGCCGCCCCTCCCCACCTGGCCCCATATCTGGAGCCTCACACCTTTTCCAGGGCAGCACACCGGCCAAGGGACTCAGGAGCCCAGGGGCTGCCAGAGGTCCTCCCTCCGGCCCTCTCTGGGTCCAAGTAGGGACAGAGGGCAGGGGCTTCTCAGGAACTCCAGCTCAATGACCTTGGCCCCTCACCCCCAGACCTCCGAGGAAGAACTCTTCAGCACCAATGAGGAAAGTCCCGCCTTTGTGGAGTTCCTTGAATTTCTTGGCCAGAAGGTCAAACTGCAGGACTTTAAGGGGTGAGTATTAGGGTGGGCTGAGCAGAGTGTAATCTGACTTGTGCTCCTGGGCAGGGAGGGAGCCCCTGTCCTGGCCCCGTGGAGGCCTGGCCGGGGCTGGAGACTGAGCCGTGGCCTGGGGGGCCCGGGGGCAGGTTCCGAGGAGGCCTGGATGTGACCCACGGGCAGACGGGGACCGAATCTGTGTACTGCAACTTCCGCAACAAGGAGATCATGTTTCACGTGTCCACCAAGCTGCCATATACAGAAGGGGACGCCCAGCAGGTAGCCTGGGCACCCCCACCTGCCTCCCGTCTTCCACCTGTCCTCCCCCTCCACCTGTCCGTTCAGCCTCCATCACGCCAGGCTCAGCGCTGGGCCCTGGGATGGAGATGGAAATGATCAGCGCCCCCACTTGTGGGCTCTCGTTGGGTCAGGGGAGACAGAAAGCCTTGGTTTCTACAGTCAGAATGGCACCCACTTCCTAGGTGAGCATAAATGCGTGGGTGCATAGAGGGACTAGAACAGTGCCTAGTACATTGCAAGAGTTCAGCAGATCTGAGCTGGTGTTTTATGGGGAGTGGAGAGCATCATGGGGTCATGTGGGGACATGTAGTCTTGGCAGAGGTGGGAGTCAGGAAAAGCTTTCAAGAGAAAGTGACTTTTAGTCTGTGAAGGAGCTGGGAGAAGGAAGGGAAATGTTCCACGTGGCGAGAACAGCTTCTGCAAAGGCCTGGACTCGAGGACATGCAAGGCATGTGCCAGGAACTGAACTCAGAAGCGTGTCCCCTTGTCCTGAGCCTCCTACAGGGCTATCTGCCTTCCCAGTCAGGTCCCCAGCCCAGGGGGATAAAAGGAAATGTGAGAAAAATGGAAATAGCTATTCCTTATTTTTAGTGTCTTTTAACTTTCGTTTACTAAGGGTCTGTGTTCATTTTAGCAACATGAATGTATACCAAGTTGAGCTTGTTTATTCAATTGGGGGCCATGTTTGGGGCATTGAGATAGGAGAAGGGCTGAGAGGTAGGGTCTGGGGACCAAGAGACCTGGGCTCGAGTCCCCAAGCTCATTATAGCTCATTATAGCACCTTCCAAGTCACTTCTCTCGGCCTTGATATCATCATCTGCCACAGCATCCCAAGAAAACTAAAATAATTTTTCTTGTAATTTCAATAGATATCCAGGTACAAGTGGGTTTTGGTTACATGGATGAATTGAATAGTGGTGAGGTCTGGGATATTAGTGTACCCTCATCACCTAAACAGTGTACGTTGTTCCAAACAGGCCATTTTTCAACTAAAATAGTTTTAAGACAAGTTTTTTTGCTACATTATTTTGGGGAAAGCAAATCCTTAGATGTGCCCTCTGACTACCCCAAACCCTCCTAAACCCCCGTGGGCACCCCTCTCCCCCGTGGGCCCCCTCTGGCCAGACCATGAAGGCCCGTGGCTTTGTGCTCAGTTGCAGCGGAAGCGGCACATCGGGAACGACATCGTGGCTGTGGTCTTCCAGGATGAGAACACTCCTTTCGTGCCCGACATGATCGCGTCCAACTTCCTGCATGCCTATGTAGTGGTGCAGGCTGAGGGCGGGGGCCCTGATGGCCCCCTCTACAAGGTGGGCGCTCTTGGAGCCTCCCAGGGGCATCAGCAAGGGTCCTGGCTGCAGCTCTGCCCTCCCTGGGATGCCCCTCTGAGCCTCACTTTTTCCAGCTATAACGGGGGGACCATGGAAGGCTTCAATGGTGCACTGTTCACACCACGCCCCCTGTCTTCCCCAAAGCTCACCCCCTCAGAGAGGACAGTTTCCCTCCTCTGCCTCCTGGCCTGGTATCACTGTCCTCCACCTCCCGTAGCCTCCTCTGCCTTCACCATCCCGATGATTCCTAAGGCCCCTACCCATCTCCACCACTAAAATTCAGGGCAAAAGATAGAGGGCAGAAATCTCTGGAAGAAAGATTCATCCAGCCCACAGTCACTGGGTCTCCCCGATCAAGGGGCAGTCCAGGGAGGCAAAGTAGGCGTTTCTGGCTGGGTGGGGCAGAGCAGACCCCAGGCTCCACAGGAACAGACAGCTGCCCTCCCTTCCAGGTCTCTGTCACTGCAAGAGATGATGTGCCCTTCTTTGGACCCCCCCTCCCGGACCCCGCTGTGTTCAGGAAGGTGAGGGGCACCCCCCCAGTCATGGGCAGAGCAGGACAAATGGGTGGGGGCCTGGGGGGTGCATACACATTCTGCCTTATGAGGTCCCAAAGTCTCATTGTATGCCAGGGCAGCTGGGCTCCCCTAACTGCAACCGGGGCCTGGCTTTTCCGTACATCTTGAAAACACCTTTTTTTTTTTTTTTTTTTCACAAGGTCACAGGATAAACTACACGATTGTTTTACACTTTCCATAGTAGACTGGCCTTTCCTCATTTCTGTTCTCTTTCTGACAGTTCCAGTCTCTTCTTTCTTCTTAAATGTTTGGGGAGGGGCACACTTCAAGCCTGGGCTTCAGCTCTGTACATAGCGTGTTCTGCTACCCTAGACTGAAGCAGTAGGTTGAGACCCCAACCCAGACCCTAACATCTGTGGAGTTTGCTCTCCCGAGGGCGTGGGCAGCCATGAAGGGCACTGGGGCCCCTTGAAGGTACCTGGGGAGCTGAGCCCAGGGAGATACCCTTTTGGGAGTGAAGAGGGTGACCCCAGGCCCCAGCAGAGCATGGTTCAGGAGCTGCAGCCTCTGCCTCATTGGGGTTCAGACCCTTGTTTATGTGTCATTACCCTTTTGAGAGTGAAGAGGGTGACCCCAGGCCCCAGCAGAGCATGGTTCAGGAGCTGCAGCCTCTGCCTCATTGGGGTTCAGACCCTTGTTTGTGTGTCATCTCAACTTCCCTTTCTTATCTCCTCCACACTGGGGGTTTCCAGGGGCCTGAGTTCCAGGAATTTTTGCTGACAAAGCTGATCAATGCTGAATATGCCTGCTACAAGGCAGAGAAGTTTGCCAAACTGGAGGTGAGGATGGGCTGTGAGGGCTGGGTGACCCTCTTCTCACCTTCCAACCTATAACTTCAGCCCTGTCCCTGGGAAGGGAAAAGCCATATTCAGACCTTGGCCTTAGCGGGGACACCTGGGGCTGGATGGATTGATGGACGGGTAGGAGGTCGGGAAGAGGAAGCCGGAGGGATACTGAGGAGTTCCCAGGAGATGCTGGGAGGCGGTTAGGCTGACAGGGACACCTTGGGACCTGTCAGGTGGGGGGTGGACCTGGGGGGTGGGGACATGAAGCCAGATCTTGAAGGGGCTTTGAGGGGCCCTTCATATGAGGGTCCCTGGGGGATGCTTGAGCTGTGGAGTGGCCTGGGGGAAGGCGGTGCAGGAGCCCTCCGCCCTCCCCACTCCCCACTCATTCAGAGAAGGTGGCCCGTGCCTCAGAAGGTGGCCAGGATTTGAACTGTGGGCCGAAGGGCTGATCCTTGGGGTCCCTCCTGACGGCCCGGGCCTGGCCCACAGGAGCGGACGCGGGCCGCCCTCCTGGAGACGCTCTATGAGGAACTACACATCCACAGCCAGTCCATGATGGGCTTGGGCGGCGACGAGGACAAGATGGAGAATGGCAGTGGGGGCGGCGGCTTCTTTGAGTCTTTCAAGGTGAAGGGCCCCACGTCTAACTGGCCGGGGAGCAGGGATGTGGCCAGGGCGGAATCCCAGGCTGAGGCTGATAGACTGATGGACACGGCGTGGGGGTGGAGTCTGGCAGAAGGGGCGTGGCTGAGGGGGTGGAGTCCCGGACTGGGGGATTGACACAGCATCGGGAGTGCGGCTAGTGGCCGTTCGCATTGGAGTCTGAGAGGGGGCGTGGCTGGGGCGAAGTCCCGGACTGGGGCTGATTGACATGGTGTGGAGGTGTGGCTAGAGGCCGCTCGTCTGTGGGTAAAGTCTGGGATGGGACGTGGCTGGGGGTGGAGTCAGGGGCCGGGGCTAATGGACATGGCGTGGGGGTGTGGCTAGAGGAGGCTCTAGTCTGGGATGAGGGCGGGGCTCGATGTGGACTTGGGCTTTAGAATGGGCTTACACTTGGGGACATAGTCTGCCTTGGGTAGAGTTTGAAGGAGCAGCATGTAAGGTGGGGCCCTGGCTTGGGGAGGAGTAACTGTTGGAGGTGGGGCCTAGGTGGGGAATTCACCTGGGAATTCTGCTGAAGGGTGGAGGATTCTGGGAGACAGCAAGGGCTGCTGGTACAAAGGCTGCTAGGTCAGCAGGAAGAGAAGAGAGGAAGAGGCTCTGTCTTGACTGAGGGAAAGAAATAGAGTTCTCAGAAGAGGTGTGTGAACCATGATCATTGGAGAGGGACTTGGCCTGTGTGACCTACCCTGCCTGTCCCTGGTTTAGCTTAGCATTAAGAGCACGGACACTTCAAATTTCAGCTCTGTTACTTATCAGCTTGGGCATTCTGTGAGCATCAGTTTCTTTATCTGTTGAGTAGGGTAATGGCAACTTGCCTCATACAGTTATTGTTATCTGTAAAAGAGTTAGGTTAGTGCAATACAAGTTTAAAAGCAAAATGCAAAACCTTGCCTGTCTGCCTCAGCAACTGTTGTCTGAAATGAGAAGTGTGGGGAGTGGAGTAGTTCCTGGACAGGGTCTGGACTCACTCAGGCCACAGGGCCCCAGGTGGTAGCCTTTTTGCCACCATCTCCTCCACCCACAGGAGGATAACTGCCCATCCTCCAGCTTCCCGGCCGGCTGGTCACACCTCACCCTCAACCCAGGGCAGGTCACACAGCTGGAGCTATGGGTTGGAATAAGGGAATTAGTCCAGCTGCCCAGGCCTGCCCAGGAAGTGAGGTGAACAGATCATCTTTGAGAAAGAGGCTTGGGGACTGGAGACAGGACAGGTGGGGTCAATATGGATCTGGAGTGTCTCCTTTGAGGAGGGCTCCGATGGTCCCACATCTGGTAGGTGCTGGATGGTGGACCTAGATTAGGTCAAAGAATTTCTCAGAAGCAGCGGAGTCCAGAGTTGAGGGCATGGGTCCTGGCATGCCGGGCTCACCCCTGCCTCAGTTCCATCGTGTGTGAAATGGGCATGATTGCTAGTCCCCATCTTGCAGGGGGATCCAGTGACAGAGTGATTGTAAAGCGCTGGTCCCATAGCAAGCATTTGGTATAGATTGGTCTGAAAAAAACAAGGAAAGAGGGTGGGAGGGAAGAGAAGAAAGAAGGCAGGAGAGCTCTAAGAGGCCCTAACAGGAATGAAACTCAGGTGTCAAGAGGGCTCTCTGTGCACACTTTTGGCCATGACCCAGTGTCTTCTGCAGTCCTTACGCAGCCACATGAGGACACTCAGCACAGAGCAGCCTGTGTGTCCCAGAGAGTGAGAGAAGTGAAGTGGTGTCCCCAAGGCCACCCGGCAAGTTGGTGGCAGAGCCAATACCTGAGCTACCCTTAGGCCCCATATGTACCTGCTTCTCATGTGACGCACAGGGAAATTGAGGCCTGGCCCCACCTCCCTCTGTTGCCCTGCTGGCCACATGCCCAGGGGAAGGGATTTCCAGGGCTCACCCAGAGTGGCATTGCTGGGGAGAGACCAGATGCCTGGGCTCCTGGGTTTCCCCAAGGGGACAGCCCTTAGGAATCCTGTGCCTCCTCCACTGCCACCCCCTTCACAGCGGGTCATCCGGAGCCGCAGCCAGTCCATGGATGCCATGGGGCTGAGCAACAAGAAGCCCAACACCGTGTCCACCAGCCACAGCGGGAGCTTCGCGCCCAACAACCCCGACCTGGCCAAGGCGGCTGGAATAGTGAGTGCCCTCCCCCTCCCCAGGCCCCTTCCCCTCCCTGGGGGGCCCTCAGCTCTCCTCTGCCTCCTGAGGCCTGACTCCAACTCTCTCTGTTGCCCTGCTGCCCACATGCCCATCCTAGGCTCTGGATTTGGTCTAGCCACTACTTTCCATGGGAGGGGGGTGAAGTGCCCAGGCCAGGACACTGCGGTGCTGACAGCTTGCAGCCTGCAGCCCCTTCCCAAGCTCCTTGGCCCTCCCCTCCTCCTGGCCCTTTATGCATTGAGGTGTGACTTTCTGCAGGTCAGCCCTGGGACAGCCTCTGTGTCTCATTCCTTATTGAGTATCTATCTGTTTGCTGGGGACTGGGCTGCTGTGTGGGCACCTACTGTCAAGCCTTGGGTTTCTGGGAGCACCTACTGTGTGTCGGGCTGTGGACACCCACTGTGTGTCAGGCTGTGGGTACCCACTGTGTGTCAGGCCCTGGGCTGCTGTGTGGACATGCACTCTGTGAGCATCTACTGTGGGCCTGGCCCTGAGTACGTGTGAGCACCCACTGTGTGTCAGGCCCTGGGCTGCTGTGTGGGCATCAACTCTGTGAGCGCCTACTGTGTGCGCAGCCCTGGGCTGCTGTGTGAGAACCTACTGTGTGTCAGAAAATGGACTGCTATGTGAGCACATCGTGTGTGATAAGCCCTAGATGTCAGTGAACACCTACTGTGTGTCAGGAAGTGAGCTGTTGTGTGGGTACTTTCTCTGTGAGCACCTCCTACTGTGTGTCCGCAGCAGCCAGGGCCTCTGTGGTGTGGCTGCCTATTGTGTGTCGGGAATCTGGCTTCTGTGTGAGCATCTCCAGAGGGAGCACCTCCTGTGTGATCACTGACTGTTGTCCAGGTTCTGGGATTCTGCTGCTCACACTCAGGAGTGCTGGGCACATGGATGAATACGGCCTATGGCTGTGGGCCTCACTGCTGTCCACTGCCTAGTGGCCACCCCAGGACACTGCACCCACTGCTGTGCTCCCCACCCATCCATCCAGCCACCCATCCATCCACCCACCCATCCATCCATCCACCCACCCATCCACCCATCTAGCCATCCACCCACCCATCCACCCATCCAGCTATCCACCCACCCACCCATCCACCCACCCACCCATCCACCCACCTACCCATCTACCCATCCACCCACCCACCCACTCATCCATCCACCCACCCATCCACCGATCCATCCATCCATCCATCTCTATCCATCCCTCCATCTCCATCCATCCATCCACCCACCCACCGATCCATCCATCCACCCACCCACCGATCCATCCATCCATCCATCCTTTATTGACTGTCTACTGCATGCCAAGCCCTGCGCTCAGTGCTGTGAGGCTATGTCACGTGGCAGGAGGGAATTCCCCGACCTCTGCTGTCCAGCAGTCACCAAGCACACTGTCATGCGAGGAGCAGGCCCAACCTCCCCCAACCCAGTTTTATCAGCCACTCCCTTCCTCTCCACCAGAGTGACCCAGCCTCCTGTGGGTGGCCGAGAGGGGCCCCAGGGACAGGACCAGGCCAGCAGCACCCACCATGGCAGTAACCGGACCCATTTCTGTTTTGTTTTTGCACAACTCTCCCTCTCTCTGTGTTTCCTCTTTTCATTCTACTCTCTCTCCTTGTTTTTTTTGTTCCCTCCTCCCTTCCCTTTGCCCGTCCTGTGGCCTCTCTGCCCTTTGGCTCTCTGTTTCTCCTTCCTTCTTGCACCTGTCTTTTTTGCTCCCTCTCCTCCTTCCCTTCTCCGCTCTTCTCACCCTCGCTTTTTCCTTTCGGCCTTCCCCTGGCTTCCTTCTCTCTCTGACCCTCCCTGGGCCTGTCTCTGTGTCCTTGCGTCCCTGTCTCTCTGGATTTCCCTCTGTGCCCATCTGGTGTGCCCTCGCTGGCTCACGCGTGTCCCTGTCTCTGGGTAACTGTCTGTCTGTCCATCTCTCCCCCATCTCCCTTGTCCTCTGTCTCTCCTTGTGCTTCTCGCCTTCCCTTCCCCGGCCCTATCTCTCCCATTGCCTCCTGCGCCATTCTCTTCCTTTTTCTGTCTGTCTTCCTCCTTTCCCTGCCTCTCCTCCTCTCTGTGTCTCCCTCCCACCATCTCTCTCGCTCTCTGACTCTCTCTCTGTCTCTCTCTCTCTGCCCCCGCCCTCTGCTGCTTGCCAGTCATTGCTTATTCCTGGGAAAAGTGCGAGTAGATTCGGACGCCGGGGCAGTGCCATAGGCATAGGAACCGTGGAAGAGGTTGTCGTCCGCGGGGCCGCCGGCTCTGGAGGCTGCCTGCACGCGCTGTTCTCTGCTCGCTCTCAGGACGGAGGCCATATTGGGGACGTTGCCCCTCTGCCCCCGGGACAGGCCCCAGGGCGTGCGGGATGGAGTGGCGGCAGCTCCGATGGCACTCAGCACCTGCTTTGGGGCCTGGTACCTGTGCCAGAGCCAGTGCCCCTCACCAGGGGCTTCTGGCCCTGCCTTGGCCCCTGGGACCCTGGCCCAGTCCCTGCCAGGATCCGGTACCCAAAGGCCCTACACCCAGCCGCACGTCCCCCAATATCGCCGGTCTGCATGGAGCGCCATCCCTCTCCTCTGCCCTGACTCCTCCCCGCCACGAAGTGACCTGGGGTCCTACCCCTTCTTGCCTCCAGAGAAGCTGGGGGCGGGCTTCTGGGGCCTGGGGCATCCCAGCACAGTGTGTGGGAAGCTGGGGGAGTCTTCCAGCTACTGGGCCAGAACCTCCCCCAGCCAATTTGGAGGTTCCGGGGAGGGGCCCTAGCTGGCACGGGGTGGGACTTGGGTTGCTACACTGCCCTCTGACCACTGCCCTTAGGCTGCAGATCCCACAGAGCCCTGGGGGGCGGAGAGCGGTAGCCATTCTGAGGACTCGGCCTCCTGCCACCCTAGCCCCCTCAGGACGCTGTCCTAATCCTGGGCCAGTATTGATGTGCAGTCCTGCCGTGTGAGCTCGGGAGAGCCCCTTGCCCTCCTGGGGACTGTTTCCCTTTCGTAAACTGGGAGGCTGTCTCTGGGGATGGATATCTTCTCTCGTTCTTTCTTGCTCATCAACTCTGCTTCAGGGCCTGGGGCAGCAGGGTCCCCAGAGGGGATGTGGGGGGGCACTGGGGCTCCCAGGTAAGGTGGCACTGAGTTGGGGCCTCTCCCCACAGTCACTGATTGTCCCTGGGAAGAGCCCCACGAGGAAGAAGTCGGGCCCATTCGGCTCCCGCCGCAGCAGCGCCATTGGCATCGAGAACATACAGGAGGTGCAGGAGAAGAGGTGGGTGAGTGGGGGACAGTGCCCCATTCCCCTGCACCCCCATCCCTGAGCCCCATTCGGTGGCAAAGCAAAGCAGGCAGAAGGGAGTGCCCGCCCCTCTGCCTCTCCATCCCCACTAGTGACAGCTGTGTGGTCAAGTCCCTGCTGCGTGTCGGGCACCAGGGCCAGCACGTCACCTAACGTGCCACATGCAGATCAAGAGGCGGTAGGTCAGAGGGGTCAAGGGGCTTGCCCAGGTCACACAGCCAGTGATGGGCAGAGCTAGGATCTGAGCCCTGATCTGTCTAGGGCCAGCATCCGTGCTCTTCCCACGGCCCCAGCGCATGTGGGAGGGCCTAGTGCTGGTTTTCAGGGTGGCCACAGATGGGCCTGGGGGGTCCATGAATGTGGGCAGCATGAGGGCAGTGAGCCCAGGCCAGCAGCAGGGCTGCCCCCGGACATCAGAGGCTAGCTCCCGGCTGCCTCCCCGATACTAACCATGTGGACCTTGGGCGAGTCACTGACCTCCTCTGAGCCTTACTGTCCCAACCTGGAAAAGGGACAAGAACACAACCCATGGCATGGGGCTGCTGTGGGGACTCAGGGCACTGCGTGTGAGGCCAGGGCCAGGTCCCCTGAGAGGGCTCCAGGAGGGGAGTGGGCATTGTCATTGCTGCTGCCAGAGCTCCGCGTGCTGTGAGCCCTGGGTTCAGGTCTTGGCACTGCCACGTCCTAGCTGTGTGTCCCTGGGCAGTTTCCTTATCCATAATGGGACAGCTATACCTGCTCCTGTGGAGAGGACCTGGGAGGAGTCCCATCCTGTCCCGTATAGCCCCATCAGTGCCAACCCCATCACTGGCCAGGCTAGCCAGGGAGCCCACAAGACTGCTCCAGGGCTGGCCCTGAGTATAGGGGCGTGGGTATGAGGCAGGAGGCACTGTGACTCCCCTCACCGCCTGGGCCTCACGCTACCCCTGATGCCAGGCCTGGTGCTGAATCCCCCCGCTGCCCCCGTGTGCCCCGCAGGGAGAGCCCTCCGGCTGGTCAGAAGACCCCAGACAGCGGGCACGTCTCACAGGAGCCCAAGTCGGAGAACTCATCCACTCAGAGCTCCCCAGAGATGCCCACGACCAAGAACAGGTTGGGGCTCACGGCACGTGGGGCTTGGGGGCTTGGGAGTGGTGAACCGTCCTTCCCCTCCCCTGCCTGGGCCCGGGACAGCACAGGAGCCTTGACTGTGCCACAGCAGGGTGTCAGGGGGACCTGGGCATTCTCTGGGGCCCTCCTTTGACATATACCCAGCGAGCACTTTGTGCACGCCCAGCCCCGCGCCCGGCTCTGGAGCACAGAGGTGCCCTGCGCATAGGTCCCTGCCTCACGGCCGCAGGTCCATCAGAACACGGCCTCATAAGCTGTTGCCAGATCATGGTGATAGGAGGAACCCGAAGCAGGGTTGGGGGGATGAAGAAGGACTGGGGGCAGAGGTGTTTTAGATGGGTCCTCAGGGGAGACACCTCCATGGGGTGACATTTGAATTGGGAACTGAACCAGCCCTGCTAGGACTGGCATGGCAGAGGAGCTCGGCCAGTGCAGAGGCCTGGGGCACACTCCAGGGACAGAAAGAAGGGTGGCTGGGAGTGGTGACGTATGCCTGGAGTCCACCTACCTGGGAGGCTGAAGCAGGAGGATGATTTTAGTCCAGGAGTTGGAGGCTGCAGTGAGCTATGATCATGCCTGTGAATAGCCACTGCACTCTAGCCTGGACATCATAGCAAGACTCCATCGCTTAAAAAAAAAAAAAAAAAAAAAAAAAAGAGTATCTGAGGGGCTGGGCCTGGACAGACATTGTGACATTGTGCTGGGTGGTGGCGGGAAGGAGGTTGGAGAGGTGGGCAGACACTGGCTTATAGCTTAGCAGGCTGTACAAGAGCTTTGACTTTTTTTTTTTTTTTTTTTTGAGACAGAGTCTTGCTCTGTCTCCCAGGCTGGAGTGCAGTGGCACGATCTCGGCTCACTGCAAGCTCCACCTCCCGGGTTCACACCATTCTCCTGCCTCAGCCCCCCAAGTAGCTGGGACTACAGGTGCCCGCCACCATGCCCATCTAATTTTTGTATTTTTAGTAGATACGGGGTTTCACCGTGTTAGCCAGGATGGTCTTGATCTCCTGACCTCGTGATCCGCCCGCCTCAGCCTCCCAAAGTGCTGGGATTACAGGCGTGAGCCACCGTGCCCAGCCTAAGAGCTTTGACTTTTATCCTAAGTGTGACAGGGAACCTTGGGAGGATTTTAATTACGAGGGCGATGCTTTAAGAAGCTGACTGTGGTTGCTGTACAGAGAAGAGGCTGGAGTGGGGTGGGATGGAAGCAGAGAGGCCAGTGAGGAAACTGTCCCTGCATTTGGTGTCCGTTGGCTGAGCTGCCTCTGTGTTGGGCTCTGGGGGAATCAAGAGGACTCAGCCCAGGCTAAAGAGCCGGGTAGGTGAACAGAGAGGCAGGAAAGGGTGGCAGGGACCGGGGAGACGCAGTATGCAGGAGCCAGAGTGGGGAGGGTCATTCTCACCTTGGGAGGAGGAATCAGGGAAGGACTCCTGGAGCGAGAGCCCTGGGCTGATTTTTTAAAGGCACATTTGCTTTTCGGGATTTGAGAGGACTGAGACTCCAGGCAGGAGGCACGGAGGCCCTGAGCATGAAAACCTTGTGGGGTTGAGAGAGTAGACTGTGGAGTTGCCTGGACCTCATCCCCTGCCCTCCCACCTGTGCTGAGTGACCCTGGGCTGTGTGCCTGTCCCCTCTGTGCCTGGTGTCTTCTCATCTGGAAGATGGGTATAATAATCATAGCGATAAGATAATTCAGGTAAAGGCACGTAGAGCAGTGCCCGGCACAGAGTGAACGTGCACCCAATGATGTTAGTGTCGCTAACCGCTGCTGTTTTTGAACACCACGCCAAGGATATTGTGCTTTATCTGGGGAAATGGGAGGCCAGGAGAGGGTTTTGAGCAGGGGAGGGACATGGTCAGATTTATGGATTAGGAAGGACAGTGGGGGTAGGAGGAGGCTGCAGGGGGAGTTTGGGGGGCTCAGAGGCCCAAGGATCTGTAAGGGGTCCTCAAAGGTGCTTGGCTGCTACAAGCTGGGCCTCCCGGGTTGGGGAGGGCAAGGGAGTGAGGGCCTGGCCCAGGAGGGGCTCGGGGTGGACACCGGCTAATGGGGCACTGTCTGTGGCAGAGCGGAGACCGCGGCGCAGAGAGCAGAGGCGCTCAAGGACTTCTCCCGCTCCTCGTCCAGTGCCAGCAGCTTCGCCAGCGTGGTGGAGGAGACGGAGGGTGTGGACGGAGAGGACACAGGCCTGGTGAGAGGCTCAGGGGGTCAGGGGCCCCACAGGAGCTTGGAAGGGGGCTCTTTGGTCCCTGGAGATGCCCTGAGTAGAACCACGAGCCTGGGCGTGGCTGAGATGTGATCAGGGGACCCGGCCCAAAGGAGCAGTGCAGACGAACCCTCCCCTGCTCAGAAGCCTTCCACGGCTCCCCACCACTGTCCACAGGAAGCTCAGTCTCTGGAGCTCTTGGAGATCTGGTCACTCCCTTCCTCTCTAGTCTCCTGTCTTACCACTTCAGACATTCTGTACTCCGTTGCAGTCCCCCAAGCCTCCCAGGCTCACTGCACCCCTGGCCCTTTGCACATGTGCCATCTCTTCTGTCTGGAACACTTCCTGCCGCCTCCTCCTTTCTTTGCCAGGCTGGCTCTGACTCATCCTTTTTGACTGAGTCTCACACACCTCCTCCTGAAAGCCTTCCCTGATTTCCTAATCTCGGGGTAGGTTAGGAAGCCCCTTTACGTTCTCACAGTCCTCGGGCTTTGCCCGGAACACCCTTTATCATTCTTCATTCTGCAAACCATCAGTGGGCCCCTGTTCCTTGCCAAGCGCTGCCCCAGATACAACAGATGCAGCTGGGAACAGCGCAGACCCAGGCCCTGCCCCCTGGGGCACAGAGTCTAGAATTGCAATGGTCTCTTCACAGCCTGCCTTGCCTCCCAGATATCAGGCTCCTGAGGGCAGGGCCCATGCCTGATTTATGTCAGTGGCAAGCCCTGGAGAACATCAGTGAATGTTTGTTGAGTGAGTGAGTGGCAGTGGGTGGCGTGTGCCTGGGTCTGTGCCTGCCCTGACTCTGCCCTCCTGTGGTCTCCCTGGGGCAGACATGGCTAGGCCCGTCCTCCTCGCAGGGGGTACGGGTGGCGGGTTGTGGAATGCAGAGAGGGAGAGGGTCTGGGAGGGAGCCCTAGCCAGTGCCAAGGGCATGGGCTAACCTCCCTCCCTCTTTCCACCCCCTCCCCAGGAGAGCGTGTCATCCTCAGGAACACCCCACAAGCGGGACTCCTTCATCTATAGCACGTGGCTGGAGGACAGTGTCAGCACCACTAGTGGGGGCAGCTCCCCAGGTACCAGGACAGGGCAGCTTCCCCACAAAGCAGGGCTACCTTGGGGTAGGAAAGGGACAGGGCTGGGCACCAGTTCCCATGCCCCATGCAGTGGGTATGTGATGTGACTGCCCCTGACTTGGAGGACAGCAGGCAGGTCATTGTCCAGCCTAGGGTGGCTGGGTGGATTGGAGGGCTGGTTTCTTCTGGAAGGGTCTCGGAGGATAATGGGGGATGGCAAGGAAGAAAGTTAAGGGTGGGGTTGGAGCGCACTGGTGCCGACCGCACACCTATGCCCCCGTCTCCCTGGTGCCTCCCCGCGGCCAGTGAGGTGGCTCCCTCCTGCCCCCCTCCCCAGGCCCCTCTCGATCACCCCACCCAGACGCCGGCAAGTTGGGGGACCCTGCATGTCCCGAGATCAAGATCCAGCTGGAAGCATCTGAGCAGCACATGCCCCAGCTGGTACGTGCAGCCTCCTGGGGCTGGTGTTGAGGGAGCCCCACCCGGGAGGGGATGAGCTGGCGGGGAGGCTGGGAGCTGAGGCTGGACCAAGAGGTCCCCCTAGGCCCCCCTAGGCCAGGAGGGGTGGGGCTTGCCCGGCCTGGACACAGCCAGTGACTTTGTGCACCTGTGTCTCCCGCCCCGTTGCTTCTCCCGTCTTGCCACCTGCCTCACCACCACTGTCTGTCTGCAGGGCTGTTAGCCGGGCCACCCCCTCTGAAGGTGAAACTGAGCAGGTTAGACCCAGCCCCTCAGCTTGTGTTTGGTGGGAGAGGGTGGGGGTGTATAGAGGGCTGAGCTGATTCCTCCCTGTTCTTCTGTCACCTCTCTGGGGTGGGAGCTATGTATCTGGGTTTGAGCCCCCTGGTCCTCAGTTGCTGGGTGACTTGG
Organism: Gorilla gorilla gorilla; assembly: GCF_029281585.2. Classification (NCBI taxonomy): domain Eukaryota; kingdom Metazoa; phylum Chordata; class Mammalia; order Primates; family Hominidae; genus Gorilla; species Gorilla gorilla. The sequence continues at coordinate 218,250,435 of NC_073224.2, forward strand.
GCAGGCCATGGCCCCTCCCTGTGACCTCTGCCCTTGCATTGTTGGAGGATTTGATGGGAGTGTGAAAGGGACTTGGCAGTTGCCAGGTCGGGAGAAGTTTCAGTGGTTCCCAATGGGATGGAAAGACCTGGAGCCTGGAATTCCAAGGGTGGGCCCCTCCCAGGGTGGGGTTCTCTGAGGCAGGGACTTGGCAGAGTTGGGGCACACTGGTGCCAGCCACCTATCATGCCATGTTTCATGGTGTCTCCATCCCCCTTTGCCCTGCAGATGAGGCCACAGAAGCACAAGGGGAAGGTGCCGTGTCAAGCCCAGGCAGACGAGACCTCTGCCCTGAAGACCAACACCAGCCCGTGGGCTGCCCCCTGCCTCCCCACCCTCCCCATGGCCCACCCATCTGGGCTGTCTCTGCAGGGCAGAGCCGTCCAGACCTGGGATCAGGGAAGCTGCTGGCATCGTCCTCACCCCCAGCCTGGGGGTCTGGGCTGGGGCAGGGATTGCTCAGTGGAAGCAGGACTGGGGGTCTGGCTTGCCCCTTCCCTGGGCCTCCATCACCCCTGAGCATCCCTCTGGACTCAGACGGAACAAGGTGGGAGAGAGAGTTTGAGACAGCTCTGTGTGGAGAGCTTAGCCTCTGGAGGCAGCACAAGGAGGATGTGATATGTGGGGGAGTGAGCACTGGGTTGGGAGCCGGGTCCTGGTTTCCAATTTGGGTTCTGCTGTGTGACTCTGAGCAAGTCACTCTCCCTCTCTGGGCATGTCTGCTACAAATGGACAAGATTATTTCAGAGGTCACTGAAGACTGTGATTACATGCACCTGCCCTAGAAGGTGGGATTTTCTTCCCAGGGACCTCCCATCATCCTACCCTGCTTCTTGAGGTCCCTGGAGCCCCAGGTGGACTGAGGGGCAGGGAGCTGGCTGTGCCCAGTATGCCTCCTGGACCCTCCAGTTCTGCCACAGGTCTGCCGATGCCCTGTCCACTGCCTACACATGACAGACAAGTAACCCCCTCATGGGGGATGGGGACCTACCTGGCTCCTCAGCCAGCACCCAGCTTAACCCCTGCCATCCCATGCTGGGCCCTCCAGGCCAAGAGTCTCAGCTGGCCGAGAGTCCAGGCCTTGCCTCCCCCGACCGCCATGGAGGGGGCAGCCCGGCACAGCTGCTGGGAGCCCTTGTGTGTCTGGTCACACTTTTTAGGCGCCACGCCAAAGGCCAGCCTCCTGGCCCCAATACCCATTTTGGAAGCCCCTGTGGCCGTGTGGATGTCGGTAACAGTTGTATAAAATAAATTCTATTTATCGCTATTGTACCCAGAGTTGGGCCTGGCTTTGTGTGAACCGTGGCCAGATTGACCCCAGACAGATGTCCAGGGATGTCAAGGTGGCAGGGAGCAAGCCTGTCCCCATCAGAGCTGCTGGGCCTGGGGACACCTCCAAAGCCAAGCCACCGGCTCTGTGAGCACCGCCCGTGGTTTCCTCCCCGGGGTGCTGTCCTTCCCTGAATCCTGGGCCCCTTCCTCACTGCAGGAAGAACATGGCTGTGCTGTCAGGCAGACCTAGGTTTGAGTCCTGGGACCGTCTCTTGTTGGGTGGGTGGCGTTGAGAAACTTACTAGCTTCCGTGAGCCTCAGTGTTTCCTTTTGTAAAATAGGAGTGGTAGTGTTTCTCCCAAGGGTTTGTTGTGAGGATTCAATGAGCTGGTGCGTATCAAACATACAGCACAGTGTCTGGCACACATTAGGTGCTCAATTAATTACTTCCTTCTCCCTGTTCTCATATTCAGTGAATCCCCTGATATGGCCACAAGGGGGCGCCAAGGGATCACTTACGGGACCCGATGGGGGCCCAGGAGATGGGGATGAGTCCAAGTCCCTCTACCAGGATCTCACAGCTGGGACAGTAGGACGAAGGGTGATGAGGGGCAGCCGGGGACAGGAGAGGTGCACACAAGCAGGGCCTGGGGAGAGAGGCGTCAGGGAAAGTCCCTGGAGTTGCTCCCCGTTCCTGAGAAGGCCTAGGGAGGAGGGACCCTGCAGGAGGGGGCCTAAAGTAAAGCGCGGGGAGGCAGACCACCCCTGGAACCAGGAAGGTGGCAGCCAGCTCTGAATGGTGGGAAGGTGACAATGGAGGGGACAGGGAGATGGGCAGGGATGAGGCCAGAGGCAATGTGGCCTTGAACTCCCGACGGAGAGACCAGGGCTCTGCGCCAAGGGCAGGGGGAGCCCCAGGCAGGAGCGGTAGTTGCTGGTGGAGGCTGCACCAGTGGAGGGAGGAGGGGACCAACGAGGTTGTTGCTGGGGTAAGAGGGTGGCCAGGAGGACGCTGAGAAGGACACCAGGTGGGCCTGAGCAGGGGGACCAAGCGCCTGATGGGCTGTGGGGCTAAGGGGGGAATCGGGAGGCTCCCGGGGGTACAGGCTGGGTGTTGGGTGAATGAGGGGACTCCTCCCTCTGGGGCAGGACCACAGAGGAGAGCAGGTCTGTGGGATGGGTTTGGGGACATTTGGGAGTAGGCACCAAATTGGGCCCCGAAGGGATGAGCCGTGCCTTGGCCTCCCTGACAGCTTGGCAGTGCCCCCTATCCCCTGCTGGCCCTGCCCCCTTCCCAGGATGATGCTGAAGGAACCCCAGGGGGTTGTCCAGGGAGTGCCACACTTTTCCCGACAGGGCCCTTCTGTGACCCTCTGATGCCTCAGGCCACCCATGGGTGGTGACTCACACCCAAACCCCAGCCCCACCCAACTTGGTTTGGCTCTAGGCTGCTCTGGGCCCAGTGAGTCCCCTGTGAACTGCCCACCCATCAGCCTCATCCCTGCTCCCTGTCCTTCCGCCGCAGTCCTCTGCCCTTTCTCCTCCTGCCCCACCTCCACAGGGCCGGCATCACAGTTCAGCACCACGGTTAAGAGCTTCTTCAGAGTCAGCTCTGAGCTGCTTCACCTCCTCGCGCTATGACCATGCAGACATGATTTTGGCTCCCTGGGCCTCAGTTTCCTCATCTGTGCAGTGGGGGTGCTAACAGCCCTGCCCTCGCTGGCACCCTGGCATGAAGATTAAATGAGGTGACACCTCATAAAGTTCTCGGTGCAGCCCCAGCACGTGGTGGGCTCAAAGAAGAGAGTGTGCATACCGCAGGAAGGGATCAATGATGTCTGTAATTCAGAACACGTGGGGTCCGCTCAGTGCGTGGAGGACGCCCACCTGCCACTGGGCCCAGCACAGGTGCCTAGATGCGAGGCTTTGGGAATGGACGGCGTCAGGTGCTTCCCTGGGCCTCAGCTTGCCAGGTTTACCTGGGGTGACGATGCTCCCATAACAGAGCTGGGGGAGGTCTCCGGCTTGTCTCCCTGTACTTAGCAATGCACCCCCACTCCACTCTATCCCGCAGCTGAGACAGAGCAGCAGGGGCTGCTGAGACAGAGCAGCAGGGGCTGCTGTGGCAGAGCAGGTGGGCAGCTTGGTGGGCAGAACCTGCCTTTGCCCCATCCCTGTCCAGCTGGTGCCAGGCCGTCTGCGGGAAGGAAGGCCTTGGGGCTGGGTTTCACCCTACTGCATCCCTCCAAGCTCCGAGGTGGGGTCAGGGGAGGCTGGCAACGGATCGGGCCTCTGGGATCAAAGTGTCCGGTGCTATTTCTCTTGTGCCCGCGCCAGCTCTGTGCTCACCCTGGGCTGTGAGGTGGGAGGGCGAGCCGGGACACTCTGACTCGAGGCTGGAATTAGAACTTGGGCGGGGGGGTACCAGGCTCCAGGAAGCGCTGGACTCTGCTTAGAAATTACTCTGGTAGTGGAAACAGCAGCCGGGGGGTTCCTCCAGACACAGGAGGGAAGAGGCCTCCCGTGGAGGGACCTGGGTGCCTGGAAGACGTGCCCTCCCCCATCTCCCCTACCTCACAGCAGGGGCCTCCTGTCTCCAGGAGTCTGTTTCCTTACCTGGAGAATGAGGACAAGGCCCCTACCTATTGCTCTGAAGAGGCTGTCTTGGCCTCTAAGTTACCTGGGATGGCTGCTGGCACAGAACCCGTGCCCAATACAAGGGGGTCCTCCCCTACCCACCCCCAGCTGGGGTGTTCTTGGACCTCCATGGCCAACCCTGGGGCAACTTTGCCAAGGAGATGACCGCAGGCCCGGGCCGGCCATGCCAGGGAACTGGGAGCTGGACGTTCTCTGCTGCTCAGGCCACAGGGGGTGCTCAGCCAGGGACCCTGGAATGTGGAGGTTCCTCCCTTCTTCCCTGCTCCCGCCCTGCCAAGGGGATGGAGCCTCCTGAAATAACCAGATCTGGTTAGCGAGGCTAATTTTAAAAGCCACTCTGGCTGCCCCATAGGCCGTTCTGGGAAGCCATGAATGTCCCTGTGTTTGCCCCTGGGAGGCAGGGCGAGGGGAGAGCCCTGGGGCTGAGGCCGGCCTCTGAATGGACTCCCACCCCTGCCTCCCAGGGCCGGCCAGTCTGGGGCCCAACGTTGGGGCTCAGGGACCCCACCTCTCCTCCACCCCAGTCCACTCAGGCAAATCCTAGTGGGCTTTCAGGACCCTCCACCCCCTTCACTGGTCTCCTGAAGCAGCTCTGGGCAGGGGTCCCGAAGCTCTCTGTCTCCCTCTCAGCTGTCTCCCCCTCTGTCTCCAGTGCTCAGTCTCTGTGTCCCTTTATCTCTGTGTCTCTGCCTCTCTCTGTCTCTGAGACTTGTGGTCCCTCTCTGCAGCTGTGGCTCTCTGCCCCTCTCTCCCTGGACCCATCACGCAGGAGGCGGGATGCAGTGTTCCTAAGGGTCCATAAGCTGGGCTCTGCACTGGGTGGCGGGCGGCTGTGCCCACCTAGGAGCTGGGGTTTCAGGTGCGGCCCAGCGAGGGAGGGAACCAGTCCTGGGGACCAACAGGAGCTATAACTGGGCAGGCAGGAGCCAAGTCCAGACACGACCTGGGCCATCTGGCCAGGCCCATTTCCAGCAGGAGGAAAGAGCTCCAGGTCTAGGGTTGCCAGATTTAGCAAATAGAAACCCACGGTGCCCAGTTAAATTTGAATTTCAGATAAACAAGGAAGAATTTTTAGTTTAAGTATACCTTGTGCGATATTTGGGACATACTTATACTAAAAAATTATTCTTTGTTTGTCTGAGATTCAAATTTAACTGAGCGTCCTGTATTTTATCTGGCAACCGTCTCCAGGGAGGCTCTTGGAGTGAAGGGAGAGGTTTCTCAGGAAAGGCAGGTTGCATAGGCCAGTCTGATGGCAGTGTCACAACCATGCCCTGGAGAAATCCCAGTCTGATGAGGGAGGCATAGCTACAGACCACCAGGAGTTGGCGTGGGGACAGTCCTTGGGAACATGGTGGGGAGGCACGTGACACACAGTCTTCTTAATGGAACCAGAGACATCAGAAGGAAGGGTCTGTGTGCGCATGAATGGCTGAGCCCAGCACCTTGCACACAGTAGGGGCTCCATAAATATTTGCTGAATGAATGAAGAATCCGGGGAATGGAGGGGGATGGGCAGCCAGCAGGGGGCTCTAGCACCCTACTGCCCAAGCTCCTAGGAACCAAGTGTGTGCCACCCCCAACCCAGGGACTCCCCAATATGAGCTGCAAAGGGGACGGGAGGGGGCAGAGTGGGTGAAGAGAGGAGGTCAGCTTTTCCCCTGTTTTGGCCCCTCTCCAGACCCCAATCCTATGTGGGAATTCAGCCCTGGGCAAGGGTGCAGGTGGCGGTGGGGACTAGGGCAGGTGATCTACCCTTGTGGCATTTGGGGGATGGCTGGGATGAAGGTGGGGGGGCGCAGGCCAGAGGGCACTGCTCAGTGACGCTGCTGTTTCTCAGGGGCCTCCCGTGTGCAGTGCCCTGTGCCCTAGCGGGGCGTTGGACGAGCCAGGGGACCCCTGGAACCCGGGAAGTGAGGGGTCCTTGTTTCTGAGCAGGTGAGACTTGGGCCTTTGTCTGTGGCCCATTAATCTCAGGGGTCTCCCTGGAGGTGACGGGGGGAGGCAACTAGGGAGAGACCTGTGGCCCTTTCATGCCTCCCCAGGGGCAGAATTCATTAAACAGCCTTTTTATTCGTTCACTCATTCATTCACTTGCAACAGGCTTGCTTACTCACTCATTGTTGCCATTCACTGAGATGACCCCCCGACCGCCCCCTGAACTCTGCCCCCTGCTCAGGATCTCAGGCGCTTGTCCAGTCCCAGCAGGAACATACCACTGGCTCCTGGCATGACACTGGGCAAGTCATTGACCCTTCGGAGCCTTGGTTTCCCCAGCCCTGCAATGGGGCTACACTAGCAGCTCCCTGGCAGGATTATTGCGAGAATGCGTGAGATGTTGCCTGCCCCCAGGGAGCACTTCCAAAGGGAGCCATGGCTGCTGCTGGCACCATTATCATTATTATTATTATTATCAATCATTGCAAGGCCCCCATGGGTTGGGCAGGGAGCAGCCGCCTGGCTCCACGTCCAGGTCATGCCGAGGCTGTTCTGGGAAGCGCCCGCTTCCCCTTGGGGCGTCAATCATCTCAGTTCCCAGCCCTCCTTTTCAAGGGGTGTCAGCGTTTTGGCTTCTAGATGCAGCATGAAATCCTGTAGAGAAAAGTGAGAGGTGGGGATGGAGCCGAAGCCTCGCCCCCTCTTCACCTGCAGTGTGAATTCCGGGCCTTGGTTTCCCCAGTCGTGCAGCCGGGGGCTGGGCTGGGCATCCTGCCAGAGCCCAGAAGGGGCCTCTCCATGTGTCATCCTGTTAGAAACGGTTTAGCTCCGAGCCTATAATCACATCTACCCCGGGAGGAACTAACACAGCGTTTCTTTAAATTGGGCTCTAATTGCGGCTTTTAGTGGAGTCACATGCACCCCATCCCCCAGCCGGTCTGAATTAGGGCGGCTGTCCCAGCCTGCCCTGCCAAGTACAGGAATCCCCCAGGATTGCTGTGGCTCCCACTGAGCCAGCGGTGGATGAGTCCAGGGCTGCTGTTTCTCAGGGGCCTCCCATGTGCAGTGCCCTGTGCTGGGCGCTTCCATCTGGGGAACTCCCTGTCATTTCACCACCTGAGGATCAGGCACTTCTGGGACCTGCTTGCCACCAGGCCTCCTTTCTATTCACCCAGAAGTGGGGAGCCAGGCCTGGAGAGTGGGGTGTTGGCGGGCAAGGCCAGAGGCCGTGCCCCTCCTTGGGGGCGTGGTGGGGGAGCCTGCGGTTTCCCTGTTTGTTCTGGAGATCCCAGCCGCTTCCCTGAGGAGACAGCTGACGGTTCCCAGGCCACAGCCCCTCAGGCGGGGCCAGACCACGGCTGGCCAGCCTGGGAGCACTGCCTGCCAGCCACCCGGGCTCCGCCAGGCCCTGGTGCTGGGTGGTCTGGGTAAGGGCCGGGGGGGCCTTGGTCCTGGCCACAGGGCAGGAACCGTGACCAGAGCCAGGCATGGGGCTGCCCTGCCAGGGACCTAGAGGGGTCCTGAAGGCCGGGGCGGGGCGGGGCCGGGCCAGGGGCAGAGGCCAGCATGGGCAAACACTGCCTTGGGGGAGACCCAGGAGGGGAAGACTCCAGGCCCCAGGTCCATCTACAGGAGGACCTCCAGAGAGACATTCACCCCCTTCAGGAATGTCCCAGTTGGAAGGTTTCAACCCAGCCATTGAGTTGGCTCAGACAGGAGTCCACCTTAGAGGCTGGCAGAAGAGTCGGGGTTGGCAGACAGAAGACCTAGACCCCAGCCCTGCCTTCCTTCAGACCTCAGTTTCCCCATCTGTACAATGGGCAGGGGACACAACCTCGTGCTTGACATGGGCTCTTCCAGCTGACCAGGCTGTGGATGGGAGGTGGGCAGCCCAGGCTGGAAGGATCTCAGTCATTCCCACATTCATTCTCAGGGACTTGTCTTTTTGTTTATGATTTGTTTTTGAGATAGTGTCCTACTCTGGCGCCAAGACCGGAGCACAGTGGCACGATCATAGCTCACTGTAGCCTTCAATTCCTGGGCTCAAGCAATCTTCCCATCTCACCACCACACCCGGGACTAGAAATGGGGCCTCATTTTGTTGCTGAGGCTGGTCTCGAACTCCTGGGCTCAAGTGATCCTCCTGCCTTAGCCTCCCAAGGTGCTGGGATTACAGGCATGAACCACCACATCTTGCCTGACCAATAGGATTTTGATTAGGATTACATTCACTTTACTTCTTTATTTGGTTTTGTTTTGTCCTCAGGGGCTTCTCCTTACCCCACCCCTGAATCCTGCGGCACCCCCTGTACCTTGGACGAAGCCCTCTCTGTTCCCAGCTGTCCGGGAAAGAGCCCCTGTGGGTTTCAGAGCCTAGCAGACCCCAGTTCAAATCCTGACCACTGGCTCTCTGTAACCTTGGGCAAGTCACTTGCTCTCTCCAGCCCATAACTATAAATACCATCCTGACCCTCATCTTTCTATTTCCTCCCTCGAACTCCAGACTCTTTTCCTCCTACCTACCCAGCGTCTCCACTCCAAGGTCCAGTGGGCACCTCCAGCCCAATGTGATCCAAACCCAACTGTCTATTTTCTCCCCACTTCTGGTTCCCCATATCCGTAAACAGCACCTCCGTCAACCCAGGGGCCCAGCCCCGATTCCCCTGTTCCCTCCCCTCCCGACGTGCAGTCCACCAGGGAGCTCTGCTGGCCCTCCCTCCCAGCATGTCTGGGATCCAACTCCTTCCCGCTACCACCACACTTAGCCTGGTCCAAGCCACCACCACCTCCAACCCAGACAGAGAAAGCTCCAGACTGAGCTCTGGCCTCAGCTCCTGGAGCTCCCCAGCCTCCTCTGCTCCCCAGCCACTCGAGTAATCAAAGCACAAGCCGGTCACTTGTCTCCCCTGCTTCTTTTTTTCTTTTTTTTTTTTGAGACGGAGTCTCGCTCTCGCTCTGTCGCCCAGGCTGGAGTGCAATGGCGTGATCTCAGCTCACTGCAACCTCCATCTCCCGGCTCCAAGCAATTCTCCTGCCTCAGCCTCCTGAGTAGCTGGGATTACAGGCACGCACCACCACACCCGGCTAATTTTTGTATTTTTAGTAGAGACGGGGTTTCATCATATTGGTCAGGCTGGTCTCGAACTCCTGACCTCATGATTCACCTGCCTCGGCCTCCCAAAGTGCTGGGATTACAGGCGTGAGCCACCGCGCCCAGCTGTCTCCCCTGCTTCTAACCCTCCAGTGGCTTCCTCTCTGCGACCAGAAGAAAATGCCAGCTCTTTTCACGCCACATTCCCATAATGCAGCCTCTGTCCCACTCACTGATCCCCGTTTCTCTGGGTTCCAGCCACATCACCTTATTTCTGGTCCTCATTTCTGCCCCAGGTGGTTGCACTTGATCTATTGCCTGCCTGGAGCCGTTGTTCCTCCAGGTCTTTGCAAGGCATTGTCCTTGCAAATGTCACTCCCTCAGACAGGCCTTCCCTGACCACCAGCTACAGCAGTGCCCCAGTCACTCTCTGGCTCTTGGTTTTCCTATCTGTAAAATGGGGCCGGCACCGGTGTTGTTAAGAGGGTGGGAAGAGACCGTTGGGACTGGAGGCTGAAGTGCCAGAGTCAGACAGGCACTGGGTACCTGTGAGTCCCTCCTTCTCACAGGCCGGGCCCAGGGTCAGAAGGCTGTGAGAACCCTTTGCTGGAGATGGAAGCTGGGCTCCTCTGCCCATTTTACTGTGCGGCTGCAACTTGGTGCTGACCCTTCCTGGGCCACCTTCCTCCCTGGACCATAGGGAGCCCATTCCAGGCTGAGCTTTGTCTGGGAACCTGTGGAAAGAGGCCTTTGCCCCAGGAGACTCTTCGACAGTGGAGGGCTCAGAGCACAAAGGGCCCATCTGGCACCGAAACTCTCCCTGAGGCTGGGTGTCATGATGGCACCTGTCACAACCTGAGAGGAGGCAGCAGCTAGCCAGGCCTTGGCCCAGGGCTCTGGGAGGCAAAGAGGGGCAATGATCACATCTCAAGGCCTCCAGACCCTGCCCCAGGCCCCTCCTCTCACCCTGACCCAGCACTCTGCCCCTTCACTGCCATTTTTCCCCAACCAGGTGACCTGAGTGGGCTGGAGGCCGATGACACACCTGCAGGCAGCGTGGTCAAGCCCGGGCTGACTTGGGGATCCAGAAACCCTGGAGCTGCCCCCTGGCATGGGTGGGTGGAAGCTGCTGGGCACTCCCCACAGGTCAAGGGCACAGCCATGGGTGCCCTGTTTACAGGCCAGGAGGACAGAATTCCCAGCCACTGAACCCCCACCTCCACCGCCACCCCCACCACCTCAACCCTTGCAGTTAGATTCCTGAGTCGTCCTCGTTACTCCTCCCCACCCACGGCCTCCGAGCCCTCCCCGCACCCTGCCTGCCCACACCACAGCACATGGGAGGCTGCGGCTTCAAGATCAAGGAGTCCGCAGATGAGGGCACTGGACTCCAGCCAGTGGGTGGCAGTGACCAGCCAGGCCCCGACCCTAGGAGCAGAGAATCGGCACGTGGTGACTCACCCCTAGACGTTGGGCCCTCCTCTCCGCCTGCAGTCACAGCGCAGGAAACTTAGACTCCAGGAGGAGACACGACGTGGGTGCAGCTGGGAACGGGGAAAACCCGGCCTGAAGTCCAGCCCTGCCCGACGCCAGAGGATGCAACGGGTGATTAAAATCCTGTACTCTGCAGCCACACTGCATGGCTAGAGTCCTGGCTCCAGCCCTTGTTAGTGGTGTATCTTCCCATAAGTTTAATCATTTCTGCTTCTGTTTCTTCATCTGTAAAATGGGGAAAATCACAGTCCCTGCCCTCCAGGGCTGGTTGCGGGGAAGACGAGTTAATATGTGCTGTGAGGCACGTGAGAACAGCGCCTGGTCAGCAGGGAACGCCGTAGAAATGTCCACTCTTGTGCCCACAGCTATGTTCCCACCGCCTCAGTGATTCTAAGCCTCAGTTCCAGTGGCAGGAGGGAGAGGTGACACTGGAGGACCGAGTCCGGCCCATCCCCTGCTTGGCTGGGGGTGCCACGTGTGCCCACCCCATCTCAAGGTTCACACAGACTGCTGAGAAGCCAGAAAAGGCCCTGGCGCTGTGATCAAGGCAGAGTTCCTGCGAGGCTCAGAGGAAGCCACACAGGCACTCGGGAGCCCAAATCCTCTTCTGAGAACTTAATCCCCACCCGCCTTCCCCAGAGACGGGCTCTGGCTGGATCCTGGTGGGAGGTCTTCGGTTCAGCCACGGGGCTAATTACAAACGCTGCTGTCTCATCACCCCCCATGGTCACTTTTGGGCTTCTGGGGGGCCCAGGGAGCCCATGGTTCTGTGGCTCATGGGACTGGGGTTGTTTTCCTTGGAGAGATTAGAGCCCCAGAGACAAGGAGAAGAACATGAGCTGGGAGCCAAGGAGACCTGGGTTCCACTTTCGGCTGTCACCTACAAGCCACGGGCCCAGGAGCAGCTCACTATATCCTGCCGAGCCTCGATTTTCCCATCTGTGAAATGGAGGGTGCCCACTTCAGAGGATGGGGAGATATAGAACATGTACCCCCAAGGTGACAACTTCACTGCTAGGTCACAGCACTCAGTAGGGTATGTGGCACACAGTAGGCACCTTACTGCCTCCTGCTCTCCACCCCAGAGCGTTAGATTTGCTCATAATCCTTTTATTCACCTACTGGGCCGGCTTCCTTCTTGACAAACAGGAGCTGGGATTCACAGGGTCACATTTGGGGCTTGTCCCTCCCCTCTCCATTTCCATAGCTCCAGTTTCTCCTGCCTGGTCTATTATAGCAGTCTCTGGGCGGGTCTCCCGGCCTCCAGTTTCTCTGCTTGAAGCGCCCTTGAAACTGATGGCCAGGATGATATTTATTTATTTGAGACAGAGTCTCTCTCTGTCACCCAGGTTGGAGTGCTGTGGCGTGATCTCAGCTCACTGCTAGCTCCGCCTCCCGGGTTCAAGAAATTCTCCTGCCTTGGCCTCCCATACCTGGCTAATTTTTGTATTTTAATAGAGACGGTGTTTCACCATGTTGGCCAGGCTGGTCTTGAACTCCTGACCTCAGGTGATCCACCTGCCTCAGCCTCCCAAAGTGCTGGGATTACAGGCGTGAGCTATCACGCCCAGCCAGGATGATCTTTCAAAAACAATGCTGACTCCCTAGCTCCAGAGCCTTCCATGCCTCCCCAGGGTCTTCACAGTCAACCCCAGCTTCTCCAAATGGCATTTGAGGCCCTTCTGCCCACCTCTCCCCACAGCGTTTCCCTCTGAATTCCCCTCAGTAGCCTCACGCCCTGGTTCCTCCTCCCTTTGTTAAGCCTCAGCTTACTCACTGCCCTCTGTGCCCTGTGCACCCGCCCCCACCGTGTTCCCTTCCTGTCCCCACAGCTCCTGGCTTCGACACACACTGGGATGGTCTCTGTAAGTCTCTGTCATGAGATATGAACTTGAGGACAGCCTTGGACTTGTCCACGGCTGGGCAAGATTGCGGCACAGGGCGTGGTACTCAATAAGGCAGGGGCCACAGGCTGTCTCTACCATGACCAGACAGGTGACATACATCTGAAGGCCCAGTGTCAGAATACAGGGCACGCTGGGGGCTGTGGCATCCAGAATAGTGTAGTTCCCTGACAGCTTGTCACTCAGCTCCAACTGAAAATTGCCCTGCAGAAATGTGGGGTCCGCTGCTGGCTGGATCTCCCTTTTTTTTTTGTATTTTTAGTAGAGATGGGGTTTCACCGTGTTAGCCAGGATGGTCTCGATCTCCTGACCTCATGATCCACCGGCCTCGGCCTCCCAAAGTGCTGGGATTGCAGGCGTGAGCCACTGCGCTCAGCCTCCCTTTTTTTTTTTTTTTTAAGCCAGAATCCCAGATCTTATAGAGAATTTCCCAACTTTTTTTTTTTTTTTTTTTTTGAGACAGGGTTACACTGTCACCCAGGCTGGAGTACAGTGGCATGATCTCGGCTCACTGCACCCTCCTCCTTCTGGGCTCAGGCGATCCTCCCACCTCAGTCTCCCCAGTGCAGGGACTACAGGCTTGCGCCACCATGCCCAGCTAATTGTTTATTTTTGGGTAGAGACGAGGTCTCACTATGTTGCCAGGCTGGTCTCCAACTCCTAGGCTCAAGCGATCCACCCACCTGGGCCTCCCAAAGTGCTGGGGTTACAGGTCTGAGCTACTGTGCCTGGCCTCAGTGTTTTAAAACACGGCACCCGTGCTCAGCAATGGCTGGGGAGTGTGTGAGTTGGAGGATGTCTCCAGCCTGAGCCAAGTTGACCATCCCAGTCTCCTACGCCTCTTCCTTCCTACAGAGCAGAGGTTTTCAACTGATGTGGGGGTGATTCTGCCCCCAGGATGAGAACCTGCTGTGTTGGTGTTGGTGGCAGCGGTAGCCCAAGCGAAGACGGCATTTCCTAGCTTTCCTCGCATCCAGGAAGGATCACAGGACCGGTTCTTGCCAATGCACTAAGGGCGGAAGTGATGTATGTCACTTCCAGGATGAAGTGGTTAAAAAGCAGGCGTGGTTCCCACCATCAAGGTGCTGGCCAGATAGGAAGGACATCCAGAACTTACAGGGGGTGGCAGAGCCACCCCTGGAAAGATCCTGGGTCCCAGCCACCTGAGCAGGGGCGCTGATGTTGGAGGTAAGAATACATCCTCAGGTGTCAAGTTATTGAGCTTTCTGAATTTACCTTTAACAGAAGGCAGGGTTATCCCAGTGAATACAAGAGGGCATGTCAGCTCATCTTTGTTCCTCCTCCGGGAGAAGGCATCTGAGGGCAGAAGAAATCCCTGTGCTGTGGGTCTGGACTGTCATCCTTAGGGTCTAGGTCCATGGCCACTGGACCTAGTTGTGAATGGAGCTGGGACCTATGCCTGAACCCCGGCTCCAATTAGGACTCAGGGCCCACAGCAGTTAAAATATAAGGTGATGAGTGACCCAGGGCCCAGCCTGAGCGTGGGGAGACCCTGAAGCCATGGGTGCCTGAGCACCTCAATCTCTGCTTCTTGAAGGACACGTCATCCCACAGCCTGGAGTGTGGGCAGGACGAACTCCTGGCTCCTAATGGGGTCCTCAGTCCTCACTACGTGCTGGGCATCGCTAGGCACAGGGCGTCAGAGAAGCTGAATCCCTTGCCCAAGTTCGTAGAACTGAGAAAGGGATGGAGCAGAGATGTGGACCTCCATCTCTCGGACTCACAGCCTGCGCTTTCTACCCCAGCAGTGTATCCCAAAGTTCAACAGAAGCTGTTGGTTTGTGTCCTTTGAGCAGTTGATGTTCCAGCACCAGGCCTGGAGGCTTTCTCTCAGACCTTCATGGGGAAGGTCAGGAGTGCCAGTGTTAATTTCCCCAGGAGCAGCCCTCGGCCAGTGAGAGGTGAGAGTTGAAGAATAAATACCCCTGCTCCCTCGCCCCTTGGGTGAGATATCTCTGAAGTGTCGCTCCCACACCATCTCCCAGAGGTCCTTCGTGGGGTTGAGCCCTGGCCAGCCTCAGTGGCAACCTGTTTAAAAACACATCTTTCTCAACATCCTTCCCTTTCCTGTCTTGCTTCCTCATTCCCCCATGTGTGCAGCTTTCTGTGTTCTAATAAACAAACTGCTTGTGCTGAGTTCTGTCTCAGGTTCTGTCTCCGTGGAAACCCAATGCAAGATAAAGTGTGGTTTGTCAGACAACCCACACGGAGAAAATCTTCACAATCTATACATCCAACAAAGGATAAATACACAGAATCTACAAGGAACTCAAACAAATTAGCAACAAAAAAAACAAACAGCTGGGCGCGGTGGCTCACGCCTATAATCCCAGCACTTTGGGAGGCCGAGGTGGGCAGATCACGAGGTCAGGAGATTGAGACCATCCTGGCTAACACAGTGAAATCCCGTCTCTACTAAAAATACAAAAAATTAGCTGGGCGTGGTGGCAGGCGCCTGTAGTCCCAGCTACTCGGGAGGCTGAGGCAGGAGAATGGTGTGAACCCAGGAGGTGGAGCTTGCAGTAAGCCGAGATCGCGCCACTGCACTCCAGCCTGGGTGACAGAGCAAGACTCCGTCTCAAAAAAAATAAAATAAAATCCCGTCAAAAAGTGGGCTAAGGACATGAATAGACAATTCTCAAAAGAAGATACACAAATGGCCAACAGACATATGAAAAAATGCTCAACATCACTAATGATCAGGGAAATGCAAATCAAGGTGGTATCACAATGCGATACCACCTTACTCCCGCAAGAATGGCCATAATCAAAAAATCAAAAAAATAATAGACGTTGCATGGATGCAGTGAAAAGGGAACACTTCTACACTGCTGTTGGGAATGTAAACTAGTACAACCACTATGGAAAACAGTGTGGAGATTCCTTAAAGAACTAAAAGTAGAACTATCATTTGATCCAGCAATCCTGCTACTGGGTATCTACCCAGAGGAAAAGAAGTCATTCAACGGAAAAGATTCTTGCACACGCATGTTTATGGCGGCACAATTCGCAATTACAAAAATATGGAACCAGTCCAAATCTCCATCAATGAGTGGATAAAGAAACTGTGGTGTATGTGTATATACTGTGTGTATGTGTGTATATATGTATATGTGTATGTGTGTATATATATATGAATATGATGGAATACTACTCATTCAGAAGGAATGAATTAATGGCATTTGCAGCAATGGGATTGGAGACTACTATTCTAAGTGAAGTAACTCAGGAATGGAAAATCAAACATCGTATGTTCTCACTCATAATTGGGAGCTAAGCTACGAGGATGCAAAGGCATAGGAATGATACAATGGACTTTGGGGACTCTGGGGGAAAGGGTGGCAAGGGGATGAGAGATAAAAGGTTACAAATTAGATTCAGTGTATACTGCTCAGGTGATGGATACACCAAAATCTCACAACTCACCACTAAAGAACTTACTAATGTAACCAAACACCACCTGTTCCCCCAAAACCTATGGAAATAAAAACAAAACAAAACAAAGTGTGGTTTGCACACCCTGGAGACATGTAAATTGACTTCAGGTGGTACTGGGAACATTTAAAAACTGACTGCTTAAATGTCAATTTAAAGGAGTGTTTAGGAAATAATAGTATACGGCCGGGCACGGTGGCTCACGCCTGTAATCCCAGCACTTTGGGAGGCCGAGGTGGGTGGATCACGAGGTCAGGAGATCGAGACCATCCTGGCTAACACAGTGAAACCCCGTCTCTACTAAAAATACAAAAAATTAGCCGGGCATGGTGGTGGCGCCTGTGGTCCCAGCTGCTTGGGAGGCTGAGGCAGGAGAATGGCATGAACCCGGGAGGCGGAGCTTGCAGTGAGCCGAGATCGCGCCACTGCACTCCAGCCTGGGCGACAGAGCGAGACTCCGTCTCAAAAAAAAAAAAAAAAAAAGGAAATAATAGTATGGATACGGCAACAATTGTGAAGGTGGTGTGAAAATAACACCTGGAAAACACTGCATTGTACAGTTCAAGATGAGGCGTTTCCTCTTGCTCCTGGCCAGAATGTATGCATATAGTTTCTTTTCTTTTTCTATGTATTATTTTTTGAGACAGGGTCTCTCTCACTTTGTTGCCCAGGCTGGAGTGCAGTGGCACCATCTCGACTCATTGCGACCCCTGTCTCCCAGGCTCAAGTGATCCTCCCCCTCAGCCCTCCAAGTAGCTGGGACTATAGGTGCCTGCCACCATGCCCCCGTAATTATTGTATTTTTCATAAAAATGGGTTTCGCCATGTTGCTCAGGCTGGTCTCAAACTCTTGGGCTCAAGGGATCCTCCGGCCTCAGCCTCCCAAAGTAGTTTGATTACAGGTGTGAGCTACCACTCCTGGCAGTTTATTTTCTTTTTTTTTTTTTTTTTTTGAGACGGAGTCTCGCTCTGTCACCCAGGCTGGAGTGAATGCAGGGGCATGACCTTGGCTCACTGCAAGCTCCACCTCCCAGGTTCACGCCATTCTCCTGCCTCAGCCTCCCGAGTAGCTGGGACTACAGGCGCCCGCCACCACGCCTGGCTAATTTTTTTTTGTATTTTTAGTAGAGACGGGGTTTCACAGTGTTACCCAGGATGGTCTCAATCTCCTGACCTTGTGATCCACCCGCCTCAGCCTCCCAAAGTGCTGGGATTACAGGCATGAGCCACCGCGCCCGGCCCTGTTTATTTTCTTTTTAACTGGAGACAAGGTCTTGCTCCTTCACCCAGCCTGGAGTGCAGTGGCATGATCATAGCTCACTGCAGCCTCTAACTCCTGGGCTCTAGTGATCCTCCCACCTCAGCCTCCCAAGTAGCTAGACCACAGGCACATGTCACCATACCTGGCTAATTTTTTTATTTTTTGTAAAGACAGGGTCTCACTATGTTGCCCAGGTTGGTATTGAACTCCTGCCCTCAAGCAATCCTCCCACCTCAGCTTTTCGAAGTGCTGGGATTACAGGTATGCACCGTTGTGCCTGGCCTATAGTTTCATCTTTTATCCCAGCGTCAGCTTGGCTGTGCTTCCCTTTTTTTGTCAGGACTGCTAGGAAGCTCAGAGACAAATCTGCTTAGTTTGCATTTTCAATCCTGAAGAAGTCCACTTCTGACATACGGTTTCTCATCTTCCTGAGTTTATATTTAACTGGTGTATGTCATGAGTCATTAGTATTGTCTGCTTCAGGACCTGGTTGACAGGAGGTCTGAAGTGTGTTATAACCAAATAAAGGATGGTATTAAGTACAGGAGCTTTGGAATAGGACACACCTGGCTTCAAATACCAGCTCCACAGCTTGGGGGCATTTGGACAATCACCTCACTTCCCAAACCCTCGGGGTCCTCACCTATACATGTGGATGATGGGGGCCTATTTCCTAATGAGGATTAAATGCAATGAATCCACATAAAGTGTCAAGCACAGACCTGGCATGTTGTAAATGATCAGTGTTAATTGTCATGATTGTTATCCTTATTAAAGGAATTTCCATTTCAATGAAGCAAGAGGAGCAAACTTGGACAAGTCTGTATCCCAACAAGGTCAGCTGCAGGCCTGAGTGTAGTACCAAGGTGTGAATATCAGAAATGGAAAGATCACAGTTGCTAAGCTGGGCTGACACTCTGTGAGGGCAAGGAGCCCTCTGTCTGTTCAGCCTTCTGTCTGTCATGTTCGCCACTAAATTCTTTTTTTTTTTTTTTTCTGAGATGGAATTTCACTCTTGTTGTCCAGGCTGGAGTGCAATGGCACAATCTCGGCTCACCGCAACCTCTGCCTCCCAGGTTCAATCGATTCTCCTGCCTCAGCCTCCCGAGTAGCTGGGATTACAGGCACACCTAATTTTGTATTTTTAGTAGAGACGGGGTTTCTTCATGTTGCCCAGGCTGGTCTCGAACTCCCAACCTCAGATGATCCACCCGCCTCAGCTTCCCGAAGTTCTGGGATTACAGGCATGAGCCACAGCACCTGGCCAACAATTCTTAAGACTTAATACCATGCCTAGCACGTAGTCTGTATTTGTTGAATGAACGAAATGGGCCAAGGTATGTAGTGCTGTTTGTGGGTATCATGCAGCCGGACTGCCACTGGGCCCCGGAAGTCCTCCTTGCTGTGCGTTTCTGGGCACACAGGCACTCCTCTTTTATCTTGTTTTTTTGTTTTGTTTTGTTTTGTTTGTTTTTTCTGAGACAGAGTCTCACTCCATCACCCAGGCTGGAGTGCAGTGGCGCTGTCTCGGCTCACTACAACCTCTGCTTCTTGGGTTCAAGCGATTCTCCTGCCTCAGCATCCGGAGTAGCTGGGACTACAGGCATGCGCGCCACCATGCCTGGCTAATTTCTGTATTTTTTGTAGAGACAGGGTTTCACCATGTTGGCCAGGATGGTCTTGAACTGCTGACCTCAAATGATCCACCTGCCCCAGCCTCCCAAAGTGCTGGGATTACAGGTGTGAGCCATTGCACCCAGCCTCCTCTTTAATCCTCACAACAACCCGGAAGGGGGCTGTCTCCCATTTCACAGACAAGAAAACTGAGACACAAACCTATGTGTCCAAAGTGGCACAGGTAGGGAGTGTGAAGCCCCCAGGACAGCAGAAGGCCTTTCCACCCTGTCCAACCCACCTGTACCCTGGGCCTTGAGGCCAGTTCTTCCCAGAGAAATAAGCTTCTCTCAGTCTTTTTCTCACTGACCACAAAGACTCAGCTCTGTCCTCAGAAATATTTGGAAAGTTTTATTTAAATGTTTTGTGTTCCCTTTTAACCACCACCAAAAAGAGAAAAAAAAAACTTTTTTTGCCGTTCCAAACAGGAGAGTCGCTTCAGAGAGGAGCTGGCGTGTGTGTTCAGAGCCCAGGAGTGTGAGCCCTGCCAGGTGGCTCTTCCCGGCCTGGGCCACGCTGGGTAGGATGGCCACCCAGGCACCGGCTTCCTGGGACCCTGGTGGCCTTGGAGTGAGTGAGTGAGCAAGGCCTTGTCCTGAGGAGAAAGACCTCAACTCCCCTGAAGGAGGGCTGGGCCTGGGGACAGGGACATGAGCATGGTAGGGCCTGGGGGGGTCCAGAGGTAAGGAGATGAGAGTGGGAGGGTCAGGAGATGAGACTGGGAGGGTCAGATCCAGAATGTTCCATGGAGGCTTCAGGGCCTCTGGGTCTGGAGAAATATGTTTGCTAGAAAAATAAGAGGCTTTGAGAATTTCTGCAGTCTGTACTCTCTGCCTGCCCAAGAGAAATCTACCCTGTTGGCCAAAGGGCAGTGGGGAGGGAGCAAAGGCTGGAGGCCAGAAGTGGGTTTGGCCCTTGGGGAAGATTCCAGAGGGGAGCGAGGTGGGCGGCAGACTTTGGTTTCCTGGGTCCCCTTTCTTGCAGTTGCAGAGGCTGAGGAGGCCCCCACCTCCCTGCCCCTTGAGGGGTGGGCTGCCGTGTGGGAAGTTGGCATCTGTCACGGGCTTGTGGGTGCCCGGGCCCTGGGCCCTCAGAACAGGACGCTCAGGGGGAAGAGGGCCAGCGCGAGCAGCAGGGGGCCTGCAGCAAGGCTGCCTGCCGAGCTGGCAGGGGCACAGTGGTCGAGGTTGGCCCCGATGCAGGCTGCATACGCCATCACGTGGGGGATGTAGTTCTGCTCGTGGACGCCGTGCAGCAGGTGCGCCATGGGGCCCTTGGAGAAGACGGCCACGTCCTCCCCGCCGTGGGTCTCGTGGCGCAAGGGCACAGCAGACTGTGCCTGGTAGTTGTTGTGAGCTGTGGGCCAGGGGAAACACCTGCTGAGAGCCTGCCAGGGGCCTGGCGCTGCACATGCAGCTTTTCCATCTCCCCTCCAGGCTGGCTTGAATGCTCCCATTTCATAGAAGAGGAAAAGGAGGCTCAATGTGGGAAAGTCATTTTGCCTAAGGCCACAGGATTTGAACCTGAGCCTGTTCTGACACAGGAGTCTGCATTCTCAACCCCCAACAGAGAAAATTAACCTCATTTGGGCTGCTTGGATTAGCAGGGAGAGTTGAGGGGGAGACTCTTACCATTGCTGCATCTTTAGACCCCCTAGAACCACTGGGAGTATCAAGAATGAATGAATGATATGGGATGGGATGAACTAACTGCAAAGTCTCGTATACTGGAATATCATAGGGCCAAGAAAAATGAGTATAAAATATTGAGCACCTACTTGTGCCAGGCACTATGCTAAGCTCATCAGACCCATTTGGTCCTTCAGACAACCGTCAAAGGTAGAACCCTTTTAGAGAGGAAACTGAAGCAGAGAAAGGTGAAGTCACATGCCCAAAGTCTCAGAGCTGCTAGATTGTAGAAGGCGATTCAAACTGAGGTTGTTTGAATCAAACAACCTGGGACTCAACAATCAAACTGGGACTCAAGTCCCAGTCATTCTGAGACCCCTGACCTTGACCACAAGCTGACACCCTATTCCCAAGCCCATCGCCGAGGGGTGCCCTGTCCCCTCCCAGCCCTGGGTCCTGGAGGTCTCACCATAGTCCACCATGGAGACATTCTCTCGTTCACCGCCCACTACCTTGTAGCCAGGCCCATTGCCATACAGGATGGCAGTGAAGGGCTTCTTGTCTGTGTCACTCAGCATGGGGGCCAGACCTGCACAGGGAGGGGGTGTTCAGGGGTCATGCTGGGGCCCCAGGAGTACAGTCCCCAGCCCCCAGATTAGGCTCCTTGGTGGCTTGGTAACCCCTGGGATCTTCTTTGAAGGGCCCTGCAATGCCTCCAAGAAGCCACCTTCTAAACCTTATTATTTCCAACTAACCATTCCCCAGTTTTCATTGTACCCATGTCCCTCCCATTCATCTGTCCATCCATCCATTGATCCATCCATCCACCCATCCATCCATCCATCCATCATCCATCCATCCACCCATCCATCCATCCACCCATCCATCATCCATCCATCCATCCACCCATCCATCATCCATCCATCCACCCATCCATCATCCATCCATCCATCCACCCATCCATCATCCATCCATCCATCCATCCATTCATCCATCATCCATCCATTCATCCATCATCCATCCATCATCCATCATCCATCCATCCATCATCCATCATCCATCCATCATCCATCCATCCATCCATCCACCCACCCATCCATCCATCCATCCATCCATCATCCATCCATCATCCAGCCAGCCATCCTCTCTCATTCATCTATCCACGTTCTCGCCCAGCCATGGTCAATGTGGCCATCCATCCACCCACCTGCCTGTCCACCCGACCACCACTCAACTCACTCCCCTGCCTCACCCTGCATTTTCTCCCCATCCCCAGTAATTCTTCCTCCCCACCCAGTTGTCATTGAGTCCCCACCATGCTCTGGGCTTGCTGGCTTTCCACCCACTCCTGCTCCCAGGTGGGTAGACAGGAGACTCCAGGAGTGTCCACCCCAAAGAAGGCCCACCTACCAAAGATAGAGTTGCCACGGGGGGTGTATCCACCAAAGGTGAAGACGTGGGAATGGTCCGCAGTGACCACGGTCAGAGTGTCTTCCGAGGAGGTCAAGCTGCCTGCCTGCCCGATGGCCCGGTCCATCTCCACCGCCTCGTGCAGGGCCTGCTTGGCTTTTCCTTCATGGTGCCCATGGTCAATTCTGCCTCCTTGGGACACCAAGGCAAAGGCCTTGGGTGAGGGAGGAGGGGAGGAAGATCTGTTCCCCAGCCCCACAACACTGCTGCTGGATTAACCTTTGTTAGCTAGGGAAGGACAGGAGCCTTTGCCGGGCACCACTCTGAGCTAGCACCACAGCCTGGGCATTTTACGCAGCCATTCAACCTGACGGAGGCCAGAGAGGGACAACCCCGGTGCCAAAGGCACATGCATAGGGGCTGCAAAGTCCAGATGTGTAATCAAATTCACCAGGCCGGGAAGCTGTACTCCTCCCACCGCCCCTCCCAGCACTGTCTCTAGCTGCTTGAAGGAGGCACTGAAGCCTTTGGGAGGTAGGGAAGGGGGCACGCTGGAATCCCTACAATGTGCCAGGCACGACACACCCATGTCTCTTTTCCCCTGAACAGCAATGCTGGGCAGAGAGGAATATGATCAGTCCTGTTTACAGATGGAGCAACTGAGGCCTAGTGTGGGGAAGCCCACAGTGGGATTTGCCAGGATGTGAATTCAGGTGTGACTCGTCCTAACCCCGTTTTTCATCTCTACCTCAAATCATCCCCTCTAAAAAGAAAGCACGGAGCTCCCAGAGGTGGTGAAAGTCCCCAGTGCCTGGGCAGTGCCTGTGGCAGGTTCCACAAAGCCCTGCCAAAGCCTGAACCCCCACAGCCTCCGCCCCCGCTTCCCACCTCCAGGTGAGTGCAGGGGCCTGGCTGGAGGCTTGGCCCAGCGGCCGAGGGCTCTGTGACCTTAAAGGAACACCTCCCTCGCTAACAGGAGGGTGCTGCCTGGTGGACACTCCCAGCTTGGAGGGTCCTGGGCGCCAGGCAGCCCTCTGTTCCCACCAGTCTGAGCCTCGCGGTGGCCCGGCAGGCTGGCAGGGCGTGTCCTCCCTTTGTTGTGGCTCTGGGAGCAGCTGGCCTGGGCGGCCCATCCTGGCCTTGCTCACAAAGGAAACCGCTCCCGGGGGAGCCCGTGCTCGCCACCGCTGGTTTCTGGCTGGCTCCTTGGCGTCAGAGGCCTGTTCGGGGCCAGGCCAAGACCGCTGTGCTCGAGTGGGAACCCCGGGGTTTGGCAAGAAAGCAGCCAAGCTGGGCTGGCGGACGCTCACCTCTGGAAGGCGGAGGCGCTGAGCATGTGTGTATGCGTGGGAAGCCTATGTGCAAACATGTTCACGTGTGTGCGTGTGTGTGTGTGTATACATACAGATGTCAGCAGGGCAACATGAGGAACTGCGGTGGGCAAGGGCTGTTAGCACTGGAAGGTTTCTGGAATCTTTATCACTTCCTCACACTTCCTATTGTTCCCGCCTTAACTATTGTGTAGCCGTAATAAGGCTAATAATAGAAACACGGTTTATTCTTTACTGGGCCCCGTTCCAAGTACTTTATGTCTCTGAACACAATGGAGGCGAATCACTCTCCAGGAGACAGATGCTATTTTTGGCTTCACATAACAGAAGTGCACAGGTAGAGGTCACACCGCCAGCAGATGGCAGCGCCAGGCCAAGAATTCAGGTCTGTCTGCAAGGCCCCTGGCTGGCGCTGGAAGAGCCTGGGAACGTCAGCACACAGCGTGGGAAAGCCGGGGCCTGCGGATTTGCTTTTCTGGGCAGTGAGGCTGAGGGGCTGCTTGCCCCTCCAGGGCCAGGTCTCCAAGAAAGACTACCAAAGGGGAGAAATCTGCCTCCTCTCCCAGGAAGCCTTCCTGGATTGCTAAACCTAACTTGCATCTCCATGCCCAAAGGAGAGCAGCTTGCTGGGCTGGGACCGTCTACAGTGCCACCCATCTCCTTCCACAACCCATTCCCCTAAAGGGACCTCTCCCTTCACCCCCAAACCAGTCAGTTCCCTTTAAGAGCTGGACTTCTCCATCCTGACACCAGGGCCGTGTTTCCAGCAGCCCCCTCTCAGCAGACCCGGGGCCCCTACCTTCCACCAGCAAGAAGAAGCCTTTGGGGTTCTTCCTCAGGATCTGGATGGCCACCACCACCATCTCGGAGAGTGACGGGTCCGTCATGTTGTTCCTGTTCAGCTCGTACTGCATGTCCCCTGGCTCGAAGAGACCTGAGGAGGATGCCAGGAGGATGTGGATGCTGAGAGGCTGTGACCCGGCTAGGAGGACTCCAAAGAAGCTGGGGTGTCTCAGGGAATGCAGGCTCCCCACAGCCAGCTTGGGGTAGAGTATGGTGGCTGGGAGGATCCTTATCTGGGTGATTCTTGTGGGCCCAGAATTAGGCCCCCAATTCCTTTTTTTTTTCTTTTTCTTTTTTTGAGACAGAGTCTCACTCTGTTGTCCAGGCTGGAGTGCAGTGGTGCGATCTCAGCTCACTGCAACCTCTGCCTCCCGGGTTCAAGTGATTCTCCTGCCTCAGCCTCCTGAATAGCTGGGATTACAGACATGCATCACCACACCCAGCTAATTTTTGTTGTATTTTAAGTAGAGACAGGGTTTCACCATGTTAGCCAGGCTGGTCTCGAACTCCTGACCTCAGGTCATCCGCCCACCTCGGCCTCCCAAAGTGTTGGGATTACAGGCGTGAGCTTCCGCACCCAGCCCCAATTCCTTTCATTTTCGTTCCCAGCACTATGGCGCAGCGGGATCACCACGCCTGTTTCACAGATGAGGAGCACTGAGGCCCAGAGGTGTTCCATAACTTGCTATTGTCAGCTGAGAAGTGGCAGATCTGGGGTTCAAATCCATCAGTCAGTCTGCCTCCAGCCTGCAGGGCTCAGCACACAGCACTGTGGCCCCAAGGCAGAGGGTCACAGCCTGGACTCGATGGGGCCACTAGAGTGTGTGTGCATTTACATGTTGGATTTGAAGGGCACGGTGGCCTGTGCAGCGAAACAGCAGAAGGTTTGGAATCATTGTCCCTCCTGCTCACCGGGCTCCGTTTTCTCACTTGTGACATAAGGAGAATGATCCATTCCTTGCCCATGGCACAAAGTTCCATGTGTCCTATGCTGGTGCTTCTGATTCTGGTGTCCTTCCAATTCTGGTGTCCTTCCAGAACACCCTGCCCCTCTGTGAGTGGATACACAGCCGAACAATAGCTCCCATGCACACAGGGTTCACTTGGTGCCACATGCTGTTAGCGCTTTGGAAGTCGGCAAAAGCCAGCCTCCAAGATGGTGCCCAATAACCCCTGCCCCCTGGAATTCATGCGCTTGTGTGGTCTCCTCCCTCCCTAGCCTTTGTATGCCATAGAATGCCACCGAAATGATGGTGTGTGATTTCGAACGCTGGGGCATAAAATGTTGTAGCTTCTGTTTATATACTCTTGGATCTCTGTGGGAAGCCAGCCACCATGTGATGAGGACACTCAAGCTGCTCTATAGAGAGCAATGTGCCAAGGAACTGAGGCCTCCTGCCAACAGCCAAGACCAACTCGCCAGCCATGTGAGTGAACCATCCTGGAAGCACCAGCCCCAGTCAAGCCTTCAGATGACCGTGACCTCATGGGAGACCCAGCTAAGCTGTCCCCAGATTCCTGACCCAAAGAAATTGAGTGAGGCAATAAATGTTTACTCTTGTTTTAAACTGTTAAGTTTTGTTTTGCGACAGGGTCTCACTCTGTTGCCCAAACTGGAGTGCAGTGGCATGATCATAGCTCACTGCAGCCTCAAACTCTTGGGCTCAAGCAAGCCTCCCACGTCAGCTTCCTGAGTGGCTGGCACCACCACACCTGGCTAATGTTTTCTTTCTTTCTTTTTCTTAAGATAGGGTCTTGCTCTGTCACCCAGGCTGGAGTGCAGTGGCATAATCACAACTCACTGCAGCCTTGACCTCCTGGGCTCAGGTGGATCCTCCTACCTCATCCTCCTGAGTAGCTGGGACTAAAGGTGTGCACCACCACACCTGGCCAGTTTTTAAAAAATTTTTGTAGAATTGAGGTCTCGCTATGTTTCCCAGGCTGGTCTCAAACTCCTGGGCTCAAGTGATCAACCTGCCTTGGCCTCCCAAAGTGCTAGGATCACAGGCGCGAGCCATTGCACCTGGCCTAAGTTTTTTTTTGTTTGTTCTTTGTTTTTAGACGGAGTCTCGCTCTGTCGCCCAGGCTGGAGTGCAGTGGTGTGATCTTAGCTCACTGTAACCTCCACCTCCCGGGTTCATACCATTCTCCTGCCTCAGCCTCCTGAGCAGCTGGGACTACAGGCGCCCGCCACCACGCCAGGCTAATTTTTTGTATTTTTAGTAGAGATGGGGTTTCACCTCGTTAGCCAGGATGGTCTCGATCTCCTGACCTTGTGCTCCGCCCACCTCGGCCTCCCAAAGTGCTGGGATTACAGGCATGAGCCACCATACCCGGCTTGCACCTGGCCTAAGTTTTGAGATAATTTGTTATGCAGCAACAGATAACTTATACAACACAAGTTCATGTCATGCTCATGACAACCCAGGGGTTGTCTCCAGCCCCATCACTATCTCCATTTTATGGGAGCATCATTATCCCTACTTTATAGAAGAGGAAACTGAGGCAGAAAGAGGAGAAATCACTTGCCCAAGGTCACACAGCTTAGAGGTGGTAGAGCTGGATTTGAACCCAGCACTCTGGCTCTAAGATCCATGAGCAAAACCAGCATGATACACGGGTGCATGCACAGCCCATGTGGTACTGGGTGTGTGCCATGTGACCCAGGGAAGCAAAAGGCTGTGTGCATGTGTCTGGAGGACCCACCAGGCGCACAGCTCTGAGCCCATAACCTCTAATGACACCCAGGACGCGGAGCTGTGTTCCTTGGGAAATGTCTGCAGGAGATTTTGCCACCACTTGCTTGGCACTACAGACAGCTGGAAAAGAAAACCTGGATAGCTGCATGGTGGTGCTCAGGGCTGCATCCCACCAGACCTGAAGCTGCCCCTGGGCCCTCACCACCTGCTCCCCACTGCCTGGGGAGGAGGGCAATCGTCAGGATGGGCAGAGATAACTTGGCTGGCTTCTGCCCTGGCCATGCACACAGTAGAGCTGACTCCAGGTCCCAGGCTCCATAGCCCAGGAGCTGTTAAGTCCCAGTTCCCAGCCAGGGCTCAAACTTGCCTGGGCCGTACTGCTGTCAGTTGTGCCGCATGCCACGGGCCACTCCCCTCTCTGAGCTTCAGTTTCTTCTTGTGCCCAATGGGGCTAATCCCCCTGCACAGCCAGCAGATTTCAGGCCTAATTCCAGGAACCAGAACCCCCTTCCTTGCCTCTCCCAGGTCCTGAAGCCCAAGGGCAGAGGCCCCTAAGTGGGAGTCAGGCTAGGGCCTTGTCCCCAGGTGCTGGCCACATGCAGCTCCGGCCACCAGGCTCCGAGCCATGCATCCTCCACTCCACCCCCTCCACTTACCCAATAGGTAGTCCACATTGTGGGGGTCAAGGGTCAGGAGTTCCGTGCGGTTCCAGATGAAGTGGGAGTGCTAGGAGGAAGGGCTGTGTCAGCACATGCTGGGGGCTAGGGAGAGTCGGAAGGACTGACCCCAGCAGCTATCAGAGTCTGAGGCCTTTACTTGTTTCCTTCCCTCACTTAAAAATCTCTCCCTGAGGACCCACCATCCCTGACCTCAAGAAATGATGAATCAATAGCCCATTATAATGTATAATGCAAGGGGATGAGAATTCTGATAGAGCCCAGGGAGGCCGTGAGCCCAGACACAGGACCAGGGAGGGCTTCCTGGTGGAGGTGATGTTCTAATGGGTCCCTGGAGGACAAGTGGGAATTGAACAGCCTAGGGTCAGGAAGGCTATTCCAGGGAGGAGGGATCATGGGGCAAAGAAGAGCCAGGCACAGGTCTCCAGGGGCCTTGAGTGCTGACAGGTGTGGGCTGTTTTCTGGAGGCCGTGGAGGGCCAGGGAGGAAGCAAAGCCCCAGCTCTGCTTTGGGGACCCCATCTGGGAGGGGAGATAAAGGCATGGCTGTTTCCCCAGGGAATAAAGTCCACAGAAAGAAGCCAGCTAGGCCAGGCCTGGAGAGGGCACCATGTGGGCCTGGACCAGGGGTCCCAGCACTGCCAAGGATCTGCTGTGTGCCCTTAGAAGACCCCCTGCCTTCTCTTAGCAACGACAGTGGGATCAGTGGCTTTTCAAGCCTCAGGGGCTGTTGTGGGGAGGAGGGCAGAGAGGCTCAGAAAGTGGGGCTCCGCACCCCGCCCCCAGCCCCTGCTTCCTGGAGGTGGCTCTCCTGTGCTCTCTCCCTCCAGGGTTGTTCCTGTTATTCCCTCTTTACAGATGAGGGCAGCGAGGCACACAGACCACGTAGCCACTGAATGGTAAAACCCACTCTTAAGGCATGATTTTCTAGGGATGTGGGGCCTACACGGGACCTGATACCCAATGTGGCCAGGCTCGGGGCCATGGTGTAGACGCTCTCTCCCCGTCTTAGAGGTCTAGACCGAGCTCCTGGGTAAGCACCCTGCCTGGGCAAGGAGGATGAAGCTCTGGCCCCATGTGCCACGTAGAGAAACTGAGGCTGGTGTCTCTCTGGCTTGAGCTTGGAGGGGGCTCTGGCCCAGCCTGAGCTGACTCAGAAGGGATGGAAAGGGTTCAAAGCCACTCAGTTCCACACCCCCACCAACCCCACGGGGGCCCTTCCCTAGTCCCTACCCCCACCTCGTTCTTGGCCCAGCCTCATCCCACGAGGCCTCCCCAGGGGCCAGTCCTGGAACTTGCAGAAACCCAACCCCAGAGTGACATCAAAGTGGCTGCCAGGCTACTCCCCACTGTCTTCAGCCCTGACCACAGTCATTTCCAGACCCCAGCTGCCCCAGGCCCGCAGGCCAGCAGCTCAGATTTAAAGGGCCAGAGGCCACTCCAAGGAGCTGAAGCTTGGGGTCCTTCCAGAGGTCCCTCCAGCCTCCCTTCCCCAATCTATTCCGTCCTCCAGCCTCCCTTCCCCAATCTATTCCATACCCCAGCCAAGGAGGACTCACTGTGGAGGGCTTCTCCGCTCCCTCCATGGCTTGCACACTGGAGCCAACCGTGTCCTCCCCTGATCCATCCAGCGCTGCCTCCTCCCTCCGTCCTCCTACTTGCCCAGAGCTTCTTGGCCCCTCCCTGTCGTCTGTCCCCCCAGGGCGCCTGCAGAGCCAGGCGTCCCCCATGCAGGCACACAGCGTTCCATGTTTCCTTGGCCATCTGGCTCAGCCTCTGTGCCTCACGCATGCCCCGCCAGGTGCCTACATACAATAGGTGCTCAGGGTGACTGAATGTCCACGCAGGTTATTCCCTGGCCCAGCCTCCTCCTCACCGTCCGCCTTTCTCTGGTGTCCCCTCCAAGGGAAGGAAATGATTAGTCACCGACTATCTACCACTTGTATATCTCTTAGGCCATTTGAGCCCATGGAGGAAAGATTTCCGATGCCCTTTCTACAGAGGACAACAGAGCTTCAGAGCGGGGGTCACACAGCCTCTCCCCATCACAGGCCACCTCTGCAGCCACATGGCCCCAGCACAGGCTACCTTGTGTCTCGGTTTGAAGCTCTTCCAGGTGTCAACGAGGTCCAGGCCGTCCAGCCTCGTGCCCCTGGCTTTCTCGTCACTCTCATACTCCACATCAGTTTTATTCTTGGGGTACATGTATTTCCGGCCACCCCCCATGATCACCTAAAAGAGACAGGAGCCATCACTTCTGCAGGGTTCCAAGATGCCCAGAAGCCCCAGTGACCTCGGCTTGGAACCTGGACTCCTGGAGTCCCTGGAGATGGTGTGGACACTTTCCCAGCCTGGTGAGCCAGGCCTCAGTCATCTCTGGGCCTTACTTGTCCAGCGTGGGGAGATGAAATCACGAGTCTATTGGGACGGTGGTTTGGCGCTTCTAGGGATATTGGAGGAGCTGATAACTTACCTTACTTGGCTTCCCGGAATCCACAGAACTCCCACTTGAATAAGAATCAGACCATTTACAGAGCGTTCCCTGTGTGTCAGGCACTAAGCATTTAAGATACATTCTGACTCAACTTCATACCAAGGCTGCAATAAACCCTGGTCACCTGTTTTCCAACTAAAAAAATGGGCACAGAAATTGGTTTTCTCCCCCCGAAGGCCACAGAGCCAGGAAGTGGCAGCATCAGGATTCAAACCCAGGGCTTTTCTGGCTATGGCACTAGGGCCCTGCTGTATTCGTGCAGCTGAGGGCAGGGACTCCCAGAGCCTCCTCTCCCACGGTGGAAGGCTGAATGCGTGCAGGGAGAGGCTCCAGCCAGGGAGGTCTTTGGGGCAGCCCACAGCTGGGAGCCAGCCCACCGCAGCCTGGGCAAACAGCGGGGCCGGGCCTCACGGCTCTGTAGTCACCACCAGGCTAATTTTACCCACCAGCTGGTGTGTGCGGGCAGACGGACGCGGGACTGTTTGTTTTCCTTGGGAGTCCATGTTTGAAGTTCTGACTATTTTTAAAATAGGGCCAAGAGCATAACAGCAGCCGCCTGTGGTGACCACCACACTAGTGTTCTCTTGTCACCGCGGGCGCCAGCCCGGGCCACTGCCCCTGGCTGACACCTTGGGAGTGCAGAGCCTGGCTGACACTGGCCCCAGATCCACCATTCCAGGCCTGCATCTCATAGGTCCCTTGCTCTATCCTCCACTCTGTCTCCCACCTTAGAACCTAGGTTTTGTGGAATGCACAGGAGGCCAGGAACACAGGATGGCAGGAGAGGTGGGAAAGGTGCCCCAGGACCAGCCTGGGTCCAGGCCATGGTCATGGCCGTGAGCTTTGAAGTCAGACTTGGGTTTGAACCCTGAGTCTATCACCTACTGACCAAGGGCCTGCCACCTAAACTCTCTGAGCCCAGTTTTCCTATCCATAAAATGCGACTGGCCAAGCGCAGTGGCTCATGCCTGTAATCCCAGCACTTTGGGAGGCTGAGGCGGGAGGATCACTTGATGCCAGGAGTTTGAGACCAGCCTGGACAACATGGCAAGACCCTGTCTATACAAATACAATTTGTTTCAAAACTTAGCCGGGCATGGTGGTACAGGCTTGTGCTCCTAGCTATTCAAGGGACTGAGCCAGGAGGAGCACTTGAGCCCAGGAGGCTGAGACTGAAGTGAGCCATGATCACGCCACTGCACTCCAGCCTGGGCAACAGAGCGAGACCCTGTCTCAAAAATAAAATAAAATAGGCCGGGCGCGATGGCTCACGCCTATAATCCCAGCACTTTGGGAGGCCAAAACGGGGGGATCACCTGAGGTCCAGAGTTTGAGACCAGCCTGGCCAACATGGCGAAACCCCGTCTCTACTAAAAATTAAAAAAAAAAAATTAGCCGGGCTTGGTGATGTGCGCCTATAATCCCAGCTACTCAGGAGGCTGAGGCAGGACAATCGTTTGAACCCGGGAGGTGAAGGTTGCAGTGAGCCAAGATCGCACCACTGCACTCCAGCCTTAGAGACAGAGTGAGACTCCGTCTCAAAATAATAATAATAAATAAAATGCAACTAACATCCATCCACAGACCCATCACAGGAGGAAAGGCAGTCACCCAGGGAAGTCCCCAGCACCCAGGGGGTGGCTGCCACTGGAAGGCATTTCTATTGCCAGAAGGACTGGGGAGACAAGAGGTTCAGAGAGGCAGAGTCCTTGCTCTCAGCTGCAGCCAGGAGCTCAGGGGGCAGGGCGGGCTGGGAGAAGAAGGAGAAGGGGACCCCAGGTCACGGGTCCCTTGCCCCTCCCCCCCCCCCCGCACAACTGTTCCCACAGAACCTGACCTCTTGGCATCTTCAGAGTGGAAAACGAAGCCCCCAGTCTTCCTGCAGGGAGCCTCATCGTTTCCAGCCCGGCAGCGACTTCACACGGGCTCATTAAACTCCCAAATAACAGACTTGCTGTTTGGCTTTGGGGTTTGGGTTTGTGTCTTTCTTTCTTTCTTTCTCTTCTTTCTTTTTTTTTTTTAAGCAACAGTATTTATTTTCAGGGTGGACACCAGGATTTTTGTTTCATGTACAGTCTGGGGACTGGGAGGCTTTTGGGGGGGTGGTGACGGAGAGGCAGGTGGGGCTGGGAGAGAAAGGAAGAGGAGGAAAGAAAGGGATCCTCACACAGGTCCTCCCTCCTCACTCACTCCCTGGCTTGTGCCCCTTGACGTGGCCCCTGTGGCCCCCCCTCCTCATCTCCCACCCCCTCACCTGAAACATCTTCCCTCCCCTCGAATTTCCTTCAAGTTCCTGTCCCCTGCTCAGGCTGTCCCTGACAAACCCCTCTGAGGAGCAGTCCCCATGTAATTATACCCTGTGCCTGTACAACAAATGTTCTCACATCCATGACCTCATCACGGCCTCCCACGGCCCTGGGAGCAAGCAAGTGTGGCTCTCTGTTCCTGCTGCAGAGAACAGAAACCGAGGGGAAACCGAGGCATAGGGAAGGGAAGGAACTCGCCCCAGGCCACATGTCGGGTGAAGGCAAGCCAGGATGAGTGGCTTGGCCTCAGATGTCTGCTCACTGAAAGGGGCCAACAGCACTGTGTGTCCTGAAAGCGGGTACTTAATCCACCATGCTGGGAAAAGGGCAGACGTGGGTCTCTACTGTAGAGGGGCCAAGTGGCCCCCAGAAATTTGTGGGGGGCAGTGCATGGAGGGCTGAAGGCAGGTGAGTTTGTCTGGTGGTGGAGAGAAAGAGGTGAGGCGTAGCTGGGCGGGGGGGCTTTCTCTGCCCCTCACCGAATCCCCATTCCAGGCTCAAGGGGCAGAAGTCCCCAGATCGCCTCAGCAGTCCCCCACAGTAGGCAATAAAAGCCTGAAAAGGAGCCGGGCGCGGTGGCTCACGCTTGTAATCCCAGCACTTTGGGAGGCCGAGGCGGGCGGATCACGAGGTCAAGAGATCGAGACCATCCTGGCTAACGCGGTGAAACCCCGTCTCTACTAAAAATACAAAAAAATTAGCCGGGCGTGATGGCGGGCGCCTGTAGTCCCAGCTACTCGGGAGGCTGAGGCAGGAGAATGGCGTGAACCCGGGAGGCGGAGCTTGCAGTGAGCCGAGATTGCGCCACTGCACTCCCGCCTGGGCCACAGAGCGAGACTTCGCCTCAAAAAAAAAAAAAAGCCTGAAAAGGAACGAGCCGGGCATTCTCACTTAAGAACAGAGAGTAAGCGTCACATGGATGACTTCTGTCTCCATGAGTCAGCTCAGTGTGTTGAAGTGTGTTTCAGGGCAAGGACATGTGGCTCCTGCATAAGTGCCACCAACTTCTGGGCACTCGCTGGGCCTCAGGTCCTGTGCTGAGCTCCACAGGGATTATCTTAATCAGTTCTTGGCATAAACTTATGAGGCAGGTACAGTTCACAAAGGAGTTGTGAAAGGGAAGCCTCAGAGAGGTTAAGTAACTGACCCAAGGTCACACAGCTAGCAACACGCAGGGCAAGGTCTGGAACTCGGAAGTTTAAACATGAGAGCTGGCACTAGCCAACCACTGTACACACCAGCTCTTTGCCGGGCATGCTGGTGGTTGAGTGTACAGATATGTACCCATCTGTGACCATGTGAATACGCAGGGCAGGCAGACGACACTTGGCCATCACCACCTCCCTGTGTAGTTGGGGGCAGAGGTGGGCACAGCACCAGGTTTCAATTTATGGAATCATCCCTGGATGCCTGGTTCTTGGGGTGTGGTGGCGGTCACATGAGGGTTCACCCCGCAGCCCCACCGCAGAGAAATCCCACAGTGCCTGCCTGCCCAACCGCAAATCCCCTAATGGGCTGGGAGCCTCCCAGGTGTGTGGGGAGCCAGGCCAGGCTGCTTTCTCCGGGGCCAGCCTGGGCCTGAGGCCTCCTGCCCACCAGAGGCCCCGCCTCACCCTGTCCCTGCCCGGCTGCCCCCGAGCACTCACGTCAATGTCCCTGATGTTATGCATGAGCTGGTAGGCGATGTCCTTGCAGCCCTGGCTCAAGGCCTCAGGGGGCATCTCGTTGTCTGAGTACCAGTCCCGGTCAGCCGAGTGGGCGTAGGCGGCGCTGGGGGTGGCATGGTTCACTCTCGTGGTGGTCACAATGCCCACAGATTTCCCTGGGGTGCAGGAGGGGCGGGTTTGGCTTTATCCACAGATCGGGGTGTCCCAGAGGCCTCTTCCCTCCCCTCCCCCTCCCTGCTAAAGACAGGCCCCCGCTTCAGTTCTGAGGATTGCCCGGGTCTCAGTCTCCCCAGCCACAGCAGTAGGTGTCTGGCAGTGGCTTCCAAGTAGCCGAGCAGCCAGAACACCGCCTCTGGAACCCTCTCCCCTCACCCCGAAGGCCCTTGAGATGTGAGCACCTGGGCTGGAGTCCTCCCCTTCATCAAGGCGCCCACAGGACCCCTGAGGGATCTCAAGTGGACTGTGGCTCTGTCACCTGTATGTTGGCCTTGTCACCTGTGTTTTGGCCTTGGCCCCTGACTAAAGCTTCTGGGGGCATGGGCTGGGCCTCCCAATTCTGAGGAGGGAAGGCGCGTGGCCATGGACTGCACCCCACAGGCTAGTCCTGGGCTGACTTCTCCCTCCTCACACCAACCCTATGAGCGGGCTACGTTCCCACCCGTTTTATAGTCAAATGAAGAATCGACTCAGAGAAATGAACTGGGACCAGAACTCACCACTGAGTGAACCCCGAACCCTCAGTTTCCCCTGTCACGGAAGGAATCCCATGGATATTACAGACTCCCAGCACATCAGAGCTGGGAGCCCCACAGAGAAGCCTTTTCTAGCCCCTTCCCATGACACAGTCAGAAAGACTGAGGCCCGGACAGGCCACGAAGCTGGCCCTGCTCCCCGCTGCTCCCCCGACTCACCAGCATCCTTGGCCCAGCGCAGGATGGAGGTGACCTCGTTCCCCTGGGTGGTGTTGCACCGGGAACGCTCAGTGGCTGCGCTTACCCCCACGGTGCCCTCATTGGCCTTCACCCCACACAGGTAGGCGGTGGCGGTGCCGGCGCTGTCAGGGACCTGGGCATTGGTGTTGTACGTCTGCAGGTGGGAGAGGAGGATCAGGAGATGGCCAGGCCTTCGCCCCTATGGCACCCACCCCGCCTACACTCACACCACGGGGACTGGGGCGTGAGGAACCAGAGAGGACCCCATAGCCTTGACCAGGCCCACTGCCCACTGAAGCCTCCCCAGAGCCACAGGACTACCTAGCTGCCTGCTTCCTGCCATCATTCCCTGCACCCTGGCAGCACTGGGGCAGGACCTTAGCTCTCCAAAGTACAGAGAAGTGTCCGGCAGAAGAGTGGGGCTCAGGTGGGGTCAGTGGAGGCCTCTCTCTGGGCCTGGGGCTGCAGGAGCCAGCGAGGGGTTGGGGAGCAGGGGAGTCCTGGAGAAGGGAGAGGGAGGGGCCTTCTTGAAGGAGTGGGGGGTCTGGGGATAGGGTAGTGAAAGTGAGGGGGAAGGGGACTGGGGAAGGAAAGGGTGGGGCCAAGACCAGCGCTGACTTCTCTGCCACCTGCCCTGCGGCCACCATCACAGGGTTGCCCTACATCCGGATGTTTAGCAGAGACCCCAAAACTATTTGCCTGTCTCCCTTCCCCACCAGCCTGAGAGCACCTTGAAGGCACAGAAGGCACCATAGTCCCCACTACTCCCCCAAAAGTGAGCCTGGGGCCTGACCCAGGGTCTGGAGGTTATTACATAACACCACTATCACCACCACCAATAGCAATAGCTACCCGGCAGTGCACACTGCCTTGAACAACCTAGGTCAGTACAGGCACACCTCATTTTAGTGTACTCCACAGACACTGTGTTTGTTACAAATTGAAGATCTGTGGCAACCCTGTGTCAAGCAAGTCCATCAGCATCATTTTTTCCAAAAACATGAGCTCACTTCATTAGTGTTTTTTAGCAATAGCATATTTTTAAATTAAGGTATATACACTTTTTTAGACATAATGCTATCCCACACTTAAAAGACTACTGTAGGGTGCAAACATAACTTTTATATGCACTGGGAAACCAAAAAATGTGTGACTTGCTTCATTGCAATATTTGCTTTATTACAGTGGCCTGGAACCAAACCCGAAGTATAGCTGAGGTATGCCTATAGTCTAATTAACTTCACGAACTGCCTTGGGAAAGAATGAATGAACTGGAACTTCATGCAAAAGTGTATACTGGCCAGGCACGGTGGCTCATGCCTGTAATCCTAGCACTTTGGGAGGCCAAGGTGGGCAGATCACCTGGGGTCAGGAGTTCGAGACCAGCCTGGCCAACAGGGTGAAACCTTGTCTCTACTAAAAATAAAAAAATTAGCCGGGCATGGTGGCGCGTGCCTGTAATCCCAGCTACTTGGGAGGCTGAGGCAGAAGAATCACTTGAACTCGGGAGGCAGAGGTTGCAGTGAGCTGATGTCATGCTACTGTACTCCAGCCTAGAAGACAGAGTAAGACTCTGTCTCCAAAAAAAAAAAAAAAAAAAAAAAGCATATATAGGCCGTACATGGTGGCTCACACCTGTAACCCCAAGACTGGGAGGCCAAGGCTGGAGGATCTCTTAAGCCCGAGAATTAGAGACCTTGGGGGGGTCTCCAATTATCCAGATGTGGTGATGCACACCTGTAGTCCCAGCTACTCAGGAGGCTAACGTGGGAGGATGGCTTGAGCCCAGGAGTTGGAGGCTGCAGTGAGCTATGACTGCACCACTGCACTGCAGCCTGGGCAACAGAGCAAGACCCTCTCTCTAAACACACACACACAAGCAGGTACAGTGATGCTATGGTGTCAGAAGTCAGGGTGGTGGCTGCTCCAGGTGGGGAGTGGGCTTGGGCATGGAGGGGGTCAGTGGGTCAGGGGACCTCTGGCTGCTGTCATGTTCAGATGCTCGACCTGGATACTGGTTATACAGACCTGAACTGAGCTTGGGGATGGGGCTCACCTTGGAGAGGGCCACGAAGGGGAACTTGTCCATCTCCAGCCTGGTCTCCTCCCCAGGGTTGTGGTGGAGCTGACCCTTGAGGATGCGGGCGGCCGTCACTGTGGAGACGCCCATCCCTGCAGTGGGGAGTGGGGGGCTCAGTCTCTCATGCTCCTGCCTCTCCAATCAGCCTGCTTGGGTACCCAGAAGCTCTCTAGTTCGGTACCAAGGCAGGCTCAGGCAGTTGGCACTGGGCGTGGCTCTGTAAATGTCAGTGAGCAGCCCCTCTCTCCCTTCACTCCCAGATCCTCAGGGGGCTGCCTGGCAGAGCAGGCCTCTTGAATCCACAGCCTGGCCCCTCATCCTTTTAAACACCCTTCCTCCAGAGCCCTAGCCCCTTCAACACAGTCCCCTTCAACTCAGCCTGTCTCCCGGGCTCCTAGCTAGGTGTCCTGTCCCACCCCTCCCACAGGCCCCTGGGCCTCACCATCTCCCAGGAACATGATGACATTCTTAGCCACGTTGGTGTTGAGCCTCTGAAGCTTCAGGGCATATTTCAGTGTCTCTTGCGCTTGGTCTCGCCAGTACTTGGGGTCTTTCTCTTTCTCTAAACAGAGAGACAGGCAGTTACTTGGCGGGGTAAGGATAGCCTCCTATCCCCAGATGTACAGATCTCCCCACTTCTGATTGCTCAAGCTGGAATGCCTGAACTTGGAGGTGGGTGCAATAGTTGCCCACCCAGACAACACATCTGTGGTTTATAAATATGTGCCATCCAGATCCTCCAGAAAAGCCTGTGGACCCTGGGGTCTTCTCACAACTCAGAATGAAGAAACCAAGGCTCAGAGACAACAAGCAACTTGCCTAAGGCCACACAGCACAGGCAGACACTGGCAGGGCTGGGTTTCGCTCCAAAGCCCACGCTCATTCCTTCTACCCAGTAGGGAGATGAGCTGCTAAGGCAGCAAATGAATTGTGCTAGCACAATTAAGAGAGTAATGTTTAACCTATTCAACAAACTCCTTCCAGCAGAAGGGGTCCCCTGATATAGCCAGCCATCAATTATCAACTCTGCTTAGCTTATTCATTAAAGTAGGCTCAGCAGGAACCTGACTTGGTGGCAGAGTTAATAGCAGTGCTGGAAAGCGAAGCTTGCCTTTTGCTTAATATGTCAAATTTAAAGGAGCCAGGTGATCTCACTCTTGTTAGGATTAGTTATCAAGGACGACATTCTGCATCTCTCATCGCCCCCTCCATCCGTCTTGGCTGATAGTGACTTCTGGCTGGGGCTTTATGGTTTTGAGATAAAATGAGAACTAAGAACACTTCTTTCTCTCTCCCTCTTTCTCATGTGTGTGTGTGTCCAGCAACCAATCCACAGCTTTAGTGCCAGACAGACCTCAATTAAAACCTCAGCTGCCGGGCATGGTGGCTCATGCCTGTAATCCCAGCACTTTGGAAGGCCGAGGCAGGCAGATCACCTGAGCTCAGGAGTTCGCGACCAGCTTGGGCAACACGGTGATACCCCGTCTCTACTGAAATACGAAAAATTAGCTGGGCATGGCAGTGTGCACCTGTAGTCCCAGCTACTCAGGAGGCTGAGGCAGGAGAACTGCTTGAACCCGGGAGGCGGAGGTTGCAGTGAGCTGAGATCATACCACTGCACTCCAGCCTGGGTGACAGAGCGAGACTCCGTCTCAAAAACAAACAAACAAAAAACCCCCAGCTGCTCCAAGTACTAGCTCTGTCACCTCCCTGAGCCTCAGTCTCTTCCCGTGTTAAATGACATTGCTGGCATCATCCCCTCAGGGTCGCTCTAAGGACTGGGCCGGATAAGGCAAGTGACACACCTGACCCACAGGAGAGGCTCAAAAGTTGCCTCCCATCCCCATTATCCCGTCTCCAGGGCTGGACCAGGATCCTGGCTATGGGAGCTGGAGTCCCTCCCAGAGTCTGCGGGGCTCCCCTCTGTCCCAGGGCCCTATCAGATCTGCTCAGAAGCCTAGAGAGGAGGCTCCCTAGCAGTTTCCTCTTTCAAGGCCTCCCACTGCACAGAACGGGAGGAGAGATCAGGAGTGGGAGGGTCTTGTCCAAGGCCGTGCAGCATGTTCATGGGCTGGGGACACAATTCTCATCTTTTGGCCCAGCTCCAACGCGTGCCTGGCTCTCGGAGTGGCCGTGGGTGAAGAACAGCCCTCCTTCCTCACACACGCACTGGCTCTGGGCGAGATGCCAGGGACCCCCCACACAGCTTCTCTTATTCCTCTCAACTGCCTTGGCAGGTGGGCACCAGTGTCTCCTCCACATTAGGAAATGGAGAGCCTGAGATTAGGGCCCCAAGTGGGAGAACCGGAAACTCACGCGTCGCCGTGGCTCTGCTCCAGCCTAGCATAGGCGCAGAGCACAGGCGAGGAGCCGCCAGGGTGCTGCAGTGCACCTCTAGACTTGGACCCAAGCACACCCCACGCCCCTCCCCAAGAGGCCTCCCCTTACGTCACCACCACCCCAATCCCTCAGCCCACTGCCCTCATCCGGACAGCCCCAGGTCCACCCTCTCTCTTCTGGAAGTGTCTGCTGAGGGCATCAATTTCAGACGTCCCCACGCAGTCCCCACTGGGAATTGGGAGCACCTTGGCCCTTCTGCCCGACAGGGTGCCTTTGGACAAGAGTTTCTGCCCCAGGAAATGGGACACCCGTAGCTATCCACAGGCAGTTCTAGGATGACATGAGATAAAGTCTGGGCAAGGCCGGGGCCAAAGGTTTTCCTCAGAGGTCCCCCAGGCCCAGGCTAGTTCCAGCCTCCCTCCTGCCTTCCTCAAAACACACCACGGTGCTGTTGGTCATAGAGCCTCTTTGGCCAGTTGGGTGCCACTGGGTGGTGAAGACCTTCTACCCACCCTGACCCGCTACAACCTGTACCTGACTTAACAGCTTGGAGGTCCCGGGGCTGGGCTGACATCAGCCCGCCCCACACCTGTTGCCCTTGTTCAGCCCAGGCTCTGCCACCGGGTCCCCTGCTCCATCGAGTGCTTGTTCTCTCTAGACTGGAGTCCCACAAGGGCAGAGTCCTTGTCTTTTTCACCAGAGCCACCCAGGGCCTGTCCTTGAGAAGGGTTTGGAGTCTGGTTTAAGCAACGATGGCTCTGGACAACTGGATTCCAAGAGGCTATTGTTTTTGGAGACTACTAAATGATATGTGCTAATGCTCACGATAGAATGCCGGGGAAAGGGCACTGATCGGTACATACTATATGATTCCATTTATATGAGGCTCAAAACAGGCAAAGCGAGTCTCTGGTGGCCAATGTAAGCCTGGGCATCTCCTCTGGCTTTGGGAGGGGGTTGGCACAGGGAAGCCCACAGATGCCACACAACCAGAAATGTTCTGTCTTGATCTGGGTGGTGGTTACATAGGTATAAATATATGTCAAAATTTTTTCAGGCTATGTATTTAAGATCAGTGCCCTTTTCTGTAAGTTATACCTAATTGAAGAAAAAAAAGAAGGCTGAAGAAGTGGCTCATCCTGTAATCCCAGCACTTTTGGAGGCCATGGTGGGAGGACTGCTTGAGGCCAGGAGTTTGAGGCTACAGTAAGCCATGATTGTGCCACTGCACTCCAGCCTGGCAACAGCAGATACAAAAAGTTGAACTGCTGAACGTTTGAAGATTTTTCATGTTGTCACTTTTTCACCTTTTCCCTTTTCATCCACTAGTTCATCTTTCACCCAGGTGGGCTGTAAGTGCTGAGAAGGCAGGGACCCCATCCC
Organism: Gorilla gorilla gorilla; assembly: GCF_029281585.2. NCBI lineage: Eukaryota > Metazoa > Chordata > Mammalia > Primates > Hominidae > Gorilla > Gorilla gorilla. The sequence continues at coordinate 218,291,011 of NC_073224.2, forward strand.
AGAGTGACCTTGGTCCCCCAGGGATGCAACTGGCACCACGAGGTCTCAGACGCAGCAATGGCCTGAGAGCTCAGCAGCTCAGGCTCAGTGCCCCACTGCACCCCATCTCCTCATCTGCTGAAATACAGCCGTCCTAAGAGAAGAGACCAACATTCACTGAGCATCCACTCCTTGCCAGACACTGTGACTATCCCATGTGATTCCCATGATGACCCTAAGCAGGAGGAACTCATCCCCACTGGACAGATGGAGACACTGGAGTGCGGGGAAGGCAAGTGGGGACTTCTAGCCACATAATGGACTGAGCCGAGGAAGGCTCTCTTCTCCAGCTCCAGATACAGAAATGCTGGGGGAAAAAAAAATAGCACATAGCTTGAAAAAGGAAGAAAAGGGGGAAGGAAAATCCTCAGGAGGCAGCATTGATGAGGGAATCTAAAACCAGAGGGGCCCACAGGAGCTGATGCAGAGAGGAACGGCTGTGACGGCAAGCCAGGTACAGGTTCAGGCTGAAGCTGGTTTCTTTTCTTTTTTGCGACGGAGTCTTGCTCTGTTGCCCAGGCTGAAGTACAGTGGCGCAATCTCAGCTTACTGCAACCTCCGCCTCCTGGGTTCAAGTGATTCTCCTGCCTCAGCCTCCCAAGTAGCTGGCATTACAGGAGTGCGCCACCATGCCCAGCTAATTTTTGTATTTTTAGTAGAGAGGGGTTTTTGCCATGTTGGATAGGCTGGTCTCAAACTCCTGACCTCAAGTGATCCACCTACCTCGGCCTCCCAAAGTGCTGGGATTACAGGCGTGAGCCACCATTCCCGGCCAGAAGCTGGTTTCTTTTTATGAGACAGAGTCTCACTCTGTCACGCAGGCTGGAGTGGTTTGATTATAGCTCACCGTAATCTTGAAATCCTGGGCTCAAGTGATTCTCCCACCTTAGCCTCCCAAGTAGCTAGGACTACAAGCATGCAGCACTATGCCCAGCTAATTGTTTGTTTGTTTTTAGAGATGGAGGTCTCACTATGTTGCCCAGGCTGTCCTCAAACTCCTGGACTCAAGCGATCCTCCCACCTCAGCCTCCCAACGCACTGGGATTACAGGCGTGAGCCACCATACCAGGCCTGCTAAAGCCACCACACCAGGTCTGCTGAAGCTGTTTTAAGGTACACATTTTGCCTTGGAGCTATGGAAGGGATAGAGAAAGACAGTCATTCATAAGAAATGTGAATTCAAGTCCAAATCTGAGCCAGGTCTAAGTGGGGATCTGAATTTATAGTATAAGAACTGTAAACCAAGAAATCAACATAAAAACTGGCCTAGAATTAGTTGAACCCCTAGTGTCCTGAAAACACCACGCTATGCTGTGGAAACACTTCCGCGTGAATCTCCAACAGAAAAACAAAAAACTCGGCCGGGTGCGGTGGCTCACGCCTGTAATCCCAGCACTTTAGGAGGCCAAGGCAGGCGGATCACCTGAGGTCAGGAGATCGAGACCATCCTGGCTAACATGGTGAAACCCCGTCTCTACTAAAAGTACAAAAAAATTAGCTGCGCGTGGTGGCGGGCATCTGTAGTCCCAGCTACTTGGGAGGCTGAGGCAGGAGACTGGCGTGAACCCGGGAGGTGGAGCTTGCAGTGAGCCGAGATTGCGCCACTGCACTCCAGCCTGGGCAACAGAGCGAGACACTGTCTCAAAAAAAAGAAAAACAAAAAATTCCTGTTGAAGATGAGTTCACTAGTGAGAACTACAAATGACAAGAAAAAGGCTGGGCACAGTGGCTCACACCTGTAATCCCAGCACTTTGGGAGGCCAAGGCGGGTGGATCACTTGAGGTCAGGAGTTCAAGATCAGCCTGGCCAACATGATGAAACCCCATCTCTAATAAAAATACAAAAATTAGCCGGGTGTTGCAGCGCACACCTGTAATCCCAGCTACTCGGGAGGCTGAGGCAGGAGGATCACTTGAACCTGGGTGGCGAAGGTTGCAGTGAGCTGAGATCATGTCACTGCACTCCATCCTGGGCAACAGAGTGAGATTCTGTCTCTGTCTCAAAAAGAAAGTGTCAGGCCTCTGAGCCCAAGCTAAACCATCATATCCCCTGTGACCTGCACATATACATCCAGACGGCCTGAAGTAACTGAAGAATCACAAAAGAAGTGAAATTTAAATGGCCTGTTCCTGCCTTAACTGATGACATTCCACCACAAAAGAAGTGAAAATGGCCGGTCCTTGCCTTAACTGACGACATTACCTTGTGAAATTCCTTCTCCTGGCTCAAAAAGCTCCCCCACTGAGCACCTTGTGACCCCCACTCCTGCCCGCCAGAGAACAACCCCCCTTTGACTGTAATTTTCCTTTACCTATCCCTATCTTATAAAATGGCCCCACCCATATCTCCCTTGGCTGACTCTTTTCGGACTTAGCCCGCCTGCACCCAGGTGAAATAAACAGCCTTGTTGCTCACTCAAAGCCTGTTTGGTGGTCTCTTCACTCAGATGCGAGAGGAAAGAAAGGAAAGAAAGAAAGACAGACAGACAGACAGACAGACAGACAGACAGACAGAAAGAAAGAAAGAAAGAAAGAAAGAAAGAAAGAAAGAAAGAAAGAAAGACAGGCCAGGCGCGGTGGCTCACGCCTGTAATCCCAGCACTTTGGGAGGCCGAGGCAGGTGGATCACGAGGTCAGGAGATCGAGACCATCCTGGCTAACACGGTGAAACCCCGTCTCTACTAAAAATACAAAAAATTAGCCGGGCGCGGTGGCGGGCACCTGTAGTCCCAGCTACTCGGGAGGCTGAGGCAGGAGAACGGCGTGAACCCAGGAGGCAGAGCTTGCAGTGAGCCAAGATGGCGCCACTGCACTCTAGCTTGGGCAACAGAGCGAAACCCTGTCTCAAAAAAAAAAAAAAAATTAAGAAAGAATATATATAGTATATATGAAATATATATATGGAAAAAATATATATATGGAAATATATATATTTCCTTGTATATATATATTTTCCTTGTATATATATACTTCCTATATATATATGGGAAAAGAGTGACCTATCCAACTAACACATGCAAGTAGCAGGGCTGAGGTTTCCTGCTCTGAACCCTGTTTTCAGCTCTTAAATACTTTGGATGGTTCTGGGACCTTAAACATAGACACTGCCCTCATCATACCCCATCTGCATCACCTTTTTATGCCTCCACCTGTGTCCCCAAGCATACCTGGCACTAAGGAGTTGCTAAGGCAGGTGCCAATGGCCAGTACTAAGAATGGTGAAATCATGGTGCACCCCAAGACCTGCTTTATCCCTGGAGCCCAGAGATGCGATCGACGTGGGTGGGAGGGGTGGGCTGGCAGTGGTCAGATGTTAACTGATGTTCCAATCCTAGAAATTAAAAAAAGAGAAAAAGAGGCATGTGGGGCACAGCTCTAGAGATCCTTTTTCACTCACTTATTCATTCCTTGATTCATTCAACAAGTATTCGGTGAGCACCTATTACAGACCAGGCATGGGGCTCGACAATGGGATGCCAAACCCAGCTGGTCCCTGTCTCAGGAAGCTTAACCACACAAACAGCTGTGTCAGTGTCAATGAGTTCCATGCTGCAAAGCGGTTCCGTCCCATTTCCTAAGTGAATTTCCACTTTCAATTCATCTGAAGCCCCCTACCTCCCAGAGTCCAATATTTTGGTGCAGTGTTTCTCAAACTGTAAGGAGAGCAAGCATCTGAATCCCCCAAGGGCTTGTTACAACAGATTCCCGGCCCACCCGTGAGGCTCCGATTGTATTTCTAATAAGCTCCCACGAGAAGCTGCTGCTTTGCGGACCACACCTTGAGAAGCCCTGTTCTACAGCACTCGGTCTTCAGCCTTTTAATTACCTGTGTCCCAGGAACATCAGGGACAACACAGAGAGCACCCCTTCTTTCAGGACCCCTACATTTGCTACATTCTCTTCTAGAGCTTGTCGTTTATGGTAAGAGATATAAAAATGGTAGGAGTCACATATGTGAAAAAACTGGCTGGTAAGTGTGGCCATTTCTGGGTGGTGACATCACAGAAAACTGATTTTTCTTTTCCATTGTCTTTCCTGCATTTCCAAAATTTTCTTTTGTGCTGAGATACAGTATTATCTTTAAAATTTTAAAAAAAAATATATATATATTTAAAGTTGGATGTAATTGAAGAGTTTAGGTGGAAAAAAAAAAAAAAAAACTGGAAGGAAATACACCAAAACATTAACTGTGGTTTTCTCTGGGTGGTAGGACTATGAATGATTATTTCCTCTTTTTTTCATTTTTTTGAATTTTCCAAGTAGCCTAAAACAAGCATGTATTAATGGCATAAGAATGTTTTTACACTGTGGTCTTCCTGTTAAATCACAAAGAACAACCCCATTGGCAGCTGAGAAATGTACTAACCCTGTTGCACATGAGTTACAAGACAAAGAATTTTAAGTGGCAAGAGTTTCACTGGGAAATGTTATTGCTTCAGCCAAAACCAAGATATGACACCATTTGTTGTGGGAAACGGCAGTAATACACACTCTACCATTAGAAAAGTGTTGTGACAGATAAGACACCACTCTAGTCCAATTATTATATGTTAAGTAAAAACAAAATAAAACATTTTTAAAAAGTTGTTTAAAGAAAAAAAGCCAGGCATGGTGGTACATGCCTGTAATCCCAGCTACTTGGGAAGCTGAGGCTGGAGGAAGTTCGCTTGAGGCCTGGAGTTGGAGACCAGCCCGGGCAGCACAGCGAGACCCTGTCTCTAAGAAAAATTTTTGTATTTTAATTTTTTAAAAGTTTCTTTTCTTTTTAAAAATTCTTCTCTTTGCAGCTCCAGCTCAAAGGAAAAAGATTTTTTCTTTTTCTTTTTCTTTTCTTTTTTTTTTTTTTGAGACGGAGTTTTGTTCTTGTTGTCCAGGCTGGAGTGCAATGGCACAACCTCGGCTCACTGCAACCCCCGCCCCCCGGGTTCAAGCAATTTTCCTGCCTCAGCCTCCCGAGTGGCTGGGATTACAGGCTTGCGCCACCATGCCCGGCCAATTTTGTATTTTTAGTAGAGATGGGGTTTCTCCATGTTGGTCAGGCTGGTCTCGAACTCCCGACCTCAGGTGATCTGCCCACCTTGGCCTCCCAAAGTGCTGGGATTACAGGTGTGAGCTGCCGCGCCCATCCAAGATTTTTTTTTTTAATTTAAAAATAGAGAAAAAGAAAAGGAGAAAAGGAAGGAGGGAGGGGAGGGGAGGGGAGGGGAGGGGAGGGCAGGGGAGGGAAGGGAAGGGGAGGGGAGGGGAGGGAAGGGAAGGGAAGGGAAGGGAAGGGAAGGGAAGGGAAGGGAAGGGAAGGGAAGGGAAGGAAAGGGAAGGGAAAGGAGAAAAAGAAACCACTACCACCAGAAGAAGGATCTTGATTCAACCTTAAAAACACGCAAATGGCCGGGCGCGGTGGCTCACACCTGTAATCCCAGCACTTTGGGAGGCCGAGGCGGGCGGATCACGAAGTCAGGAGATCGAGACCATCCTGGCTAACACAGTGAAACCCCGTCTCTACTAAAAATACAAAAAATTAGCCGGGAGAGGTAGCGGGCGCCTGTAGTCCCAGCTACTCGGGAGGCTGAGGCAGGAGAATGGCGTGAACCCTGGGGGGGCTGAGCCTGCAGTGAGCCGAGATCGCGCCACTGCACTCCAGCCTGGGCGACAGCGAGACTCTGTCTCAAAAAAAAAAAAAAAAAAAAAAAAAACACGCAAGCTGCGCTCCAGTGCCAGAAGTGACGGCTCTGGGGTAGGGGCTGGGGGTGGCGGCGCAGAGTGGAAATTAAAAGGCAATATCCCACATCTAACATCTAACAACACTTAACTGTGAGTGGTAGAATTTGGAATTTCAGATGATTCCTACATTTTTTTTTTTTGTTCTACTTTACGGTTTCCAAATATTTCTATAGCAAATCCTAAAATCAGAAAAATGTTATTAACTGAATACGAAATACTAATTCATTAAACTATTATTTAAAATCACTTAAAAACGAAGTCACCTCTTTCAGGAAGGCTCCAGGATGGTCACTCACTGATTCCAGTATAACACCACTGAGCTTCATGCCACCTCAAACATCGCATGTACCTCTCTTTTTGAAGGTAATATAGTTCTTTCCTGGGCCATCTCAGCTGCCACACCGGGAGTTTCTAATTGTGAGGACTTTGTCTTGTTTGTCTCTGCCCTCCTAGTGCTTGGCATAGTAAATATTTACATCAGTTGAAAGCCAGTGCCCTAAGGAAGGTTGTGGGGGGAAGGGAAGAGCCATCCAAAATTATCTTCTGTGTGTGTGCAGGAAAGTCCAAGAGTTCGTGAAGATGTTTAACTACCGGAAGGTCCGCTCGCCGTTGGTGGAGTGCAGACAGGCACAGCGCATGGGAAAACCGGCAGGATCTACCGAAGCTGATCATCCTACCTGTACCCTGGGACCCGTTTCTCTCCAGCAGAATGTGCACATCAGCCCTGTTTATAATGGCTTCAAAACTGCCTCCATCTACGGCAGGCTGGATAATACATTGTATGTGTTCACAACACAGAAAGCACCACAGACAGCAAGGAGAATGGATGATCCACAGCTCCTCACAACAACATGAATGAATCCCACAAGGTAAGCTTGAGCAAAGGAAGCTAAACCCAAGAGCACTTACAGTGTGATTCCAATGACAGAAAGTATAAAAACTAACCCAGGGCGTTGGGAGACAGAGGGAGGGATTTCTGTTGCCCCCAAGTGTAAAATGAGGGTTCTGACGTTTGACACATGGATAGATTCATGTAACCACCACCGCCACCATCAGGACCCAGAACAGCCCTGCCACCCCAAAAATCTCCCTTGCGTTCTTTATAGTTACACAATCCCCCCATCCCTAAACCTGGCGATCCCTGATCTGTCCTCCACCACTGTGTTTTTGATAGGTATGGTATTAAATCCACAGATCAATGTGGGAGGGTTTACGTCTATACCACATGGAGTTGCCGAGTCATGAAGACACCACGTCTCTCCACTCATTCAGTCAGAGTTCTTCGGTTTTATCAGCACTCTGTAGTCTTCAGCCTGTAGATCTTGGATATGTTTTCTTAGATTTATACCTACGGGTTCCATCGTGTAATGGTTAGCATTCTGGACTCTGAATCCAGATTTATACCTAAGAATTTTGCTTTTTGGGGAACTATTGTAAATGGCAATGTTTCTGAGCCATATACTACCGAGCCAAGTGCAATGGCTCACACCTGTAATCCCAGCACTTTGAGAGGCTGAGGCGGGTGGATCACTTAAGGTCAGGTGTTTGAGACCAGCCTGGCCAACATGGTGAAACTCTCTCTACTAAAAATACAAAAAATTAGCCGGGCGTGGTGGTGTGCACCTGTAGTCCCAGCTACCTGAGAGGCTGAGGCAGGAGAATCACTTGAACCCGGGAAGCAGAGTTTGCAGTGAGCTGAGATCGCACCACTGCAGTCCAGCCTGGGCAACAGAGTGAGACTCCATCTCAAAAAAAAAAAAAAAAAAAAAGGAAAAAGAAAAAAGCATTCAGCCTTTCGGCGTTTGGGGTGGTCTTTTGAGGCGTGAGGTGGAGACAATCAGGAACTTGTTTTTGGACATGTTGAGTTGGAGATGTCTTTTAGAAGTGGAGACACTAAGGAGGCAGCTGAATATTTGACTCTGGCATTTGAAAAAGAAGTCTGGGTTAGAGTATAAATTTGGGAATCATAGGCACAGGGGTGGCAGTTAACACCCTGATCAAACTTGACGTGCTCACCTAGGGAGAGGGAATGGGGTCACAGAAAACAATGTGACAGAAGCCCTCAGCAAACCAGGTATTGAAAAGAATTTCCTTAATCTGATAAAGGCTTTATGCCAAGAACCTGCAGAAACCATCATACTCGCTGGAGAAAGCTTTGGCGAACTCCTTTTAACACTGGCTTATGATGGTGAGGAGCTGAGGCAGTCTCGTCCACAACTAGGGAAATGAATTAGTAAGGAGTGGTGGAGGCAATGTCTGCGTGGCAGTAGTATTAAAACTAGATGTCAAAACAGCAGCGTGGTGGAGTCTAAAGGCAGAGGACTGAGTGATGAATGTAAAGAATCAAACGCAGTGTATGTAAGTGCAAACCACCCGCACGGACAGAATGCTGTGTAACGTACAAGGACACTTACAACTCCAAGGCCATATTAAGTACATTAGCATAGGGACTTCGGTGAGCTGTGGGAATGGCAGTGGGGAGGCAGGGAGTGGGGACAAAGGAAAAAACGAATAAATAAAACAAGAACTGAGAGCTTATTTGGGTATGTCATATGCTAAGTGAGATAACGCATCCCACTCTCTCTGCACCAAGGGTCCAAGACAGGTGAGCGAATAAAGAAAAATAAAAGTGTAGTGACCCGGGAGCGCTGAAAGGCTCATCCAGCCCCACATGATTATTCTTCCGGTTATTGGTTTGTCTCCTCCCTGCTAGCCTGAAGCTCTGTGAGCGTAAAGACCATCATCTTACCCATCTCTGCATCCCGAGCCCTTGCACATGGTAGCAGTTCCCTAAGTGCCACCAGTTCAGGCTGGGATGCTCTGAATTTTGGCCCCAGGGATAGGCATTGAGATAGGCTTGGCCTGGAGGCAGGTGCCTTCTCCCATAGCCTCCGCTCAGGACAAGGAGGGGGTGGGGACCTGGGAAAGCCTTCAGAACCCAGAGCCTCCCTGCTGGCCCCACCCCTCGGACCCCTCCCCCGCGCAGAGGCTCCTGGCTGCTCTGTGGCAGCCCTGGAAGCGGAGGGGCCCAGTTTGGGGCTGCGGGGGCCCCGGCTGCCCACCACCCTCCGCCAATGTCTGCCAGCTTAAAATGGGACCTCCGGGTGTGTGTCAGCCCCATCGCCACCCCCTCCCTCCCTTCTCTGCCAGGCTCCCGGCTCCTCCGTAGCCTGATTACGCATGGCCAGTGCAGAAGCCCCGGCTAGGCTGTGGCGCCAGAGGAGCAGCTACTTGGCAGTTCAGTGCAGGGGGCTGAGGAGCCAGGCAGGCCTTAGCTCTGAGGACTGATTCAGCAACCCAGGCAGAGGGCCCGGGAGCATCCTGGAGTGGGGCAGAAAGCCAGCCTTGGGCTGGGTCTCAGAAGATCTGGGGCAAATGACAGAAGAATGGGACAAACGTGTCACTACCATTTCTTAGGCCCTCATGTTCCACTCAGCCCCATGCTGTTTACATCCCTGATCTCACAATATGGATGAAGAGCCCCCGTTTTGTAGCTTAGGAAACCCAGCAGAGGGTTTGGCTAGTCTTCGACTATGCGCCATTTAAGCCCAGGCTGACGCCAGGGCTCAACCTCTCCGGGCCTTGGTTTCCCCACCGTGAAGAGTAAGAGAGATGAGTGCCCCACTTGCTCCGTCTCACGAGAACAAATGGAAGCTGAACGAGCTTAGGGCGGGGAATTTGGCGGGATGCGGGGGGAGTCAGGCCAGCTGAGTTCCCCTACCTGAGCGGCCTGGCCAGGCGGCAAGTGAAGAAACAAAGGAGGCCCAGGATCAGCCCCAGGAGGAGGAGGCTGAGGGCCACCGTGAGGACCACATCCAGGATGGGGGACAGGAGGGCCATCTTGGGGCAAAGGGGGCCCCTGGGAGCAGCCACCACACCCTGCACACACTCGGTCACACTAGCTCCAAAGCCCTGGGTCAGTGGCCGTGACCCGCTTTATCCCTGGGTTAATCTTTGTGGATTAGTCAGGAGGGATGAAACGGGGTGCTGGGGTGGGAGGGGGAGCAGGCTACGAAGCTCCTCTCTCCCATTTGGGCCCCGGGGGAGGGCCCGATGCTTGTTCATTCAACTTTGTTCATTCATTCCTCACTCCCAAACACCTACAGAGCACCTGCTGAGTATCTCTGTGCTAGGTTCTATGGAAACAGTCGGGAACGGGACAGAGTTTCTGTCAGCTCGGAGGTAACTGACCAGCCAGTGTGGACAAAGCACCTACTGTATGCTAGACATTGTGCCAGGTGCCCTGTGGGGTAAAAACACGGAAGGGAACCCCTTGGCTAGTAACACAGTAGGTTTTCCCCTAACAGCAGCAGCTGTTCCAGCCCATCTATGGGCCTAGAAATCTGAGTTGGTGCTTACCCCAGCCAGAGGGATGCACCCACGCTCAGAAGACGACGAACTGCTCTTATTGAGCACCAACTGTGTACCAGGCCCCATCTGGGCTAGGGACTAGTATCCCCATTTGCAGAGAAACAGAGGCTCAGAGGTGCAATGGTGGAGTTGGGATTTAAGCCCAAATCTGGGGGTCTCCACGGCCCGTACCTCAGAACTGAGATAGCAGCAGCCTACGGAGGCTTTAGTGAAGCCCTGCCAGGCGCTGGCCTAAAGCCAGCAGTCACCCAGGAGGCAGCACACACAGGCTGGAGGTGGACGAGCTGTTGCCAGCACGGAGGGGCCTTTTCTGCTTCCAAAATTGTCTCCCCAACCCAGATCCAGTCTCTCCCAAAACATCCTATGAAGTCAGGAGAGTGGTTATGATTCCCATCTCACAGATTCAGAAACGGCCCAGAGAGGTCAAGCCACTTGGCACATGCACAGCTGTGCACCATTAGACCAGGCCTTTTCTGATCACACTTCCTGTCTCCTGGTACACCTCAGATCCCATGGTCCAAAATACCCAAGGTCAGGAGGAGACACTTTTACCCTCTTGGTGCCAAGGAAAGTCCCCTCTTCTTGACCCCAGAAAGGCCACTGACCTCACCATAACAGGAAAACTAATCTCGTTACTCCATTACGCCCTTTTCTTTCTCAACATTCCCGTAACTCAAATTGCGTCAGATCCTCACAACATCCTAGTGATACTGGCAGGGTGGGGATTATTAGCCCTATTGATAAAAGAAAAACTTCAGCTGAATTAAATTTAAAAGAGTTGCCTGCAATCCCAGCACTTTGGGAGGCTGAGGTGGGTGGATCACGAGGTCAGGAGATCGAGACCATCCTGGCCAACATGGTGAAACCCCGTGTCTACTAAAAATACAAAAATTAGCTGGGCATGGTGGTGTCTGCCTATAATCCCAGCTACTCGGGAGGCTGAGGCAGGATAATTGCTTGAACTAGAGAGTTAGAGGTTGCAGTGAGCTGAGATCACACCACTGCACTCCAGCCTGGCAACAGAGCGAGACTCTGTCTCAAAATAAATAAAATAAAATAAAATATAAAAAAATAAATTCACAAGAGTTTAATTGAGCAATTAATTAATTGATCTGCAAATTAGGCAGCCTCCTGAGCCGGAGTAGGCACCAGCGCAGCCACTTGGTAGAAGAAGATTTATGAACAGAAAGGAAAGTGAGGTGCAGTCAGATTGGTTACAGCTTAGCACTTGTCATTGGAACACGGTTTGAACAGTTGGCGACATTTGATTGGCTAAAACTTGGTAATTGGTGGCTGGGCATGGTGGCTCACTCCTGTAATCCCAGCACTTTGGGAGGCTGAGGAGGGTGGATCACCTGAGGTCAGGAGTTCGAGACCGGCCTGGCCAACATGGTGAAACCCTGTCTCTACTAAAAATACAAAAATTAGCTGGGCATGGTGGCAGGCGCCTGTAATCCTAGCTACTTGGGTGGCTGAGGCAGGAGAATCGCTTGAACCCGGGTGGCGGAGGTTGTAGTGAGCTGAGATTACAACGCTGCACTCCAGCCTGGGCGACAGAGTGAGACTCTGTCTTAAAAAAAAAAAAAAAAAAAAAAATCCCAAAACTTGGTGATTGGCACAAGTGTAGGCTATAGTCTGTTTACACCTCTATTGCTTATAGTTTACAATGTAGAGAAACCGCTAGGCTGAACTTAAAATATGTAAGAAGGCAGCATTAGGCTAGATTTGATTTAATAATTCCCTTCTTTTAGTTATTTTTTAAATTTTGAGACATTGACCAAAACTTGAGTCACTGATGTCACTATCACCATTGTAAATGTACTTATTTGGTCTCGAAACCCACTGGGAAACAGTAGGACAGTGGGTTTCGTAAGGTGGGAATAAAGACTTTAGATTTTTTTTTTAAGGGTTAGAGGGCATTTTTTTTTAATGTTGGAATGTCCTGTTTACAAGAAAAACAAAACAAAACAAAACTTGGTTTTAGCATTTATGTGTTCTTTTTAAAGTTTTAGTTTGATGATATCACATTTAGCACAAGTGACTCTATTTAGGTTTCGTCTGGTCTGTTGGGGCCTAGTGTATGCATTTAGTCCAAAACAATAGCCTCTCATAATTTTGTTTTTGTTTTGAGACAGTGTCACTTTGTCGCCCAGGCTGGCATGCAGTGGCACGGTCTTAGCTCACTGCAACCTCCGCCTTCCAGGTTCAAGCAATTCTCATGCCTCAGCCTCCTGAGTAGCTGGGACTACAGGTGCATGCCACCATGCCCAGCTGATTTTTTGTATTTTTTAGTAGAGACGGGGTTTCACCATGTTGCCCATGCTATTCTTGAACTCCTGAGCTCAGGCAATCCACATGCCTCGGCCTCCCAAAGTGCTAGGATTACAGGAGTGAGCTACCACGCCCAGCTCATAATTTTGTTTTAAAATTCCCCCTTTTTGGTCAGGTTCTCACTTAGGTGAGAGTGTGACCCAAACTTAGGGCCTTAGCGCCACTCTCAGTCACCACATTTTGAAACCAAGGCCTAGCAGTGAAGTCACTGGGTCAGCCGTCACACAGCCAGCAAATCTGATCCAAGCCCAAGCTCCACTACTTCCCAGGTATGTGATGCTGGGTCAGTCCCTGCACCTCCGAAACTGTTTCCTTTGGCGTCTAACATTGGTTTCCCATTCAAGAACTACAGTGCACCAGGTGCTGACTGTGACACACCTGACCTGCTGTGTCCTCATTAACAACCCTGAGAGTGAGACAGAGCTGTCCCCCTTTACAGGTGAGAAAATGGAGGTCCACTTGGCCATGGTGAAGATGGCCCAGGGTCACACTGATGGCAGGTACTGGGCCAGGCCCTGCACAGGCCTCCATGTGGGACCTACCCAGGGACACCCCTGTGCCAAGCTCTCTCCACCTCAGCTCAGCCGGGGGCCTTCCCCATCCAAGCCCACCCAGCTCCCAGGCCTGCTCCAAGGACACCCTCCAAGGCTCTACCAAGCAGCCTAATAAACTGATGTGCCTCCAGGGAGCATCAGCTGGTATGCCCCAGCTTGTACCTGGCAGGACTCACAGGGTCAGGTATTTGCCCTTAGGGAGCCCCCGGTCTAGAGCACACAGCCCCAGACTGTCCGAGCTGGGAAGGTCTTTTGCGATTTCCCAAATGCCCCAAACCACAAAAATCACTTGAGGTGCTTATGGAAAAAGTCTTATTCCCAAGTGGTTACCTTGTGAGGAGGATTGACTAGGCAGTGCATGAAGGAACTTCCTGGGGCAATGGAAATGTTTTGTTTTGTTTTTTTTCAGATGGAGTTTCACTCTTGTCGCCAAGGCCGTAGTGCAGTGGCGTGATCTTGGCTCATGGCAACCTCCACCTCCCAGGTTCAAGTGATTCTCATGCCTCAGGCTCCCGAGTAGCTGGGATTACAGTGTTTCTGCCCGGCCGGTCTTTATCATGACCTGAGAGGTAGTTAAACGTGTGTATATTTGTGAAAAGTTCTCGAGGGGCTAATCGTCCCTACCCTGTCTATATCGTGAGGTTTTTGGGGAGGAGCTGATGAGATTTCAATAAAGGGAGTGTTGGGGAAAAAAAGGGTTTAGTGGAGGGATGCGACTATACGCAAGTTTAAAAGGACAGATTAGAAAGACATAACAGCCCCCTAAATAAATTCCTACTTCTCCTATTCCAGACCTACTCGGTCAGAATCTCCCAGGTCAGGGCCTGGGAAGCTGTTTTTTATTTTTTGTTTTGAGACAGGGTCTTACTCTCTCACCCAGGCTGGAGTGCAGTGGCACGATCATAGTTCACTGCAGCCTTAAGCGATCCTCCTGCCTCAGACTCCCAAGTAGCTGGGACTACAGGCACACATTACCACATTTGGTTAATGTTTACATTTTTAAAATAGAGGTGGGGTCTCACTATGTTGCCCAGGCTAGTCTCGAACTCCTGGGTTCAAGTGATCCTCCTGCCTCAGCCTCCCAAAATGCTTGGATTACAGGTATAAGCCGCTGTGCCCAGCTGGAAGCTGTATTTTTTTGGTGGGGGGATTGGGGGGATGGAGTCTTGCTCTGTCACCCAAGCTGGAGTGCAGTAGCGCAATCTCGGCTCACTGCAACCTCCGCCTCCAGAGTTCAAGCGATTCTCATGCCTTAGCCTCCCTAGTAGCTGGGATTGCAGGCCCACCACCATGCCCGGCTAATTTTTGTTTTTAGTAGAGACAGGGTTTCACCATGTTGGCCAGACTGATCTTGAACTCCTGGCCTCACGTGATCCGCCCGCCTCGGCCTCCCAAAGCGCCGGGATTACAGGCGTGAGCCACTGCGCCTGGCTGGAAGCTATATTTTTAACAAGTCATTTTCTGAGCAGATTCATTTGGGGAACTTTGTCTTAGAGATCATCCCATTGTCCAAATGGGAAGACTGAGGCCTAAAGAGGAGGAAAGCCTTGCCCGGTGAGAGGAACCACTATAAGCAGACCCTGCATCTCTCAGCTGCTCCCCACCAGAGGCACACATAGGGAACTGAGTCAGCTTGGAGCCAGCATCCCCTAGCCTGTCAGCTGGGCCTTCTGGGCTCTTCCAAGGAGCTGTGGCTAGAGAGGAGTGCTGAGTCGCCCTTGTGTCCCTGGTGGGCATGAGGAATGAGGCAGGGGCTGGGGGGCACCTGCACAGCTGCCTAGGGAGGGAGCCCTGCTGAAGACCAGCCCAGTAACATTTCAGCTGCAGAGTCACAGGGAAGGGACATGGAATTCCTCTCTCCGCCAAGCCCAGCATCTCTGGCAAGCCTTGCTGGCCAGGACTGTATTCATTACTGGAGGAAGTTATTTATGGCTGTCATGAAGAGCTGGATGAAGTGCTTGGGCAGGAATGTGTGGTGGTTTCAGAGTGGGCTGCAGGTCAGATCCAAGGAAAGACTTCCCTAGAGGGCAGTGGGCCAGTGCTGGGGATTATAGTAAGGCTCAGACTTCTAGCCATTGACGGCACCCCATCCTGGCAGGAAACAGACGTGGAAGTACCCCAGAGGCCTGGTGCCAAGCCACTGCATCTTTAGGGCTTTGATGAGAACCCAGCTGTCCCCTGAGCGCTCCCAGCCTCAACACCTCTGCACTCTGTGCTTCCCAGACTAGAATGTCCCATGCTGTCCAACCAATGAATCCCTCCCCCTGCCCTCTCCCTACCCTACCCCAGCCCAGACAGCAGTTTCGGCTCCTCCCCAAGCTCCCAGAACCCAGTGCCATGAAGCCCTTGGTGAAATTAATCAGAGCCTTAGAGAATCATAGGTTGTCACCCTCTCACCATGGTGAGCTCCTAGGGAGCTGGAATCCTGCTCTGCTGATGGCAGCAGCCCCGCGGCTGGCAGAGGCCGGCACAGGCCAGGTGGCCAGGGAATGTCACTAGGTGGAAGGGTGATGGGGTCAGAGGGTGGGTGGCTGAAGAGACAGCTCAGCAGCGGTGAAGATGGATGCTGGAGCCAGGCTGCCTGGGTTCTGATCCTGCCTCTGCCCCTCACCAGCTGGGCAGCTCAGGGCAGGTGACCTCACCCCTCCCCACCTAATAGAAGCCACTGCGTTGTTGTAAGGATGCCTTCATACACACAAGGGTGTAAAACGGAGGCTGGGATGTGGTAGGTGCTGAGTGAATGTCAGTCAGGGGCTAGGGTTATGGGGAGGGGGAACAAATGAGGTGGATGGACTGCGGGGCAGAGATGGGCAAGTGGGGCAGATGAGGGGCTGGAGCAGAGAACGGATGGACCCTTCCCCGCCCACTCGGTCAAGCCACCATGTGCTTTGGGATTTCCCAGAGACCTGTTCACCTGGATGGCTGCAGACAGTCCTTCCAGCTCTGAGACTCTAGAACCCAGAAGCTCACCCGCCTGCTGAGTACTTTCCCTTCGAGGGGCCTGTTCTTAAGCGGCAGAGGTCCTATTCTTACAGTCAAAGGGCTCCCATCTCCAGAGAGAGCCAGATCTCTCTCTCCCTCACACACTCACTTGGGAAGAAAGGAGTAACCTGCCAGGTAGCCTGACACTTCCTTTCCATCTTGAAGGGGAGAGAGAGAAAATCTAGGACAGGGTATGGGCCAGAAGTGTCCGTGGGGGTGGGTCGAGCACCAGGCTGGAAGGATGATGGGGTTGAGATGAGCAGAGAGAGAGCGAGGACACTCCCAACAGGACCTGAGTGTTTAAGGCAAGGAGGCAGGAATGTGCGGGGTTTGGGGTTCAGGGAGAAAGGCACGAGCAGGCGGCTTGCATTCAGGACAGAGGGGCAGCCTGGACCCACCACAAAGGGCTCTGCTCCCCAAGCACGGCCTGGTGGAGAGCAGGCCCTCTGCATGCCTCATCTCACTACATGCCCCATTGCCAGCCCCATTTTACAGGCGAGGAGGGTGAGGCTCTGACTGTCACTTACTCAAGGCCACATAGCAGAGCTGGAATCAGAAACTCTGAGGGTCTGGGTTCAGAGAAGCCAAAGCTTCTCTGGGGGTCCCTGAGGCTCCAGGACGGTCATGATGCCCCAAACCAACTCTGTGGGCAGAGGACTGAAGCCAGAGGACTGGTGGCAGGAGAGACGGCAGCAGGGAGGCGCAGTAGGGAGATCGCAGGGGAGGGAGATAGCAGGGCCCAGAGACACCATGCCTGGGGCCCGCAGTGCCCAGGCAGGGGTCGGGGGTGGAGCATGGCTGCTTTGCAGGCACACAGCCTTCTGCCATGCCATGGAAAGGACATGTTCTGCCCCAGGCCACCTCACTCTGTGCCAAGCCTAGATGCCAAGCACAGAAAGCGGTGGGGGAGGGTGGCGCACGCACTGCATCTGCGGTGTTCGCCAACCACCTCCTCCAGCACTTCCCTCAGCCCTCTGCAGGGGGAGCCTCCCTGGTACTAGGAGACATGGCCGGCCCATCCTTGCTCTCACAAACAACAAGAAAAGGAAGGCACAGGCCCGGCGCGGTGGCTCAAGCCTGTAATCCCAGCACTTTGGGAGGCAGAGGTGGGCAGATCACGAGGTCAGGAGATCGAGACCATCCTGACTAACACAGTGAAACCCTGTCTCTACTAAAAATATACAAAAAATTAGCCGGGCTGGGTGGCAGGCACCTGCAGTCCTAGCTACTCGGGAGGCTGAGGCAGGAGAACGGCGTGAACCCAGGAGGTGGAGCTTGCAGTGAGCCGTGATCGTGCCACTGCACTCCAGCCTGGGTGACAGAGTGAGACTCCATCTCAAAAAAAAAAAAAAAAAAGAAAAAGAAAAGGAAGACACAGAGAGGGTACACAACCTCCCCAGTGTCACACAGCACATCAGGGGCAGGGTTAGGTCTCCCCACTAACCAGCTGAGGATTTGGGGGGCAATTACTGGAAAGGCAAGGCAGTGTTCAAGGCGCAGCGTGGATGCCAATGTCTTGGACTTCCGTACATTAGTGATTTGCGGCAACTGATGAAAATATTTCAAACTGAGACTATTTTAGAAAAATCCTATTTTACATATTTTATCATTGTATTCATAAGATTAATAATAACAAACCTTTTCATAGACCTTATTATGTGCCAGGCATTGTTCTAAACACTTTACCTATATTAACTCACTTGATCCCCACAACAACCTTCAAGGTAAGCACTATTATTATCCCCATTTTACAGATGACAAAACAGAAGCACAGAGAGGTTAAGGAGCATGCCCAAGGTCACACAGCCAGTAAGTGAGCGAGCCAGAATTCAACCTTACTTGGGGATGTTTCTGTCTCCCAGGACTAAGCATAAACTCCTCAAACAGGAGGCAAGACTGGAAACAAACCACCATTTGCCCTCTCTGCAATATGTACATTACACAGTACATTATACTTTTGCAGATGAAGGGATTGCGTGCAGCTGCTATTTGATTCACACTCACTACACGCTGTTCCCAAATGTTATTTCATTGTATCTGCACCACGGTTCCCAGTGGGAGGGCTTCCTATAATCATAACTTTACAGGAGAGGTGAGGTGACTTGCCAGAGGTCACACAGCAAGAGAATGTCACATCTAGGGTCCAAGTGTCTTCTGATCTTTGCACAGTATCTTGTAGCCAGCCCTGCAGTGGCACTCACTTGGGGCTTGCAGTGGCAGGGAGGGGAGGATCCCAGATTCAAGACCTGGCTCTGCCCCTGGCCAGGTGGGCGCACCCTGGCCACCCCCACCCATAATCCCCTCCTTCAGCTCATCCTCAAGACAGGGCATTGGCCAATCCCGGCTCTCCCCACTCCCCTCCCCCTAGCAGAGGATGTGTCCATTGTGCAGATGGCCCCACGCAGGCCCTGTGAGAGGAGGCTGAGGAGGCGCCGGGCTGTGGGAAAAGGGACAATGAACTTGTAGCTTGCTGGGCAGCGGCCAGCACAAGCCGAATCCCTGGGTGGCGGGCGCAGAGGGCTCAGATCAGAGGAGGAAGGACGCGGGTGTTCCCAGAGACAGTGCTCAGGGCAGCTGGGCTCCAGATAACAGCGTTCCTCGCATTCCCAGAGGACGCTCCAGCCGGCCACAGAAGGCTCCGGTGGCTTTTGCGTTTGATCTCCGCGGCGACCTTGGGACATAGTAGGACAGGGCTGACGCCGAGAGCCCCAGACAGGAAACTGGGGCCTATGGAGGTGAGGTCCCACCCAAGGGCACGCAGCTCAGCAGGCCCCCATTGACCTTGGGCACACCACCTCACCCGTCAAATGGGGAACATCCTGGTGAGAGCCTACGTCACCGGAGGAACAAGAATTCAGTGAGACAATAAACAAGGAGAGAAAGACCCAGGGCCTGGTACGCATTAAACAATAGGTGTTAGCCAGAAGTAACAGTGATCACGAGTGTGTCGGGCACTGCTCTAAGCGCTTTACATGCAAATCCATCTGGTCCTCACACCAACGCCCTCATTGCTCCCAGTGTACAGAAAAGTCAAGGAACTGGGCCAAGGTCACATAGCTACTAACAGGACCCAAAGAGGAAGAGGGAGAAACTCTATGGAGCAACTACTACGCGCCGGGGGCTTTTCACCCAGTCTTCGAATTCCAGTGAAGCGCAAATGATCAGCTCCGGCTCAGGAGGAAAAACCAAGGCTCAGAACAGGAGGGAGGTTCAGGGTCACAAAGCAACCACGTGGGAGGGCTGGGATTCAGGCCAGGCCCGTCCAGCTCCATGTCCAGTGTACGTGCCACCCCCATCTCAGTCACATGCCAGGACAACCTCGGTCACCAATGGCAGAGCTCGTGCCTCAGCCATCCCAGGCACAGGGAGCCCTGCCTCAGTGGGGCTGCCTGAGCTCACTCTGCTGGGGTGTAGGGGGGTGGCGGTGGGGGGGGTGGTTCTGGCAATGAGAGCTGCAGGAAGCCATGCCTGGCTGCTGCCCTGTGGCTGGTCCTCATGTCATGCTGCTCTCTCAGCTCCCTGTGTACTTTCCCGTGATCGCAGCTTCCTGGGGGCCTCTTGTATCTAGACAGAGTGCCCGCTCCACAAAGGGAGGGGCTTCAGTCACGTTGGCCTCTCCCTCCTGGGTCAGCTCCTCTGGGCTTGTAATTCTGCACAGAGAGGCTGAGATCACTGGGGGCAGCCCAGGGTTACAAGTCAGAGTCCTCGCTGAATATTCAAGGGCTGTTTCCTTGGCTGTAGAGCAGGGATAATAAACTCCATTCTGCCTCCAGTATCAGCGTCTTAGAAGGGAAGGAACCTGGCCGGGCACGGTGGCTCACGCCTTTAATCCCAGCATTTTGGGAGGCCGAGGCGGGCGGATCACAAGGTCAGGAGTTCAAGACCATCCTGGCTAACACAGTGAAACCCTGTCTCTACTAAAAATACAAAAAATTAGCCAGGCGTGGTGGCGGGCACCTATAATCCCAGCTACTCAGGAGGCTAAGGCAGGAGAATCGCTTGAACCTGGGAGGTGGAGGTTGTAGTGAGCCAAGATCGCGCCACTGCACTCCAGCCTGGGTGACAGAGCGAGACTCCGTCTCAAAAAAAAAAAAAAAAAAAAAAAAAGAAGGGAAGGAATCTTGCAAATCAAAAGGTACAATGCAGAAGTTTCTATGGCTCTCCACTGCGCTCCCTCTGGTGAGTGGAGTGGACATCTACTGTCATTTTTGGCCACCCAGAGTCTGTTTCCCCTTCCTAACAATACCACCAAGTTTCCTTGGGAAGTGACCCTCCCCCTTTCAGCCTGGTTTGGGTGAGACTGATCCCGCCTCCAGCTCCAGGTGGACCCTGACTGGCTCCAACTGGAAGACTCTC
Source organism: Gorilla gorilla gorilla (assembly GCF_029281585.2). NCBI lineage: Eukaryota > Metazoa > Chordata > Mammalia > Primates > Hominidae > Gorilla > Gorilla gorilla. The sequence continues at coordinate 218,311,365 of NC_073224.2, forward strand.
TCTGCCTGCTGGGTTATGAGGGTGTGAAGTGGTGGGGAAGGGCACTTTGTATAGCCTGAAGAGGAAGCAACCTCTCAGAGATGGACTAGAGAAAGGTAGAGACCTTGAGTCTTTGATAGCATCACTTGGGCTCCTAGATGCAGCCATGCCTGAAGCCTTCCTCTGAACATCCTGGCTACATGAGCCAATTAATTTCCCCATTGTGCGTCTTGGCTTTTCTGTTACTTGGAACACAGAGTCTGACCTCAGAACTGCAGCTCAGCCAGTTTTTCTCAGCCCTTTAGATTGTGAGCAACCAAATCAGGTCATTCATATTCTGCCAGCTGTTTCTGCCAGAGGAAAAATCTTGCAAACAAGCTAAAGCTGACAAGTTTCAAGTATGTGGTAATGTAAGAGTCCAACTTCCTACAAGTCACTTTCTACTTGGAATCTATAAACTTCTAGAATTACAGAAAGTTTTGGGGCTGGACTTGCCTAATAGCCCTGCAGGACTCAGATCCTCACTTTCTGACAGGTTGTTGTCCACTGAGGTTTACAACCCTTTGACCACCAGGTTCCACGCATCTATTGTGTGCCAGCCCTGTGACAGGACCTGCAGGTACAAGCTCTGCCTTCCAGGCCCTTCAGTTTGGTAATGACTGGTTATAATTCACCTTTCTAGTAGGTTTTACACAAAAGGCCTTGGAGGGAGAATACCACTACACTCATTTCAGAGGAGAAAGTAGAGACTCAGCAAGGTGAAGTGACTTGCCCTAGGTCCCTCTGCTAAACAGGGGCAGGGCCAAGCCATGTCTCCAGATCTGCCTGGGCCCAGTGCTACTGCTTTTTCTCCTAGTCACTGGAGTGGAGTGGGCTGGGGCTATCATTTCTTTGAGAGAGTTTGTTCCACTCAGGAGCAGTCAGAGTGGTTTAAAAAGCTAAAGAAAACGAGAAAGCTAAGTGTCATGAGCTTCCTGTCTGCCTGAAGGTCTTGACTTCTTCAGAAGCCCCAGTATTTGGCCCATCCAGCTTCACTCTCCTTTCTTTTTTTTGAGACAGGGTCTTGCTCTGTCATTCAGGCTGAAGTGCAGTGACACGATCATAGCTCACTGCAGCCTCAACCTCCCGAGCTCAAACGATCCTCTTGCCTCAGCAAGAGACCAAGTAGCTGGGACCACCGGCACACAGCACCACGTTCGGCTGGTTATTTTATTTGTAGTAGAGACAAGGTCTCACTATGTTGCCCAGACTGTCTCAACCTCCTAAGCTCCAGCAATCCTCCTGCCTCAGCCTCCCAAAGTGCCGGGACTCCCGGGTGAGGCCCCCACACCCAGCCAAACTTTCCTCTCCTACAGGGCTCGCTGCTTGCAGGCTGTGGCCAGAGAGGAAACCAGCACCACCCTGAAATCCAGACCCCAAATGCTTTCATGGGAGACCTCATCACCCCAAGTGAGCTGTCCCAGCCTCTCTCAGGCGTCTGCCCTATGTCTCTAAGATCCAGCTGACCTTGACTAAACACCTTCTATGCCTAGGGCTTTCCCTATATGTTATTCAACCAATATTCACTGGAACACTGTTTATTGAGCAGCCCCAATATGCCAGGGGCTGTTCTAGGTGCTGAACATAACAGCCCAAATCCCTGTCAGTGTGGCAGGCAGACAACAAGGAAGTAAGTAAAAGCAATAGAACGCCAGGTGGCGGTAAGTACAGTGGGGAAAAAGAAGACAGGGAGGAGGACAGGGAGGTTTGCAGTTTTAAATAGAGAGATCAGAGAAGGTCTCACCAAGAAATCATTTCACCGTGGCCTTGCAATGATCCCACACAAGCCAGAACGTGATTCCCAAATCACAGATAAGGAGGGATAGGGTTTCAGGATAACTCTCAAGTCCATGCATGTCAATACAACCAGCGCAACTGGATTCTTGCCCAGGGCCTCCTGTCTCCCTTGTACCCTCTCCCCTAACTCTACCAAGGGGTACTAGCAGCCCTTTTGCAGATGAAGAAACTGAAACCACAAACCCAGACCCTCAAGGGTACACCAGGGTGAGGGACAGCGGTGGGGGGCTAGAGTTCAGCCCCAGAGCTGCCCTCTGGACCTGCCTCTTGGCAAAGCCCACATCCACTACCCTAGGCTTCAGTCTCCAGCTTCAGCTCTGGGTTTGTTGAAGCATAATCCTCCTCTTCGCTGACTCCGTGTCCTCCCAGAATCCTCCTCCCTTTCCCAGAGCCCCTATGGCTCTCTATCTCAGGTCATATGAGCCCCAAATTGTCCAACCCACCTTTGTTCTGCCTCCTCAATTAACTTCTGGCTTATCACTAAGCCCACATTTGCATGAAACTACAAAAGGCATCTTGCATACGGCCAAGGGCGGACAGTCCGAATATACATGTAAGGTCCTGGTGTGGTGGCTGACACGTGTAATCCCAGCACTTTGGGAGGCCAAGGCAGGAGGACTGCTTGAGCCCAGGATTTCACGACCAGCCTGGGGAACATGGCGAAATCCTGTCTCTACAAAAATTAGCCAGGCATGGTGGCACACACCTGTAGGCCCAGCCACTCAGGAGGCTGAGACTGGAGGATTGCTTCAGCCCAGGAGGTCTAGGCTGCCGTGATCCGAGATTGCACCACTGCACTCCAGCCTGGGAGACTTCTCACTGTGCTTTCCCATCTGCCTGTATTTGGTAATCTCCCAAGTCCCAGTCTAATCTTCTTCTTCTTCTTCTTCTTTTTTTTTTTTTTGAGACAAGAGTTTTACTCTTGTCACCCAGGCCAGAGTGAAATGGCGCGATCTCGGCTCACTGCAAACTCTGCCTCCGAGGTTCAGGTGATTCTCCTGCCTCAGCCTCCCAAGTAGCCGGGATTACAGGCGCCCACCACCACATCTGGCTAATTTTTGTATCATTAGTAGAGATGGGGGTTTCACCATGTTGGCCAGGCTGATCTCGAACTCCTGACCTCAGGTGATCCACCCACCTCAGCCTCCCAAAGTGCTGGGATTACAGGCGTGAGCCACCGTGGCCAGACCCAGTCTAATCTTCTGAATAGTGTGGCATTGTGGAAATACCTTGGTCTTGTGGGAAGTGGACCTGGGGTTAAGTCCTGGCTGTGTAGCTTTGAAAGCAACTCTGGGGCTTCAGGTTACTTATCCATAAAACAAGGTTGGTCATCCTCACCTTGCAGGGTTGTTTTACAGATAAAATGCAGTGGAGAGCATCCGTTAAAAGTTAAAATTCAACAGAGAGTGTATTTGGAAAGCAGAGCCTGGCAGATAATCATCAAGGATCTACCAAATTGAAAGGAGATGTCTGTATAGTGGTGAAACAACTGTCACCAGCAGAATGACAGCTGCATTCACTGTGCTCCTACACTTTGAGGTAGGTATTCTTAGTATCATTCACATTTTATGAAGAGGAAAAAAGCACAGAGAGGTTAAGTAACTTGCCTGAGGTCACACAGCAGACCTGCAGCAGAGCTGGGATTCTGAGCCCAAATTGTCCAACTCCAAACTACAAGCTCTTAACCCTTATGTTAGGGTAAGTAAACGGTGGCTTTCCATGTTGAAAGAACTGCTCCGTGATACATAGCGTTAAGTGCTGACCCAGGAGGGGCTGGTGGGCAGCCCCACTCCAAAGCTTGTGCTCCCCACCACGGTATCACAACAGACTGAAAGGGACTCTAGTAATACTCTAACCCAACAACTTCATCTTTTTCTCCAAGAGAAGCCTGAGGTCCAGAGAGGTAGCATGACCTGCCCAAAGTCACAGAGCCAATTAGTTGAAGAATCAGGGCAGGCACCCTGGTGTCCTGACTCCAGAACCCCATGCCATCACTGAGTGTCACCTTGACCATGAGGCATGGTAAGAGAAGGAGTCTTGAGGATGTGCTGAAGTGTTTCAGCAGAAGTGGAGGGAAGGAAGTCTAAGCTGCTGGAACAGCCCATGCCGAGGTCCAGAGGCCGTGAACGTCTTTCCTGGAGAACAGGGAGCTGTAAGGTGCACGCAGAGGTTTGGGTGGGGCAGAGAATGAGGCTGCTTTCTCATATTGAATATTTGCTTTCAGCTCTTTTATTTTTAACACTGTCTCATTCTACTTTATGTTGCTAATGTTTTTCCTTATTTCTCTTGTTTCCTTATTTCTCATGTTTCTGATGTTTATTTAAAATATTGGTCTTGGGCTGGGCGCAGTAGCTCACGCCTGTAATCCCAGCACTTCAGGAGGCTGAGGCGGGCGGATCACATGAGGTCAGGAGTTCGAGATCAGCCTGGCCAACATGGTGAAACCCCATCTCTACAAAAATACAAAAATTAGCAGGGCATGATGGCAGGTGCCTGCAATCCCAGCTACTCGGGAGGCTCAGGTGGGAGAATCGCTTGAACCTGGGAGGCAGAGGTTGCAGCAAGCTGAGATCACACCATTGCACTCCAGCCTGGGTGACAAAGCAAGACTCCATTTCAAAAAATAAAAAATTAAAAAAAAAAATCTTGTTCTTTTTATTCTAATACCACTGACTCTGGGTTGTCTCTAATCAGTTTATGGTTTTACTTTTGAATTCATTGTGCTCTGGCTGGTGGCGGGACAGGGGATCGGGGAATCCACACGCTCCTTGCCCCAACAGAGAGAGAAGACATATGGCTCCTGGGTCCTCCTTCTCAACATCAATCCCAAGTAACGACAGAACAAAATACCACTAAGCCTAGGCAACAATGGGGAAACAGAATCTCCTGGGAGATGGAAGAGAGTTTAAACTAGTGTGTGTAGGGTGGCGGGGAGGGGTTGCTGCAGCCAGGAGAAAAGGCAGGGCATGGTCTTTAGGGTGGAGAGAATATTACAGAAAAGAAAACAGGGTTTGAGTTCTCCTCTTGCCTCTCTGTTCCAAGCCCAGGCCCCCATACACACACCCACTGTCCTGGAACAACTAAGGTCAGAGCTGGGTGTGGGGTTGGAGTTCAGCCCCACAGCCACCCTCTGGACCTGCCTCCTGGCAAAGCCCACATCTGCTACCCTAGACCTCAGTCTCCAGCTTCAGCTCTGGGCTTGTTGAAACTCCATCCTCCTCTCTGCTGACTCCGTGTCCTCCCAGAATCCTCCTCCCTTTCCCAGAGCCCCTTTGGCTCTCTATCCCAGGACCTGTGAGCCCCAAATTGTCCAACCCACCTTTGTTCTGCCCCTCAATTAACTTATGGCTTATCACTAAGCCCACGTTTGCATGAAACCCACAAAAAGTATCTTGCATAAAGCAGCCCAGGCGGATGGCACAAGTGTCTACTGAGATAAAGTCAAAGCATGGGCTGGGCCATAATTCCAGCACTTCGGGAGCCAAGGCAGGAGGATCGCTTGAGCCCAGGACCTTGAGACAGCCTGGGCAACAAAGTGAGACCCTGTCTCTTACAAAAAAAATCAAAAAATTGGCCGGGCGCCGTGGCTCACACCTGTAATCCCGCACTTTGGGAGGCCAAGGCGGGTGGATCACTTGAGGCCAGGAGCTCAAGACCAGCCTGGCCAACATAGTAAAACCCCATCTCATCTCTACTAAAAATACAAAAATTAGCCGGGTGTGGTGGTGGGTGCCTGTAATCCCAGCTACAATCCCAGCTACTCGGGAAGCTGAGGCACGAGAATTGCTTGAACCTGAGAGACAGAGGTTGAGCCAAGATTGCACCACTGCACTCCAGCCTGGGTGACAGAGCAAGACTCTGTCTCCAAAAAAAAAAAAAAAATCAAAAAATGATCTGGATGTGGTGGTGCATGCCTGTGGTCCCAGCTACTTAGGAGACTGAGGCGGGAGGTTTGCTTGAACCCAGGATGTTGAGGCTCCAGTGAGCCATGTTCATGCCACTGCTCTCCAATCTGGGTGACAGAGTGAGACCATGTCTCAAAAAAAAAAAAAAAAAAAAAAAAAAAAAATTCAAAGCTTGCCAGCAAACAATGTGGAACTGCAGGAATTGGGAGGGGACCGACAGTCACTACAGGGGGCCTCTACAGTCACTCTACCACCCCTTCCTTTCCAGACCCCAGTCTGAAGAATTCTGACCTAGGCATATAGCCCCTTCTCCTCACTGTTTCTCCCTGGGGTCTGAAAGAGAGGCCCAATCCTGTGGAGTGAGTCACTGGGGGAGGGAGAATGGTGATGTCAAACCTAGTGAGAAACCAAGTGGTTCTGATGTCCAGGGATTCCCGTCCTGGCAATGTCGTCTCCTTGGACTCATTGGAACTGGGCGACTAGGGTCAGCCTTAGACTCTTACCAAAGACACAGCACCAAACAGAATAGCTGAAATCCCCCACGGAGTAAGCTCACAAGTTAAAGAACAGAGTATCCAAGGAGCACAATGACTTCAAAAGAAACCCAAACTGATTAGAGATACCGCTGGAATCAGCCGTATTAGATCAGATTTACTGAGAATTTAAAATAAGCAAAAATCGTAATTGCCTAGGTTTAGTGATGTTTTGCTTTTCAGTATTTGGGACTGATTTGAGAGGGAGGATCCAGGAGCCATACGTTTTCCCTCGCTGCTAGTTTTAAGGGCAAGAAGTGCATGGCTCCCCGAATCCCACCCCATGCCACTACCAGCCATAGCACAATGAATTCTAAAGAAAAACCATTAACAGGACCAGATGCGGTGGCTCACACCTGTAATCCCAGCACTCTAGGAAGCCAAGGCGGGTGGATTACTTGAGCCCAAGAGTTTGAGACCAGCCTGGACAACACAATGAAACGCCATCTCTACAAAAAATACAAAAAAAAATTAGCTGGCCGTGGTGGTGCACACCTATAGTCCCAGTTACTCAGGAGGCTGAAGTGGGAGGATCACTTGAACTCGGGAGGTCGAGGCTGCAGTGAGCAGAGATCACGCCACTGCACTCCAGCCTGGGCAACAGAGGAGACCCTATCTCAAAAAAAACGAAACAAAATCAAACAAACAAAAAGTCTCCATAAACTGTGAGAAACGTGCAAAAGAAATGAGCAAAGATGTTAGCAAAACAGAAAGAGGAATGGTTAAAAGACCCCAGTGGAAACACTCTATGTGAAAAACCAGTTGAAATAACAAACACATAAGTGGAATAAATTACAGAGTGGATCCAGCTGCTGAACGATGGAGGCGAGAGCTAAGTTATTAGCTTGAGGACGCTTCCAGGAGGAAGCAGGGAAGGATTAAGAAACAGAAAATTGGCCAGGCTTGGTGGCTCATGACTGGAATTCCAACACTTTGGAAGGTCCAGGAAACATGGCAAGAACCTCATCTCTACAAAAAAAATTATTTTTTAATTAGCCAAGTGTGGTGTGCACCTGTGGTCCCTGCTATTTGGGAGGCTGGGGTTGGAGCATTGCTTAAGGCCAGGGGGTTGAGACTGAAGTGAGCCATGTTCATGCCACTGCACTCCAGCCTGGGTGACAAAGTAAGACCCTGTCTCAGAAAAAAAAAAAAGAAACAGAACATTGAAAGAAAAGTTAAAAGAACATTAACCCCAATCTTACTGCATTAATTTGAGATTAACCATAAACCTAATTGTAAGTCAGAATCACAAAGTTTCTAGAAGAAAATATAAAAGGATATCTTCATGACTTTGGGGTAGGCAAAGAATACTGACTCCATAATATTTTCTTTTTTTTTTTTTTGAGATGGAGTCTCGCTCTTGTCACCCAGGCTGGAGTGCAGTGGCGTAATCTTGGCTCACTGCAACCTCCACCTCCTGGGTTCAAGCAATTCTCTGCCTCAGCCTCCCGAGTAGCTGGGATTACAGGCGCCCACCACCACACCCAGCTAATTTTTGTACTTTTAGTAGAGACGGGGTTTCGCCATGTTGACCAGGCTGGTCTCGAACTCCTGACCTCAGGTGATCCGCCCACCTCAGCCTCCCAAAGTGCTGGGATTATAGGTGTGAGCCACGATGCCCGGCCCTGACTCCATAATATTTTCATGACTTTGGGTTAGGCAAAGAATACTAATTCCATAAAAGAAAAAAAAGGTAAATTGGACTTCATCAAAATTGAAAACCTCTTGTTATCAAAAGATACCATTAAGAAACTGAATAGGTCGGCCGGCAGCGGAGGCTTACGCCTGTAATCCCAGCACTTTGGGAGGTCAAGGTGGGTGGATCACAAGAAGGTCAGGAGTCCGAGACCAGTCTGGCCAATATGTTGAAATCTCATCTCTACTAAAAACACACAAAAAAATTAGCCAGGCATGGTGGCACATGCCCGTAATCCCAGCTACTTGGGAGGCTGAGGCAGGAGAACTGCTTGAATCCAGGAGGCAGAGGTTGCGGTGAGCCGAGATCGCGCCACTGCACTCCAGCCTGGGTGACAGAGCGAGATTCCGCCTCAAAAAAAAAAAAAAAAGGAAAGAAACTGAATAGGTCAGGCATGTAATCTCATGCCTGAATAGGTCACTCCTGTAAATCTCAGCACCTTGGGAGGCCACGGCAGGAGGATCGTTTAAGCCCAGGAGTTCGAGACCAGCCTGGGCAACATAAGGAAACCCCATCTCTACAAAAAATACAAAAATTACCTGGGTGTGGTGTTGTGCACCTGCAGTCCCAGCTACTTAGGGGGCTGAGGTGGGAGGATCACTTTATTTGGGGAGGTTGAGGCTGTATGAGCAGTGATCGTGCCACTACACTCCAGCCTGGGCGACAGAGCAAGACTGTCTCAAAAAAAAAAACAAAAAAACAAAAAAACAAACAAAAAAAACCACGTACACACAATGAAAACATCCTAAAAGTTTAGCAAAAAACAGAACACTTACAAATGGAATAAATGTCGAATTCACCAAACTACAGAAGGAAAAAAAGATTGAGCTGGGAATTTTCTATCCAGCTAAACAGCCATTCAAATGTTAAAGGCTGGCCGGGCATGGTGGTCATGGTGGTCATGCCTATAATCCTAGCACTTTGGGAGGCCGAGGTGAACGGATCACTTCAGGTCGGGAGTTTGAGACCAGCCTAGCCAACAAGGTAAAACCTTGTCCCTACTGAAAATACAAAAATTAGCCAGGTGTGGTGGCAGGTGCCACTAATCCCAGCTATTCAGGAAGCTGAGGCAGGAGAATCGCCTAAACCCAGGAGGCAGAGCTTGTGGTGAGCCAAGATCACACCACCACACTTCAGCCTGAGCAACAGAGCCAAAACTCCATCTCAAAAAAAAAAAAAAGTTAAAGGCTAATAAAAGTTACAGCATCAAGGGCTCAGGTTTGTACAAAAAGACAGCCCCTCACCCCCTCCAAAAAAAAGAATCAAATAATTTTAAAGGAATGATTTAATTAGGAGCAAATTCCACAGATTGTATTCAAGATATCTGAAGACTGAGCAAATAATTTAGTAAAGTTTAGTTTTTCAAAACAAATTCAACTTCAAAGAAAAGAACAAGAAGGGCCGGGCGTGGTGGCTCACACCTGTAATCCCAGCAGTTTGGGTGGCTGAGGCAGGCAGATCACCTGAGGTCGGGAGTTCGAGACCAGCCTGACCAACACGGAGAAACCCCGTCTCTATTAAAAATACAAAACTAGCTGGGCGTGGTGGTGCATGCCTGTAATCCCAGCTACTCGGGAGGCTGAGGCAGGAGAATCGCTTGAACCCAGGAGGCAGAGGTTGTGGTGAGCTGAGATCGCACCATTGCACTCCAGCCTGGGCAACAAGAGTGAAACGCCATCTCAAGAAAGAAAAGAAAAGAAAAGAAAAGAAAAGAAAAGAAAAGAAAAGAAAAGAAAAGAAAAGAAAAGAAAAGAAAAGAACAAGAAGAACATAGATCTGTAACTCAGAATTAGACAATTTTTTAAAAATCTAGACAATTTTCATGTGACATCATGGGGGCTGAGGGGAGCATGTCAGTGAAGGGTGTGGAAACTGAAGAGAGGCAGGGGAGCAAGGGACATGAGAAAATGCTAATCTTGTCTTTGTAGGGAAAAGCCACAGATAATTTTTTAAAGTGATAAAACAGAAAAAGCAGAACAAATTGAAATAAAAATGTAGGATGGTAGAAACAAAATACATAAACACACTTTCTTTTCAGGAACATGCAAACATTTAAATAATTCATCACCTACCAGGCCAATAAGTAAGTCTCACAGTTCAAATAATAAGTTTTCACATAGACCACATCCTGTGACCATCAATTAAGTGAGAAGCTAAGCATTTAAAAGTATAAATCATTACCCATTCACTTAGAAATGAAAAAAAATCCCTAAAAAATTCAAGGATCAAAGAAAAGTCATAGTAGAAATTTAAAATTACTTAGAACTGAATGATTAAAAACACCACATATCAAAAATTATATAATGCAGCAAAAAAGGTTAAAAATTAATAAAGTAGGCTGGGCACGGTAGCTCACACCTATAATCCCAGCACTTTGGGAGGCCGAGGCAGGCAGATCACATGAGGTCAGGAGTTCGAGACCAGCCTGGCCAACATGGTGAAACCCCATCTCTACTAAAAATACAAAAATTAGCCAGGTATGGTGGTGCATGCCTGTAGTCCCAGCTACTCCAGAGGCTGACGCAGGAGAATAGCTTGAACCTGGGAGGCGGAGGTTGCAGTGAGCCGAGATGGCGCTGTGGCACTCCAGCCTGGGAGACAGAGACTCCATCTCAAAAAAAATAAATAAACGAAATCTGCTGTCTCCAGAAATCCTTTGTGGCCATTCTGCCCAAGGCTTAGCTAGGTGGCCTCTGATGCTTTCCCTCATCCTCTACCACCTAGGGCTCTGTGGGGGGTCTGCTTACAAGACCATTTCTGTACACACTCTTTTTGTTTGTTTGTTTGTTTGAGATGGAGTTTTGCTCTTGTTGCCCAGGCTGGAGTGCAATGGTGCCATCTCGGCTCACTGCCACCTCCGCCTCCCAGGTTCAAGCAATTCTCCTGCCTCAGCCTACTGAGTAGCTGGGATTATAGGCACGCGCCACCATGCCCGGCTAATTTTTGTATTTTTAGTAGAGACAAGGTTTCACCATGTTGGTCAGGCTGGTCTCGAACTCCTGACCTCAGGTGATCCACTGGCCTTGGCCTCCCAAAGTGCTGGGACTACAGGCATGAGCCGCGGAGCCCAGCCTACACACAGTCTTTGAAGGCAAAAACCAGGGCAGATCCATCTGTGATTCCAGCACCTAACCCTGGGCCTCACAGGCAGTTGGGCTAATGAGATGTTTGTTGAATCAGTGAACGTCCTCCCGCACCCGTCTTTCCCCTTCTTGACTGGCTTCCTCCTCTCTCCACCCTGACAAGTGCCAAGACGCCAGCACCCAGGTGAGCACGCCAGGAGAGGCCACTCCATCAGGAATTTCCTGAGCAGGGGCAGCCTTTTTCTTCCTCCACTCAGCTTTCTCCAGGTAGACGGGACAAAGCCCAAGACAAGCGCTGCCTCCATCACAGGAATAGTCTGGGGCCTGGCCCAGCCAAGTCTATGGGCCATGCATTTTTCCTGTATTTTACCCTCGGTGGCTGGAGCGTGTGGCGGCATGAGGAGGTTGGCAGGCTTGCCTCAGTGCCCCAACTGGGGGCCTTGCCCAGCTGAGCTCCGTTTGGCCAGAGGCCAGCTGGGAAACACTTGATTATTCAAATCATGTGGCCGCCCAAGAGGAAAGCATCCGTTTCCTCCAAGAGGGGGAAGTGTGGCAGGCAGGCCCGCCCAGGGATTTGGGTGTTGAAAAGGGAAATTTCAGAACAAAGTTCTCACACAAACCAGCACTCTGAGATTCACTGCCCCAGGAAGACTCTGGAAGCCTCAGATAGAAACTCAGGAGGGTCAGGCTCGAGGCCAGAGCCCTGGAGTGAGGCCTGGACCAATCCCCCACTTACGTTTCTGAGTTAGCAGAGGCCTCAGCCAGGCTAATTGCTCTGGCCTCCCCCTGACCCTGGTCCTGGAGACACCAGGACTGCCCCGCCATGCCCCTTCGCCTGTCCTTCCCTTCCCCCAGGAATCGCGCAGGGGATAGATAAACTCCGCACTCCTAAGCTCAGGGAGCTGGAGCCTCGGAGCCTCCCAGCAAGTGTCACACAGTCTGTTCCTGCTATTTGCTCAACTCCTGCCTTGCTCCCCCTCCCCAGATCTGGCTCCAAAAGAACTAGCAGGTTCAAGAAGAGTGTACCCATCTGACATGCAGAGAATTATCTAGTACTCATTAAGTGAGACCGGACTCTGGAGCAAGGCTGCCCGGGTTCCAATTCTGGATTAACCCATGTATGAGCTATAGGACCTCGGGTGATCCCCTTCCCTTCCTTTGTGCTTCTATTCATTTTTTTTTCTTATATTTTTTATTTTTAGAGATGGGATCTTGCTATGTTGCCCAGGCTGGAGGGCGGTGGCTATTCACAGGTGCAATGATATCTCACTGCAGCCTTGAACTCCTTGGCTCAAGCAATCCTCCTGCCTCAGTCTCCCAAGTAGCTAGGACACAGGCATGTGCCACCACTCCCAGCCTGTGCTTCCATTCTTTACCTGTAAAAGCAGAGATTTGGGCCGGGCGCAGTGGCTCACGCCTGTAATTCCAGCACTTTGGGAGGCTGAGGCGGGCGGATCACGAGGTCAGGAGTTTGAGACCAGCCTGAGCAACATGGTGAAACCCCGTCTCTACTAAAAATACAAAAATTAGCCAGGTGTGGTGGCACGTGCCTGTAATCCCAGCTACTCAGTAGGCTGAGGCAGGAGAATTGCTTGAACCCGGGAGGTGGAGGTGGCAGTGAGCCGAGATCACGCCACTGCACTCCAGCTTGGGCGACAGAGCGAGACTCCATGTCAAAAAAAAAAAAAAAGCAGAGATTTGAGTATCTACCCTTTGGGGAGGTTAGATTCAGGAAATGACAACTCTTGCTATTATCAGTGAACAAATTAAGGTTTCATAAAAGAGCTAGGCCTGGATCTCTGGACCAGACAACCCCATGGCAGACACATCCCCCCTCACCAGAGCCAAGCCCTGGGTCCAAATCCCAGCTCAACCACCCACTAGCTCCACGAGCTGCTGGGTGGTAAGTTGCTACCTCCCTGAGCCTCCTTCTGCCCCAGAGCTGTTGCAGGCCTCCCCATGTTGGAGGGTGGTTGTCCCTGTTACTGCTCGTCCTGGGCAGTACCCGGGGATTAGGGGGCTGACACATGCTGGGCTGCCCCAGGCAGGGATGAGGTGACAGATCAGTTTCCTTTCCTGAATACCGGTCTGGGCCCAGCCTCAGGGTGTGACATAGGGGAGGCCCCTGAGGAGATGGGGATACTCCCCTCCGCCCCACGGATCATATAGCGCCAGCATGCACCCTGGCACAGGCCTGCTGCCAGTGGCCAACCTGGAGCAGAGGTACCAGGAACTACACAGCAGGAAGCTTCACGAGTCTTTACAGAAGGAGGCAGGACAGCAAGATGCCACAGCCTGAGTGCTGGTGTTCACACCCCAGAGCTATCATTTACTAGCCATTTACTGGACAAATGAGCTTATTCCCCATTTTTGTTTTTGTTTTTTGTTTTTGAGATGGAGTCTCGCTCTGTCGCCCAGTCTGGAGTACAGTGGCGCAATCTCAGCTCGCTGCAACCTCCACCTCCCGGGTTCAAGTGATTCTCCTGTCTCATCCTCCTGAGTACCTATAATCCTGAGGGATTACAGGCACCTGCCACCACATCTGGCTATAATGTTTTGTATTTTTAGTAAAGATAGGGTTTCACCATGTTGGCCATGCTGGTCTCAAACTCCTGACCTCAGGTGATCCACCCACCTTGGCCTCCCAAAGTGCTGGGATTACAGGCAGGGGCCACTGCGCCCATCCCAAATGAGCTTATTTCTGAGCCTGGCTCCCCATCCGTGAGTGGGGACAATGGCAATAATATCTACCTCCTAGGGCTGATATGAGGATTAAATGATTAATGTATCTGACTTGCTTGAACAGTGCCTGCCACTCAGTTAATATGAGCTGTTACTGTTACAATGATTTATGACCGCTGTCATTTCTTCTCTAAAGTCCCCCCAGCACCGAGTTTCCTCCAGCAGATTCGGGGCTCCCTCCTGCCAGCTTCTGCTCAGATCATGATTGGCGCCTATCCCACAGATGGTGATCAGAAGACCTATTGTGTGCCCGACACTGGATGAAGCATTTTATAGTCAGGGACAACATGACCGCTTGACTCACTTACTACTGTTCCCGTTTGTTCTGAGCCTAGGATCTGGGGCGTGAGGTGTGTGTTATGGGAGGAGGCTGGTAGGGGAGGTTGTTCCCATATTATGTTATTTGGAACACACATGTCCTGGGAGATATTAAAATATTTGCACGTGACACCAACCAGGTGACCTAGGAGACATGAACTTAATCTCTCTGAGCCTCAGGTGCAAGGATAAATGAAAAAATACATGTGAGCTGCTTAGAACACAGCCTGGTTCATGATATATTTTAAACAAACCTGGCCGGGTGCAGTGGCTCACGCCTGTAATCCCAGCACTTTGGGAGGCCGAGGCGGGCGGATCATGAAGTCAGGAGATCGAGACCATCCTGGCTAACATGGTGAAACCCTGTCTCTACTAAAAAATACAACAAAAATTAGCTGGGCGTGGTGGTGTGTGCCTGTAGTCCCAGCTACTGGGGAGGTTGAGGCAGGAGAATGGCATGAACCCGGGAGGTGGAGCTTGTAGTGAGCCGAGATTGCGCCACTGCACTCCAGCCTGGGCGACAGAGCGAGACTCCGTCTCAAAAAAAAAAAAAAAACATATCGACATATGTATTGGTTACTCCTCTGAGTACCTCTCACGGAGTCGACACATGAAACTGAGGCACGGAGGTCACGCAAGTGACCTTTCACTTAGGGACTCTCAGTCTCTAAGAAATGTTAACTCGCTGTGAGTATTCATTCATTCAACCAATATGTATTAAGTGCCTACTATGCACCAGGAAGCATGGTACATGCAGATTCAGCAAATTTACAGCTATGACTATTATTATTATTAAAGAAATTAAGGCTGTTTGGGATTAGGGGTACATCTGTGAACAAAATGGACAAAGACATTGGCCAGAGGTATGACACTGGGCACCTCATACCTGAGTAAGACTAAAGGCCTGAACTGCCAACAGGAAAACTGGACCCAGAGACACTGGCTTGTCCTGCTGCCAATCACTAACCATTTACGAGCTGGTGGCATTCGTGCAAGGACACCAGTGAAGGTCTGGGGAGGGTAGCCGGGCTTCGCATTGAGTGGCTCAAGGGTCACACCCAGTGGGGCATCCCTCCCAGGCTTCC
The DNA here is from genome assembly GCF_029281585.2 of Gorilla gorilla gorilla. Classification (NCBI taxonomy): domain Eukaryota; kingdom Metazoa; phylum Chordata; class Mammalia; order Primates; family Hominidae; genus Gorilla; species Gorilla gorilla. The sequence continues at coordinate 218,326,542 of NC_073224.2, forward strand.
CCATGGTAACCAAGCCAGGCCAGCTGTGGAAACCCTCGCCGAGTGGGGCAGCCTTTCATGAACTCAAAAGTCATTAAATGGGCTGTTGTAATCCCAGCACTTTGGGAGGCCAAGGCAAGTGGATCACATGAGGTCAGGAGTTTGAGACCAGCCTGGCCAACGTGATGAAACCCTGTCTCTCCTAAAAATACAAAAATTAGCCAGGCGTGGTGTCGGGCGCCTGTAATCCCAGCTACTCAGGAGGCCAAGGCAGGAGAATCGCTTGAACCCGGGAGGCGCAGGTTGCAGTGAGCCGAGATCGCGCTGTTGTACTACAGCCTGGGCGACAGAGCAGACTCCGTCTCAAAAAAAAAAAAAAAAAAAAAAAGTCATTAAACGCTTGCTGAAAGCAGGCATCTTATTAGGCATGGGAATTCACGAGTGACTCAGATGCGGCTCCTACCCTCCAGGAACTGAAACTCAGAGCCAGATGCTATGTGGATGATCAGATTACAAAGGGTTCAAGATATTCAAAGCAAGCTCTAGAAAAACAGCCGTGATGCCAACTGGCAACACAAACAGGGAGAGGTCGCTGCAGGGGAGGGGATGGCAGGTACAAAGGCAACGATGAGAGAGACTGGAGACACAGCTGGGGAAAGACCTTCAGCCTGGGATCCTGACCTGAGTTTGAGGCCTGGTTTTACCATCAATTTTACCTCAGGCAAGTTGCTTGCCTCCCCAAGCCTCAGTCTCCCACTTTGCAAAATGATGTTAATACTTTATTGGGTTGCTTTGATGGTTCGGTGAGTTCATGAATAAGAGGTGGCTTTCGGCCGGGCACCGTGGCTCCCAGCACTTTGGAAGGCTAAGGTGGGCGGATCACAAGGTTAGGAGATCGAGAACATCCTGGCTAACACGGTGAAACCCCGTGTCTACTATAAGTACAAAAAATTAGCCGGGCGTGGTGGCACACGCCTGTAGTCCCAGCTACTCCAGAGGCTGAGGCAGGAAAATCACTTGAACCTGGGAGGCTGCAGTGAGCCAAGATCAAGCCACTGCACTCCATCCTGGGCGACAGGGCGAGACTCCGTCTCAAAAAAAAAAAAAAAAAGAGAAAAAAGAAATGGCTTTAAAAACTGAAAAATATGCCAGGCCCGGTGGCTCACCGCCTGTTAATCCCAACATTTTGGGAAGCTGAGGTGGGAGGATTGCCTGAGCCCAGGAGTTCAAGACCAGCCTCATCAACATAAGCAAGACCTCATCTCACAAAATAAAAAATTAGCTGGGCATGGTGGCACAAACCTGCAGTTCCAGCTACTCGGGAGGCTGAGGCAGGAGATCACCTGAGCCCAGGAAGTCAAGGCTGCAGTCAACTATGATCGTGCCTGAACTCCAGCCTGGGTGACAGGGCAAGACCTTGTCTCAAAAAACAAACAAACAACAACAACAACAAAAAACCTGAAAAATAGAATAAGTGCCTGGAAACTGAGGTTGGCAGTGTTAAAGTGACTTGTCCAAGGTCAATGGCTGATTAAAACAGGATAGGGTGTATCTGGGTGGGATGCGGGAGGCAGCACAACCCCTGCCTCTGCTGAGCCACCACTCCTGCGTTCCCAGCACTGACCTCAGGTTCCCCTAGGCAATTTGTTCCAGAAGGCCTAGGGAACAGGTGGGGTACCTAATTCCTTGGTGCAGGGTTTACCGTTTATTCGCTGTGTGATCCTGGGCCCACCACCCTCCCTCCCTGAGCCTCAATCTTCTTTTTGTTTTCTTGAAATGCAGTCTCACTCTGTCACCCAGGTTGGAGTGCAATGGCACGATCTCTGCTCACTGCAACCTCCGCCTCCCGGATTCAAGTGATTCTCATGCCTCAGCCTCCCACATAGCTGGAATTACAGGCATACACCACCACGCCCAGCTAGTTTTTGTATTCTTAGTACAGACAGGGTTTCACCATGTTGGCCAGGCTGTTCTTGAACTCCTGACCTTAAGTGATCTGCTCGCCTTGGCCTCCCAAAGTGCTGGGATTACATGCGTGAGCCCTTGTGCCCAGCCTCTGAGCTTCAGTTTTCTCCCTTTTAAAAAGAGATGCCCTTTGCTGTGCTGCGCATGTGTAAACGTGGAAGGCTCTGCCGATGGTAAAGCACTTTCCACAGGCAAAGATGTATCGCACTCATCAATGAGAAATGATCATGGTAAGCTGAGAGAAAGACACAGAGCCCACAGGCCCCACACTGAGCCTGCGGTGGAGGAAAGCAGGAGGAACTAAGCTAGACTGTACCAGGGCCCACCCCAGGTGTGGGGTAGGAACCTTTTATGAGGCACACAGCTGTGCCCATGTTCAGTCCCAAGGGAGAGGCAGGTTTCTGGGCCTCATCACTGCCTAGGCTTAAAGCAAGAGTGACGAAAAAGAGGCCAGTTTCAGCCTTTGTGAGCGAAGTGCTTTGGCGAGGCAGGGGTCTCCCTCAGCAAGGCTGGGCTGCACTACAGCCCCTTTCCCTGTGTCCCATTGGATCTGAGCTGAGTAGCGCTTGTTGCATTACAAAGAAAAAGGCTTGTGCAGGAAATAGGGTAGAGGACAGGCTCTCTAGTCAGATGCAACTTGATCTGTGGCAAAACCAAGGGGGGTCTTTCAGCTTCAGTGTGTTAGCATCTCAACACCTGGGATGGAGTTTGTGGGCGGGTCGGTTTTGCCACACTGTAGGGCTCAGGTGGTCCCACTGTCACAGTGAAGCCAAGTTCTAGCCCAAGTCTGGCAGAGCAGTCGGGCAGCTAGTTTTCAGGGGAGAATAAAGGGGTGGGATGGGGGACTTCAGTGGCCTATTACGGAGCCCTCTCCCCAAACCAAATTCATAGCTGAGAGCTTGGGGATGGTACAGTTACAATTTAAAGTAATTGTCTAAATTCTGTATTTGGGTATTAATGTTTAAATGGTAATCTGACAACAGTTTATAAAGTGATGTTCTGAATACCATAAAAAAAAAGAAAGAGCTCAGTTTCAGGTCCTCCTGGAAAGAGTTAGGCTGGCCCCTCCCCATCCTTTGTAATAATATCCATCGTAGTAATAAGAGTTATTTATTCGGGGTTCGACAGATATGAATTCAAATCGTAGCTCCGACACTTACCAGCTGGGCAAACCCAGGCAAATTACTCTGAGTCATTCTCCTCACCTGAAAAATGGGCTGGTATAAGGATTAAATGTGCAAATGTATACAAAGCATTTCGCAGAGTGGCTTGGTGCGTAACAAGCGGTCCGTCAGTGTCGAGAACTCTTATTACTACTATGGATGTTATTACAAAGGGTGGAGAGGGGCAGGCCTAGCTCTTTCCATGAGGACCTGAAACCAGCCTCTTTCTCGTCACTCTTACTTTAAGCCTAGACAGTGATGAGGCCCAGAAACCTGCCTCTCCCTTGGGACTGAACATGGGCACAGCTGTGTGCCTCATAAAAGGTTCCTACCCCACACCTGGGGCGGGCCCTGGTACAGTCTAGCTTAGTTCCTCCAAAGACAAGGAAAAGAAGACCAAGGAGCACCGTGACACTGAACTGGGTGCCACCTGGGCCTATCCCTTCCCTAACCCCACCCACACAATGACCAAATCTAATCTGGTTCTGGGATGTCCTTTTATCTTGTGTGCCAACTCTATATTAGTTGCTAATGGCTGTCTGGAACACTGTACTTAGAAGGAATCTGGGAAGGAAAGCGAGCAGTGGTTGACTAGTGATGTCTGATGTGGGTGCAGGGCAGGAGAGAGGAAGGAGAATGCTGGCTATTCGCCATCCACAAATCGAAAAATCCAAAGGCCTTGCCTCATTCGAATAAACCATGCGTGGTAGGCAGGGTAGCCAGAAGCTAAGAGAGGGAAAGGGACTTGGCGAAGGTCACACAGCTTGAAATGGCAGGGCTGGGATTCAAACCCAGGCCCCTCTGGGTTTCTCAGGATGCTTCCTTCTAGGCTTGTCATTTCCTATGAGGAGGTGAACAGGCTAAGATACACTGTCTGGGAGAACAGACGCTGCTGCCCCACCAGGTGTGTCTATGTTCTGTCTCCTCCCCCTGGGGCCTCCCACCCCCACGTCATTTGCAAACACTCACTGAAAAACAAATGTGTACCACAAGGTGCCCTGAGAGCTCTTCTCCAAACATGCAAATTTGAATCCACATGCCAATCTGATTGGGCAACCCTGGATTTGAGTCTCACCTGCACTTTCCAAACTTTGAGAACATTACTCAATCTCTCTGAGCTTCCGTTTCCTTGTTTGCAAAATGGAAAGAATTATGAGCTCAATACAATAAGGTCATTCAAAGTGATTAGCTCAGTTTCTGACACAGAGTAAGCCCTTAAATGTTCATTACAGACTGTCCCCAACTTACACTTAAGATTTTTTTCTTTAGGATGATGCAAAAGCTATAGTGTTCAGTGGAAACCACACCTCGAGTACCCAACCAGCCATTCTGTTTTTCACATTCAATACAGTATAGCCAAGAAACTGACATGAGATAGTCAACACTTTATTATGAACTAGGCCTCGTGTTAGATGATTTGCCCAACTATAGGCTAATGTAACTGTTCTGAGCACATTTAGGGTAAGTCAGGCTAAGCTACCATGTTTGACAGGTTAGGTGTTATATCCATTTTCTACTTATGATATTTTTCAACTTACAATTCCAGGACAAAAACCTTTGGTAAATCAAGGAGCATCTGTATAAGGATTAGGTCATGGGGAAAAGCAAAAAACAGCATTTTCACACACAAAAAAATCACTTAGGTGATTAAGGGCTTGGACAAGCTGTTGAGAGGAACCCTGCTTATCTCTGATATCTTGATAGGCTAACGGACCTAGAATATGAATTTCTAAATTGGATGGTTTTAAGATAAATAGGGAACTGACTCTTCTAGGAAGATGGGTTATGTCATTTGCATTACGGAGAAAGCAGTAGCCTTGAATGGATGGATGGGTCACGGCAGGGAACAAACATGTCTACTTCTCACTTCCCAGCTGGGGGAGTTTGTGTTTCCGTTTCCTCATCTGTAATGTGGGGATAATAGCACCTGCCACCCAGCGCTGCTGTAGGACCAAATAGTAATTACAGGCAAGGCACTGAGCACCATGCCTAGTACGTGCATGTCGGGCTTATAGTCTATGGACTTTTAGCTAGCAGTGGCATGGCAGGGACCAGCGGAATGAAGCAGAGAAAGAACAGGAGCTATAGAAGGGCTCAGAAGGAGTGGAGGAGGGGAAATGGGCCTCAGATGAGACATTTTCTCACCAGAATGGCGGCAGACGGGTCAGTTAGTAACTCCTGTGTGCTGAGAGACAGGTAAGTCAACGTGGAGACAGGTGGAGACAGGTGGAGAGGGATGAGATCCTCCAAAAGGCCAGGCTGGCCAGATGCAGTGGCTCACACCTGTAATCCCAGCACTTTGGGAGGATGAGGTGGGAGGATCACTTGAGCCCAGGAGTTCGAAACCAGCCTGGGCAACATTGCAAGACCTCATCTCTACAAGTAATAAAAAAAATTAGCAGGGCGTGGTGGCGAATGCCTGTGGTCCCAGCTACTTGGGAGGTTGGGGTGGGAGGATTGCTTGAGTCCAGGCAGTCAAGGCTGCACTGTAGTGAGCCATGATCGTGCCACTGCACTCCAGCCGGGCAACAGAGCCACTAGACCCTGTCTCAAACAACAACAACAAAACAAACAAACAAAGCAAACAAACAAACAACAAGCCTGAGACACTTCAGTGACAGCCAGCAAGAGGCCTGAGAACCTCAGCCTGAGAGCTAAGTGGTACCCACCCTGTGGCTTTACTGACCTAGTAAAGGTGCACTAAAGAAGGCAAGAGGTTGACCCAACAAAAAGTCACTGGGGCCGGGTGTGGTGGCCCATGCCTGTAATCCCAGCACTTTGCGAGGCCGAGGAGGGTGGATCACCTGAGGTCAGGAGTTTAAGACCACCCTGGACGACATGGCAAAACCATGTCTCTACTAAAAATACAAAAGTTAGCTGGGTGTGGTGGCATATGCCTGTAATCCCAGCTACACGGGGGGCTGAGGCAGGAGAATCTCTGGAACCCGGGAGGCGGAGGTTGTAGTGAGCCGAGATCACGCCACTGCACTCCAGCCTGGGGAACAGAGCGAGACTCAGTCTAAAAAAAGGGTCACCTGGTAGATCTTTTTAAAGGGTGCACTTATGGGCCAGGCACAATGGTTCATGCCTATAATTTCAGCACTTTCGGGGGCCAAGGTGGGTAGACTTCTTGAACCCAGGCTGAGCAACATAGCAGGGACCCATCTCTGCAAAAATAAAATAAAGGTCACACTTCTGGTTTTTCCAGTAAAAGCAATTTGCTTTGGCCATCTAAAAACTTTTTTAAAGAACATAAAATATTTGCTGAGCTCTGCCCAGCAGTTTGCAGACCTGGCCAGGTAAAGTTCATGCACCTGAATGACAAACTGAGCTCTGGAAGGATGAAGAAGCATCTCTGAAACAAGCTGGAGTGGAGGAGGAGGGGGTGGCTTAGAAAGTCTGGAGGGTCAGGGCCTCACTGCAGGGTCTCCATGGCCTTATTTCCAGAAATGACCTTCCAGACTGTCCTCTCCTCCCTTCCCTGGGTCAAAGCAGAGAGGCATAGAGACCTAGGGGAGGAGTAATCCTAAGGTGTCTGCCCTCTGAACCTCAGTCTCCTTAACTGCAAAATGCTGGAGGGTAGGGGGTAGGTGAGTATCAAAGGTAATGTGTGAAAGTGCCTGGTACCCAATGGTGCTCACAAAATGCCACTTCCCACACAGGGCACATTTCTGAAGTTGTCTGCAGGTGTAAGGACCAGGGGATGTGAGGTTAGTATCAGCAATTGACAATCAATCAGTCTCCCTTGTCCATCTCATAACCCCTGGAGCAGTTGACTCGTGGAGACCTAGAATCTCACATCACAGCAGCTGCCTCCAGAGCCCCCGCATGTAACCATCTGGCTTCACAGCCTCCTGTGCTACCCTCTGGCTCAGACGTGGCGATTCTAAGATGCTTGCTGCAGCCACCATGGTACCTGCCTGTCATCACCAGGCCCTGGCTCCCAGCAAAGGGGGTGGAACAGAGAGCTGTGGGTTCAGAGTGCAAGATCGTGTTTCCTGTCTGAGAAGTGGTTATGCACTGATGCACAGGGCTATTAGGGAGCACAGGGTGAAGTGGCGCACCAATGCACAGGGCTCTTGGGGAGCAAGGGGTAAGGTGGAAGCTGTCAAGGGAGTGTCTTCCCTGCAGGAGCTGTGCAATCTTTAGAATGAAGTACCCAGCGATGCCTGTCCCCAGCTAGACCCTGGGCTCAACTCGCTGAGCCTTGACAGGTAGATGCTCTATCACCCCCAAACCTCCAGAGCCCTCAGACTCTTCCTGAGGACCACCGAAGCAGGAAGAAAGTTCCTTCGCCTAGCTGACATGTTTTGTAGATGTTGCCAGGCTACGGAAGAGGGGCTAGTGTCCACGTGTCCCATATTCTCACCCTGAGCCCCCTGAGGGCTGGCCCAAGCCCCACACAATCATTCAAGTGGAATTTGAGCCCCTCTTACATGGCCTCACCGCATCTAGCCCAGAAACCACAAGCTCAGAAGGTAGGTAGGTAATGTCAGGGAGGCAGGTGGGCAAGTGTGAGGCAGTGGGGCGTGGTGGAGACTGTGGTAAAGTGGATGGAGCAGCTGCTAATCAGCTCCAGCCACTGTGGCCAGGCAGGGACATAGCCCCATATGGCCACATCTTCTGATCTTTCAAGAGAAGCTAGAAATCCTTATCTTTATATAAAATGAAATTGCCTGGTTTAAAAACACCAGCAACTAAATTAAAGTTGTTTAATCACCGCAAAAGTCAACAATCCCCCACCCCCTGCAGCCTTAGGAAGGCAGTTTGTGATGGATCTCCCATAACCCAGTACACAGCAGGCTATAAATATCTGAGGACCAGTTGAATACATTAGACCCATTCCTAGTCTTAGGGAAGTCTCATCTCTCCACTCCTACTCCTCAGATATATTGGTTTACAGATGAAGAATCTGAGACTCAGAGAGGGGAAGTGACTTGCCCAAGGTCACAGAGGTATTCAAGGACTTCAGCTCAGCTCTCCTGAGCTTAATATCTTTTTCCACCAACCCACATCATCTGCATCCTCCCTTAAACAATGCTTTTCAAAAAACAGATATGCTAAGAATAGACTGTAGAAATGAAACACACCAAATTCAGGAGAGTGGTTGCCTTTGGAAAGATCATGTAGCTTAAGGCCAGGAGACTGAATTCCCAGTCCACTCTGCCCTAAGCAATTGCGTCACCCTGGGCAAGCCTCTTCTCCTCTCTGGGCCTCAGTCTCCCTGGTGCGCCAAGAGCCCAGTTGACCGAGCCAGCTTCTAAAGGCCTTCCAACTGAAATTCTGGGGATCTATGTCTCCTCTCTGGCCAGTACTCTGTGGCCTCAGATGAATACAAAATAGTAATAATAATAATAATAATAATAGAGAGGGCGAGTCCACACCAGCCAGGAAAGAACACTACAATTTTTTGTGAAACTTGACTCCTGGTTACTGGAATTCAGAAAGAACGATGGTAATACTTGAGCAGCTTAACCACCATCCTACAATTAAACAAAAGCACATCTGGTTTAACTTCGTCCTCATCTCCTCCCTAACCCCCTACTCTCATCTCAAATTTTACCCCTTAATTTGAGAAGTCAAATTCAATGCAAACAATTGATTTCATGCCACAGTGAGGCTGAGAATTTAAGCATGGAAAACTTTAAGCATAGAGTTTTTCTGGGAGCAATTAACGAAGTGTTGGCTGGGGGGTTGGGAGCTGGTACAAGGAGGCAGAAAAATACAGAGACTATGTTCTTCAGACGCTGAGCATCATATCTTGATGTTGGGGGCCTCCTATGAGCTTGACACTCAGAGAGGTAAAGTGACTTGCCTCGGGTCACACAGCTGGCGATTGGAATCCAAGACACCAGCCCCCAAACCAGTGTTTTCCCTGCTGTGTAGGCTTTTGTGACCTAAACGTGGACTTCCTTCAGGCCCTCAGGATCACCTGGTAGGGATAAAGTTAACTGCTTTTGAAATTGCTCCACAGGAAATATGAATGTCTTAATAACATCAATGCTGGTTCAGCCCAAAGTTGGAAAACGATTTATGATCTTGCGACCCTGCAAAGTATATAATTTTAACCCATATTGCAGATGAGAAAACTGAGGCTTCGAAAGGGAAGGTGACTTGTCCAGGGTCGCATGGCAGTGCTGGGAATGAACCTCCAGTCTACTGCCCCTAACTGCCCTCTGAAAGTGAGGACATCTCCAGAAGAAAAAAAACAAATCTAACATACCACAAAGCCCAGCTCCAGCCTGCCAAGGACGACGACATGGTGCTGGGAAGCCAAGTCAGCATTCCTGTGGCCACATGGAGATTTCTGAGTGCTGGTTCGCAGCCCAGCTTGCTCACTCTCCCAGCAATGTTCTCTCAGAGCTCTGGGTTTTGTATTAAAAAGCCAAGTCAGACTGATTTCAAGGTGAGAACTCGGGCTCTGCTACTGGATCCTACTCCCTGGATTAAAAGGCCTCATATGCCCAGAGATGGGTGCAGCATGGAGATTGCTAGATTTGGAATTCTAGATACGCAGGCTCCAGCCCCAGCTCCCCAGGTAGCATCTGTGTGCCTCTGGGCAACTCACTTCCCCTTTCCAAGATCATATCCAGCTTGCAGGGAATGTTGGGTATGTAAGTCATGGGACAGAACAGGGCTGAGTTTGGTCCTGAGCTAGGACACGGTGAGGCACAAGAACAGGCAGAGGCCAGGAAGCGCTGCAGAGATGATGGCTCCAGGGCTGATCTCATCATGGAGCTCTGCGCTCCCAGCCCAGGCTGTGTTTAGGATGGCGACAGAAGGTGGCATCTGAGTGTGAGCAAAGAGGGCACCACGCCACCCCACATGTGTAGCCCGACAGGATGGGAAGGGCCTGGGCAGAAGTGGGTAACAGGTTCAGAGGCAGGGTAGGCACATAACCCAACTTCCAGTCTCCGCATTGCATTTTCTGCTGAGAAGAGAGCTGAGGATAGCCAGGATTTTCTTAAGCACAGGTACCAGCTTAAACCCTTCGCAAGCATTCATCATATCTAGACCTCACCACTGGTAGGCATTATTGATCTCCACAGCTTATGGGAGGAGGCCGAGGCACAGAGAGGGAACAGAACTGATCCCAGGTCCCACAGCAAGGTTGCCTTTGCTAAAGTGAGGGCCAAAGGTTGGCCAATCCATTTTACAGGTGATTGCGTCTTAATCTCCTTCCTTATGAATAGCTTGATTTCAAGTCTACACTGTGAATTCTGACAGTTTCAAAGCCTGAAAGAATTTTGTTATGCAAACATCCAATCCAGAAGAGGGCTTTTGGCTGATTTACTGTGGCATTCCCGGCACCTAGAACAGAGCTTGGCACACGGCGGATGGTTAAGTATTTGCTGAATGAAGATAGCATCTTGTTCTGGCCTCAGTTCAGTTTTATTCCTCACAATAGTCCCGAAAGGGGAATACACCCCTTTTTACAAATGGGCACATGGACCGGGATCATCACTCAGCCTAGTCTTCACCAGTTGGGATGTTGAGAAGCTGTGTCCAGGGGCCTCTTCTGAGGGAATTCACAGGTACTCAGTTAAAGAAAGAAAAAGGTGACACAGGAACAAGATGCATGGGGCCAGGGAGTGGGATGGCTGGGGCAGGACAGCGTGGGGACACCCACAGGTGGGAAGGACTAAACAGTTGGAAAGAGCAAGACTGGAGAGTGGAGGAAGAGCGGGCTGAGCCCAGGAAGAGCCGGAAGACAAAACCAAGGCTCAGCCCCCTATCTCTTAGGCAACACAGTGGGAGCAGGACGCTAGGGCTGCAGAGTTTGGAGTCTGGATTCAAACCCTGGTCCCACCACTTACTTAAATTGTCTAAGCCTCAGTTTCCCCATTTGTAAAATGAAATGATGTACATGAGATGTCAGAGCAGGTCCCTCTACGCACGGTAGGCCTTCAAAAAAACAGTTGCAGTATCTACACTGAGGCTGGGACCCAACCCCTGCCTCCCTGGGCAGCTGGGCCCACCTGAGCGGTCTGACTTTTTCCCAGGGCCCAAAGCCCTTCCTGGCCCAAGAATCGCCCCCTCTTTAGATCTCAAGGATTTTCACCCTCCACCCAGAGGCCTTTGTAAAGGCCCCGCCTTCAACCCCATTATGTGTTGAAAAAGAGTCATAAGGCACAATGGGGAGTGGGGCAGGCTTTCCTCGGCCTCCTGCCTTTCTGCTGAGACCTGCGTTTAACCCTTTCTTACCAAGACTGGGCAGGGAAGCAGCCCTGGGAGGCCCACCTCGCAAAGCCCAAAGGGGGCGGCAGGCTCCTTCGGCTTCGCGGGCTCCAGAGCTTTGCCCCACAGCTGCGGTGCCCACAGTGGGTGCCCACACTTTGACACCCACGCGGGTGTCCTCTGTCTCCTCCCGCCACGCCCCCCATTCCAAGCGCCTCCTTCCCTCTCCTCCTCCCAAACCAAACTGCTTTAGACCCCACCGGGTCAGGTGGGACGCCTGGGAGGGCGCCAGGCCACGAGGCCTGGGGGTTGGCAGCCCAGGTCTCTAGAGCTACGGCTAAGGAGGCACCAGGAGGGGCTCAGTCACGGGGCACCAAGGGCAGGTGCCCAGACAGAGCGCAGGGTCCCAGGCAGCGGCTCGGGAGGTAGGAGACCCTGGGACTGCAGGGCGGTCCGGAGCGCGGTCCCCTGAGTTCGCCGGCTCCGCGGGCGCCACGTCCAATCTCCTGTCCCGCCCAGAGCGCGCGCCGGGAGCTTGGGATGCGCGGGAGGACAGGGGCAGGACCAATTGCAGGGCGTCCCGAATGGGCTGCTGTGGGCGGCGTGGCGCTGGAGACCCCGGCCCTGCCATTAAAGTTCAACCACGGGGCCAGCGGAGGATGCAGAAGGGGATGGAACACGTCCGCTGGGGCCCTGGGGAACCAGGGCGCGGGGCAGCGTCGAATCCTTACCTGCGCAGAGCACTGGCGAGGGTCCGTCCAGGCACAAGCGCGTGGGAGCACGGAGCCAGGATAGCGGGCGCGGAGTGGCGGGAGCACAACGCGGCCCGGGCCACCACCCCCGCCGCCTTATAAAGGCGGCCGCGGGGCCCGAGTGAGGCCCGGGCAGCCCGCCCCCTCCCCCGCCCCCGGCCCCAACCCCTCCCCAGCCCGGCCCCGGCCCCGCCCCCGGCCCGAGCCCCGCGCCCCGCGGGCCGGTCGTGCCACGAGGCCAGGGCGCCCCCTGCCGGGAGCGGAGCTAGGAACGGGCTGGGGTGACGCGGCCCTGGCGTCCCTCGCCCGCCCCGCAATCTCGGTCTCTCTGCCTCCGGGCTGCCCCAGCCCAGCCCTTCGTCTCTCAGCGAGCCTGGGCTCTGACCTGCTCCTTGCGCGCGTCTCCTGTTTTGTCTTTACCGTCGGCATCTTCCTTCTGCGTCTCTTGGTGGGAGTCTTTGTCTCTACCCGTCTCTTTGTCTGCCTTCCTCTCTGGCGTCTGTCTCTGTGTCTGTCAACATATCTGGCTTTCTCTGGGTCTCTGTCGTTATCCGTCTCTGCCCACGTGTCCCTGTCTCTCTGTCTCTGTCCACGTGCACCTCTGACTCTCCACCCCCACCCCCGCTTCCCTGCCCGTGGGCTGCCTCCCTGGCTACCGCAAGAAGAAGCAGAAGGGGACCTCGCAGGGGTGGCATCTGGAGGGAAACCACCCCCTAGACAAGGGCCCTTCCCTCTTTCTCTCTTTAGAGACGTAAAGGGCCCGCAGGTATCCGGCTATGTCCCAGCCAGAGCCCCAGGACATGCTCCCTGGATGCCAGAGGAGGGGCAGGCACTTCCCAGGCAGTTGAGTCAGACAGCTCAAGTTCAAAACTCTGCTCTGGTGACCTTGGCCAAGTCACTTGACCTATGTGGACCAGCTTGCCCCTCTTTAACAGGCAGACACCATCTCCCCTGGCCTCTCGCTGGTGCGAGAGTCATATGAGACAGTGCTTGAAAACTACAGAGGATACGCTAAAATCCCGGATAGATGGGAGCCAGGGACAGAGGCTGGGTGCTACAGGCCCTGCTCCCGCTCCTGGGGAACCAGCTCTGATGGAATAACCACTCCCTTTCCTCTGAGCACTGAATTCTCTGGACAACTTCGTAGTGAGAAGTCCGCAGGCTCTGTTTGAATGCCTCCAGTGACAGAGCTCACTGACTCGTAACAGGAGGGTCTTCTCAGTGGCCCTTGGGAAAATGTCTGCCCAGAGAACCCATTTTAGCCAGGCCAGGCAACCTCTCTTCCACTCACTCCATGCCAGTCTCAGGGCCAGGCACTGTGCATGCATTAACTTCCAAAAGCTCCATTTTCCAGAGGAGAAAACTGAGGCCCAGAGAGATCATGTGACTTCTCAGTAAGGTTGGAGCCAGAACTGGGGCCTGGTGCCAGAAACCAAGAATGTCTTTGTATTTATTTTTGTTTCTTTTGTATTTTTGGTTGATACTGTTTATTTAGAGGTGTGACATAGGTTCCCTTTTCAGATAAGTTTATGTTTTTTAAAAGTGAGTCAAAATATTGAGTAAATACTATTTATTTATGTATTTCATGGGTTGGGTGATATGGCAAAAATCATGGAGGTAGCAAATGAATGAAGTTTAGGAAATGCCATCCTCTGTAAGAAATTGCAGGTGAAAGCACCCAGCACTGGGCCTAAAACATGGGAGGGGCTCAATACTTGCTCACAAATGCCAAGGAAGGGTTTAAGGATTCCAGGAGACTTAAGATGGTATCATCATCAGTGAGCCAGGGGCAAGTCCCCAGGCATGGAAAATCTGCCTGTTGCTTGGACAGAGGCTGGGAGGCAGAGCCAGAGGGAATTGGAGGCACCCATTGCACCTATCATGGGGCCAGCACCCCTGACTTTTTTTTTTTTTTTTTTTTTTGAGACAGGGTCCCACTCTATTGCCTAGGCTGGAATGCAGTAGCATGATGTCAGCTCACTGCAGCCTCGACCTCCCGGGCTCAAGTGATCTTCCCACCTCAGCCTCCCCAGCAGCCAGGACTACAGGTGTGCACCACCACGCCCAGCTAATTTTTGTATTTTTTTGTAAAGAACAGGGTTTTGCTATGTTGCTCAGGCTGGTCTCGAACTCCTGAGCTCAAGCGATCCCCCTGCCTCCTTATCCCAAAGTGATGGGATTACAGGCATGAGCCACCACACCCCACCCTATCCCTGACTTCTGATCTCCTCAAAGCTATGAGGGACAGGCACTTCTGGTTGAGCCACATGGCCAGCATTAGGTCCCCTGTGTCTGTGATTTGCTCTCAAGTCCCTCCACCTCGGGAGTTCAGGGATTGGTTATCAGCAGCAGGGACTATACTGCTTGGCCAGCCCTGCCACCTTCCACCCTCAAACCCTCTTACTCTGCTCCTGGGCTGGGTCCCTCAAGGAGAATTCAACTGAGATGGGGCATCCAGCAGCCCTTGCCTCCCCTGCTCCCCGGGTGCCCCTCCTCTTGGCTGTGTCAACACAGCGGAAAGGAGTCCTGGACCTCGAACCAGGAGACTCCAGTCCACCCTCCAGCTCTGCCCTGGCTTGCTGGGGAGCTGTGCAAGTCACTTTTCCCATCGAGGTTCAGATTCCTTCTGGCCTTTTGAACTGGACAATCTCTAAGTGCAACCCAGATGCCACGATTTCAGGACCACTCAGCTGGTGGCAACAGCTCATTACATTCGATTTCTCTCCATCATTGTCCCCGGGGCACCACTTCCTTGTTGAAAACTAAGCAAATTTGATTTAACCTCCAAGCTCCCTGTGCCTAAGAGCTAATGATGTCTTTTGAGTCTCACAGCAGTATCATAAGGTGGGCAGGGCAGGTGTTTACAATCCCCGCTATAGATGGGGTACGCCAAGGCCAGAGATAGTAGTTACTTACAGGTCAGGGTCAGAGCTGGGTTTGGTTACCAGGTTTACTATTCCCAGTCCAGGGCTTTTTCCATTCATCCATTTATTCCGTATCTGTTAAGTGCATGCCATGAGCCTGTGCCGCAAACTAGACCTTCAAGTTCACTAGGCAGGCCAGGCATGGTGGCTCACGCCTGTAATCCCAGCACTTTGGGAGGCTAAGATGGGAGGGTCTCTTGTGTCCAGGAGTTAGAGGCTGCAGTGAGCTACGATCACACCACTGCAATCCAGCCTGGCCGACAGAGTGAGACTTTGTCTTGGGAAAAAAAAAAATTTAAGAGGTTCACCAGGCATTAGAATTAGAAGCTAAGTTAGGCCGGGCGTGGTGGCTCATGCCTGTAATCCCAGCACTTTGGGAGGCTGAGGCAGGTGGATCACCTGAGGTCCGGAGTTTGAGACCAGCCTGGCCAACACGTTGAAACCCCGTCTCTACTGAAAACATAAAAATTAGCCCAGCAAGGTGGCACACACCTGTAGTCCCAGCTACTCGGGAGGCTGAGGCATGAGAATCGCTTGAACCCTGGAGGCAGAGGTTGCAGTGAGCTGAGATCACGCCACTACACTCCAGCCTGGGTGACAGAGTGAGACTCTGTCTCAAAAAAAGAAAAGAAAAGAAAAGAAAAATTAGAAGCTAAGTTAGAGATGAGGCCAGAAGCCCAAGAGCATAGGGTAGGGTGGGGCAGGGGGACAGCCAGGACCTCAGTAGACAGAGATAAAGGAGAAAGAAAGGAGAGAGACAGAGAAAACAAAACTCTGAGGTCTGTTCATGGAGAGGCAGTGAGGAGTCAGCTGTGGCCTAGGGCTGGAGAAAATAATCCCTGAAATCTATTTAAAGGCAAGGGGGCCTGGAAACCTTGGTCTGTTTTGATGCTTGGACTTAAGGGGTCATTTTATCTCAAGCCCAGGCCTGAGCACAAGTTCAGCCATTTGATTCCCAGTGCCACCTACAGCCCCACCTTTAACTCAGTTAAAAAATGAACCAAAAGGCATGAGATGGAAGAGACTACGACAGCCGAAGCAGCATCATTAAACCGACAATGCTGCCGTGGCCAGGGCAATTGGATGCTAATAAAAGTAGGGACTTTTATTCTCTCTGTACGGATGAGGAAACTGAAGCATATATGAGCTATTGTTGCTGGGGACTCCCTCTGTGTCTGCAGCCTGGTGGAAAGATCTTTATAGGTGAGATTTAACTTGCTCCTCCCTGCAACACCAAAGCACCATCACTGTTGTCATCGTCACCTTTCCAGTGAGCAGGCTGTTATCCCAGGCAGACTTGGCAACCTTATTCATTCAACAAATGTTTATTGGATGCCTGCTCTGCACCAGGCACCCTTCTAGGAACTGGACATACCAGTGAACAAAACAGAATGTTTATCCTCACGGAACTGACACTTTAGTTGGGAAGGTAGATAATAAACAACAAACATTAATAAGTAAGTTAGGGGGAACATCACACTCTGGGGACTGTTGTGGGGTGGGGGGAGGGGGAGGGATAACATTGGGAGATATACCTAATGCTAGATGACGAGTAAGTGGGTGCAGCACACCAGCATGGCACATGTATACGTATGTAACTAACCTGCACAATGTGCACATGTACCCTAAAAGTTAAAGTATAATAATAAAAATAAATAAATAAATAAAAGAAACACACACACACACACACACACACACACACACAAAAATAAGTAAGTTAGTAAGATAACAGGGACCAGGCACAGAGGCGCACGCCTGTAATCCCAGTACTTTGGGAGGCCAAGGTGGGCAGATCACTTGAGGTCAGGAGTTCGAGACCAGCCTGGCCAACATAGAGAAACCCCGTATCTACTAAAAATACCAAAAAAAAAAAAAAAATTAGCTGGGGTAGGTGGTGCACACCTATATTCCCAGCTACTCAGGAGGCTGAGGCGAGAGAATCACTTGAACCTGGGAGGCAGAGGTTGCAGTGAGCCGAGATGGTGCCACTACACTCCAGCCTGGGCAACAGAGGGAGACTCTGTCTCTAAATAAATAAATAAATAAATAGGCCGGGCGAGGGTGTTCACGCCTGTAATCCCAGCACTTTTGGAGGCCGAGGCGGGCAGATCACGAGGTCAAGAGATCCAGATCATCCTGGCTAACATGGTGAAACCCCGTCTCTACTAAAAATACAAAAAAATTAGCCGGGCATGGTGGTGCGCCCCTGTAGTCCCAGCTACTCGGGAGTCTGAGGCAGGAGAATTGCTTGAACTCAGGAGGTGGAGGTTGCAGTGAGCTGAGATTGTGCCACTGCACTCCAGCCTGGGCAACAGAGCGAGACTCTGTTGTCTTAAAAATAAACAAATAAATAAATAAATTTAAAAAGACAATAGGAGTATGGATAAGGAGTTGGAGCAGATAAGGGGGACAGGAGCACCAAAGCGGAGCAGATTGTGGCATTAAATAGGGTGTTCAATGGAGGGAAGGTGAGGGGATTGAAGATGAGGGAAGTAGGGGCTGAGACGAAGACCACCCAGATAGCCAGGGAAGAAGGAGGGTTGGAACCCGGGCTGCCTGTGTCTGATGCCTGGGCTCCTGAGCAGTGTGTGACATGCCCCCCCAGGACCAGTTCTGACCCTCAAGCCTTCCCCCAGTCCTAGGCTTGTTCCTCTAATCCTGCCCCAGCTCCTGACCTCATCCTATCTTGACTCCAGTCTTTGCTCCAGCCTCATCTTCTCTATCTCAGTCAGTCTCCTGTTCCAATCCACCGTGTCCCTTCACACCCACAGCTCCATCCCCAGGCCCCAGGTCCCTCCTAGCAGTCAGCTCTGAGCTCAGTACCCTAACAGCCGGCCAGCCCCTGGCCCGGGTTGTCTTCCAGCTCCAGCTGCCCTTAAAGGAAGTCCTCCTAACAAAGGCCTGCGGAGCCTGCCCTGTGAGAAAACCCCATTGTCTGGCAAACAGTGTCCTCATTTTGTCTTTTATTTCTAAAGGGACTTGTGAAGAAGTGCCAAGCTCAGAGAGAGCATGTTGCTTCCTATTCTCAGCCCTGGAGAAGGCAGCAAGCCAAGAGGAAGGGTCAAGGCAATGTGCTGGGGGCTGGATTCCAGAGGCCAAAACAGATTCAGGCAGGCCCAGCCTTAGCAGTCCATGGTATTTTCCAGAACGGAGGCAGGAAAGAAGCTATCCCTGCCAGGTGCAGTGGCACATGCATGTAATTCCAGCTACTCAGGAGGCTGATGATGTGAAAGTATTGCTTTTGATCCCAGGAGTTTGAGACCAGCCTGGGCAACATAGTGAGACCCCATTTCAAAACAAACAAACAAAAAAAAGAAGCCATCCTCAGTAAGTAGGACAAAAGCTTGGCTACACCCAGGACGTCAGACAGATCTCCTTCACCTCTGACACAGGGCTTTCATCAACTGTGATAAAATCTTCTTAAAGATTCATCCATCTTCCTGCCTGTACCTCAGCCTGCCTGTACCTCAGCCTGCCTGTACCTCAGCCTGCCTGTACCTCAGCCTGCCTGTACCTCAGCCTGCCTGTACCTCAGCCTGCCTGTACCTCAGCCTGCCTGTACCTCAGCCTGCCTGTACCTCAGCCTGCCTGTCCATCTCCTTGTCTTCTTCTTCTTTTTTTTGTTTTTTATTTTTTAAGACCCAGTCTCGCTCTGTCTCCCAGGCTGGAATGCAGTGGTGTGATCTCGGCTCACTGCAACCTCTGCCTCCTGGTGATTCTCCTGCCTCAGCCTCCAGAGTAGCTGGGATTACAGGTGCGCACCACCATGCCCAGCTAATTTTTGTATTTTTAGTAGAGATGGGGTTTTGCCATGTTGACCAGGCTGGTCTCGAACTCCTGACTTCAAGAGATCCACCCACCTTGGCCTCCCAAAGTGCTGGGATTACAGGCATGAGCCACTGAGTCCAGTCATCATCTCCCTGTCTTCTGTGGATACAGCTGATATAAGCCTTGGAGATGCTTCCCCTGGGATGCTGTACCACTTTAGCATCCTGCTTCCTGTTAGACGCAAATTCAGGGACCTAAGGAGGCTTTAGGGCCTAGGCAATGGCAGGCTGGTGTTGGCCACATTGGGGATTCTTTTAGCAATATTCTTTGTTTGTTTGTTTGTTTGTTTGTTTGTTTGTTTTTGAGATGGAGTCTCGCTCTGTAGCCCGGGCTGGAGTGCAGTGGCATGATCTCAGCTCACTGCAACCTCTGCCTCCAGGTTCAAGTAATTCTCCTGACTCCTTCTCCCGAGTAGCTAGGATTACAGGTGCATGCCACCACGTCCAGGTAATTTTTTTTTTTTTTTTTTTTTTTGTATTTTCAGTAGAGACAGTGTTTCACCATGTTGGCCAGGCTAGTCTCAAACTCCTGACCTCAAGTGATCTGCCTGCCTCGGCCTCCCAAAATGCTGGGACTACAGGTATGACCCACCACACCAAGCCAACAATATTTTTAAAGGCTTACTCTGTGTCCTGTCTATTTGCTTCCACTGAAATGCACGGACCAGTAGCCCAACCCAGAGACCTTCGACGTCTCTGTGTCCAGAACACAACCTGGAAGTACGTATCTCCTGACAACTGACCTTGAGCTCTATGCGTTCCTCCAGGCCTTGTTTTAATGGATGACCTCTATCTTGGCAGGTTAAAGCCATGGACAGGGGCAGAGAGGTACCAGTAATTGGCCTCTTGTTTACCGTCTACATCCCAGCAAGAACATGAGAAGAGGAGCTGGGTCTGCTTGTCAAACAAAGAATACTTAACAGGCTGTGTTTAGGAGGGGCCTGAAGATTCTTCAGTTTTATCTCCTGCTCTCTCCTACCTCCTGGCCTCCCCTTACACTAAATATGGCTTGGAGTAGAGAATTAAGCTTTTTGGCTGGACTCCTGGACTCTCCATCAACTTGCATGGCAGGACTCAAGTCCAAAGGGCCTCTCTTGGCAAAGCTGTAGTTCTTCCCTCTCTCCTTTCAAGCAGGCCTGTTTCAAAAGAAGTATATTTCTTTCTTGTAGGAATTTACTAAAAACCACAAGAAGTGGCCAGCCAAACGTTTCAAAATGCTAAAATTTTCCCACAAGTCTCCTAAAGAAGTAGCCTTATGTAGGCACATGGTTTAAATTCCAAGATTCAGCAGGCTGTGGAGTAACCAATTCTTTAATTACCAACTATTTGAGAGTTGCCACCTTACCAGCCAAGAGCCTTGGGTCCAGGTCTCCTGCACCTACCTTGTCAGCTCTACAAGTCCCACAGTGCAGGGCCTGTTACTTGCAACATCCACTTCTGGTACCAGTTTCATCACCAGTTAGAAAGCTCCAAGTAACAGAAAATACAACTTCTCAAACTGGTTTTGAAAATAATGGAATGTATGGGCTCACTAGAATGAAAAGTCTATAACCAGAGGCAGGGCACGATGGCTCATGCCTGTAATCCTAGCACTTTGGGAGGCCAAGGCAGGAGGATGGCTTGAGCCCAGGACTTGGAGACCAGCCTGGGCAATGTGGCAAAATCCCATCTCTACAAAAAAACAAACACTACGACAACAACAAAACCCCACAAAAAGTAGTTGAGCATTATGGCACGTACCTGTAGTCCCAGCTACTTTGGAGGCTGAGGTGGGAGGATGGCTTGAGCTGGTGGTGGAGGGGGTATGGGGGGTGTCAAGGCTGCAGCGGGTAGTGATCACACCACTGCATTCCAGCCTGGATGACAGAGTAAGACCCTGTCTCAAAAAAAAAAGTCTACATCCAGAGCGTCTTCCCAGTGGTTCAGTGATACAATCAGGACCTTGCTTTTCTGTCTTTCCATTCTCAGCTCCTCTTCCTCCCTCTTGGGCCCATTCTCATCCAAGCAGAGGTTCCCAGGTGATATATGGAAGTCACTGTTAATATATTTAAAAAAAAAAAGAAGGAGAAGAAAAAAAGAAAAAAAAGAAAGAAAGAAAGAAAATCTATTTCCCCAAACAAACACAAGTCTTGGAATTGCATCTCCTGGACCCAGCCTCCACGATGAGCTCCCTAAGCCTGTCACAACAGTGATTGATTTAAGCCAATCCAGGCCCACCCTTGGAGATGGAGTGGAGTTCAACCCACCCAATCTGCCCTGAAAAGAGAAGAGGGGAGTGGGTGCTGGAGAGGCAACTCACATATGTCCCACACACAATGGCTTTAGGATTTAGGCAAGCACTTGAAGTAAATAATAATAAAAATATTGTATATGTGTAAAGTCCAATATATTTTAAAATATATAAATCATCTAGGTTCATGCTAGAAAGTGTAAATGCAAAAAGTCAAGTAAACTAAAATGCCTGGTAATCTTATCACACAGAGATATCCCATTTAACACCTTGGTTTTTATCTTTCCAAATCTAATTTTTAAAAAAACTTTAAAAGGATAGGCGCGTAGGATGATACATATTGAGAGTCCCTGCTTTTCTCCTATCATATGCCAACATTTTCCTAATCCTGTCCAAGTTTTTAAGCCCTTTGGATGCATTATCTCATTTACTCCTCTGGGTAGGGGTTATTATGATCCCCATTCAACAGAGAATGAAAACAGAGGCTTGGAGGCTAAACCAAGATCAGGCACCCAGCATGTGGCTCCCAGCCTAGGCCCCTAACCACGGGGCCTCACAGTCTCTGTCAGGGGAGACAGAGGGCATGCCCACAAGCCCTTCTGGAAGGTGAGAGTGACTGTGTGGCACACCTCCAGGACAGTCCAGTCTCCTTGCCAGCCTCCTTCTACGTGGTCCCAGGTGTTTCTGGGCACTCAGAGTAAGGAAGACCAGTGGGTTTAATGTTTATCACCTCAAAGTGCAGTGTCACGAATCCCAGGGATTCTGGACTCTTCACCTACCTCCAGGGGGCAGGAGTGGTTAGGGCAGCGGGGGACAGAGGGCAAACGTCCCTCCTCAGATTTCAACTCCTCCAGTTTTCTGTGTGCGTGCAGGGCTAGAGTGAGCGCGTGATGGGGTGGGCTCCGAAGGCCTGAGCCCTCATCTCCTAGCAGTTGCAAATGAAAAGGGCTATAGTGATGGACTCTGGCCCAGGCTCTGAAGTCAGACTACCTGGGCTCAAATCGGGCTCCAGTAGCTGCTTGACCTTGAGCAAGTGAGCCTCTCCATGCCTCAGTTCTTCATCTGTGAAATGGGAATGTGAACAACTTCCACAGAGGGTTGTTGGGAAGTTTATGTAAAATAATACCTGTAAGTCCCTTGGAAGAGATATACCTGCTCTTACGAGCATTATTTTATTGCATATCTATATTAATGAAAAATTTAGTTGCAGGTAATGGAAAACCTCTCCACTGGCATAACCAAAGAGAATAGTTTATTAAAAGTGGGGTTCGTCCATGACAGCCAAGGGCAGGAAGGCAGCCAGTACTCCAGAAGAGACTGAAAGCAGAGATTTGATCAGTTACCAGTCCAACCCATTTCCTATCTCTGAGTTTCTTCTCTCTGTGCCTGCTTTGTTCTTCTCTACTTGTAGACCCATTTTCTCCTCCTCCTGGCTGTTGCAGCAGGACCTTGCCTCCCCAGGGCTCCCCAAGCAAGTGCATTGCAATCCCAGTGCCCAGGAGAGACAATTGGATTGGCCCAGCTGGGTCCTCTCCTGGTCCAATCAACCATGGATGGGGGCTGAATCATGCGATGCCAACATGGCAGCTCCCAAAGACATTGGATTGGCCCAGCTTGGTCCACTCCCGGTCCAGTCAACCATGGATAGGGGCGGGATCATGCAGTGCCAACATGGCAGCTCCCAAAGAAGAGGGGACTGGCCTGTGAATGGGATGAGACACCCCCAATCCCCTGCCCCCAGATGATGAAATTCAGTTATCCTACTTCCCTCTGCCACAAACTACTTTTGCTCCTTGGTTCTACAACTAAGAGGACACACGCTGCTCCGGTTTGAATGTCCCCTCCAAGATTAAGGTTGACAATCCTGCATGTGGCAGTATTAAGGGGTGGTGCCTTTAAGAAGTGCTCATAAGGGGCTCTGCTCTCGTGAACAGATTAATCCATTTATGGATTAATGAGTTATCATACAAGTGGAACTGATGTCTTTATAAGAAGAAGAAGATGAATTCAGATGTAGTTGTCAGCTCCTGTAGTCTCAGCTACTTGGGAGGCCGAGGCAGAAGGATCTCTAGAGCCCAGGAGTTTGAGGCTACAGTGAGCTATGATCCACCACTGCACTCCAGCTTGGGTGACAGAGCGAGACTCTGTCTCTTAAAGAAGAGAAGAGGAGAGAGAGACTTGAACTAGCATGCTCAGCCCCCCTCGCCGTGTGATACCCTGCACTGCCTCAGGATTCCACCAGCAAGAAGGCCCTTACCAGATACAACCCCGTGACCTTGCACTTCTCTGCCTCCATAACTGTAAGGTACAAATTATTTTTCCTTATAAATTACTCAACTTCAGATATTCTATTATAAGCAACAAAAAACAAACTTAGATACACCTAGAGGGCCTGCTTGCAGGTTCCCTGTTGCTGGGGAAGCTACCACAACACCTGTTGCACTAAGCAGCCATCCCAGGACACTACACACACACACACACACACACACACACACACACACACACACACACTCCTCTAGCCACAGCTGACTAGATGGGGTTCAGCCAATCCCTGGTCTTGTCTCCTGATTCAAAAGGAGGAGCTGAGCCAATCAGATTCACAATCAGAATCTGAACTAAGAAAGTCAGGGAAGGGCAGTTGTTGGCCATGAGGGATGAAAGATCAGATTCTCCTGGGTCTTGAGGGTCAAGGTTAGCTGGTGGAATCTGAGGAGCAGTTACTGAGAGAGAAACTGAGGTAAGAGACACCTGCAGCCCAAGACACCAGGCAAATAGCTTCAGTCTCTGACTTTCCAGTTCCCACTTCCAGTACAGGAGAAGCCTGACCGAATGGAGCTTTCCTAAGCCAATGGAGATCCCCGGAATTTCCAGTCATAGTCTGACAATTTCCCCCATCCAAATGTTAGTTTCGTGTTACTAAAAAATGTTCTACCCCAAAAATTCACTTCCTTATTTCTCTGTAACATGAGCCACAATCATCCAACTTTTTTATTTCTCCATGGAGAGAAGACACAACCCACCCACCCCCGTACCTCTCCTGCTTCAAGCCCTGTGGGCATGTGGGTGGGCATGTGCCCATGTGTGTGCCTGGAGCGTGCACAGAATCATCTCCATTTAAGGATGGTTCACACTCAAATATTCTCCGTGTCCCAGTATCACCTGACCTCCCCCTAGGAGAGAGGGGACAGAAAGCAACTTGCTCAACATGGTCTGTAGAGACAACCATTATGGCCACCAGCTCCAGAGTGTGGGCACTGCATCCCTGAGGGCAGAAGGGGACATTCCCCAGAATTGGGCAGGCAGAAGGGAGCTCTCTCCAGGCCTCAGAGCTGGGCTGGTCACGGCACATCAAAATATTTCCTCCAAAGGAGTACCAATCTTAGTGCTTCTGTACTTGCTTAGATAGAGGCTGCTCATAGACCAAGCAGCCATTTGCATGAACAGAGGTGGGTCAGAATCCACCACAGGTACCCCCTCCCCAGCTCTTTCCACCCCACGGTCTCTGCACCATGCCTAAGTAGCTCAACCAGACCTGGTTCCAACCTCTTCTCTGCTCCAGCAAACAACAAAGTTCTATTCTGATTCAATGAAGATTTTTTCATCCGTAATTAAATGACACATGCACACACACTCCGGCCCTCCTTTGTGTGAGCCACTAGTAACACTGAACTCTTAATTCCTTATTTGTAAAATGACAAGGTTGGAGTAGGCATGGTCTGGGGCCCAGCCCTGCTCTGCCAGTCTAGGAATGTGTCTTTCATTGCTACTGTGTGTCATGACAATGGATGAGAGACTTTTTTTTTTTTTTTTTTTGAGATGGAGTCTTGCTTTGTCGCCCAGGCTGGAGTGCAGAGGCGCAATCTTGGCTCACTGCAACCTCCACCTCCTGGGTTCAAGCAATTCTCCTGCCTCAGCCTCCTGAGTAGCTGGGACTACAGGCACGTGCCACCATGCCAGGCTAATTTTTGTATTTTTAGTAGAGACAGGGTTTCACCATATTGGCCAGGCCGGTCTCGAACTCCTGACCTCAGGTGATCCGTCCGTCTTGGCCTCCCAAAGTGCTGGGATTACAGATGTGAGCCAGCATGCCCAGCCGATGAGAGACTACTTTGTTCCCTATTATTGGGCCATTTTCTGCACCTGTGAGGGCAGTCACTGTTTCCTGATCTCCCAGTATCCCCAGTGCAGGGGGTCTGTGGGGAGAAAACTCTGATGATTATTGCCTGCCTGGGAATCTACCTGGTGCCAAAGAGACGGGACAGGCTCCTGACTGACTGGCTAACAGACCAGCAGGGGACTGACAGCGGAGTGATCCTGCAGTTGATACGTTCACACTCTGAGCCTGGGTACAGCGGCAGCCCCTGAGCTGGGCCAGGTCATAGCCCCACCCTTCCTTAGGAATCAGTGTTTACTATAAAAAGTGAGGGCAGGAAAGTGGGAGAACCCCCAAATCTATACAAAACCCAAGAACAAAAGTCCATTCAACCATCTTATGCAAAATTTTGCATTCAGTAAGTTAGCAATCCTGAAGTATAAACTACTTTCAATGTTGGCATACATGTTAGGTGTTTGTGGGTGAGTGTCGTTGACATTTCTAATGACATAGAAGAGGTGGGTGATGGGGTCTCACCATGCTCTGGGAGTCTAAGGTCTAAAGCGGACCTTGGTGCTGGGAGTTGAGTCTTCAACAATGGAACTGGTGGCCCCAAGTCTTCACCTCTCTCTCTCTCTTTCTCTCTCTCTCTCTCTCTCTCTCTGGGTAGAAGACCTTTTCTGTTTTACCACTGCCCCTTGAATTATCTTAAAACTTAGTTTCGGCCGGGCGCAGTGGCTCACGCCTGTAATCTTAGCACTTTGGGAGACCAAGGCAGGTGGATCACGAGGTCAGAAATTCGAGACCAGCCTGACCAATATGGTGAAACCCCGTATCTACTAAAAATACAAAAATTAGCTGGGCGTGGTGTCACGCGCCTGTAATCCCAGCTACTCGGGAGTCTGAGGCAGGAGAATCACTTGAACCCAGGAGGTGGAGGTTGCAGTGAGTTGAGATCAAACCATTGCACTCCAGCCTGGGCGACAGAGCGAGACTCTGTCTCAAAAAAACAAAACAAAACAAAACAAAACTTTAGTTTCGAAACAATGTTCAGCTCACCCAGTGTTAACTGAATCCAAGTGCTTTTGTTTATGTTAATTTTTTTCCCAGGGAGTGGAGTTGGTGGAGGGAGGGAAGCATCCTCACGGAAAACAATACCAAACTTGTTCATGGCTCTCCTATCCCAAGGAGGTCCTTTACCAGTTGATCCTGGGCCAAAACAAAAGTCCTCGAATCTTTAGCATATTTTGGAAATATGTGGGACAGGGATTCCACAGGATACTTGTGAGTCGCTGGTGCTGGGTCGGGGCAGTGTGTTCCCCTTCTAGAGAGTTCTCTCAAATTCTAGATAGCTGCTTACCTCTTTCTTAGTTGTTGGCACATCCAAAGGTCACCACTTGTACTATTACTTAGTGGGTATACTTCTTCAATTGGATGCACCTTTTCTCCCCTTCCCCTTCCCTTCCCCTTCCATTCCCTTCTCTTCTCTTTTTGAGACGGAGTCTTGTTCTGTTGCCCAGGCTGGAGTGCAGTGGCACAATCACAGCTCACTGCAGCCTTGACCTCCCAGGCTCAAGCCAATCTCCTACCTCAGCCTCCTAAGTAGCTGAGACTACAGGTGTGCACCACCACACCTAGCTAATTTTTTTTTTTTCTTGTAGAGATAGGGTGTCACTATATTGCCCAGGCTAGTCTCGAACTCCTGGGCTCAAGCAATCCTCCTGCCTCAGCCTCCCAAAATGCTGGGATTACAGGAGTGAGCTGCAGCATCCAGCCACCTTTTCTTTTTTTAACTGCAATAGATTTATTTTATAATTAAATCGCCATTATAAATGGAAAACCAATCTCATTTGCCTGCCACAGACTTTTAGCCAGTGGTAGGGAAGTGTTGAAGATGTAGTGGCTCTGATAGATGGAAACAAAACTGAAAAAGGAAAACCTTCCTAATCTGTGGTTGGGGTTATTTAAGACCACGTCAGATTACCACCCTGGAGAGTCTTCTACTCTGGGCAAGGAGTAGAGCTTCTATGAGGCTGGAGCTCCCTGGGGACAAGAGATGGATCTAACCTCTGTTCCCTGCAAAGCACTAGCTGAATGTCTTTCACATATTAAGTGCTCAGTAAACCTTTCTTGCAGCCAGGTGTCCTATACACAATGGCAGCCTGCTGTGGACACAGCAACCCAGGGACCAACAGGCTCTCTTGGGCCACGACCGGTGAGGTTTAGGGAGCCTGTGGATAAAAGTGTCGCAGGCAGAACTTCACTGATGTGAACTGCTACTGGGTCCTAGGGTCCTAACAGCAGGGATGGGAGATGGCGAAGGGCCTCACTGGCATCACTCTCATCAACCTGGAGGGCTCTGGAGAGGAAGGCAAGGCAGACCTCTTCTCTGGAAGAAAACCGCTGCTGTTGAAACTCGCAGTTCTAAACAATAATCTGTTGCCACTTCTCCCAGGGGCCCTACTCAGCCTTTGCTCTCCCCTATTTTCAGCATTCAATGCTAATTACCCTCTGGGGCAGGTTGCCAAGTATTTGAATGAAATGTAATCACTTCCCCCTGCTTGGGAATTTTGTCTCCTCCCAACTCTCAAGGGGTGCAGCAGGGAGGTGCTTAGGAGATTGAAATTGAACTCTGCAAGTTACACCAGCATCAATTTTACTTTTCCAAATTTCTGAACCCTGGAGAGCTTCAGAACCAACCTTGACCTCTTTGACCCAATACTTAGTTCTTGTCCTGCCTGCAGCAGAAAGGGTTCGAGCTGAGGAGTTGGACGGACAGGAGTTGGAACCTCACCCCTGTCACTTGCTGCCTGTGTCCACTCGACCAAAAGTATTCCCCTCTGAACCTCAGTTTCCTTACCTATAAAAATGGGAATGTGACTCATGCCTGTAATCTCGGCATGCTGGGAGGCCAAGATAGGAGGATTGCTTGAGGTCAGGAGTTCAAGACCAGCCCAGGCAACATAGTGAGACTCCCATCTCTACAAAAAGTCAAAAAACTTAGCTGGGCATGGTGGTGAGCACTTGTAGTCCCAGTTACTCAGCAGGCTGATGTGGGAGGGGGATCGCTGGAGCCCGGGAGGTCGAGACTGCAGTGAGCTATTGGCGCAGGGTTTTTCTTGCTCCCTTTGTCAGGCTCACAGCAGGAGATGCCCTGTCAACTTGGCCTGCTGGGCTGTGCCTGAAGGCAAGCTTCCAGTGTGGATCCTGTGGCCCCTGCGACTGTGCACTCAGTCCCAGGAGGGAGGGGGTGTGTGAGTAAGTGATTGTGGGGTCTGGCTGGCTGTTCTGAGCGCTGAGCCCCAACACAGGAGCAGGCTCCGTGCAAGGCTGGTGGCTGGACCAGGCGTGTTGCCCAGAAGGGAACACAGTGGGGCCCAGGCAGGGGTGTTTTCAACTCCAAAGCCCCAGAGGGGGTGTTACAGTGTGCTAATCAGCTCTCAGTTCCAGCCTCTGCAGCCTGATGGACAGCAGTGTGTTAGCAGCTCAGTCAGCTCCTTGCCCTGCTCTGGCCCAGGGCTCCAGGACTGGCTCAGCCTCACCACTGCTTCTGTCAGATGGAGCGGCTGCCCTCCACCAGCAGAGGGCAGAGGGCCACAGTGCCACAGCCTTCTGGGTACTCACATTCGGTAGGTCCCTAGCTCTTGTCCCTCGTCCAAGAAAAATGAAGTCATGCCGACGATTGAAGGGTGATGAGGGCTGAGAATGTTATTGAGCTACAAAACAGCTCTCGGAGGAAAGGGGATGGGTAGGTGGTCTCTCACCCAAAGTCAGGTCATCTCCCTCAGTGTGGCTGAGTCTGGGATTTTTACAGGCATAGGATCGGGGAGGGGCAGGCTATAAGCAGTATTGAAAAAGGCAACATTTGATTGGTTAAAGAGCATTATTCAGAAAGAGCCAGTCAGTAAAGGGTAGGCAAACAAGAACAGAAGTTCTCACTCCTCTGGAACCAGCAGTCCAGCTGTTTTTGGCTTGAAGCTGGGGTTTCACCGGGGACCCGCCCCTATCTACCTAGGCATTTGTCTGCCTCCTGCTGCTGTCAATATGATCGCACCACTGCACTCCAGCCTGGGTGACAGAACAAGACCCTGTCTCTAAAAAAAAATAAAAATAAAAAGTAAATGGAAATTAATTTACTCTTAAATCAATCTGGTAATTAAATCCTCAGAATAGGTGTAAAGACTAGCATTGTCCCTGTCATGCAGTAGGTTTTCTTTTTCTTTTTTTTTTTTTTTGAG
The DNA here is from genome assembly GCF_029281585.2 of Gorilla gorilla gorilla. Classification (NCBI taxonomy): domain Eukaryota; kingdom Metazoa; phylum Chordata; class Mammalia; order Primates; family Hominidae; genus Gorilla; species Gorilla gorilla. The sequence continues at coordinate 218,355,891 of NC_073224.2, forward strand.
ACAGAGTCTTACTCTGTCACCCAGGCTAGAGTGCAGTGTCCTGATCTTAGCTCAGTGCAACCTCCACTTCTGAGATTCAAGTGATTCTTGTGCCTCAGCCTCCCAAGTAGCTGGGATTACAGGCGTGTGTCACCATGCCCAGCTAATTTTTTTTGTATTTTTAGTTGATACGGGGTTTCACCATTTTGACCAGTCTGGTCTCGAGCTCCTGAACTCAAGTGATCTGCCCACCTTAGCCTCCCAAAGTATTGGGATTACAGGCATGAGCCACTGTGCCCAGCCATAGGTTTTCAAAAACAGTCGCCGTCTCTTTTTTTGTCCTAGCACCTGGGCTTTCCAGGTAGGGGAAGGGGTTACTATTCTTTTTTTTTTTTTTTTTGAGACAGAGTCTCGCTCTATTGCCCAGACTGGAGTGCAGTGGCACGATCTTGGCTCACTGCAAGCTCCACCTCCCGGGTTCACGCCATTCTCCTGCCTCAGCCTCCCGAGTAGCTGGATTGCAGGCACCCACCACCATGCCCGGCTAATTTTTTGTATTTTTAGCAGAGACGGGGTTTCACCGTGTTAGCCAGGATGGTCTCGATCTCCTGAACTCGTGATCTGCCCGCCTCGGCCTCCCAGAGTGCTGGGATTACAGGTGTGAGCCACCCCACCCGGCCAGGGGTTACTATTCTTGATTGACCCCAAAATCTGAGGTAGCCAAGAGGTGGGTGAGAAGGAGTGGGCAGAGCAGTCGCCCCAACGGCCCCTAGGCTTCAGGTGCTGGGCCAGCCTCAGCAGAGTGTCATGGGCCATTGAGTGCCTACTGTGTGCCACGTACCACGTGCTGTTAGTGGGGCAGCTGCTGCCCAGGATATTTTTGTGCTCCCAGGAAACGGTTTCTTGGCTCCATTCTTGCTAGCTCTGTCTTCCATATGAGGTGTGAAGTTTTCTTCCAGAATGCCCAGACGTGGATGATCCCAGACCTTCAGCAACAGAGCATTTCTTACCACCACCCCCGTTCCCCGGCTGGAAGTCCCAGAGCAGCAGGTGTTCACAACAGCATCATTGCCACCACCCCCGGCCCCCTCGAACTCTCTGGCCATGTTCAGTCTTTTTACCTCACAGAACCTTGGCTTTTTCAACTCAAGAGGAGGATAATGGTACCCAACTCCTCTCCAGCCCTCAGTCCTTCTCCAACTGTAACTCCTCACACCTGAGACTTGGTCCTCCTCCTTGTCCCTTCCTCCCTGTGTCCAGACCATCTCCAAGTCCTGTGAGTTTTACCAATGATCCCTAAATATTTCCAAAATCTGACCATCTCCTCATCTCCATCACTACCATCCTGGTCCAGGCAACTAGTTCCTCCCCAGGATGGCTGCAAGGCGTCCCCGTGGTCTCAGGAAGTGACACTGCTTTCTCTTCCCAGGGCACGTCTGATCACGTCACACCCCTAACCACACCGCTGCTGAAAAGCTACCCACAGCGCCTCCTTGCTGTTGTGTGACCTGATTTCCAACTAGGGTTGGCTGGGCCCTGCAAAGCTTGGTCCTTACCAGCTTCAGCCACATCTTGCTTCTTGCTGTAGCCACCTGAGCCTTTTAGTTCTTTCAATGCACCATACTCTCTCCTGCCACAGGACATTTGCACACCCTGTGTCATCTTCCTGGAGAGCCCTGCTCTACTCTTTAAAAGCCTTGACTCATTCTATCCTGTTTCCTTTGTTCTCTGATAAAGATTCACCTCCTCCTGGATGCCATGCCCTTCCCGATCAGCAGCCCTGAGAGTCAGAACCCCCATTATACCCTCTAAGGGCACTGGGTACTTCCGTTTTGTTTGTTTGTTTGTTTGTTTGTTCATTTTGTATACTTTATTTTTTGAGACAGTGTCTTGCTCTGTTGCCCAGGCTGGAGTGCAGTGGTGTGCTCACAGCAGCTTCAACCTCTTGGGCTCAAGAAATCCTCCCACCTCAGCTTCCTGAGTAGCTGGGACCACAGGCACGTGCCACCATGCCTGGATAATTTTTTTTTTTTTTTGAGGCGGAGTCTCGCTCTGTCGCCCAGGCTGGAGTGCAATGGCGCTATCTCGGCTCACTGCAAGCTCCGCCTCCCGGGTTCACACCATTCTCCTGCTTCAGCCTCCCGAGTAGCTGGGGCTACAGGCATCCGCCACTACACCCAGCTAATTTTTTTTTGTATTTTTAGTAGAGATGGGGTTTCACCATGTTAGCCAGAATGGTCTCGATCTCCTGACCTCGTGATCCACCCGTCTCAGCCTCCCAAAGTGCTGGGATTATAGGCATGAGCCACTGCGCCCGGCCTGGATAATTTTTTAATTTTTGTAGAGACAGGGTCTCCCTATGTTGCCCAGGCTGATCTCAAACTCCTGGGTTTAAGTGGTCCTCCCACCTCGGCCTCCCAAAGTGCTGGGATTACAGGCACGAGCCACAGGGCCTGCCTAACAAATTCTTATTGAGTATCTACTGTATGTCAGATGCTTAGCTCACAAGAAACAATATGAGTAAAAATAGCCACAGGCCAGGTGTGGGTGGCTCATGCCTGTAATCCCAGCACTTTGGGAGGCTCAGGTGGGAGGATCACTTGAACTCAGGAGTTTGAGACCAGCCTGGGCAACATAGGGGGACCATGTCTCTACAAAAAAAAAAAAAAAAAAAAATTAGTCGGGCATGGTGGCACATGCCTGTGGTCCCAGCAACTCAGAAGGCTGAGGGAAGATCACTTGAGCCTGGGAGGTCGAGGCTGCAGTGAGCCATGATTGTGCCACTGCACTCCAGCCTGAGCGACAGAGTGAGACCCTGCCTCAAAAAAAAAAAAAAAAAAAAAGAATTTGTTGCATAAATGATTGAATGAAGATTATTTTGAGTATCAAATAAAGAGAAAGAGGGAAATGGGGAGGGAATCAATGTTTGGTGAGTTCTCACGTGCTTGAGATATGTTGTGCTAATTTTTACAAATGACCCATTTTACACGTGGAAAAAAACTGAAATTCAGAGATGTTAGGTAACCTGTCCACAGTACACAGCTAATAAGGTAAAATTAGGATAAGAGCAGAGTCTGGGCTGGGTGCAGTGGCTCACACCTATAATCCCAACATTTTCAGAGGCCGAGGCGGGCGGATCACTTGAAGTCAGGAGTTTGAGACCAGCCTGGCCAACATGGTGAAACCCCATCTCTACTAAAAATACAAAAAAAAGTACCCGGATGCGGTAGCACATGCCTGTAATCCCAGCTACTCGGGAGGCTGAGGCTGGAGAATCGCTTGGACCTGGGAGACGGAGGTTGCAGTGAACTGAGATCGCGCCATTGCACTCCAGCATGGTGACAGAGCGAGACTCCGTCTCGGGGGAAAAAAAAGGCAGGGTCTGTTTAGCTCCAGCACTCACCATATCCCCCTTTCTCCAGTCTACCTCCATTTAAAAAGGTGAAGGGGATATGTTTTGCAAATTCTAAAGTTGTAGATGAATCAATCATCCCCAGAACTACTTACCACAATAATAAAAGACGTTGAGGGGAAAGGGGAGGGACTGGAAGGAGAAACTTTTGGGGCAGTGGAAATGTCCTATATCAACATATAGAGATGATGGTAGAAGAGTATATATTTAGTGCAAGTCATTGAAATGTACACCTAAGATCTATGAATTTCACTGTATGCAAAGTTTCTCCTTTGATAATTTTCCCTTTCAAAAACAGCTATACAAGGCATTATTGGTACAACTGGGGAAATTTGAATATATCTACATTGGATAATATTATCGTATTAGTGCTCAATTCTTGGATGTCAAATTCTTGGATGTTCCAGAGAGTGTTTCGCATATGATTAACATCGGGATGGGCAGACTAAGTGAAGCAGATTGCCCCCCTTAACGGGGGTGGGACTCATGCAATCAATCAAAGGTCAGGAGAGAATTAAGAGGCCTAATAGGAAACAAATGCTTTCCTGGGTATCCAGCTTTCCTTCCATCTTGGGAATTTCAGCCTCCATAATCTCAGAAGCAAATTCACATATGTATACACACACATATACATTTCATAGGTATGTGGCTAAGAGTGTATTTTTAAAAGTTCAGCCACGAGATGATTGGTGAAGCCAGCCAATGAATAAGGGTGTGTTCTATTATATGACTCAGTCTTCTTTCGTACATGATTGAAGTTCTGCATTTGAAGTAGGAGGATAGGAGAGAGCAAGTCCACCTAGGATGATAACAGCTGAATTTCTCAACAGACACTTCAAAGCCCTAGGGGTTAACTTAGAGAGTCAAAAATCCCACCCATAACCCTGCCCCTAAACACCAGGACTAGGGAACACTGTTGCCCTCAGGTGATTTTCTTTCACTGGGTCTGGGAGCCACACAAGGGCAGAGGGAGCAGGAAACACTATGCAAATCTCGAGGCCAGGACAGCAGGGAGGGCCTGTTCATGACAGAACACAGGTAAAACTATCCTCAGAAAGAGCATGTGGAGAAACACAGATCATGCCTGAGACCTGGTGGATTAGAGCACTGGCTACTGGGGAATTCAAAGGAAGGGGTTTCACCATGCAGAGGACCAGAGGTGCCAGTCTTGGAAATGCAGAATTGCTGGGAGATGGGGAGGCATGGACAAAGGAAGCATCCTCTGGAGACTCATGGTGAAGAGAACAAACAAATGAAGTAACTGGCAGAAATTATAGGTCCTGGTAGAACAAAATAGAATCTCACAACGAGAACATACACCATGTATGTCCCGCAAGGAAGACAATAGCTCCTAAAAACGCAAGAAAAATCATTTTGGGCAAACACCTTATATCCAGTAATGCGATCCATGTATCAAGACCGTGAGGAAGATTATTAAACATGCTAAACTCAGCGAGACCTGATTCCCTCATGAGGACTCTGTTACGATGAGTACCACTCAGCAAGTGATGACTGTGACATTCACTTTTGAACAGCTCATGAGCATTAATATATTTAATTGTGCATCTAAACCAAAAACCAAGGTGTGGGCAAGATGACAACCACAGAATGTCACTGGTATATGTTTAGGTTCAAATACGATTATGAGAAGTGGCAGGTAAAGGAGGTAGGAAAAAGAAAACACATCATGTAATTGACTGTCATATGGAAATATTTGACGTTGAAAGTCATAATTTAAAGTGTATAAACCAAATATTAGAAGTGTGTCTAGTTCAAAGGGGGGAAAACTATGAAACATTTTTAGTCAGTATCAAACATGAGCTACACAACCCTTCCTAAATGCCAGAGGCACACACAGACACACACACACACTCTCTCACAAAGAATATAAATATCTAGAACCAAGAAATGGAGTAAATGCATTCTGCTACATATGGTAAACATAGCCTACGAGGTGGAAGAGATTAGAAAATAAACAGGGAAATGAAAATGTTTTTATTAATTCACATCAGTACCCAGCAAAACCAATCAGCATAACAAAAGATTATAACACTGAATGTAAAAAACAATCCAACAGTCCAGAGTGATAGGCAAAAGTTTTTAATTGTATAGATTAAAATAACTTTGGACAAAAATTAAAACTCAGGCAGAGAATGTTTTTTTTTCAACAACACACACTAGCAAAAACAAAGGCACAGTAAACACTGAGGCAGAAAATTTCCAGTGTAGAGATATGAATATAATAATAGACACAGGCAGGGATGATTAATAAATGATAAAATGTTTAGAGGATGATCATTGGAATACAGGACATTTCTACTTTTAAAAACCACTCTCCCAAATACTTCATCATAAGTAAGGTGTCTCTAAAAGGGACAGATCTCCTAGACCCCTCCTTAACCAAGTAACCAGTCCTGATATCATGATAATGCTGATGGACAAACTAGACCTTCTCTGCCCACGGATGGGCTGAGGTTGGAAACTCACAGTATCGACTCTGTAGTGTTCTTGACAAAATGTTTAGGCTGAATTTAATCATGAAGACATTTTCAGACAACTTCAGAATGTAGACCATTGAGCCAGACAGCTGACCTGTCTTCTACAAATAAGTCCATGTCACCACAATCAATGACAACAACAAAAAGATGAGGAAATATTTGGGGTTCAAAATAACTAAAGAAATGTAGCTACATTATCATTTACTTCTTCTGAACCCAAAATATCTCTCCTCCTTTTTGTTGTGTGATTCGTGGTGACGTGGACTGTGTGAAGGAGACAGGTCAGTTGTCCTGCTCAGTGTTCTACATTCTGCAGTTGTCTGGTGATTACCTCCTATGAAACTCAGGCTAAGCGTTTTCTGCAAGAACATGGCATTGTTCATATTCTGCACCGGCAGAGTCCCAGGTGACATGCTGTCTCTTGCCAGCGGCTCCTGACTCCTGTTCTTTACAGGATGGAATTGAAAGGAGCAGGGCTAAGGCCTCTCAATGCTGTTTGTCCATCTAGCTGTGGTCTTCCTAAGTATTGATATCAATTGGAGGCTGAAGGACTGTGGCTTCTCTACTCAAAGGAGCCTAGTGGGTTAACAACTGTCAAGAGCAGTCAGTGGTTCTGAAATACAATCCTCAGCCAACGATCCCTCCTGTGTTACAGATGGATCAGCTAAAACAAACCAACACTGAAGATACAAAGAATGGGGTTAGGTTCAATGAAACCAGGGTAACACCTTTGGATGAGCTAAACACAAAGATGACACTGACCTTGAGCAGGTATAGAAGCTCAGAGACATGCCTGCAAAATGAAACCCCTGAGGAACTTTGTAGCTACCCAGAGACATCTGGTTCAAATTAGAATGTCTGGCAGATCACTCCCGGCATGTGCTACATAGTCGTGTGAACGCGTCACACCTAACTTGGGTCCAATGTCTCCAGACTGAGCACAGGTGGCCACTGGCATGGTCTGAGAATAGGAATAGAGCCATGCCCACTTTCCCATCCTATCACTGGGCTTCCAAAGGGAACTACAGTTTCATTCAAAATTACATGTGCCTATAGGTCCTGCCTGCAGCAATGACATCTCTCAGCTTAGTAAGGGCTGCTTAGTGTGGGAATATGACTCCCATCTGGAAGGCCAGGTGGTGCCTTATCACTGTCAAAGTAAAAAACCTATTCTCCACGTCAAGGGCCAAGCTGACGTCCTGTTCCTCAAATGAGTAAAAGGCACTTCTGTACTGCTGGAATGAGGCATGTAGTTGAAAGTAAGTTGAAGTAGTGGAATAACATCTATCCAGAGAGTCCTGCAAGACTTCAGGCTCTTCTGCTTCCATCAGCACCTCGTTGAGCCTGGAAAAGGAGACAAAACTAAAGAAGCAGCCAGGGAAAATCAGACACCACAGAGCCCCAACTAGATTTCAGGGGTAACATAAGGAAGTGGTCGAAAAAGGAAAAGGATAGGTCCATTAATGAGGTAAAAAAATTATTGCCTTTATGTTGGGATAGAACAGGGCCAAGTAGAAAACAATGAAAGAGAAAGACAGAGAGTGAGAGAGAGAGACAGAGAGAGACAGAGAGAGAGAGAAAGTGAGCTCAGTGAATTGGCCAGGTGACACATTGATGAGGGAGTAAAAGGACACTCTGAGTTAGTGCCCTCAGGACACACAGCAAACAGTGATCATGAGAAGAGTGAGCTCAATAGTTTTCCATCAAGTGTGCTTAAAATTCCATGCAGTCGCCATAAGGGTACAACTTCTGAGGTATGGTCAACCTATGGTACATTAGTAAATGATAAGGGGAGGAAGAAATGAAAACCTAAACATCTACTGCAATGAAAACCAATAGCAATGTCAGCAGGAGTAATTCAGCCTTCATTGAAAACATGAAATCAAACACACTGTTTTCCCTGGATCTGTCGTCTCCAGGTGTTAACACAGAATTAAGCGACCACGATTGCTGAAAGTTACCTGGGGCATGGTGGGTTTTGATCTTCTTCCCCTTCTTGGTACTTTTCAATTTCTGCAATAAATTCAGACATGGACAGACACATTAAGCTGATTCCCCTACACACATAACATTCCACTGTCTAATCCTCACACAGGGACCTCAGGCTCCTCAGCATAAGAATAGGACACTGTGAGAGATATATTTCAGGAGGCCTGAAGGATGGACATGATAGAGATTCCTTGGTTTTTGTCCCAGAAACTAAGGGTAAAATGTCCTTATTCTGGTAGATCATTATCCCAATATCATTTGTCCCAAGTTTGTGCAAACGGTTATGCCATATCTTTCCAATCAATTTAAAGCAAATGCCCTCAAACGATTTCTAGGAGAAAAACTGCAATATTCAGCCCTGTCTCATCAAATACTCAGATTGTTCATGGTTGTGAGGATTTTAGACACTGAAATTAGAGTGAGAAAGGAAATCTACAAACCCTTGAGTCAAAATCATAGTTCTCTGAATTTGTCCCATCTGCCCAGGTCCAATGCCTTGAGAGTAGAATCAGAGTGCCACAGGCATGGCCTGAGACTAGGAAGAAAGCCACGCTCACTGACCCATCCCATGTTTGGGCTTCCAGGTAGAACTAGAGTTTCGTTCAACCTATATGTGCCTATAGGTCCTCAGTGCAGCAATGACATCTCTCAGCTCAGTAACGGCCTCTTAGAGCAGGAATATGATCTCTATACGGAAAACTCAGTGGATCCTTATCACCTTCATAGAAAGGTACTCACCATCCACGTCAAGAGAAAAGACAACGTGTTCTTCCTCCAATGAGTAAAAGCAACTTCCGTAGGGCTGGCATGAATCAGGCAGTTCTACATAACTGAAAGGAGTCGAATAACCTCTATCCAGTGAGTCCTGCAAGTCCTCAGGCTCTACTACCTCTGGCAGCTCTCTGCTGAGCCTGGAAAAGTAGAAAAAGTAAAGAATAAGCCAGGGGAAATCAGACGCCACAGAGCCCCAACTAGATTTCATGGGTAGCATTAGGAAGTGGTTAAAAAAGAAAAAGGATACATCCATTAATGAGGTAACAAATTATTGCCTTCAGTTGGGATGCAACAGGGCCAAAAAGAAAAGAATGAAAGAGAAAGAGAGACAGAGAGACAGAGGCAGAGAGAGTGAGCGCTCACTGAATTGTCCAGGTGACACACTGAGGAGGGAGTACCAGACACTCAGAGTTAGTGCCCTCAGGACACACAGCATACAGTGATCATGAAAAGACTGTGCTCAATAATTTTCCATAAAATGTGCTCCAGTTTCCATGCAGTCGCCATGAGGATACAGCTTTTGAAGTATGGTCGACCTACAGTAGGTTAGTAAGTGATAAGGGGAGGAAGAAACGGAAACCTAAATATCTACTGCTATGAAAACCAACAGCAATGTGAGTAGGAATAATTGAGGCTTGGTTGAAAACATGTAATCGATAATGTCGGCCTGCTCTGCTTTCCCTGAACCAGGAGTCTCCAGGTGTCAACACAGAATTTGCTGTTGACAATTGCTCAAACTTGCCTGGGGCATGGTGGGCCTTGGTCTTCTTCCTCTTCTTGGTCCTTTTTAATTCCTGCAATAAATTCAGACAGGGACAGACAAGATAAGCCAATTCACCTACACCCATAACAGTCCACTGTCTAATCCCCACACAGGGACCTCAGGCTCCTCAGCATGAGAACAGGACAATGTGAGAGATATACTTCAGGAGGCCTCAAAGCCGGTCATGATAGAGATTCTTTGGTTTGCATCTCAGAACCAAGGGTGAAATGTCCCTATGCTGGTAGACAGTTATCCCAAAATCATTTATCCCAAGTTTGTGCAAACAGTTATGCCTTATTGCTCCCATCGATTCAAAGAAAATGCCCCAGATGATTTCTAGGAGGGAAACTGCAGTATTCAGCCCTGTCTCATCAAATGCCCAGCTCATTCGTGGTTGCAAGACACTGAAATTTGAATGAAGGAGGAAATCTACAAACCCTTGAGTCCAAATCATAGCTCTGTGAATTTTTTACATCTCCCTGGGTCCAATGTGCTGAGAGTGGGCTCAGGTTGCCACAGGCATGGCTGGAGACTAGGAATAGAGCCATGCTCACTGACCCATTTCATGTCTGGGCTTCCAACTGAAACTACAATTTCATTACAACCTCTATGCACCCACGGGTCCTGCCTGCGGCAATGACATCTCTCGGGTCAATAAGGGCCACTTGGAACAGGAATATCACACATATCTGGAGGACCAGGTGGAGTCTTATCACCTTCATAGTAAGGTACTCACTGTCCACGTCAAAAGCCAAGCCAAGGTGTTGTTCCTGCAATGAGTAAAAGTCACTTCTGTAGGGCTGGCATAAGTCAGGCAGTTCCAGGTACCCAAAGGGAGTTGAATAAAATCTATCCAGTGAGTCCTGCAAGACTTCAGGCTCTTTCTCATCCAGCAGCTCCCTGCTGAGCCTGGAAAAGTAGGAAAAGTAAAGAATAAGCCAGGGGGAATCAGAAACCACACAGCCCCAGCTAGATTTCATGGGTAACATAAGGAACTGTTTGAAAAGAAAAAGGACAGATGTATTAATGAGGTAACAAATTATTGCCTTCATGATGGGACAGACCAGGGCCAGGTAGAAAAGGATGAAAGAGAAAGACATACACACACACACACACACACACACACACACACAGAGAGAGAGAGAGAGATAGTGAGCTCAGTGAATTGGCCAGGTGACACACTGATGAGAGAGTCAAAGAACACTGTATATTTGTGCCTTCAGGACACACAATGAACAGTGATCATGAAAAGAGTGGGCTCAATAATTTTGCATAAAATGTGCTCAAGCTTCCCTGCAGTCACCATGAGAATACAGCTTTTGAAGTATGGTCAACCTTCACTAGGTTAGTAAATGAGAAGGATAGGAAGAAATGGAAACCTAAACATTTACTGTAATGAGAACCAAAAGCAATGTTTGTAGACATAATTCAGACTTGTCTGACAAGATGAAATCATTATTTTCAGCATGTACTGTTTTCCCCGGACGTGGCATCTCCAGGTGTCAACATCAAACTAACTGTCCATAATTTCTCAGACTCACCTGGGACTTGTGGCCTCTTGGTCCTCCTTTTTCACTTGATCATACCAATGTCCTGCAAATAAATTCAGACAGGGCCTCTTACATGAAGCAGTTCTTCCTTGCACACGGAAACATCCCTCTGTCCAATCCTAACACAGGGACATCAGTCTTTTCAGTGTGAGAACAGGAGACTTTGAGAGAAATATACCAGGAGGCCTGAGGGCAAGTCTTGAGAGAACTGACTTGGTTCCTTTCATGAGCCTTGGGCAAAATGCCCCTGTTTTGGAATGTGATCTTCCCAGTGTGCTCTGTCCTAGGTTTGTGTACACAAATGAGCAATGTTTTTCCCAATAGATTTGAGGCAAATCGTTCTAACGCCTCATAGGAGAGATACTGCAATATTCAGGCTTCTCTCATCAAATACCCAGGATTTGATAGTTTATGAGATTGTGGACACTGAGATTTGATGGAGGGGTGCAATGTACCAGCTCTTGAGTCAAAATGACACTTGGTTCTACACAGAAGCATCAGCTGTCATGGCTTTTGTCGGTGAAAAGTCAGCCATTTATCTAGAAAACATACCAGCAAGATGATGGACAGATGAGCTACGACAAGCCAACTTAGAAGACACAGAAAATGGGGATAAATTCAGTGAAACCTGGCTCACATCTTCCACAGAGAGGTAGACAAGGGTGACACTGGCCTTGGGCAGGTAAAGCACTGCACAGACATGCTTTGGGAACAAAACTCATAAACAACTTTGTAGCTGGCAAGAGACATTTAACTCAGGTGAGCTGATCTGACAGACAACCCCTGGACATGTGCTGCACAGCTTGGTGTGAGTTTGCCACGCCCGCCTTGTGTTCAATGTCCTGACAGTCAGTCCAGGGTGGCACAGGCATGGCCTGAGACTAGGAAGAGAGCAAAGCTCACTGACCCACCCCACGCCTGTGCTTCAGACTCGATTCCAGAGTGATTGAAATCTACATTGATATATAGGTTCCATCCACAGTGATGGCAACTCTCAGCCCAACCAGGGGCGCAAGGCCCAAAGATTATGGGGTCTACCTGGGACATGAACTGGAGCTTTATCACCTTCACAATGGAGTACTCACTGCCTATGTCAAGAGCCAAGCCGACTTGCTGTTCCTCTACGGAGTGAAAGGTGCTCCTGTCAGACTGGTATGAGGCAGACATGTCAGGAGGAATTGAGAGAGTCCAATCACCTTCATCCCAGGACTCCTGGGGGGCTTCCTCCTCTTCAGACTCCTGCAGATTCCTGATGAGCCAGGCAGGACTGGGATGACAGAAGATATAACCAACAAAGATTAGACAACAAAACCTTCCAGATGATCTGATGGGAGACAGAATGGAGTGCTCACAGAAACCAAAGGCATTTTTCCTTCAAGAGAAATAAAACTATCCTTCTAAATGCAGGCTGGAGGGTGACTGCTCTGAGGACCGAACAAAAATGGGCAGCACGTGCTCAGTACATTTGCCACAGATCAGCCAATGCAGGGCACCCAGACTCTCTCTGTAAACTACCATCATGACTTGCAGCACAGAGAACTAACACAGGGCTTCAACTACTTCATCTAAATTGGGATGAATTTTACATGCAGCATTCAAGTGAACAGAGCTCTTGAGGCAGTGCAGACACAGATCTTGTGTATTAAGGGTCCCCTTTTTACGATATTTTGATATGTTTATTTTTTCAATTTCTTTGCTTACACAAATACTAGCAAACACACTAACAAAAAATAAGCAGAAAGCATTTATACATTCTCTCCCTGGATTTAAACACATGGGAGAGGACAGGTGACACCAAGAAATACCTGTTTGAAGGTCTGGAGTGGACCTCCAGCAAACTCCACCAGACCTGCAGCTGAGGGACCTCACTGTTAAAAGGAAAACTAACAAACAGAAAGGAATCAACGTCAACAAAAGGACATCCACACCAAAACCCCATCTGTAGGTCACCAGCATCAAAGACCAAAGGTAGATAAAACCATGAAGATGTGGACAAACTGGAGCAGAAAAGCTGAAAATTCTAAAAACCAGAGCACCCCTTCTCCTCCAAAGGATCACAGCTCCTCACCAGCAATGGAACAAAGCAGGATGGAGAATAACTTTGATGAGCTGACAGAAGCAGGCTTCAGAAGTCGGTAATAACAAACTTCTCCGAGCTAAAGGAAGATGTGCAAACCCATCACAAGGAAGCTAAAAACCTTGAACAAAGATTGGACGAATGGCTAACTAGAATAAACAACGTAGAGGAGACCTGAAATGACCTGATGGAGCTGAAAACCAAGGCACGAGAACTACGTGACACATGCACAAGCTTCAGTAGCCAATTCGATCAAGTGGAAGAAAGGGTATTAGTGATTGAAGATCAAATTAATGAAATGAAGTGAGAAGAGCAGTTTAGAGAAAAAAGAGTAAAAAGAAATGAACAAAGCCTCCAATAAATATGGGAGTATGTGAAAAGACCAAATCTACATTTGATTGGTGTACCTGAAAGTGACGGGGAGAATGGAACCAAGTTGGAAAACACTCTTCAGGATATTATCCAGGAGAACTTCCCCAGCCTAGCAAAGCAGGCCAACATTCAAATTCAGGAAATACAGAGAACACCACAAAGATACTCCTCGAGAAGAGTAACTCCAAGACACATAATTGTCAGATTCACCAAAGTTGAAAGAAGGAAAAAATGTTAAGGGCAGCCAGAGAGAATGGTCGAGTTACCCACTAAGGGAAGCCCACCAGACTAACAGTGGATCTCTCTGCAGAAACCCTACAAGCCAGAAGAGAGTGGGGGCCAATATTCGACATTCATAAACAAAAGACTTTTTAACCCAGAATTTCATATTCAGCCAAACTAAGCTTCAAAAGTGAAGGAGAAATAAAATCCTTTACAGACAAGCAAATGCTGAGAGATTTTGTCACCACCAGGCCTGCCTTGCAAGAGCTCCTGAAGGAAGCACTAAACATGGAAAGGAACAACCAGTACCAGCCAGCCACTGCAAAAACGTGCCAAATTGTAAAGACCATCGATGCTAGGAAGAAAGTGCATCAACTAACAGGCAAAATAACCAGCTCACATCATCATGACAGGATCAAATTCACACATAACAATAGTAACCTGAAATGTAAATAGGCTAAATGCCCCAATAAAAAGACACAGACTGGCAAATTGGATAAGGAGTCAAGACCCATCAGTGTGCTGTATGCAGGAGACCCATCTCACGTGCAGAGACACACATAGGCTCAAAATAAAGGGATGGAGGAAGATCTACCAAGCAAATGGAGAGCAAAAAAAAGCAGGGGTTGCAATCCTAGTCTTTGATAAAACAGACTTTAAACCAAGAAAGATCAAAAGAGACAAAGAAGGCCATTACATAATCGCAAAGGGATCAATTCAACATGAAAAGCTAACTATCCTAAATGTACATGTATCCAATACAGGAGCACCCAGATTCATAAAGCAAGTCCTGAGAGACCTAAAAAGAGACTTAGACTCCCACACAATAATCATGGGGCACTTTAACACCCCACTGTCAATATTTGACAGATCAATGAGACAGAAGGTTCACAAGGATATCCAGGACTTGAACTCAGCTCTGCACCAAGCAGACCTAATAGACATCTACGAACTCTCCACCCCAAACCAACAGAATATTCATTCTTCTCAGCATCACATCACACTTATTCCAAAATTGACCACATAGTTGGAGGTAAAGCACTCCTCAGCACATGTAAAAGAACAGAAATCACAACAAACTGTCTCTCAGACCACAGTGCTATCAAATTAGAGCTCAGGATTAAGAAACTCACTCAAAACTGCACAACTACATGGAAACTGAACAACCTGCTCCTGAATGACTACTGGGTAGATAACGAAATGAAGGCAGAAATTAAGATGTTCTTTGAAACCAATGAGAACAAAGACACAACATACCAGAATCTCTGGGACACATTTAAAGCAGTGTGGAGAGGGAAATTTCTAGCACTAAATGCCCACAAGGAAAGGAAAGATCTAAAATCAACACCTTAACATCACAATTAAAAGAACTAGAGAAGCAAGAGCAAACAAATTCAAAAGCTAGCAGAAGGCAAGAAATAACTAAGATCAGAGCAGAACTGAAGGAGATAGAGACACAAAAAACCCTTCAAAAAAATCAGTGAATCCAGCAGCTGGTTTTTTGAAAAGATCAACAAGAAATCCCTGTTTGGCTAGTTCACCTGGCTCATCTGATTGCAAGTTCCTATCTTGAGAGGACTACGAAATTAAAACCAACACAAGGGCCACAAATAATGTACAACATTGTTAATAAGGACAACTTGTAGCTGGGTGAATGGAAGAAAAAGTTCTATTCATTGCTTCCTCATTTTCTCTAAATCTACAAACTCCAGCTGCCACTATTGAATTAACAGCCCACAATTCCATGGCATTACCTGGGAGACACTGGCCCTTTTTCTTCCTCTTGCTCATGATCACTTTCATTTTCTGGAAATAAATTCAGAGAAGCAGGTCACATTAAGCAATTCACACTTCACATATGACCAAATCAGTGTCCAGTCATAGGACAAGGACATAACTATTCTCAGTGCAAGAATATGGATTCTGACAGGAGCACTCTAGGGTGCCCTAGATTAACTCTGGTGAGAAGTAGATGACCCTGCTTTCCAGACCCACAGGCCAAAATTTCCCTCTACGGGTAGACCATAATGCCATATTCCCTGCCTGAGTCTATGCAAAGTTAAACAAAATTTTCCCCCCAAAATCACCAATAATTGGTCAATTTTCTAGGAGTGTTGTTGCAATACTGACTTATATCACCAGGTAACATGGACATTAAATGTTTAGAGGGATCTACACATGAAACTCGACTGATAGATAAATTCTAACAACTCTTGCATTAAAAAGAATCTGTGATTTGGGAGGTCAAGGAAGGTGAATCATTTGAGGTCATGAGTTCAAGACCAGCCTGGCCAACATGGGGGAACCCCGTCTCTAATAAAAATACAAATATTAGCCAGATGTGGTGCTGAGCACCTGTGGTACCAGCGACTCAGGAGGCTGAGGCAGGAGAATCACTTGAACCTGGGAGGTGGAAGTTGCAGCAAGCCAAAATGGAGCCACTGCACTCCAGCCTGGGTGACAGAGCCAGACTCCATCACAAAAAAAAAAAAAAAAAAAAAAAGAGAGAGAGAATCTATGATGCTACAAAACATTGCATCAGCCATTGCATTGATGGGGTGGAGAACCAGGGTCCAGCCTTGCTTTATGGAACTATATCAGCAAAGTAAAAAAGAAAAGTTTCTGTCCTGATTTCAAGGTGACTGTGCAGCTAACCAAGCTGCCTTAAAGGAGATCAAGATTAAAGCTGAGAGCAGTGAAGCCTGGGGAACAATATTTCCAAACACAAAGGCAAGGCTGCCAGTCGCCTTAAAAAGGCAGAGAAATTTCATGGACATTGTTCAGGGACAGACGACTTAATCACAGGTGACAAGAGATACTGAATCAAAGCTACGAGGCCTCACAGATACTTCCTGTGTACCTCCTGCACTCAGGTGACTATGAGATTGTCACACTTGTCTGGGGTCCAGTAACTTGACACTGGGGACTGTGAGACAAAGGCATGACATGAGCTGAGAAGGACAGAAAACCTCCCTGATATCTCTGTTAAGAATCCCAGAATAGATTTTATTAAAACCAATCTGTGTGTATAGAGCCTGTCTTCAGAGTTTATATTCCTCAGCATAGGAAAAGGTGTGAGACAAAGGAAAATAGAGGCTACCTGGGATAATGCATACAACATCCAACCATTCATCATGAGAGGATGAGTCAATGAGAGTTGAGTCGACTTGGTCTTCCTCAAATGTGATTCTGGTGTTCCCGTAAGGCTGGTTGGACTCACAAGGGTGGTGGCTATTTGAACAAGTGATGGCACACTCCTCCAGTGAGTCCTCAGGGACTTCCTTTTCTTCAGCCTTCTGCACCTCCCTGATGAGCCAGGTGGGAGAGAGATGACAGAAGACTAAACACAGAGGGATTGGACACCAGGGAGTGCTAGCTGGTTTTGACAGGAGGCATTAAGAGAGTGGTCCAAGAAAGCAAACAGGAGGATCCCCTTAAGAGGGAACAGGCAATCCTCTTCTCTCTGCAACAGAGCATGGCAGCCATGGGAGCCAGAGAGGAAGAGAGCAACTGGTGTTCATTGCACTGGACAGATAGGAGCCGAGGAGGATGAAGACTCAGCTATCCCTGTACGGTACAGACATGACACCTGCCACACACAGAGAAACACAACAGCTGCCAAACCCTGTGTCCAAGCTGGCTTGAGTTTCTCATACTGTGGCCAAGGGAATGCAGGCTTTCGGCCCATCGTACATGCCAGAGAGGGTGTGCCTCCTACACCTTTTTCATATGTTACCACCCAGTACTTGCTCCCGATTATTCAGTGTTACCTGGGGGCACATAATTCCTGTACTTTCTCAGCCTCCTCAACTTTAACATCTTCATCCTCATCTTCGTCATTTTCTGTAAACACAGAAATGTTCGTTCAGATATTTCCCACTTCACACTCTGCAAGCACAGTCAGCCCAATGTGCACACAGACATGAACATCTAGGCATGGTCACTGTTCAACTGAAAGCTCTCATGTTTTATCGTTAACAAAATGCCCTGGCATGGTTTCCCGATCCATCAGGCAATGCATTTCTGATCTGGAGGGCCACCATCAAGATGTGGCCAAATACTGAAAAGACCTTTTGCTCCCCATATCATGGAGGCTTCTACAGCCTCTCTCTGGACTTTGGCAGCTGTCTTCCCCATCTGGCTACAGGTCTGATTCCCAGGCACAGGCTTGGTGTCCTGTCACAGTTCACATTTCAAACCTAATTCTTTCTCTTAGGAGAGGACAAACCTGTCCTACAGTCCTCTATGCATCAGGAGACTGCACAGGCCCTCCATGTGGCTTCTGCCCTGTTATTCAGGGACATTCTCTCCACGGGGAGTGCTCCAGTCTCAAGCACTTCCTACCACCAAATGCCCCCACATCAAGTGCCTTCTCTAACACCACACGGCGAGGGGCTTTATCTCATTTTGAAAAGCAGTCCTAAGTGTTCCCACATTTGGATGCTTCAGACCCTTGCAAGAGACAATTTGCCTGCCTTTGCAGATGGAGACAGAGAAACTCAGGAAGGATAAATCACTCACTCACCGACAGTTACTAAGAACATTGCCAAAGAGACAGCCTGGGAACCTGCCTTCTGAATCCAGAGCTCTTTTCACTCTAAAAAGCGCCCTCCCGTCACAGCCTCCTTCCTGTCCTTTAAAACTAGAAACGTGCAGCTTCTTGCTCCAAAGACCACCTTCCATCAAGGGAGGAGGGACATTTGCAATACTGTGACCTCCAACCCAATCGGTTTCCCACCTCTGCTCTTACCCAGGAAGTCCTGGTTATGTCACGGCCACATATGTTAAGTGGGAAAAAACACCACCGATACAAATGTCATTGTGAAAGTATGGAGGTCTGGAGTCTCTCATAAGCCTGGGGTTTTGGGTCATCAGGGCCTATGGCCACCTTACCTGGGCTGAGCTTTTGGACGAGGTGCTGTGCCAGCCTACATCCCTCAGCCAGCTGTTCTCGGAGGTCCCGCCCATGGGAGTTGTCCGGCTCATCCGGAGTGAGGAGGGCCTGGAGATGCTGATTCAATGAGCGGGAGGCATCTCTCCCTTCCCGTAACTTCTCCCTTAACTGGGTCAGCTCTCGTTCCTGAGAGTGAACCAGGACTTTGTATTGCCTAAGGTGAGATAGTAGAGAAAATTTAACAGTGGAAAGGGATCAGTGATCAGTTCTAATATTTTGCAACACAGATTTCTGAGACAATGTCCTCAAGGAGACCTCCAAGCAGAAGGTCAGCACGTGTTTAAAGAAATGTCTGTGCCCAAGACAAAGAATAAAAAATGGTTCACAGGCTTCCTCTGTATGAGAGAGGGCTCCTGGAAGACCCTCCACGATGTTCCATTCATCTTTCTCTTCTGTCAACAAAAGTAGGTGTCTTCCTCATTCAGTTTCAAAAAGACATCCATCCTTTCAGTTCCTCACTCTGGCCATGGACATTTCCACGTGCATATACACATAGTGCATCTTGCAGCGACTAGATACAAAGCCATGGACAGAAATGAGGCCAGGTGCAGATGGGGCCAATTGAAAAGGTGAAAGAAAAGAATGACAGGCTTGAGAAGGCAACATTGATTGAGTGAAACGATGAGAAGCCGCAGTCAGTCAGGAGCTGATTCTGACTAAGGGTGAGTGGGGTGGTGATGGCACATCATTTTGAGTATACTGAATGCTGCTGGGTCGTTCGCACTCCTTCAGCTAATTTTGTGTTATGCGCATTTCACCTCAACAATTACTTGTTTGAAAAACAGAAAATAAGGCTCTGAGAAACAACTGCAACCCATAACTTATTATTATCCTTGTTCTCTGCTTGATAATCTTTGTGTGTCATGAGCCTGCCATGGCAATTCCTGCCCTTCCCCTCACCCAGTTCAGCTCTTATTTCTCCCTGCCGAGCTGCTGTACTTCAGAGATTTACACACCTGCCCACCTGCCTGACCCCAGGGGCCCACTCACCTGAGCTCCTCAGCCTGCCCGAGCTCCTCTGCAAGCTTCTCTTCTGTGAACAGCCGCTCATCCCTCAGCATAGATTTTATGAGGTCTTTGCAGTCTTCATAGTCTGAGAAAAGACACACACGCCTGCCTCAGTGAAAGGCTGGACATGCTGCTCTGGTCACTGCCTACAGGGCAGGAGCCAGGTCCATCCCAAGGACAAAACTGTCCCCACTGCCAGGCTCTACGTAGGGATTTCCACATCTTTACTCTTCAGTCTCCTGACTTACTGGCAGCTGATGCTCCAAAATTTAGAGACGAAGAGAAACTCAAGGCACATCAAGGAAGTTGACAAGATGATTCAACCACAATGAAGTGGAGTCAGAATTCACAGCCCCTGAGGTCTGACTCTGAATGTGGGGCCACTTTCCCAAGCCTTGCAGCCTCTCCTCTAAAGCACTGCACTGGGGCATGAAGTAGTGATTTCTTGTACAGTCGGGAAGGCCCCTAGGACTATGGGACTGATGGTTTCTCTTTTACTGGGAATTTCAAGGACAAATATGTCAAAGATCTTTAACATCTTTGATTTTTACATCCTATCTTTAGATGTGATTTTAAGAATCACATCTGAAGCATAAAGGATGAGACATAAGACCATAAGGCCATGAAGGAAATCTGCCCAAATACTAAGGTTTGTGTTAATTTAGAAACAGTAGAATGAAGAACTAACAGAGTGTTCACTCTGTGCCAATAAAAGTTCTAGGAGATTGACAAGAAACAGCTCATGTAATTCATTGCAGCAATTTACACAGGTAGGTATTTCTGTAGTACCCTATGTACAGATGAGGAAACTGAGGGACAGACAAGACAAGCAACTTGGATGGAGCCCAGGAGACAGGCCCAGAGTCCCTGGTCTGCACACTGCACTGCTACTTCCACACATTCTCAGGTGCGATCCTTCTTCCTCTTTAGGAACAAGAGCCTGTGCCCCAGGAAGCCAGGACTTCCCTCTCACCAGGTACTCTCTGCTTTTCTTTCAACGAGTCTTGCCCTGTCGCCCAGGCTGGAGTGCAATGGCGTGTTCTTGGCTCACTGCAACCTCTGCCTCCTGGATGCAAAGGATTCTCCTGCCTCAGCCTCCCGAGTAGCTGGGATTACAGGCGCCCGCCACCACGCCCAGCTAATGTTTGTATTTTTAGAAGAGATGGGGTTTCTCCATGTTGCCCAGGCTGGTCTCAAACTCCTGACCTCGTGATCCGCTCGCCTCAGCCTCCCAAAGTGCTGGGATTACAGGAGTGAGCCATGGTGCACGGACCCTACTCCCTGCTCTTGATGCTGTCACTTACAGATACCACAGGTTCTATTAGGAGCAGACTCCTCTTGAAGCCCCTCAGAGCGCGTACTGTGTACTATCACCAAGTTTCCCTCAGGGTCCCCAGAACAGAGCTTTGCCTATTGGCCCTCAACAGAAGCTTGAACACAATAAGGGTTCACTAGTCCCACACATTTAGAACAACAGACTAGATGTTATTTGTCTGCCGGATCTTATATGGTACAGAGAGGATTCTTGAAAACACGATTTAGCCTCTTGGAGAAAACAGGTGGTTCTGTGCCTGTGTCCCAAATGAATAACTGCGATTTTAACTCTAGGCCCACCCCCACCTGACTGCAAACATGGAAACTTGCTAAATACTTTGGTACCTCTGACTTCCAAATTTAACAAAATGTGAAAATGCCCATTTCTATTTTCCTAGAAGTATGGGAGGGTTGAACTTATTTTTAATGGAGAGAGCATTCAGTTTCTCAGAGAGAAGACAGGACATCATTCATCACTGTTGTGATGGTGAGCCTGTAGAACTTACCGTAATTATTCTGCCCCTTGGCCAGGAAGTAGGCCAGTTGAGTTACAAGACATTTCTGTTTGAGGTTTCTGAACTGCTGTTTGTTCTCTGCCAGCTGGGGGCGCGATTTCTTGTTGATTTCTAGAATGTTCATCTCTGACTTCTGACTGGACCAAGGGCCGGCAGATACCACCATGCTGACGTTTGTGGCAGAAGAGGTGGGGCCAGGGACTGGGGAGAAGACACCAAACACATGATGGGTTAAAAACTGGTGAAATCAAGTAGGTTTAATCAGGACTGAGGGATGCCACTGACAGCCTTGTCCACTTCTTTGAAGATGTTGTTTCCCTGGTTTCGCTCTTCTCATCTCCAGTCTTGATCTCCTTTAAGTCAACTTGTCTTAGCTATGCAGTCACCTTGAAACCAGGACATAAAGGCTTCTACCTTTTCTTGCTTATAAGTTTCTATAAAGCAAGGTTGGGCCCTGAGTTGTTGACCCCATGAGCAGCCAATGTTTCTGTGTAGCACAACAGATTGTTTTTGGTTTTTTCAATTTTTTTGTTTGTTTGGTTGGTTTTTGGTTTTTTTGTTTTTTGTTTGAGATGGAGTCTCACTCTGTCGCCCAGGCTGGAGTGCAGTGGTGCAATCTCAGCTCACTGCAATCTCTGCCCTGATGGGTTCAAGCGATTCTCGTGTCTCAGCCTCCCAAGTAGCTCGGATTACAGGCACCAACCACCATGCCAGCTAATTTTTGTATTTTTAGTAGAGATGGGGTTTTGCCATGTTGGCCAGGCTGGTTTCGAACTCCTGACCTCAGGTGATCTGCCCACCTCGGCCTCCCAAAGTGCTGGGATTACAGATGTGAGCCAGCGCCCCTGGCCAGAGACTTCCTATTAATAGCTAAGACAAGCCAATGAAAAGGAGAGAGAGTCTAGCCTGAGAGCAGTGAATGAGGGTGGGAGGATCATCTGAGCCGATACCCCCACCTAAGCCTCCTGAGCAGTTGGGACTATAGGCACGCAGCACCATGCCTGGCTAGTTTTTTGTATTCTTTGGAAAGACGGGTTTCAGCATATTGTCCAGGCTGGTCTTGAACTCCTGAACACAAATGATTCTCCCACTTGGGCCTCCCAAACTGCTGTGATTATACGTGTGAGTCACCGCACATAGCTCCATCCTAGTTTCCGACTAAACCAATATGTGTGTATACAGCCTGTCCTCAGAATTGATCTTCCATAGCCTAGACAGAGGTATGAGACACAAGGAAAACAGAGGCTACCTGGGAGAAGGTTTCGAGCATCCTGCCATTCATCATCAGAGGATTCACTGTCTACAACTAGAGTTGAGTCGACTTGGTCTTCCTCAAATGTGATTTTGCTGTTCCCGTGAGGCTGGTTGGACTCCCAAGGGCCGTGGCTATTTGAACAAGTGACGACACATTCCTCCAGTGAGTCCTCAGGGACTGATTTTTCTTCAGCCTTCTGCACCTCCCTGATGAGCCAGGTGGGATAGAGATGACAGAACATTAAACACAGAGGGATTGGACTCCAGGGAGTCCTAGCTGGTTTTGACAGGAGGCATTAAGAGAGTGGCCCCAGAAAGCAAACAGGAGGATCCCTTTAAGAGGGAACAGGCAATCCTCTTCTCTCTGCAACAGAGCATGGCAGCCATGGGAGCCAGAGAGGAAGAGAGTAACTGGTGTTCATTGCACTGGACACATAGGAGCCGAGGAGGATGAAGACTCAGCTATCCCTGTACGGTACAGACATGACACCCGCCACACACAGAGAAACACAACAGCTGCCAAACCCTGTGTCCAAGCTGGCTTGAATTTCACATACTGTGGCCAACGAATGCAGACTTTCGGCCCATCGTACATGCCAGAGAGGGTGTGCCTCCTACACCTTTTTCATATGTTACCACCCAGTACTTGCTCCCGATTATTCAGTGTTACCTGGGGGCACATAATTCCTGTACTTTCTCAGCCTCCTCAACTTTAACATCTTCATCCTCATCTTCGTCATTTTCTGTAAATAAAGAAGTGTTCGTTCAGATATTTCCCACTTCACACTCTGCAAGCACAGTCAGCCCAATGTGCACACAGACATGAACATCTAGGCATGGTCACTGTTCAACTGAAAGCTCTCATGTTTTATCGTTAACAAAATGCCCTGGCATGGTTTCCCGATCCATCAGGCAATGCATTTCTGATCTGGAGGGCCACCATCAAGATGTGGCCAAATACTGAAAAGACCTTTTGCTCCCCATATCATGGAGGCTTCTACAGCCTCTCTCTGGACTTTGGCAGCTGTCTTCCCCATCTGGCTACAGGTCTGATTCCCAGGCACAGGCTTGGTGTCCTGTCACAGTTCACATTTCAAACCTAATTCTTTCTCTTAGGAGAGGACAAACCTGTCCTACAGTCCTCTATGCATCAGGAGACTGCACAGGCCCTCCATGTGGCTTCTGCCCTGTTATTCAGGGACATTCTCTCCACGGGGAGTGCTCCAGTCTCAAGCACTTCCTACCACCAAATGCCCCCACATCAAGTGTCTTCTCTAACACCACACGGCGAGGGGCTTTATGTCATTTTCAAAAGCAGTCCTAAGTGTTCCCACATTTGGATGCTTCAGACCCTTGCAAGAGACAATTTGCCTGCCTTTGCAGATGGAGACAGAGAAACTCAGGAAGGATAAATCACTCACTCACCGACAGTTACTAAGAACATTGCCAAAGAGACAGCCTGGGAACCTGCCTTCTGAGTCCAGAGCTCTTTTCACTCTAAAAAGCGCCCTCCCGTCACAGCCTCCTTCCTGTCCTTTAAAACTAGAAACGTGCAGCTTCTTGCTCCAAAGACCACCTTCCATCAAGGGAGGAGGGACATTTGCAATACTGTGACCTCCAACCCAATCGGTTTCCCACCTCTGCTCTTACCCAGGAAGTCCTGGTTATGTCACGGCCACATATGTTAAGTGGGAAAAAACACCACCGATACAAATGTCATTGTGAAAGTATGGAGGTCTGGAGTCTCTCATAAGCCTGGGGTTTTGGGTCATCAGGGCCTATGGCCACCTTACCTGGGCTGAGCTTTTGGACGAGGTGCTGTGCCAGCCTACATCCCTCAGCCAGCTGTTCTCGGAGGTCCCGCCCATGGGAGTTGTCCGGCTCATCCGGAGTGAGGAGGGCCTGGAGATGCTGATTCAACGAGCGGGAGGCATCTCTCCCTTCCCGTAACTTCTCCCTTAACTGGGTCAGCTCTCGTTCCTGAGAGTGAACCAGGACTTTATATTGCCTAAGGTGAGATAGTAGAGAAAATTTAACAGTGGAAAGGGATCAGTGATCAGTTCTAATATTTTGCAACACAGATTTCTGAGACAATGTCCTCAAGGAGACCTCCAAGCAGAAGGTCAGCACGTGTTTAAAGAAATGTCTGTGCCCAAGACAAAGAATAAAAAATGGTTCACAGGCTTCCTCTGTATGAGAGAGGGCTCCTGGAAGACCCTCCACGATGTTCCATTCATCTTTCTCTTCTGTCAACAAAAGTAGGTGTCTTCCTCATTCAGTTTCAAAAAGACATCCATCCTTTCAGTTCCTCACTCTGGCCATGGACATTTCCATGTGCATATACACATAGTGCATCTTGCAGCGACTAGATACAAAGCCATGGACAGAAATGAGGCCAGGTGCAGATGGGGCCAATTGAAAAGATGAAAGAAAAGAATGACAGGCTTGAGAAGGCAACATTGATTGAGTGAAAGGATGAGAAGCCGCAGTCAGTCAGGAGGTGATTCTGACTAAGGGTGAGTGGGGTGGTGATGGCACATCATTTTGAGTATACTGAATGCTGCTGGGTCATTCCCACTCCTTCGGCTAATTTTGTGTTATGCGCATTTCTCCTCAACAATTACTTGTTTGAAAAACAGAAAATAAGGCTCTGAGAAACAACTGCAACCCATAACTTATTATTATCCTTGTTCTCTGCTTGATAATCTTTGTGTGTCATGAGCCTGCCATGCAAATTTCTGCCCTTCCCCTCGCCCAGTTCAGCTCTTATTTCTCCCTGCCGAGCTGCTGTACTTCAGAGATTTACACACCTGCCCACCTACCTGACCCCAGGGGCCCACTCACCTGAGCTCCTCAGCCTGCCCGAGCTCCTCTGCAAGCTTCTCTTCTGTGAACAGCCGCTCATCCCTCAGCATAGATTTTATGAGGTCTTTGCAGTCTTCATAGTCTGAGAAAAGACACACACGCCTGCCTCAGTGAAAGGCTGGACATGCTGCTCTGGTCACTGCCTACAGGGCAGGAGCCAGGTCCATCCCAAGGACAAAACTGTCCCCACTGCCAGGCTCTACGTAGGGATTTCCACATCTTTACTCTTCAGTCTCCCGACTTACTGCCAGCTGATCCTCCAAAATTTAGAGATGAAGAGAAACTCAAGGCACATCAAGGAAGTTGACAAGATGATTCAACCACAATGAAGTGGAGTCAGAATTCACAGCCCCTGAGGTCTGACTCTGAATGTGGGGCCACTTTCCCAAGCTTTGCAGCCTCTCCTCTAAAGCACTGCACTGGGGCATGAAGTAGTGATTTCTTGTACAGTCGGGAAGGCCCCTAGACTATGGGACTGATGGTTTCCCTTTTACTGGGAATTTCAAGGACAAATATGTCAAAGATCTTAAACATCTTTCATTTTTACATCCTATCTTTAGATGTGATTTTAAGAATCACATCTGAAGCATAAAGGATGAGACATAAGACCATAAGGCCATGAAGGAAATCTGCCCAAATACTAAGGTTTGTGTTAATTTAGAAACAGTAGAATGAAGAACTAACAGAGAGTGTTCACTCTGTGCCAATAAAAGTTCTAGGAGATTGACAAGAAACAGCTCATGTAATTCATTGCAGCAATTTACAGAGGTGGGTATTTCTGTAGTACCCTATGTACAGATGAGGAAACTGAGGGACAGACAAGACAAGCAACTTGGATGGAGCCCAGGAGACAGGCCCAGAGTCCCTGGTCTGCACACTGCACTGCTACTTCCACACATTCTCGGGTGCGATCCTTCTTCCTCTTTAGGAACGAGAGCCTGTGCCCCAGGAAGCAGGACTTCCCTCTCACCGGGTACTCTCTGCTTTTCTTTCAACGAGTCTTGCCCTGTCGCCCAGGCTGGAGTGCAATGGCGTGTTCTTGGCTCACTGCAACCTCTGCCTCCTGGGTGCAAAGGATTCTCCTGCCTCAGCCTCCCGAGTAGCTGGGATTACAGGCGCCCGCCACCACGCCCAGCTAATGTTTGTATTTTTAGAAGAGATGGGGTTTCTCCATGTTGCCCAGGCTGGTCTCAAACTCCTGACCTCGTGATCCGCTCGCCTCAGCCTCCCAAAGTGCTGGGATTACAGGAGTGAGCCACGGTGCACGGCCCCTACTCCCTGCTCTTGATGCTGTCACTTACAGATACCACAGGTTCTATTAGGAGCAGACTCCTCTTGAAGCCCCTCAGAGCGCGTACTGTGTACTATCACCAAGTTTCCCTCAGGGTCCCCAGAACAGAGCTTTGCCTATTGGCCCTCAACAGAAGCTTGAACACAATAAGGGTTCACTAGTCCCACACATTTAGAACAACAGACTAGATGTTATTTGTCTGCCGGATCTTATATGGTACAGAGAGGATTCTTGAAAACACGATTTAGCCTCTTGGAGAAAACAGGTGGTTCTGTGCCTGTGTCCCAAATGAATAACTGCGATTTTAACTCTAGGCCCACCCCCACCTGACTGCAAACATGGAAACTTGCTAAATACTTTGGTACCTCTGACTTCCAAATTTAACAAAATGTGAAAATGCCCATTTCTATTTTCCTAGAAGTATGGGAGGGTTGAACTTATTTTTAATGGAGAGAGCATTCAGTTTCTCAGAGAGAAGACAGGACATCATTCATCACTGTTGTGATGGTGAGCCTGTAGAACTTACCGTAATTATTCTGCCCCTTGGCCAGGAAGTAGGCCAGTTGAGTTACAAGACATTTCTGTTTGAGGTTTCTGAACTGCTGTTTGTTCTCTGCCAGCTGGGGGCGCGATTTCTTGTTGATTTCTAGAATGTTCATCTCTGACTTCTTACTGGACCAAGGGCCGGCAGATACCACCATGCTGACGTTTGTGGCAGAAGAGGTGGGGCCAGGGACTGGGGAGAAGACACCAAACACACGATGGGTTAAAAACTGGTGAAATCAAATAGGTTTAATGAGGAGTCAGGGATGTCAGTAACTGAAATTCTTAACTTACTGTTGAGAAAAATGTGATCAGTCCCCGCAGCACTTTAGGATCCTTAACGACAAAAACAACGTTCGAGGTGCCTGAGCTCAGAGCTGAAGGCACTGCCAATAGCTCAATCTCCGACAAGAGTGAGGCCAGTGTGCCAGGTAATGGTCTGCAGTTGCCATAACAAACTTACAAGTTGGGGGGTGTCATGGAATCTTAGGAGCCCTGCATTCCAATTGCCCAGGCTTTGCTGAAACACAGGCACCCTCGTCTCACCTGAGGGTCACCACCAATGGGGATCATTCCTCTAAAATTCACTCTCGGTATTCGTGTACCCTGGTGACAATGCCACAGACCCATCTCTTTCCCAATACATCTAAGCACATTCCTCATTGTTTATCGCTTGTCTGTACAACATCATCCAGGCAGAACCAGTTTCCCAACAGGTTATATTTTCTTAACGGTAGTCATGAAGTCACCCCACCTGCTCTAAGTTAAAACAGATCTTAAGGCTTTTCCACAAGTGTAAGATATCAAACTTTGAGCCTGCCCTGATTTCCTCTGGGTCTTCTGCAGTTTTGTCTGTATCCACTAGAAAGTCAATGAATAATTCATTTGTAAAAAATGTTGTCTTTCCTGTCTCAGTATTCTTCTTGCTGATTCCCATTGTTATGTTGATTTCTTTTTTCTCACTGGGGCACCATCTTTGCTTTTCATTACACTCTACACCAGTTTGACATCCCTATGTCCAGAGCTCTTCCTCTATGTGGGTTGATTTGGTTTTTGATGTCACTGAGCGCTACGTTTTATACTTGTCACTTATGGATGTCATTCTAGTGTCACAAGAGCTCTTTTCAAGGTATCAAGTGACCAAAATCATTTATATAGAGATCTCCTGAAAACATGTGTGACCATCTATCTTGGGAAGTTTCATAAACCTGATGCTATTTTGTTGTTTCCATTTTGTTTTCCCATATACTGAAAAGAACAGGGCCATGAGCGGTTCTTATGGAATGTGGTTTGATATCTATTTCGTTGGGTTGGACTAACGCCATTGATTTTTGGTTTCATTCCACTAACAGAACATGGCAAGATCAAGGTTATGGTCACGGTTGGTTGGTGATCCTCAGTGTTGCAGTAGAAGGTGAGTTTGAGATGAGAGGAATGAGTAGGAAAGAGTGATCCCCTGAACCACCTCCTCACTTTCTGAGCTTTCATCCCCACCTAGGTTTTGTGAGCCTGGAACTTGGGAGACTGTTCTGTAGCCCAGGTCTCCTAAGATTGGCTGCTGGACTTGCCTGAGTTGAGGGTACAGTGAGCGTGATCCTGGGCTGCCCAGCATTCATGTGGTAGTGAAGGAAGGAGGACTGGATCAATCCCATTTCAAAGCATGTCTCTCTGCACTCCACGCTGTCCTCCAATGACACTGTAAGGAAACCGCTTTAAGACGTATCAACGGCTTTAAGTAAATGTATTTTCTGGCATCTGGGAGACCTGACATTCTGTGTCATAATGAAAATCTGTCATGTTTCTTTATTTTAAAAATGATAAAACTGCAGGTTCACAGAGTTACGTGGCTTACTTGAGGTCACACAGGGATGAGTTTTCAGCACTGCCAATAAAAGCAATCACAGTAATTATTCAGTAATTATTCATAGGATCCATATAATTCAGTAAATATTCACATAATTATTTACTAGTTGTTCATTGACCAATTCGTACAAGGCATTTTGCTCAAAACTGTGCTTAAATTTGGACATTGTATCTTCATCATAATCCTGTGGTAATGCTATTATCCGTAAGTAACAGGTAAGAAACCTGAGGAGGAGGGATAGCAAATCATGTATTTGGACATATTTCCTTTTTTTTTGGTTTTTGTGATGCTGGAAGAATGACCAGAATGAGTCATAGGAAGAGTATACATTCCTGTAGTATTGTCCAGGACAGAGGTGTGACCTCCTAGAGTACTGGGACCAAAATTCCCAAGTGTCTGCAACCTTGCTTTAACAGTATGGGAGATAACCTCTATCACCTGGAATTCCCCTGGAACTCTGGAATATACAAGAGAAGTATGAGACTTGGGTCTTCCCTTGGCTGTGTTTAATTCACTCTTCTGTGGAATACCAATGATTCTCACTAAGACTTTGGCCTTTTCATAAGCACAATGTGCATTTTATGGAGAAGATTTTACACTTTGCTCTATTTAGAAAGAATAAATATGACCAGTGGTTTAGGTTTTATGCCCTGGACTTAATATATTTCTGATTCCTGTTTTGAGATTAAATTCTCATGTAAATAGAAAAATACTTATTATTTCTCATAAGGCCAAGTGTGTTATTAGTGTGAGTTTTTGAAGATGAAGCACAAACTTTTGATTTTATCTTTGTCTGTCTCTGTCAGCGCCACTCGTTGTCTCTCAGTATGACCTGGACTTGTCCCCTGCACTTACCCTTGTCCTGCTGAACCATCTCCATGCACTGTCCGATTCCATCCGTGATTCGGGCTCCTCCCAAGGCTCCCTGAAAAGGGCACAGAGATCAGGACGTTAGGCACATTCCGGACACAAAGGCAACCCATAATGTAGAGTAGGCAGCTGTGTTTCCACTTCCCTAATATTCCAGTGATGTCCTAAAACTGAAAGGAACACTTTCCCTTTTTAGGGATCTCTTCTTCATGTCTCAGTGCCTCTGATCTAGTGAACACAACTGTCCTGAATGTGAAAGAACTTGCTAAATTTCTAGTTTCTTGTTAGGTGGCTAAAATAGATTTATAAGACTTCCTTACTTACCCATGACTGCTGAAGTTTGAATTCTTAGCAGTACGATTCTTTTTCTTGTAAGGTCAGCAGCTTAGGAAAGATTGGCCATCTTCCTGTGCAAAAAGAGGCAAACTTAATTTCTACTCAAAGCATGCTTGAATTTGGAATTAGGGCTTCCACTCTTCCGAAGTTGGAGTGTCACTGCGACAGGCAAGTGTCCCGAAGGGCTCGTGTCTCTGCTATACTCAGAGTTTAAATGGAGCCCAGCAAGCCAGATGTCCTTTACTTCTAGGTTCCCTCAACAGTTTCTCCTCTGCTTCAGAGACTGCATTGAAAATATTCTTGTTCTGCTGTTGTGTTTTGGCTTTGGAATGATGTGATGCAGCTCAATGGGTCCCACCCCCAAGTTGATCAAAGTAAGAAACAGCTGGGAAAGTCAGTGCAAATACAAGTTCATTGTCCTCCTTGCAGGGATTCTGATTCAGAGGGCTCAGGTGGGGCCTGGAATGTGTTTGTTAACATGACTCAGATGTGCAGTCAATTTGGGGACTCACTGACAGCATTCACCTTACAGTTTTTGGGATGATTCTTTCTGTTTTGCTGATGAAGAAACTGAGGCAGACAGAGTCTGTAACTGGCCCAAGTTCCCCTTGTTGTAAGTCCTGGAGCCAGATCTCAGGTGGACCAGTGCTTCTCTCCCCTATACCTCATTTCTGAAAAAAGGAAATCTTCTGGAATTTGACTTCT
Source organism: Gorilla gorilla gorilla (assembly GCF_029281585.2). Taxonomy (NCBI): domain Eukaryota; kingdom Metazoa; phylum Chordata; class Mammalia; order Primates; family Hominidae; genus Gorilla; species Gorilla gorilla. The sequence continues at coordinate 218,387,046 of NC_073224.2, forward strand.
TTCATCTAACACATTTCCTCACAACATGCAGCCAGCATCATATTTTGGCCACTTACTATTAAAGTGAGATGCTTTTTTTTTTTTGAGACAGGGTCTTATTCTGTCACCCAGGCTGGAGTGCACTGGTGATTATAGATCACAGCAACCTTGAACTTCTGGGCTCAAGCGATCCTCCTGCCTCAGCTTTCCAAGTAGTTGGAACTCTAGGCACACATCACCATTTCTGGCTATTTTTTTATTTTTCATAGAGACAAGGTCTTGCTATGTTGCTCAGGCTGGTTTTGAACTTCTGGCCTCAAGCAATCCTCCCACATAGGCCTCCAAAAGTGTTGGGATTACAGAAGGTAGCCACTGAACCTGGCCCTGAAATGCTTTTACTTTCTTTCTTTTTTTTTTAATGAAAATAGAGGACATGGAGATGTGGAAAGACACCTTGCTTTATTACTTTTGTTGTTATCATTATTTCTACAGTAGAATTTATATATCACAAAATTCACCATTTTTAAGCATACATTTCAGTGTCTTGTACCATATTCCAAAACTTTCGCAACCATCGCCACTACCTAATTCCAGAATATTTTCATAATGCCAAAAAGCATGCCTGTACCTATGGGCAGACACTCTCCAATTACCCTCTTCTTGCGCTCTCTGACAACCACTAATCTACCTTCTCTATATATTGATGTACTTGTTCTGGGCACTTCCTCTATATGGAATAACAAAGTGTGGTATTTTCTATCTGCTTCTTAGAATATTGTTCTCAAGTTTCATCCTTTCTAGCCTGCATCAGTACTTCAACTTTTTATGGCCAAATAATATTCCACTATATGGTTATACCACATTTTGTTCATACATCAACCGATGGTGGTTTAAGATGTTTCCACTTTTTAACTATTATGAATAATGCTGCTGTGAACAGCTTTGTACAAGTTTTTGAGTGAACGCCTGTTTTTCATTTTCTTGGTTATAAACCTAGGAGTGCAATTGCTGCATCATATGTCACTTTATGTTTAACTTTTTTTATGTTTAACTTTTTGAGGAACTCACACACTGTTTACTAACTTCAGTAGCTACATCATTTTAGATTCCCAATAGTAATATATGAGAATTCCATATTCTCCATCACTTTTGAAACATGTGTTGTCTTTATTTTTTTCTTAAGTCATACGGCTGGGTGTGAAGTGGTATCTCATTTTGGTTTAAATTTACATTTTCCTAATGACGAAAAACAGTGAACATCTTTGCATGTGCTTCTTGGCCATTTGTGTGTTTCCTTTAGAGAAACCTCTACTCACAGCTTTTTTCCCGTTGTTAAATGTGGTTGTCGTTTATTGCTGTTATATGAATTCCTTATATACTCTAGGTACTAGACCTGTGTCAAACATATAATTTGGAAATAGTTCTCCCATTATGTGGATTATCTTTTCACTTCCTTGACAGTGTCCTTTGACGCATATAAGTTTTTTATTTTAATGAAGTCCATTTATCTATTTTTCGTTGTTTGTGCCTACTTAAAAAATGTCTAATCCAAAGTCACAAAGATTTGTACCTATGTTTCCTTCAAGACATTGTCTTTTGAATGAGAACTTTCCTGGGTTTTAGTGGACGGTGGACATTGTTTATTTATGCCTCCCGTCCATTACCGATGTTTCTCCTGATTGTTATTCATATGCTCACCACCCCTCCATGGAGCATCCATGGCCTGTGACAGAGCTCTGGGGACTGATATCCTTCCACTGACTTTGGCGCTGGTGAGAGCCCTGGTCATGTGATTCAGCTTGGCCTTAACCCGACCCAGTTGCACATATTCCTCAGGCCCTTTAGAGTTGAATTCGAGACCTCTCTGAGAACGCTTGCCAGCCCATGCTGTTCTAAGGCTGGAGCAAACTTCCTCCATCTATTCCAGACAGAGGGGACTGCAGGGGTTGGACTCACTCAAGATATCTCTGGTGTTAGAAAGAAGACCTGTTTCAGGGTTTGGGGAAGATTGCTCAATATGAACTAGGTCCTCTCTAATTATTTTTACTGTATGTGTGACTTCTTTCTAGAAACAAGGGAAGAATATTTATGTTAGAACATTTCATCTATTCTTTGTCAACTGTTGTTCATCTACAATTTTAACATGGATAAAGGAGAGCTCGGTGTCAGTATATTCTTAACAACTGATTATGGCTCATGTCCACTGCCATGCGATCATATTTAAATCTATCAACTATCCTGTTACTTAGGTAGTATCCTGTTCCTGATGAAAAAATAAACTCAGAAAGATTGCAAAATTTTCCCAGGTCACAAAACTAGTGAGGAGAGGAATAAGAATTAGAAACCAGTTCCTTTTGGCCTTCAAAGCTAACCTTGTACCATTAGATCAAACTGATTCACATACTTTTGCTGGAATTAGTCTCAGAGTTGTGGTTCTCACTTGATTTTCCCAAGGAAACAGTGTGCCACTTGAATATCATTTCAAACTTTGAAATGTAAAACTCTTTTTATTATACTTTTTTGTCTTTGTTCTATTCCATTGCTTTTGGTTTCTTCTCAACGGATCCCTCTTATTCCTAGGCTAAATATTTGTTATCACTTTCCATCAATTTTCTATTTTTGAGTGTTTGTTATCTCTCTGTTGTATGCTAACATTTCTTCACTGAGGTAAAATTTGCATAGAGTATACTGCAAAAAACCTAAAGGCACAGCTTAATAAATTTTAATATAATTATACATTGTATAGTTAAAGACAGAGAACATTTTCCCCCATGCCACAAAGTTCTGATGTGGTCCTTGCCAGTCAATACTCATCCCCCAAATGAAGAATATATTCTGAATGTTGTCACTGCCTTAGCCCCTTTGTGTTGCTGGAAAGGAATACCAGAGGCTGGGTAATTTATCAAGACAAGAGGTGCCTTTGCTCATAGTTCTGCAGGCTGTACAAGAAGCATGGCACCCACATCTGCTCCTAATGAGGGCCTGAGGCTGCTTCCACTTGCAGCAGAAGGTGAAAAGGAACCAGGGTGTGCAGAGATCACATGGCGAGAGAGGAAGCAAAAGAGAGCAAGGAAAGGTGAGAGGCACTTTTTAATAACCAGCTCCTACAGGAACCAAGAGAGTGAGAATTCACTCACTACCTTCTCCCAGGGTGGGGATTCATCTATTCATGAGGGATCCACTCCCATGACCCAAACACCTCCCATTTACCCCCACCTCCGACACTGGGGACCACATTTAAACATGTGATTTGGAGGGGACCAATATTTAAACTTAGCGGCCACCATAGATTCATTTTGCTTGATCATGTGCTTCATAAAAATGGAATCATTTTGGCTGGGCCTGGTGGTTCATGCCTGTAATCCCAACACTTCGCAAGGCTGAGGCGGGCAGATCACCTGAGGTCAGGCGTTCAAGACCAGCCTGGCCAACATGGTAAAACCCTGCCCCTACTGAAAATACAAAAAATTAGCCAGGCATGGTGGCAGGTGCCTGTAATCCCAGCTACTTGGAAGGCTGAGGCAGGGAAAATTTTTTGAACCTGGGAGGCAGAGCCGAGATCCTGCCACTGCACTCCAGACTGGGGGACAGAGTGAGACTCCATCTCAAAAAAATTTAAAAAAGGGATCATTTAGTACTTTTTCGTTTTGACTTCTCCTACTCAGGTGCTTATATATGCCACTAATTTGTTTGACTGTGTTTTTCCCTTGTTTCATTTTGTTTTGGCCAAGTAATATCCTATTGTTTGTATGATTATCACACAATTTGATATCCATTTTTCTGACGGGAGACAGGTTTACTTGTTGGCTACTGTGCATAAGTAACTATGAATATTCTCATACAATTATTTCTGTAAAGGTACATACTTATTTTCCTGGGTCTCTATAGCTACGGATGGAGTTGCTTGGTGAACGGGAAGAAAATGGACACAGAGCTTTGCAAAGTCATTGTATTCTTTTACTTTTCTATGAAAGATGTAGGCCATTTCCAGTTGTTCTACATTCCCACACACTTAATATTTTCAGTCTTTTAAATTATAGCCATTCTACTAGGTGGGTAGTGATATCGTGTTTTGGTTTTCTCATGCCTAATGTTCAGTAAGATATCTTCTTATGGAAAATATCTTCTCAAAATTTTATGTTCATTGATACACTGGTGTGTTTGTCATTTTCTTGTAACCTATAGGAGTTCTTTATATATTTTGAATGCATCCATTTTTATATACATATTTTTTGCTATATTATATAGCAAATAATTATTTGCTATTCCTGGTCTACAGATAGCTTTTAAGTTGTTAAACAACAACATAATAAGCAGAAGGTTTTTAAAAATGAAGGGCAATTCGCTTGATTTCTTATTGTGGTGAGTGTTACAGTATCTAGTCTAAGAAACATTTTCCTGTGTCAAGTCCACGAAATTATTTCCTATTTTTCCTTTACAAGGTTTCTAATTTTAACTTTCACATCTTAAGTTAATTTCAGTGTATGATGAAGAGTGGTTAATATTAACTTTTTAAAACAACAAATATTATTTCACTCAAAATCGTTTTACTTAAAAGTCTTCCATTTCCCCAATGAAGAGCATTGGTGTCTGTTTTTAAAACATTTAGAAGTAGCGGCGTGAGCACGTTCTCATTCATGGATGGGAATTGAACAATGAGAACACTTGGACACAGGGCGGGGAACATCACACACCACGGCCTGTCCCTGGGGTGGGGGTGCTGGGGGAGGGATAGCATTAGGAGAAATACCGAATGTAAATGACGAGTTAATGGGTGCAGCAAACCAACATGGCACATGTACACCTATGTAACAAACCTGTACGTTGTGCACATGTACCCTAGAACTTAAAGTATAATAAATATATATATATGGCGGTGCGAGGGCGACTGCACAGCCAGCAGAGCCGTGGTGAGGACGGCAGTGCCTGCACGCAGCTCTCCGCCTCCCCTGCCCGCCAGCCCAGGCGGCCCCAGTGGCAGCGACCAGAGGAGCCCCCGCAGCCGCGCAACGGCCAGGTGGACGCCTCTATCTACAGCCTCGTGGCGGATGGGACCTGTTAGGTTCGCGGCCATCGTGAGCAACAAGGACTCACCCTCCATCTGGGCCGCCGTCCCAGGGAAAAACCTTCGTGAACATCACGCCAGCTAAGGTTGGTGTCCTGGTTGGCAAAGACTGGTCAAGCTTTTTCGTGAATGGGCTGACACTGCGGGGCCAGAAATGTACTGTGGTCCCGGACTCACTGCTGCAGGATGGGGAATTGACCGTGCATCTTCAAACGAAGAGCATCGGTGGAGCCCCCACCTTCAATGTCACTGTCACCATGACTGCCAAGACGCTGGGCCTGCTGATGAGCAAAGAAGCTGTCCATGGCAGTTTCATCAACAAGAAATGTTATGAAATGGCCTCCCACCTTCAGCGTTCCCAGTACCGAGCTCCTTTGTTCCTTCCCCTCAACCGTTCCCCACAGCTTTGCCCCCCTTTCCTTCTCATACACACATATACCATTTTAATTTTGGGGGACATTACCCCACACCCCTATTGCTGCCAAAACCACATGGGCTGGGGGCCAGGAATAGATGGACAGACACCTTCCTCTACCCATAGCCCTCCTGTGTGTTCTTGGAAAACGTTTTGGAGGGATTTTTTATGAATAAAAAAGATTCTACTAAAATAAATAACTACATATGTGGTCATATTGTTTGAATCTGTATTCTTTTACTTTGATATATTTATGAATGCTTACACCAGTACTACCATTTTAAATTACTGCAGCTTTAAAATCAGGTTTGAAGTCTAGCAGAGTAGTCCTCCAACTTATTGCTTCTTCAAGACCGACTTGCCTATTCTAGCTTCTTGGATTTTCAAATACATTTTGAAATTAGCTTTTACATTTCTCTAAAATCTCCTACTAGAAATATTAACCAGAATTCTGTTGAGGTAATATGCTAACAAAATTGAATCTTCCAATCAATGAACATGATATATATTTCTCTATTTAGTCTTCTTTAATTTTTCTCACCAATTGCTTTTAGGGGCCTTGTACCTGTTTCATTGCATGTATTCTTAAGCATGTAATGATTCTGACTATTAATCTCTATTATGTTTTACTGAATTTCATTTTCTAGCTGCTAATTACTAGTATGGAGAAATTAAGATGATGAAATCAATGTTATAAAGGCATCATTTAGGTACAACAGACTGCACCACTTTAAAATGTGTAATTCAATGCATGTTTACAAATGTACACATTAATGGAACTACTGCCACAACCAAGATAGAGGAATTTCCCTATGCCCCAAAGTTTCTTGTACCCCTTTGCAGTTCATCAGTCTTTCAGCCCTCGGCCTCAAGGAGCCGCTGTCACTTCAGGTCTGTTTCCATTTTTAACCATTTTCTATAAATGAAATTATACCTGTATTCTTTTGTGTCTGCCTTCTTTCATGCATCAACATAATTTTAAAATCCATCCATATGAGTATTTGCATCAACGGTTAATGCCTTGTAATTGCTGAGTAGTATTCCTTTGTGTAGCTATACCATGTTTGTTTATACTTTCACTTGTTATTGGACATTTCTATCATTCCACGTTTGGGCTATTATGAAGAAACTATCATGAGCATCCATACGGGGCAGGCCAGGTCTCACTAACACAGGCTTCCCTAACAACTGTTTCAGTACCGACTGAGTGGTTCAGTTAAATATTAAGAGAAAAAAAAAAAAAAAAAAAGCCCATGCCCTTATTACAAAGGCTGGAATGTAACCAAAGCCCACCAAGAGCTTTGCCTGGGCTTTTCCTGGGCCTTAAAGCATGACAAAATAACGAAGGCATTCTTAACAGGAGTCATTTAGTATTAAACAAGTTTTATTGGGGGTCTGAAGAAACTCCCCAGGCCTCCACAAACAAGTTTATTGGAGGTCTGAAGGAACTCCCCAAACCTCTGTGATTTAGCAGGAGACAAGATAAGGGTGCCAGCACCTAGACCCATTTAGATTAAGTGAATTTACTGAGGCTCTAGAGGAAGGTCTTCAGGACTCAGACCTTAGTTATAGATTAGAAGAAGTTAATCACTTCTGTATTTAGATGAAGGCACACTTCCACATACACATATAGCTTAGAAGCTATATAAGCTCAGGAAAACTTTGTAATTTTGACTTGGTCTGGTGATAATTTCCAGGCCTTTTCCCTGTAATCAGTTGCAGAAGTAAAAACTCTCTTCCTCCCCAGTTCATCTGCATCTCGTTACTGGGCCACAAGAAATAGCAGTCCACCCCTCAGTCTGGTCTGGAAATACACATACAGATCATGTGCACACATAGTGTGTACATTCCTAGGAATGGAAGACTGTCCATCTGATTTGCATATGTTTAACCTTTAAGAAATTGTTAGATTTTCAAACGAGTCCTACCATTTTTCATTCCTACAAGTATAAGACTTCCAAGTGCTTTATATCCTCACCAACATGTGCTATTTTCAGCCTTTTTAATTTTAGCCATTCTCTTGGGTATGTACTGCTATCTCGTTGTATTGATTGATCTCCCTGATGACTGAACAGTAGAGCATCTTTTCCTATGCTAATTGACCATTTATGTATCTTCTTTACTGAAGTATCTAATTCAAGTCTTTTGAGAAATTGTTTATTGTGCTGTTTATCTTATTAGACATATATAAACACACATATATATACACATACATATATATACATACATATATATACACACACACACACATATATATATATACACACACACTCTAAAAACCCTTTGTTGGAAACAAATATGATATCTCCTATATTGTGGTTTCTTTTTACGTTCTCTTAATGTTCCCTGTTTGGAGATAACGATAGATAATCTTCAAAAAGGTGAATATACACACCCACACCCACCCACACACATATATATATACACACGCACACACACACAGGTGAGCCACCAGACCCAGCCTGTTGAATTTATTTATAAGCACATGTATTTAGATGTTACTTGCAATGAAATTGTATTTTTATTTCATTTTCCAAATGCTCATTGCTAATACACAGAAATACAAAAGACTACTTCTATTGAGCTTATATTCTGCAACATTACCAAACTCACTAATTAGTTTTGGCAGATTTTTGCAGATTTCTAGGATTATTAACATACACAGTCATTATCTGTGAATAAAGACAGCTTCAATTCTTTCTTTTCAATCTTTTCAATACTTTTATTTTTCTTACTTTATTGCATTGATTTAGATCTCTAGTATAATGCTGAATTGAAAGAATAACAACAGATATTCTACTTTTTTCTCTGATTTAATAGAAAAGCATTCAATCCTGTGCCATTTAATATAATGTTACCTGTGAGTTTTTTTCAAATCTACCCTTAATAGGGTTGAAAGTGTTGCCTTCTCTTCTTATCATGCTGAGAGTTTTCTGGGGTTTGTTTTTATAAATCATGAAAAAAGTTTTCAATTTTGCCAAATGCTTTTACTGTGTATTACAAGGTAATCATACGGTTTTTCTCTTTTGCCCTGATAATATATAACATTAGATTTTTTAAAATATAAAAAAGATTTCTGGAATCAAGCTGGGACAGTTTTTTTAATTATAAACTTTTAACAAATATATTGAAATATAACTTACATGCAATTGAGATGCATGGAAGTGTATAATCATTAAAGTGTATAATTTTAAGAGTTTGAGCACAGTATACACGAGTCAAAGAGAAAGGACAGAAAATACTAAGGATGGCTCAGCATATGTGGTCTATCTTGCTGAATGCTCTATGTGAGTTTGAGGAGAGTTATTTGTTAGCTGTTCTTAGATGTATTTTGCTTAAGTCGACTTGGCTAACCTGTGTCATTGATTGTGTGAATTAATTTTGCTCTAGTGGGTGTAAAATTACTGTCTGATGGATCACTTTGGACTTATGTGGACTGGTTTATGTTTTATTACAATGGATTCACGGAAAGCCCACAGAATTTCCCAAGACCCTCTAATTTGGCCGGACTCAATCACCAATCCACCCCTTTGTGGATTTTGTCAGGGTTTGGTTTTAGGCTTTACCAGGTTGGTGAACAATAGGCCTTATTGAAAAGTGTGACACTTATTCCTAAAGCACATCCATTCTAGTGTCTCAGTTGGATACCTGGGTGCTAATGAGGTGTGCATGAGTTCTTCCCACCGTGGATGGCAGAAACTCCATCATATATTCCCCAACCCTCCTCCACCTCAAGTACCTCTGGTCCAAACTCAATTTTATAGCAGCCACCCCTCTGTTAAATCTGTTAGTCTTTTCCTTGTGCAGGTACAGTCCAGTCCTTGATAAGTATGCATATGGAAACCCACATAGACTTTGAGAGCTGCACCTTTGATCAGCTGTCTCCTCATTGTGCCCTGCCCTGCAGATTGCAGTTGCTTCAATGGTCTTGAACTATGATCTCTGCCTTCTCAGCTCAGTGGGCTGCCCTGCCCTGAGTGGACTCTAGCCCACTATGCAGCTGCTGAGAAATTCTCCCCAAAGAACTAGGAAATCATGGGGCTTCCCCTTTAAGTTTTCTGTTGGACTGCCTGTTGTACACTGCTGAAAACAATTTTACGTTTGTTTATGGAGGCAGGGTTAGTCTGATATGATTTATTCTAACAGACAGAAGCAGAAATCTGTTACACTCTTTTAACTACTGTGTCTTTATAATATTATGGTAGACAGAATCCTAAGATGACCCTCAGTGATCTTTGCTCTTATATAATCACTTCTTCCTGAGTGTAGACAAAGCCACTGAGGAGATGTCACTCCTGCGATTGTGTTACAATTTATGGCAAAAACAAGTTAACAGATGTAATCGAGATCCCAAATCGGTCAAATTTAAGATAGACAGATTATCTGATGAGCTTGACCTAGTGAAGGTGAGTTCCTTGGAGGGACAGAGGACTTCCTGGAGAGATGTGAAGTGCAGGAGGGTTTTCATGCAGGGCCATCCTCCTCTGCTGGCTGGAGGAAGCATGCAGTGGGAACATGGGAGGCCTCTAGGAGCAGCGAGGCCCCTGGCTGACAGCCAGCAAGAAAACAGAGATCTCAGTCCTACAGTCACAAGGAACTGAACTCAGCTGACAACCTGAGGAAACTTGAGAGGAAGTTCTTCCCCAGAACCTCCAGAAAGAAACCCAGCCTAATTTCAGCCTGTGAGGCCCTGAGAAGAAGACCCAGCAAATCCAAGCCTGAACTTCTGATCTGTGGACACTGCAAGAAAATAAATCGTTCTTATTTTACGCCGCTAATGCTTGCAGTAATTTAGTATGCAGCAATAGAAAATTAATACAAATAAAATGGAGGCTTTGGAGTGGGAACAAGAAGGAAACGGTGGGAGAGGGATGCCTGTATGCTGATATGGTTGATGCCTGCATGGTTGAATTGGGTCTACCATTCCTCATCTAATTAGCTATGGTCTATTAAGGTGCATAGCTACACACAAATATTGGTACTACGTTCAATTCAGAGGAAGAAGATATTGCATTCTTGAGAGTAGACAAGAACACCCTGAATTTGGGGTCACTGTATCATAAGTCATATTATCAGGTCCCTCTAGGAAGGCTTAGAGGAAGATTTCCAGGATACACTTGTGACAACATTGAAGGCTTCTTTCTTCCCCAAAGGGACCTGATCTCCCCTCAGTCAAGAAGCTCCAAGTCTCTGAACTGGATGCCAGGTTATAAATTCCCCCTATACTGACTCCATCAGGCTTCCGTCCTCAGAACTAGAGTTTATCAGTAAAAGATAGACTCATGGGAGTCTAGGCATTTATTCTCTTATTTGATATAAATCAGTTAATGTGCAGGAACAAAACAGACTTTGAAGAAAGAAAGTCACAGTTGACACAGGAAAACACCTTCAACATCCTCATGAGTCATCATGGGTGTTCTGTTGGGAGGACTTGATAGGAGGCTTTCCTCCTCATGGGCTAGTACAGATTCAGGGGAAATGTCATCAAGTCCTCCATTAGCAGTGTAGCAGCTGGGGCTGTTGATTCGTTAGGCCCCCTGCAGCTGGAGATGCAAGTAGTGCATTTTCATGGCCACCACGGGGCCCTTAGTTTAGCATTCTTCAGAGCCAGAATCCAACAAGCCACAGAAGCTCTGAATATTTCCCTTTCCTCAGTCAACCACATAAATGGCTTCAGGGCCTTCTGGGGAAGGCCTGGAGGAAGATTTACAGCATACACTGGTGGCAGCATTGAAGGCTTCACTCTTCCTCAAGGGATCCAATCTTCCCTCACTCAAGAAGCTCCAGGTATCTGAACCAGATGCCAGGTCATAAATTCCCACTATGGTGACTCCATCGGGTCTCTGTCCTCAGAACTAGAGCTTTTTGAAGTATAACATAAGTTGATTTCTTAGTAGATTTCCCATCCATTACATTCCCAGACACCTCACAATGATTCGAATGATTAGTAACCACCACATATCCCTGCCTCTCAAGGAAATCCCTCCCGCCTTGTCTCTAGATGGCCAAGTCCCATGGCCTGTCCTCTACTCTTCCAGAACCCTGTTGTTCTCACTGACAGTGGGGAGGGCAAATCCATGCAGCATCTCCCGCCATGACCTCCAGCCTGCAGAGGATGGGTGCCACAGGACCTTTACACACATGCCGCTGTTTCCCTCACCTGTGCATTTCTTAATGTCTGGGTAAGGAGAATGTCTCTGGATCTTCCTTGATGGGAGCTAAAGGAACAAAGGTAAATAATGCTATGGGACCCACTGAGAACTGGGGCTGTGGAAGAGTGGCCACTGAAGTAATAGACAGATGCAGCTATTGCCAGATACTCAGTGCCAGAGCAGGGAGGGAGAGGGAAGAAATACGGACCTCACCTTCCTCTCACTTCCAGGCTCCATCAGGTGCCCTCCATTGCTAAACCTAACTAGAAGTGTGCACGCAGGGGAGCCAGGGATGCATTCTAGAAGGGACGAGCCCCGAGTGGCATGAGACAGGATGGAAATGAGTGGACAGTGGATCTCTGGGAAGAAGGAGGGGATGTTATGGGGAAACAAAAGGAGAATACTAGCTAATAACGCTAGGTGACACTAATATTCCGAAGTCTGTGCTCATATTCAGAAAAAAAAGTTCAGCATAAAGCACTAACCCAGGAGTCAAGATATTGGACTTTCAACTGTTGTTCCAACAGCTGTATTATAAAGGGCCAGTTTATTTCATGCCTTCCTAATTTGACCTAAAGTGCCAGGTGGCATTGGGGCTGGCACAGCCTTGCTCAATTATGTGTTGAAGATTATACAGAGACTGTCAGGCTGAGGGAAGATGCAAGAGAATAGAAGAGATGCTCTCAGGGAACAAGAGACCACATGGTCCCAGAGTCAGGGGCAGCATCAGCCACTGTCAGCTGCTCATTTTCTCAGAGCCCACAAGCCTCAGCCATGCTTTGCTTCTGCAAGACGCTTCTTCACCTTTTCAATAAACCTGCCTGAATTTAAACTGACGGGGGTTTAATTCTCCTTCATCATAAATGAAATTCTTCACCGCAATAATCTCCAGTGAATTTTGGGCACAGCAGGCAGGCCCATTTCTGCTTCTGTTCCACTATCTCCCCTGTAGGTTGAAAAGGAGGAGGTACTGAATTACCTCCAAATGTTCCTTTGGCTCTGATATTCTGTTATTCTGGTTCCTTTTCAGCTACTTTGTTTTTGGTAGCGTGTATCCTAAGGCGTCCAGTTGAACAACCTTTGTCTACTGTGTCCAGGCATTCCTGGTGGTATTTCAGATAAGACACTCTTGGGTTGCTGAACTCACAACCACTGAACCAATTCTATGACCATCTGTTTCATGGCCACATGTTTGCTCATTTTATATGTACATAAAGGGAGGGGACAGACAGCAAACTTGCATGTTATGAATTATATCATCTTAAAAAGGAAGCAAGGCAACACTTTGCAATAAAACCTTAAGATGCATGAAATTTAAGCCTAATGCAATAAAGAATGCCCATTAAATTCTTATCTAAAGAATGTTTAGAAAATTGTTATACAAGGACATCATCATTTAAAGTGATATGAAGAAACCTTCTCAGCTAACATATGGGCTAGATTAGAGAGAGAAATAAACGACCCATCTCTGTCCTGGAAAAACTACTGGTGGCATCTTTCAAAAAAGCTCTCTGTGTTTGAGTACGCACCTTGATCCATAGGCTCACATTTGATCCCAACTGGCGGCTGCTTCATGGCATTAACACTGGATTCCCAACTGGTAAATCTTACCAAGATCTGAGTTTCTGCAGATATAATATTATTTTATTTGACCATCCTTATCTACAAGGGCTACCAAGAAGGAACCAAGAATTTATTTACCTCCCCAAGGGAAAAGGTTTTACCAATGAGACACTTTCTCACCATGACCCCAGGACCCCCTATGCCCTGTTCACTTGAGCGCCCTTTGTGGCCTGACAGAAGCTCATGCTGGTCACAGGATGCCTTATATGATTAACCTCCTTCCTGAATCCCAACTTCATGGTGGTGGTGATGACAGGTGTCCTATATCCCATGCTCATGTCCCTGAAGTCATCAGCCTGTCACCAGTTAGAAAAAATTACATGTATATAGACAGGCCTCTTTGGAAGGAGCAAAAGCTTTCTCACCTTCGTACATTAATGCATGGAATGTACAATAGTATAAACACTTTGGGGAAAATATCTGGCATATTCTTACAGAACCAAACAACTGCCTATTCTATGACTCAGTAATTCCTAAGCATTTATCCAAGAGAAACTAAAACATATGTCCAGAAAATGATTTATACAAGAATGTTCACAGCAGTTTTATTCATAATACGAAAAACTGGAAACATTCAAGTATCTGTCAATACAAGAATGGATCAATAAACTGTGATACATTCATTCCATGGAATGGCTAAAGGAACAAACTGTTGACACACAAAACAACATGGATGAATCTCAAAAACATTTTGAGTGCAACAGAAGCCATATGCAAAAGAGTGTGAGAAAAAAGATAAATAATAATGGTTTCAAGAAATGCAGAGCAGGGAGCCCAGAGGCAAAGACCCACAGGACGGCGGGCCAGTCCCAGGCTGTCGATCCTAATTAAGAAACTTCTGCTGGATTTTGCCCAGCTCCATTTCCAAACTATTTTGGGTCAGTGACTTCTTTATCCCTTCCATGTTGCCTCATTTTGAACTAGAATCACTGTAAGTGTTATTCTATGTCTGTCACATCATTTCACAGTAGGGGCAGATAAGCTGTTTAGAATGGCTAAAATTCAAAAAGGTGAACACACCAAATGCTGTCAAAGATGAGAAGCAACCAGAACTTTCCATCCCTAGTGGAAATCAAAAGGGTACAGTCACTTTGGAAAACTTAAGTTCACTCAAAATCCTGCACAGAAGTACTTACAGCAATTTTATTCATCATTGCCAAAACTTGGAAGTACCCAAGATGTCTTTCACCAAGTAAAAGAATAAATAAACTGTTGTAGCCATACAAGGAAATCTGATTCACTGATTTTAAAAAACAAGTTATCAAGCCATGAAAAGACATGGAGGAACTTAAAGTACATAATGCTAGAAAGAAGCCAGTCTGGAAACCCACATACCGTACCATTCCAACTCTAGGACATTCTTGGAAAGTCAAAAAGATAGAAGCAGTAAAATGATGAGTGGTTGTCAGGGGTGGAGGAGAGGAGGACACACGACATGGTGAAGCACAGGAAATTTTCAGCAGTGAATCTCTTTTGCATGACGCTGTATTGGGGATTTAGGACATTATGTAATTGCCAAAACCCATAATCTGTGAAACTCAAAGAATGAACTCTAATGTAAACTATGGACTTTAGTTGATAATGACGTATCAACAGTGGTTCATCAATTGTAACCAATGGACCACACTAATACAACATACTAATAGGGAAAATTGTGTGCTGGAGGACAGGGGAGCCTAGGAGAACTCTCTGTACTATCCACTCAAGTTTTCTGTAAACCTAGAACTGTTCTAAAAAATAATGTCTATTAACTTTTTTTTAATTAGGATGCAGCAGCCCCATATCAAGGTTTTGGTGGCATCCTGTAATTGTGTGGTTAGTACTTGGCATTGAAGTGCACCAACCTGGAGTCAGAGCAGTTGGAGATTTCAAGGCCTGTGCCATTTACCTCTAATCCTGGGGTGCCTGCCTGTAGATCCAGCTACTAAGGAGGCTGAGGTGGGAGGACTGCTTGAGCCTAAGAGGTCAAGGCTGCAGAGAGCCATGATCATACCACTGCACTCCAGCCTGGGCAACAGAGCGAGACACTGTCTCAAGAAAAAAAAAATTATGTGATGTAGTCCTAAAACTATTATGTAGAATACTATTGTTTACATCACATCACGTGAGCCCTTTAAATGGCTTAACACTTATTTAGGGATGATCCATAAAGCTTTTCTGGTAATTAAGTATACCTAAGAACAATTAAGTATAAAAGAGTTACTGCCTTGACAGGAAGATTGTAAAAATTTTAAAAAGACAAACAAATAAAAGAGTCAAAACTGCAGCTCTGTGAGGCTCAAATAACATCTAATTCAAGTCACAATGAACCTCTAGCAATCATTCTGAACACCATATAATTCACTTAATACATTTTGCCTGAACGCCCAACACATCTGAATTACCAACACCAATATGTAGCCAAGAAACTGACAATCATTTATAAATTATCACCTATGACTCCATCTGCTCTACGCACTTATTTTTTAAATTTTATTCATTTATTTATTATTTTTATTTTTTGTAGAGACAGGATCTCACTATGCTACCCAGGTTGGTCCAGAAACAGAAACAGACCCACACTAATTTCATAAATCAGATGACCATACAGTCATTCGATTTATGAAGAAAAGTGCCACATGGTGCAGAAGGAAAAGGATGGTCTTTTCAATAAATGGTGCTGGATCAAGCAGACACATCCATGTAGCAAAAAGTGAATCATAGCCAGGTGGGTGGCTCACACCTGTAATTCCAGCACTCTGGGAGGCTGAAGCGGGCAGATTACTTGAGCCCAAGAGTTCGAGACCAACCTGGGAAACATGTTGAATCCCCATCTCTACAAAAATTACGAAAATTAGCCAGGCATGGTGGCACATGCCTATAGTCGCAGCTACTCAGGAGGCTGAGGTGGGAGGATCACTTGAGCCAGGAGATGGAGGTTGAGTGAGCTGAGATCCTGCCACCACACTCTAGCCTGGGCAATAGAGTGAGGCCCTGTCTGAAAATAAAAAAATGCAAAAACTGAAATAAAATTGTTATAAGGTTAACACAGAAAAATGTGTTCATACTCTTAGGTTAGGCATTGATTTCTTAAACAGGACACAAAAAGCAGTAACCATAAAGGAAAAGATTGATAAAGTATAATTTCATTCAAATTAAGAATCTCAGGCCGGGTGCAGTGGCTCATGCCTGTAATCCCAATCCTTTGGGAGGCCGAGGCAGGTGTATCACTTGAGCCTAGGAATTCCAGACCAGCCTATGCAATGTGGCAAAACCCATCTCTACTAAAAATACAGAAAACAGCTGAGTGTGGTGGTACTCCCCTGTAGGTCCCAGCTACTTGGGGGCTGAGGCAGGGGGATCACCTGAGCCTTGTGAGGTCAAGGTTGCGGTGAGCTGTGATTGTGCCACTGCACTCCAGCCTGGGCAATGGAGTGAGATCCTGTCTCAAAAAGAAAAAAAAGAAACAGAGAATCTCCATTCATGAAAAAACAACACAAAAGAGTGAAAACGCAAGCTACAGATTGAAAAAAGGGAAATGCAATACATATAAATCCTAGAAAGGAGGCATATCCAGAATAAAGTATTACAAATCATCAGGAAAACAAGCATATCAATGAAAACTGGATAAAAAGGTTTAACAGGCACTTCACAAAAGAGGACATATAAATGGCAATAAGATACTCAATCTCAATGAAACCACACTGATATATTACTGCACCCCTACTAGAATGGCAAAATGATTTTTAACTGACAGGCATCAGCGAGGATGTGGGGTAACCAGCATATCCCTGCTAAATGGTACAACCACTTTGGGAAAATGTTCAACAATACGTAATACTAAAGTTTTATCATTCATATACCTCTAAAACCAACAATGCCACTCCAAAAATATACTCCAGACTAGTAATGTTCTATTTCTTGATCTGTGGTGGTTCACTTGGTCAAAATTCATCACCCTTTTTTTTTTTTTTTTTTTTTTTTTTTTTGAGACAGGGTCTCACTCTGCCACCCAGGTCGGAGTGCACTGCCATGATGACGGCTCACTGCAATCTCAACCTTCCGGGCTCTGGTGATCCTCCCACCTCAGCCTACCGGGTAGCTGGGACTACAGGCACACACCACCACACACAGCTAACTTTTGTATTTTTAGTAGAGATAGGGTTTTGCCACATTGCCGAGGCTAGTGTGGAAATCCTGGGCTCAAGTGATCTACCCACCTTGGCGTCCCAAAGTGCTGGGATTACAGGTGTGATCTACTGCGCTCGGGCCACCTGCACATTTAAAATTGTGAACTTCTTCTGTATACTTCAGTAACTTTTCCAAGATTTCTTTGACGCAAAGTTCTCAGAAATCTTAAAGCTAGCATTTCAGAATAGAAAAAAATAGCTTCTGGTTCACTAGTGAAATTTTACTAATAAAATTTAAAAACAAAAAGAAAGCTACTAACGCATATCAGCTCCAAACAGATTAAACACTACCAGCAGATCTTTAACTTCATGAAGCACTGGGATTCATTCCTTTGGCAAAGAAAGGATGAACAACACCGTAACCCAAAGAAAAGGTACCACTGCCAGAAAAGACTTCTTTTCGAAAGCAGCTCTAGCAGCAAAAGACAGAAGGAAAGCAAGGAAACCAGGCCAAACGTCTTGGTTAACTCTTCGGTGAAAGGACGCCAAATGAGATGATGATCTAAGAGGCCAGAAAGACAGACAGACAGGCACAGGGAAACCACAGCAACTCCTCGGAGTGCAAACAGCAACCCCACAATCCAACCTAGCGGAAATCCTGCGGTTCATTTGAGGCTTGCCCTGCTAGTCAGGAGGTGATTCAGTGATGGCTACAAACGCTCCTCATGTGCATCCTGGACCTGGCACACCTGGCTTGCCCATCACCAGCCTGGAGACACCGCCAGGAGCAGAAGCCCGGAGGCCAGTAAAGACCCCAACTTTGCAAGTCAGGGGCGCGAGCGCGCTCACCTCTCAGGCCCGCAGAGGGAACGGATTTCTGGCCTGGAGGGTGGGGTGCGGAGTCAGTGTCCTCTACAGGATATAGGAGGACGTGCCCCTGAAGCTGCTCCGTCCCTCCACCCCCTGGGATGCCACAGAACACCCGCCAGCGAGTTTCTTCCCCAGCGCCCACGAGAGCTGGGCTGCGGGCGGCAGCGGCAGGCGAAGAATCCAACGCGGGGAACTCAGGCCCCGGCGGTGCACGACCCCCCACACCCCCCACCCGCCCCCGCGCTCGCGCAACAAAACTTGCGACGGCCGCGCCTCGACCCAGGTGTGCGCCCGCCGATCCCGGATTCACCGGCCGCCCAGCCTGGCGCGGCGCCCTCACCTGAAAAACGCTGGGTGGACTTCGCCGTAACTTCCCATCCAGACGGCGGCCGGCAGCCGCGCCGCCGCGCCTCGGCCCAGCTCCTGGCGCCGCAGGTTGCCAGTCCCGCGTTCCCAAAAGCACCGCGCGCAGAAGCTCACTCAGTCTCGGGATCCTCACCTACCCATCCCAGTACCGCCGCTGTCTCAACCGCCACCCAACCCCTCGCCTGTGCCTGCGCCTGCGCCTGCAGCCCACTGGCTCCTCAGGGTCCGGATGGGCCGCGTCAGGAGAACCCAAGGCGCAGGCGCGGCGGGGCCTTAAAGGGACCCGGCGGCCTCTACTGCACAACGGGTTCGAGCAGGTTGGGGGCCCTGCGGGCTGAGAAAAGGAGTAACCTAGGGGATGCACCGAGTGCAGCTGGGACGGGGAATCCCTCTCTCCCCTCCGCCTCTCTCTCAAAGCACCAGCCCTCGACCCTCCAAATCGCTGATTTCCCCGGCCACTTGAACCGCCCCTGCCAGGTTAAAGAAGCAGAAGACACACCCCCTCGGAGGCCCGGAGCGTCCCCGCGTGCCCAAACAGATTTTATTTTTTTCTGAAAAGATGGTACATTTACATGGTTCGAAATTCAAATAGGGCCAGGCGTGAGCCCTGGAGTTCGAGACCAGCCTGGACAAAAAAGAGAGAGCCCCGTCTCTATTAAAAAAAAAAAATCAAATAGTACAGAAAATTGTAAAGTTAAAATAGGCATCTTTTCCATTCCTGTCTCCCAGTCTCACCCTGTAGGCAATCTGTGGGATGCTGTTCCTGTGAATCCTTCCAGGGATATTTTATGTACGTTTTCGCTTTTTTTTTTTTTTTTTTTTTTTTTTTTTTTTGAGATAGAGTCTTGCTCTTGTTGCCCAGGATGGAGTGCAATGGCATGATCTTGGCTTACTGCAACCTCCACCTCCCAAGTTCAAGCTATTGTCCTGCCTTAGCCTCCCAAATTGCTGGGATTACAGGTGCCCACCATCATGCCTGGCTAATTTTTGTATTTTTAGTAGAGACGGGGTTTCACCATGTTGGCAAGGCTGGTCTAGAACTCCTGACCTCGAGTCTTGCTCTGTCACCCTTGCTGGAGTGCAGTGGCACAATCTCAGCTCACTGCAACCTCTGCCTCCCAGGTTCAAGCGATTCTCCTGCCTCAGCCTCCCGAGTAGCTAGGACTACAGGCGTGTGCCACCACACCCAGCCTCCCTTCCCATTTGGCACGTGCCAGCCACGTGCCAAGTCCCAGGCCCCAAACTGGTTAGGGGTCAGGAAGAGCGTTCCAAAGAGCTCACACAGAAGTTCAATCCTAACTCTCCACCAAGGTGGGCGACACCATGGGGCTGCAATGCCTGCTTTTGTGCTTTTCAGGCACCTCCCCCAGTGCTGCCAACTGCCCTTCTGAAGGGCCTGTGTTTGCCACCCTCCGCCTTTGCACTAATTTGCTATTTCTAATCTGCTCTGGGCCAGGAGAACAGATAAAACTAGGGCCCTCAATGGTTTAGAGTTTTATAGTTCACCAAGTGCTCAAGGCACATTATCTTCTGTGAACCTCACCCCAGCCCCTAGGGAAAGACAGATCAGGACGAGCCACGTGACTGTGCAGGTCATTTAAGTTTCCATTCTCCTACCTCTAAAATGCTGAAAATAACAGGAACTACTCCATAGGACTGGTGTGAGGATTAAATATCCACGGACTGCTTAGAACAGGTCCAGCATATAGTGGCAATAACAATATTAATGAGAGCTAACATTCAGTGAGCACTTAGCATGTTCCAAAATCTGTTCTAAGTGCTATATATAGAACAGCTTATTTGATCCTCAAAAGAAAGCTACATTTTTAAGTATCATTACTTCCCCTGTCCTACAGATGAGAAAAATGAGGCATGGAGAAGTGATTTTCTAAAGATCACAAAACTGGGCTGGGCACAGTGGCTCAACCTGTAATCCCAGCACTTCGGGTGGCCGAAGCGGGTGGATCACCTGAAGGCAAGACCAGCCTGGCCAACATGGTGAAACCCCCGTCTCTACTAAAAATACAAAAATTAGCCAGACATGGTGGTGCACGCCTGTAATTCCAGCTACTTGGGAGGCTGAGGTAGGAGAATTGCTTGAACCCAGGAGGCGGAGGTTGCAGTGAGCTGAGATCATGCCACTGCAATCCAGCCTAGGGGACAGAGTGAGACTCCATCTTAAAAATAAATAGCCCAGGCGTGGTGACTCACGCCTGTAATCCCAGCACTTTAGAAGGCCCAGGCGAGGGGATCACCTGAGGTCGGGAGTTCAAGACCAGCCTGACCAACATGGAGAAACCCCATCTCTACTAAAACTAAGAATTAGCCGGGGGTGTTGGTGCATGCCTGTAATCCCAGCTACTCGGAGGCTAAGGTGAGAATTGCTTAAACCTGGGAGGCAGAGGATGCAGTGAGCCGAGATCGCTCCACTGCACTCCAGCCTGGGCCACAGAGTGAAACTCCGTCTCAAAAGAAAAGAAAAAAAATTAGCCGGGCGAGGTGGCGGACGCCTGTAGTCCCAGCTACTTGGGAGGCTGAGGCAGGAGAATGGCACGAACCCCGGAGGCGGAGCTTGCAGTGAGCCGAGATCGCGCCACTGCACTCCAGCCTGGGCGACAGAGCGAGACTGCATCCCAAAAATAAATAAATAAATAAATGTTAATAGGCACATGTAGCTAGTGGTGACCATATTAGTGCAGAGTCACACGCATAAGGCTCGACTGGTGTTATGCCCAAACGCTGACTTATTCTTCAGTACCCCCCAGCTCAGACCTCTCCAGCACCTGCTCAGAAGCTTCTTGGCTCTCCGCAGCCGCTGCACCTCGCGCTGGGCGTCCTCGTGGGCCTGCATGGTGCCCTCGGTCTTGTCCCGCAGGCGCTACGTCTGTTCCTCTAGGCCTACGTTTGAGAGCCAGGATTCCACTCCCCTATGTGCCCTCACCACCCTCTGAGCCCTCACCTCCCTGGGGTCCCGGACAACTCCAATCAAAGCCCCCACCCACCCACCGATGCCAGACAAACCCCCAGGCACACTAGTCTCCTGGGTTCTGACCCCACCCCCAGGGCTCCCAGGCTCCTCCCCCTTGCATCCTGGTTCCACTCTCAGACTCCTCCCTACCCTGGCTCTGCCCCTAGTTCCCAAGCTCTCATCCTAGGCTGTGATTTCCCTTGCTAGACCTTTTCCCAGGGTCCTGGCTCTGCGTGACCAGGGACCTGTCTCCCTCTCTACCAGGACCCTAACTCTGCCGCAGCCTCCTCCTTCCACCAGCTGCCCAAGCACCCATCCCCAGCTGCCCAAGCACCCCCACTTCTGGGCTCGGCTTCACCACAGAGCTCTCGGCCACCTCCTTGGGGATCCTGACACCCTCAGACACTATTTCTCAGGGCTCTGGCTGCACCCCAGGGCGCTCAGACTCCTCCGCCGGACCTGGGCCCCGGACCCGCCCCCGCCCCCACCCGGAGGGCGCAAGCCCCTCCCCCCGGGCCTCTGGCTGCGCCCAGAACGCTCAAGCCCCTTCCTACCTGGACCTGCAGCTGGTGCTTGTGCAAGGCGGAGTGGATCAGGGCGAGGGCGGAGGAGTCTCAGCAGGCCGGCGAGGGGCCTCGGCGGGGCGAACGGCCTCTGCCTGGCGAGTAGCGCCGCGGTGGGGACGGGGTCCGCTGGCCCGAGAGTCCCCGCAGGCTGCCCTCGGACGCATCCACGATGCACTTGGAGCCGCTCAGCTGCACGCCGCTCTCAGCCTCGGACAGGACGGCCTGAGGGTAGAGGAGGGAGGCAGAAGGAGGCCGCAGAGTTAGGAACCGCGGGGTTGGCTGGGCAAAGACGCCTAGGCGAGGCTGGGGGCCGCCTCATCCTAAATGCTGCCTCCTACAAGAAGCCTTCCTGATTTCACCTCCCCCACTAACTCAGCCCTCAGCTCGCCGCTGAGGCCTCCCGTTTATTGCAAAGACATCACTTGGCGTTGCTCACAGGTGGGCTCCGAAAGGGCCGTGCCTCCCCTCTGAGACTGGGGGCTCCCCAGGGCAGGGGCCAGGTGAGTTAGCAGGAGTGCTGAGCAGCTACAGCCTGGGTCCCAGGCCCCCACCCATTTGCAGTTCAGTCCCAGGCCACCGAAAGGCGTGGCGAGGGAGCCTGGGGTTTCCTGGCAGAGCCCTGTCTTCCCACCTCTCTGGGCTCACACCTGTGCCAGGTCCCTTAGGCTCTACTGTAGCCCCTCTCCGTCCTCTGTCTCCAGGGCTGCCTGCTCCTGTAGCCACAGGGATTCCTGGAGTGCGGTGAGGGAGACAAAGGGTAGTCGGGGTTCTGACTTATCTGAAACCTCCCCTTTCCCTCCCTCCCTGGCGCACCACTTACCAGGTGGCCTCTGAAGCCCTGTCCATAGGCCAGCCACCTGGTAGACCCCACAGCAGGCCCGAGACCCTCACTGAACAGACCAGGCCCAGAGAAGAGCTGTGTTCTGCCCCAGGTCACACAGTTGATGGGAGGAGAGCCGGACCTAGAACCCAGGCCAGGCCCCAGACAGGGGGGTGACCAAACCAGGCTGTACCCCAGAAGAGTGAGTGTCCCACTGGTCGGGGGAGGGAGTGGGGGGAAGCTGGGTTGCCAGAGACAGCATCTGGACCTGGAGACAGCAGATGGGAGTTCAAGTCCCGACTCTCCCGCTTACTGGCTCTGAGACTGGACAAGCATTTCCCCCTCTTGGCCTCAGTTTCCCCATCTGTGTCATGAGGATTACGCTACAGGGCTGCTGTGAAGAAGAAATGGGATGGAGGAGGTGAGTGTGCTTACCACAAAGCCTGCACACCTGTGAGGACTGAACCTGCCTGTGAGTGGGACGCTGGGGGTGGCCCAGGCAGCCCAGGCCTAAGCCTGTGTCCGTGGATCTGGCCGGTACCCCATCCCACCCTGCCACATCTCAGGGGCAGCTGCAGCTCACCAGGGCCTCAAGCTTCTCAGTGAGGTCCTTGTTGACCTGATCCTTCTCCAGATTCTGCTTCTGAAGATGCTCCACTGCCAGGCCCACTCTGTCACTCTGGAGTTGGGAGAACAGCAGAGGTGAGTGGGGGACCACCCCTGCCTCTCAAATCCACTAGATCTGTGTCCACCATGCTTCTCCAAACCCGAGGCAGGGACCCTAACATCCACCTCCCTGGCTGTGTGACCTTAGGCAAGTCCCAGCTCCTCTCCAGACCTCACACTTCTCATCTGTGAAATGGGAATGAGGTTGCCACCAGCTTTATCTCATGGGAAAGCATTTGAGGACTTGTCCAGGTGGCAGGAATAAGCGGCAAAAGTTCTTTTTTTTTGAGACAGAATCTCGCTCTGTCATTCAGGCCGGAGTACAGCAATGTGATCCTGGCTCACTGCAACCTCCACATCCTGGGTTCAAGCGATTCTCCTGACTCAGCCTCCCTGGTAGCTGGGATTACAGGCACGTGCCACCACGCCCGGCTAATTTTTGTATTTTTAGTAGAGACGGGGTTTCACCTGTCAGGCAGGCTGGTCTTGAGCTCCTGACCTCAGGTGATCCCCCCACCTGACAAAGCACTGGGATTACAGGTGTGAGCCACCGCACCCGGCCACAAGTTCTGTCATTGGAGGCTAAGCTGTTTATGATATACACTAGGCAAGTGCCTTCAGAACCTCAGTGGGGTGCCTGGGAAAACTGGCTGAGGTCACAGAGGAAGGCCTGACCCTAGTGAACAGATGTTCCCTTCTCCCCAACTCTCCAGTTTTACCTTCTGCAGGGACGCCTGCCGCGTGCAGCACCCACCAGGTACCCACCTGGCACTGAGGTGATCCTTGTCCAGGTCGCTTTGCATCTGCTGCTGGGCCAGGTCCTTCTCGTGGAGCACCTTGTCCCGCAGCTGCTCCTCCAGCTGGGCCTGCAGCAGGGCCTGTTTCTCCAGGGCTGCCTCTGCCCGGCTCTCTGCCAGCTGCAGGCCCATGGTCAGTCCCAGGCCG
Organism: Gorilla gorilla gorilla; assembly: GCF_029281585.2. Lineage (NCBI taxonomy): Eukaryota > Metazoa > Chordata > Mammalia > Primates > Hominidae > Gorilla > Gorilla gorilla. The sequence continues at coordinate 218,411,590 of NC_073224.2, forward strand.
ACCTTCTGGACATCTCCCCTCCCAGCTGCAGCAGGTCCCTTGGGGAGAGAGCACAGGATGGGGATGGGATGGGGCTCACTCCCAACTACAAATTAAAACTACGCTGGGGTCGGGTGTGGCGGCTCACACCTATAATCCCAGCACTTTGGGAGGCTGAGGCAGGCAGATCACCTGGGGTCAGGAGTTCGAGACCAGCCTGGCCAACATGGTGAAACCCCATCTCTACTAAAAATACAAAAAATTAGCCAGGCGTGGTGATGCACTCCTGTATTCCCAGCTACTTGGGAGGTGGAGGCAGGAGAATTGCTTGAACCTAGGAGGAGGAGGTTGCAGTAAGCTGAGATCATGCCACTGCACTCCAGTCTGGGTGACACAGCCAGACTGCGTCTCAAAAACATAAATAAATAAAATAAAAATAAAACTACACTGGGCTGGGTGCGGTGGCATGCACCTGCAGTCCCAGCTATGCAGGAAGCTGAGGCAGGATTGCTTGAGCCCAGGAATTTGAGACCAGAATGGGAAACATAGTGAGACTCCATCTCAAAAACAAAAGAGGAAGAAAAAACAACAACAACAAAAAAAAACGAAACAAACAAAAAAAACCCTACACTGGGATGCCATTTGTCCACTCTCAGATTGGGGGAAAAAAAGCGGTCACATAATACACAGGGAGGGGCCCTGGGGTAACAGGCCCTCCCCTACACAGCTCGTGAGAGGGTGAGTACAACCACAATGGAGGGCATTGAGGGAGAGCTCCAAAAACTGTGCATGCATAGGACCTTCCCCACCAGCTCCTCCTCTAAGAACGTATCCAAAGATATACCCCAGCACAGAGGAGATGGCTTGTGGACAAGGAGGTTCACTGCAGCATTGCTCATGTAAGAAATCCTGGTGACAACCTAAATGTCTATCAAAAGGGGACTGCTACTAAGTACACAATGGTACATCCTTTAAGTGGAAAACTGTGGCCAAGAAAAACCAGTGAAGTTCTTCCTGGTCTGACACAGAGCCACGTTCCAGTGATAACTAGTAGGCGAGGAAAGCATCTTCAAGAACTGTGAAGATGAAATTTTACCAGGCGTATATACAAAAAAGTGTGTGTGTGTGTGTGTCTGCGTGTATGTGTGATCTGCTTTATTCGCTTATATAAAATAACCCTGGAAGGTCACTTAAGAAACTGATAGGCCAGGCATGGTGGCTCATGCCTGTAATCCCAGCACTTTGGGAGGCTGATGGGGGAGGATCACCTGAGGACAGGAGTTCAAGACCACCCTGGCCACCATGGCGAAACCCCTCCTCTACTAAAAATATAAAAATTAGCTGGGTATGGTGGCTCACGCCTGTAATCCCAGCTACTTGGGAGGCGGAGGTGGGAGAATCGCTTGAACCCGGGAGGCAGAGGTTGCAGTGAGCCAAGATCGTGCCACTGCACTCCAGCCTGAGAGACAGAGCGAGACTCCATCTCAAAAAAAAAAAAAAGAAAGAAAGAAAAAAGAAACTGATAATGCTTCTCATGGTAACTTGGTGGCCAAAAAAGAAAAAGACAAAAAAAAAAAAAAGAAAAAAAAGAAAAAAATTGTATACATAAAAAGAAAAAGAAGCTGATAATGCTGCTTGCCTCCAAAGAAGGAAGGGGAATATCTGGGCTCAGAGGTGAGAGGGAGCCATTTTACTGTGTACCCTTTTGAAATGTGAAACTTGTGAACATGTGACCTAATCAAAAGTAAAATATAAAAATTTTAAAGACTACTTAAAATTTTGTTTTTGTTTTTGTTTTTTTGAGACGGAGTCTCGCTCTGTCGCCCAGGCTGGAGTGCAGTGGTGCGATCTCGGCTCACTGCAACCTCTGCCTCTCTGGTTCAAGTGATTCTCCTGCCTCAGCCTCCAGAGGAGCTGGAATTACAGACGTACATCACCACACCCAGAGAATTTTTGTATTTTTAGTACAGACAGGGTTTCACCATGTTGGCCAGGTTGGTCTTGAACTCCTGACCTCAGGTGATCCTCCCGCCTCGGCCTCCCGAAGTGCTGGGATTACAGGCATGAGCCACCGTGCCTGCCCTATCAGTTTCTTAAGTGACCTTCCAGGGTTATTTTATATAAGCAAATAGTGCAGATCACACACACACACACACACTTTTTTGTATATGCGCCTGGTAAAATTTCATCTTCACAGTTCTTGAGGATGCTTTCTTCACCTACTAGTTATAACTGGGTGGTGGCTCTGGATCAGGCCAGGAAGAACTTCTCCACTGGTTTTTCTTGGCCACAGTTTTCCACTTAAAGGATGTACCATTGTGTACTTAGTAGCAGTCCCCTTTTGATAGACATTTAGGTTGTCACCAGGATTTCTTACATGAGCAATGCTGCAGTGAACCTCCTTGTCCACAAGCCATCTCCTCTGTGCTGGGGTATATCTTTGGATACGTTCTTAGAGGAGGAGCCGGTGGGGAAGGTCCTATGCATGCATAGTTTTCGGAGCTCTCCCTTAATGCCCTCCATTGTGGTTGTACTCACCCTCCCACCAGCTGTGTAGGTGAGGGCCTGTTGCCCCAGAGCCCCTCCTTGTGTATTATGTGTCCCCCTTTTTTTTTTTTTCCCCAATCTGATAGTGGACAAATGACATCCCAGTGTAGGGTTTTTTTTTTTTTTCTTTCTTCCTCTTTAGTTTTTGAGATGGAGTCTCACTATGTTTCCCATGCTGGCCTCAAATTTCTGGGTTCAAGCAATCCTGCCTCAGCTTCCCACATAGCTGGGACTGCAGGTGCATGCCACCGCACCCAGCCCAGTGTAGTTTTATTTTTATTTTATTTATTTATGTTTTTGAGACGCAGTCTGGCTGTGTCGCCCAGACTGGAGTGCAGTGGCATGATCTCAGCTTACTGCAACCTCCTCCTCCTAGGTTCAAGCAATTCTCCTGCCTCCGCCTCCCAAGTAGCTGGGAATACAGGAAGGGGGCCATCACACCTGGCTAATTTTTTGTATTTTTAGTAGAGATGGGGTTTCACCATGTTGGCCAGGCTGGTCTCGAACTCCTGACCTCAGGTGATCTGCCTGCCTCGGCTTCCCAAAGTGCTGGGATTATAGGTGTGAGCCGCCACACCTGGCCCCAGTGTAGTTTTAATTTGTAGTTGGGAGTGAGCCCCATCCCATCCCCATCCTGTGCTCTCTCCCCAAGGGACCTGCTGCAGCTGGGAGGGGAGCTGTCCAGGAGGCCGGCCTGGGACTGAGCACAGGCCTGCGGCTGGCAGAGAGAAGGGTCGAGGCAGCCCTGAAGAAGCAGGCCCTGCTTCAGGCCCAGCTGGAGGAGCAGCTGCGGGACAAGGTGCTCCACGAGAAGGACCTGGCCCAGCAGCAGATGCAAAGCGACCTGGACAAGGCTCACCTCAGTGCCAGGTGGGTACCTGGTGGGTGCTGCACGAGGCAGGCATCCCTGCAGAAGGTAAAACTGGAGAGTTGGGGAGAAGGGAACATCTGTTCACTAGGAGCAGGGCCTTCCTCTGTGAGCTCAGCCAGTCTTCCCAGGCACCCCACTGAGTTTCCAAGGCACTTGCCCAGTGTATATCATAAACAGCTTAGCCTCCAATGACAGAACTTGTGGCCGGGTGCGGTGGCTCACACCTGTAATCCCAGCACTTTGGGAGGACAAGGTGGGGGATTACCTGAGGTCAGGAGCTCAAGACCAGCCTGCCCAACAGGCAAAACCCTGTCTCTACTAAAAATACAAAAACTAGCCGGGTGTGGTGGTGTGTGCCTGTAATCCCAGCTATGAGGGAGGCTGAGACAGGAGAATCGCTTGAACCCAGGATGTGGAGGTTGCAGTGAGCCAAGATCACATCATTGTATTCTGCCCTGGATAACAGAGCGAAACTCTATCTCAAAAGAAAACAACAAAAAAAGAACTTTTGCCGCTTACTCCTGCCACCTGGACAAGTCCTCAAGTGCTTTCCCATGAGATAAAGCTCATTCCCATTTCACAGATGAGAAGTGTGAGGTCTGGAGAGGAGCTGGGACTTGCTTAAGGTCACACAGCCAGGGAGGTGGATGTTAGGGTCCCTGCCTCGGGTGTGGAGAAGCATGGTGGACACAGAGCTAGTGGATTTGAGAGGCTGGGGTGGTCACGTATTCACCTCTGTTGCTCCCCCAACTCCAGAGTGACAGAGCTGAGCCTGGCAGTGAAGCGTCTTCAGAAGCAGAATCTGGAGAAGGATCAGGTCAACACGGACCTCACTGAGAAGCTTGAGGCCCTGGTGAGCTGCAGGTGCCCCTGAGATGGGGCAGGGTGGGATGGGGTACCGGCCAGATCCATGGTAGCAGGCTTAGGGCTGGGCTGCCTGGGCCACCCTCAGCGTCCCATTCACACTCAGGTTCAGCCTACACAGGTGTGCAGGCTTTGTGGGAGGCACACTCACTTCCTCCATCCCATTTCTTCCTCGAAGCAGCCCTGTAGCATAATCCTCATGACACAGATGGGGAAACTGAGGCCCAAGAGGGGAAATGCTTGTCCAGTCTCAGAGCCAGTAAGCGGGAGAGTTGGGACTTGAATTCCCATCCACGCTCTCCAGGTCCAGATCCTCCCTCTGGAATCCCAGCTGCCCATCCCCACCAATGGGACACTCACTCTCCCAGGGTACAGCCTGGTTTGGTCACCCCTCTGTGTGGGGCCTGGCCTGGGTTCTAGGTCCAGGTCTCCTCCAATTGACTGTGTGACCTGGGGCAGAACACAGCTCTTCTCTGGGCCTGGTCTGTTCAGTGAGGGTCTCGGGCCTGCTGTGGGGTCTACCAGGGGGCTGGCCTATGGACATGGCTTCAGAGGCCACCTGATCAGTGGTGGGCCAGGGAGGGAGGGAAAGGGGAGGTTTCAGATAAGTCAGAACCCCGACTACCCTTTGTCTCCCTCACCGCACTCCAGGAATCCCTGTGGCTACAGGAGCAAGCGGCCCTGGAGACAGAGGAGGGAGAGGGGCTACAGTAGAGCTTAAGGGACCTGGCACAGGTGTGAGCCCAGAGAGGTGGGAAGACAGGGCCCTGCCAGGCAGTCCTGGGCTCCCCCCTCCTCGACTTTTGGTGGCTTCGGACAGAACTGCAAATGCGTGGGGGCCTGGGACCCAGGCTGTAGCTTCTCACCACCCCTGTTAGCTCACCCGGCCTCTGCCCTGGGGAGCCCCCAGTCTCAGAAGGGAGGCACGGCCCTTTCGGAGCCCACCTGTGAACAATGCCAAATGATGTCTTCGCAATAAATGGGATGCCTCAGCGGCCAGCTGAGGACTGAGCTAGTGGAGGTGGTGAAATCAGGAAGTCTTCTTGTAAGCGGGAGCATTTGGGATGAGGCGGCCCCTAGCCTCGCCTGGGCGTCTTTGCCAGCTAACCCCGCGGTTCCTAACTCTGCGGCCTGCTGTCTCCCTCCCCTACCCTCAGGCGGTCATGTCTGAAGCTGAGAGCGGCAGCCTCTGTCCAACAGCGTCCGACGGCAGCCTGCGGGGTCTCTCGGGCCAGCGGACCCCATCTGCACCGCGGAGCTCCTCGCCGGGCTGAGGCCGTTCGCCCCGCTGAGGCCCCTCCCCTGCCTGCTCAGACTCTTCCACGCTCGCTTGCCCTGATTCTCTCCGCCCTGCAAAAGCGCCAGCTGCAGGTCCAGGTAGGAAGGGGCTTGAGCGTTCTGGGCGCAGCCAGAGGCCCAGGGGGAGGGGCTCGTGCCCTCCAGGTGGGGGCAGGGCAGGGGCGTGTCTGGGGGAGGAGTCTGAGCGCCCTGGGGTGCTCAGCCAGAGCAGCCAGAGCCCTGAGAAATAGTGTCTGAGGGTGTCAGGACCCCCAAGGAGGTGGCCGAGGGCTCTGCGGTGAAGCCAGCCCAGAAGTGGGGGTGCTTGGGCAGCTGGGGGTGGGTGCTTGTGCAGCTGGTGGAGGGAGGAGGCTGCGGCAGTGTTAGGGTCCTGGTAGAGAGGGAGACAGGTCCCTGGTCATACAGAGCCAGGACCCTGGGAAAAGGTCTAGCAAGGGAAATCACAGCCTAGGATGAGAGCTTGGGAACTAGGGGCAGAGCCAGGGTAGGGAGGAGTCTGAGAGTGGAACCAGGATGCAAGGGGGAGGAGCCTGGGAGCCCTGGGGGTGGGGTCAGAACCCGGGAGACGAGTGTGCCGGGGGCTTTGTCTGGCATCCGGCGGGCTTTGATAGGAGTCGTCCGGGACCCCAGGGAGATGAGGGTTCAGAGGGTGGTGAGGGCACAAAGGAAGGCAGCGGAAACCTGGCTCTCAGGCCTAGGCCCCTATCCTGCCCCAGGCCAGGTCCAGGCCCTGGACCCCGCCTAGCGTAGGCTAGTGTGTATCCCCGGAACCAGAAGAGAGTAGGTGGGCTCTGGAGGCCTCAAAGGACCCCCATAGACTCTGAGATCCCCGCGCCCCCGCTGGGCGCTATGAGGCAAGCCAGGACCTGCGGGGCACCCTGCAGAAGCAGCTTAGCGACAGCGAGAGTGAGCGGCGGGCCCTAGAAGAACACCGGCATGGCGCCCTGGGTCTTGTCCCGCAGGCACTGGCCAACATGGCGAAACCCCATATCTACTAAAAATAAAAAAAATTGCCCAGGCACAGTGGCTAACGCCTGTAATCCCAGCACTTTGGGAGGCCGAGGCGGGCGGATCACGAGGTCAGGAGCTTGAGACCAACGTGGCTAACACGGTGAAACCCCGTCTCTACTAAAAATATAAAAAATTAGCCGGGGGTGGTGGCGAGTGCCTGTAGTCCCAGCTACTCGGGAGGCTGAGGCAAGAGGATGGCGTGAACGCAGGAGGCGGAGGTTGCAGTGAGCCGAGATCGCACCACTGCACTCCAGCCTGGGTGATAGAGCCAGACTCCGTCTCAAAAAAAAAAAAAAAAAAAAAAAAAAAAAAAAAAAAAAATTAGCCAGGCGTGGTGGCGGGCGCCTGTATTCCCAGATACTCGGGAGGCTGAGGCAAGAGAATGGCGTGAACCGAGAAGGCGGAGCTTGCAGTGAGCAGAGATTGTGCCACTGCACTCCAGCCTGGGGGACAGAGCGAGACTCCATCTCAAAAAAAAAAAAAATCACGTCGTGAAGTTTTTTTGCACCTACCACCAGTGGGGAAAGTGGCAGCTTAGGGCAAGTCTTTGGGGTCCTAGTTGTTCCCATCTCCTCCCTCCCCTGCCGTGGCCACCATGTGCCTGTGTAGCAGGAAGCTGTGGGATCTGCAGACTCAGCTCTATCAGTCTTCCCAGAATTGAGGGGCATGGGGTGTTCTAGGGGACATTTCCTGGTCACGTGGCCTAGCAGAGCTGGTGGCACAATTGCCCGTGTGTCCCAGGAGCCTAGCCTGGCCTCTTCTACGTGGTAGGGTGCTTAGAGACCACGCCAGCACCTCCATCCGCCCCAAGTGGGCGGGCTAGGGAGAAGGTGGGCCAGGTTCTTCTGCTGGAGGGTGTGAGTGAAATGAGTCAGCTATGGGCAGGATCAGGGAAGGCTTCCTGGAGGCAGGTGCCTTGGAAGACGGGAGGATGTAGCTCATGGCTAGAGGAGTAGCCAGCCACCTTCCCTGGAGAGAGCAGCCCCAGCATCCCCTCTGCTCCCCCTCCCCTTGTCCTGAAGGGAGAAGAGCAACCTGGCCCACAGCCTGCAGGTGGCCCAGCAGCAGGCCGAGGAGCTGCCGCAGGAGCAGGAGAAGCTGCAGGCTGCCCAGGAGGAGCTGCGGCGCCAGCGGGACCGGCTGGAGGAAGAGCAGGAAGACGGCGGTGCAGAATGGCGCGCGGGTTCGCCGGGAGCTTGAGCGCAGGTGAGCAGCATCTCGCCACCCTGCCAGGGCCCTTCAAATGTGCCTCGGGTCCCCTGACAGTGCCCACCGTGGGGTTAGGGGACACCCACTGGGTCTTGGGCCTCCTACCGTCTGGACACCTCTGATGTTGGGTTTTCTAACCAGACCCATTTCAGGAAACTGGTGCTCAGGGAGGTGTCGTCACTTACCTGGAGTCAGAGAACTAGTTAAAAGGTAGAACTTGGATGATAATAACAAGAATATCTAATATTGATAATAACAAGAATATCTAATATTGATGATAATAACAAGAATACTAATATTACTGTATTCTTAGTAATATTAGTAGTAGTATTTTTAAAATTTAGTTATAATAATAATATCCTTACTAATTTCACTAAGTGCCAGATACCATTTTAAGCAATTCAGTTCTCTCATTTAACTCTATGATAACTCTGTGACATAGAAGCTGTTATCTCCATTTTGTGGATGGTAAACTGAGGCACAGAGAAGCCATGTCATTTGCCCCAGGTCACACAGCTAGTTAGCAGAAGAGCCAGGATTTGAACCCAGACATTCTGCCTTCAGAGTTAATCTCTTCACCACTGTGCTGCTTACCTCTCAGGGACGTGATCGATGATGATGTTCAGTAGACTGTGGTGGAGCATATTATTCTTGTTTCTGAAGGTCCTTGGGGACATGTGTCAGGCACTATTTTAAGCACATGCGAAGTTTGTATCCTTAAAATAGGCTGGGCACGGTGGCTCACACCTGTAATCCCAGCACTTTGGGAGGCCGAGGCAGGCAAATCGCCTGAGGTCAGGAGTTCAAGACCAGCCTGACCAACATGGGGAAACCCCATCTCTACTAAAACTACAAAAATTAGGCAGGCATGGTGGTGAACACCTGTAATCCCAGCTACTCAGGAGGCTGAGGCAAGAGAATTGCTTGAACCTGGGAGGCAGAGGTTGCAGTCAGCCAGGATCGCACCGCTGTACTCCAGACTGGGCGACAGAGCAAGACTCTGTCTCAAAAAAACAATGTCACAAGGCAAGTGTTACCTCATTTTGCAGATGTGAAAAACGGAGGCCCAGGGTCATGGAGCTAAGCGGTAGTGGGCTTGGTTGCCCTGTGGCTCAGGCCGTTTCTCTCCAAACTCCTGCCTCAGGCCTGGTCCCCGGCCCAGCATCTTGCTGGCTACAGGAGGTTCGGGGCAGGAAAGTGACATGGGCCACCCACCCACCCTTTGTCCCGCAGCCATAGACAACTAGAGCAGCTGGAAGGGAAGTGCTCAGTCCTGGCCAAGGAGCTGGTGGAGGTGAGGGAGGTGCTGAGCCGCGCCACGCTGCAACGGGACATGCTGCAGGCCGAGAAGGCCGAGGTGGCCGAGGCGCTGACCAAGGTGGGTCCCTGTTTGCTGCACAACCACAAACCTACCTCTGACCCCCAGCCCCAAGCCTTCTCACTCTGGCACAGACTGGTCCCAGTGTCAGGCAGACCTCTGAGCCTGGACACAGACTGACCCCTTCCTTCTGGATACAGGCTGATCTTTGTCACAGGCCACAGACCTCTGGACCTCTGGTCCCAGCCATAAGTGGACTGACCTCTCTTTATGGCCATATCCCTGCTCTTCTGGATGCTCCTGGGGGCAGTGCCTATAGCTCAGGGTCATCCTGAGATTCAGCTCCTGGGGTCTGAGAGTTGTGGCCACAGTGCAGAGGGTCCTTGGCGGGGGGGCCTGCCCTGTCTGCTGCAGCCTGGGCTCTGAGCAGTGCTATCCCTAGACCCTACTCAGGGGATCCTCTGAACTCTGGCCCTGCCCTGCAGCTTGAGCTATTTTTGCACAGTTCTGTGGTGTGTGGCTTTTAAATGGCTCATAAGCAGCAGGCTTTCTGCGGTGATTTTTTTTTCCATCTCACGCTGTGTCCCCTCCTTGTCTCCCCTCCCCTGTCTCCGAGGGTCCATCTCTCTGGGTCTCTTCTTGTCTCTCCTCACCTCCTCCCGACCTTTCTGCCTTTCCTCATCTCTTGGGGCCTGACCCTGCGGGCTGAGGCTGGCCGCATGGAGCTCGAGCTCTCCGTGACCAAGCTGAGGGCAGAGGAGGCCTCCCTGCAGGACTCCCTGTCCAAGCTGAGCGCCCTCAACGAGAGCCTTGCTCAGGACAAGTTGGATCTGAACTGCCTTGTCGCCCAGGTACACTATGCACCTGCGGGCCCACCTGCCTTGCCCACCTGTCCTCCCCACTCAGTGAGGCACCCTGGGCCCAGCCCTGCACCTGTCTTTGCCCCTGCCTCCCTTTCTGTCTCTGGTTCTCTGTCTATCTCTGTCTGTCTGTCTATCCTCTCTAGGCGTCAAAGCACAGAAGCTCCACGGGCCCTCCTCATCTCCCCCTCCCCAGTGTCCCACACACCCAAGGGCACTGTCCCTCATTCCCTGGGAGCCTCCCCTGGGCTATTGTGGCTGGTGGGTGGGTGGAGGAGGTGTCCTGGTCCTGAGAGGGACGCCCTGCTCATGAGGCCCCACTCTTTCCCGGCCCACAGCTGGAGGAACAAAAGGCCACCCTGCAGGGCTGGCAGCGGCAGGCGGAACAGGAGGCCACAGTGGCCCGGGAAGAGCAGGAGTGGCTGGAGGAGCTGCGGTTGGAGCAGGAGGTGGCGCGGCAGGGCCTGGAGGGCTCCCTATGATAGGCGGAGCAGGCCCAGGAGGCGCTGGAGCAACAGCTCCCCACGCTGCACCATGAGCTCAGCTGGCTGCAGGAGCAGCTAGCACAGGTGGGCCAAACTGTGTGTGGGGTGGTCTGGAGAGCATGTGGGGCAGGCCGGGCTCACAGCCCCCTGCATCCAGTCCTGGGTTAAGTCACAGGCACTGGAGCCTGCTTCTGGGTTAAATCCAGTCCCACTTCTCCTAGCTGGGGACCTTGGACAAGCTGCCCAACCTCCCATACCTCAGTTGCCCCATTTATAACATGGGGCTAGCCAGGTGCAGTGGCTCACGCCTATAATCCCAGCAGCTGGGGAAGCCGAGGCGGGTAGATCACCTGAGGTCTGGAGATCAAGACCATCCTGGCTAACATGGTGAAACCCTATCTCTACAAAAAATTAGCTGGGTGTGGTGGCACGCGCCTGTAGTCCCAGTGACTTGGGAGGTTGAGGCAGGAGAATCGCTTGAACCCAAGAGGCAGAGGTTGCAGTGAGCCAAGATCGTGCCACTGCACTCCAGCCTGGGCAACAGAGCAAGATTCCATCTCAAAAATACTACTACTACTAATAATGATACAGATTAATAATAGGTCAAGACTTTTTAGAATTGGAATCTTAGACTTTTGGGAACATCACATCTGGAAGAGACCTTAATGTTTCAGGGATCCAGGGACCTTCATGCAAGGTCTATCCTGGAGCGCCTGGGTTTCTCGGAGGAGCCTCTAGAGGATGGGGCAGGGGGTGTAGGAAGCGGGGTGCAGGTCTCCATCTTGAGGCCTGCTGAGCAGCTGCACTTGGTTCTGTTTTGTATATTCAGCTTCTCTGCAAGTTTAGAGTAATACAAGGGTTCTGTTACTCCCAAAGCTGAGTGAGGGCCCTCGTTTTTCTTTTCTTTTTTTTTTTTGACAGTCTTGCTCTGTTGCCCAGGCTGGAGTGCAGTGGCACGATCTGGGCTCACTGCAACCTCCACCTCCGGGGTTTAAGCTGTTCGCCTGCCTCAGCATCCCAAGTAGCAGGGACTACAGGCGTGCACCACCATGCCTGGCTAATTTTTGTATTTTTAGTAGAGACAGGGTTTCACCACGTTGGCCAGGCTGGTCTTGAACTCTTGCCCTCAAGTGATCCACCTGCCAAAGTGCTGGGATTATAGGCGTGAGCCACCGTGTCCGGCCGGGCCCTGGTTTTTGTACACACGTGCATTGCAGATCTAGAGAAGGTCCTGACTTGCCCAAGTACATATAGCACATCAAGGCAGACCCTGGGCTCCAACCCAGGCCTTCTGCCAGGACTGGGTTAGGCCCAGAGTTGGGGTGCTGCATGATGAACAAGCTGGGGGATGCTGGGAGTGCTGCTCAGTCTCTGGGTGGGAGCCAACTCTCCTGGCAGCTGAGCGGGCGGGAGCAGGAGCTGGAGCAGGCCCGGTGGGAGGCCCAGTGGCAGGTGGAGGCGCTGGAGGGAGTGGCCCAAGAGAAGGAGGCGCTAGCCAAGGAGCACGCTGGCCTGGCTGTGCAGCTGGCGGCTGCGGAGCTTGAAAGCAGGACCATGTCACAGGAGGCCACACACCTGCAGTAAGGCCTTGGGCTCTGCCCAACCCGCCCTGGGCGGTCCTCCTGGGGCCACACCATGACCAGCCTCACCCACGCATGGGCCCCCAGGGGCAGTTACTAAGGAGTCTGGCTTGCCAACTCGTCCTAGCTGTGGCTCAGGCTTCCCCAGGGAGTGTGGGCCTGGCCAGGCAGGTAGATTGGCACTTGGCCCATGCCTGGCCACTCCCTGAGATCCACAGTTTCCTGGGGCCAGGGAGGCTGAGTCCCAGGGCCTCAGGGACTGTATGTGCTGCAGCTTGGAGAAGGAAGCCCTGGAGGGCAGCCTGTTTGAGGTGCAACGGCAGCTGGCCCAGCTTGAGGCCCGCCGGGAGCAGCTGGAAGCCGAGGGGCAGGCCCTGCTGCTGGCCAAGGAGACCCTGACTGGTATGAGGGGCTGGGGACTTCAGGGGAACACCAGGTTCCAGACCAAACTGCAACCTCCCAAGGTCTGGGGTCTCACAGAAGTTGGGAGCACTGGAGTAGGAGTCTGGCTGGCCTGGGTTCCAGTCCTGTGCCACCACTTAGATCTCACCTTCCCTTGAGCAAGCCCCTTTCCTCTCTGGGCTGCAGATTTCTCATCTGATGATTAGAGGTGGCAATGCCCACCTTCTAAGCCTGTTGCCAGGATGACATGGGAAAAGTGTGTAAGGCCATGGCACGGTGCCTGGCTGAGTCAACAGTAACTGCTGTTCATCTGTCATCAGGCCTGTTAGCCTGAGTTCTCTGTGGTTTTCAGATGACTCTCTTGGCCCCAGAATCCCAGCCCCACTTCCCTGCACCGTTCCCATCCAGTCTCTGAACTCAGGGCTTCTTTCTGCTCACCTAACATTAACTAAGCACCTACTTGGGCCATGGAAATTAATTTTCCTGTCCATGTACACCTGAGCCAGACAGAACCAGGAAGGGAAATGCTGGTGGGTTTCCAACCCGGGAGATGGTTTTTAGATGATGGCTATACCATTTCCATTCCCTGTAGTCATTTCCATTAATACTGATAGTTAACGCTTGACAGGTATGTTCATGTCAGTCATTAAAGGAGATGCTTTATGTGTAGCTGTGCAGCTGTGGGAAGTTGCTGCTGATCTCCTCTGAGCCTCCGTTTCATCATCTGTTAAATGGGGATGAGGATAAACTACACAGGCATGTTATGAAGACAAAATGAGGTTATGTCTACAATACTTAGCTGGGTGCTTGACGCATAGTAAGTGCTCAGTCAGGAATAGGGGTTTTTGTTTGTTTGTTTTTGTTTATTTTGAGATGGAGTTTCACTCTTGTTGCCCAGGCTGGAGTGCAGTGGTGCGATTTTGGCTCACCTCAACCTCCGCCTCCCAGGTTCAAGCGATTCTCCTGCCTCAGCCTCCCAAGTAGCTGGGATTACAGGCACGCGCCACCATGCCTGGCTAATTTTGTATTTTTAGTAGAGATGGGGTTTCACCATGTTGGTCAAGCTGGTCTCGAACTCTCGACCTCAGGTGATCTGCCCGCTTCGACCTCCAAAAGTGCTGGGATTACAGGCATGAGCCACCGTGCCAAGCCTGTTTGTTTTTTTTTTTTTTTTTGAGACGGAGTCTCGCTCTGTCACCCAGGCTGGAGTGCAGTGGCGCGATCTCGGCTCACTGCAAGCTCCGCCTCCCGGGTTCGTGCCATTCTCCTGCCTCAGCCTCCCGCGTAGCTGGGACTACATACGTCCGCCACCACGCCCAGCTCATTGTTGTATTTTTAGTAGAGACAGGGTTTCACCATGTTGGCCAGGCTGGTCTTGAACTCCTGACCTAAGGTGATCCACCTGCCCCAGCTTCCCAAAGTGCTGGGATTACAGGCGTGAGTCATGGCACCTGGCCTAGGGTTATTATATGTTTGACATCCATCCCATTTGGGAGGCCTTCTCATCAGTCATTTTATGCCTTTAATGCCACTCTAGGTAGGCAGGAAAGGGGTCAGGGCCAGTGGGCCCATGTGGCAGATAGGGAAACTGAGGCCCAGAGAGGGCAAGCCACTTCTTCAAGAGGACCCAAACTAGGTGCCAGGCAGGCCCTCTGCCTCTGGGATTTTGCCCATGTGGCTCACCTGGCCTAAGTCTGCTGGCCCAAGGAAAAGTTTCAACCCAACCCTGCCCTTTCCCCCATTCCTCTCGTGCAGGGGAGTTGGCGGGCCTGCGGCAGCAAATAATAGCTACACAGGAGAAAGCCAGTCTAGACAAGGAGCTGATGGCCCAGAAGCTGGTGCAGGCTGAGTGGGAGGCCCAGGCCTCTCTGTGGGAGCAGCAGGCAGCCCACGAGGAGGACTTCCAGCGACTCCAGCATGAAAAGGTTCAGGCAGCTGGGGAGGGGTGGGCAGGACTCTGAGCCAGTGTCTCATCATCGTTCTTGCTCTGCCTCGGTCTCTACATCTGTGAAATGGGACTTCCTGTCTGTTGTGGAGGCCCTGGGGACAGCTGGGAGGACTGGGGGTGTGGTGGGGAGGTTGTGGTCCTTATTAGACATGCAGATTCCCAGGTCCCAAATCTGGTCCAGCCCTGGTAATCCTGATGCAGAGGGTCCACAACTACATTTGAGAAATACTGACCTAATGTACAGCAGGAAAGCACTTTCATTTGCTAAGAAGTACTGTTTGCATATGAAGGGCCACTCAGACCTGAGCATATAGAAAGGCAAGGGGCCAGGGAAGTTACTAGAACACTGACTCTGGGGTTGTATTGCCTGGGTTTGAATCAAATCTTGGTCACTTACTGGTGATGCTACCCAAGGTGTCTCTGCCTTCATTTCCCCACCTGTAGAAATAGGGATAGGATAGTGGAAGGTATTGAGGACGAGCTGAGACCATCTGCATAGAGGGCTTAGCATAGTGACTGGTACTTAGCAAATGCTCCATAAGTTATGATTGCTGGCACTGGCAAGCTCTCCACAGTGGCCCTCAGGACAGGGGCCCTCGGCCACCAAATCCTAGACAGGGCTGCCTCTGACAGAGGTGCAGGCTATGACTACATGGCTCCAGGGCACGCCACTCACCCTGCAGTCCCCATGGCCTTGGGTGGTTGTTATCACGCTTCTCCAGCAGGGGGCGGTAAAGCTCTTTCCAAAAGTGCTGGGATTCCAGGCATGAGCTACGGTGAAGCTCTTAAAGAAGGGGCGGCTTGGCCGGGCGTGCTGACTCATGCCTGTAATCCCAGCACTTTGGGAGGCCGAGGTGGGCGGATCACGAGGTCAGGAGATCGAGACCATCCTGGCTAACACAGTGAAACCCCATCTCTACTAAAATCACAAAAAATAAGCTGGGCGTGGTGGGAGGCGCCTGTAGTCGCAGATACTCGGGAGGGTAAGGCAGAAGAATCGCTTGAACCTGGGAGGCAGAGGTTGCAGTGGGCCAAAATCACGCCACTGCACTCCAGCCTGGGTGACAGAGCGAGACTTCATCTAAAAAAAAAAAAAAAAAAAGAAGGGACAGCTCTGTCTGCTTCTCACAGAGTTGCTAGGGGCAAGTGCTGAGGCAGGCACCTGCCCTCAGGCTCCCCGGGTGGGCTGCTATTTGCCTGTGGGCTCTGCCTTCCCCGCTTTTCCAGTCCCCAGGGATCTGAACTCCTGTGACCTCCCCCTTGCTCTTCTTGCCCTTTGCATCGCCTGGCTTGGCCTCATTAATGTCCCCAGATCTGTGTTCTTCTCTCCAGCTCCTCTGGCAACCCCTGGCCCCCTTCATTCCTCACAGCCAGTCCTAACTCCCCTCCATCCCAACCCCAATCCCTGTTCCACAGCTGTCGGAACATCCCCTAAGCTAAAAATCAGATTGCTCCTTGTCACCTTGGCTCGAGTCCTCTCTCCCACTCCCTTCACTGTCCTTAGAATCCCCATGGCCCACGCAGCCTGTCCTGGCCCCACCCCTGCCTGGGGCTCTGGCACTGTGACTCATGGTGTCCCATTTCCCTCTGCGCCCTGCATCCTCTAGGCCTTTCCGGGGGCTGTGCTCTTGGCCTGGGGTTGTCTTTTCTCTCTTTACCTGGCTGACAGTTACTTGTCCCTCCTCAGGGGATCATGTTCGGACCTCCAGGCCAGCCCATTGCTGCTCCTTGGCACTTTCACGGCCCTGGCATGTCCCCGTCATAGCCCTCATCACTCCCTTGTATTTACCTAGTCACTCTCCCTGTCCCTGAGGGTATGGAGGCCAGATGGTCTTGCTGCCCTGATGTTTTGGGGGGTCTGCCTGGGCCCCTCCTGGTGTGTCACACGCATCTGGTCCTGGCCCCCTAGGAGGCAGCACGGCAGGAGTTGGAGGCCGAGCGGGCCCAGCTGCAGAGTCAGCTGCAGCGTGAGCAGGAGGAGCTGCTGGCCTGGCTGGAGGCTGAGAAGGAAGAACTGAGTGAGGAGATTGCTGTCCTGCAGCAGGAGTGCGACGAAGGCCTCCTCCTGGCCGAGAGCAAGAAGCAGCAGGTTCGTGAACCCTGGCGTGGCCTCTGCTGCTCTCTGAGCTGTTCCCGTTCTGGGGCCGGGCCCCGCTCTGCCACCTGGCAGCTTGGAGCCCTGGGGCAGGCCACTGCCCTCTTGGGGGCCTCAGTTTTCTCACCTGTAGGACGGGAGGATTAGAAGGGGGTTCGTGAGGCTTTGCTGTGCTCCATGCCTGGCACACAGTGAGCACTTACTGAGTGACAGTGACAGTCATGACACCAGGAAAGCTGTTCCGTATTCTCCCACGCCTCATCCCACCCCAGGCCGGGCATGGATCCTCATGGCTGCCTTCTGAGCAGTCCCCACGATGCTCACAGGCATCAGCTGACCCATCCCCCCAAATAACAAATCCCTAACTTTCCTATAATGTAATGGAGACAGGGAAGACTGTGCCCATCTCCTCTCCTCACCAGCTGTGTACCTGGGCGAGTCACTTTACCTCCTTGAGCCTCAGTTTCCTCATCTGTAAAATGGGTAGAAAGAAAGACTCTGCAGTCAGGGTGCTGTGGCGGATTAGTGAGCTCTAAGAGTGGTGTCCACGTCTGGGATTCTTGTGACTGCCATTGTGCCCTTTTGCAGGGCTGCACGTCTGCCCTGGGTCCACCTGCGGTGGCACACTCAGGCTTCTAAGCCCCCAGTGGGCACATTTCCCAGGCAGGAAGAAGCCTGAGCGTGCCCCCAGGACCAGCCCATCCCCCAAGCCCTTTGTCCCCTGCCCCTGCCCAGGCCTTGTCTCTGAAGGAGTCTGAGAAGACGGCGCTGTCAGAGAAGTTGATGGGTACACGGCACAGCCTGGCCACCATCTCCCTGGAGATGGAGCAGCAGAAATGAGATGCCCAGACCCAGCAGGAGCAGGACCGGGTAGGCCTGCAGTCGCAGGGAGGCTTGCGGAGCAGGAGCGCCCTCTCTCCGCCGAGCTATCCCGCGGCTTCCAGCATCCCACCTGGCGGACTCCTCTTCCTCTCTTCTCCTACTCTGGGTCTTCTATCCTGGTGTTCCTTGAATGCCTATCTTCCTTTTGTGCCTCGGAACCTCTCACGCCTGCCACAACTTACTCTTTTCCTTGGTGGTTCTGAACTTTAAATAAGGTAATGCATGTAAGAGTGCCATAAATGCTCAATAATTGTCATCTGTTATTATTTTCATCAGTAACATCATCTGAATCATCAGTATTGTCTATTTTTAACAGCTGCATTTTTCATTGTCTGAATATAGTCACATACATTTGACCATTTTATAATTATTGAATAATAAATTCGTTCTGCTATTTTACAATTAAAAATAATGCTGCAGAGAGCATTTTTGCACATGTATCTTGGCAGATGTAGGCCAGAGGCTCTTGTTTTATCCATCCTGTGGCCAACCTATCAATGTATACACGTTTAATGAGATTTTTCCAGCAATCAAAGCCTTCAGAGAAAATGTCCCTAGCTCTTTACTACATCAGATCAAGGACTCTGGATAATTGGTATAACATCCTGGAATAGCTGAAACAGAGATATTATTCTCTGCTGTCCTGTTGTCTTTGTCTTTTCACGTCTTAATAAAAGTGCTGGTGCCAAGAGTCCAACTATGTCAGTGTTCTCCTGCTGTCGTTGCCTGTGTGGGTCTTCTCCCAAACCCAAATTTCCTCCAGCGGCTTCACTGAAAAAGAGGAGGGGGCTGCGGAGGGTGGGGCGGGGAGCGGAGGAGGAAATAAACTGAATAGGGAGGAAGCTGAGGAAGCTTCTCACAGGCCCGGAGAGGGTAAGGAAGGGAGTCAAAGACAGAATTTTCTTCAGCAAATAGTAAAAGGGGAAATTTGGGGATGCTAAGAGTTTTTAAACCCTTTGCTCCATCACATAAGTAATCCATGATTTTCTGTTCCACAAATCAGGACTCCTACTCCTCCCTCCCTCCCCATCCCCAATCCTGATTCCTCTTTACAAAGAATGTTGAAAAACAAGGAATTATGTATAACAGTTCCCAGTTTACTCAGGAAATTCTCAGATTATAAAGAGACATTACAAATCAACAAGTGAAGAGAAGCACCTTGGTGGTTCCAACATAGTATGGCCATCGTTTTATACTCAAAATATAGAAAGACAACCTCAGAAAACGAAAACTTTTGGAATTGAATAAATCAAGTTTATCATTAAAATGCAAAGAAAAAAACTCTCCAAATGTTGCTGATCTTCTGTTTTAAACTACTGTTAGACTGGGGAACCAGAGAGCAGGGGAATCCGCCAAAGAGTTTTGGATGAAAATTAATCACCCCTGTCTACCATAGTCACACCCCAATGCCCTTGAAACCCAATCCTTCGGAAGGAGTGTCCGAGAGGTATAAAGCAAAACTGAAAACACAGTTCCCAAATTCCAGAGTTCGTTTTCTCTCATTAAAAATATAAATATCAGGCTAACACATGTTGACACACAATAACAGGGACACAGAATCCCTCCTGGAAGACCGACGGGCCCACGGACCCCACGGGTGCCACGGTGGTTGACGAGGTTAAGTAACTTGGTTCAGGGTGTCTGGGCACACCTCTGCATGAGACTCTGTCTCTGCTGCTCCTCTCATCTCTATGCCGATTCCTACCCACAATCCTCCCTTTTCCTTGGGCCCCCGACACCTTTCCGACCAACAGTCTCCCCAGCCCCGTAGCTTCTCTCTTTCAGACCTTTACATCTTGATCCTCACTCCATAGTGAGATGTGGCCTTTCAGCAAATAAATTGATGTGCTCAGGGAGACTGAAAGAAAGGCGTAAACCAGGAAGGCGTAAACCAGGATTAGTGCTGCAGGGTCAGAGCTAATGACACAAGCTTCTCTCCTCAGGCCTATTCATTTGAGA
The DNA here is from genome assembly GCF_029281585.2 of Gorilla gorilla gorilla. Classification (NCBI taxonomy): domain Eukaryota; kingdom Metazoa; phylum Chordata; class Mammalia; order Primates; family Hominidae; genus Gorilla; species Gorilla gorilla. Next base: position 218,430,899 of record NC_073224.2, read on the forward strand.
TGCATCTCAGGCACTTAGGCACAGCAGTGCTAAGTTAGTACCAATTATATACATGCACACATAAATATATAAAAGCATATAAATATTACATATGTAAATATAAATTGTACCAATAAAATCAACATCAAGCTTGTTTTTAATCATTCACTCAAAATACATTGAACAGCTACTGTGCAAAGTCTTGGGACTGCTTAGAAACTTAAGACAAAAATATTGGGCCTGTAGTCCCAGGTGAAGCCTAGGCAGGAGGATGGCTTGAATTAAGGAGTCCAAGTCCAGCCTGGGCAGCATAGTGAGACTCAGTCTTTTTTTTTTTTTTGAGATGGAGTCTCTGTCGCCCAGGCTGGAGTGCAGTGGCACAATTTTGGCTCACTGCAACTTCCACCTCCCAGGTTCAAGCGATTCTCCTGCCTTAGCCTCCTGAGTACCTGGGATTACAGGCGCGTGCCACCACACCTGGCTAATTTTGTATTTTTAGTAGAGATGGGGTTTCACCATGTTGGCCAGGCTGGTCTCGAACTCCTGACCTCAAGTGATCCACCCACCTTGGCCTCCCAAAGTGTTGGGATTACAGGCATGAGCCACCGTGCCCGGCCGAGACTCAGTCTTTAAAATAATGAAGTAAAATAAAAACATAAACCTCAAACAAAAAGATAAACTATGATTTCAATCATTGTGAAGCTCTTGATCTAGTAGATGAGATATATATATACATATACCAAAAATACTATAATTTCAGAGAAGTGCTATAGAGTCTAATGTTTAACAACTTCTGGCATTTGACTGATGGTGTTTAAAGCTCTTCCCACATTTTCCAGGGGTATAAATCGAGGCAAGTTATTTGGTATTTACTGCATTTTGGCTTCTTCATATGCAAGGGGGTTATGATAATAATACCTACCCCATGAGGACGGTATGAGGACGGTATGAGGACTAAACAAAATCGTGTATGTATAGCCTCGGCCAATGCCCATAGACACTGAGTACTCAACTAGGTGTTAGCTAGTAGATTTTAAATTTGCATTTATTCGTATAGTTTTTAAGGTAAAATTTACAGTCATTGAAATGTTAACTGTAATGTTTTTTGACAAATGAATGCACTTATATAACTCATATCCCTATCAAGACAGAGACCATTTTTACCACCCAGAAATTTCTCTCATGTAACTTCCCAGTCAATCCCCTGCCAGAGGGAACCACTGTTATGATTTTTTCAGCACAGATTAATTTTCCCCTTTGTAGAATTTCAAATAAATGGGAAGGTATGTGCTCTTTTGTGTCATTTATCTTCACAGACTTTAAAATAAAAAAGTTACAATTTTAAACCTTTTGGGCATTTAGTAAAAATCTCCTTCCCACCAGTAGCCACCAGTCACCAGTCTTCATTTCTCTCTCTCTCTCTCTCTTTGAGACAAGATCTTGCTCTGTCATCCAGGCTGGAGTGCAGTGGCATGATCATGGCTCACTGCAGCCTCAACCTTCTGAGCTCAAGCAATCCTCCCACCTCAGCCTCCCAAATAGCTGGGACTACAGGTGCCCGCCACCACGCCTGGCTAATTTTGCTTGTATTTTATGTAGAGACAGGGTCTCACCAAGTTGCCCAGGTTAGTCTCAAACTCCTGAGCTCAAATGATCTGCGGGCCTTGGCCTCCCAAAGTGCTTGGATTACAGGTATGAGCCACTGTGCCTGGTTCAGTCTTCCTCTCTTGAAGCAACCAATGTTATTAGTTTTATGTGGGCCATCCCATGGCTTATCATTATTAATTCAGGTGTTTATACAAGGTTCTTTGAGAACTCAGTTTTAAAGGTTACCCAAAGCATCCTATGACAACTCAGCCTAAAACAATATAAAATCAGTTTTAATATAACTGAAGTTCCTACATTCTGACTCCAACTGTCAGATTGTGACATTTTATCTTTCTCTGACTTTATGCCAAATTTACTTCAACTTCTAGCATCTATCATTCTCATTTATGAACAAATATGTATTTAACAAATGTGGAAATACAAATCATGAGCCAAACAAAACCAAATCCTGGGCTTACGTAGCCGATAGTAAAAAAAATCACCAAAATAACCACCCAATTACAGTTTCATGCAATGTGATAGGAGTAAGGGACCACCATAGGGAGGTCAGAAGGTGCTTTTCAGAGGTGGAGACTACAGCTGTTCTCAGAAGAATAGGGGTTAGAAGAAACTTCCAGGCACAGAGCAAAGCATGAGCAAAAGCTCTGTGGAGGCCAGGAAGCTGGTAAATAGGGAATAAAAGAGGCCAGTTTGGCTGGAGCAGAGGGAGCAGAATGGAATTGGTCTGAGTAGTGAGAAGAGATGAAGAAGTGGGCAAGGCGCCTGGCCATTCGGGGCTTGGTTAGTTAGGAGGTTTTGTCTAAGAGAATGGGAAGGTGTTTAAGTGCTTTAGGCTGGGAAGTGACACGGTCACATATTTTGGAAATGCCACTCTGCCTGTTGTGTTGAGATTAGAGAGGCGATAAAGGGGATATGGGTAAACCACAAGAAGACTAGGTCAGTCGTCCCTCGACCCTCACTCCCCAGGTGAAGGTAGCCTAGACTAGGGTGTTGATGGAGGAGATAGAAGAGGACAGATTCAAGGAAAATTTGGAAGGTAAAAACCAGTAGGATTTGCTGACGGATGGAGTATACGAGGGGAGAGGTAGATTATCAGGGATGTATCTTAGTTTTCTTGTACAAGATAGATTCAGTTGCAATGAAATTGTTAATTGAAATTGACTTTAAATAATGGCATGACCTAAAGTTATGCAAACATTTGCCTTAGATAAAATATCAAGTTTTCAAAGTTTTTAGCTGGGTGGACGGCATGGCTTTACTTCCTATTTCTTGGTATTCTAATCCTGTTGAAAAAAAAGTTTTTCTTTTTCTCAAAGGCTTATTTCAGTGGAAGCCCATCTGCAAAATCTCTTATAAATTTAAATTAGAAAATAACTACAAGTGCCATTGACACGTTGGTTATTGTTTTTGCGAGTGACCTAAGGCCACCTCTGGGGGAGCTGGGGGCTCTTCTGAAGCCTGCCCGACTGCACCGCGTGCCCGTGCCTGGAAGTCAGACTCGGGGGCGGTGCGGCAGCGCGAGGCCTGCAGGCCTAAGCGCGGGGTCACTCCGGGCCCCCGAGGGGGTGTGTCTCCTGTCTCTTTAAACTGGCAGGGGCCGTTCAAGTGGCCGGGGAAACCAGCGATTTGGAGGGTCGAGGGCTGGTGCTTTGAAAGACAGGCGGAGGGGAGAGAGGGATTTCCCCGTCCCCGCTGCACTCGGTCCTTCCCCTGGGTTACTCCTTTTCTCGGCCTGCGCGGCCCCTAACCTGCTCGAACCCGTTGTGCAGAAGAGGCCGCCGGGTCCCTTTAAGGCCCCGCCGCGCCTGCGCCTTGGGTTCTCCTGACACGCCGATCGGGACCCTGAGGAGCCAGTGGGCCGCAGGCGCAGGCGAGGAGCTGGGTGGCGGTTGAGACAGCGGAGGTACTGGGAGGCGTAGGTGAGGGTCGCGAAGCTGCCTAAGCTTCTGAGCGAGCGCGGTGCTTTTGGGAACGCGGGACGGGCGACCTGCGGCGCCAGGAGCTGGGCCGAGGCGCGGCGGCGCGGCTGCCGGCTGCCCTCTGAATGGGAAGTTACGCGAAGTCCACCCAGCGTTTCTCAGGTGAGGGCGCCGCGCCAGGCTGGGCGGGCGGTGAATCCGGGACCCGCGGGCGCACACCTGGGTCGAGGCGCGGCCGTCGCAAGTTTTGTTGCGCGAGCGCGGGGGCGGGTGGGGGGTGGGGGGTGTGGGGGGTCGTGCACCGCCGGGGCCTGAGTTCCCCGCGCTGGATTCTTCGCCTGCCGCTGCCGCCCGCAGCCCAACTCTCGTGGGCGCTGGGGAAGAAACTCGCTGGCGGCTGTTCTGTGGCATCCCAGGGGGTGGAGGGACGGAGCAGCTTCGGGGGCACGTCCTCCTATATCCTGTAGAGGACACTGACTCCGCACCCCACCCTCCAGGCCAGAAATCCGTTCCCTCTGCGGACCTGAGAGGGGAGCGCGCTCGCGCCCCTGACTTGCAAAGTTGGGGTCTTTACTGGCCTCCGGGCTTCTGCTCCTGGCGGTGTCTCCAGGCTGGTGATGGGCAAGCCAGGTGTGCCAGGTCCAGGATGCACATGAGGAGCGTTTGTAGCCATCACTGAATCACCTCCTGACTAGCGGGGCAAGCCTCAAATGAACCGCAGGATTTCGGCTAGGTTGGATTGTGGGGTTGCTGTTTGCACTCCGAGGAGTTGCTGTGGTTTCCCTGTGTCTGTCTGGCTGGCTGGCTGGCTTCTTAGATCATCTTATGTGGCGTCCTTTCACCGAAGAGTTAACCAAGACGTTTGGCCTGGTTTCCTTGCTTTCCTCCTGTCTTTTGCTGCTAGAGCTGCTTTCGAAAAGAAGTCTTTTCTGGCAGTGGTACCTTTTCTTTGGGTTACGGTGTTGTTCATCCTTTCTTTGCCAAAAGAATGAATCCCAGTGCGTCACGAAGTTAAAGAAAAGATCTGCTGGTAGTGTTTAATCTTTGTTCTGAGCTGATATGCGTTAGTAGCTTTCTTTTTGTTTTTAAATTTTATTAGTAAAATTTCACTAGTGAACCAGAAGCTATTTTTTTCTATTCTGAAATGCTAGCTTTAAGATTTCTGAGAACTTTGCGTCAAAGAAATCTTGGAAAAGTTACTGAAGTATACAAAAGTTCACAATTTTAAATGTGCAGGTGGCCCGGGCGCAGTAGATCACACCTGTAATCCCAGCACTTTGGGACGCCAAGGTGGGTAGATCACTTGAGCCCAGGATTTCCAGACCAGCCTGGGCAATGTGGCAAAACCCTTTCTCTACCAAAATTACAAAAGTTAGCTGTGTGTGGTGGTGTGTGCCTGTAGTCCCAGCTACCCGGTAGGCGGAGGTGGGAGGATCACCAGAGCCCGGGAGGTTGAGATTGCAGTGAGCCGTCATCATGGCAGTACACTCCGACCTGGATGGCAGAGTGAGACCCTGTCTCAAAAAAAAACAAAAAAACAAAAAAACAAAGTAATGAATTTTGACCAAGTGAACCACCACAGGTCAAGAAATTGAACATTACTAGTCTGGGGTATATTTGTAGGAGTGGCATTGTTGGTTTTAGAGGTATATGAATAATAAAACTTTAGTATTACATATTGTTGAACATTTTCCCAAAGTAGTTGTACCATTTAGCAGGGATATGCTGGTTACCCCACATCCTCGCTGATGCCTGTCAGTCAAAAATTATTTTGCCATTCTAGTAGGGATGCAGTAATATATCAGTGTGGTTTCATTGAGATTGGGTATCTTTTATTGCCATTTATATGTCCTCTTTTGTGAAGTGCCTGTTAAATCTTTTTATCCAGTTTTCATTGATATGCTTGTTTTCCTGATGATTTGTAATACTTTATTCTGGATATGCCTCCTTTCTAGGATTTATATGTATTGCATTTCCGTTTTTTCAGTCTGTAGCTTGCGTTTTCACTCTTTTATGGTGTTTTTTCATGAAGGGAGATTCTCTGTTTTTTTTTCTTTTTGAAACAGGATCTCACTCCATTGCCCAGGCTGGAGTGCAGTGGCACAATCACAGCTCACCGCAACCTTGACCTCACAAGGCTCAGGTGATCCCCCTGCCTCAGCCCCCAAGTAGCTGGGACCTACAGGGGAGTACCACCACACTCAGCTGTTTTCTGTATTTTTAGTAGAGATGGGTTTTGCCACATTGCATAGGCTGGTCTGGAATTCCTAGGCTCAAGTGATACACCTGCCTCGGCCTCCCAAAGGATTGGGATTACAGGCATGAGCCACTGCACCCGGCCTGAGATTCTTAATTTGAATGAAATTATACTTTATCAATCTTTTCCTTTATGGTTACTGCTTTTTGTGTCCTGTTTAAGAAATCAATGCCTAACCTAAGAGTATGAACACATTTTTCTGTGTTAACCTTATAACAATTTTATTTCAGTTTTTGCATTTTTTTATTTTCAGACAGGGCCTCACTCTATTGCCCAGGCTAGAGTGTGGTGGCAGGATCTCAGCTCACTCAACCTCCATCTGCTGGCTCAAGTGATCCTCCCACCTCAGCCTCCTGAGTAGCTGCGACTATAGGCATGTGCCACCATGCCTGGCTAATTTTCGTAATTTTTGTAGAGATGGGGATTCAACATGTTTCCCAGGTTGGTCTCGAACTCTTGGGCTCAAGTAATCTGCCCGCTTCAGCCTCCCAGAGTGCTGGAATTACAGGTGTGAGCCACCCACCTGGCTATGATTCACTTTTTGCTACATGGATGTGTCTGCTTGATCCAGCACCATTTATTGAAAAGACCATCCTTTTCCTTCTGCACCATGTGGCACTTTTCTTCATAAATCCAATGACTGTATGGTCATCTGATTTATGAAATTAGTGTGGGTCTGTTTCTGTTTCTGGACCAACCTGGGTAACATAGTGAGATCCTGTCTCTACAAAAAATAAAAATAATAAATAAATGAATAAAATTTAAAAAATAAGTGCGTAGAGCAGATGGAGTCATAGGTGATAATTTATAAATGATTGTCAGTTTCTTGGCTACATATGGGTGTTGGTAATTCAGATGTGTTGGGCGTTCAGGCAAAATGTATTAAGTGAATTATATGGTGTTCAGAATGATTGCTAGAGGTTCATTGTGACTTGAATTAGATGTTATTTGAGCCTCACAGAGCTGCAGTTTTGACTCTTTTATTTGTTTGTCTTTTTAAAATTTTTACAATCTTCCTGTCAAGGCAGTAACTCTTATACTTAATTGTTCTTAGGTATACTTAATTACCAGAAAAGCTTTATGGATCATCCCTAAATAAGTGTTAAGCCATTTAAAGGGCTCACGTGATGTGATGTAAACAATAGTATTCTACATAATAGTTTTAGGACTACATCACATAATTTTTTTTTTCTTGAGACAGTGTCTCGCTCTGTTGCCCAGGCTGGAGTGCAGTGGTATGATCATGGCTCTCTGCAGCCTTGACCTCTTAGGCTCAAGCAGTCCTCCCACCTCAGCCTCCTTAGTAGCTGGGTCTACAGGCAGGCACCCCAGGATTAGAGGTAAATGGCACAGGCCTTGAAATCTCCAACTGCTCTGACTCCAGGTTGGTGCACTTCAATGCCAAGTACTAACCACACAATTACAGGATGCCACCAAAACCTTGATATGGGGCTGCTGCATCCTAATTAAAAAAAAGTTAATAGACATTATTTTTTAGAACAGTTCTAGGTTTACAGAAAACTTGAGTGGATAGTACAGAGAGTTCTCCTAGGCTCCCCTGTCCTCCAGCACACAATTTTCCCTATTAGTATGTTGTATTAGTGTGGTCCATTGGTTACAATTGATGAACCACTGTTGATACGTCATTATCAACTAAAGTCCATAGTTTACATTAGAGTTCATTCTTTGAGTTTCACAGATTATGGGTTTTGGCAATTACATAATGTCCTAAATCCCCAATACAGCGTCATGCAAAAGAGATTCACTGCTGAAAATTTCCTGTGCTTCACCATGTCGTGTGTCCTCCTCTCCTCCACCCCTGACAACCACTCATCATTTTACTGCTTCTATCTTTTTGACTTTCCAAGAATGTCCTAGAGTTGGAATGGTACGGTATGTGGGTTTCCAGACTGGCTTCTTTCTAGCATTATGTACTTTAAGTTCCTCCATGTCTTTTCATGGCTTGATAACTTGTTTTTTAAAATCAGTGAATCAGATTTCCTTGTATGGCTACAACAGTTTATTTATTCTTTTACTTGGTGAAAGACATCTTGGGTACTTCCAAGTTTTGGCAATGATGAATAAAATTGCTGTAAGTACTTCTGTGCAGGATTTTGAGTGAACTTAAGTTTTCCAAAGTGACTGTACCCTTTTGATTTCCACTAGGGATGGAAAGTTCTGGTTGCTTCTCATCTTTGACAGCATTTGGTGTGTTCACCTTTTTGAATTTTAGCCATTCTAAACAGCTTATCTGCCCCTACTGTGAAATGATGTGACAGACATAGAATAACACTTACAGTGATTCTAGTTCAAAATGAGGCAACATGGAAGGGATAAAGAAGTCACTGACCCAAAATAGTTTGGAAATGGAGCTGGGCAAAATCCAGCAGAAGTTTCTTAATTAGGATCGACAGCCTGGGACCGGCCCGCCGTCCTGTGGGTCTTTGCCTCTGGGCTGTCTGCTGTGCATTTCTTGAAACCATTATTATTTATCTTTTTTTCTCACACTCTTTTGGGTATGGCTTCTATTGCACTCAAAATGTTTTTGAGATTCATCCATGTTGTTTTGTGTGTCAACAGTTTGTTCCTTTAGCCATTCCATGGAATGAGTGTATCACAGTTTATTGATCCATGCTTGTATTGACAGATACTTGAATGTTTCCAGTTTTTCATATTATGAATAAAACTGCTATGAACATTCTTGTATAAATCATTTTCTGGACATATGTTTTAGTTTCTCTTGGATAAATGCTTAGGAATTACTGAGTCATAGAATAGGCAGTTGTTTGGTTCTGTAAGAATATGCCAGATATTTTCCCCAAAGTGTTTATACTATTGTACATTCCATGCATTAATGTACGAAGGTGAGAAAGCTTTTGCTCCTTCCAAAGAGGCCTGTCTATATACATGTAATTTTTTCTAACTGGAGACAGGCTGATGACTTCAGGGATATGAGCATGGGATACAGGACACCTGTCATCACCACCACCATGAAGTTGGGATTCAGGAAGGAGGTTAATCATATAAGGAATCCTGTGACCAGCATGAGCTTCTGTCAGGCCACAAAGGGCACTCAAGTGAACAGGGCATAGGGGGTCCTGGGGTCATGGTGAGAAAGTGTCTCATTGGTAAAACCTTTTCCCTTGGGGAGGTAAATAAATTCTTGGTTCCTTCTTGGTAGCCCTTGTAGATAAGGATGGTCAAATAAAATAATATTATATCTGCAGAAACTCAGATCTTGGTAAGATTTACCAGTTGGGAATCCAGTGTTAATGCCATGAAGCAGCCGCCAGTTGGGATCAAATGTGAGCCTATGGATCAAGGTGCGTACTCAAACACAGAGAGCTTTTTTGAAAGATGCCACCAGTAGTTTTTCCAGGGCAGAGATGGGTCATTTATTTCTCTCTCTAATCTAGCCCATATGCTAGCTGAGAAGGTTTCTTCATATCACTTTAAATGATGATGTCCTTGTATAACAATTTTCTAAACATTCTTTAGATAAGAATTTAATGGGCATTCTTTATTGCATTAGGCTTAAATTTCATGCATCTTAAGGTTTTATTGCAAAGTGTTGCCTTGCTTCCTTTTTAAGATGATACAATTTATAACATGCAAGTTTGCTGTCTGTCCCCTCCCTTTATGTACATATAAAATGAGCAAACATGTGGCCATGAAACTGATGGTCATAGAATTGTTTCAGTGGTTGTGAGTTCAGCAACCCAAGAGTGTCTTATCTGAAATACCACGAGGAATGCCTGGACACAGTAGACAAAGGTTGTTCAACTGGACGCCTTAGGATACACGCTACCAAAAACAAAGTAGCTGAAAAGGAACCAGAATAACAGAATATCAGAGCCAGAGGAACATTTGGAGGTAATTCAGTACCTCCTCCTTTTCAACCTACAGGGGAGATAGTGGAACAGAAGCAGAAATGGGCCTGCCTGCTGTGCCCAAAATTCACTGGAGATTATTGCGGTGAAGAATTTCATTTATGATGAAGGAGAATTAAACCCCCGTCAGTTTAAATTCAGGCAGGTTTATTGAAAAGGTGAAGAAGCGTCTTGCAGAAGCAAAGCATGGCTGAGGCTTGTGGGCTCTGTCTGGGAAAATGAGCAGCTGACAGTGGCTGATGCTGGCCCTGACTCTGGGGCCATGTGGTCTCTTGTTCCCTGAGAGCATCTCTTCTATTCTCTTGCATCTTCCCTCAGCCTGGCAGTCTCTGTGTACTCTGCAACACATAATTGAGCAAGGCTGTGCCAGCCCCAATGCCACCTGACACTTTAGGTCAAATTAGAAAGGCATGAAATAAAGTGGCCCTTTATAATACAGCTGTTGGAACAACAGTTGAAAGTACAATATCTTGACTCCTGGGTTAGTGCTTTATGCTGAACTTTCTTTTCTGAATATGAGCACAGACTTCGGAATATTAGTGTCATCTAACGTTATTAGCTAGTATTCTCCTTTTGTTTCCCCATAACATCCCCTCCTTCTTCCCACAGATCCACTGTCCACTCATTTCCATCCTGTCTCATGCCACTCGGGGCTCGTCCCTTCTAGAATGCATCCCTGGCTCCCCTGCGTGCACACTTCTAGTTAGGTTTAGCAATGGAGGGCACCTGATGGAGCCTGGAAGTGAGAGGAAGGTGAGGTCCGTATTTCTTCCCTTTCGCTCCCTGCTCTGGCACTGAGTATCTGGCAATAGCTGCATCTGTCTATTACTTCAGTGGCCACTCTTCCACAGCCCCAGTTCTCAGTGGGTCCCATAGCATTATTTACCTTTGTTCCTTTAGCTCCCATCAAGGAAGATCCAGAGACATTCTCCTCACCAAGGCGTTAAGAAATGCACAGGTGAGGGGAACAGCGGCATGCGTGTAAAGGTCCTGTGGCACCCATCCTCTGCAGGCTGGAGGTCATGGCGGGAGATGCTGCATGGATTTGCCCTCCCTGCTGTCAGTGAGAACAGGGTTCCGGAAGAGTAGAGGACAGGCCGTGGGACCTGGCCATGTAGAGACAAGGCGGGAGGGATTTCCCTGAGAGGCAGGGATATGTGGTGGTTACTAATCATTCAAATCATTGTGAGGTGTCTGGGAATGTAATGGATGGGAAATCCACTAAGAAATCAACTTACATTATACTTCGAAAAGCTCTAGTTCTGAGGACAGAGACCTGATGGAGTCACCATAGTGGGAATTTATGACCTGGCATCCGGTTCAGATACCTGGAGCTTCTTGACTGAGGGGAGATTGGATCCCTTGAGGAAGAGTGAAGCCTTCAATGCTGCCACCAGTGTATGCTGTAAATCTTCCTCCAGGCCTTCCCCAGAAGGCCCTGAAGCCATTTATGTGGGTGACTGAGGAAAGGGAAATACTCAGAGCTTCTGTGGCTTGTTGGATTCTGGCTCTGAAGAATGCTAAACTAAGGGCCCCGTGGTGGCCATGAAAATGCACTACTTGCATCTCCAGCTGCAGGGGGCCTAACGAATCAACAGCCCCAGCTGCTACACTCCGAATCAAGGACTTGATGACATTTCCCCTGGATCTGCACTAGCCCATGAGGAGGAAAGCCTATCAAGTCCTCCCAACAGAACACCCATGATGACTCATGAGGATGTCGAAGGTGTTTTCCTGTGGCAACTGTGACTTTCTTTCTTCAAAGTCTGTTTTGTTCCTGCACATTAACTGATTTATATCAAATAAGAGAATAAATGCCTAGACTCCCATGAGTCTATCTTTTACTGATAAACTCTAGTTCTGAGGACAGAAGCCTGATGGAGTCAGTATAGGGGGAATTTATAACCTGGCATCCAGTTCAGAGACTTGGAGCTTCTTGACTGAGGGGAGACTGGGTCCCTTCAGGGAAGAAAGAAGCCTTCAATGTTGTCGCAAGTGTATCCTGGAAATCTTCCTCTAAGCCTTCCTAGAGGGACCTGATAATATGACTTATGATACAGTGACCCCAAATTCAGGGTGTTCTTGTCTACTCTCAAGAATGCAATATCTTCTTCCTCTGAATTGAACGTAGTACCAATATTTGTGTGTAGCTATGCACCTTAATAGACCATAGCTAATTAGATGAGGAATGGTAGACCCAATTCAGCCATACAGGCATCAACCATATCAGCATACAGGCATCCCTCTCCCACCGTTTCCTTCTTGTTCCCACTCCAAAGCCTTCATTTTATTTGTATTAATTTTCTATTGCTGCATACTAAATTACTGCAAGCATTAGCGGCGTAAAATAAGAATGATTTATTTTCTTGCAGTGTCCACAGATCAGAAGTTCAGGCCTGGATTCACTGGGTCTTCTTCTCAGGGCCTCACAGGCTGAAATTAGGCTGGGTTTCTTTCTGGAGGTTCTGGGGAAGAACTTCCTCTCAAGTTTCCTCAGGTTGTCAGCTGAGTTCAGTTCCTTGTGACTGTAGGACTGAGATCTCTGTTTTCTTGCTGGCTGTCAGCCAGGGGCCTCGCTGCTCCTAGAGGCCTCCCATGTTCCCACTGCATGCTTCCTCCAGCCAGCAGAGGAGGATGGCCCTGCATGAAAACCCTCCTGCACTTCACATCTCTCCAGGAAGTCCTCTGTCCCTCCAAGGAACTCACCTTCACTAGGTCAAGCTCATCAGATAATCTGTCTATCTTAAATTTGACCGATTTGGGATCTCGATTACATCTGTTAACTTGTTTTTGCCATAAATTGTAACACAATCGTAGGAGTAACATCTCCTCAGTGGCTTTGTCTACACTCAGGAAGAAGTGATTATATAAGAGCAAAGATCACTGAGGGTCATCTTAGGATTCTGTCTACCATAATATTATAAAGACAGTAATTAAAAGAGTATAACAGATTTCTGCTTCTGTCTGTTAGAATAAATCATATCAGACTAACCCTGCCTCCATAAACAAATGTAAAATTGTTTTCAGCAGTGTACAACAGGCAGTCCAACAGAAAACTTAAGGGGGAAGCCCCATGATTTCCTAGTTCTTTGGGGAGAATATCTCAGCAGCTGCATAGTGGGCTAGAGTCCACTCAGGGCAGGGCAGCCCACTGAGCTGAGAAGGCAGAGATCAGAGTTCAAGACCATTGAAGCAACTGCAATCTGCAGGGCAGGGCACCAATGAGGAGACAGCTGATCAAAGGTGCAGCTCTCAAAGTCTATGTGGGGTTCCATATGCATACTTATCAAGGACTGGACTGTACCTGCACAAGGAAAAGACTAACAGATTTAACAGAGGGGTGGCTGCTATAAAATTGAGTTTGGACCAGAGGTATTTGAGGTGGAGGAGGGTTGGGGAATGTATGATGGAGTTTCTGCCATCCACGGTGGGAAGAACTCATGCACACCTCATTAGCACCCAGGTATCCAACTGAGACACTAGAATGGATGTGCTTTAGGAATAAGTGTCACACTTTTCAATAAGGCCTATTGTAGACCAACCTGGTAAAGCCTAAAGCCAAACCCTGACAAAATCCACAAAGGGGTGGATTGGTGATTGAGTCCTGCCAAATTAGAGGGTCTTGGGAAATGATGTGGGCTTTCCATGAATCCATTGTAATAAAACATAAACCAGTCCACATAAGTCCAAAGTGATCAGACAGTAATTTTACTGCCCACTAAAACAAAATTAATTCACACAATCAATGACACAAGTTTGCCAAGTCAACATTTAAGCAAAATACATCTAAGAACAGCTAACAAATAACTCTCCTCAAACTCACATAGAGCATTCACCAAGATAGACCACATATGCTGAGCCATCCTTAGTATTTTCTGTCCTTTCTCTTTGACTCGTGTATACTGTGCTCAAACTCTTAAAATTATACACTTTAATTATACACTTTAATGATTATACACTTTCATGCATCTCAATTGCATGTAAGTTATATTTCAGCGTATTTGTTAAAAGTTTATAATTAAAAAAACTGTCCTAGCTTGATTCCAGAAATCTTTTTTATATTTTAAAAAATGTAATGTTATATATTATCAGGGCAAAAGAGAAAAACCGTATGATTACCTTGTAATACACAGTAAAAGCATTTGGCAAAATTGAAAACTTTTTTCATGATTTATAAAAACAAACCCCAGAAAACTCTCAGCATGATAAGAAGAGAAGGCAACACTTTCAACCCTATTAAGGGTAGATTTGAAAAAAACTCACAGGTAAGATTATATTAAATGGCATAGGATTGAATGCTTTTCTATTAAATCAGAGAAAAAAGAATATCTGTTGTTATTCTTTCAATTCAGCATTATACTAGAGAGCTAAATCAATGCAATAAAGTAAGAAAAATAAAAGTATTGAAAAGATTGAAAAGAAAGAATTGAAGCTGTCTTTATTCACAGATGACTGTGTATGTTAATAATCCTAGAAATCTACAAAAATCTGCCAAAACTAATTAGTGAGTTTGGTAATGTTGCAGAATATAAGCTCAATAGAAGTAGTCTTTTGTATTTCTGTGTATTAGCAATGAGCATTTGGAAAATGAAATCAAAATACAATTTCATTTCAGGTAACATCTAAATACATGTTGTGCTTATAAATAAATTCAACAGGCTGGGTCTGGTGGCTCACCTGTGTGTGTGTGCATGTGTATATATATATGTGTGTGGGTGGGTGTGGGTGTGTATATTCACCTTTTTGAAGATTATCTATCGTTATCTCCAAACAGGGAACATTAAGAGAACGTAAAAAGAAACCACAATATAGGAGATATCATATTTGTTTCCAACAAAGGGTTTTTAGAGTGTGTGTGTATATATATATGTGTGTGTGTGTGTATATATATGTATGTATATATATGTATGTGTATATATATGTGTGTTTATATATGTCTAATAAGATAAACAGCAGAATGAAACAATTTCTCAAAAGACTTGAATTAGATACTTCAGTAAAGAAGATACATAAATGGTCAATTAGCATAGGAAAAGATGCTCTACTGTTCAGTCATCAGGGAGATCAATCAATACAACGAGATAGCAGTACATACCCAAGAGAATGGCTAAAATTAAAAAGGCTGAAAATAGCACATGTTGGTGAGGATATAAAGCACTTGGAAGTCTTATACTTGTAGGAATGAAAAATGGTAGGACTCGTTTGAAAATCTAACAATTTCTTAAAGGTTAAACATATGCAAATCAGATGGACAGTCTTCCATTCCTAGGAATGTACACACTATGTGTGCACGTGATCTGTATGTGTATTTCCAGACCAGACTGAGGGGTGGACTGCTATTTCTTGTGGCCCAGTAACGAGATGCAGATGAACTGGGGAGGGAGAGAGTTTTTACTTCTGCAACTGATTACAGGGAAAAGGCCTGGAAATTATCACCAGACCAAGTCAAAATTACAAAGTTTTCCTGAGCTTATATAGCTTCTAAGCTATATGTGTATGTGGAAGTGTGCCTTCATCTAAATACAGAAGTGATTAACTTCTTCTAATCTATAACTAAGGTCTGAGTCCTGAAGACCTTCCTCTAGAGCCTCAGTAAATTCACTTAATCTAAATGGGTCTAGGTGCTGGCACCCTTATCTTGTCTCCTGCTAAATCACAGAGGTTTGGGGAGTTCCTTCAGACCTCCAATAAACTTGTTTGTGGAGGCCTGGGGAGTTTCTTCAGACCCCCAATAAAACTTATTTAATACTAAATGACTCCTGTTAAGAATGCCTTCGTTATTTTGTCATGCTTTAAGGCCCAGGAAAAGCCCAGGCAAAGCTCTTGGTGGGCTTTGGTTACATTCCAGCCTTTGTAATAAGGGCATGGGCTTTTTTTTTTTTTTTTTCTCTTAATATTTAACTGAACCACTCAGTCGGTACTGAAACAGTTGTTAGGGAAGCCTGTGTTAGTGAGACCTGGCCTGCCCCGTATGGATGCTCATGATAGTTTCTTCATAATAGCCCAAACGTGGAATGATAGAAATGTCCAATAACAAGTGAAAGTATAAACAAACATGGTATAGCTACACAAAGGAATACTACTCAGCAATTACAAGGCATTAACCGTTGATGCAAATACTCATATGGATGGATTTTAAAATTATGTTGATGCATGAAAGAAGGCAGACACAAAAGAATACAGGTATAATTTCATTTATAGAAAATGGTTAAAAATGGAAACAGACCTGAAGTGACAGCGGCTCCTTGAGGCCGAGGGCTGAAAGACTGATGAACTGCAAAGGGGTACAAGAAACTTTGGGGCATAGGGAAATTCCTCTATCTTGGTTGTGGCAGTAGTTCCATTAATGTGTACATTTGTAAACATGCATTGAATTACACATTTTAAAGTGGTGCAGTCTGTTGTACCTAAATGATGCCTTTATAACATTGATTTCATCATCTTAATTTCTCCATACTAGTAATTAGCAGCTAGAAAATGAAATTCAGTAAAACATAATAGAGATTAATAGTCAGAATCATTACATGCTTAAGAATACATGCAATGAAACAGGTACAAGGCCCCTAAAAGCAATTGGTGAGAAAAATTAAAGAAGACTAAATAGAGAAATATATATCATGTTCATTGATTGGAAGATTCAATTTTGTTAGCATATTACCTCAACAGAATTCTGGTTAATATTTCTAGTAGGAGATTTTAGAGAAATGTAAAAGCTAATTTCAAAATGTATTTGAAAATCCAAGAAGCTAGAATAGGCAAGTCGGTCTTGAAGAAGCAATAAGTTGGAGGACTACTCTGCTAGACTTCAAACCTGATTTTAAAGCTGCAGTAATTTAAAATGGTAGTACTGGTGTAAGCATTCATAAATATATCAAAGTAAAAGAATACAGATTCAAACAATATGACCACATATGTAGTTATTTATTTCAGTAGAATCTTTTTTATTCATAAAAAATCCCTCCAAAACGTTTTCCAAGAACACACAGGAGGGCTATGGGTAGAGGAAGGTGTCTGTCCATCTATCCCTGGCCCCCAGCCCATGTGGTTTTGGCAGCAATAGGGGTGTGGGGTAATGTCCCCCAAAATTAAAACGATATGTGTGTGTATGAGAAGGAAAGGGGGGCAAAGCTGTGGGGAACGGTTGAGGGGAAGGAACAAAGGAGCTCGGTACTGGGAACGCTGAAGGTGGGAGGCCATTTCATAACATTTCTTGTTGATGAAACTGCCATGGACAGCTTCTTTGCTCATCAGCAGGCCCAGCGTCTTGGCAGTCATGGTGACAGTGACATTGAAGGTGGGGGCTCCACCGATGCTCTTCGTTTGAAGATGCACGGTCAATTCCCCATCCTGCAGCAGTGAGTCCGGGACCACAGTACATTTCTGGCCCCGCAGTGTCAGCCCATTCACGAAAAAGCTTGACCAGTCTTTGCCAACCAGGACACCAACCTTAGCTGGCGTGATGTTCACGAAGGTTTTTCCCTGGGACGGCGGCCCAGATGGAGGGTGAGTCCTTGTTGCTCACGATGGCCGCGAACCTAACAGGTCCCATCCGCCACGAGGCTGTAGATAGAGGCGTCCACCTGGCCGTTGCGCGGCTGCGGGGGCTCCTCTGGTCGCTGCCACTGGGGCCGCCTGGGCTGGCGGGCAGGGGAGGCGGAGAGCTGCGTGCAGGCACTGCCGTCCTCACCACGGCTCTGCTGGCTGTGCAGTCGCCCTCGCACCGCCATATATATATATTTATTATACTTTAAGTTCTAGGGTACATGTGCACAACGTACAGGTTTGTTACATAGGTGTACATGTGCCATGTTGGTTTGCTGCACCCATTAACTCGTCATTTACATTCGGTATTTCTCCTAATGCTATCCCTCCCCCAGCCCCCCCACCCCAGGGACAGGCCGTGGTGTGTGATGTTCCCCGCCCTGTGTCCAAGTGTTCTCATTGTTCAATTCCCATCCATGAATGAGAACGTGCTCACGCCGCTACTTCTAAATGTTTTAAAAACAAAGACACCAATGCTCTTCATTGGGGAAATGGAAGACTTTTAAGTAAAACGATTTTGAGTGAAATAATATTTGTTGTTTTAAAAAGTTAATATTAACCACTCTTCATCATACACTGAAATTAACTTAAGATGTGAAAGTTAAAATTAGAAACCTTGTAAAGGAAAAATAGGAAATAATTTCGTGGACTTGACACAGGAAAATGTTTCTTAGACTAGATACTGTAACACTCACCACAATAAGAAATCAAGTGAATTGCCCTTCATTTTTAAAAACCTTCTGCTTATTATGTTGTTGTTTAACAACTTAAAAGCTATCTGTAGACCAGGAATAGCAAATAATTATTTGCTATATAATATAGCAAAAAATATGTATATAAAAATGGATGCATTCAAAATATATAAAGAACTCCTATAGGTTACAAGAAAATGACAAACACACCAGTGTATCAATGAACATAAAATTTTGAGAAGATATTTTCCATAAGAAGATATCTTACTGAACATTAGGCATGAGAAAACCAAAACACGATATCACTACCCACCTAGTAGGATGGCTATAATTTAAAAGACTGAAAATATTAAGTGTGTGGGAATGTAGAACAACTGGAAATGGCCTACATCTTTCATAGAAAAGTAAAAGAATACAATGACTTTGCAAAGCTCTGTGTCCATTTTCTTCCCATTCACCAAGCAACTCCATCCGTAGCTATAGAGACCCAGGAAAATAAGTATGTACCTTTACAGAAATAATTGTATGAGAATATTCATAGTTACTTATGCACAGTAGCCAACAAGTAAACCTGTCTCCCATCAGAAAAATGGATATCAAATTGTGTGATAACCATACAAACAATAGGATATTACTTGGCCAAAACAAAATGAAACAAGGGAAAAACACAGTCAAACAAATTAGTGGCATATATAAGCACCTGAGTAGGAGAAGTCAAAACGAGAAAGTACTAAATGATCCCTTTTTTAAATTTTTTTGAGATGGAGTCTCACTCTGTCCCCCAGTCTGGAGTGCAGTGGCAGGATCTCGGCTCTGCCTCCCAGGTTCAAAAAATTTTCCCTGCCTCAGCCTTCCAAGTAGCTGGGATTACAGGCACCTGCCACCATGTCTGGCTAATTTTTTGTATTTTCAGTAGAGGCAGGGTTTTACCATGTTGGCCAGGCTGGTCTTGAACGCCTGACCTCAGGTGATCTGCCCACCTCAGCCTTGCAAAGTCTTGGGATTACGGGCATGAGCCACCAGGCCCAGCCAAAATGATTCCATTTTTATGAAGCACATGATCAAGCAAAATGAATCTATGGTGGCCGCTAAGTTTAAATATTGGTCCCCTCCAAATCACATGTTTAAATGTGGTCCCCAGTGTCGGAGGTGGGGGTAAATGGGAGGTGTTTGGGTCATGGGAGTGGATCCCTCATGAATAGATGAATCCCCACCCTGGGAGAAGGTAGTGAGTGAATTCTCACTCTCTTGGTTCCTGTAGGAGCTGGTTATTAAAAAGTGCCTCTCACCTTTCCTTGCTCTTTTTTGCTTCCTGTCTCGCCATGTGATCTCTGCACACCCTGGTTCCTTTTCACCTTCTGCTGCAAGTGGAAGCAGCCTCAGGCCCTCATTAGGAGCAGATGCGGGTGCCATGCTTCTTGTACAGCCTGCAGAACTATGGGCAAAGGCACCTCTTGTCTTGATAAATTACCCAGCCTCTGGTATTCCTTTCCAGCAACACAAAGGGGCTAAGGCAGTGACAACATTCAGAATATATTCTTCATTTGGGGGATGAGTATTGACTGGCAAGGACCACATCAGAACTTTGTGGCATGGGGGAAAATGTTCTCTGTCTTTAACTATACAATGTATAATTATATTAAAATTTATTAAGCTGTGCCTTTAGGTTTTTTGCAGTATACTCTATGCAAATTTTACCTCAGTGAAGAAATGTTAGCATACAACAGAGAGATAACAAACACTCAAAAATAGAAAATTGATGGAAAGTGATAACAAATATTTAGCCTAGGAATAAGAGGGATCCGTTGAGAAGAAACCAAAAGCAATGGAATAGAACAAAGACAAAAAAGTATAATAAAAAGAGTTTTACATTTCAAAGTTTGAAATGATATTCAAGTGGCACACTGTTTCCTTGGGAAAATCAAGTGAGAACCGCAACTCTGAGACTAATTCCAGCAAAAGTATGTGAATCAGTTTGATCTAATGGTACAAGGTTAGCTTTGAAGGCCAAAAGGAACTGGTTTCTAATTCTTATTCCTCTCCTCACTAGTTTTGTGACCTGGGAAAATTTTGCAATCTTTCTGAGTTTGTTTTTTCATCAGGAACATTAGGATACTACCTAAGTAACAGGATAGTTGATAGATTTAAATATGATCGCATGGCAGTGGACATGAGCCATAATCAGTTGTTAAGAATATACTGACACCGAGCTCTCCTTTATCCATGTTAAAATTGTAGATGAACAACAGTTGACAAAGAATAGATGAAATGTTCTAACATAAATATTCTTCCCTTGTTTCTAGAAAGAAGTCACACATACAGTAAAAATAATTAGAGAGGACCTAGTTCATATTGAGCAATCTTCCCCAAACCCTGAAACAGGTCTTCTTTCTAACACCAGAGATATCTTGAGTGAGTCCAACCCCGGTAGTCCCCTCTGTCTGGAATAGATGGAGGAAGTTTGCTCCAGCCTTAGAACAGCATGGGCTGGCAAGCGTTCTCAGAGAGGTCTCGAATTCAACTCTAAAGGGCCTGAGGAATATGTGCAACTGGGTCGGGTTAAGGCCAAGCTGAATCACATGACCAGGGCTCTCACCAGCGCCAGAGTCAGTGGAAGGATATCAGTCCCCAGAGCTCTGTCACAGGCCATGGATGCTCCATGGAGGGGTGGTGAGCATATGAATAACAATCAGGAGAAACATCGGTAATGGACGGGAGGCATAAATAAACAATGTCCACCGTCCACTAAAACCCAGGAAAGTTCTCATTCAAAAGACAATGTCTTGAAGGAAACATAGGTACAAATCTTTGTGACTTTGGATTAGACATTTTTTAAGTAGGCATAAACAACGAAAAATAGATAAATGGACTTCATTAAAATAAAAAACTTATATGCGTCAAAGGACACTGTCAAGGAAGTGAAAAGATAATCCACATAATGGGAGAACTATTTCCAAATTATATGTTTGACACAGGTCTAGTACCTAGAGTATATAAGGAATTCATATAACAGCAATAAACGACAACCACATTTAACAACGGGAAAAAAGCTGTGAGTAGAGGTTTCTCTAAAGGAAACACACAAATGGCCAAGAAGCACATGCAAAGATGTTCACTGTTTTTTGTCATTAGGAAAATGTAAATTTAAACCAAAATGAGATACCACTTCACACCCAGCAGTATGACTTAAGAAAAAAATAAAGACAACACATGTTTCAAAAGTGATGGAGAATATGGAATTCTCATATATTACTATTGGGAATCTAAAATGATGTAGCTACTGAAGTTAGTAAACAGTGTGTGAGTTCCTCAAGAAGTTAAACATAAAAAAAGTTAAACATAAAGTGACATATGATGCAGCAATTACACTCCTAGGTTTATAACCAAGAAAATGAAAAACAGGCGTTCACTCAAAAACTTGTACAAAGCTGTTCACAGCAGCATTATTCATAATAGTTAAAAAGTGGAAACATCTTAAACCACCATCGGTTGATGTATGAACAAAATGTGGTATGACCATATAGTGGAATATTATTTGGCCATAAAAAGTTGAAGTACTGATGCAGGCTAGAAAGGATGAAACTTGAGAACAATATTCTAAGAAGCAGATAGAAAATACCACACTTTGTTATTCCATATAGAGGAAGTGCCCAGAACAAGTACATCAATATATAGAGAAGGTAGATTAGTGGTTGTCAGAGAGCGCAAGAAGGGGGTAATTGGAGAGTGTCTGCCCATAGGTACAGGCATGCTTTTTGGCATTATGAAAATATTCTGGAATTAGGTAGTGGCGATGGTTGCGAAAGTTTTGGAATATGGTACAAGACACTGAAATGTATGCTTAAAAATGGTGAATTTTGTGATATATAAATTCTGTAGAAATAATAATAACAACAAAAGTAATAAAGCAAGGTGTCTTTCCACATCTCCATGTCCTCTATTTTCATTAAAAAAAAAGAAAGTAAGTAAAAGCATTTCAGGGCCAGGTTCAGTGGCTACCTTCTGTAATCCCAACACTTTTGGAGGCCTATGTGGGAGGATTGCTTGAGGCCAGAAGTTCAAAACCAGCCTGAGCAACATAGCAAGACCTTGTCTCTATGAAAAATAAAAAATTAGCCAGAAATGGTGATGTGTGCCTAGAGTTCCAACTACTTGGAAAGCTGAGGCAGGAGGATCGCTTGAGCCCAGAAGTTCAAGGTTGCTGTGATCTATAATCACCAGTGCACTCCAGCCTGGGTGACAGAATAAGACCCTGTCTCAAAAAAAAAAAAGCATCTCACTTTAATAGTAAGTGGCCAAAATATGATGCTGGCTGCATGTTGTGAGGAAATGTGTTAGATGAAAGAAGTCAAATTCCAGAAGATTTCCTTTTTTCAGAAATGAGGTATAGGGGAGAGAAGCACTGGTCCACCTGAGATCTGGCTCCAGGACTTACAACAAGGGGAACTTGGGCCAGTTACAGACTCTGTCTGCCTCAGTTTCTTCATCAGCAAAACAGAAAGAATCATCCCAAAAACTGTAAGGTGAATGCTGTCAGTGAGTCCCCAAATTGACTGCACATCTGAGTCATGTTAACAAACACATTCCAGGCCCCACCTGAGCCCTCTGAATCAGAATCCCTGCAAGGAGGACAATGAACTTGTATTTGCACTGACTTTCCCAGCTGTTTCTTACTTTGATCAACTTGGGGGTGGGACCCATTGAGCTGCATCACATCATTCCAAAGCCAAAACACAACAGCAGAACAAGAATATTTTCAATGCAGTCTCTGAAGCAGAGGAGAAACTGTTGAGGGAACCTAGAAGTAAAGGACATCTGGCTTGCTGGGCTCCATTTAAACTTTGAGTATAGCAGAGACACGAGCCCTTCAGGACACATGCCTGTCGCAGTGACACTCCAACTTCGGAAGAGTGGAAGCCCTAATTCCAAATTCAAGCATGCTTTGAGTAGAAATTAAGTTTGCCTCTTTTTGCACAGGAAGATGGCCAATCTTTCCTAAGCTGCTGACCTTACAAGAAAAAGAATCGTACTGCTAAGAATTCAAACTTCAGCAGTCATGGGTAAGTAAGGAAGTCTTATAAATCTATTTTAGCCACCTAACAAGAAACTAGAATTTTAGCAAGTTCTTTCACATTCAGGACAGTTGTGTTCACTAGATCAGAGGCACTGAGACATGAAGAAGAGATCCCTAAAAAGGGAAAGTGTTCCTTTCAGTTTTAGGACATCACTGGAATATTAGGGAAGTGGAAACACAGCTGCCTACTCTACATTATGGGTTGCCTTTGTGTCCGGAATGTGCCTAACGTCCTGATCTCTGTGCCCTTTTCAGGGAGCCTTGGGAGGAGCCCGAATCACGGATGGAATCGGACAGTGCATGGAGATGGTTCAGCAGGACAAGGGTAAGTGCAGGGGCAAGTCCAGGTCATACTGAGAGACAACGAGTGGCGCTGACAGAGACAGACAAAGATAAAATCAAAAGTTTGTGCTTCATCTTCAAAAACTCACACTAATAACACACTTGGCCTTATGAGAAATAATAAGTATTTTTCTATTTACATGAGAATTTAATCTCAAAACAGGAATCAGAAATATATTAAGTCCAGGGCATAAAACCTAAACCACTGGTCATATTTATTCTTTCTAAATAGAGCAAAGTGTAAAATCTTCTCCATAAAATGCACATTGTGCTTATGAAAAGGCCAAAGTCTTAGTGAGAATCATTGGTATTCCATAGAAGAGTGAATTAAACACAGCCAAGGGAAGACCCAAGTCTCATACTTCTCTTGTATATTCCAGAGTTCCAGGGGAATTCCAGGTGATAGAGGTTATCTCCCATACTGTTAAAGCAAGGTTGCAGACACTTGGGAATTTTGGTCCCAGTACTCTAGGAGGTCACACCTCTGTCCTGGACAATACTACAGGAATGTATACTCTTCCTATGACTCATTCTGGTCATTCTTCCAGCATCACAAAAACCAAAAAAAAGGAAATATGTCCAAATACATGATTTGCTATCCCTCCTCCTCAGGTTTCTTACCTGTTACTTACGGATAATAGCATTACCACAGGATTATGATGAAGATACAATGTCCAAATTTAAGCACAGTTTTGAGCAAAATGCCTTGTACGAATTGGTCAATGAACAACTAGTAAATAATTATGTGACTATTTACTGAATTATATGGATCCTATGAATAATTACTGTGATTGCTTTTATTGGCAGTGCTGAAAACTCATCCCTGTGTGACCTCAAGTAAGCCACGTAACTCTGTGAACCTGCAGTTTTATCATTTTTAAAATAAAGAAACATGACAGATTTTCATTATGACACAGAATGTCAGGTCTCCCAGATGCCAGAAAATACATTTACTTAAAGCCGTTGATACGTCTTAAAGCGGTTTCCTTACAGTGTCATTGGAGGACAGCGTGGAGTGCAGAGAGACATGCTTTGAAATGGGATTGATCCAGTCCTCCTTCCTTCACTACCACATGAATGCTGGGCAGCCCAGGATCACGCTCACTGCACCCTCAACTCAGGCAAGTCCAGCAGCCAATCTTAGGAGACCTGGGCTACAGAACAGTCTCCCAAGTTCCAGGCTCACAAAACCTAGGTGGGGATGAAAGCTCAGAAAGTGAGGAGGTGGTTCAGGGGATCACTCTTTCCTACTCATTCCTCTCATCTCAAACTCACCTTCTACTGCAACACTGAGGATCACCAACCAACCGTGACCATAACCTTGATCTTGCCATGTTCTGTTAGTGGAATGAAACCAAAAATCAATGGTGTTAGTCCAACCCAACGAAATAGATATCAAACCACATTCCATAAGAACTGCTCATGGCCCTGTTCTTTTCAGTATATGGGAAAACAAAATGGAAACAACAAAATAGCATCAGGTTTATGAAACTTCCCAAGATAGATGGTCACACGTTTTCAGGAGATCTCTATATAAATGATTTTGGTCACTTGATACCTTGAAAAGAGCTCTTGTGACACTAGAATGACATCCATAAGTGACAAGTATAAAATGTAGCGCTCAGTGACATCAAAAACCAAATCAACCCACATAGAGGAAGAGCTCTGGACATAGGGATGTCAAACTGGTGTAGAGTGTAATGAAAAGCAAAGATGGTGCCCCAGTGAGAAAAAAGAAATCAACATAACAATGGGAATCAGCAAGAAGAATACTGAGACAGGAAAGACAACATTTTTTACAAATGAATTATTCATTGACTTTCTAGTGGATACAGACAAAACTGCAGAAGACCCAGAGGAAATCAGGGCAGGCTCAAAGTTTGATATCTTACACTTGTGGAAAAGCCTTAAGATCTGTTTTAACTTAGAGCAGGTGGGGTGACTTCATGACTACCGTTAAGAAAATATAACCTGTTGGGAAACTGGTTCTGCCTGGATGATGTTGTACAGACAAGCGATAAACAATGAGGAATGTGCTTAGATGTATTGGGAAAGAGATGGGTCTGTGGCATTGTCACCAGGGTACACGAATACCGAGAGTGAATTTTAGAGGAATGATCCCCATTGGTGGTGACCCTCAGGTGAGACGAGGGTGCCTGTGTTTCAGCAAAGCCTGGGCAATTGGAATGCAGGGCTCCTAAGATTCCATGACACCCCCCAACTTGTAAGTTTGTTATGGCAACTGCAGACCGTTACCTGGCACACTGGCCTCACTCTTGTCGGAGATTGAGCTATTGGCAGTGCCTTCAGCTCTGAGCTCAGGCACCTCGAACGTTGTTTTTGTCGTTAAGGATCCTAAAGTGCTGCGGGGACTGATCACATTTTTCTCAACAGTAAGTTAAGAATTTCAGTTACTGACATCCCTGACTCCTCATTAAACCTATTTGATTTCACCAGTTTTTAACCCATCGTGGGTTTGGTGTCTTCTCCCCAGTCCCTGGCCCCACCTCTTCTGCCACAAACGTCAGCATGGTGGTATCTGCCGGCCCTTGGTCCAGTCAGAAGTCAGAGATGAACATTCTAGAAATCAACAAGAAATCGCGCCCCCAGCTGGCAGAGAACAAACAGCAGTTCAGAAACCTCAAACAGAAATGTCTTGTAACTCAACTGGCCTACTTCCTGGCCAAGGGGCAGAATAATTACGGTAAGTTCTACAGGCTCACCATCACAACAGTGATGAATGATGTCCTGTCTTCTCTCTGAGAAACTGAATGCTCTCTCCATTAAAAATAAGTTCAACCCTCCCATACTTCTAGGAAAATAGAAATGGGCATTTTCACATTTTGTTAAATTTGGAAGTCAGAGGTACCAAAGTATTTAGCAAGTTTCCATGTTTGCAGTCAGGTGGGGGTGGGCCTAGAGTTAAAATCGCAGTTATTCATTTGGGACACAGGCACAGAACCACCTGTTTTCTCCAAGAGGCTAAATCGTGTTTTCAAGAATCCTCTCTGTACCATATAAGATCCGGCAGACAAATAACATCTAGTCTGTTGTTCTAAATGTGTGGGACTAGTGAACCCTTATTGTGTTCAAGCTTCTGTTGAGGGCCAATAGGCAAAGCTCTGTTCTGGGGACCCTGAGGGAAACTTGGTGATAGTACACAGTACGTGCTCTGAGGGGCTTCAAGAGGAGTCTGCTCCTAATAGAACCTGTGGTATCTGTAAGTGACAGCATCAAGAGCAGGGAGTAGGGTCCGTGCACCGTGGCTCACTCCTGTAATCCCAGCACTTTGGGAGGCTGAGGCGAGCGGATCACGAGGTCAGGAGTTTGAGACCAGCCTGGGCAACATGGAGAAACCCCATCTCTTCTAAAAATACAAACATTAGCTGGGCGTGGTGGCGGGCGCCTGTAATCCCAGCTACTCGGGAGGCTGAGGCAGGAGAATCCTTTGCATCCAGGAGGCAGAGGTTGCAGTGAGCCAAGAACACGCCATTGCACTCCAGCCTGGGCGACAGGGCAAGACTCGTTGAAAGAAAAGCAGAGAGTACCTGGTGAGAGGGAAGTCCTGGCTTCCTGGGGCACAGGCTCTTGTTCCTAAAGAGGAAGAAGGATCGCACCTGAGAATGTGTGGAAGTAGCAGTGCAGTGTGCAGACCAGGGACTCTGGGCCTGTCTCCTGGGCTCCATCCAAGTTGCTTGTCTTGTCTGTCCCTCAGTTTCCTCATCTGTACATAGGGTACTACAGAAATACCTACCTGTGTAAATTGCTGCAATGAATTACATGAGCTGTTTCTTGTCAATCTCCTAGAACTTTTATTGGCACAGAGTGAACACTCTGTTAGTTCTTCATTCTACTGTTTCTAAATTAACACAAACCTTAGTATTTGGGCAGATTTCCTTCATGGCCTTATGGTCTTATGTCTCATCCTTTATGCTTCAGATGTGATTCTTAAAATCACATCTAAAGATAGGATGTAAAAATCAAAGATGTTAAAGATCTTTGACATATTTGTCCTTGAAATTCCCAGTAAAAGAGAAACCATCAGTCCCATAGTCCTAGGGGCCTTCCCGACTGTACAAGAAATCACTACTTCATGCCCCAGTGCAGTGCTTTAGAGGAGAGGCTGCAAGGCTTGGGAAAGTGGCCCCACATTCAGAGTCAGACCTCAGGGGCTGTGAATTCTGACTCCACTTCATTGTGGTTGAATCATCTTGTCAACTTCCTTGATGTGCCTTGAGTTTCTCTTCGTCTCTAAATTTTGGAGCATCAGCTGCCAGTAAGTCAGGAGACTGAAGAGTAAAGATGTGGAAATCCCTACGTAGAGCCTGGCAGTGGGGACAGTTTTGTCCTTGGGATGGACCTGGCTCCTGCCCTGTAGGCAGTGACCAGAGCAGCATGTCCAGCCTTTCACTGAGGCAGGCGTGTGTGTCTTTTCTCAGACTATGAAGACTGCAAAGACCTCATAAAATCTATGCTGAGGGATGAGCGGCTGTTCACAGAAGAGAAGCTTGCAGAGGAGCTCGGGCAGGCTGAGGAGCTCAGGTGAGTGGGCCCCTGGGGTCAGGCAGGTGGGCAGGTGTGTAAATCTCTGAAGTACAGCAGCTCGGCAGGGAGAAATAAGAGCTGAACTGGGTGAGGGGAAGGGCAGGAATTGCCATGGCAGGCTCATGACACACAAAGATTATCAAGCAGAGAACAAGGATAATAATAAGTTATGGGTTGCAGTTGTTTCTCAGAGCCTTATTTTCTGTTTTTCAAACAAGTAATTGTTGAGGTGAAATGCGCATAACACAAAATTAGCTGAAGGAGTGCGAACGACCCAGCAGCATTCAGTATACTCAAAATGATGTGCCATCACCACCCCACTCACCCTTAGTCAGAATCAGCTCCTGACTGACTGCGGCTTCTCATCGTTTCACTCAATCAATGTTGCCTTCTCAAGCCTGTCATTCTTTTCTTTCACCTTTTCAATTGGCCCCATCTGCACCTGGCCTCATTTCTGTCCATGGCTTTGTATCTAGTCACTGCAAGATGCACTATGTGTATATGCACGTGGAAATGTCCATGGCCAGAGTGAGGAACTGAAAGGATGGATGTCTTTTTGAAACTGAATGAGGAAGACACCTACTTTTGTTGACAGAAGAGAAAGATGAATGGAACATCGTGGAGGGTCTTCCAGGAGCCCTCTCTCATACAGAGGAAGCCTGTGAACCATTTTTTATTCTTTGTCTTGGGCACAGACATTTCTTTAAACACGTGCTGACCTTCTGCTTGGAGGTCTCCTTGAGGACATTGTCTCAGAAATCTGTGTTGCAAAATATTAGAACTGATCACTGATCCCTTTCCACTGTTAAATTTTCTCTACTATCTCACCTTAGGCAATATAAAGTCCTGGTTCACTCTCAGGAACGAGAGCTGACCCAGTTAAGGGAGAAGTTACGGGAAGGGAGAGATGCCTCCCGCTCATTGAATCAGCATCTCCAGGCCCTCCTCACTCCGGATGAGCCGGACAACTCCCATGGGCGGGACCTCCGAGAACAGCTGGCTGAGGGATGTAGGCTGGCACAGCACCTCGTCCAAAAGCTCAGCCCAGGTAAGGTGGCCATAGGCCCTGATGACCCAAAACCCCAGGCTTATGAGAGACTCCAGACCTCCATACTTTCACAATGACATTTGTATCGGTGGTGTTTTTTCCCACTTAACATATGTGGCCGTGACATAACCAGGACTTCCTGGGTAAGAGCAGAGGTGGGAAACCGATTGGGTTGGAGGTCACAGTATTGCAAATGTCCCTCCTCCCTTGATGGAAGGTGGTCTTTGGAGCAAGAAGCTGCACGTTTCTAGTTTTAAAGGACAGGAAGGAGGCTGTGACGGGAGGGCGCTTTTTAGAGTGAAAAGAGCTCTGGACTCAGAAGGCAGGTTCCCAGGCTGTCTCTTTGGCAATGTTCTTAGTAACTGTCGGTGAGTGAGTGATTTATCCTTCCTGAGTTTCTCTGTCTCCATCTGCAAAGGCAGGCGAATTGTCTCTTGCAAGGGTCTGAAGCATCCAAATGTGGGAACACTTAGGACTGCTTTTGAAAATGAGATAAAGCCCCTCGCCGTGTGGTGTTAGAGAAGGCACTTGATGTGGGGGCATTTGGTGGTAGGAAGTGCTTGAGACTGGAGCACTCCCCGTGGAGAGAATGTCCCTGAATAACAGGGCAGAAGCCACATGGAGGGCCTGTGCAGTCTCCTGATGCATAGAGGACTGTAGGACAGGTTTGTCCTCTCCTAAGAGAAAGAATTAGGTTTGAAATGTGAACTGTGACAGGACACCAAGCCTGTGCCTGGGAATCAGACCTGTAGCCAGATGGGGAAGACAGCTGCCAAAGTCCAGAGAGAGGCTGTAGAAGCCTCCATGATATGGGGAGCAAAAGGTCTTTTCAGTATTTGGCCACATCTTGATGGTGGCCCTCCAGATCAGAAATGCATTGCCTGATGGATCGGGAAACCATGCCAGGGCATTTTGTTAATGATAAAACATGAGAGCTTTCAGTTGAACAGTGACCATGCCTAGATGTTCATGTCTGTGTGCACATTGGGCTGACTGTGCTTGCAGAGTGTGAAGTGGGAAATATCTGAACGAACACTTCTTTATTTACAGAAAATGACGAAGATGAGGATGAAGATGTTAAAGTTGAGGAGGCTGAGAAAGTACAGGAATTATGTGCCCCCAGGTAACACTGAATAATCGGGAGCAAGTACTGGGTGGTAACATATGAAAAAGGTGTAGGAGGCACACCCTCTCTGGCATGTACGATGGGCCGAAAGTCTGCATTCGTTGGCCACAGTATGTGAAATTCAAGCCAGCTTGGACACAGAGTTTGGCAGCTGTTGTGTTTCTCTGTGTGTGGCGGGTGTCATGTCTGTACCGTACAGGGATAGCTGAGTCTTCATCCTCCTCGGCTCCTATGTGTCCAGTGCAATGAACACCAGTTGCTCTCTTCCTCTCTGGCTCCCATGGCTGCCATGCTCTGTTGCAGAGAGAAGAGGATTGCCTGTTCCCTCTTAAAGGGATCCTCCTGTTTGCTTTCTGGGGCCACTCTCTTAATGCCTCCTGTCAAAACCAGCTAGGACTCCCTGGAGTCCAATCCCTCTGTGTTTAATGTTCTGTCATCTCTATCCCACCTGGCTCATCAGGGAGGTGCAGAAGGCTGAAGAAAAATCAGTCCCTGAGGACTCACTGGAGGAATGTGTCGTCACTTGTTCAAATAGCCACGGCCCTTGTGAGTCCAGCCAGCCTCACGGGAACAGCAAAATCACATTTGAGGAAGACCAAGTCGACTCAACTCTAGTTGTAGACAGTGAATCCTCTGATGATGAATGGCAGGATGCTCGAAACCTTCTCCCAGGTAGCCTCTGTTTTCCTTGTGTCTCATACCTCTGTCTAGGCTATGGAAGATCAATTCTGAGGACAGGCTGTATACATACATATTGGTTTAGTCGGAAACTAGGATGGAGCTATGTGCGGTGACTCACACGTATAATCACAGCAGTTTGGGAGGCCCAAGTGGGAGAATCATTTGTGTTCAGGAGTTCAAGACCAGCCTGGACAATATGCTGAAACCCGTCTTTCCAAAGAATACAAAAAACTAGCCAGGCATGGTGCTGCGTGCCTATAGTCCCAACTGCTCAGGAGGCTTAGGTGGGGGTATCGGCTCAGATGATCCTCCCACCCTCATTCACTGCTCTCAGGCTAGACTCTCTCTCCTTTTCATTGGCTTGTCTTAGCTATTAATAAGAAGTCTCTGGCCAGGGGCGCTGGCTCACATCTGTAATCCCAGCACTTTGGGAGGCCGAGGTGGGCAGATCACCTGAGGTCAGGAGTTCGAAACCAGCCTGGCCAACATGGCAAAACCCCATCTCTACTAAAAATACAAAAATTAGCTGGCATGGTGGTTGGTGCCTGTAATCCGAGCTACTTGGGAGGCTGAGACACGAGAATCGCTTGAACCCGTCAGGGCAGAGATTGCAGTGAGCTGAGATTGCACCACTGCACTCCAGCCTGGGTGATAGAGTGAGACTCCATCTCAAACAAAAAACAAAAAAAAACAAAAACCAACCAAACAAACAAACAAAAAAATTAAAAAAACCAAAAACAATCTGTTGTGCTACACAGAAACATTGGCCGCTCATGGGGTCAACAACTCAGGGCCCAACCTTGCTTTATAGAAACTTATAAGCAAGAAAAGGTAGAAGCCTTTATGTCCTGGTTTCAAGGTGACTGCGTAGCTAAGACAAGTTGACTTAAAGGAGATCAAGACTGGAGATGAGAAGAGTGAAACCAGGGAAACAACATCTTCAAAGAAGTGGACAAGGCTGTCAGTGGCATCCCTCAGTCCTGATTAAACCTATTTGATTTCACCAGTTTTTAACCCATGGTGTGTTTGGTGTCTTCTCCCCAGTCCCCGGCCCCACCTCTTCTGCCACAAACGTCAGCATGGTGGTATCTGCCGGCCCTTGGTCCAGTCAGAAGACAGAGATGAACATTCTAGAAATCAACAAGAAATCGCGCCCCCAGCTGGCAGAGAACAAACAGCAGTTCAGAAACCTCAAACAGAAATGTCTTGTAACTCAACTGGCCTACTTCCTGGCCAAGGGGCAGAATAATTACGGTAAGTTCTATAGGCTCACCATCACAACAGTGATGAATGATGTCCTGTCTTCTCTCTGAGAAACTGAATGCTCTCTCCATTAAAAATAAGTTCAACCCTCCCATACTTCTAGGAAAATAGAAATGGGCATTTTCACATTTTGTTAAATTTGGAAGTCAGAGGTACCAAAGTATTTAGCAAGTTTCCATGTTTGCAGTCAGGTGGGGGTGGGCCTAGAGTTAAAATCGCAGTTATTCATTTGGGACACAGGCACAGAACCACCTGTTTTCTCCAAGAGGCTAAATCGTGTTTTCAAGAATCCTCTCTGTACCATATAAGATCCGGCAGACAAATAACATCTAGTCTGTTGTTCTAAATGTGTGGGACTAGTGAACCCTTATTGTGTTCAAGCTTCTGTTGAGGGCCAATAGGCAAAGCTCTGTTCTGGGGACCCTGAGGGAAACTTGGTGATAGTACACAGTACGCGCTCTGAGGGGCTTCAAGAGGAGTCTGCTCCTAATAGAACCTGTGGTATCTGTAAGTGACAGCATCAAGAGCAGGGAGTAGGGGCCGTGCACCGTGGCTCACTCCTGTAATCCCAGCACTTTGGGAGGCTGAGGCGAGCGGATCACGAGGTCAGGAGTTTGAGACCAGCCTGGGCAACATGGAGAAACCCCATCTCTTCTAAAAATACAAACATTAGCTGGGCGTGGTGGCGGGCGCCTGTAATCCCAGCTACTCGGGAGGCTGAGGCAGGAGAATCCTTTGCATCCAGGAGGCAGAGGTTGCAGTGAGCCAAGAACACACCATTGCACTCCAGCCTGGGTGACAGGGCAAGACTCGTTGAAAGAAAAGCAGAGAGTACCTGGTGAGAGGGAAGTCCTGCTTCCTGGGGCACAGGCTCTTGTTCCTAAAGAGGAAGAAGGATCGCACCTGAGAATGTGTGGAAGTAGCAGTGCAGTGTGCAGACCAGGGACTCTGGGCCTGTCTCCTGGGCTCCATCCAAGTTGCTTGTCTTGTCTGTCCCTCAGTTTCCTCATCTGTACATAGGGTACTACAGAAATACCTACCTGTGTAAATTGCTGCAATGAATTACATGAGCTGTTTCTTGTCAATCTCCTAGAACTTTTATTGGCACAGAGTGAACACTCTGTTAGTTCTTCATTCTACTGTTTCTAAATTAACACAAACCTTAGTATTTGGGCAGATTTCCTTCATGGCCTTATGGTCTTATGTCTCATCCTTTATGCTTCAGATGTGATTCTTAAAATCACATCTAAAGATAGGATGTAAAAATCAAAGATGTTAAAGATCTTTGACATATTTGTCCTTGAAATTCCCAGTAAAAGAGAAACCATCAGTCCCATAGTCCTAGGGGCCTTCCCGACTGTACAAGAAATCACTACTTCATGCCCCAGTGCAGTGCTTTAGAGGAGAGGCTGCAAGGCTTGGGAAAGTGGCCCCACATTCAGAGTCAGACCTCAGGGGCTGTGAATTCTGACTCCACTTCATTGTGGTTGAATCATCTTGTCAACTTCCTTGATGTGCCTTGAGTTTCTCTTCGTCTCTAAATTTTGGAGCATCAGCTGCCAGTAAGTCAGGAGACTGAAGAGTAAAGATGTGGAAATCCCTACGTAGAGCCTGGCAGTGGGGACAGTTTTGTCCTTGGGATGGACCTGGCTCCTGCCCTGTAGGCAGTGACCAGAGCAGCATGTCCAGCCTTTCACTGAGGCAGGAGTGTGTGTCTTTTCTCAGACTATGAAGACTGCAAAGACCTCATAAAATCTATGCTGAGGGATGAGCGGCTGTTCACAGAAGAGAAGCTTGCAGAGGAGCTCGGGCAGGCTGAGGAGCTCAGGTGAGTGGGCCCCTGGGGTCAGGCAGGTGGGCAGGTGTGTAAATCTCTGAAGTACAGCAGCTCGGCAGGGAGAAATAAGAGCTGAACTGGGTGAGGGGAAGGGCAGGAATTGCCATGGCAGGCTCATGACACACAAAGATTATCAAGCAGAGAACAAGGATAATAATAAGTTATGGGTTGCAGTTGTTTCTCAGAGCCTTATTTTCTGTTTTTCAAACAAGTAATTGTTGAGGTGAAATGCGCATAACACAAAATTAGCTGAAGGAGTGCGAACGACCCAGCAGCATTCAGTATACTCAAAATGATGTGCCATCACCACCCCACTCACCCTTAGTCAGAATCAGCTCCTGACTGACTGCGGCTTCTCATCCTTTCACTCAATCAATGTTGCCTTCTCAAGCCTGTCATTCTTTTCTTTCACCTTTTCAATTGGCCCCATCTGCACCTGGCCTCATTTCTGTCCATGGCTTTGTATCTAGTCACTGCAAGATGCACTATGTGTATATGCACGTGGAAATGTCCATGGCCAGAGTGAGGAACTGAAAGGATGGATGTCTTTTTGAAACTGAATGAGGAAGACACCTACTTTTGTTGACAGAAGAGAAAGATGAATGGAACATCGTGGAGGGTCTTCCAGGAGCCCTCTCTCATACAGAGGAAGCCTGTGAACCATTTTTTATTCTTTGTCTTGGGCACAGACATTTCTTTAAACACGTGCTGACCTTCTGCTTGGAGGTCTCCTTGAGGACATTGTCTCAGAAATCTGTGTTGCAAAATATTAGAACTGATCACTGATCCCTTTCCACTGTTAAATTTTCTCTACTATCTCACCTTAGGCAATATAAAGTCCTGGTTCACTCTCAGGAACGAGAGCTGACCCAGTTAAGGGAGAAGTTACGGGAAGGGAGAGATGCCTCCCGCTCGTTGAATCAGCATCTCCAGGCCCTCCTCACTCCGGATGAGCCGGACAACTCCCATGGGCGGGACCTCCGAGAACAGCTGGCTGAGGGATGTAGGCTGGCACAGCACCTCGTCCAAAAGCTCAGCCCAGGTAAGGTGGCCATAGGCCCTGATGACCCAAAACCCCGGGCTTATGAGAGACTCCAGACCTCCATACTTTCACAATGACATTTGTATCGGTGGTGTTTTTTCCCACTTAACATATGTGGCCGTGACATAACCAGGACTTCCTGGGTAAGAGCAGAGGTGGGAAACCGATTGGGTTGGAGGTCACAGTATTGCAAATGTCCCTCCTCCCTTGATGGAAGGTGGTCTTTGGAGCAAGAAGCTGCACGTTTCTAGTTTTAAAGGACAGGAAGGAGGCTGTGACGGGAGGGCGCTTTTTAGAGTGAAAAGAGCTCTGGACTCAGAAGGCAGGTTCCCAGGCTGTCTCTTTGGCAGTGTTCTTAGTAACTGTCGGTGAGTGAGTGATTTATCTTTCCTGAGTTTCTCTGTCTCCATCTGCAAAGGCAGGCGAATTGTCTCTTGCAAGGGTCTGAAGCATCCAAATGTGGGAACACTTAGGACTGCTTTTGAAAATGAGATAAAGCCCCTCGCCGTGTGGTGTTAGAGAAGGCACTTGATGTGGGGGCATTTGGTGGTAGGAAGTGCTTGAGACTGGAGCACTCCCCGTGGAGAGAATGTCCCTGAATAACAGGGCAGAAGCCACATGGAGGGCCTGTGCAGTCTCCTGATGCATAGAGGACTGTAGGACAGGTTTGTCCTCTCCTAAGAGAAAGAATTAGGTTTGAAATGTGAACTGTGACAGGACACCAAGCCTGTGCCTGGGAATCAGACCTGTAGCCAGATGGGGAAGACAGCTGCCAAAGTCCAGAGAGAGGCTGTAGAAGCCTCCATGATATGGGGAGCAAAAGGTCTTTTCAGTATTTGGCCACATCTTGATGGTGGCCCTCCAGATCAGAAATGCATTGCCTGATGGATCGGGAAACCATGCCAGGGCATTTTGTTAATGATAAAACATGAGAGCTTTCAGTTGAACAGTGACCATGCCTAGATGTTCATGTCTGTGTGCACATTGGGCTGACTGTGCTTGCAGAGTGTGAAGTGGGAAATATCTGAACGAACACTTCTTTATTTACAGAAAATGACGAAGATGAGGATGAAGATGTTAAAGTTGAGGAGGCTGAGAAAGTACAGGAATTATGTGCCCCCAGGTAACACTGAATAATCGGGAGCAAGTACTGGGTGGTAACATATGAAAAAGGTGTAGGAGGCACACCCTCTCTGGCATGTACGATGGGCCGAAAGTCTGCATTCGTTGGCCACAGTATGTGAAATTCAAGCCAGCTTGGACACAGAGTTTGGCAGCTGTTGTGTTTCTCTGTGTGTGGCGGGTGTCATGTCTGTACCGTACAGGGATAGCTGAGTCTTCATCCTCCTCGGCTCCTATGTGTCCAGTGCAATGAACACCAGTTGCTCTCTTCCTCTCTGGCTCCCATGGCTGCCATGCTCTGTTGCAGAGAGAAGAGGATTGCCTGTTCCCTCTTAAAGGGATCCTCCTGTTTGCTTTCTGGGGCCACTCTCTTAATGCCTCCTGTCAAAACCAGCTAGGACTCCCTGGAGTCCAATCCCTCTGTGTTTAATGTTCTGTCATCTCTCTCCCACCTGGCTCATCAGGGAGGTGCAGAAGGCTGAAGAAAAATCAGTCCCTGAGGACTCACTGGAGGAATGTGTCGTCACTTGTTCAAATAGCCACGGCCCTTGTGAGTCCAGCCAGCCTCACGGGAACAGCAAAATCACATTTGAGGAAGACCAAGTCGACTCAACTCTAGTTGTAGACAGTGAATCCTCTGATGATGAATGGCAGGATGCTCGAAACCTTCTCCCAGGTAGCCTCTGTTTTCCTTGTGTCTCATACCTCTGTCTAGGCTATGGAAGATCAATTCTGAGGACAGGCTGTATACATACATATTGGTTTAGTCGGAAACTAGGATGGAGCTATGTGCGGTGACTCACACGTATAATCACAGCAGTTTGGGAGGCCCAAGTGGGAGAATCATTTGTGTTCAGGAGTTCAAGACCAGCCTGGACAATATGCTGAAACCCGTCTTTCCAAAGAATACAAAAAACTAGCCAGGCATGGTGCTGCGTGCCTATAGTCCCAACTGCTCAGGAGGCTTAGGTGGGGGTATCGGCTCAGATGATCCTCCCACCCTCATTCACTGCTCTCAGGCTAGACTCTCTCTCCTTTTCATTGGCTTGTCTTAGCTATTAATAAGAAGTCTCTGGCCAGGGGCGCTGGCTCACATCTGTAATCCCAGCACTTTGGGAGGCCGAGGTGGGCAGATCACCTGAGGTCAGGAGTTCGAAACCAGCCTGGCCAACATGGCAAAACCCCATCTCTACTAAAAATACAAAAATTAGCTGGCATGGTGGTTGGTGCCTGTAATCCGAGCTACTTGGGAGGCTGAGACACGAGAATCGCTTGAACCCGTCAGGGCAGAGATTGCAGTGAGCTGAGATTGCACCACTGCACTCCAGCCTGGGTGATAGAGTGAGACTCCATCTCAAACAAAAAACAAAAAAAAACAAAAACCAACCAAACAAACAAACAAAAAAATTTAAAAAACCAAAAACAATCTGTTGTGCTACACAGAAACATTGGCCGCTCATGGGGTCAACAACTCAGGGCCCAACCTTGCTTTATAGAAACTTATAAGCAAGAAAAGGTAGAAGCCTTTATGTCCTGGTTTCAAGGTGACTGCGTAGCTAAGACAAGTTGACTTAAAGGAGATCAAGACTGGAGATGAGAAGAGTGAAACCAGGGAAACAACATCTTCAAAGAAGTGGACAAGGCTGTCAGTGGCATCCCTCAGTCCTGATTAAACCTATTTGATTTCACCAGTTTTTAACCCATGGTGTGTTTGGTGTCTTCTCCCCAGTCCCCGGCCCCACCTCTTCTGCCACAAACGTCAGCATGGTGGTATCTGCCGGCCCTTGGTCCAGTCAGAAGACAGAGATGAACATTCTAGAAATCAACAAGAAATCGCGCCCCCAGCTGGCAGAGAACAAACAGCAGTTCAGAAACCTCAAACAGAAATGTCTTGTAACTCAACTGGCCTACTTCCTGGCCAAGGGGCAGAATAATTACGGTAAGTTCTATAGGCTCACCATCACAACAGTGATGAATGATGTCCTGTCTTCTCTCTGAGAAACTGAATGCTCTCTCCATTAAAAATAAGTTCAACCCTCCCATACTTCTAGGAAAATAGAAATGGGCATTTTCACATTTTGTTAAATTTGGAAGTCAGAGGTACCAAAGTATTTAGCAAGTTTCCATGTTTGCAGTCAGGTGGGGGTGGGCCTAGAGTTAAAATCGCAGTTATTCATTTGGGACACAGGCACAGAACCACCTGTTTTCTCCAAGAGGCTAAATCGTGTTTTCAAGAATCCTCTCTGTACCATATAAGATCCGGCAGACAAATAACATCTAGTCTGTTGTTCTAAATGTGTGGGACTAGTGAACCCTTATTGTGTTCAAGCTTCTGTTGAGGGCCAATAGGCAAAGCTCTGTTCTGGGGACCCTGAGGGAAACTTGGTGATAGTACACAGTACGCGCTCTGAGGGGCTTCAAGAGGAGTCTGCTCCTAATAGAACCTGTGGTATCTGTAAGTGACAGCATCAAGAGCAGGGAGTAGGGGCCGTGCACCGTGGCTCACTCCTGTAATCCCAGCACTTTGGGAGGCTGAGGCGAGCGGATCACGAGGTCAGGAGTTTGAGACCAGCCTGGGCAACATGGAGAAACCCCATCTCTTCTAAAAATACAAACATTAGCTGGGCGTGGTGGCGGGCGCCTGTAATCCCAGCTACTCGGGAGGCTGAGGCAGGAGAATCCTTTGCATCCAGGAGGCAGAGGTTGCAGTGAGCCAAGAACACACCATTGCACTCCAGCCTGGGCGACAGGGCAAGACTCGTTGAAAGAAAAGCAGAGAGTACCTGGTGAGAGGGAAGTCCTGCTTCCTGGGGCACAGGCTCTTGTTCCTAAAGAGGAAGAAGGATCGCACCTGAGAATGTGTGGAAGTAGCAGTGCAGTGTGCAGACCAGGGACTCTGGGCCTGTCTCCTGGGCTCCATCCAAGTTGCTTGTCTTGTCTGTCCCTCAGTTTCCTCATCTGTACATAGGGTACTACAGAAATACCTACCTGTGTAAATTGCTGCAATGAATTACATGAGCTGTTTCTTGTCAATCTCCTAGAACTTTTATTGGCACAGAGTGAACACTCTGTTAGTTCTTCATTCTACTGTTTCTAAATTAACACAAACCTTAGTATTTGGGCAGATTTCCTTCATGGCCTTATGGTCTTATGTCTCATCCTTTATGCTTCAGATGTGATTCTTAAAATCACATCTAAAGATAGGATGTAAAAATCAAAGATGTTAAAGATCTTTGACATATTTGTCCTTGAAATTCCCAGTAAAAGAGAAACCATCAGTCCCATAGTCCTAGGGGCCTTCCCGACTGTACAAGAAATCACTACTTCATGCCCCAGTGCAGTGCTTTAGAGGAGAGGCTGCAAGGCTTGGGAAAGTGGCCCCACATTCAGAGTCAGACCTCAGGGGCTGTGAATTCTGACTCCACTTCATTGTGGTTGAATCATCTTGTCAACTTCCTTGATGTGCCTTGAGTTTCTCTTCGTCTCTAAATTTTGGAGCATCAGCTGCCAGTAAGTCAGGAGACTGAAGAGTAAAGATGTGGAAATCCCTACGTAGAGCCTGGCAGTGGGGACAGTTTTGTCCTTGGGATGGACCTGGCTCCTGCCCTGTAGGCAGTGACCAGAGCAGCATGTCCAGCCTTTCACTGAGGCAGGAGTGTGTGTCTTTTCTCAGACTATGAAGACTGCAAAGACCTCATAAAATCTATGCTGAGGGATGAGCGGCTGTTCACAGAAGAGAAGCTTGCAGAGGAGCTCGGGCAGGCTGAGGAGCTCAGGTGAGTGGGCCCCTGGGGTCAGGCAGGTGGGCAGGTGTGTAAATCTCTGAAGTACAGCAGCTCGGCAGGGAGAAATAAGAGCTGAACTGGGTGAGGGGAAGGGCAGGAATTGCCATGGCAGGCTCATGACACACAAAGATTATCAAGCAGAGAACAAGGATAATAATAAGTTATGGGTTGCAGTTGTTTCTCAGAGCCTTATTTTCTGTTTTTCAAACAAGTAATTGTTGAGGTGAAATGCGCATAACACAAAATTAGCTGAAGGAGTGCGAACGACCCAGCAGCATTCAGTATACTCAAAATGATGTGCCATCACCACCCCACTCACCCTTAGTCAGAATCAGCTCCTGACTGACTGCGGCTTCTCATCCTTTCACTCAATCAATGTTGCCTTCTCAAGCCTGTCATTCTTTTCTTTCACCTTTTCAATTGGCCCCATCTGCACCTGGCCTCATTTCTGTCCATGGCTTTGTATCTAGTCACTGCAAGATGCACTATGTGTATATGCACGTGGAAATGTCCATGGCCAGAGTGAGGAACTGAAAGGATGGATGTCTTTTTGAAACTGAATGAGGAAGACACCTACTTTTGTTGACAGAAGAGAAAGATGAATGGAACATCGTGGAGGGTCTTCCAGGAGCCCTCTCTCATACAGAGGAAGCCTGTGAACCATTTTTTATTCTTTGTCTTGGGCACAGACATTTCTTTAAACACGTGCTGACCTTCTGCTTGGAGGTCTCCTTGAGGACATTGTCTCAGAAATCTGTGTTGCAAAATATTAGAACTGATCACTGATCCCTTTCCACTGTTAAATTTTCTCTACTATCTCACCTTAGGCAATATAAAGTCCTGGTTCACTCTCAGGAACGAGAGCTGACCCAGTTAAGGGAGAAGTTACGGGAAGGGAGAGATGCCTCCCGCTCATTGAATCAGCATCTCCAGGCCCTCCTCACTCCGGATGAGCCGGACAACTCCCATGGGCGGGACCTCCGAGAACAGCTGGCTGAGGGATGTAGGCTGGCACAGCACCTCGTCCAAAAGCTCAGCCCAGGTAAGGTGGCCATAGGCCCTGATGACCCAAAACCCCAGGCTTATGAGAGACTCCAGACCTCCATACTTTCACAATGACATTTGTATCGGTGGTGTTTTTTCCCACTTAACATATGTGGCCGTGACATAACCAGGACTTCCTGGGTAAGAGCAGAGGTGGGAAACCGATTGGGTTGGAGGTCACAGTATTGCAAATGTCCCTCCTCCCTTGATGGAAGGTGGTCTTTGGAGCAAGAAGCTGCACGTTTCTAGTTTTAAAGGACAGGAAGGAGGCTGTGACGGGAGGGCGCTTTTTAGAGTGAAAAGAGCTCTGGACTCAGAAGGCAGGTTCCCAGGCTGTCTCTTTGGCAATGTTCTTAGTAACTGTCGGTGAGTGAGTGATTTATCCTTCCTGAGTTTCTCTGTCTCCATCTGCAAAGGCAGGCGAATTGTCTCTTGCAAGGGTCTGAAGCATCCAAATGTGGGAACACTTAGGACTGCTTTTGAAAATGAGATAAAGCCCCTCGCCGTGTGGTGTTAGACAAGGCACTTGATGTGGGGGCATTTGGTGGTAGGAAGTGCTTGAGACTGGAGCACTCCCCGTGGAGAGAATGTCCCTGAATAACAGGGCAGAAGCCACATGGAGGGCCTGTGCAGTCTCCTGATGCATAGAGGACTGTAGGACAGGTTTGTCCTCTCCTAAGAGAAAGAATTAGGTTTGAAATGTGAACTGTGACAGGACACCAAGCCTGTGCCTGGGCATCAGACCTGTAGCCAGATGGGGAAGACAGCTGCCAAAGTCCAGAGAGAGGCTGTAGAAGCCTCCATGATATGGGGAGCAAAAGGTCTTTTCAGTATTTGGCCACATCTTGATGGTGGCCCTCCAGATCAGAAATGCATTGCCTGATGGATCGGGAAACCATGCCAGGGCATTTTGTTAACGATAAAACATGAGAGCTTTCAGTTGAACAGTGACCATGCCTAGATGTTCATGTCTGTGTGCACATTGGGCTGACTGTGCTTGCAGAGTGTGAAGTGGGAAATATCTGAACGAACATTTCTGTGTTTACAGAAAATGACGAAGATGAGGATGAAGATGTTAAAGTTGAGGAGGCTGAGAAAGTACAGGAATTATGTGCCCCCAGGTAACACTGAATAATCGGGAGCAAGTACTGGGTGGTAACATATGAAAAAGGTCTAGGAGGCACACCCTCTCTGGCATGTACGATGGGCCGAAAGCCTGCATTCCCTTGGCCACAGTATGAGAAACTCAAGCCAGCTTGGACACAGGGTTTGGCAGCTGTTGTGTTTCTCTGTGTGTGGCAGGTGTCATGTCTGTACC
Organism: Gorilla gorilla gorilla; assembly: GCF_029281585.2. NCBI lineage: Eukaryota > Metazoa > Chordata > Mammalia > Primates > Hominidae > Gorilla > Gorilla gorilla. The sequence goes on from NC_073224.2 coordinate 218,473,013, forward strand.
GTACAGGGATAGCTGAGTCTTCATCCTCCTCGGCTCCTATCTGTCCAGTGCAATGAACACCAGTTGCTCTCTTCCTCTCTGGCTCCCATGGCTGCCATGCTCTGTTGCAGAGAGAAGAGGATTGCCTGTTCCCTCTTAAGGGGATCCTCCTGTTTGCTTTCTTGGACCACTCTCTTAATGCCTCCTGTCAAAACCAGCTAGCACTCCCTGGTGTCCAATCCCTCTGTGTTTAGTCTTCTGTCATCTCTCTCCCACCTGGCTCATCAGGGAGGTGCAGAAGGCTGAAGAAAAGGAAGTCCCTGAGGACTCACTGGAGGAGTGTGCCATCACTTGTTCAAATAGCCACCACCCTTGTGAGTCCAACCAGCCTTACGGGAACACCAGAATCACATTTGAGGAAGACCAAGTCGACTCAACTCTCATTGACTCATCCTCTCATGATGAATGGTTGGATGTTGTATGCATTATCCCAGGTAGCCTCTATTTTCCTTTGTCTCACACCTTTTCCTATGCTGAGGAATATAAACTCTGAAGACAGGCTCTATACACACAGATTGGTTTTAATAAAATCTATTCTGGGATTCTTAACAGAGATATCAGGGAGGTTTTCTGTCCTTCTCAGCTCATGTCATGCCTTTGTCTCACAGTCCCCAGTGTCAAGTTAGTGGACCCCAGACAAGTGTGACAATGTCATAGTCACCTGAGTGCAGGAGGTACACAGGAAGTATCTGTGAGGCCTCGTAGCTTTGATTCAGTATCTCTTGTCACCTGTGATTAAGTCGTCTGTCCCTGAACAATGTCCATGAAATTTCTCTGCCTTTTTAAGGCGACTGGCAGCCTTGCCTTTGTGTTTGGAAATATTGTTCCCCAGGCTTCACTGCTCTCAGCTTTAATCTTGATCTCCTTTAAGGCAGCTTGGTTAGCTGCACAGTCACCTTGAAATCAGGACAGAAACTTTTCTTTTTTACTTTGCTGATATAGTTCCATAAAGCAAGGCTGGACCCTGGTTCTCCACCCCATCAATGCAATGGCTGATGCAATGTTTTGTAGCATCATAGATTCTCTCTCTCTTTTTTTTTTTTTTTTTTTTTTTGTGATGGAGTCTGGCTCTGTCACCCAGGCTGGAGTGCAGTGGCTCCATTTTGGCTTGCTGCAACTTCCACCTCCCAGGTTCAAGTGATTCTCCTGCCTCAGCCTCCTGAGTCGCTGGTACCACAGGTGCTCAGCACCACATCTGGCTAATATTTGTATTTTTATTAGAGACGGGGTTCCCCCATGTTGGCCAGGCTGGTCTTGAACTCATGACCTCAAATGATTCACCTTCCTTGACCTCCCAAATCACAGATTCTTTTTAATGCAAGAGTTGTTAGAATTTATCTATCAGTCGAGTTTCATGTGTAGATCCCTCTAAACATTTAATGTCCATGTTACCTGGTGATATAAGTCAGTATTGCAACAACACTCCTAGAAAATTGACCAATTATTGGCGATTTTGGGGGGAAAATTTTGTTTAACTTTGCATAGACTCAGGCAGGGAATATGGCATTATGGTCTACCCGTAGAGGGAAATTTTGGCCTGTGGGTCTGGAAAGCAGGGTCATCTACTTCTCACCAGAGTTAATCTAGGGCACCCTAGAGTGCTCCTGTCAGAATCCATATTCTTGCACTGAGAATAGTTATGTCCTTGTCCTATGACTGGACACTGATTTGGTCATATGTGAAGTGTGAATTGCCTAATGTGACCTGCTTCTCTGAATTTATTTCCAGAAAATGAAAGTGATCATGAGCAAGAGGAAGAAAAAGGGCCAGTGTCTCCCAGGTAATGCCATGGAATTGTGGGCTGTTAATTCAATAGTGGCAGCTGGAGTTTGTAGATTTAGAGAAAATGAGGAAGCAATGAATAGAACTTTTTCTTCCATTCACCCAGCTACAAGTTGTCCTTATTAACAATGTTGTACATTATTTGTGGCCCTTGTGTTGGTTTTAATTTCGTAGTCCTCTCAAGATAGGAACTTGCAATCAGATGAGCCAGGTGAACTAGCCAAACAGGGATTTCTTGTTGATCTTTTCAAAAAACCAGCTGCTGGATTCACTGATTTTTTTGAAGGGTTTTTTGTGTCTCTATCTCCTTCAGTTCTGCTCTGATCTTAGTTATTTCTTGCCTTCTGCTAGCTTTTGAATTTGTTTGCTCTTGCTTCTCTAGTTCTTTTAATTGTGATGTTAAGGTGTTGATTTTAGATCTTTCCTTTCCTTGTGGGCATTTAGTGCTAGAAATTTCCCTCTCCACACTGCTTTAAATGTGTCCCAGAGATTCTGGTATGTTGTGTCTTTGTTCTCATTGGTTTCAAAGAACATCTTAATTTCTGCCTTCATTTCGTTATCTACCCAGTAGTCATTCAGGAGCAGGTTGTTCAGTTTCCATGTAGTTGTGCAGTTTTGAGTGAGTTTCTTAATCCTGAGCTCTAATTTGATAGCACTGTGGTCTGAGAGACAGTTTGTTGTGATTTCTGTTCTTTTACATGTGCTGAGGAGTGCTTTACCTCCAACTATGTGGTCAATTTTGGAATAAGTGTGATGTGATGCTGAGAAGAATGAATATTCTGTTGGTTTGGGGTGGAGAGTTCGTAGATGTCTATTAGGTCTGCTTGGTGCAGAGCTGAGTTCAAGTCCTGGATATCCTTGTGAACCTTCTGTCTCATTGATCTGTCAAATATTGACAGTGGGGTGTTAAAGGGCCCCATGATTATTGTGTGGGAGTCTAAGTCTCTTTTTAGGTCTCTCAGGACTTGCTTTATGAATCTGGGTGCTCCTGTATTGGATACATGTACATTTAGGATAGTTAGCTTTTCATGTTGAATTGATCCCTTTGCGATTATGTAATGGCCTTCTTTGTCTCTTTTGATCTTTCTTGGTTTAAAGTCTGTTTTATCAAAGACTAGGATTGCAACCCCTGCTTTTTTTTGCTCTCCATTTGCTTGGTAGATCTTCCTCCATCCCTTTATTTTGAGCCTATGTGTGTCTCTGCACGTGAGATGGGTCTCCTGCATACAGCACACTGATGGGTCTTGACTCCTTATCCAATTTGCCAGTCTGTGTCTTTTTATTGGGGCATTTAGCCTATTTACATTTCAGGTTACTATTGTTATGTGTGAATTTGATCCTGTCATGATGATGTGAGCTGGTTATTTTGCCTGTTAGTTGATGCACTTTCTTCCTAGCATCGATGGTCTTTACAATTTGGCACGTTTTTGCAGTGGCTGGCTGGTACTGGTTGTTCCTTTCCATGTTTAGTGCTTCCTTCAGGAGCTCTTGCAAGGCAGGCCTGGTGGTGACAAAATCTCTCAGCATTTGCTTGTCTGTAAAGGATTTTATTTCTCCTTCACTTTTGAAGCTTAGTTTGGCTGAATATGAAATTCTGGGTTAAAAAGTCTTTTGTTTATGAATGTCGAATATTGGCCCCCACTCTCTTCTGGCTTGTAGGGTTTCTGCAGAGAGATCCACTGTTAGTCTGGTGGGCTTCCCTTAGTGGGTAACTCGACCATTCTCTCTGGCTGCCCTTAACATTTTTTCCTTCTTTCAACTTTGGTGAATCTGACAATTATGTGTCTTGGAGTTACTCTTCTCGAGGAGTATCTTTGTGGTGTTCTCTGTATTTCCTGAATTTGAATGTTGGCCTGCTTTGCTAGGCTGGGGAAGTTCTCCTGGATAATATCCTGAAGAGTGTTTTCCAACTTGGTTCCATTCTCCCCGTCACTTTCAGGTACACCAATCAAATGTAGATTTGGTCTTTTCACATACTCCCATATTTATTGGAGGCTTTGTTCATTTCTTTTTACTCTTTTTTCTCTAAACTGCTCTTCTCACTTCATTTCATTAATTTGATCTTCAATCACTAATACCCTTTCTTCCACTTGATCAAATTGGCTACTGAAGCTTGTGCATGTGTCACGTAGTTCTCGTGCCTTGGTTTTCAGCTCCATCAGGTCATTTCAGGTCTCCTCTACGTTGTTTATTCTAGTTAGCCATTCGTCCAATCTTTGTTCAAGGTTTTTAGCTTCCTTGTGATGGGTTTGCACATCTTCCTTTAGCTCGGAGAAGTTTGTTATTACCGACTTCTGAAGCCTGCTTCTGTCAGCTCATCAAAGTTATTCTCCGTCCTGCTTTGTTCCATTGCTGGTGAGGAGCTGTGATCCTTTGGAGGAGAAGGGGTGCTCTGGTTTTTAGAATTTTCAGCTTTTCTGCTCCAGTTTGTCCACATCTTCATGGTTTTATCTACCTTTGGTCTTTGATGCTGGTGACCTACAGATGGGGTTTTGGTGTGGATGTCCTTTTGTTGACGTTGATTCCTTTCTGTTTGTTAGTTTTCCTTTTAACAGTGAGGTCCCTCAGCTGCAGGTCTGGTGGAGTTTGCTGGAGGTCCACTCCAGACCTTCAAACAGGTATTTCTTGGTGTCACCTGTCCTCTCCCATGTGTTTAAATCCAGGGAGAGAATGTATAAATGCTTTCTGCTTATTTTTTGTTAGTGTATTTGCTAGTATTTGTGTAAGCAAAGAAATTGAAAAAATAAACATATCAAAATATCGTAAAAAGGGGACCCTTAATACACAAGATCTGTGTCTGCACTGCCTCAAGAGCTCTGTTCACTTGAATGCTGCATGTAAAATTCATCCCAATTTAGATGAAGTAGTTGAAGCCCTGTGTTAGTTCTCTGTGCTGCAAGTCATGATGGTAGTTTACAGAGAGAGTCTGGGTGCCCTGCATTGGCTGATCTGTGGCAAATGTACTGAGCACGTGCTGCCCATTTTTGTTCGGTCCTCAGAGCAGTCACCCTCCAGCCTGCATTTAGAAGGATAGTTTTATTTCTCTTGAAGGAAAAATGCCTTTGGTTTCTGTGAGCACTCCATTCTGTCTCCCATCAGATCATCTGGAAGGTTTTGTTGTCTAATCTTTGTTGGTTATATCTTCTGTCATCCCAGTCCTGCCTGGCTCATCAGGAATCTGCAGGAGTCTGAAGAGGAGGAAGCCCCCCAGGAGTCCTGGGATGAAGGTGATTGGACTCTCTCAATTCCTCCTGACATGTCTGCCTCATACCAGTCTGACAGGAGCACCTTTCACTCAGTAGAGGAACAGCAAGTCGGCTTGGCTCTTGACATAGGCAGTGAGTACTCCATTGTGAAGGTGATAAAGCTCCAGTTCATGTCCCAGGTAGACCCCATAATCTTTGGGCCTTGCGCCCCTGGTTGGGCTGAGAGTTGCCATCACTGTGGGTGGAACCTATATATCAATGTAGATTTCAATCACTCTGGAATCGAGTCTGAAGCACAGGCGTGGGGTGGGTCAGTGAGCTTTGCTCTCTTCCTAGTCTCAGGCCATGCCTGTGCCACCCTGGACTGACTGTCAGGACATTGAACACAAGGCGGGCGTGGCAAACTCACACCAAGCTGTGCAGCACATGTCCAGGGGTTGTCTGTCAGATCAGCTCACCTGAGTTAAATGTCTCTTGCCAGCTACAAAGTTGTTTATGAGTTTTGTTCCCAAAGCATGTCTGTGCAGTGCTTTACCTGCCCAAGGCCAGTGTCACCCTTGTCTACCTCTCTGTGGAAGATGTGAGCCAGGTTTCACTGAATTTATCCCCATTTTCTGTGTCTTCTAAGTTGGCTTGTCGTAGCTCATCTGTCCATCATCTTGCTGGTATGTTTTCTAGATAAATGGCTGACTTTTCACCGACAAAAGCCATGACAGCTGATGCTTCTGTGTAGAACCAAGTGTCATTTTGACTCAAGAGCTGGTACATTGCACCCCTCCATCAAATCTCAGTGTCCACAATCTCATAAACTATCAAATCCTGGGTATTTGATGAGAGAAGCCTGAATATTGCAGTATCTCTCCTATGAGGCGTTAGAACGATTTGCCTCAAATCTATTGAGAAAAACATTGCTCATTTGTGTACACAAACCTAGGACAGAGCACACTGGGAAGATCACATTCCAAAACAGGGGCATTTTGCGCAAGGCTCATGAAAGGAACCAAGTCAGTTCTCTCAAGACTTGCCCTCAGGCCTCCTGGTATATTTCTCTCAAAGTCTCCTGTTCTCACACTGAAAAGACTGATGTCCCTGTGTTAGGATTGGACAGAGGGATGTTTCCGTGTGCAAGGAAGAACTGCTTCATGTAAGAGGCCCTGTCTGAATTTATTTGCAGGACATTGGTATGATCAAGTGAAAAAGGAGGACCAAGAGGCCACAAGTCCCAGGTGAGTCTGAGAAATTATGGACAGTTAATTTGATGTTGACACCTGGAGATGCCACGTCCGGGGAAAACAGTACATGCTGAAAATAATGATTTCATCTTGTCAGACAAGTCTGAATTATGTCTACAAACATTGCTTTTGGTTCTCATTACAGTAAATGTTTAGGTTTCCATTTCTTCCTATCCTTCTCATTTACTAACCTAGTGAAGGTTGACCATACTTCAAAAGCTGTATTCTCATGGTGACTGCAGGGAAGCTTGAGCACATTTTATGCAAAATTATTGAGCCCACTCTTTTCATGATCACTGTTCATTGTGTGTCCTGAAGGCACAAATATACAGTGTTCTTTGACTCTCTCATCAGTGTGTCACCTGGCCAATTCACTGAGCTCACTATCTCTCTCTCTCTCTCTCTCTCTGTGTGTGTGTGTGTGTGTGTGTGTGTATGTCTTTCTCTTTCATCCTTTTCTACCTGGCCCTGGTCTGTCCCATCATGAAGGCAATAATTTGTTACCTCATTAATACATCTGTCCTTTTTCTTTTCAAACAGTTCCTTATGTTACCCATGAAATCTAGCTGGGGCTGTGTGGTTTCTGATTCCCCCTGGCTTATTCTTTACTTTTCCTACTTTTCCAGGCTCAGCAGGGAGCTGCTGGATGAGAAAGAGCCTGAAGTCTTGCAGGACTCACTGGATAGATTTTATTCAACTCCCTTTGGGTACCTGGAACTGCCTGACTTATGCCAGCCCTACAGAAGTGACTTTTACTCATTGCAGGAACAACACCTTGGCTTGGCTTTTGACGTGGACAGTGAGTACCTTACTATGAAGGTGATAAGACTCCACCTGGTCCTCCAGATATGTGTGATATTCCTGTTCCAAGTGGCCCTTATTGACCCGAGAGATGTCATTGCCGCAGGCAGGACCCGTGGGTGCATAGAGGTTGTAATGAAATTGTAGTTTCAGTTGGAAGCCCAGACATGAAATGGGTCAGTGAGCATGGCTCTATTCCTAGTCTCCAGCCATGCCTGTGGCAACCTGAGCCCACTCTCAGCACATTGGACCCAGGGAGATGTAAAAAATTCACAGAGCTATGATTTGGACTCAAGGGTTTGTAGATTTCCTCCTTCATTCAAATTTCAGTGTCTTGCAACCACGAATGAGCTGGGCATTTGATGAGACAGGGCTGAATACTGCAGTTTCCCTCCTAGAAATCATCTGGGGCATTTTCTTTGAATCGATGGGAGCAATAAGGCATAACTGTTTGCACAAACTTGGGATAAATGATTTTGGGATAACTGTCTACCAGCATAGGGACATTTCACCCTTGGTTCTGAGATGCAAACCAAAGAATCTCTATCATGACCGGCTTTGAGGCCTCCTGAAGTATATCTCTCACATTGTCCTGTTCTCATGCTGAGGAGCCTGAGGTCCCTGTGTGGGGATTAGACAGTGGACTGTTATGGGTGTAGGTGAATTGGCTTATCTTGTCTGTCCCTGTCTGAATTTATTGCAGGAATTAAAAAGGACCAAGAAGAGGAAGAAGACCAAGGCCCACCATGCCCCAGGTAAGTTTGAGCAATTGTCAACAGCAAATTCTGTGTTGACACCTGGAGACTCCTGGTTCAGGGAAAGCAGAGCAGGCCGACATTATCGATTACATGTTTTCAACCAAGCCTCAATTATTCCTACTCACATTGCTGTTGGTTTTCATAGCAGTAGATATTTAGGTTTCTGTTTCTTCCTCCCCTTATCACTTACTAACCTACTGTAGGTCGACCATACTTCAAAAGCTGTATCCTCATGGCGACTGCATGGAAACTGGAGCACATTTTATGGAAAATTATTGAGCACAGTCTTTTCATGATCACTGTATGCTGTGTGTCCTGAGGGCACTAACTCTGAGTGTCCGGTACTCCCTCCTCAGTGTGTCACCTGGACAATTCAGTGAGCGCTCACTCTCTCTCTCTCTGCCTCTGTCTCTCTGTCTCTCTTTCTCTTTCATTCTTTTCTGTTTGGCCCTGTTGCATCCCAACTGAAGGCAATAATTTGTTACCTCATTAATGGATGTATCCTTTTTCTTTTTTAACCACTTCCTAATGCTACCCATGAAATCTAGTTGGGGCTCTGTGGCGTCTGATTTCCCCTGGCTTATTCTTTACTTTTTCTACTTTTCCAGGCTCAGCAGAGAGCTGCCAGAGGTAGTAGAGCCTGAGGACTTGCAGGACTCACTGGATAGAGGTTATTCGACTCCTTTCAGTTATGTAGAACTGCCTGATTCATGCCAGCCCTACGGAAGTTGCTTTTACTCATTGGAGGAAGAACACGTTGGCTTTTCTCTTGACGTGGATGGTGAGTACCTTTCTATGAAGGTGATAAGGATCCACTGAGTTTTCCGTATAGAGATCATATTCCTGCTCTAAGAGGCCGTTACTGAGCTGAGAGATGTCATTGCTGCACTGAGGACCTATAGGCACATATAGGTTGAACGAAACTCTAGTTCTACCTGGAAGCCCAAACATGGGATGGGTCAGTGAGTGTGGCTCTCTTCCTAGTCTCAGGCCATGCCTGTGGCACTCTGATTCTACTCTCAAGGCATTGGACCTGGGCAGATGGGACAAATTCAGAGACCTATGATTTTGACTCAAGGGTTTGTAGATTTCCTTTCTCACTCTAATTTCAGTGTCTAAAATCCTCACAACCATGAACAATCTGAGTATTTGATGAGACAGGGCTGAATATTGCAGTTTTTCTCCTAGAAATCGTTTGAGGGCATTTGCTTTAAATTGATTGGAAAGATATGGCATAACCGTTTGCACAAACTTGGGACAAATGATATTGGGATAATGATCTACCAGAATAGGGACATTTTACCCTTAGTTTCTGGGACAAAAACCAAGGAATCTCTATCATGACCATCCTTCAGGCCTCCTGAAATATATCTCTCACAGTGTTCTATTCTTATGCTGAGGAGCCTGAGGTCCCTGTGTGAGGATTAGACAGTGGAATGTTATGTGTGTAGGGGAATCAGCTTAATGTGTCTGTCCATGTCTGAATTTATTGCAGAAATTGAAAAGTACCAAGAAGGGGAAGAAGATCAAAACCCACCATGCCCCAGGTAACTTTCAGCAATCGTGGTCGCTTAATTCTGTGTTAACACCTGGAGACGACAGATCCAGGGAAAACAGTGTGTTTGATTTCATGTTTTCAATGAAGGCTGAATTACTCCTGCTGACATTGCTATTGGTTTTCATTGCAGTAGACGTTTAGGTTTTCATTTCTTCCTCCCCTTATCATTTACTAATGTACCATAGGTTGACCATACCTCAGAAGTTGTACCCTTATGGCGACTGCATGGAATTTTAAGCACACTTGATGGAAAACTATTGAGCTCACTCTTCTCATGATCACTGTTTGCTGTGTGTCCTGAGGGCACTAACTCAGAGTGTCCTTTTACTCCCTCATCAATGTGTCACCTGGCCAATTCACTGAGCTCACTTTCTCTCTCTCTCTGTCTCTCTCTGTCTCTCTCTCTCACTCTCTGTCTTTCTCTTTCATTGTTTTCTACTTGGCCCTGTTCTATCCCAACATAAAGGCAATAATTTTTTTACCTCATTAATGGACCTATCCTTTTCCTTTTTCGACCACTTCCTTATGTTACCCCTGAAATCTAGTTGGGGCTCTGTGGTGTCTGATTTTCCCTGGCTGCTTCTTTAGTTTTGTCTCCTTTTCCAGGCTCAACGAGGTGCTGATGGAAGCAGAAGAGCCTGAAGTCTTGCAGGACTCTCTGGATAGATGTTATTCCACTACTTCAACTTACTTTCAACTACATGCCTCATTCCAGCAGTACAGAAGTGCCTTTTACTCATTTGAGGAACAGGACGTCAGCTTGGCCCTTGACGTGGAGAATAGGTTTTTTACTTTGACAGTGATAAGGCACCACCTGGCCTTCCAGATGGGAGTCATATTCCCACACTAAGCAGCCCTTACTAAGCTGAGAGATGTCATTGCTGCAGGCAGGACCTATAGGCACATGTAATTTTGAATGAAACTGTAGTTCCCTTTGGAAGCCCAGTGATAGGATGGGAAAGTGGGCATGGCTCTATTCCTATTCTCAGACCATGCCAGTGGCCACCTGTGCTCAGTCTGGAGACATTGGACCCAAGTTAGGTGTGACGCGTTCACACGACTATGTAGCACATGCCGGGAGTGATCTGCCAGACATTCTAATTTGAACCAGATGTCTCTGGGTAGCTACAAAGTTCCTCAGGGGTTTCATTTTGCAGGCATGTCTCTGAGCTTCTATACCTGCTCAAGGTCAGTGTCATCTTTGTGTTTAGCTCATCCAAAGGTGTTACCCTGGTTTCATTGAACCTAACCCCATTCTTTGTATCTTCAGTGTTGGTTTGTTTTAGCTGATCCATCTGTAACACAGGAGGGATCGTTGGCTGAGGATTGTATTTCAGAACCACTGACTGCTCTTGACAGTTGTTAACCCACTAGGCTCCTTTGAGTAGAGAAGCCACAGTCCTTCAGCCTCCAATTGATATCAATACTTAGGAAGACCACAGCTAGATGGACAAACAGCATTGAGAGGCCTTAGCCCTGCTCCTTTCAATTCCATCCTGTAAAGAACAGGAGTCAGGAGCCGCTGGCAAGAGACAGCATGTCACCTGGGACTCTGCCGGTGCAGAATATGAACAATGCCATGTTCTTGCAGAAAACGCTTAGCCTGAGTTTCATAGGAGGTAATCACCAGACAACTGCAGAATGTAGAACACTGAGCAGGACAACTGACCTGTCTCCTTCACACAGTCCACGTCACCACGAATCACACAACAAAAAGGAGGAGAGATATTTTGGGTTCAGAAGAAGTAAATGATAATGTAGCTACATTTCTTTAGTTATTTTGAACCCCAAATATTTCCTCATCTTTTTGTTGTTGTCATTGATTGTGGTGACATGGACTTATTTGTAGAAGACAGGTCAGCTGTCTGGCTCAATGGTCTACATTCTGAAGTTGTCTGAAAATGTCTTCATGATTAAATTCAGCCTAAACATTTCATCAAGAACACTACAGAGTCGATACTGTGAGTTTCCAACCTCGGCCCATCCATGGGCAGAGAAGGTCTAGTTTGTCCATCAGCATTATCATGATATCAGGACTGGTTACTTGGTTAAGGAGGGGTCTAGGAGATCTGTCCCTTTTAGAGACACCTTACTTATGATGAAGTATTTGGGAGAGTGGTTTTTAAAAGTAGAAATGTCCTGTATTCCAATGATCATCGTCTAAACATTTTATCATTTATTAATCATCCCTGCCTGTGTCTATTATTATATTCATATCTCTACACTGGAAATTTTCTGCCTCAATGTTTACTGTGCCTTTGTTTTTGCTAGTGTGTGTTGTTGAAAAAAAACATTCTCTGCCTGAGTTTTAATTTTTGTCCAAAGTTATTTTAATCTATACAATTAAAAACTTTTGCCTATCACTCTGGACTGTTGGATTGCTTTTTACATTCAGTGTTATAATCTTTTGTTATGCTGATTGGTTTTGGTGGGTACTGATGTGAATTAATAAAAACATTTTCATTTCCCTGTTCATTTTCTAATCTCTTCCACCTCGTAGGCTATGTTTACCATATGTAGCAGAATGCATTTACTCCATTTCTTGGTTCTAGATATTTATATTCTTTGTGAGAGAGTGTTTGTGTGTGTCTGTGTGTGCCTCTGGCATTTAGGAAGGGTTGTGTAGCTCATGTTTGATACTGACTAAAAATGTTTCATAGTTTTCCCCCCTTTGAACTAGACACACTTCTAATATTTGGTTTATACACTTTAAATTATGACTTTCAACGTCAAATATTTCCATATGACAGTCAATTACATGATGTGTTTTCTTTTTCCTACCTCCTTTACCTGCCACTTCTCATAATGGTATTTGAACCTAAACATATACCAGTGACATTCTGTGGTTGTCATCTTGCCCACACCTTGGTTTTTGGTTTAGATCCACAATTAAATATATTAATGCTCATGAGCTGTTCAAAAGTGAATGTCACAGTCATCACTTGCTGAGTGGTACTCATCGTAACAGAGTCCTCATGAGGGAATCAGGTCTCGCTGAGTTTAGCATGTTTAATAATCTTCCTCACGGTCTTGATACATGGATCGCATTACTGGATATAAGGTGTTTGCCCAAAATGATTTTTCTTGCGTTTTTAGGAGCTATTGTCTTCCTTGCAGGACATACAGGTGTATGTTCTCGTTGTGGGATTCTATTTTGTTCTACCAGGACCTATAATTTCTGCCAGTTACTTCATTTGTTCTCTTCACCATGAGTCTCCAGAGGATGCTTCCTTTGTCCATGCCTCCCCATCTCCCAGCAATTCTGCGTTTCCAAGACTGGCACCTCTGGTCCTCTGCATGGTGAAGCCCCTTCCTTTGAATTCCCCAGTAGCCAGTGCTCTAATCCACCAGGTCTCAGGCATGATCTGTGTTTCTCCACATGCTCTTTCTGAGGATAGTTTTACCTGTGTTCTGTCATGAACAGACCCTCCCTGCTGTCCTGGCCTCGAGATTTGCATAGTGTTTCCTGCTCCCTCTGCCCTTGTGTGGCTCCCAGACCCAGTGAAAGAAAATCACCTGAGGGCAACAGTGTTCCCTAGCCCTGGTGTTTAGGGGCAGGGTTATGGGTGGGATTTTTGACTCTCTAACCCCTAGGGCTTTGAAGTGTCTGTTGAGAAATTCAGCTGTTATCATCCTAGGTGGACTTGCTCTCTCCTGTCCTCCTACTTCAAATGCAGAAGTTCAATCGTGTACAAAAGAAGACTGAGTCATATAATAGAAAACACCCTTATTCATTGGCTGGCTTCACCAATCATCTCGTGGCTGAACTTTTAAAAATACACTCTTAGCCACATACCTATGAAATGTATATGTGTGTGTATACATATGTGAATTTGCTTCTGAGATTATGGAGGCTGAAATTCCCAAGATGGAAGGAAAGCTGGATACCCAGGAAAGCATTTGTTTCCTATTAGGCCTCTTAATTCTCTCCTGACCTTTGATTGATTGCATGAGTCCCACCCCCGTTAAGGGGGGCAATCTGCTTCACTTAGTCTGCCCATCCCGATGTTAATCATATGTGAAACACTCTCTGGAACACAACTAGAATCACATTTGGCCGAATGTCCCTGCACACCGGTGCTCAGTCCCAGTGACACGTGCAAGTAACTATCACACTTGCCCTTTGTCACATTTGTCATTTCCCCTGTTTTTCTCCCAATCTGCAGCTTATATTTGTTCTCTTAATACTGTCTCGTGTTGAGCAAAAACTTTTAATTTTTATAAAGTTGAATTTATCAATGTTTTCTTTAATGGTTTGTGTTTCTTGATAACAAAGAACACTTTGCCTGTGTCATGAAGATTTTGTCTTATATTTCCTGCTTTACTTTTTCTAATTTTATAGTTTATATTTAGTTGCATAATCCATTCTGAGTTAGTTTTTGAGTCAGTATTGAGGTTCAGTGAATCTTTTTCCTTTGGGGATATGCATGTCCAGTTGTTTCTACACAATTTGTTGACAAGAGAATGCCTTCTCCACTGAATCATATTTGGACCTTTGTCAATCCATTGGGGGGTTGAGACTGGTCTGAGGGCTGTCCTGGTGTTTGGACAGAGAGACAGGGCATGAAGTAGGGTGGTTCTTACGGGAAAAATTAAGGAAGGCACATTTTTCTATGAGGCATAGGAAGCCCCAAGCACAATTGGGGTACCTTCTACCAGCATGTTGTAGCACACTCATCTCTGCTGTCTCTACCTCTCCTGTTGCAAAAGCTTGGGTGTGCATAGACACTGAGGTTTAGTGGTGTCTTTGGGCACTTTTGAGCATTGACACCAAAGCTCCAGCATCAAGTCTTAGAATATCAAGCAGCCGGGTGGATCACCTGAGGTCAGGAGTTCACGACCAGCCTGACTAGCATGGTGAAGCCCCATCTGTACTAAACACAAAAAATTTAGCTGGGCATGGTGGTGCATGCCTGTAATCTGAGCTACTTGGGAGGCTGAGACAGGAAAATCGCTTGTGTACCTGGGAGGCAGAGGTCGCAGTGAGCTGAGATCACACAATTGCACTCCAGCCTGGGCAATGAGAGTGAAACTCCATCCCCCCAAAAACAAATAAATAAAAATAAAAGAATATCAAGCAGCCAAAGAAGCAGGAAAACATGACACATAATGAAGAATCTAATAATCTGGTTGAAATTGACACACAAGTTGGAAATAGAAGAAAAGGACATTACAGCAATTAGTATAATTGTATTTTAATTAAATGGAGAGGTTGAAGATTTTTTAAATATCAAATTCTGTAGATAAAAACTATGATTTACAGTGTGAAATGGAAGAAGGCACTGGATTAAACATTGCAGAAGAGAAGATTATTGAACTAGAAGGAACAGAAGTTGAAACTAACATAAATGAAACACACATTAACAAATGACTTGAAAACATATAAAGACCATCAGCATCAAAACTTTAAACCCCCCAGTATAGGGCTAAATGGAATCCCTGAAGGGCAGGTAGTGGAGAAGAGAGACAAAGATATTTAAAACATACTGGATTAAAGATTTAGAAGCTCCATGGAAACCGTAAACTTCAAATATTACAGAAATATGATTATCCTAAGAACAAGAAACATGCAGAAAACTTCACCAAGGAACACCTTAATCGAATCCATCAAAACCAGTGATAAAAAGGAAATCCTAAAAGTAATAAAAGGGAAAAGAACATGTTACATACAGAGCACTAAATATAAGGATGGCATAAGATTTCTCATAGGAAACTTTACAAACAAGAAGTTTGCAATAAAGTACTTAAAAAAAGAAAAACTGTCACCTACAATTCTACACCTGGCCAAATTATCTTTCAAAAATAAACACGAGAAAAAATGGTTTTGAACAGAAAACAAAATGATCTCAATTTGCAGATGGTGTGATCCTATGTATAGAAAATCCCAAATAATACATACAAATGCAAACACACATACATGCACACAGACACCAGACACACACACACACACACACACTATCAGAGTTAATAAGCGAATTCAGCAAACTTTCAGCAAACAATCCATTGTGATGGCAATGAACTATCTGAGAAGAAAACTGACACAATGATTTCATTTATAATAGCACCTGTAAGGATAACATGCCTGGGAATAAATTTGTTCAAGAAGGTGCAGTACTTGTACACAGACAACTACAGAACATTGCTCCAGGAGACTAAGGAAGACCTAAATCAATGGAAAGACATCTTGTGTCCATGGGTTGGAAGTTGTAACATGGTTAAGATAAAAATACAACCCAAAGCAATCCACAGACTCAATACAATCCTATCAAAAAGTGGCCTTTTTTACAGGAATGCCTGAGAAGAACTTCATGTTCCTAAAAAATAGCAAGTGTCCCCCCAAAACAAAAGCAATCTTGAAATGCAAGAAGGAACGTTCTCTATTCCAAACATCTTTAACTGCTCTTAGCAATACTTGGTAGTCTTCAATATATAGGCTTTCACCGCTTTTTTTTTTTCTTCTTTTGTTTCTGCACACGATCTCACTCTTTCACTCAGGCTGGAGTACAGTGGCAAGATCACAGCTCAGTGCAGCATGGAATTCTCAGGCCGATGACATCCTAGGGTCTCATCCACTGAGCACCTGGGACTACAGGCTCACACCACCACACCCGGATAATTTTTCTGATTTTCAGTAGAGATGAGGTCTCACTATGTTGCCTAAGCTAGTTTCAAGCTTCTGAGCTCAAGCGACCCTCCTGCCACGGCCTTCCTAAGCGCTAGGATTTGAAGCTGAGCCTCGCTGGCTTTCACATCTTTGCTATGTAGTTTATATTTCTTGGTGTTATTGTAAATGTTTATGAAAGGAATCTTTTAAAAATTTTGTATTAAAATTATATATTTAAGGAATTACATATATTATATATATTTAAGGAATACAACCTGAGGACTACATATACATATACACATACATATGCACATACACATACACATACATATACATATACATATACATACACATATACATATACTATACATAATTAACTAATGCCTACTAGGTGAGGGGCTGCCTTGTGAGCAAACCCAAGGTCCTTGGCTCACAAAGCCTTGTCTAGAAGGATGGAGGGATCAGCAAGGTGGGCACACAGCAGGTTCTGTCTTTAGTGCGGGCACCTGCCCACTCGGGTCTCTGGCAATCCTGACCAGGCTTTACGATGGGTGAGGTGAGCTAGGAATGGGAAAATGGATGACCTCAGATCCAGGGACTGCAGTTGTCACCTGGGGACCTGGCATGTGCGTGGAGGAGTCTCCCACTGATTTGGCCCTGGGCCAATGCCCAAATGTGCACAAGGACAGGACTGTTGGCCTCAATGTTTTAGGAGCCCCCAGTCTTCTAAAGAGGGTTTGTGGTGGGGAAGAATGTTCAACAAAACAGAAGAGTTATGGGTACTCTATCTTGGCAACAGAGAATACTTCCTTGTGCTACTAAATGACAATATTTGACAATTATGGATGACACAATTGAGCAACAGCTTTCACTGTTTAACAAGCAGGGTCTCTGGAACACTAGGTTAGTGCTGTTGGAAGTTGACTGAAAAGTCGGTGGTTTGAGCCCATCCAGTCGCATTAGTGTTTCTAGCTGATGTGACCTTCCCTCTGAAGAGTCTCTTCCTTGGACCAAATATATCTTAAAGCTTCTCCTCTTCTTGTCCCTTGTCTATTTTCCAAGGTGCCTCTTTGTTGCTTAGGGCAAAAAAAGTCCATTATTAATCCACACCCAGCAAACATCTACCCTTACTTATCCCGGTTTTTAGGGTTTTGAGTTTGTTTGTTTGTTTGTTTTCTCAGCTTCTCATATTTGGAATACAGGGAATTCCTAAAGTGGAGAACAACAGAATCTGAATCACGCCTATGGTGAAACCACAGGCTCTGGGTGAAAAACCTAATCTGCTAGCGTTTAAAGTTAAACACATTAATTTTCTGTTCTTCCATTTCTATCTGTCTAATGGGCTAAATCAGAACATTTAATTTGTCCAACGTTTAAATGAGCAGCGCAGGAAAAGCGTGGAGCCAATGCCTGTCACATAGCAATTGGTCAACACGCATGAGCTCCTATCAGCGTCACGGCCTCCAGCATTTCCATCAGGCTTTGATCTTTGAAACGTCCTTCCTGATATGAATGGGTCATTCTTCAAACATTCTCTAACCGATGGCCATGAAATTGCTCCAATGTGTATTATTACAAATACAACTGCAGGGACCAGACTGACACATGTATCTGTCGTGCATCACTTGTCTATTTCTCCATAGATAACTGGAGATGGAATTGTCAGACCAAAGTATTTATACATTTCTGAATTTGCTAATTTCTATCCAAATTACTATGAAAAGAAGCTGTAACAAGTCACACTTTTAATATTTTATGAGAATTCTTTTTTTCTCCATCTTCTAGCCAAAACTGGGAAGTACTTGCCTACCATTTCCTCTGAACTTACTTTTGCCAAAATTCCTGTAGTCACACAGTGGGATCACATTGCATGCATGACATCAAACTCAAATCCTTAAATGAAAAGAGGGGTTCACATGACTGTATAAAAATTTATATTCAAAATACAAAAATGCAAATATGTATGTGTATACAAATACATATATACACACATACATATATGGGAAAGGAATTTTTTTATTTGGATACTTTATCAAAGTTACATAGACTTGAAAATTTGTTTAGTAAAACAGCAGTCCCCTTGTGTACTCCCAGAGTTTCATCACATAGAAGCAAGTATTTAGTTATTTATCTCCTTACGTCTAAATAGATATTATCACTTTTTGATTTTCAAGTGTAGGCACTATCTCTCCTTCACATACTTGCTCATCACCACCACCCCCAAACATGCCTCTCACTACCTTACCCTCTAACATGTTTGTGTCCTAGTTTGAGGGCCAACTACTACATTATTATAACCTGTATATGTTATTCAGAGTTCAGTCACACTGGATATACATAGCGGGAATGAAAGGCCAGTATCTTCAGGGACTCTCTCTCAAGTGGATAAGCTTCGGAGATTGTTGTAATCTTTGGTCATCCTCCCCATCTTTTTCCTATTCCGGGTAAGTACTGGATCTGATGGGCCCAGCTCAGGTCAGGCACTCTATCCTTGAGCAGGGGAGAGCAGGACATCTTCATGTGTGGTACCAAGAAGACACTGTCCAAAGAGGGACAGGTAGTTCTAAGACAGAAAAGTCAATATGGGGTATGGGTAGGCAAAACGAGGACACGGAAAAAAACCACGTCTGTTCTGTGAGGGGAGCATGCAGTGGAGGGTGGATTCAGAGTGGGAGGGGAGAGTTTTGAGAGATATGGGCCATGGATAGTCCTCTGTGGGCTGGAGACACACAAGACTGTTGGGGTCTCTCAGGGGCAGGGAGTTGAGGAGAATCTGCCCTCCCCAGCCTGGGAGACTGGTGAGGGGACTGTCCTGGTCACCAGACAGAAATGGGGTCTGGGCCAGGGCAGTTCTGGTGGGAAAGAAAGAACAGGACATCTTCTCCTTAAGGTAAGGTCCTGAGTTCAGGTCTTGGTAGGGAGGGATTACCTTGGGCATTGGCCACTGAAGATGGTTGGCCAGATGAGTGCACTGAAATCTATGTTCTATAAACTTGCAGTTCTAGTAAAAGAATGACTGCAGTAAAGGGTCTTCAGGAAGAGGAGGTGGAAGACCTGATTCAGGTTGGGGGCTCCAAGAAGAATGTCTGTCCTGCTGTGCAGAAGCCTTCTGCATAACCTCCCTGGTCCCCTTGCTCAGTCTCCCGGCCAGACCCCCAGAGTCCCTGCCCTGTGCACCCTGGAAGTACACAGTGAGCTCAGCCAAGGCATCTGCAGCCGGGACTCATCCCCAGACATTTCTGTGGCCTTGGGTGCCCTGGACTTCTCCAGGCCCTGTCTTGCAGGCAATCGTCCTGCAAGGGAATGGGGGAAGGAGGCTACTTGACAGTTGACTCTGAGTGGCTCCACAAGGTCCTGACTTAGCTCCTAGTCACTTGCAAACCTATATACCCCCATCTCGTCCCCCAGACGATGCAAAGAAACTTTGTCAGGACTCACGCCAGACAAATAGGATGGGGCCGTTCCATAGAGCCAAGTTCATAGGATATCAATAAGAGATGGAAACCACCTGCTGGAAGGTGTCACAGTGGGAACCTTGGGGGCAGGGAGCAGTCACTGAACTGTCAGGGTGAATCCTGGCTCCTGGCCCTCATGCGCCCTTTCTCCCCCTCCCTCCTTCTCTCCTCCCTCCTGTCTGCTCTTTCCCCTCTCTCCCCTGCATCCCTCAGGTACCTTCCATGGGCCCTCACCCCTCCTTTTCAGAGGCTCCAAAGTGAGCCCTCAAAATACTTGGTAACCTTGGGCATTTCCAAAACTGGAGAGATTTGGCCACACCATTTTTATGAGCTAGGAAGGTCCTCCAGAGCTCTTGCCTAAATTTTTCTGCTGATGAGAAGAGAACAAAAGAGTTTCCATCTGATCTGGTCCTAAGGCAACTTCTCCTTAGAGCAGAGTCTGGGCAGGAAGAAGGGGGTTGCCCAGGGCCCCAGACTTGCCCCTCCCAGCTGCTGTGCTCCTCTCCCCTTCACTGTGGGAGAGCTGGCCAGGGATCAGGAACCTCTGTTCTCCACAGTTGCTGCTATCCCAGGCCCAAATCTAAATATTGGCTGATTTAGGAGGCTGAGGGAGGCAATTCCCTGGAGAGAGGTGTCAGGATCTGGGACAAGAGCAGCATCTGGTTGCCGTCCACAGAGACCCCAAGGACAGGAATCCACTGGTAGCCAGTTGGAGGGGATCCCATGACAACAAAATGAAACGTGCGCATTAGAACTGGAGCCAAGACCAGGAGCTGAAAAACTGCACCGTCCTCAGGGATGAAGGAATTAGGGAATCCCGGAAGTAAAGCTTTTCATATAGGTCATTTCTTCCAAAAAGACACAGGGCAACAGCTCAATGATGGGAATAAAAGAAAACTCGGGGTCTAGGATTGAGGGGAGACAGCCTTTTCAGTGGAGGAGACCTGTCACCTGGAGGCCCAGGGTCGCCCTGAGAGGGGAGGGGTCTTGCTGGGTCACTGGGTCCGGGACTCCAATCGCACACAGCCAGTGGCCTGGAGGGTGGGTGACCATGACTGGGGCAATTTCCCCCATTCCGCTTAGGGAGCAATAGGAACATCACTGGCATTATACAGAAAGGTCCCACTGAGACTTGAACGCTGATCACCTTACTCAGAGTCCAAAGCGCTCACCATTACATCATGGAACCTCACAATAGCTCATAGCTGGAGGGCACTGAGTTCATAGAGCAGCCGTAGCTCCCACGCACCTATGTTCATGCATTTCCTCTGATCCCTCAAGCAACACCGAGGAAGGCGGACCTGTGAGGGAGGAGTCGTCCTCTTTCTTTCTCTGCCCTCTCCTTTGATCAACTTTTACCATTTCCTATGCATCTTAGAAAATGAGGCAAAATCCAGTTTGGGCTTAGGGCCAGAGAAGAGCCCTTGAGGCCTCCCTCATGGAAAACATACTCTCTCAGTTTACCAGAGTTTCCTGTACCAAGGGGAAATTTCTGCAAACAGTAATGTTATACTCTTTTTGCCTTCCCTCTTTTCCCTTTGCCCAGGGAGGCCAGATGATTGTCAGAACAGGACTTGGGACTTCCTCGGTGCCTCGCCCCCTTCCTCTATGTAATAAATAATAGCTGACACCAAGCAAGTGGGATTGGGAGGCAGGGAAGCTTTCATTTTCTTTTTCATATACTTTTATGCATTTGTTTGGTTGGTTTTGGCAAGATTTTCTCACCAAAAATGGAGATTTGTTGGATTGAAAATAAAAAGTAATCAGCCATGTTTTACATTCAACATTTATTGAACCCCTGCTGATAAAGCACTTGCCAGCTTCAATGGGGCTGCTAGAGATGAGAGTACACAATCCCTGACTTACAGATATCTCATCCCAACTAAAGCCTAGGTTATCTGAAGGGGAGATTATCAATGGCAAATGCAGGCTCCTCCTGTGGAAAGAAATTCTGCTTCCTGGAGCTGGTGGTGTCTTCTCCCACCAGTTCAAAGAAGCTTCTCTCGCACTGTGGAGCTGCCCTCCCTGCCCCACAAGGTTAGGGTATGTGCCATTGAGGCTGAGGGCGTATGTGGGAAATTCAGACATTCTGTAACACCTGCTGTCTCTTCCCGCGCAGGTGAACCCTTGCTGAAGCAGGACAGCAAGCAGATCCAGGTGGACCTCCAGGACCTGGGCTATAAGACTTGTAGCCGAAGCAAGAATGAGGCTGAACAGGAGGAAACCACCAGTCCCGGTAAGAGCACAGGGTGTGGGGCTCACCTTCCCTCCCTGGAGTCAGCTGTCACATTTGGGTGCTGTTGGCCAATTCCACACCTGACAAGTAGTGGGGAAGAGGAGGACAGGAGGTTAATAGGAGAACTCTTACCCAAAATGAGGCTAAGTTTGAATTTCTACAATGAGTTTGTGGCATACTGCTAATAATAATAATAATCATATAAAGTTCTATCCAACTGATTATTATAGAAATACTAAGGCCTACTTAGAGACCACATGAGGTTTTGGAAACATGCAAACCGTAAGTTAAAAATAATTTTGTTTTGCATTATAAAAGGACTACAACTATAGGGCCACCCACCACATTGAAAACCAGAAGAGAAGAAAAACACAGTCTCTCTCATTCTTGAGGAAGTGTAGTGTGGCAGTTAAGAGAAAAGATCCTGGGGCCAGACTTGTTGCTTCAAATCCCGATTTGTAAACTTTCCTATGCCCCAGTTTCTTCAAATGTTAAAATAGTAATAAAGGAACTACCTACCCCATCAGGTACTAATGTCAATTAAACGAGTAAATTCTTATAAAATGCTTTAGAACAGTGCCTGGCATTGGGTAAAATGCTGTGGATTAGTTCTCATTCTGACTACCACTGCCCCAGTACACTGATGTTAACATGCTGATATATTCATTCGAAGTCTTATTTTCCTTTGCCTATTTTTCACACAGTTGTAACCCAATAAACTTTAAATTATACTAAAATTTAGAGAGCATTAAACTTGCAGCATGCAGAAATAGCTTGTCCTACATTCTTGTGGCTATCCTAACTAGATAAGGCCACGTTAATGTCTTAAGAAACATCAGTGTGTGTGGAATGAACACAGGACATTGGAGGATTTGAATTCTGGCTCTGCCATGTGCTAGTTTGAGTGATCTAGAACAAGCTGGTTTACCACCTCTCTTTAAGTTTTGGTTTCCCCAGTCGGTAAAATAGAAAGTGGTGAAACCTAATTTGTGGATATAGGGAGGATAAGAAATACTGTATTTGAATGCTTAGTACAGTGTCAGGGTTGGATAAAGTACTACTTCAACTTTTTCCGTAGTAATTATTGTCCTCATGACCAAACCTGCCTCCTCTCAAAGGCAGTGGCCACAACAGCACATCCAACTTTTATTTAGGTAGTCTTGCTCTGTCGCTGGGCTGGAGTGCAGTGGCGCCATCTCCACTCACTGCAACCTCCACCTCCCTGGTTCATGCGATTCTCCTGCCTCAGCCTCCCATGTAGCTGGGACTACAGGCACCTGTCACCATGCCCAGCTAATTTTTGTATTTTGAGTAGAGACAGGGTTTCACCATGTTGGCCAGGATGGTCTCGATCTTCTGACCTCGTGATCCGCCCACCTCAGCCTCCCAAAGTGTTGAGATTACAGGCGTGAGCCACCACGCCCAGCTGAGGACTCACAATTCTTGATTTCAAAGCATACCACAAAGCTACATTATTCAAGGCAGTATAGTGCTGGGCAGGAAGACAGACATAGAAATCAATGGAATACAAATGAAAGTCCAGAAGTAAACCCATAAATATATGATACAATAATTTTCTACAAGAGTGCCAAAATCATTCAATGGGGGAAGGATAGTCTTTTCAACAAACAGTGCTGGGACAACTGGATATCCACATGCAAAAGACTGACGTTGGACACCCTTACCTCATGCCATATACAAAAATTAACTCAGTCAGGCACAGTGGTTCATGCCTGTAAACCCAGCACTTTAGGAGGCTGAGGCAGGAAGCTCACTTGAGTCCAGGAAGTTGAGGCTGCAGTGAGCCATGGTGGTACCATTGCACTCCAGCCTGAATGACAGAATGAAGCCCTCTCTCTCAAAGAAAAATTAACTGAAAATGGATTAAATGCCTAAATGTAAGAGTTAAAACTAAAAAATTCCTAGAAGAAAACATAGGGGTAAATCTTCATAACCTTGGATTTGGCAATGGGTTCTTAGGTATGACACCAAAAGCCCAAACTACAAAAGAAAAAAATAAATTGAACTTCATCAACATTTAAAATGTTTGTGCATCAAAGGACACAAAAAAGAAAGTAAAAAGACATCCCACAGAAATAGAGAAAATATTTGCAAATCATATATCTGATAAGGATCTGGTATCCAGAATATATAAAGAACTTCTAGACACAACAACAAAAAGACAAACAGTCCAATTTAAAAAATGGACAAAAGGCTGGGTGCAGTGGTTCACACCTGTAATCCCAACACCTTGGGAGGCCAAGGTAGGAGGATTGCTTGAGCCCAGGAGTTTGAGACCAGCCTGGGCAACATGGTGAAACCCTGTCTACAAAATTACAAAAATTAGCTAGGCATGATGGCATGCAACTGTAGTCCCAGCTACTCAGGAGGCTGAGGTGCGAGGATTGCTTGAACCTGGAAGGTCGAGGCTGCAGTGAGCCATGATTGCACCACTGCACTCCAGACTCTCTCTCTCTCAAAAAAAAAAAAAAAGGGGCAAAGGACTTGAACAGACAATTCTCCAAAGATATACAGTGGTCAATAAGCACATGAAATAATGCCCAACATCATTAGTCACTAGGGTCAATGGAAATTATCTATTTCTTTTTTTATCAGCTGAGTTTAAGATTCAAGTTAACCAAATTAGTCAATGCCAACAAAACCACAGTGAGATACCGCTTCACATCCACTGTAATAAAAAAAGACAGACTCGAAGAAGTGTAAAAATATGTAGAAATTGGAACCCTCACTCATTGCTTCTGGACATGTAAAATGGTGTCGTCTCTGTGAAAAACAGTTTAGCAATTCTTCAAAAAGTTAAACATATGACCCAGCACTTCCACTCCTAGATATATATCCAAGAGAACTGAACACAAGTGTTCAAACAAAAACTTGCACACCAAAGTTCAGAGCAGCATCATTTATAATAGTCAAAAGGCAGAGACAACCCAGATGTCCATCAACTCATAAATGGATAAACAAAATGTGGTATATCCATAAAATGGAATATTATTCAGAATGATGTACTAATATGCAGTACAACCTGGAAAAAATATTGAAAATATTATACTAAATGAAATAAGCCAAATATAAAAAGCCACATATTGTATGATTCCATTTGTATGAAATGTCTAGAATAGGCAAATCTGTAGAGACAGAAAGGAGACGAGTTGCCTAGGGCTGAGGGGGTGGGGAATGGGAGTGACTGTTTAAGAGCTACAAGGAGTCTTTTTAGGGTGATGAAAATGTCCTCGTGATGATGGTTGCTGCTATGGTCTGAATGTTGATTTCTCCCCAAAATTCGTATGTTAGAACCTAATACCTAATGTGATACTATTAAGAGGTGGGGCCTTTAGGAGCTAATTAGTTCCCTTATGAAAGGGGCCTGGGGCTGGGCATGGTGGCTCATGCCTGTAATGCAAACACTTTGGGAGGCCAAGGCGGGTGGATCACTGGAGGTCAAGAGTTCGAGACCAGCCTGGCCAACATGGCGAAACCCTGTCTCTACTAAAAATACAAAAATTAGCTGGGCTTGGTGGCAGGCGCCTGTGATCCCAGCTACTCGGGAGGCTGAGGTAGGAGAATTGCTTGAACCTGGGAAGCGGAGGTTGCAGTGAGCCAAGATCACGCCACTGCATTCCAGCCTGGGTGACAGAGTGAGACTCCGTTTCAAAAAAAAAAAAAAAGCAGCCTGGCATTGTGGCAAGCACCTGTAGTCCCAGCTACTCGGGAGGCTGAGCTGGGAGGATTGCTTGAGACTGGGAGGCTGCAGCTGCAGTGAGCTGAGATTGTACCACTGCACTCTAGCCTGAGTGACAGAGAAAGACCCTGTCTCAAAAAAAAGGAAAAGAAAAAGCATGGTTGGGAGGGAACACCAAGGGTGTGGCCAAGCAACCATTTGATAAGGAGATTCATGCAAATAGAAGAGAGCCAGATGCTGTACATCAGGACAATGGAAGGATGACCCCAAAGGCATTTTTGGAGATTGCTGGGGCTGCTTATCCCAGCACAGGCCCAGAATGCTAAGGCCTTGGGAACAAAATGATTTCAGTGCTCCTTTACCACCCCAGCTGTGTAGCTCAGGCTGCTCCTCCAGAAGGCACAGGCAGTAGACCTTTGTGACGTCTTCATGGTGCCATCTCCACTAGTCCAAAGAGTGCATGAGATGTGGGACATGCCTGTCTTCACCTACATTTTAAAGGATGGAGCCACCCGGAGCCTTGGCCTCATGACCCAGGCAGAAGCTACCACAAGGGTGAGACCACCACAGAGAGCCTCCAATAGGGAAAGCCTTAGCAGAGATGTGGGAGTGGGACTGTTCCCAAGACCCCAGGAAGATAGAGCCATGGGCATGCAATTCCAGCTTGGGACAGCTGTAGGCACCGGACTCTAACCTATGACAGGTGTGGTATGGGCTGGGCCTAGCAAACCCATGGGAACAGGGTTGCCTGGAACCTTGGGAGTCCAATCCCCAACCCAGTGTGTCCAGATTGCAGAATATCAAGTCAAAGAAGAATATTCTGGAGCCTTAAGATTTAATGTTTGCCTTGCTGGGTTTTTTATTTGGTTGAGATCTCTTATCTCTTTCTTCTTTCCTACTCCTGTTTGGAATAAAAATGTCTGTCCTTTGCCTGTCCCACCATTGTATTTAGAAAGCACATGCCTTGTTTGATTTCACAGGCTCACCACTGAAGAAGAATTTGCCTCAGGATAGAACACACTTTTTTTTTTTTTTTTCTGAGACGGAGTCTCGTTCTGTTGCCCAGGCTGGAGTGCAGTGGCGCGATCTCAACTCACTGCAACCTCCAACTCCCAGGTTCAAGTAATTTTCTGCCTCATCCTCCCAAGTAGCTGGGATTACAGGCACCCGCCACCATGCCTGGCAGATTTTTGTATTTTTAGTACAGACGGGGTTTCACCATCTTGGCCAGGCTGATCTTGAACTCCTGACCTTGTGATCCATCCGCCTCAGGCTCTCAAAGTGCTGGGATTACAGGCGAAAGCCACCGCGCCCGGCGTTTCTTTTTCTTTTTCTTTTTTTTTTTTTTTTTTTTTTTTGAGATAGAGTCTTGCTCTGTTGCCCAGGCTGGAGAGCAGTGGCGCGATCTCAGCTCACTGCAACTTCCACCTCCTGGGTTCAAGCGATTCTTTTTTTTTTTTTTTTTTTTGACGGAGTCTCCCTGTCACTCAGGCTGGAGTGCAGTGGCATGATCTCAGCTCACTGCAAGCTCCGCCTCCCGGGTTCACGCCATTCTCCTGCCTCCTGCCTCAGCCTCCTGAGTAGCTGGGACTACAGGCGCCCGCCACCACGCCCCACTAATTTTTTTGTATTTTTAGTAGAGACGGGGTTTCACTGTGTTAGCCAAGATGGTCTGGATCTCCTGACCTTGTGATCCGCCCGCCTTGGCCTCCCAAAGTGCTGGGATTACAGGCGTGAGCCACCGCGCCCAGCCAAGCGATTCTTTTGCCTCAGAGTAGCTGGGACTACAGGCATGCACCACCATGCCTGGCTAATTTTTGTATTTTTAGTAGAGATGGGGTTTTGTCATGTTGGCCAGGCTGGTCTCAAATGCCTGGCCTCAATTCATCCCCCCACCTCAGCCTTCCAAAGTGCTGGGATTACAGGCGTAAGCCACTGCACCTGGCCTTAATCACACTTTTGAGTCACTTATGTCTGATTTAGATGAGATTCTGGACTTCAGACTTTTGAGTCGGTGCTAGAACAAGATCTTGGGAGCTATTGAGATGGAATTTTGCATGGAGAAGACCACGAATTTGGGCAGCCAGGGGAAAATCCTATGGTCTGAATGTTAGTGTGCCCTTCAAATTTATATGTTGGAACCTAATACCCAACGCGATAGTATGAAGAGGTGGGGCCTTTAGCAGGTGACTAGGTCATAAGATGGGGTTAGTGCCCTTATAAAAGAGGTCAGAAGGCTGGGTGCAGTAGCTCATGCCTATAATCCTAGCACTTTGGGAGACCAAGGCAGGTAGGTTACTTGAGCCTAGGAGTTCAAAACCAGGCTGGGCAATATGGTGAAACCCTGTCTCTATAAAGAATACAAAAATTACCCAGGCATGGTTGTGCATGCCTGTAGTCCCAGCTACACGGGAGGCTGAGATGCGAAGATCACCTGAGCCCTGGGAAGCTGAGGCTGTAGTGAGCTTTGATCTTGCCACTGCACTTTAGACTGGGTGACAGAATGAGATCCTGTCTCAAAAAAATAATAAATAAATAATTAATTAATTAAAAAATAAAAGAGGTCAGAAGGAGCGGTTAGCACCCTTCTGCCATGTGAAGACACAGAGAAGGCACCATCTATGATTAGCAGGCCCTCACCAGACACCAAATCTGACACCTTGAACTTGGATTTCCCATCCTCCAGAACTGTGAGAAATAAATTTCTGTTGTTTATAAATTACCCAGTCTAAGATATTTTGTTACAACAGCAGGAACAGGTAAGACAATTGCCCAACATTGTGAATGTACTGGAAGCCACTGAATTGTACACTTTAAAATTATTGAAATGGTGAATGTTATGTGACTTTTACCTCAATTCAATAAAGTAAAGAAGTATTGTTATGTGCTACAAAATGGACAGATCTTGAAAACATTATGCAAAATGACAGAAGCCAGCTACAAAGGACCACATATTGCACATATTGTCTAATTCCATTGTTTTGAAATGTCCAGAATAGGCAAATCCACAGAGACAGAACGTAGATTGGTAGTTGCCTTGTGCTGGGGTGGGGGGTAAGCAGCAGGAGAAGAGGTTTGAAGGAAAAATGGGGAGTGACAGTTAACGGGTACAGGCTTCTTTTTAGGGTGATAAAAATATTCTGAAATTGATTGTGATGATCATTTCATAACTCTGGGTATGCTAAAAACATAGAATTATATTCTTTAAATGGGTGAATTGTATGAGATGTGAATTATATTTAAATATATTTTTTATAAAAAATTCTTGAGTGTGATAACAATGTTACCAGAAAGAAGTCCCAATCTAAACCCCAAGAGAGGGTTCTTGGACCTCACACAAGAAAGAATTCAGGGTGAGTTCATAAAGTGAAAGCAAGTTTGTTAAAAAAGTAAAGGAATAAAAGAATGGCTATTCCATAGGCAGAGCAGTGGAATGGGCTGCTCAACTGATTATACTTATAGTTATTTCTTGATTATATGCTAAACAAGGGGTAAATTATTCATGAGTTTTCCACAAAAGGGGTAGGCAATTCCCAGAAATGAGGATTCCTCCCCTTTTAGGACCATATAGGGTAACTTCCAGATGTTGCCATGGCATTTGTAAACTGTCATGGCACTGGTGCCATGTCTTTTAGCATGCTAATGTATTATATTTCACATATAATGAGCAGTGAGGATGACCAGAGGTCGCTTTCATCGCCATCTTGGTTTTGGTAGGTTTTGACCGGCTTCTTTACTGCATCCCGTTTTATCAGCAGGGTCTTTGTGACCTGTGTCTTGTGCTGACCTGCTATGTCATCCTGTGACTAAGAATGCCTAACCTCTTTGGAATGCAGCCCAGTAGGTCTCAGATTTATTTATATTTATTTATTTATTTATTTTGAGACGGAGTCTTGCTCTGTCACCCAGGCAGGAGGGCAATGGCACAATCTCGGCTCACTGCAACCTCCACCTCCCAGGTTCAAGCGATTCTCCTGCCTCAGCCTCCTGAGTAGTTAGGATTACAGGTGTGCACCACCATGCCTGGCTAATTTTTATATTTTTAGTAGAGACAGGGTTTCACCATGTTGGTCAGTCTGGTCTCGAACTCCTGACTTCATGATCCACCTGCCTCGGCCTCCCAAAGTGCTGGGATTACAGGCATGAGCCACCGCGCCCGGCCTGGTCTCAACCTTATTTTACCCACCCTCTGTTCAAGATGGAATTGCTCTGGTTCAAATGCCTCTGACATATTTTCCCCCCCTCCCTTTTACAAGGGTCCCCTTAATCCTAAGGGTTATAGAGGGACAAAGATCAATCTTCTGTAAATTCTTCAGGCTGAATACGGAAGATGATATTCCTGCCTAACAGGGTCTGTCGTATTCAGGGTAGAGAGGAACTCAGTTAGAAATTATCTGTATGGCGAGGGCTACTCATAACTCTGAGTTCTGACAAAAGGTGGTATCCGGAAGATTAATAAGTGTTCAATTTAAGAAAACATTGAGTAAGCTTATCCTGCATTCCTACACAAAGAGTACAATGGCAATATATTCCACAACACTAAAGCAAAATAAGTTAAACTATCCCAGGTAAATTAAATTAAGAAGGCTTCCCATGAAGCAGGCAACTGTTGGAACCAAGCTGACATAACATTGCTAGCCGGTTCCAATACGTGCCCAGAAATAGAATATTGGTCTAGATTTTTAAATTAACCATCCCTCTTGTTTCTTCTTAGCTGTAGCCAGAGATCATTGGTCGGTTCACAGGAATAAGCAGAGTCAGTCTAAATTGTGGAAAAAAACTCAAAAACAACTGATGGGACTAGAACTTAATAACAAGTGTACCATAGTTCTTGAAACAATTTTTCTCTCTCCAGCCCTCATTTTTACTAAAGACAAATCATTGTAAGACTGATTCATTTGCAAAATAAGCATTAGTCTTATTATACTTGGCCTGATTATTTGTATAAAGTGCAGCAAGAATAATTATTTGCCATATAGCCTCCTTTTTAAATTGGCTTTGATGGAACTTTGCTCCATAAGGAATCTTAGATAAGACTTTTTTTTAAAGTCAAGCCAAGCCATGGGTTATTACTGTCAACTACCTGTATGAGTTGGGTAAATTTCTCTCCTCTTGAGGTCCCAATATAACTTGGGGCTCCTGGGCCTGTCAGAAAGTGACATTCTTTACTTAACGCAGGTCAGGAACACTGTACAAGGACTGTGTAGACAAGGTATAAAGCCAGTTTTCCCAAGGGGCTTTTATTGGCTCTATATGTTAATTTTGATTCCTTAAAGAAAAGCATGCCATTCCAGTCAAAGCCTTGGTAAAATTACCAGTTTCTCCAATTGTGTCCTATCACAAATGAAGACAGATTCTTACTGCACTTATGCAAATAACTATATTGCCATAAGTTAAGAATACTCACAAGTGGTTTCCAAATTCTGGATAAATAAGGTAGAGAGAAACAAATATGCCCCAACTTTTGTTTATAGGAGTATACTTTACTCAATTATCAAAAACTGTAAATAGGCTGGGCACAGTGGCTCACGCCTATAATCCCAACACTTTGGGAGGCCGAGGTGGGCAGATCACCTGAGGTCAGGAGTTTGAGACCAGCCTGGCCAACATGGCAAAACCCCATCTCTACTAAAAATATAAAAAATTAGCTGGGTGTGATGGTGCCCACCTGTAGTCCCAGCTACTTGGGAGTCTGATGCACAAGAATTGCTTGAACCCAGGAGGCAGAGGTGGTGGTGAGCTGAAATTGCACCACTGCACTCCAGCCTGGGCAACAGAACAAGACTCTGTCTCGAAAAAAAAAAAAAAAAAAAAAAAAAAAGTAAATAGCTTAAAAGTTTTCTTGACTCTGAAAAACAAAACAAAGGATCAGCAACATTTTAAGCAAAAAAGTCATAAAAGGATTATTTTGGTCTTCTGTTATTAGTTCAGTCCATGAGATTAATGCCTGCTCTGCTTGATATTAATAAACATTTCAGCTATGACACTCCTGAAAGTTTTTCCTCTATTCTAATGTCACAATCTCCAAAGTTATCCGAAACCTGCGTTTAAGATCACCTGTCAAAGACCTATAGCTGATTATAAACCACCTTTCAAAGAGGATTAAAACAAGTCAACAATTGTCTGTGGATGACCCAAAGTCTTAGGACAGCCATTATTAAAGTCATATTTGACTAGGAATTGTGGTTACTTCTATGACTTTCAATAATTTTACATAACAATTATAACACAGGAGTTTCCCATAACTTTGGAACACATACCAATAACATATTTATACAAATATAGCCCAAAGAAAGCCAAACACCATTTCGTATTTGACAATGCTTCCTGTATGATTTTTTGTGCGTGTGATTTTGGGTTATTTATTTTGTGCATCTGTGGCAATTAATGAGATCTCACTGGTGGTGTGGATTTGACTGATCTCTGCAACTGTGTAGGGCAAAAGAACTGGCAAAAGAAAATGACAACAAGATCCCAGCAAAGGGGTAGGGAGGGCCAAGAGAACTGAACATCTGGGCTGGCAGAGAAATCAAAGCCTAGAAATTAAGAGGTAAGAGTGTAGTGTAGGGGATATACCCCATCTCTTTGCTCCTTCCCTTTTGCTTTCTTTCCCAGGGACCCAGGTCCTTGGGACTATATTGGATCTGTCTCTGAAGCTGAAAAACAAAAGGCTGAGGAGACAGTTGGCTCTAAGTGACCAGTCTCAAGCCAGCTTTGTCAGAAATCCTAGATCACAGGAGAAGGGTGGAGAGAAAGGATATGATTATTTCTGGTTCCATTTTCCATTAGAGGTGAGAATGACAAGGAACTCTCTTCTAACTCCTCTTGAGGGCATGAAGAGGGTTAGCAGGAGAAGGGCTGGGAGCCCTGAGGTCTCCTGTAGGACCTCATATCCCACAGGCAAGGACTAAGAATTAGGATTAAATATTTTCGTGGGATAGCTCTAAACCAGTATTAGCAAGCACAGCCAGGGTGAGAATTCCTGGAATCTGACTGGGACCCTCGCAGTGAAAGCTGGGACTGTTGAAAACCCAATTTCAGTGTTTGCTACTCAAGTTGAGAGTGCAGGGCCAAGATAACTAGATCCCAGGACAGGCAGTTTGACAGTGAGAACAAAAGGAAGAGGCTGGGGCCAAGGTGCCTACATCCCTCGAGAGAGAAGCGGTGGGTATTGGGAGGAAAAATGAGAACTGGGGGAACTCAGGAGTCTAGGTTCTGAAATAGCAGCAAGTCCGAATTCCAGGATCTCTGTCCACCCTCCTCTTCCTCTTCCCTCTATCAGGCAGGAGAGAGAGAAGGAGGGTACTGGAGAAGTAGCCACATGGATACATTCAGGCATGGTGGGGGAAAGAGGAATTTAGTGCTGCATTGGCCCTGCGTGGGGCTGGGAAGGGTCAGGAGGCGGGGGAGGGGTGGTGGGGGTCGGTCCCAGGGTTGCAGGACGCCATCCTTTGCGGTGGCCACGTACACAGTGTGTATGACCACAGCCCTCTTCTTCCTCCTCGTCACTTTCCGTGGAGCTCTCGCCAAAGGCCCGGGATTTTTCATAAATAGAGCAGCATTTTGATGAGCGGCTGCGCATGCGTTCATTGTCCACAGTGTCACTTGTCCATTCCACCTTTTTCTCTGGCTTCCGTTTCGGAAGTTTGATGGTAAGGCTCCGGTTCTCGGGCTCGGTTGTCACGGTAACCGTTGTCTCAGTGACGGTCTCGCTCAGCCCAGCCCCTGCCTCAAGAGAGGGAGGAAAGGAGGAAGGGGTATCACACACCCTTCTCTTTTTCTGTCTCTGAGGTCTAGGAGAAGCAGTATCTGATTCAGTGGTAGCCAGGATCCTCCACCTTCTTTTCACCCCTCCTCCTGGGCCTCCGCTTCTCCACCCCTGGAGATAACCTGACCAACCCCACTTCGGGCTCTGCTTCCGGGTGATTTTTTTATAGAAATAAGTCAAATACGTCATTTTTGGACTTTAGGGGACCTAATATCTAAAACATTAATGAAGTCAGAAAAAGATATAATTTGTAATTTGATTTTGGAAAGTTTGTCCAATATCAAAGGTTTAAAATATTTGATATTATAAAATAGAATTCTAGGTCACCCTAAGTTATTCATTTAGCCAAAAATGATAACTCAAAAATTTTCAAAAGGCATAAAACTTTACTTATTGATACAGGGAAGACTTAGGTTTCCAAGCAATCTATCTCTTGTCTTTCCTTTCTTTTTCCTGTGGTTTATTCAAAAGGCAAACAAAAATCTTCATTATCCTTTAATATTACATACAAATATTGTTCATGGCCAAGCGTGGTGGCTCATACCTGTAATCCCAGCACTTTGAGAGGCCAAGGTGGGTGGATCATTTGAGGTCAGGAGTTCAAGACCAGCCTGACCAATATGGTGAAACCCCATCTCTACTAAAAATTAAAAAAAAAAAAAAATAGCCGGGCGGGGTGGTGTACCTGTAGTCCCAGCTACTCGGGAGGCTGAGGCAGGAGAATTGCTTGAACCTGGGAGGTGGAGGTTGCAGTGAGTTGAGATCACACCACTGCACTCCAGCCTGGGTGACAGAGACAAAAAAGAGAAAACTCTGTTGTGCTTTTATTCCAATGTTCAATTTATGGAAAAACTTTAATTTTAGCCAATATGTTTACACACAGAATGTTATATGTAAAAGGCTTGTTTTTGGTACTGTAAGGAATAATTAGCATTTAGGGAAAAAGTTTTTTTAGCAAGGTAATTTTACTTTTTGCAGAAAGGGTGCTTTTTGCAGATGGAACAATGACAAAAGCACACCTAAACAAAGGAGGGAAGCAATGTTTATTTTTTATGCAGCTAATTTTTGCTACTGTGTTTTGTCTTCATTGGCTAGAGCTAGACCTTACAATTTAAACTAAAACCCGACTGGCTAATAATTTAAAACTTTTTAAAATAGGTAAAGGCAATAGAGAACAAAGGAAAAGAGGAAGTTGCTTGCGAAAGGACTTAGAAAAGTAATAATATTTTTAAATAAGGAAGGGGCATAAGCTGCAAGTTGGGACATGCCTGTGAGCACGTTTAGCATAAATATTTTGGTTAAAGTACAAGGACATCAAATGTACTTTTTTTTATATTGAACAGCTACATAGAATAGGGCTTAACAAAGAGTTATTAGCACAAAGCAAGGAGGCTTGAAAGAAGTTAGTTTTTAAAAGAAACTATTATTTCTAACACTTATGATTTATTTTTTAACAAGAAGGGAAACTTTGAAGAGGCAACCTTTTTTTCTACACAGAATTTCTTTTACAAGATTAATTTTTCACAAATCTTATGCAACTTGCTCAAACCTTCTAACTTAAAACAATCTATCTTAACTTAAAACAATCTAACTTATCTAACTTAAAACAATCCTTTAACCCTATAAACTAGGCCAAAAAGAAAGCACCCACATTCCTATGTCTTCTTATAATCTTTTACCAAAAACACGCTTCACTTTTCTTTTTTTTCTTTTATCTTTTTTTTTTTTTTTTTGAGACGGAGTCTCACTCTGTCGCCAAGGCTGGAGTATAATGACGCGATCTCAGTCACTGCAACTTCTGCCTCCCGGGTTCAAGCGATTCTCCTGTCTCAGCCTCCCCAGTAGCTGGGACTACAGGAGCGCACCACCACACCCGGCTAATTTTTGTATTTTTAGTAGAGACGTGGTTTCGCCATGTTGGCCAGGCTGGTCTCAAACTCCTGACCTCAGGTGATCCACTTGCCTCGGCCTCCCAAAGTGCCGGGATTACAGGCGTGAGCCACCAGGCCTGGCCTCACATTTCACTTTTCTTACACACCTTGCACGTAGAAGTGTTTCTTCAGTAGTCTTAATTACATGTTACAATGTTAATTCTTAGCAACTTTCGTTTTTGCTGAAAAAATCTGGTAAGTAAGTGATTCTAATTATGTACCAGGAGTAGAACCTAAGACACCAGATAGAAATGCAGATGAGGTTG
Source organism: Gorilla gorilla gorilla (assembly GCF_029281585.2). Taxonomy (NCBI): domain Eukaryota; kingdom Metazoa; phylum Chordata; class Mammalia; order Primates; family Hominidae; genus Gorilla; species Gorilla gorilla. Next base: position 218,508,349 of record NC_073224.2, read on the forward strand.
AACTCTTTCCAGCTGCCGGTCATGACTAACTCCACCTGTCCCCAGACTTTATCTAATGGCTTAAAAACAGGTCAGTGGAAAGATTTTCAACAGAAAGAAGCAGTTTATGACGTTAAAGCATTTAGCAAACCTAATAGCTGGCCTGCCTAAGTTAGACCAAATGTCTAAATTTCGAAGACATTTTTATTTCACCAATAATCTTTAAAACTGTCTTTATTTCCCAAAGCTTACTAAGTCACATGAACTACAAAGCATTGCAGTTTTTATTTTTCTGACAAAATATTTAAGCGCTTATTATTTTTAAACGAATTAATCAGAGCTCTTCCATATATAAACATCACACACACAACACAAAAATACACAGAAGATCCAGTAGTTGTAAGATTTTTCATTTGCCAGTTTTTCGTTTTTTTTTTTTTGTTTGTTTGTTTGTTTGTTTTTGAGACAGAGTCTCGCTCTGTCCCCAGGCTGGAGTACAGTGGCGCGATCTTGGCTCCACCTCCCAGGCTCACGCCATTCTCCTGCCTCAGCCTCCCGAGTAGCAGGGACTACAGGCACCCGCCACCACGCCTGGCTAATTTTTTGTATTTTTAGTAGAGATGGGGTTTCACCGTGTTAGCCAGGATGGTCTCGATCTCCTAACCTCGTGATCCGCCCGCCTCGGCCTCCCAAAGTGCTGGGATTACAGGCGTGAGCCACCATGCCCAGCCTCATTTGCCAGTTTTTAAGTTTCTTTCTAGAGCATGTAGTTTCTTTCTTTTTAAAAAATTATTTATTTTTGAGACAGGGTCTCACTCTGTCACTCAGGCTGGAGTGCAGTGGTGCGATATCAGCTCACTGCAACCTCTGCCTCCCAGGTTCAAGTGATTCTAGTGTCTCAGCTTCCCGAGTAGCTGGGAATACAGGCATGCACCACTACACCTAGCTAATTTTTGTATTTTTAGTAGAGATGGGGTTTCACCATGTTGGCCAGGCTGGTCTCAAACTCCTGGTCTCACGTGATCAACCTACCTCAGCCTCCCAAAGTGCTGGGATTGCAGGCGTGAGCCACCACACCTAGCTAATTTCTAGGGCCTAATAAACCCATACAGCTGGAAGGCAAAACAGATCCCCCAAAATTAAGGGTCTCATTTTTATACCAGATCCTGGATCCCCAAAAAGGAGGGGATCAGCCCATCTCCCAACAGAGTCTTATCTCTCAGTGGCGGTGGGAACATATCCATACCTTCTAGGTGGCCAAGAGCATGCTTCTCTGATCCAAACATGCAAAGAGCTGAGAATCCTCCCTTAATTGCCATTAGCCATGCCCAAAAGTATATCCTCCAACTAGTTATTACACACCAAAGCTCTCTCATAATGTGAAGTAATTTCTGATACCCCCCCAAAGTAAAAAACGTCAGATAATGCAATGCCAAACAGAAGAGAGCCTTAGATTTCAAGAGGGATCGATCTATTCAGTTCTAATTCCTGGAGTTTCAGGAGGAAAACAGAGGTTTTTCCCAAAACAAGATCTGTGGCATCTCCTCCATTTTTCCCAAGGAGTCACAGGCTGTTAGAAATTATCTTAAGTCCTCTTGGCCGGGCACGGTGGCTCATGCCTGTAATCCCAGCACTTTGGGAGGCCGAGGCAGGTGGATCACAAGGTCAGTAGTTTGAGACCAGCCTGGCCAGCATGGTGAAACCCCGTCTCTACTAAAAAAATACAAAAATTAGCCCGGCGTGGTGGCAGGCACTTGTAATCCCAGCTAATCGGGAGGCTGAGGTGGGAGAATCGCTTGAATCCCAGGAGGCAGAGGTTGCAGTGAGCCAAGATTGCACCATTGCACTCCAGCCTGGGCGACAGAGCAAGACTCTGTCTTAAAAAAAAAAAAAAAAAAAGAAAGAAATTATCTTAGGTGCTCTCATGTGGACAGGCAAGAAGACAAAATGGAGAAAAACAATTCAGTCAACTAAGGAGAAAACCATTTTTTTCTTTAGAAAAATAAGATCCAAGAAGAGAAAAAGATATAAAGACCTTTTAAATATACTTATAACTTGAATATCTGCTTTTAACTAAGCTGGCTTTTAACCATAGCACTCTTTAAAAAAAAAAAAAATCTTTTAAAATCTCTTATTACCCGACTGTAGCCTGGCCAAATGGCCAATATTTCTGGCTTTTGAACTTTACCAAAGGTAACCTCATAGCACCTCAGGTGCTCAGAGAAAGGAAAATTCAAGAAAGGAAGTCGGAAGTTGTTCATGGAGGGAAAGAGACTCAATGAATGGCAAAGGCCACATGACAGAAATAACTCATTTCCTAGGCCAAAAATTGAACCTGGGCCACCACTGTGAAAAGACAAAGGCTTAGCTACTGAGCTACAGCTCAGTACTAATTGAGTAGCTAACTACTGAGCTACAGCACTGGGCAGGCTCCATTGCTCTTTCCAGAAGGAGCCTAGAGCAGTCAATTTTTAGCTTGCAATGGCTTTTAACTGCTCAAGATAATTTTTTTTTTTTTTTTTTTTTTGAGAAGAAGTCTCACTCTGTCCCCCAGGCTGGAGTGCAGTGGCTCAGTCTCAGCTCACTGCAACCTCCGCCTCTGGAGTTCAAGAGATTCTCCTGCCCCAGCCTCCCAAGTAGCTGGGATTACAGGCACGTGCCACCATGTGCAGCTAATTTTTCTATTTTTAGTAGAGATGGGGTTTCGCCATGTTGGTCAGGCTGGTCGTAAACTCCTGACCTCAGGTGATCCGCCTACCTTGGCCTCCCAAAATGCTGGGATTACAGTCGTGAGCCACCGCACCCAGCCACAAGATAATTTTTAAGGCTAACTATGACATGAATCCCAAAACTCCTGTTCCCTGGATGGTGGAAACCAAGAGAAAGTACCACCGTGTGGTTACAAGGTCTAGCTCCCAAAGACATAAAACAAGACCTGAGGGAAATCTTGATACAGTTTTGCTCTGTGTCCCCACCAAAATCTCATCTCAAATTGTAATCCCCACATGTCAAGGGAGGGACCTGTAATCCCCACGTGTCGAGGGAGGGAGCTGATTGGATCATGGGGGCTGTTTCCCCCTTGCTTTTCTCATGATAGTGAGTGAGTTCTCACGAGATCTGATGGTTTTATTCGTGTTTGGAAGTCTCTCCTTCGCTCTTCTCTCTCTCCTGCTGCCTAGGGAGGAAGGTGCCTTGCTTTTCCTTCACCTTCCACCCTGATTATAAGTTTCCTGAGGCCTCCCCAGCCATGTGGTACTGTAAGTCAATTAAACCTCTTTCCTTTATAATTTATCCAGTCTCAGGTATTTCTTTATGGCAGTGTGAAAACGGACTAGTACAAACCTCATCCATTTTTTTTTGTTTGCTTCAGGGACCTGCAGCAAAGTTTGTAACTGACCAGTTTGCCAGGCTAGCTTGAACAGCAGGCTTATGGGGTTCTAAGCCCATGTTCTATCATAAGGTACCCCTCTTTATGACAGAACGATATAGAAAGACAAATTCATAGCACAAAGTACCCCTCTTTATGACAGAACGATATAGAAAGACAAATTCATAGCACAAAGTATACCAGATTCACTAAAGTTTATCCTCACAAATCCTTTTTCTCATTAATCAGAACTTTGCGGCCAGGCAGGGTGGCTCACGCCTGTAATCCCAGCACTTTGGGAGGCCGAAGCGGGAGGATCACGAGGTCAGGAGATCAAGACCATCCTGGCTAATATGGTGATACACCGTCTCTACTAAAAATACAAAAAATTAGCCGAGTGAGATGACGGGCGCCTGTAGTCCCAGCTACTCGGGAGGCTGAGGCAGGAGAATGGCATGAACCTGGGAGGCAGAGTGCACTCCAGCCTGGGCAATAGAGGGAGACGCTGTCTCAAAAAAAAAAAAAAAAAAAAAAAAAAAGAACTTTGCAGAGAAGACAGTGATTTTTACAATTCCTACAACCAGTTTGCACAGAGAGCCCACAAGCCTGACCAGTAAGAAATTCTTACCCTTTTGCCTGCATGCCAGGTTTCTGGGTTCCCTTTCCCTGAGTGACCTTAGTGACCCTGCTTGCCACACCATAGCCCTGGGGGCCAAGCTGTAACACCAAAGAAAATCATCTTTTTCCTTTTCATGGAACCACAGGAAAAAGCCTCTCAATTTTGTAAGATGCCGTTCAAGGGATTGCATGGGATAACCAAATTAACATTTTCCATCCGGCCAGAGCAAAATACGTGTGACAAAACATAGATATTAACCACTCTGCTTAGCACCCAATATCGAACTGGTAAGGCTCAAACTTGCCCCTGTTTGGGCCCTGTCATCTTTATTCAAAGTGGGGTGGAATGACCTCCGACCAGCAGTTTCAACATTTGGTCTCTGGGCAAGATGGTCGCCCTGAGTAACAGAAAAGATAGGAAAGGGAAAGGAGAGAACGAGAGAGAGAAAAGCATTGCCTGTGATGAGGTGGGGAAGGCAAGGAGCTCAGGGGGTGGGAGAAAGACCCACCCATTGCAGCCACGCTGACTCAAAAGTTCAGGCAGCTGCTTGTCAGTCACAAAGGGATCTTTTCCAGCAGACCCATCAGCTCTCAAGTTTCCCTCTTTTGGGGGAGGAAAAAGCTCCCATGTCCCATGGTCCTGTACTTGTCTAATCCTGTCACCCATAGCCATCAGCAAGCAGTGCAAGGCAGATTAATTCAAAGATGGGTTAACATCCCATAATGCCAAATCCTCTTTTTTTTTTCTCTCTCTTTGTGGAGAACAGGGTCTCAATATATTGTCCAGGCGGGTCTTGAACTCCTGGGCTCAAGCTATCTTCCTGCCTCTCCCTCCCTAAGAGCTAGGATTACAGGCGTGTAATTTTTTAACCAAAAGGGACTTTACTGAGGGAAGGTCCTCTAACCCTCTAAATATTAGGAAGGACTCTTACCTTCCTAAGTTGGGCCTTGAACCCAAGTTCGGTCAAGCATCCTTGCCTTTTATTAAGAGGGGCCTTTAACCTTGTCTGTCTCAGGAGAAACTAACTCTCCTAAGTTGGGCCTCTCACTCAATTCCATCCTTTACCCGGGTAAAATGTACCCCACCACTTACCCAAAGTCGGATAATCGGTGCTGCAGTCTCTTCCCTTTGAGTTGGGGGTCTCCTCGGTATAGTCCCTTTGTGGTAGCCAAGAAGATGTTACCGGAAAGGTGTCCGGATCTAGACCCCAAAGGAGGATTCTTGGACCTCGCCCAAGAAAGAATTCAGGGCCAGGCGCAGTGGCTCATGCCTGTAATCCCAGCACTTTGGGAGGCTGAGGCAGGCAGATCACTTGAGGTCAGGAGTTCGAGACCAGCCTGGTCAACATATAGTGAGACCCCGTCTCTACTAAAAAATACAAAAATTAGCTAGACGTGGTGGCACGCACCTGTAGTCCTAGCTACTTGGGAAGCTGAGGCAGGAGAATCGCTTGAACACGGGAGGCAGAGGTTGCAGTGAGCCAAGATCGCACCACTGCACTCCAGCCTCGGCGACAGAGCAAGACTCTGTCTCTCAAAAATAAACAAATAAATAATTTGGGACAAGTTCATAGCGTAAAGAGAAAGCAAGTTTATTAAGAAAGTAAAGGAATAAAGAATGGCTACTCCATAGACAGCAGCAGCATGGGCTAGTCAACTGATTATACTTATAGTAATTTCTTGATAATATGCTAAATGAAGGGTGGATGATTCATGAGTTTCCCACGAAAGCGTTGGGCAGTTCCGGGAACTGAGGGTTCCTCCCCTTTTTAGACCATAGAGAGTAATTTCTAGACGTTGCCATGGCATTTGTAAACTGTCATGACGCTGGTGGGAGTGTCCTTTAGCATGCTAATGCATTATAATTAGCGTATAACGAACAGTGAGGATGACCAGAGGTCACTTTCATGGCCATCTTGGTTTTGGTCAGCTTCTGTACTGCATCCTGTTTTGTTTTTGAGATGAAGTCTCCATCTTTCGCCCAGGCTGAAGTGCAGTGGTGCGATTTCAGCTCACTGCAACCTCTGCCTCCCAGGTTCAAGCGATTCTCCCACCTCAGCCTCCCAAGTAGCTGAGATTACAGGCACCCATCATCATGCCCAGCTAATTTTTGTATTTTTAGTAGAGATGGGGCTTCGCCGTGTTGGCCAGGATGGTCTAGAATTCCTGACTGCAAGTGATCATCTGCCTCGGCCTCCCAAAGTGCTGCGATTACAGCATGAGCCACCGTGCCCAGCCTACTGCATCCTGTTTTACCAGCAAGGTCTTTATGACCTGTATCTTGTGCTGACTTCCCATCTCATCCTGTGACTAAGAATGCCTAACCTCCTGGGAATGCAGCCCAGTCGGTCTCAGCCTTTTTTTCCCCAGCTCCTATTCAAGACAGAGTTGCTCTGGTTCAAACGCCTCTGACAACAGTACCCTAGTTACATAGGAAAAATGTCCTTATTCTGAAGAAGTAAAAATTTAAGGGTGAAGTATCATGATGTCTGCAACTTATTTTCAAGTGGTTCAGCAAAATGCAAGAACATATTTCCATGGGCTGTGTTGTCCAATACAGCACCACTAGCTGCATGTTGTTTATGCTTAATTTTAAATTAATTAAAAATAAATACAATTTCTGTAATCCCAGCACTTTGGGAGGCCGAGGCGGGGGGAACACAAGTTCAGGAGATCGAGACCATCCTGGCTAACATGGTGAAACCCCGTGTCTACTGAAAATACAAAAACAAAATTAGCCGTGCATGGTGGTGGGCGCCTGTAGTCCCAGCACTTTGGGAGGCCGAGGCGGGGGGAACACAAGTTCAGGAGATCGAGACCATCCTGGCTAACATGGTGAAACCCCGTCTCTACTGAAAATACAAAAACAAAATTAGCCGTGCATGGTGGTGGGCGCCTGTAGTCCCAGCTACTCGGGAAGCTGAGGCAGGAGAATGGTGTGAACCTGGGAGGCAGAGCTTGCAGTGAGCAGAGATCGCGCCACTGCATTCCAGCCCGGGTGACAGAGCGAGACTCTGTCTCAAAAATAAAAAAATAAAAATAATAAATACAATTTAAAATTCTGTTCCTCAGTTACAGTGGCCACAATTTTAAGTGTACAACAGCTACATGTGGCCAGTGGCTACAGTATTGGACAGTGAAGGTACAAAACATTTTCATCATCACAGAAATTTACATTGGCCAGTGCCGATATATATATATAGAGAAAGCAAATGTTGTGAAATGTTAGCAAATGGTAGTGTTATGGTAGATAGTAGTAGGCATAGTTATAAGGGAGGAGACCACCCCTCATATTGTCTTATGCCCCATTTCTGCCTCCTAAGAAGAAGTAAAATCTAAAAGGAAGAAATGAAATTCACAGGCAGACAGCCCGACACTACACCCTGGGCCTGGTAGTTAAAGATTGACCCCTGACCTAATTGGTTATGTTATCTATAGATTACAGACATTGTATAGAAAAGCACTGTGAAAATCCCTGTCCTGTTCTGTTCCATTCTAATTACTGGTGCATGCAGCCCCCAGTCACGTACCCCTTGCTTGCTCAGTCAATCACGACCCTCTGAAGCAGACCCCCTTAGAGTTGTGAGCCCTTAAAAGGGACAGGAATCGCTCACTCGGGGAGCTCGGCTCTTGAGACAGGAGTCTCGCCGATGCTCGCGGCCGAGTAAACCACTTCCTTCTTTAACTCGGTGTCTGAGGGGTTTTGTCTGCGGCTTGTCCTGCTACAGTCAGACAGGAACAGATGTTAGCAAATGGTAGTGTTATGGTAGGTAGTAGTAGGTATAGTCAGACATGAACAGAGCAGGGGAGGGCTCCCCTCACCCCCACCCCCACACACACCAGGAATGTCAGGTGACCATCAGGTGATGGGCAGGCAAGTTGTTAACTGTCTCTTTAAAATAATAATTGGCTGCAGCCAGCACCAGGGAAAGGCAGTCTTCCAATAAACAGGAACACCTGAAGCTGGTGATCAGCAGCTCCCCAATAAGATCTCAGGAGTTGGGCAAGTGGGCTCACACATGCCCACTAAGAGGCAAAATGGCGGAGTTTAACTGGTATATGACCTGCTAGGCACATTCACCTGGTAAGGGAAGAGCGCCTCAAGGGAGCATGCGTACAACTCCAGTAAACACACTGCGCATGCTCCCTCCCAAGTGCTGGCAGGTCACTGAGCATGCGGACGGCCCACCCCACGGGAAGAATCGGTGCACTTGACTGTCTCAAGTTGCCCGCTTGGCCCTCTTCCAAGTGTACTTTACTTCCTTTCAATCCTACTCTGAAGCTTTTTAATAAGTTTTCACTTCTCCTCTGAAACTTGCCTCAGTCTTTACTTCTGCCTTAAGAAAGAATTGCCTCAGTCAATTCTTTCTTCCAAGGAGGCAAGAATTGAAGTTGCTGCAGATCCATATTAATTCCCAGTCAGTAACAGTAGATCTTGGTGAGGCATGTATAGGTGTTTATTGCACTTTTCTTTCAATGGAGGGATGGTAAGAGCATGGCACAGAATTCCTAATGTGTGTTTCAAGGGCCCAAGCACCATGTGAATCAAGAACCAAGTTCTTTAGAAACTTCAAGATGCTGGTCCTAACAGTTTGTTCTGCTTGTTCAACTATCGTTCCTAGGGTCCTCTCACTAAAGCAAGGTATGTGCTTATCAGATTATGTTCTTTGCATCTCTGTTTCTTGGACAGGTATTACAGAATGGTGATTTTGCAGCTAAACAGACTCAAGCTTAAATATTTGCTCTATCACTTCATTAGCTGTATGCCCTTGGTCGTGTTACTTAACCTCTCTGAGCCACAGATTTCTCACTCGTAAATTGAGGCTGAAAATAGGTGACTGCCTTTTAGGTTATGGAAGGCACTTAGCTCTGGAAAGTGTTTATGACAAGCAGCTAAAATTGTTCTAGGGTAGGAGAGATGGATTAGGTGAGACTGCTTCTTACCGTGAGGAATTTCGCTTCTAAATGGAGGTCAGCCATCTGCTGGGGGACCAGGATAGCTACGCTGCTAATTGAGGGCTTAATTTGTCAGCCACAAAAAAAGAACAAGTGCCACGATGATTTATTACAGCTAAGTGTACTCCTATGCTGGCGTGAAAATGTCCTTAATTTCTAGAAAGGATGGAGATAGGTCTCTGGGAGTTGTGGTTACTTAATGCCCTTATGTGGTATTTCTGTATCACTCGCTGTGTCTTTTCTTTTTAAAACTGCAGATTTGTGAAACTCCAAGTGTGGGGGAACCACTGACTCTGGAGACACTTGAGGACTAAGTAGGCAGAGAGAGCCAAGCGCAGGATTCAATGATTTGAAATCACCCGGGGAATTAGCATGTTTATAACCAGTCAATGCAGGTGTAGATATTTGCCTGTGGAAGCAAGTTCCTGAGAAGGAATTTGCATTCTCCTTTGCTCACTTGTTGGAGCAAATGTTTCTCTGGGCTGGCATTTTCTTCCTTGCTTGCCTGCGCATTGCAACCCAGACTTGTGACAGACAAGGGTTGGGTGGTGAGATGAAGCTCTAGATAGCAAGAGAGAGGCAGAGTGGGAGTGGGGAGGAGCGGGCTGGGCTGGACACCCAGGGGCGCCTGGTTGCCCTCCTTCAAAGGGAGACTGCGTGATGGCTCAGAATCCTACCCTGCTGCTTTCTTGTTTCGTGAAGAGGGAAAGTCACTTCACCTCTCCGAGCCTCCATTTTCCCATCTGTTAAAATAATAAACTCTTCCCAGTATCAGATAGTTTCTGCCCTATGTTCAAGTTTAAGGCTCAATTTCCTCAATTATAAAATGGGCATAAAAGTCCTATCTACCAGCCGGGCACGGTGGCTCACGCCTGTAATCCCAGCACTTTGGGAGGCCGAGGCAGGCGGATCACGAAGTCAGGAGTTCGAGGCCAGCCTGGCCAACATGGTGAAACCCGGTCTCTACTAAAAATACAAAAATTAGCTGGGCTTGGTGGCGGGTGCCTGTAATCCCAGTTACTTGGGAGGCTGAGGCAGGAGAATCGCTTGAACCCGGGAGGTGGAGATTGCAGTGAGCCGAGATAACGCCACTGCACTCCAGCCTGGGTAACAGAGCAGGACTCTGTTTAAAAATAAATAAATAAATCATATCTACCACAGCATGGAGGTGAGGATTAACACTTGGCACAGTCCCTAGCACACAGTAAGTGCTCAGTAAATGCTAGCTAGTATTGGCCATTAGTCTTTTTTTTTTGAGATGGAGCCTCCCTCTGTCACCCAGGCTGGAGTGCAATGGCACGATCTCGGCTCACCGCAACCTCTGCCTCCTGGGTTCAAGTGATTCTCCCACCTTGGCCTCCTGAGTAGCTGGGACCAAAGGTGCCTGCCACCATGCCCGGCTAATTTTTGTATGTTTAGTACAGCTGGGGTTTCACCATATTGGCCAGGCTATTCTCGAACTCCTGACCTCAAGTGATCTGCCCGTCTTGGCCTCCCAAAGTGCTGGGATTATAAGCATGAGCCACCACACCTGGCCAGCCATTAATCTTTATTATGGGGCTGTAATCCCTTATCTGTGATCTGAAATTCACTCTTTTTTCATCATTTCACTAGATGCCATCATGAAATTCATAACTCTCTGAAAACTGAAAGTATTTCCATAAATTTGCCACCAAAACTCATCTGATACAAAACCTTACCTGAACTAATCCCATGTATAAAGAAAACCCACTCGGCCAGGCGCAGTGGCTCACGCCTGTAATCCCAGCACTTTGGGAGGCCGAGGCGGGTGGATCACGAGGTCAGGCGATCGAGACCATCCTGGCTAACACGGTGAAACCCCGTCTCCACTAAAAATACAAAAAATTCTCCGGGCGTGGTGGCGGGCGCCTGTAGTCCCAGCTACTGGGGAGGCTGAGGCAGGAGAATGGCGTGAGCCCGAGAGGCAGAGCTTGCAGCGAGCCAAGATCGCACCACTGCACTGCACTCTAGCCTGGGCGGCAGAGCGAGACTCCGTCTCAAAAAAAAAAAAAAGAAAGAAAGAAAAGAAAACCCACTGTTTGTGAACCTATTGATATAGTTCATTACTGGGTGTGGCCCCAGAATATGTACGAAATGACCTTTCTAAAATCTGAAAATTTCTGAATTCTGAATCGTTTCTGGCCCTTAGAGTTTTGGGTAGGGGGCTATGAGCCTGTAGTAGGGGAGATGTGACAGAGCCATAAAATGACATGACCGCGGTCAGAGCCAGGCTTGCTGGGTTCAAGGAGTGGGGAGATCCTTGGTGCTGCAGGAGCCTTAGGTGAGAGCGAAGGGGACAAAGGACTTACTACAGGGGTCTTGCTTATAACAGAAACCAGCACTGGCTGATTTAAGCAGTAAGGGAACTTACTGGAAGGGTATTGGGTTAGTACCAGGGCACTGGTAAGCGGGAGAACCAAGCTCAGAGCCCTCGGGGCCAAGGAACTGTCAAAATCACCCACAGAACTGGTCAAGTGAGAAACAGCAGAGCCTGAAAGCCACAGCCTGTACTGCCAATCCTGACCCACAGCTAGCAGCAGACGTGGGAGCCACTTCTAGCCTAGCTGCTGCTGCCTCCAGATACTGTCTCTCAGCCCCTGCAAAGTCTGCAGTGGGAATGTCTGATTGGCAGAACCAAGGTCACCTGACCACACCCAGGCTGCAAGGGAAGCTGGGAAAACAAACATCTGGAGATTTTTGCTTCCATAATGGGGAGGTGCTTCTGCCTCCTACCACATGACTCCTGAGAAATGGGTTCCTCTACATTAGAAAAAAGGACACAGATGCCAGGCAACAAAACTGAACAAGAACAGGCAAAAAGTTTAGTAGCCACAGCTTCTCAGAGGAGGGATGGATTCTACCCAGGCCTTGAAGGATGACCAGACTTAGGTGGAAGGGGGAATAGAGGGTGGAGAAATGCAAGGACCTAGGATTCTGGCTAGAGCTTGCTTACAAAATGACAGTCACTGAGCTAAGCTCTTCATTCTCATTTAGTCCTCATTCCTGTAGGCAGCAGAGGAGCTATGGTTAGCAGCATTTTTCAGACAAGGAACTTGAGGATTAAAGTGGTTAGACAAATTTGTCCATGGACATATCGCTAGAAGGTGGCAGAGCTGGGCCTCTGACATCTGGGCATTCTGACATCTGGCCCATAACCTCTACACTAGACAGAAAATAGGTTCTATATTGAGTGCCTACTTCTATCAATTGATAGTGGCTGCCAGGAGCCCTGTGTTGAGAAGGATTCTAAGGTTGTTTCTGGGATATAATGTTAGAAAGTCTGTGATCAATTAGAGACATCCTCTTAGTAAATTTGACCTGAGAACTCAAAATTCACATCTTGTCAAGTGAACATGCAACACTTATCAAAATCAATTATATATTGGGTCATTTAAGAAGATCCAAGACATTTCAAAAGATTGAAATTATTCAGATTATGTTCTTTGACCACAAAGGAACTAAACTAGAAATCAATAACCAAAAGATAAAAAGGAAATCCCCAACTTCCTGAAAATTAAACATTACACTATTCAAAGAAGAAACTGAAGTGGAAATCAGAAAGCATTTTGAGCTGAATTATGGTGGCACACACCTGTAGTCCCAGCTGTTTGGGAGGCTGAGGTAGGAAGATCGCTTGAGGCCAGGAGTTCAAGGCTGTTGTGAGCTATGATTGTGCCTATGAATAGCAACTGCACTCCACTGTGGGCAAGATAGTGAGACCCCATCTCTAAAACAAATAAACGAACTTGTAGGGTGCAGCTACAGCAGTGCAGAGAGGAAAATTCATGGCCTTAAAATGCAAATATTAGGCCAGGCACTTTGGGAGGCCGAGGTGGGCAAATCACGAGGTCAGGAGATCGAGACCATCCTGGATAACATGGTGAAACCCCGTCTCTACTGGAAATAAAAAAAATTAGCCAGGTGTGGTGGCAGGCACATGTAGTCCTAGCTACGCGGGAGGCTGAGGCAGGAGAATGGCATGAACCCATGAGGTGGAGCTTGCAGTGAGCCTAGATTGCGCCACTGCACTCCAGCCTGGGTGACAGAGCAAGACTTCATCTCAGAAAAAAAAAAAAATGCAAATATTAGAAAAGGAGAAAGACTTGAAAATTAATAATTAAAGCTTCTACCTCAAGTAGCTGAAAAAGAATAGGAAATCAAACCCAAGGGAGAAAAAAGAAAGTAGAAAATAACAAAAATAAGAACAGATAAGAAAATCAACCATGTTTTTAAAGTTTGTTCTTTGAAAGGACAAAGTCAGCCATATCTGTCATCAGCAAGGTAGGTGGAGAAGAATAGCATGTGTGCCACATAGTCCCTATAATTGGAACACTTCATCTTTTACATGGTGTACACTCATACAAGTACTAGTTAAACTAGATTTGATCAAGGACACAGAGACACCAAATGTTTAAGGATTGATGGATAATTCCATTAGGTTGGAGTTGAAAGTTACTGTAAGGAGGATGAATTAGTAAGACTCTGTTGTAAGTGACAGAAGCCCAACTCAAACTGGCTTAAGCACATAAAGGACTGTGTTTGTTCACAGAGATGAAAAGTCCCAAAGGAATTCTGGCATTATTCTGTCGGTCCTAGGCATTCAAATTGTGCTGCAGGAATGGCTCTTCATGGTTTTTCTCCTCTTCTTTCTGTCTTTACTCACTTCTCAGGTGGGCCCTCCTGCCTAGGCTGGAGAGGCTGTGGCCTACTCAGGGTGTGCTGTCATGGTGCTGGCAGAAGGCCAACTGCCTAAGCACATTAATGTCTCAATTGCTAACATATTACTGGCCAAAGCAAGTCACATGATTAAGCTCAAAGTCTAGGTGTGGGAAAATTCTATCATGAGGCTGTGACAAGGAAATAGAGTGAAAATTTGAGACCATTGTTTAATATACAGACATTAACTAAATGTTTGGTTTTCTGAGTCATAGGGTACATGCACGCTTAAGTTCACTTAAATACAGCCAGATTGTTCTCCAGAATGGCTGCACTGTCTACATTCCCAAGAGCAATTCACAATGGTGGGTGTTTCCCTAAATCCTCACCAATGCTCAGCATTATCCATCTCTCTCATTTTTGCCAGATCGATGGATGTGAAATGGCTGGCAAAAATGTGAGAGATGGAAAACGCTGAGCATAGGATAATGCCGGCCGTTGTTTTACTTTGCGTGTCTCTGATCGTGTAGGCAACTGAGCCTCTTCACATCCTGTTAATCATTTGGATTTCCTGTCTGTGAACTGCCTGTTTATATTCTCTGCTCATTTTTCCCTTTTTTTTTTTTTTTCTGTTCCTTTTCTCATTGATTTGCGGGAGGTCCATGCGTATTCTAGATATTGATCCCCTTGCCAGCTTTAAATACCACAAACATCTTTTACAAATCAGTTTTCCATCAGTTAATTTTGTCTACAGGGCATTTCACTGAACAGAAAAATGTGATATAATTGAATCCAGCATTTCTTGCCTCACAGCTTGTGCTTGTTGGGTCTAGTTTAAGAGGTATCTTCTCCATCTCTAGATCACAAGGTTATGCTATGCTTTCACCTTTCAGATTTAGTTCTTTCATAACTAAATCCTCCTCTGGAATCCACCTTTGTAATGGTCAAGGGTAGGGAGCCAGTTTGTTTGTTTGTTATTGTATACAGTGCAAAGCCAGTTTTCCCAATGCCATCTACTAAAAAGTTTGCTCCTTCCTTCCTTGATTTATGGTGCCACTTTTGTTATATATCAAATCTACCTATCTATATTTATATCTATTTTTCTATTTCTATATATTTGTATATTTGACAAGATAATCTCTTCCATGGGGCACATGTCATCAGGACCTCCTGAGGCTGTGTCATGGAAAAAGAAAAAAAGAAGAAAAAAAAAAGGCAATCTTTCCCACTTGACTCTACTCCTTTTTTTTTTTTTTTTTTTTCCCCCTGTAGAGACAGTGTCTCATTACATTGTGCAGGCTGGTCTCAAATGATCCTCCTGCCTTGGCCTCCCAAAGTGCTGGGATTACAGGTGTGAGCCACTGCACCTGGAAGACTCTGCCCTTTGTGGGCCTTTATTCTAATTTAGAACAAGCTTGTTGAGTTTCTCCAAAACAAAATCCATCTAAATTTTTCCTTGAGATTGCAGTGAATTTGTAAATTAAATTAAGGAGAACCAGCAATTTTATGTCATTAAATTGCCATAACCATGAGTATGGAATTGATATGTCTTCTATGTCTTTAATAAAAATTTTAAACTTTCGCCTTAGGGATGTTTGGCATTTCTTAATTTCCACATACTTTTTTTTTTGAGACAGAGTTTTGCTCTTGTTGCCCAGGCTGGAGTGCAATGGTGCAATCTCGGCTCACCGCAACCTCTGCCTCCCAGGTTCAAGCAATTCTCCCGCCTCAGCCTCCCGAGTAGCTGGGATTACAGGCATGTGCCACTACGCCTGGCTAATTTTTTTTGTATTTTTAGTAGAGATGGGGTTTCTCCATGTTGGTCAGGCTGGTCTCCAACTCCTGACCTCAGGTGATGCGCCCACCTCGGCCTCCCAACGTGCTGGGAGTACAGGCGTGAGCCACCGCACCCGGCCTATTTCCACATACTTTCAATATAAAGCTTAGAGGTTTCTTTTCTTTCAATTTTGAAACAATCTTAACACACAGGAGAACTGGAAGAACAATAGAAAGAATTTTTTCTTCCGTGAACTGTTTGAGTTTTTTTCCCTGAACTATTCACTGAACTATTTGCCAGCCTGATGCCCCATCACCCCTAGATACTTTGTACAATATTTTAAAAAAACAAGAGCTGGGAAAGGTGGCTTACACCTGTAATTTTAGCACTTTGGGAAGCTGAGGTGGGAGGATCATTTGAGCCCAGGAGTTTGAGACCAACCTGAGCAATATGATGAAACCCCATCTTTATTAGTTCATTTTCACACTGCTGATAAAGACATACCTGAGACTGGTAAGAAAAAGAGGTTTAACTAGACTTAAACACTTCCACGTGGCTGGGGAGGCCTCCGAATCATGGCGGGAGGTGAAGGGCACTTCTTACATGGTGGTAGCAAGAGAAAATGAGAAGGATGAAAAGCAGAAACCCCTGATAAACCCATCGGATCTCATGAGACTTATTCACTACCACAAGAACAGTATGGCGGAAACTGCCCCCATGATTCAAATGATCTCCCACCAGGTACCTCCCACAACATGTGGGAATTGTGGGAGTACAATTCAAGAGGAGATTTGGATGGGGACACAGAGCCAAACAATATCATTCTGCCCCTAGCCCTTCTAAGTCTCATGTCCTCACATTTCAAAACCAATCATCCCCTCCCAACAGTCCCCCAAGGTCTTAACTCATTTCAGCATTAATCCAAAAGTCCACAGTCCAAAGTCTCATCTGAGACAAGGCAGATCCCTTCTGTCTATGAGCCTGAATAATCAAAAGCAAGCTAGTTGCTTCCTAAGATACAATGGGGGTACAGGTATTGGGTAAATACAGCTGTTCCAAAGGGGAGAAATTGGTCAAGACAAAGGGGTTTCAGGGCCCATGCAAGTCTAAAATCCAGCAGGGCAGTCAAATTTTAAAGATCCAAAATGATCTCCTTTGACTCCATGTCTCACATCCAGTTCACACTGATGCAAGAGGCAGGTTCCCATAGTCTTGGGCAGCTCTGCCCCTGCAGCTTTGCAGGGTATAGTCGCCTTCTGGCTGCTTTCATGGGCTGACATTGAGTGTCTGTGGCTTTTCCAGGCAAATGGTACAAGCTGTTGGTGGATCTACCATTCTGGGGTCTGAAGGACGATGGTCCTCTTCTCACAGTTCCATTAGGCAGTGCCCCAGTAGGGACTCTGTGTGGGGGTTATGACCCCACATTTCCCCTCTGCACTGCCCTAGCAAAGGGTTCTCCATGAGGGCCCTACCCCTGCAGCAAACTTTTGCCTGGACATCCAGGTGTTTTGATACACCTTCTGAAACCTAGGCAGAGGTTCCTAAACCCCAATTCTTGACTTCTGTGCATCCTCAGGCTCAACACCACGTGGAAGCCACCAAGGTTTGGGGCTTGCACCCTCAGAAACCATGGGCCGAGCTGTACCTTGGCCCCCTTCAGCAACAGCTGGAGTGGCTGGGACACAAGGCACCAAGTCCCTAGGTTGCACACAGCATGGGGACCCTGGGCCGAGCCTATGAAACCATTTTTTCTTCCTATGCTTCCAGGTCTGTGATGGAAGGGACTGCCATGAAGACCTATGACATGCCCTGGAGACATTTTCCCCATTGTCTTGGTGATTAACATTTGGCTCCTTGTTACTTATGCAAATTTCTACAGCCAGCTTGAATTTCTCCTCAAAAAATTGATTTTTCTTTTCTACCGCATTGTCAGGCTGCAAATTTTCCAAACTTTTATGGTTTCTCTTTTAAAATGATTCTCCTGCCTCAGCCTCCCGACTGGCTGGAATTACAGGTGCATGCCACCACACCCAGCTAATTTTTGTGTTTTTAGTAGAAATGGGGTTTCACCATGTTGGACAGGCTGGTCTCGAACTCCTGACCTCAGGTGATCCACCCACCTCAGCATCCCAAAGTGCTAGGATTACACGCATGAGCCACTGTGCCCGGCCTAGTTTTTATATTAATAAGTAGGCCTTTTATCTGGTAATTATTCTATCGGTTTTTCTTTGTAGGTGACTACATAATCTGCAAGTAATCACAGTTTTCCCTCTTATTTTTCAGTCCTCACACTTTTCCGTTTCTCTGAAATGTCAGCAAGAACTCTAGGACTGCAGGGAGTGGTGGCTTACACCTGTAATCCCAGCACTTTGGGAGGCCGAGGTGGGTGGATCACTTGAGGTCAGGAGTTCGAGACCAGCCTGGCCAACATGACGAAACCCCATCTCTACTAAAAATACAAAAATTAGCTGGATGCAGTGGCAGACACCTGTAATCCCAGCTACTCAAGAGGCTGAGGCAGGAGAATCACTTGAACCTGGGAAGAGGAGGTTGCAGTGAGCCAAGATCGCGCCACTGTACTCCAGACTGGGAGAAAGAGCAAGACTCCGTCTCAAAAAAAAAAAAAAAAAAAAAGAACTCTAGGGCTAAGTTAAGTAGTATCCGTGATTTCAGGCATCCTTGAGTTGTTTCCAATCTTGGAGGTACTTAAAGCTTGTCCTGTAAGACTATATTTGGGAGGCTGAGGCCGGCGGATCACCTGATGTCAGGAGTTCGAGACCAGCCTGACCAATATGGTGAAATCCCATCTCTACTAAAAACAATACAAAAATTAGCCGAGCATGGTGATGGGTGCCTCTTGTCCCAGCTACTTGGGAGGCTGAGACAGGAGAATTGCTTGAACTCAGGAGGCAGGAGGCGGAGGTTGCAGTGAACTGAGATCACATCACTCTAGCCTGAGCAACAGAGTGAGACTTCATCTCAAAAAAAAAAAAAAAAAAAAAAAAAAAAAAAAAAATATATATATATATATATATATATATATATATATATATATATATATATATATATTTCGGCTGGGTGTGGTGGCTCATGCCTATAATCCCAACACTTTGGGAGGCCAAGTGGGGAGGATTGCTTGAGGCCAGGAGTTTGAGACCAGCCTGGGCAACATAGTGAGACCCCGTTTCTACATAAAGTAAATTTTAAAAATAGCTGGGTGTGGTGGTGCACACCTGTAGTCCCAGCTACTTAGGAAGCTGAGGTGAGAAGATAGCTTGAGCCCAGGAATTGGAGGTTGCAGTGAGCTGTGTTCATGCCACTGCACTCCAACCTGGGCGACAGAGTAAGATCCTGTTTCAAAAAAAAAAAATATTTGCTAAATTTTGGCATGTAATTTTTTTAAAATTTTATTTATTTATTTATTTTGAGATGGAGTCTTGCTCTATCACCCAGGCTGGAGTGCAGTGGTGCTATCTGGGCTCACTGCAAGCTCCGTCTCCTGGGTTCACAACATTCTCCTGCCTTGGCCTCCCAAGTAGCTGGGACTACAGGTGCCCGCCACCACGCCTGGCTAATTTTTTGTATTTTTAGCAGAGATGGGGTTTCACCATGTTAGCCAGGATGGTCTTGATCTCCTGACCTCGTGATCTTCCCGCCTTGGCCTCCCAAAGTGCTGGGATTACAGGCGTGAGCCACCGCGCCCGGCCTGGCATGTAATTTTTATATGCTTTTATAAGTTATTTTCTGTTCCTTGTTTACTAATAGTTTTTAAAAATCAAAATTATTGCTGAATTTATCAAAAGTCTTTTATGTACATGTGTCCCTCCAATGAAATAATCACATGGTTTTTCTTCTCTAGTCTATTAATTGACATGGAAAATTTAATGTATACATTTTCTGATGGTTAATTCTCCTTTCTTATGTGGAATACACCCTATTTCGGTTGTGATTCCAAAAAAAATAAACATAAGACTGGGCATGGTGGCTCACACCACCCAGCACTTTCAGGGCCTAAGTAGGGGGTGGATTGCTTGAGCCCAGGAGTTTGAGAACAGCCTGGGGAACATAGCAAAGCCCCAGCTCTACAAAAAATACAAAAATTAACTGAGTGTGATGGCACACCCCTGTAGTCCCAGCTGCTTGGGAGGCTGAGGTGGGAGGATCACCTAAGCCCAGGGAGGTCAAGGCTGCAGTGAGTTGTGATCATGTTACTGCACTTCAGCCTGGGTGACAGAGTGAGACCCTGTCTCAAAAAATAAAATAAAAAATAAATACATAAAGAAATAAACAGAGAATTCAGTTAGCCAATATTTTTAAGATTTTCATCTTGTGTTTATAGGTGAAAATAACCTGTAATTTTCTTTTGCTTTGCTTTGCTTTGCTTTTCAATTGAGACAGGGTCTCACTCTGTCACCCAGGCTGGAGTGCAGTGGCACAATCACGGCTCACTGCAGCCTTGACCTCCCGGGCTCAGGTGACTCTCCCACCTCAGCATCCTGAGTAGCTAGGACTACAGGCACCCGCCACCATGCCCGGCTGATTTTTGTATTTTTTGTAGAGAAGGGGTTTCTTCAAGTTGCTCAGGCTGGTCTCGAACTCCTGGGCTCCAGCAGTCCACCCACCTAGGCCTCCCAAAGTCCTAGGATTACAGGCATGAGCCACCTCGCTCCAGCCTAATTCTCTTTTCATGTTTTGTTTTTCCAGTTTTGAAAGTAAGATGATATTGCCTCATAAAATGAGTTAAACAATTCCCCGTTTTTTTCTGATCCCCTTGTCTTAGAGTTTAAATACATTTATACCCAGAGAGAGGGATGGGCTTGACAAAGATCACAGAGTCAGTGACATTTTAGAACCCTCTTGGGGATGTCACTCCCCTGGGCCTTTGTCAGGCAGGATTGGCGCAGCCACTGCGTGGTTATCTGCTTAATGCTGCAGATCAGAAAAAAGAACCCTGGACTGGGAGCTCCAGTCCTGTTTTTCCATACAACTCGGCCTCCATGGCCTTGTGCGTTGATTTCCTCCTCCATAAAATGGGAGCATGGGCTCAGGCAACCCTGAGCTAGAACCCTGTTCTAGCCCTGACAGTGGAGGCCTTTGTGATTCCCAGACACTCTCCAGGGGGTTCAGGGCAAGCTTCAGAGACACAGACAGAAGCTGCATCAGCCTGGGCGACATGGCGGGACCCCATCCCTACAAAACATTGAAAAATTAGCCAGGCATGGTGGTGTGTGTCTGTGGTCCCAGCTACTGGGAAGGCTGAGGCAGGAGGATTGCTCAAGCCTGGGAGGTTGAGGCTGTAGTGAGCTGTGATCACACCACTGCACTCCAGCTTGAATGACAGAGTAAGACCCTGTCTCAAAAAAAAAAAAAAAAAAAAAGCTGGTGAAGAAGGGAAACACCACTTGGTGTGAGCACCATCTACTCAGACAGCCAGGGCCGTGAGTCTGCAGCTCCAGACCTGGCTGTGCCTGTAACCTTGTGTGGATCTCCATGTCTAACAATGGGCTCTGGGTTTTGAGCTCTCTGAGCCCATCTTGAGCTCCAGGCAGGGGCCTGGGAGAAGGAAGAAGAAGAGGCTTCCTTACTCCCCACTGACAGGGGAGTCAAACTTGGTGTGTCACGGGCTCACCCCACGTCCTCCCTGGCCCTTCAGAGGCCTGGTACTGGGCACTGGAAGCTCGAGGCCTGGTGAGGTCCGGCGAGGCTAAGCCTGGCTCCGGGATTGTTTCTGGGGAGCTGCCTCTTCTAGAGGCCTGATTGGTCTTCCCCTCCCCTCCTTCCCTAGGCCCCCAGCCTGGTTCTCTGCCCCAGCTCCCTGCTGCCAACCCTGCTTTCCAAATCCCAGGCCACAAAGCCCTGCCCAACTCTTTCACTCCCCACCTCCCAATCCCAAATCCCAGCCTGGACTCTGCCCTTTCCTTCCCAGCACAAAGTCCCTCTCCTCCCCAGATCCCCTTACTCAAGCAAGGCTCATTCTTACATTGGACTTCTTTGTCTTCTTTTTTTTTTTTTAATTTAAGTTCTAGGGTATATGTGTGCACAGAGTGCAGGTTTGTTACATATGTGTACATGCGCCATGTTGGTGTGCTGCACCCATTAACTCGTCATTTATATATTTATATTAGGTATATCTCCTAATGCTATTCCTCCCCACTGCCCCAACTCCTTCTTCTTTTTTTTTTTTTTTTTTAAAGAGACAGGGTCTCACTCTGTCATTCAGGCTGGAGTGCAGTGGTACAATCATAGCTCACTATAGCCTAGACCTCCTGGGCTCTAGCAATCCTCCTGCCCCCAACCCCCAAGGTGCTGGGATTACAGGTGTGAGCCATCGTGCTCATCTTGGACCTGGTCCCTCATCCTCTTCTACCCAGAATGTCCCTGCTCACCCCACGTGGGTCTGCTCTGAGCCTGGGGAAATAGCCAGCATCCTTCCGTCTGTTCATTTCCTTCTTGGTTCATCTGAGGCTGCTGCTACTCTCTGCCCCTAAAGCTGTTCCCACCTATTCCCAGAGGCTCCCTGAGCTTGACTTGGTTGCTCCTCACCCACCTGAGCTTGGGGCACCCTGACCCACTCCTAGCCCCATTCCCCACCCCACAGGGCTTCCATGGTGCTCTGGGCTCCCCTCCAGCCCCCATCACTTCTTGGGTATCACAGCCTGAAGGCTTGCATCGAGTCCTTCCCTGGATGGACACCTGCTGTCCCCTGCTGGTCAGTTTCTTAGAAGACCTCGACAGTTGTCCAGGCGCAGGGATGGAGCCTGAGCTACCCTTTTTACCACAAGCTGTCACTTCACTGTTGTCACCCAAGCTACAGTGCAGTGGCAATCTCTGCTGACTGCAACCTCGGCCTCCCGGGTTCAAGCGATTCTCCTGCCTCAGCCTCCCAAGTAGCTGGGACTACAGGCACCCACTAAGAAGACCAGCTAATTTTTGTATTTTTGGTAGAGACTGGCGTTTCACCATGTTGGCCAGGCTGGTCTCAAACTCCTGACCTCAAGTGATCTGCCTGCCTCGGACTCCCAAAGTGCTGGGATTACAGGCGTGAGCCACCGCGCCCAGCCATAACAGCACCGGCCATTAACATGCTTTTTCTAAGGGAATCTTCACAGCAACCTTCTGAGGTAGGTTCTGTTATTGTCCCTGTTTTACAGATTGGAAACTAAAACACTGAGATAAGTCACTTAACTAAGGGATAGAGGTGGGTTTGAACCCAATACTTTCCCCTCCCCCCTCTTAAGGATAGGGTCTTGCTCTCTTGCCCAGGCTAGAGTACAGTGGTGCAATCATAGCTCACTGCAGCCTTGACTTCCTGGGCTCAAGTGACCCTCCCGCCTCAGCATCAGGCATACACTACCATGCCTGGCTAATTGTTTTATTTTTTGTAGAGATGGGGTCTCACTTTGTTGCCCAGGCTGGTCTTGAACTCCTAGGTTCAAGCGATCCTCCCGCCTTGGCCTCCAAAAGTGCCCCAATATAATTAATAAGGAGAATGAGAACAGCCAACATTAGCCCAGCTCTCCCTCAGGAGTCAGAGCTACACCGGGCTCTTTAAATTCATCACCTCCTTAAACCTTCTCTCCCACTTTCCACAACCGGGGATGAAACCTTTGCCATTCACTCCACACCCTCAATGCTCCTCCCACAAATACAGCCTGTATGGCCTCCCCCACTCTCAGAGGAGACCTCACAGTGCCAACAAAGTATGCAAAACTCTTATGCATATTTCTTTTTTATTTTGTATTTTTTTGGAGATGGAGTCTTGTTCTGTCACCCAGGCTGGAGTGCAGTGGCATGATCTCTGCTCACTGCAACCTCTGCCTCCCGGGTTCAAGTGATTCTCCTGCCTCAGGCTCCCAAGTAGCTGGGACTACAGGTGCGTGCCACCACACCCGGCTAATTTTTGTATTTTTAGTAGAGACAGTTTCACCATGTTGGCCAGGCTGGATTCAAACTCCTGACCTCAAGTGATCTGCCTGCCTCGGCCTCCCAAAGTGCTGGGATTACAGGCATGAGCCACCATGCCTGGCCTTATTCTCCTTATTTTAAAAGGGAGCTAACAGAGTCCTAGAATGTAAAGGGACTTGGCTGACATCCCCCAGCAAGTCAGTGAAGCTGCTGGGTCCCCTCTATGGGCCTGCAGACCCAGGTGTAGGATGTGGTGGTGCCTCTTCACTATTCCTGGCTGCCAGGAGCTCCTAGGATGAGCCTGAAGCTATATGCAAATGTGATCATTTGAATGCACTATGACTCTGAGAGAGAAGGGTTATTCTCCCCACAACACAGGTAAGTGAGCCAATTCAGGCTCACCAGGGTCACAGGACTTATCCAAGTCACTGGATTGACAGGATGAACACTGGCTTCAAGCCCAGGCTTCTCTCTCTGTTCCTCCTACTATAACCAACTGCAGTCCACATATTTTTAGTGAGCACCTACTCAGTGCCAAGCACTGTGCTAGGTGCTGGGGAGGCAGCATGCATCAGCAGACACACCCCTTCCCTCCTGGTGCCCACATCACTGCCGGAGGAGACAGGAAACAGACGTGGAGACCGGCACAGTAATAATCAGAATCCCAGTATCAACCTCAGAAGCTTAGCAAAGTGTCACAGGGCTCCATCCCTGGCGTTCCCCTGTCTCCAGGCTTCTGGAAGTTTCTTCTGCTCCTTCACCCTTCATTCACCAGGGCTTCCCTAGCTCTCTAATAATCCCCATTCCCAGGCCTCCCACCTTGACCACATTCCCAAGTCTTCACTTTAGATCGCCACCAGGGGACAGCCGTGCACTGTGGCAGGTGGCTCCTCCTGCCAGCCCAGCTTGGGCCAGAGTTTCCACCAGAATCACAGACCGTGGGAAAGGAGAGGGGAGGAGAAAGGAAGAAAGGAAGGAAGGGAGAGGACTAAAGGGTGACCCAGGCTCCCCAGCGGGGTTGTCTTAGGGAATCAGCTCTGTCCAGACCTAGGGCAGTTTCTCAACTGTTTTCCCTCCTTATCTTCCTTCCACTTTATCTTCTCCTCCTTCATTCAATAAACTTTTTTTTTTTTTTGAGACGGAGTCTTGCTCTGTTGGAGTGCAGCAGCGTGACCTCAGCTCACTGCCACCTCCGTCTCCAGGGGTCACGCAATTCCCCTGCTTCAGATTCCCAAGTAGCTAGGATTACAGGCATGCACCACCACACCCGGCTAAGTTTTGTATTTTCAGTAGAGCTGGGGTTTCGCCATATTGGCCAGGCTGGTCTCGAATTCCCGACCTCAGGTGATCCGCCCAGCTCTCAGCTTCCCAAAGTGCTAGGATTACAGGTGTGAGCCACTGCGCCCAGCCCATTCAATAAACTTTTTAAAAGGCTTTGTTGAGATATAATTTATATGTCATAAAAGTTCACTCATTTAGAATGTACAATACAATGATTTCTTTTTTTTTTTGAGACAGAGTCTCTCTCTGTCGCCCAGGCTGGAGTGCAGTGGCGTGATCTCGGTTCACTGCAAGCTCCGCCTCCCGGGTACACGCCATTCTCCTGCCTCAGCCTCCCGAGTAGCTGGGACTACAGTCGCCCGCTACCACGCCCGGCGAATTTTTTTTTGTATTTTCAGTAGAGACGGGGTTTCACCGTGTTGGCCAGGATGGTTTCGATCTCCTGACCTCGTGATCCACCCATCTCGGCCTCCCAAAGTGCTGGGATTACAGGCGTGAGCCACTGCGCCCGGCCTAATACAATGATTTCTAGTATATAGAGAGATTTATACAACCATTACTGTAACCCAATTTCAGGACATTTTTACCCCAAAAGGAACCTCGTACCCATTGGCAGTCACTCCCAGGCCTAGGCAGGTACTCCTCTCCTTTCTGTCTCTATAGATTTGCCTATTCTGGACATTTCGCATAAATAGGATAATGCAAAATGTAAACTTTTGTGACTGGTTTCTTTCACTTAGTATGTTTTCCAGGTTCAACCATGTTGTAGCATGTATACGTATTTCACTCCTTTTTATGGTTGAATAATATTCTAATGTGTGGATAGACCACATCTTGTTTCTCCATTAATCAGCGGATGGACATTTGGGTTGTTTCCACGTTAGGCTATTATGAATAATGCTGCTGTAAACATTTGTGTACAAGATGTTTTGTTTTGGATTTTTTTTTTTTTTTTGGAAACAGGGTCTCAGTCTGTCACCCAGGCTAGATTGCAGTGACACAATCATAGCTCACTGCAGCCTCGACCTCCTGGGTTCAAGCTATGCTCCCCCCTCAGGCTCCCGTGTAGCTAGGATGACAGGCATTCACCATCACACCCAGTTAACTTTATTTTTGTAGAGATGGGGTCTTGCTATGTTGCCCAGGCTGGTCTCAAACTCCTAGGATCAAGTGATCCTACCACGTCGGCCCCCCAAAGTGCTGAGATTAGAGGCATAACAAGGCTTTTAAAAAATACAGATACAGGCCGGGCGCGGTGGCTCACACCTGTCATCCCAGCACTTTGGGAGGCCGAGGCAGGTGGATCACCTGAGGCCAGGAGTTCGAGACCAGCCTGGCCAACATGGGGAAACCCCATCTCTACTAAAAATACAAAAATTAGCTGGACGTGGTGGTGGGCACCTGTAATCCCAGCTACTTGGGAAGCTGAGGAAGGAGAATCGCTTGAACCTGGGAGGCAGAGGTTGTGGTGAGCTGAGATTGCGCCACTGCACTCCAGCCTGGGCGACAAGGGCAAAACTCTGTCTCAAAAAAAAAAAAATACAGATATAATTCACATACAATAAAACTTAGTGAACCAAGTCAGTGGTTCTTAATGTATTCACAAAGTTGTGCAGCCATCACTATTATCTAATTCCAGAACATTTCATCATCTCCCTGAAACTTATGCTCATTAGCAGTCATTCCCCATCCATCCTCCCTCCAGTACCTGGCAACCACAAATGTACTTTCTGCCTCTATGTATTTGCCTATTGTGACATTTCACACACATGAAATCATACAATATGCGACCTTTGTGTCTGGCTTCTTTTATTTGTTATAATGATTTTTAAGCTTGTACATGTCATAGCATGTCAGTGCCTCATTCCTTTTTGTTGCTGAATAATATTGCATTATAATGATGTACAACTTTCTTATTTTTTATAATTTGAGACAGTCTTGCTTTATTAATCAGGCCGGCATGCAGTGGAATCATCATGGCTCACTGCAGCCTCTAACTCCTGGGCTCAAGCAGTCCTCCCATCTCAGCTTCCCAAGTAGCTGGGACCATAGGTATCTGCCATCGTACCCAGCTAATTCTTTGAAAGTAGAGATGGGGGGCTGGGCGCAGTGGCTCACGCCTGTAATCCCAGCACTTTGGGAGGCCAAGGCGGGTGGATCACAAGGTCAGGAGATCGAGACCATCCTGGCTAACGCAGTGAAACCCCATCTCTACTAAAAAAACAAAAAATTAGCTGGGCGTTGTGGCAGGCCCCATAGTCCCAGCTACTCAGGAGGCTGAGGCAGGAGAATGGCATGAACCCGGGAGGCGGAGCTTGCAGTGAGCCGAGATCGTGCCACTGCACTCCAGCCTGGGCGACAGAGCATGACTCCATCTCAAAAAAAAAGTAGAGATGGGATCTCTCTATGTTGCCCAGGCTGTTCTGAAACTCCTGAACTCAAGTGATCCTCCCACCTGCAGCCTCCCAAAGTGCTGGGATTACAGCCATGAACCACCATCCCCAGCCAGCATTTATTTATTTATTTATTTATTTAGAGACAGGGTCTTGCTCTGTTGCCCAGGCTAGAGTGCAGTGGCATAAACAAAGCTTACTGCAACCTCCACCTCCCAGGTTCAAGCAATTCTCGTGCCTCAGCCTCCCGAGTAGTTGGGACTACAGGCATGCACCACCATGCCCAGCTAATTTTTGTATATTTTGTAAAGACAGGATTTCGTTGTGTTGCCCAGGTTGGCCTTGAAATCCTGAGCTCAAGCAATCCTCATGCTTCTGCCTCCCAAAGTGGCTGGGATGACAGGCATGAGCCACTGTGCATGGCCATGTACAACATTTCATGTACATATTTGTCAACTGATAGATATTTGGGTTATTTATACAAAGGCTATTATGAATAGTGCTGCTTGATCATACATGAACATGTTTTGTGTGGACATAGTTTCATTTCTCTTGGGTATATACCTAGGAGTGGAACTGCTAGGTCACATGATAACTCTGTTTAACTTTTTGAGGAACTGACAAACTCAAAGTGTCTGCCTCATTTTCCATTACCACCAGCAATATATAAACATTTTAATTGCTCCATCTCCTTACCTTTTTGATTATAGCCATTCTAGTGGGTGTGAAGTGGTATCCCATTGTTGACTCAGCAAGCTTTTACTGAGCACCTACTATGTGCCAGGCTCCATTCTAGTGCTGGAGACTTAGCTGTGACCAGGACAGAGATGACCTATGCCTTCATGGGGACTCAAGATCTACTATAGATTCAGACATTAAAGGAGTAACAAATACAAAGATAAGGCAAGTTCAGGAAGTGGTAAGAGCTAGGAAGACTTGAAACAGTGTAATGCATTGGTGGTGGGGGGTGTAATGCAGGGGGTCAGGGGAAAGGGTCCCTCTGGGGAGGTGACATCGTGATGAAACTTCACAGGTCAGGAAGAGCCACCTGCTGAGCCATGGAGGAAGAGCATCCCAGGTACAAGGAGCAGCAAGGGCAAAGGCCCTGAAACCCGATGACTCCTGTGTTCCAGGAACATCCAGGCAGCCGGAGCTTAGTGAACACAGAGCAGAGTGGGGGAAAGGATGTGGCAGAGGCGGGTAGAGGTAGATCTCATGGGCCTTTGAAAGCTACCATAAATAATTTGAATTTAGGCCGGGCACGGTGGCTCATGCCTGTAATCCCAGCACTTTGGGAGGCCGAGGTGGGTGGATCACTTGAGGTCAGGAGTTCGAGATCAAGCTGGCCAACATGGGGAAACCCCATCTCTACTAAAAATACAAAAATTCGCCAGGCATGGTGGTGGGTGTCTGTAATCCCAGCTACTCAAGAGGCTGAGGCAAGAGAATCACTTGAACGTGGGAGGCAGAGGTTGCAGTGAGCCACGATGGCACCACTGCACTCCAGCCTGGGCAACAGAGTGAGGCTCTGCCTCAAAAAAAAAAAAAAATATATATATATATATATATAATTTGAATTTAATTTTAAGCTTGGCAGAAAGCCACTAAAATTTTGAGGGCAGAATATTCACACTTTAAAAATCTCCTTCCTGATATACATATTAGAATGGCCAAAATCAAGAATACTGATAGCACCAAACGCTGGGGAGGATGAAAAACAATGGGAATGCTCATTCATTGCTGATGGGAATGCGAAACGGTACAGCCCCTTTGGAATACAGTATGATAGTCTCTTACAAAACAAACATACTCTTAACATATGATCCAACAATCTCAGTCCCTGGTATTTACCTAAAAGAACTGAAAACTTGTGTCCACACAAAAGCCTGCACACAGGTGTTTCTAGCAGCTTTATTCACAATTGCCAAAACTTGGAAGCAACCAAGATGTCCTTCAGCAGATAAATGGGTAAAGAAACTGTGGTACATCCAGACAATGACAAGAGAATGTTTTCCAGTGCTAAAAAAAAAAAAAATGAGCTATCAAACTATGAAAAGACACGGAGGCCAGGTGCAGTGGCTCACACCTATAATCCCAGCACTTTGGGAGGCCGAGGCGGGTGGATCACGAGGTCAGGAGATCGAGACCATCCTGGCTAACATGGTGAAACCCCATCTCTACTTAAAAAAAAATACAAAAAATTAGCCGGGCGTGGTGGCGGGAGCCTGTAGTCCCAGCTACTCGGGAGGCTGAGGCAGCAGAATGGTGTGAACTCGGGAGGCAGAGCTTACAGTGAGCCGAGATCGTGCCACTGCACTCCAGCCTGGGCGACAGAGTGAGACTCTGTCTCAAAAAAAAAAAAAAAAAAAAAGAAAAGAAAACATCTCCTTCTTGCTGCGTGTAGAGGAAGCAGAGCCAGGAGACTGGTAAGGCCATCCACACGGTCCAGGTGAGAATGCTGGAGGCGGTGGTGGAGGGGCTGGGGCTGGGGCTGGGTGCACTCTGGAGATCGAGCAAAACGATGTGCTGGTGGATTGGATGAGAGAAATGCAGGAAAGAGGCATCTTCCTCCTTCTGGCCTCTCTTATTTGCAAATATGCATTGAAGGGCTGGGTGCAGTGGCTCACGCCTGTAATCCCAGTATTTTGGGAGGCTGAGGTGGGTGGATTGCCTGAGCTCTGCAGTTGGAGACCAACCTGGACAACATGGTAAAACTCCATCTCTACTAAAATACAGAAAAAAAAAAAATTAACCAAGCGTGGTGGTGCACACTTGCAGTCCCAGCTACTCGGGAGGCTGAGGCACAAGAATCACTTGAACCCAGGAGGTGGAGGTTGCAGTGAGCCGAGGTTGCACCACTGCACTCCAGCCTGGGTGACAGAGTGAGACTCCATCTCCAAAAAAAAAAAAAAAAAAAGTGCATCGAGGCCTCCATATGCCAAGTTGACCCACGGGATTCACCAGGACCAGGACAGATACATCTCTGCCTGCAGCCTGGAGAAGCAGGACGCTCTGATGGGAAATTCCACGGTGGTGGCCAGTCTTTGTTAAGTTCTTATGGCATCTGAGGTCTTACCCTTGGCACTATGAGGACCTGAATAAGATGCCCATCCCTGTCCTCAGGAGTTCAAGCCTCACACCAGCCTCACTCTGGCTACTGGTCATCCAGAACATGCAATCAAGTTCATGTCCCACCCCCGCAACCCCACCCACAGCCCCTCAGCAGTCCCCCAGTCCCTAGCAGCACTTCCCAAATGAATGATTTACAAACAGGCTCTCCAAAAGGAAGAAGGTTCTTCTGGCCAGACAGTGCTGATTCTAATTATTTTGATTATACTGTTCCTTAAAACATAAAACTAGGTACAAACTCTTCAGGACTCTACACTGCCATAAGACCAGATTAAATACAAATATGGCCACAAATTTAGATAAACAACATCCATTGAATGTGCTGGATGACATCACTTTGCAGAATCAAAATCACATCCTTTGAATGATGAGTGTTTTGCAGGCTGTGCCAGCGTGCTGTTTGCTGCCTGGCCTTTGTTTTTCCCTTGGCACTCCTGCACTGCTGCATATGCTGATTCAATTTGCCCAGTTCTTTTCCAGTTTGGGTGAAGGGGAACCACTAACGGGGTGAGCACAGCAGTTCGCCATTTGGCCTTCTTTGCTGGGATTCTATCCACCCCTCTATGCTTTAAGGAACTTCATAGTCCTCCAGCATCCCTACCTTTGGAGACTCCACTTCTCCCCTTACCAAACATATTAAAACACACCCACATTCCACATCAAATTTTTTTTGCCATGAAAATATTCATTTGTATACTTTTGCAATTGAAATGATTTCTATTCAATTTTATACTTTCACAATTGAAATGATTTTACATGCAGGGTGTGTGTGTGTGTGTGTGCATGCGAGTGTTATTTTGGTCGTTGATTTTGTTACTGTAGAGTCATTACAATTCTTTTTTCAAGATTGGAACATCTTTCAGGCCCTTGGAATTCTCCCAGGCCCAAGCGCTGAGCTCATGGGGCTGGAGAATAGACCGGCCAAGCTGAGACCTGCTCCTTTCTTTCCTCATCTGCCCAAGACAATCAAAGTGGGGCAGCTGGCATCAACCTGACCCCAGGCACAAACCAATCCGAGCCCTGAAATTACATTGGTGGCTCTGGATTATGGCTGAGTCATTCAGAGAAGTTAGGATATGCTTGTACTCACTGTTTAGAGACAATCACTAAAATGAAGGCCCCAAATTATGAAAATCTTGGTGAAGCCAGATTCCCGGGAGTATGCTTGAGGCTCCCCAGTGGCCATGGACCCCAGTTTGAGGCCCCATGGCCTTCAAGGTCAAGTTGCAGCTCCTCGGCCTGGCACTCAAGGCCTGCCACTTTGCCGCCAGCTCCCCTTTCCAGCAGTTTTTCTTCCCATCCTTCCCCTGTCTGATATCCCATGTTCTGGCAGCTTCTCCACAGCCAGGCCTTGGCCTCTGCTGTCGTCTTGGCCTGGAATGCCCCCTCTACAGCTTTTCTATATGCCTTTTTTGTTTTGGGTTTTAAAACATTGAACAGGTAAGACATGTTCACCACAGGAAAATCAGAAAATATAGCTATGCAAAAGTAAATAGGAAAACAAACATAATCAGTCATCTCATCACATGGAAATCATCATGATTATTTGATACATATTCTTTGTTTTTATTTATTTATTTTTTTTTGAGACGGAATTTTGCTCGGCCCAGGCTGGAGTGCAGTGGTGCAATCTCAGCTCACTGCAACCTCTGCCTCCCGGGTTCAATCGATTCTCCTGTCTCAGCCTCTCAAGTACCTGGGATTACAGGTGCACGCCACCATGCCCAGCTACTTTTTGTATTTTTATTAGAGATGGGGTTTCACCATTGTCGGCCAGGCTGGTCTCAAACTCCTGACCTCAGGTGATCCACTCGCCTCGCCCTCCCAAAGTGCTGGGATTACAGGTGTGAGCCACCGCACCTGGCCTTGCTATACACTCTTTAAATTACAGTTTTTCCATTCATTTGTTTATATTAACAAGATACAATGAAAGCTGTTTTTCAGATGAAGTATTGTAAGCAAACAAAAATCCAGAGACTACTACTATAACATACACTCATACTCATAACCAAGTTTTGACAAATCCTAACATTTTTAGCATATTTGCTTCGGCTGTTTTTTTTTTTTTTTTTTTTTTTGAGATGGAGTCTCACTCTGTCGCCCAGGCTGGAGTGCAGTGGCACAATCTCAGCTCACTGCAGGGTCCTCCTGCCGGGTTCAGGCCATTCTCCTGCCTCAGCCTCCTGAGTACCTGGGACTACAGGCATCAGCCACCACGCCCGGCTAATTTTTTGTATTTTTAGTAGAGACGGAGTTTCACCTTGTTAGCCAGGATGGTCTCGATCTTTTGACCTTGTGATCTGCCCGCCTCAGCCTCCCAAAGTTCTGGGATTACAGGTGTGAGCCACCGCGTCCAGCTTTTTTTTTTTTTTAAATAAAAACTATCAGATACGGTTGAAGCCCCCTGGGTGCCCCTTTGCAATCCTTCTGCTGTATTCCTCCCCAGAGTAAATCTCTCACAAATTTGGGGTTTATCATTCTTATTCATGCACTTGATATGGTTACGCTTCAAATAAATGGCATGGTTCCACACATATCCTTTTGCTAGTTGGTATTTGGGTTTGACATTATGTTGTAGAGGTGTGTTCACATTCATCTGTGTTCATTCATTCATCCTAGTTCATTCCTTTTGCAAACTGTGCTACACAACATTCTGGCACAAGTCTTTATTTGTGTGTGTGAGACAGGGTCTTGCTCTGTCACCCAGGCTGGAGTGCAGTGGTGCGAATATGGCTCACTGCAGCTTCAACCTCTGGTCCTCCTGTCTCAGACTCCTGAGTAGCTGGAACTACAAGTGCACACCATCACATCTGACTAATTTACTTCTGGTAGAGATGGGGTCTCACTATGTTGCCCAGGCTGGTCTCAAACTCAGCCACTGCACCTGATTACAAATCTTCATATGTATTAAATACAAGAATACAAATTTTTCTGAGGTAAAGACCTAAGGTAGAATTGCTAAGTTGTATGGCACATGCAATATAAAAATTACCCTTTTGCTTAATTCAACCACAAATCATGAACTTTCCATTTCTTTTTTTTTTTTTCTTTGTTTGTTTTTTTTTTTGAGACTGAGTCCCATCCCACTCTGTTGCTGGGCTGGAGTGCAGTGGTGCGATCTCGGCTCACTGCAACCTCCGCATCTCGGGCTCAAGCAGTTCTCCTGCCTCAGCCTCCCAAGTAGCTGGGATTACAGTTGCCCATGCAATGCCCGGCTATTTTTTTTTCTATTTTTAGTAGAGCCAGGGTTTCCCCATGTTGGCCAGGCTGTTCCCGAACTCCTGACCTCCAGTGATCCGCCCACCTTGGCCTCCCAAAGTGCTAGGATTACAGGCGTGTGCCACCTAGCCCAGCACATTTTTCCATTTCAATAAATAAATGACATCAATATATTTTAATGGCTGTGGAGATTCTGCCAAAAATTCCTCAATGTTATTATGATAGGCATAATTAGTTTCTATTTTTTTCTATCATAATCTAGTCTGTGAGGGAAAATTTTTGTAGTTATACTTTTATGCATACTTTTAATTATTTCCATAATTAAAGGAATTCCTAAGTAGAACTTCTGGGTGAAAAGTGATATGTTTTTAAGACCAACTGTCTTGAGAATTCTTGAACCAACTCTTCCTTCCACCTGTAGGGTAGGAGGGCCTGTTTCCCCCAAATCTGCTCCACTTACCTCCTGACAAGCCTTTGCCTCCGGAAATCTTGCCTATCCTTACACTCTCACCTCTCCTGTCCCTTCTCCTGTTCTCAGCAGATTCTGAGCTGTGGACTCCTGCAGCCCTTACTAATTGCCAGTGCAGTGGTACAAACATGGCTAACTGCAGCCTCGGACTCCTGGGCTCAAGCAATCCTCTCACCTCAGCCTCCTAAGTAGCTGGAACTGCAGGTGTGCACCACTGCCCCAGCCAATTTTTTTTTTTTTTTTTTTTTTTTTTTTAGACGGAGTCTCACTCTGTCGCCCAGGCTGGAGTGCAGTGGCGCGATCTCAGCTCACTGTAACCTCCGCCTCCCGGGTTAATGCCATTCTCCCGCCTCAGCCTCCCGAGTAGCTGGGACTACAGGCGCCTGCCACCACGCCCGGCTAATTTTTTGTATTTTTAGTAGAGATGGGGTTTCACCGTGTTAGCCAGGATGGTCTCGATCTCCTGACCTCTTGATCCGCCCGCCTCGGCCTCCCAAAGTGCTGGGATTACAGGCGTGAGCCACCACGCCCGGCCTGGCTAATTTTTTATAGAGACAAGGTCCCACTATGTTGCCAGGCTGGTCTCAAACTCCTAACCTTGGATGATCTGTCTGTCTTGGCCTCCCAAAGTGCTGGGATTACAGGCAAGAGCCACCGCACCTGGCTCCATTTATGTGAAATTTCTAGAAAAGGAAAAACTAGAGACAGAAAGCAGATCAGTGTCTGCCTGGGGATGAAGACAAAAGCAGGGATTACCTGCAAGTGGCTAGGAGGGATCTTTAGGGGGCGATGCGAGTGTTCTTTTTTTTTTTTTTTTTTTTTGAGATGGAGTCTCACTCTGTCACCCAGGCTGGAGTGCAGTGGCGCGATCTCAGCTCACTGCAACCTCCGCCTCCCGGGTTCACCCCATTCTCCTGCCTCAGCCTCCCAAGTAGCTAGGACTGCAGGCGCCCGCCACCATGTCCGGCTAATTTTTTTGTTTTTTTGGTTTTTTTTTAGTAGAGACGGGGTTTCACCGTGTTGGCTAGGATGGTCTTGATCTCCTGACCTCATGATTTGCCCGCCTCATCCTCCCAAAGTGCTGGGATTACAGGGGTGAGCCAGCCGGCAATGCTAGTGTTCTAAAACTGGCTTGTGGTGATGATGGCACAACTCTGTGAATTTACTAAAAATCATTGAACTATACACTTAACATGGATGAATGGTATGGTGTGCAGGTTACACCTCAATAAAGAGACATAACGAGTCGGGTGCAGTGGCTCATGCCTATAATCCCAGCACTTTGGGAGGCCAAGGAGGGAGGATCACTTGAGGCCAGGAGACAGAGACAAGCCTGAGCAGCACACTGAGTCCTCGTCTTTACTAAAAATTAAAAAATTAGCCAAGTCTGGGCGTGGTGGCTCACGCCTGTAATCCCAGCACTTTTGGAGGCCAAGGCAGGTGGATCACTTGAGCCTAGGAGTTCATGACCAGACTAGGCAATATGATGAGACTCCATCTCTACAAAAAATAGAAAAAAAAAATTAGCTGGGCATGGTGTCACGTGCCTGTAGTCCCAGCTGTGTGAAAGGCTGAGGTGGGAGGATCACTTGAGTCTGGAAGGTTGAGGTTGCAGTGAGGTCGACCTGGGAGCTCAAGGCTGAGTTATAATTATGTCACTGCATTCCAGCCTAGATGACAGAGCGAGACCTTGTCTAAAAAAAAAAAAAGAAAAAAAGAAAAAAAATAACCAGGCGTGGTGGTGCCAGTTACTCAGGAGGCTGAGGTAGGAGGATCGCTTGAGCCCAGAAGTTTGAGGCTGCAGTGAGCTGTGATTGCACCACTGCACTCTAGCCTGGGTGACAGAGTGAGACCTTGTCTCTCAAAGAGAGAGAGACATGACAACATGACAAAAGGACAGTCCCTACATTTGCTTTGTAATCTGATTGGAGAGCTAGACAATAGATAAGTAACGAAGAAACTAAGTATAGAATTAGGAATTCTGATAAGTGGCTGGGTGTAGTGGCTCACACCTGTAATCCCAGCACTTTGGGAGGCCGAGGTGGGTGAATCACCTGAGGTCAGGTGTTCGAGACCAGCCTGGCCAACATGGTGAAACCCAGTCTCTACTAAAAATAAAAATTAGCCGGGCATGGTGGCACGTGCCTGTAATCCCAGCTACTCGGGAGGCTGAGGCAGGAGAATCACTTGAACCCAGGAGGTGGAGGTTGT
This sequence comes from Gorilla gorilla gorilla, assembly GCF_029281585.2. Taxonomy (NCBI): domain Eukaryota; kingdom Metazoa; phylum Chordata; class Mammalia; order Primates; family Hominidae; genus Gorilla; species Gorilla gorilla. The sequence goes on from NC_073224.2 coordinate 218,544,330, forward strand.
AGTGAGCCAAGATTGTACCATTGCACTCCAGCCTGGGCAACAAGAGCAAGACTCCGTCTCAAAAAAAAAAAAAAAAAAAAAGAAAGAAAGAAAGAAAAAAGAAATTCTGATAAGTACAATGAAGGAAATGAGGTGGGTGCAGTGAGGGAGAAGAAAAGGAGAGTCCCCTTAGAGAGGGTCGACAAGAAAGGCTTTTCCGGACAGTGACATTTGGACTGAGACCTAAAAGGAAAAGTGATGGGGGAGTCAGTCCAGATGAGGGGCAGCCTGGTCTGACTCTGTGGGGGGAAAGAGCTCAGTGTTCTGGAGCTCATGGGAACCCCATGAGCCATGCTTTTCCACACATGTTGTAGACTGTCAAAGCGGTGCAGGGACTTGCCCAACACCACAGGGCACAGGAGCGATGGGGTGGGTGTTTGGAAAAAGGTCTGCTTGTGCCTTGAGTTGGCATCAGCCTTCCTGTCAGTGTGTTCTTGCAGCCAATGCCAACACCCCAATCACACACAGGCTGGCCGGCTTGTCCACACTGGCCTGTCACTGCCCAGGGCTTGGGGCACCATAGGTGGTGGAGGTGTCTGGGCACGTGCTAGGCTAGGAGGCAGCAGAGGTGTGAGAAGCGTGGGAGGTGTGGGTGACTTCATGCTGCCCCAACACCTGCTGTGAAAACAGTGTGAGTCACAGGCAGGGATGGCTTTGGGATTCCCAAGACGGGCCCCACCCAGGCCTCAGGTCTGCCAGTACAGACACAGGCTCCAAGCGGACCTACCTACCCACCCACACCTCCTCTCCTTGTCTAAGACCCTCCTCAATATCCTGCAGTTCCGGAGCGCAGACCGGGATTGAAACCTCCACAATGTCACTTCTTCACTGCAAGACCTCAGACTTCACCAGCCTTTCTCTCCTCTGCTCAACGAGGATGTTGATGTATACGAAAGAACAGACCTGGGATCAGAACCCATGCCCACTTGGCTCCACAGCCCTGGTCTTTCCATCATGCCAGGTCGAGGGGCTTCCTGCAATGGGCCTCACTGAGGGGCGAGTTTAGTGTTCTTAGCCCTCTCCAGCATCCAAATCACCTGGGGGGACCTGCCTTCAGTTATTTTGGTTTAATTGACCTGAGGTGGGATCCAGGCATCGGTACCTTTTAAGAGCTCCCCAGGTGATGCAAATGGACCCCTAGGGCTGACAATTGCTGATCCAACCGCTTCATTTTACAAAGGAGGAGACTGGTGAGGTGTGGTGGCTCACACCTATAATCCCAGCACTTTGGGAGGCCAAGGTGGCTGGATAGTTTGAGCCTAGGAGTTGGGTACCAGCCTGGGCAATGTGGCAAAAACCCGTCTCAACAAAAAAGTACAAAAAATTAGCCAGGTGTAGTGGTGTGCACCTGTAGTCCTAGCTACTTGGGAGGCTGAGGTGGGAGGATCACTTGAGCTCAAAAGGTTGAGGCTGCAGTGAGCCACGATCTCGCACTGCAGCCTGGGTGACAGAGCAAGACTCTGTCTCAAAAAACAAACAAACAAACAAACAAATAAAAAAAAGGAGAAGTCTGAGACCCAGGGACCCTGAGTGACTTTTCCCATGCCCCAGGCCCCCTGCTCCCCCGCTCATAGGCAGCTGTAGCTGGAGTCCTCAAGTTCTTCCCTCCACATGAAAGAACTACAGTGATGATGTACAAAGCCATGGTGGAGAGCAGGAACTTTAAAATCAGACAGAGTTGGGTTCACATCCTTCATCGCCACTTACAGGCTGTGTGACCAGGAGCAAATCCATTCACCCCTCGGACCCTCAGGATCTTCATCTGTTAAAATAGTGGTCATGTGAGTGCCACATGAGATAGTGTATGCAGAGAAGAGGTGCTTTTTAAACAAGGCCTCATTTCCTACAAGAGCCTTTCTGTAGAGTTTGATAATTTATGGAGCATCAACTATGTGCTGGTCCCTGTTTCTATAGCTGGAGTTGCAGAATTGGGCCTAGGTAGGGGAGACAAAGAGAGTAAACAGACTGAAGAAGACAGAGGGAGGTGCTACATTAGCAGTAATGCAGGGGGCTGTGGGGGCACAGACGGGGAAGGCTTCTTAGAGGAGGTGATGGTCTTACATTCAGATAGCTGTTTAGTGTTAAAGCAAACATTATAAAACATTAATCTAAAAAGACAGATTGAGGCGGAGGGTGGTGGCTCACACCTATAATTCCAGCACTTAGGGAGCTGAGGTGGGCGGATAACTTGAGGTCAGGAGTTCAAGACCAGCCTGGCCAACATGGCAAAACCCCATCTCTACTAAAAATACAAAAATTAGCTTAGCATGGTGGCACTTAGCTGATTACGACTGTAATCCCAGCTACTAAGGAGGCTGAGGCAGAAGAATCACTTGAACCCGGGAGGCAGAGGTTACAGTGGGCCGAGATCGCACCACTGCACTCCATCCTGAGCCACAGACTGTGACTCCATCTCAAATACATAAATAAATAGAGAGATGGAAAGCCATTGGAAAAAGATAGAGATAAATCTATCAGGTGCCTGGACTGAGTTTGTTACTGAGGTTGAATATATAACCTACCTAAGGGCTTCCTAGCAGCAAAGGCAAAACAGGAAATATACTTTGTTATAGTAGTTTGGCTCTGGGGGAACTTGTTTCTTTGAAATAATGTATTTTTACTCCCTCAATTTGGAAGGGCTATACATAAAAGAGCTGATATTGTAGTGAAGGCATTTGAGGAAATGGTTTTCCACTCTGCCTGCATTCTTGTCCCCTCTGGCAGTCCCCCTGTGCTCATCCCAGCTAAGTCTCAGGAATTCCTTCCCCTTCACTGCTCCACCCTGGCCTACTTTCTCAGCTACGTTCCCCTCCTCTGTGCTCTCTGCAAAACCAAGTCTCCCATCAGCGGAGGTGTTCACACGTGGGCCAGTTGACACCTGTGGAGGAAACTGCAGTGGAGCTTCATAAACTAAAACAGGGACTGGAATGGATAACTTTGGACATCTCGTCCAGGTCCAGCCTTCAGGGTCTGTGAATCTGTACCAGGGTAACTGAAATGCAACCCTACTCCTCACCATAGTAATTCCAACTTCTGTATGATTCTTCAGAAAAAAAAAAAAAACCGCCGAGTTCAAATCCCACAACTTAAAAGCTGCCTTCTCTAGATTAGTGCCCGTGTCCCACTCGGCTTCAGCTTCTTAACACAGATAACGGCAAGGAGTTGTGGGGTGGCTTCATGATGGTGCATGCCTATTATTTATGTATATCCTTATTCTATCACGAACAGAAAGGCATTTGCAGCAACTCACAAAAAACAAATAGAGCCGGCGCAGTGGTGGTGCATGCCTGGAGCCCCAGCTACCCAGGAGGCTGGGGCAGGAGGATCCCTTCAGCCCCAGAGTTTAAGATCAGCCTGGGCAACATAGTGAGACCCCCCTTCACTAAAAAAATTAAATTAAATTAAAAAATAAGAATCTTCTGGCTGGGCGCAGTGGCTTACAACTGTAATCCCAGCACTTTGGGAGGCTGATGCGGGCAGATCACCTGAGGTCAGGAGTTCGAGACCAGCCTGGCCAACATGGTAAAACCCTGTCTCTACTAAAAATACAAAAAAATTAGCCAGGCATGGTGGCACACACCTGTAATCTCAGCTACTTGGGAGGCTGAGGCAGGAGAGTCACTTGAACCTGGGAGATGGAGGTTGCAGTGAGCCAAGATCACATCACTGCACTCCAGCCTGGGCGATGGAGTGAGACTCTGTCTTAATCAATAAGAATCTTCCTTAAGGTTCTTACAGCAAAATTAATGAGTTAATTAATTTAAACAAAACAACTGCGTTTACCAGAAAGTTAAGATAATAGACAAATTGCCTCATCCCAGCTCTCCCACTTGGAGGCTGTGTGATCTTGGGCAAGTTGCTTCATCTCTCTAAGCCTCAGTTTCCTTGTCTGTAAAATGGGATAATTGTAGTAACCACCCCCATTGGGCTATTGTAGAATTAAATAAATGAATACAGAGGAGTACTTAGCACAGTGCCTGGCATACATTACTTAGACAAGATATTTTATCAGTTTTTATTTTTATGATGATGATGTAATCTAGCTTTCTGTGTATAAAAATGTAATCTGGGTAAAGCTGAGCCACCCAACGCCAGTCTCAGCCCCCTGTTGAATTAGAAACACTATTTCCTCGTCTGAACAAAACAAACAAACAAACTGCAAAGCAATTTAACTATTTATTCAATTCTTTTGAGAATGTTAAAGCAGACATCATCCATAAACTCAGTAAAACTTTCTCCCGTGTCCTGCCTGCTGCTCTCTCTCTCTCCTCCGCCTGACCCCTCACTCTTTTTCAATATCTCACAGCACAGCAGCCCCCAAATCTGCGTCTGGATCCCCCAAACACTCCCTCAAAGCCCAGCCTGCGCTGGCTTTGACCCACTTCATCCCCTGCTCCAGCCTCTCCCCATTTTTCCCACCCCACAACCTCTGCCCTTTCTCTTGTAGTTGTTTCTTTCTCCCCCACCTCCACCCATTACCCAGATTCACAGGGTAAAGCCCGGGCTGCAGCTGCCTGACACACCAAGTTTCCTTCCTCAGAGAGGACAGGGAGGAAGGAGGCTCTGAAAACGTTAATAACGTTTTCCCTCTTCCCAAAATGGACATACACTGTCAATTCAGCTAAATACAGAATCACATCAAAGAGTTTCCAACGGCTAATATCTGAGGAGCGATATTATAGGGACTGTTTCTTCCCATTGTATTCATTTCCACATTATCTATTTTATTTTTTTCTCTGTTTTTTTTTCTTTTTGAGACAGGGTGTCGTGCAGCAGTCTTGAACTCCTGGGCTCAAGTGATCCTCCCACCTCAGCCTCCCCAGTAGCTGGGATACAGGCTTGTGCCACCATGCATGACTTTTTTTTTTTTTTTTGAGACAGAGTCTTGCCCTGTCGCTAGGCTGGAGTGCAGCGGTGCGATCTCAGCTCACTGCAACCTCCGCTTACCAGGTTCAAGTGATTCCCCTGCCTCAGCCTCTGGAGTAGCTGGGACTACAGGCGCATGCCACCATGCCCAGCTACTTTTTTGTATTTTGGTAGGACGGGGTTTCACCATGTTGGCCAGGATAGTCTTGATCTCCTGACCTCGTGATCTGCCCACCTCGGCCTTCCAAAGTGCTGGGATTACAAGTGTGAGCCACCGCGCCTGGCCCCAACTAATTTTTTAAAAATATATTTAGTAGAGGCCAGGTGTGGTGGCTCATGCCTGTAATCCCAGCACTTTGGGAGGCTGAGGTGGGTGGATCACTTGAGGTCAAGAGTTCGAGACCACCCTGACCAACATGGTGAAACCCTGTCTCTACTAAAAATACAAAAATTAGCTGGACGTGGTGGTGGGCACCTGTAATCCCAGCTACTCTGGAGGCGGAGGCATGAGAATCGCTTGAATCTAGGAGGTGGAGGTTGCACTAAGCCGAGATCGCACCATTGCACTCCAGCCTGGGCAACAAGAGCGAAACTCCATCTCAAAAAAACAAAAACAAACAAACAAAAATACATGTATGTATATATATATTTATATTTAGTAGAGACAAGGTCTCACTGTGTTGCCCAGGCTGGTGAACACCTGACCTCAAGCAGTTCTCCTGCTTCGGCCTCCCAAAGTTTTGGGATTACAGGCCTGAGCCATGGTGCCTCGACCCTATTGTCTGTTTTACAGTGACCATGTATTACATTTGAAATTTGAAAAAATAGAGATTTTTTTTTCAAAATTAATTAAGGAAATCAGGGCAGAGGGAAGAAAAAGTAAGGTAAAAGCAGCGATAAAGTAAGTATCCTAAGTATATTCCGTTGCTCTTGTATTTAAATCAAGTGAAGTTCGAAGTATGGCGCCTGGAACAGACTCAATAAATAGCAGTGAGTGCTGGACTTCATGGGTCTCTGTCCTTCACAGAAACTCAACTGCCCAGTTGAATCAGAGTAATTGGTGGCCCAAGGAGACACGAGAGGGGGGTCAGGGGGGATAGCCTGATCTCCAGTCTTTCACCGGGGGCCCAGGGCAGGGGGAGGGGTCCTGGCTACCTCACTGCAGGGTTGGATGAGTCAGGAAGAGCCTCATTGGGCCTGACAAGCTCTGCCTGCCTGTACCCTGCCTGTATCCTGCCTGCACCCTGCCTCTGAGCACGGAGTCCCCTCCCCTGCCAGCCTCTTCAGAGCTTCTTCTGCCATTTTTGTGACTGTATCTTCTTAGACAGGCTGGTTACTGTTCCTTGGAGAGTCTGGTGATTTCCTCGGGTGCCCTAGACAGTATTTCAGCTCAGTTACGGAAGACAAAACAACATTAAAAATTAAAAAGCTCTTACAGCGAGTCTCATTCTGTCTGCATGCCTGTGGGTCGCTCAGTGTGTCCAGCCTCTGTCTGACTTGGCACGTGGTATTACTCTCAAAGCAAAAAATCAGCCAAACGAAAGGGATACTCTGGGCACCTACTGTGTACTAGTCATTACCAAACACCTATTCTGTACAAGACGATGACAGAGGCAAAGCGGAGGAAGAATAATGCCAGTGATAGCCATGGCCACATATATTGAACGTCTGTGACTCATGTCTCTCCACACATTCTGGGAGATTCCTTTTGGATCCTGGTGAGTCCTGAGGCTGCATGGCTGGAAACCCACACCTAAACTGCAATGCCAGGTATCTCCAGGGTCTCACTTCCTGGCTAATCAGAACCCTTGGCCACAGTGATTGGCAGAGGAATTGACACATGTCTCAGTGACAGTCGACAAGACTCAGTTTTGGGAATGTTATTAGAACTGTAGGAAAAAGTGAGTCCCTGTTTCCGCTGGGAGTTGATAAGAGAGTAGGATGTGAGCCACTGCTGAGGGCAGCCATCTTGTCATCATGAGGCCAAGAGGTGAGGCCAGCAGGGAGGGAAGCAGTCTTCAGAGATGGAGTAAATGAGACTGAATCCTAATGTCATCATCTGAGCTCCTCTTGGAGCCATGCCTAAAGCTAGCTCTGCCCCTGTACTTTGTAGTTACACAGGCAAAGAAGCTCCTTTTTGGCTCTGGCCAATTCAGGTTGGTTTTCTGCGTTTGAGCCCTGATGCTCCGATGGGGCAGACTCTGTGCCCAGAGGCTTGAGTATTTGGAAGGGGCAACTCCCCACATCTCATCCAGTCTCCAGCAGTCTAACAGGGGACACCTTCTCCTGTCATAAAACCACTTGTGTCTGTCAGAGGGCATGGCGAGCCCATGAATACCAACAGAAGCAGCTGCATGCCAGCAAAGGAGCAAAGCCCCTCAAACTAGCTGTGTCTTCTCGGGCAAATCACTTTCCCTCTCTGAACATTGATTTTCTCACCTGCAATATGGAGGTGATGTGGGAATCATAGCACCTACCATATAGAATTGTGAGAATCACTCAGATAATGCTGCAAAGCACCTGCCACCGTGTCTGGCACATAATAAATGCTTAGCATTTGTTATGGCTGGCCGTTCCCAGAAAGCTGTTTGGATGAGGTGATCTCTGAGGATCCTGGAGGAGTTGGAGGTAGGGGTCAGAGTTGGCAGCAAACCTCACTTGCTTGCTTCCCTTTGAGCAGCACAAGACCAGGGGCTGCGTTTTCTGGAGCAGCCTGGTAGAATGGAAAAGACTCAGCCATCACCTTGGGAGGCCTTGGCTCTAGTCCTGATTCTGCTGTCAAGCCGGGTGAGTGGCTTTGGAGTGGGTTTGGGCATGCTGCCCCTCACTCCCTGCCCGCCCCGCCCCATCCTTAATGTGCCCCTTTCAGAAGCAAGAAAGCCACAGCCTTTCTCCTCTGCTTTCTTCATAGAGCCAGGAGAACCACACCTTACTCAATATAGTGTCCCCAGTACTCTGCCCTGAGCTGATACAGCATTCCAGAATGTCCATTTTATGAGTGATTAAAATGTGGTAATAATACCTATACCTAACCTTCTGATTTTTTTTTTTTTTTTTTTGCCGGATTCTCACTGTCGCCCAGGCTGGAGTGCAGTGGCTCGATCTCAGCTCACTGCAACCTCTGCCTCCCAGGTTCAAGTGATTCTCCTGCCTCAGCCTCCGGAGTAGCTGGGATTATAGGCACCCGCCACCCTGCCCAGCTAATTTTTGTATTTTCTAGAGATGGAGTTTTGCCATGTTGGCCAGGCTGGTCTCAAACTCCTGATCTCAAGTGATCCACCACTGAGCCCTGCCTTTTTTTTTTTTTGAAATGGAGTCTCTCTGTCACCCAGGCTGGAGGGCAGCGGCGTGATTCAGCTCACTGCAACCTCCGCCTCCTCGGTCCAAGCGATTCTCCTGTCTCAGCCTCCTGAGTAGCTGGAATTACAGGTGCCCACGACCATGCCCGGGTAATTTATTTGTATTTTTAGTAGAGATGAGTTTTGTCATGCTGGCCACACTGGTCTTGAACTCCTGACCTCAGGTGATCCACCTGCCTTGGCCTCTCAAAGTGCTGGGATTACAGGTATGAGCCACTGCACCTGGCCCTTTTTTCTTTTGGAAACTTCTTGTTAGAGAGTAACAGAGACAGAAAAGCACATAGATCCTAAGGAGACTGCTCAATTTTTCACAACTGAACTACCCCCTCCTCCGTACCTAACCCTTACTAGCACCCAGAAGCTTCCCTGGTGCCCCTTTCCAGTCATTCCCTCCCCAAAGATAACACAAACCTAACTTCTGACAGCACAGGTCTAATTTTGTTTATTTTTTGAACTTTTTGTAAATGGAGCAATGCTTTAGGGCTTTCTAGTGGTTTGTTAAGTTACAAAAGGCCCATGAGGTACATTAACTCCTTAAATCTTTACAACAGTACAGTGAGGTGGGTAAGAATTATGAACCCCATTTTACAGAGGCAAAAACGGGAGCTCAGAGAGAAGAGAATATAATCACATTGCTGGCAAGTGGAGTGCCAGGATAACTGGGTTTCATTTTTGTGTGTCCCTGGATCTTCAATGTCTCTGCAGGCATCAGGCTATGATTCTTAGGAAGACACTTGAGGAATAGTCAGGAATCGGACACCAGGCCAGGGCAGCTGATAGTTTAAGTACCCCATGATGGAGGGGGGCTCTGGACCTTCAGGTCTGGTCACCTTTCAGACACGGCCAGACCCTCTCCTCTTCACCAGGCTCCCAACTGCTGCACTCAAGGAGCTTTTCAACCTCCCTGAGTCCTCCACACTGAAGAATTTGGAATGCTGCTGGAAGGAGGGAGCAACATCGAGTTATTTCCACAGAGCCCCTCCCCGCCCTCCAGGTTCCCAAACAAACTGCCCAGGAACAGATGGTACGCTTTTTTTTTTTTTTTTTTTTTTTTTTTTTTTTTTTTTTTTTTTTTTGAGACGGAGTCTCGCTCTGTCGCCCAGGCTGGAGTGCAGTGGCGCGATCTCGGCTCACTGCAAGCTCCGCCTCCTGGGTTCACGCCATTCTCCTGCCTCAGCCTCCCGAGTAGCTGGGACTACAGGCGCCCGCCACCACGCCCGGCTAATTTTTAGTATTTTTAGTAGAGACGGGGTTTCACCGTGTTAGCCAGGATGGTCTCGATCTCCTGACCTCGTGATCCACCCGCCTCGGCCTCCCAAAGTGCTGGGATTACAGGCGTGAGCCACCGCGCCCGGCCGATGGTACGCTTTAGAATGACTCTGTGTGCCCAGACACATCCAGGGCCACTCTGGGTCAGCACCTGGGCAAGGGTTGCAGTCAGTTGCTCCTCCTCTTCCTTGCTGGCAATAGGTTCTGTTTCCAAATTCACCCTGGTCACCCACCACTACAGCCTCCTCACCCCCGTTGGCTGATAGGCAGGATTCCCCGGGTCTTTCCCTCTGGCCTCACGAGCATTCTGTCTGGCCTAACGAACCCTTAGACATCCTTCAAAGCCCAAATCCCAATGCCGCCAGGATGTCTTTCTCCTGAACATACACTCATTATGCCCCCTACACAGTAGTTTCTCCTCAGCCCAACCCAAATATAGATGATCACAAAAGTCACACAACAGTCACACACAAAGACCACAGTGTCACCACACACACAATGTTTTTATCTCGATGTCTCTTGCAAACTGGGTTACACACAAAGTTGTACCAAATCACAGCCATGTCCCTCTTTTGTGTGGGCACGTACAACACACGCAAACTACACCACAAAAACCCAGGATTTTTTCTCAACTTGTTTACAACAGGGACACCACGTTTCTTTCTACCACATTAACATGCATGCACAACAGGACCCAAAAGTGGAGATCACACATCACACACACACACACAGGCAGGCCGTCTTCTGTTCCTTCCTCCTTCCCTTGCCCTCACAAAACCTACACGTGGAGACAGTGTCTCTCCTGGACCTGCAAATTCACACGCCTGGAGAGCCACGGCTCCTTCTCTCTGCTTTGCTACCATTCCCTCCCTCACCCCTCTATCACGGGGACACACACACACAGCAACAAACCCCAAATACAGCGGACACACACACACAGCAACGAACCCCAAATATAGCAGACACACAAACACACAGCAATGAACCCTAAATATAGCGGAGACACACACACAGCAACAAACCTCAAATATAGCAGACACACACACAGCAATGAACCCCAAATATAGTGGACACACACAGAACAACAAACCCCAAATATAGTAGACACTCACAGCAACGAACCCCAAATATAGCGACACACAGACACACGGCAACAAACCTCAAATATAGCGGACACAGGTTGTCCTGAAGTCCCTGGACGGCAACGAATCCCAAATAAATCAGTCAGGGCTTTCCTTCACATATAAACACACGGGCACGCGGAATCCACCCCTCCCCCACCTTCTGTCTCCTCATCTCTCTTCCTCTCTTACACACACACACACACACACACACACACACGGCAACAAACCCCAAATATACCGGACACACACACACAGCAACAAACCTCAAATACAGCGGACACACACACAGCAACGAACCCCAAATATAGCAAACACACACACACACATATACACACAGAGCAACAAATCCCAAATATAGTCAGGACTTTCCTTCACACATAAACACACGGGCACGCGGAATCCACCCCTCCCACCGTTTCTGTCTCCTCTTCTCCTCCCTCTTACACACACGCGCGCGCGCGCGCACACACACACACACACACACACACACACGCAGCTGCAGCGCCCCGGGTCACACTCCAGTGCAGGAGCCAGGCAGGAGACAAAGGTCGCCGAGGCTCCCGGCGCCCCCACCGGACACAGTCGAGCCTCTTCCCGGTTCTGCTAGCTCCCAACGCCGGTCTCGGCAAGGTCTGGACCCTGCGCCCCGAAGCAACAACTCCCGCCTGCTCCCGCCCTCCAGGGTCCCCGCGCAGCCCGGGCAGGCGGCTCCCAGCGCGCCAAGGGTTAAGGGCCCGCGCGGGCGCGGGGAGTGCAGCCTCAGGCCGTGATTGGCTGCGCCACCCAGGCCCCGGCCCCCGCGCCCTGCCATTGGCCCCGCGGCGGCCCCGCCCCTCCGGCACTCGGCGCCGAAGCCGCGAGCTCGCCCGCTGGAGCTGGGCGCGCCGCCTGGGCCAGGCAGCCGAGCCGTCCGAGCAGCTGGGCTGGGAGCCGGGAACCCAGAGCTGGGAATCGGGAGCCGGGCGCGGGGAGCTGCGCGAAGCCGGGGCGGAGCACGCGAGCTATGGTGAGTGCCGCGCGCGGAGGTGTGGTCCGGTCCAGCCCAGCCTCGACGGTCGCGGGCAGCGGTGCCGCGGGTGGCACCCGGGGCCGCCCTGGCTCGCGGGGGGCTGGGCGCCGGCTGCAGCAGCAGCCCCCGCCCGGCTCTCGGAAGGCGTGGAGTCGGGGAGCGCCCGGGCAGAGCGCGGCTCTCCCGGCGGCGCTGCGCTTGGTCCCGTCGGGGGCGGCCGCGCCGAGCTTGGTTCTGGTCCCAGCCGGATGTGGGGGGCTCGGGGTCCCCGGTTCGCTTTGGGGACGGTTGCTGCGGTCTGTTTTGGGTTGTCCTGAAGTCCCTGGACTCAGCTTGGCTTGGAGACTCAGGGCAGCCGGGCTGGGTCGGGCTCGCGGGTGGCGGCGATTTCGAGGTGCCTGGATGCAGCTGGACCTGAGCGTCTCGGGACACTGAGGTCGGTCTGGGGCTCGCCTTGGGGCACTGTGGGTGGCCATGCCCGGCGCATTCGGAGGGCTAGGTTGCGGCCCTCTGAGACTGCTGATCCAGCTGTGGCCTAAGGGGTGTATGTGGTGGCGACGCAGCTAGGTCGGTGCTGTCAGAGACCAGGGGACACTCAGGGGCCCTGCACCCAGCGATGCGGTCTCCCCAGCATCTCCCGGTGATGGGTCCTCAGAGGAGGGGCTTGCTGAGGCCGAGTGCTGACTGCGATAGGCAGGAGTACCAGGGAGAAAGGGAACTGGGGAGGGGCGTTTCATGGGGCTCTCTAAAGCCCCAGAAGAGAAATCCATTTGATCCAGGCTGGGCTTCCTGGGGGGGGCTGTTGGGAGGGGCATTGTCCCTGGACCCCAAGAGCAAAGGCCTTTGTCCACTTGTCCAGGGCCGGGTGCCGGCCTCTCCATCACGGGAAGGGAGCCATCTACTTCTCTTTGGTTTCTTTCCCTATAGACGAGCCACTCGGATTCCCTCTCCTAGTTCTGTTCTGTGCCCTGTGAAGTGGGTCCAAGTCACCATGTAGGGCTGAGGAGGGCATGTGCCTGGGATGGTGGCTGCCAGTACCTGTGATCCAGCCACCGCCACTTCTCTGTGATGATGCTGCCAAGCCCGAGGGCACCTGGATGGGAGCAGGACGGGACCCCCTGTAAAGCCGAAGAGTCCCACAGTGGTTCCCAGCCCCTGCTGTGCCCAGAGCTGGAGTCCCCTTACAACCCCCCCATCTCTCCCTTCCAAGGCCTCTTCTCACCCAGCTAGGGTCTTCCTCGCTTAGGCACCGCCAGTTGCCTCACTAGAGTCAGAAGTGGTGGAATTATGGCTTAGTTCTATACCTGAAGGTGCTTAGAGACCACGTGGGACTCAACCTACCTCCTCCATTAGGAATCTCCCCGGTAATGCCCCGCCCAGACGGTTTCCGACACAGGGAGTGCACTATCTGTGGACCAGCACTGGATTTAAAGTCTCAGTGTATGGGCACCAAAAGGCCGTGAGACTTTGAGGTTGTATGATCCCCTCTGCCTCTAAGCCCACCCTGAGTTACTCATAAAATTTTTTCTTCCTTAAAAACCACCAAAGAGAGAAAGAGGTCCCCTCACTTTGCCTTGGTGACACTTTATAGATCCTTACAACTGAAGAAGCCCACCAGCCCATTGTGAAGAGTCCAGGCTTTGGCATCACACCAATTTGTGTTTGAACCCCATCCCCTCCACTTCCCCACAGGGACTTTGGTCTAGTTGAAGCATCACCCTTGAGTTTCAGTTTCCTCATCTGCAAGATGAGATGATAACACTTATCTCCAAAGGGTGAGATAACCCAAGTGAGAGTGCTTTGCTTCAGTACTGCTTAGTTTTCTTTTCCAAGCTTGAGCCCACGCTGGGAAGTTCTACCTAACATCTAACCTATTTGCCCCAGGGGTTGTCTCTGGAATCCAAAACAAAAGTCTGTCATCCATCTGTCCAGGGCTATGGGCTGGCTTTTCCAGCACAGGGACAGAGGCCACCTATTTGCTGGTCTGGAAGACGAATGAAAGTTTATCATGTTGTAGGGAGGAGACCGCGATACTTTCGTCTGTCATTCAGCCAGGATGTGTTGAACACTTACTCTAAGCCAAACCCCATGTGAGGGAGGAAAGAATTGACTGAATAAACAGTGTTATGGGAGCTTCCACCAGGCCATAAATGTCTGCACTGGTCCTCAGACTTTTTGGCACGCCCTTGGAGAGGTAGAAATATGCCAGGCAGGGGCTCTCTCCAAGCTGGAGAGACGAGAGAAAGCTTCAAGGAGCAGGTGACATCTGAACTGGAAGGGGTGTCCCGGGAGGGGGACCTGTGTGACAGAGGAGCAGAGGTGTGAGTGCACAGGACAGGCTCCTGGAAAGGCCAGAATGGGGCTGCTCTGGCACCTGACTATGAAACGGCCAGGAAACAAAAGAGACAGAGGGCAAAAAGGTTGCTGGGGCCAGAGAGTACTAGGCTGAGGAAGTCCACGGTGGATTGTTGACCGGCGGTGCGTGCATGGGGTGGAGGCTGATGTCAGGCCTCCCTGGCTCCTGTCATTTTAATTTCCTCTAAACATTGGTTCCTGTGTTGTCATTCCTGAGGCAGGGGTGATTCGGGACTGATCAAGTGTTTATTCCCTGGATCTCCTGCTCCGCGGCTTTTAAACAAATCCAGCACTCACTTCTTTGCAGTGTGGCCAAGTTGTCCTTGGCCCCTGGGTTCCTAATGGGGCGCGTTTGCAGGGCGTGTGTGTGTGTGTGTGTGTGTGTGTGTGTGTGTATCTGTGTGTGTCTGTGTGTCTGTGTGATGTGTTTCCTGTTGTCCTCACTGAATCTCCCTGATGGTCACCAGCTCCCCACCCACGTCTCTAACCCCTTGGCAGGGAGTCAGTGCTGTTCTTAAGGGCCTCGGATGGACCCTCTCCCCCTGCTTTCTCCCAGTGCAAGCCGTGGGCCGAGGGTTCTGAGGAGGCTTTTTATATCTCCTGCCTCCGGTTGTACTCAAACCACCCTGCAGCAGGCACAGAGAGGTGAAGGAGGTTGCCCAGGGTCACAGAGCAAGATAGTATCAGAACAGGCACAAACCTCCTGGACTTTTGGAGGGGTAACCTGGCAGACAGTTTGGGGAAGGAGATCCAACCCATCATCCCCCATCTGCAGCTGTGGCACCTTGAGAATGTTCCTTCACATTCCAAGCTGGGGCTGAGTTGAGGCTACCGCTGAGGGTTGGGAATGTTCTTTACTATACAGCAGTTGAGTTGAGAACAGGGCCCAGGGTTTTGGTTTGAATCCTGATGTACTACCAGCTTGCTGTGTGACCTTGGGTCAGCCATTCCCCGGCTCTGTGCCCCCTTTCCTACAAAGTGGGGCAGATTTGCTCCACTTCTCCAGATATTGTGAGGATACAATGTAGGTAGAAACACTGTGGGAACTATTAAGAATGGGAGGGAGTCCGGGGGCAGTGGCTAACACTTGTAGTCCCAGCATTTTGCGGGGGCGAGGCGAGAGGATCACTTGAGGCCGGGAGTTCAAGATCAGCCAGGGCAACATAGTGAGACCCTATCTTAAAAAAAAAAAAGTAGGGAGAAGCGTTACTGTTTGAAGATAGGAGACTAACCACATGCCCCCACGTCACTCTGGTGCCTCTCAGCCACTCCAGATGGGGCTCCCAGAGCACAGTGCGTACTTCACCCTGGGCAGCCTGTGCCCCTGCTGGTGACTGGGCTACTGAGGCCTCCTTACATTGCTACACTCTTTTGGTAAACAAGGATGTTGTTACCTTTTGTTAAAGAATAAATACATTGTTTTCCCTGCACAGTTGGGGAGGCCAGGGGAAGAACAGGATTTGAGGCATGAGAGGGCTACAAGGTGGGCTTGGCAGAATGTTCTGGGCGTTAGCCCAGAAAACCAGCTTGGCCAAGTCCACACTTTCATGTCTACGGTGAGAGAGGAACCGTAGGCAAATGTTTACAATTTTTTGTGCTTCTGCTCAATTTTTTTCTCTCCACTTGACTGGGTAAGCCCCCTGCCATAGTCAAAGGGCTTCATTCATTTGTTCATTCATTCACTCACCAAACAAGTCTGCCTGGCACAACACGAGGCATGGGGGCCGTGGTCAGTGTGAGTGAGACTGATAGGTCTCTCTCTCCCACAGTCTGATGGACAGGCAGGCAGACAGATACAGAGCAGGAAATTACAAGCGCAATTACTGTTGTCAGGGAGACACGTGGGGGGCTGTGGGAGTGGACCGGGAACCTGACCTGAGGATCAGAAAAGGCTCCCTGAGCACATGGCATTAAAATCATAACCTAAAGAGTGAGTGGGACTGGGAAGAGTGTTGGGGGGCGGGGGGTGGAGGGAGCAGAATGTGCAAGAGTACAGACCGCTGTGCCTTCAGGGATGGTTCATCTGGAGGCGCGGAGGACTGTGCTTAGGAGGTGGCCCCGGAGGGTGCACTCAGGGATGGTCATATGAAGGACCTGGGGCTCAATCCTTAGGGCAGTGGGGAGCCACTCAGGAGTTTATTTTTTAAATTTAATTAATTTACTTATTTATTGAGACGTAGTTTCGCTCTGTCACCCAGGCTGAGTGCAGTGGTGCAATCTCAGCTCACTGCGGCCTCTGCCTCCCTGGTTCAAGTGATTCTCCTTAGTCTCCCGAGTAGCTGGGATTACTGGCGTGCCACCATGCCCGACTAACTTCTGTATTTTTTTAGTAGACACCAGGTTTCACCATGTTGCCCAAGCTGGTCTTGGATTGCTGACCTCAAGTGATCCACCCGCCTCAGCCTCCCACAGTGCTGGGATTACAGGTGTGAGCCACCGCACCCAGCCTACTGAGGAGTTTAGAGTCAGGGAAGTGACATGGTCCGATTTGCATTCTGAGACGGTCACAGGCTGCTTTGTGGTGAGTGAGTAGAAGGAGTGAGGCCGAAGGCTGGGAAACCAGTGAGGAGGCGCCTGAAGTGGCCCTGGGAGAAAGGTGGTGCTGCAGGCACCATCCAGTCCTCCTCTAGCCCAAACCACACCCCTGGCATGCTGCCCAGAGCAGGCAGTGAAGACAGAAGGAGGCTGTGGCCCCAGACAGAGGTCCCACACAGCCCCTTCTCCTGAATGTATTGACCCTTCCCCTCATCCTTTCAGGCAGATAACCAGCCAAGGGCCCTGGTCTCCAGAGCCTTTAATAGAGGAGAAAGAACAAGTTCCCAGATTGCTCTGAAATAAGGTAGAAAATGCTATGTGCCAACCTGGGGATGCAGCTCCAGAGTCATCCTGCCCATAGGTGTGTATCAGGGAAGGCTTCCCATAAGAGGTGTTAACACTTGGTGGAATGCTTCCTAGACGCCAAGTTTTGGACACATAAAAAATTAGGAGGGGGGTTCACTTGTCCTTGAAGAGTTAATAGTCTGAGGGGCACAGTTTAATGAACAACCAGTGCTGGCGGAACCCCACTGTCAGGGTGGCACTGGAGTCCAGGACTAGGGGCCTGCCCTTTCCTTGGGCCCCTGAGGGCAGGGTGGCTGGGATGCCCCAGGCCTGTCTTGGTGGGCTGACAAGCCTAGGAATGGCTCCCTCCTCCCAACAGGGCCCCTTCGGACTTCCTGGGGGTAGGTGTAAACAGGGGAGCAAATTTCTAGAGAGCATTCAGGAAATCGGCTAGGTGGGGATCTAACATCAGGGAGGTGGGCCTGGCTTCTGGGCCTTCTAAAGACGGTAGAGCGCTTGTATGAGACAGGGATTAGGAACCAACTTCGAGGCCCCTGTTTGACAAGTGGGAAGACTGAGAGACAAAATGAGCATCTACTGTGTGCCTGGCACTTAAATGTAATCTCTGCTCTTCACACCAACCCCAGGGAGGAGGGTGAGCCTTATTTCAGAGTTGTAAAAGCTGAGGCTCAAAGGTCACTTAGGGAATTAAGGACGGGAGCTAGACAGTGGCTCCCCGATTCCTCTAGATTATTATGGCTTCAGTCCCAAGCTGCCACTCAGTTTGGCAGAAACTTGGCCTTCCTGGGAAAGCCCACTGGGACAGGGATAGGACTGTTGAGCCGGTAGCCAGAGGCGTTGAGAGCTCACTGGGGCTGGACACTGGCCAGGCTCAAATGCTGGTTATTTATTGTTCACCTTTGCACCGCACTTGACAGTTAGACCTTTTCTTCCCCATTCACCGACTGTTCTTGGATTCCCACTGCCAATCAGTAGCAGAACTAGAACTTGAACTCAGGCCTTGTGACTCCCAGCCCAGTCCCCTGCCCTGAGATCCCCAGCTCCCCAGCTCAGATAACAGCCCCTCCCTGTCTGGCACCACCTGGTCCCCTGGCCTGGGTCTCCACTACCCCCCACCCCTAACACCTGATGTCCCAGCCTTTCTGACCACATAGCCCTCTAAGCAGGAGGAGCAGCCCCTGGCCCAGAAGCCTCCTCTCCCCATCCTCCTCCCACAAGCTCCCTTCCCTCCTTGGCTGGGAAGGCAGGAGGGTGGGCCTGGGGCGGCAGCCAGGCAGAGTTAGGTTACAGTGTAAACACAGTCATGTCAATATTTACCTCTGCCTGGAACCAGAGCCTCCCACCTCCCTGCCTGACTCCCTCCAGCTGCCCATCCAGCTGCACGTGGCCCGCTCCCAGGCTCTGATCTGGTCATTGAAAGCAAGGCCAGGGTGGCTTCCAGCCCAGGCTCTGCCACTAATCCTTGTCCTCCTGAACCACGGTCTCCCTTCGTGGGCCTCAGTCTTCCCATCTGTGAAATGACATGGCTGGAGCAGACCGACTCCAGGGCCGTCTTCAGTAATGACATGCAGGATGACAAGTATAATACTCTCATTCAGAGGATAGACTCGAAGTTGTGCACATCTGGGTTTGAATCCCAGCCCCACCACTTCCTCACTGTGAGACTCGGGGCAAGGCACCTAACCCCTTTGAGCTCCACTTTCTTCCTCTGTAAAATGAGAGCCTAGCAGTACCCGTTTTGTTTGTTGGTGAGGATTCATGAGCTATGTTTGTAGCACTTGGCACAGGGTAAGGTTTGATTAAATAGTCATGGTGGTGGTTGTGATTCCAGATAAACATTTTGTGATTCTCTGAATCCAGACACTTGGTTGCGTCACTTGGAAACTGGAGCCAAGGGTGGGGACTCTAACCTCATGTCCTCCTGGTCCTCTGAGAGGCCACAGGCTGGGCTGGGGTGTCCAGGGGTTGAGAAAGCTCCTTGGTCAATACCACACACACCCCCAGCTGCCTGGCCATTGGAGTCCCTTCTTATTGGGCGGAGGTCCAGGGCTGAAATGTCCTCAGAGCTATGTGGCCATGAGAGGGATGAGGGAGGGCAGAGGGGGCAGAAGGGGAAGGAAGGACTCATTTCCTCAGCAGCTCTTTCACAGAAGCTTCGAGTCCATTACACACATGAGCTGTTCCTTCCAGCACTGGAGAGGAGGGGGCGAGGGGCGAGGACTGGCTGCCTCCAGGTGCCACATCTGAGCAGGCAGTGTGGGGAGGAGAGGGCAGGGAGGCGGGGTCTGCCTGTGCAGCAGGAGTGGGCCTTGGAGACTGATGGGCCCAGGTTCAAACCTGGCATCCTCACTTTTTGCATTGTCACCTTGGACAGTGTGTCACCTCTCCAAGCTTTATTCTCCTGTCTCTAATATGGAGCTCCTGGGGCAGTATTTTGCCCAGTAGTTAGAAACGCTCAATCAGATCCTGTTTCAGAGTAGCCCAGCTGAGGGCTGGCACATACAGAGGACTCAGTCGGTGTCACCTGCTGTTGTTGTCATGACTGTTACGATGATGACACAGGATGCCAGACTGGACCTCATGAGGGCAGAGATTGTACGTTTCTAAAAATTGTGGTATAGTATAATTTACTTAAGTAATGTATGCATATCTTGTACAGCTCACGTTTTACAAATGCACACACCTGCATACTACCTGGACCAAAGTGTGAACCATTCCCACAGTTCCCGTGTGCCTCCTCCATCAGTCCCCAGCAGCAGGTGGCCACTGGCCCTCTAGTTTGGCCTGGTTTTGAGCTTTCTCTGTGTGGATTCATTCATGTGTGCTCTTCTGTGCCTGGTTTTCTTCAGCTTTGGACAGCACGGAATGTTTGAGGTTTGTCCGTGTCGCCTGTACCAGCATCTGCTCCTTTTTAGGCTGAGTCGTGCTGCATTGGGTGGATGTACGTGTAAATGTCCGTGGCTGACATTTGGGTTGATTCCAGCTTGAGGCTGCTGTGACATTCTCGTATGTATCTCTTTGCAGACCTCAGCACTCATTTCTTTGGGGCACATACTTAGGAGTGCAACTCCTGGGTCAGAGGGGCAATGCGTGTTTAACTTTCTTTTTTTGTTGTTGTTTTTTTGAGATGGACTTTCACTCTTGTTGCCCAGGCTGGAGTGCAGTGGTGCAATCTCGGCTCACTGCAAGCTCTGCCTCCCAGGTTCAAGCGATTCTCCTGCCCCTGTCTCAGCCTCCCAAGTAGCTGGGATTACAGGCGTTTGCCACAACACCAGGCAAATTTTTTCTTTTTTTTAGACGGAGTCTCGCTTTGTCCCCCACACTGGAGTCTCGCTCTGTCGCCCAGGCTGGAGTGCAGTGGTGCAATCTCGGCTCACTGCAAGCTCCACCTTCTGGGTTCACGCCATTCTCCTGCCTCAGCCTCCTGAGTAGCTGGGACTACAGGTGCCCGCCACCACGCTTGGCTAATTTTTTTGTATTTTTAGTTGAGACAGGGTTTCACTGTGTTAGCCAGGATGGTCTCAATCTCCTGACCTCGTGATCCGCCCACCTCGGCCTCCGAAAGTGCTGGGATTACTACAGGTGTGAGCCACCATGCCCAGCCACAGCCGACTAACTTTTTGTATTTTTAGTAGAGATGGGGTTTCACCATGTTGGCCAGGCTGGTCTCGAACTCCTGACCTCAGGTGATCTGCCCACCTCGTCCTCCCAAAGTGCTGGGATTACAGGTGTGAGCCACTATGCCCGGCCTCAGTGAATGTTTCTTGTTGTTTTGTTTTTGAGACAGGGTCTCTCACTCTGTCACCCAGGCTGGAGTACAGTGGCATGAACACAGCTCACTGCAGCCTTGAACTTATGGGCTCAAGTGATCTTCCCATCTCAGCCTCCTGAGTAGCTGGTACCACAGGTGCACCACCACACCCAGCTAATTTTTTGATTTTTTTTGGTAGAGACAAGGTCTCACTATGTTGCCAAGGCTGGTATTGAACTCCTGGGCTCAAGTGATTCATCCACCTTAGCCTTCCATGGTGCTGGGATTACAGGTATGACACTGCCTGTCTCAAGTGTTTTTTGAAAGAAGGAAGAAATTTGAGTCCTTTCTTTGTCTTAATGCCCCAGATTCACTCTGTGGCCCTGCCCCTGCCCCCAGGGCCTGGCAGCTCTGGGCTGGCACTCTGCCCAGACCCTGGGCTTTGGGCTTCGCCTGCTATTCCGCAGGGTAGGGAAGGGCCCCCCTCCCTGGAGACCCACTGATTGGCTGTGTGACCTCAGGCAAGTCCCTTCCCCTCCATAGTCCTCACTTTCCCCTTCCGTCAAGCACTGGGTAGGTCGAAGCTTCCCAGCTCGCTGTGTCTGTGGTCTCCCTCATTTGGGAGCCTTTGCTCCCCGTGTTTGGTGACTCTTCTCCCCCAGGGTCTCACCCACCCCAGGCAGGAGCTCAGCTGGCCTGTAGCTTGCAGAAGGACCATTTGGGAAAGCTGGTGGGCCCTTCATTCTTGGTACCCGCCCTAAGAGCCTCACTGCGACTCTGTCCACCCTGGGTGAGAGCCCTCCAGAGTAGGCCCCCAGCCGTGAGAGCCCCACCCACTGAGGCTTGGCATCAGGTCGCCCTGGGTCTGAACCCTGCTATTCCCTGGCTGTGGGACTTTGGGCGGCTCACTCCACCTGTCAGAGCTGCAGCGTCCTCATCTTCAGGGTTGTGAGCACCCAAGGAGGCCCTGCCTCGTTGTGGGGACAGAAGAGAATGGAGCAGTCACATGCCTGCCCCTAAGGAGCTGCACTCTAGGGGAGGAAGCTGGAGACCAAACAGGCAAAGCCACCCACCAGAAGGATCACTCCGAGAGAAGAAAGGAGAGAAAACAGGGCAATGTGGTGGAGAGCGGCTGTGAGGGGAGGGAGCCTCTCTAGAGGAGCGGCCAGGAAAGGAGGTGACGTCTGAGCTGGGACCTGAAGGTTGAGGAGGGGGCAGCCGGGGAAAGACGGGGGGCGGGGGAGATGAGAGTTCCCGGCTGCCGGAACAGCAAGTTTGGCACATGTAGGGGGTGAACGCTGGTGTGGCCGGGCAGAGGCAGTGGAGGGTGGAGGGAAGGCTAGGGAGAGGTGGGCCTGGAGGGGCAAGCCATGGACAGCCTTGTCTGTGGGGCAGGGGTCAGCATTTCGTTCTAATAGTGGTGGGAAGCCACTGGAGGACCCCACGTTGAGGGGCGACTGGGCTTGGTTTCTGTTTGGAAAGACCTTGGCTGCTGTGTAGAGCATGGACTGTAGGGGGCAGGAGGGAGGCAGGAGCGCGGGCCTCAGGATATTCGTCTGTCCTGAGGCTGAGGAGGCGTAGGTTTCTGCGGGATCTGGGATTTTGGCTGCTACTTCAGGGATGGGAGAGAGGTAGCCAGGCATCCCAGATGCTTCGAGACCTTGCTGGCAGCAGAGCACAGTGGGCAAAAGTTACCCGTGGAGCCAGACAGACCTGTCTGAACCTCCACTTCAACTCAGCCTTCCGGGGTGGGCTTGGGATTCTCCCAGAGTGACCAGTTCCCACCATCCCAGCCCCTGGGGACCCAGAGAAACAGAGCCAGAGGGCGTTGAGCTGGAGCCTGCCTCCCTCGCTTCCGCACACCCTGCCGAGAAGTGAGGGCATAGGAAGTGAGGGCCGCAAGGGGATGCCCAGCGCCTCTGCTCCAGGGCTGCTGTTCACACGGCCACGCTGGGGGGAATCCTGTGGCTTTGTGGTTCCTTGTTTCCTGGGCTGGTCTGGGGTGGAAGATGGCCATGAGAAAGCGGCACTTCATCTTCCTTCGCCCCTGAGTGTTCAGTGGGTGGTTACTCGGCATCCTGTTGGGCTTCCGGTGTGGTGGCTGGGAGCCAGAGAGAGGAGGGCATGAGAGCTCACAGAGTCACAGGAGGTGGGACTTGGAGGTCATCGAGGCCAACTTCCTCATAGGGCAGACCAAGGCTCAGAAGGGGAAAGAGACTTACCTGAGGCTATACAGCAGGTTAGAGGCAGGACTTAGACCCTGATTCCAGACTCCTCATGCAGCACTCTTTCTAGGTAAGATGGAGGCATGGAGGTTTTGGAGCCAGACAGATGTGGGTTGTAGTCCCAGCTCTGTCACTTAGTCCCAGCTCGGTGACCTTTGGTGAGTGACCATCTCTGAGCCTCGGTTTTCTCCTCTATGAAATGGGATGATGGTGGCACCTTTCTCATAGTCGTGTTGTGAAAAGTGGGTGATAATGTATGACAGGTTGTAAAGCTCACAGGACGGTGCACGGAGTTGGCCCTTGGGGGGTGGGAGCTGTTATTACCTTTGTGGCTCCGTCATTGTTTTTTTTTTTTTTTTGAGACGGAGTCTCGCTCTGTTGCCCAGATTGGAGTGCAGTGGCACGATCTCAGCTCACTACAACCTCCACCTCCTGGGTTCAAGCAATTCTCCTGCCTCAGCCTCCCAAGTAGTTGGGATTACAGGCAGGTGCCACCATGCCTGGCTAACTTTTGTATTTTTTAGTAGAGACGGGGTTTCACCATGTTGGCCAGGCTGGTCTCCAACTTCTGACCTCAAGTAATTTGCCTGCCTCGGCCTCCCAAAGAAGTTGGGATTATGGGCGTGAGCCACTGTGCCCAGCCCGTGGCTCTGTCATCCTAACCTCCTGAAGCACCAGAAAGAATGGCTGCATGCTGGCCCTCACATATGCTGTTTTCTGATGAACGCGGTTAGGGAGGGAAGATGAGAATGGGCCATGGTTGGCCCATCTCTCTGCTACTTATTTTATTTCCCCACTATATTTGAGAGACTCCTTAGCCAGGCCACACTACTACCCACCCACCCCCACCCCTCCCCCCACCCCACACACACACGGCTCTGGTGGGCTGGAGCTGTGCTGTCTGCCTTCAGCCCAAATAGGGGTGGGGAAGGTGGAGGCACTAAGTGCAGGTCCCGGGTGAAAAACTGGGCAGCTCCCCCCACCTTCTGCATCAGATCCCTACCACGCACCACCAATACCTGTTTGTTCAGTGTGACCTAGTGGTTAAGACCAAGGGCCATGGGATCAACTTGAGCTTGAACCCTGGATCTGCCATTGAATTGTCACCAAGGACTTTTAGCAGGCGTGTCTTCTTCTCTGAGCCTTGGATTTCCCATCTGTGAAGTGAGGATAACAGTCCCTCCCAGGACGACTGCAAATATTCAGTGAGAGGAGCAGCACTCAGAGCATGCATGGTGCATATCTGGTGCTAGACTCCAAGAATTGGATGGCACTAATATTGTAACAATGTTGACACATGTCCCAATTGTTTCTCTTTCCATAGCTGTTCTTAGAAACTTACTTCACCATCCGCCCACCCCACCCCCATCCTGTGTTCCCACAGCCCCTTTCCCTCTAACTCCTCGCCTGACTGACTTCTCTCAGGGTCACCTTGGACTGAAATCTTTCTCCCCCTCCCCTCCCCTCCCCTCCCCTCCCCTCCCCTCCCATTCCCTTCCCTCTCCTCCGCTCTCCTGTTTCCTCCCCTCCCCTTCCCTCCCCTCTCTCTCCTATCTCTCTCCCCCCCTCCTCCCCCCTCCCCCTGGACTAACACAGATCAAGAGTTCAAGCTCTGGCCCAGCCTGCCTGGGTTTGAATCCCAGCTCTGCCATTTACTGGAGCAGCCTCAGGCAAAGTACTTAATTCTTAGCCTCTATTTCTGCATAAGTAAAATGGGAATAAGGATAGTGCCAAGCTTAGAGAGTTGTTTAAATAAGCGACGAGATTCTTGTAAAGTGCCAGGATCAGTGCCTGCAGTACACTAAGTGCCTAATAAATGTCACCTGATTTATTACTAGACAGGGTTCTGATGGAGCAGAGCCCCTGCCTTTTCACCTCTGCGTTCCCAGTGTCTGGCAGGGATGGGATTGGAAGGGATGCGGGCTCTCTAGGGGTTTGTACTATGGCATTGGAGAGTTGCCTTCCCAGTGAAGCAGGCCTCTCCAGAAAGGGGAGGGGACTCGGGCCACATCTTAAGCTTGTCTGTCTGGCAGATATTTCCCACAACCCTGCTGCATACCACTGGGTGCTGAGGATGGGGTGGGGGAGGGTGCAGTAAGGCTGCCCTTAGTGAGCTCAAGTCCACAGAGGAAAGTGGGACAAAATGGTCCTGATACTATCAGAGAATGACCAGCCCAGGGCTGGCAGGTTGCTTCTGAGGAGGCTCCTGGGAGTGGTGATGTTTGATGTTTCCTTGTGGGAGTGACATAGTAGTAACTTCTGTCTGCATTAGGGCTTTATTCAGTAATCCTCCATTCTTTCCTACCCGCGGTGTTTACTAGTCTTAGCAGTAATAATAATAGTGTTTCTTGAGTGTTTGCTGTGTGCCAGGTACAGCGCTAAATATTTTATGTTATAAATTTACTTAATCTTCACATCAACCCTGTGAGGTACTTATTATTGTTATTCCTGTTTTGTAGGTGGGAAAACTGAGGCACAGAGAGGTAATGTATCTCTCCTGTCAGTCAGTAATTGGCAGAGCTAGAGTGGAACCTGGGCAGTTTTGGCTACAGAGTCTATGCTTTTTTTTTTCTTTTCTTTTTCTTTTTTTTTAGCGAAGTCTCACTCTGCCTGTCACCCTGGCTGGAATGCAATGGCACCATCGTGCATCATGGCTTACTGCAACCTCAACCTCCCAGACTCGAGCGATCCTCCTACCTCAGCCTCTCGAGTAACTGAGACTACAAGCATGCACCACCATACCCGGCTAAGTTTTTATTTTTTAATTTTTTAATTTTTTTGAGACAGAGTCTCACTCTGTCGCCAGTCTGGAGTGCAGTGGCACGATCTCGGCTCATTGCAATTTTCACCTCCCAGGTTCAAGCGATTCCTCTGCCTCAGCCTCCTGAGTAGCTGGGACTACAGGGGCTGCACCACCACGCCCGGCTAATTTTTGGATTTTTAGTAGAGATGGGGTTTCACCATGTTGGCCAGGATCGTCTCGATCTCCTGACCTCAAGTGATCCACCCGCCTCGGCCTCCCAAAGTACTGGGATTACAGGCATGAGCCACCGTGCCTGGCCTAATTTTTTTGTAGAGACGGGGTTTGCTATGTTGCCTAGGCTGGTCTCAAACTTCGGGCTCAAGCGATCGTCCTGCCTCGGACCCCCAAAGTTTGGGATGACAGGCGTGAACCACCACCCCTGGCTGAATCCAACTTGTGCTTCCTCCATAACTGATTTCTACCCAGCTGGTCGTAGTCCTTATGATCAGCCAGTCTCATGGACTCTGAGCGCCTCACCTTCCATGAGAGTCCTTTGCAGCCAGCAAAGGGAAGAAATTCATCTTAGGTCTTCCTGTATGGCCTGTGTTCAGCATCAGCTGAGGGGTGAGCGGATAGGGACCTTCAAGGAAGGGGGTGTGGAAGTTTAAGACCCAGAAAGGAAAGGACCTGAGTCAGGAGGAAGAAGAAGGATTAGCCTAGGAAGCATTTAATGGGGAGAGAAAGGAAACTCAGAAGGCTGAAAAAGTTGGAATTCAAACTGAAGCAACATTTGCTGAGTACGTTTCCTGTGCCAGGCATGGCAGTGTCTGTGCCTTCCAGGAGCTCCCAGGCCTGTGGGAGAGATAGATAAATTAGCAGGTAAATTGCTGAATAGTATTTGGTGAGGTCAGCTAGGGGCGGTAGCTCACACCTGTAATCCCAGAACTTTGGGAGGCTGCGATGGGTGGGTCACTTGAGGCCAGGAGTTCGAGACCAGTCTGGGCAACATGACAAAACCCCATCTCTACAAAAAATACGAAACAATTAGCTGGGCATGGTGGCACGCGCCTTTGGTCCCAGCTACTCAGGAGGCTGAGAATCACTTGAACCCGGGAGGCAGAGGTTGCAGTGAGTGGAGATCATGCCACTGCACTCCAGCCTGGGTGGCAGAGGGAGACTCTGTCTCAAAAAAAAAAAAAAAAAAAAAAAACTATTTGGCGAGTATGTGGGCAGGAGCCTTTAAAGGCCCAGTAACTTGGTCCGGGGAGGTGATGTTTCAGTTGGGTCTTGAAGGATGAGTAGGAGTTTGCCAGCCAGGCAAAGCTAGTAGTAGCAGAGCCAGAATTTAAACCTGAACAGTCTGGCTCCAGAGTCTGTGTTCTTTCCTGCGGCATGCTTGGCCCTGCTGCCCTACAAGGCCTAGCCTTGGGAGGTGAGACTCTGGGTCCTGGGTCACTCCACGTGAGCCCTAAATTACATTTTCCCATCCAATTTCTGCTTTTGCTCTTCACAAATTCCCACTCTCTCCCCCTTCTGCAAGGGTGGTTGGGAGTTGACTAGCCTTGTAGGCAGTCTGTGTCTCTCTAAGTGACTAGGATTTGTGGTGTGCTGAGAAGGGTACACAGATTCTACCCGCAGTTCTCCTGTGGCAGGTAGGAGGCACAGACAGACAGAGAAGCATTTCCTGTTTTGTTTTTCCACTGTTTGCCCCGAGCACATGAACTGTGCTTTGCATAAGGCACCTCCTCAGATCATTGTAACAATCCTGGCAGGTAGAGGTAATTTACTGCCGTTTTAAGCATGAGAAAGGTGACTCACAGAGGTTGAGCCATGTGTCCAAGGTCACACAGCTAAGCCAGTAAGTAGAGGGACTGGAATTTGCACCTCGATCTAACTGCAAGGCCTGTACTCGTGTTTTTAAGCCATCAGGAAGAATACCAGGTTATGAAGGCCACACCCCTTTCTGGTGAGTCTCACCTCTGTGCTGGTAATCAGGACACCCAGGAATTGCAAGTTAGCGGTAGCAAGCATAAGGTTGCATTGATTTCAGTGCTTCTCAACGGACATGTGCATGAGAATCATCAGGAATGCTGGTTACAAATGCAAGTTTCATTGCCCTCATCCTAGAGGTTCTAACTCAGTAAGTGTCGGGGGGAGGGTCCAGGAACCTACATTTCCAGCAGAATGCCTGATTCTGATGCTGGTGGACCATAGAATATGCTAGAAATCCTAATTTATTACATGTCTTCTCTGGGTCCAACACTATCCTGGGCATTTTATTTGGTCACTTCAGCCATCAGAACATTGCCTGGTAGGGGGAATGGATGCAAAGGGAGGTGGGAGTCTAGAGAGAGATTCCCAGCAGTCATGATGAACAGCCAGCATGTCCATTCCACCTTTAGATCAATTGGATAAGGAAACTGAGGCTCAGAGAGGCAGTACCTTGCCCAAAGCTTGTGGTGGCAGAGCTGGGATTAGAAAGCAGACCCCTCAGCTGCCGAGGCCTGTGTTCTCCTAATACCCAACGCAGTTGCTTTTGCAGACTTCCACACAGAGATTCTTTTTTTTTTTTTTTTTTTTTTTCGAGTTGGAGGTTCGCTCTTGTTGCTCAGGCTGGAGTGCAGTGGAGTGACCTCAGCTCACTGCAACCTCCATCTCCCAGGTTCAAGCGATTCTCCTGCCTCAACCTCCTGAGTAGCTGGGATCACAGGCGCCCGCCACCATGCCTGGCTAATTTTTTGTATTCTTAGTAGAGACATGGTTTCACCATGTTGGCCAGGCTGGTCTGGAACTCCTGACCTCAGGTGATCCACCCACCTCGGCCTCCCAAAGTGCTGGGATTACAGGCGTGAGCCACTGCACCTGGCCTACACACAGATTCTTGGGGACATCTGCCAAATATCAGCATAGGTAAATGTGGGATGATCAGTGGTGGCAATATCTACCATTTACTGAGGACCCACTATATGCCAGGCACAAGGTCTAGAATGGTTAGCAAGCAGGCATGGTCTTGGACAATTGCACAGATCTCTAACTATAAGCAGGTTGCTATGGGAGTTTATGTCAGAGGAGCCATCCCCGGCAGAGGGCAGGAGCAGGGAAGACGTCCCTGAGGAAGAAGGATTTGAGAAGAGATCTGAAAGATGTGTTAAGTGTTAACCAGGCAAATAAATGGAGACAAAAAGAGTCTAGGCTGTGAGAACAGCATGTGCAAAGGTCCTGGGGTGAGTGACCTATAGCAGCAATCTCCAACCTTTTTGGCACCAGGCTTCGTGGAAGACAATTTTTCCATGGACAGGGTGTGAAGAGTGGTTTCCCTTATGAGAATCTAACTAAGCCCGATGATCTGAGGTACATGAAACTGTTCCACCTCAGTTCATGTAAGTTAGATTCATCACCTTAGTTAGATTCTCATAGATTCTCAAAGGAATGCACAGCCTAGATCCCTCGCATGTGCAGTTCACAATAGGGTTCGCGCTCCTATGAGAATCTAATGCCGCCGCTGATCTGACCGAAGGCGGAGCTCAGGCGGTAATGTTCACCCACAGCTCACCTCCTGCTGTGCGGCCCGGTTCCTAACAGGCCATGGACTGGTACTGGTCTGAGGCCCGGGGGGCTGGGGACCCCAGCTGTGTAGCTGGAGTAGAGAGGAAGGGTGAAGCTGAAGGGTGGTCAGGGCTGGGTCCCGCAGGGCCGTGCAGACCAGGTGAGGCTTTATTTTCCTCTATACCAAAAGACTCCATTTGTGCCCTCAAAGTAAGAAAAGGCAAAAATGTATAACAAGCAGGGTGGAGGTCTCCCGGCTCTCGAAGGGGTGTCAGCAGGGAGCTAAGATGATCCAACTTGACTTGAGTGGGGAGGGCAAGAGTGGCATCAGAAAATGGTAGTGGCTAGCCCAGCCCAGTGGTAGTGGTGAGGGAGAGGCAGACAGAGAAACTGAGTAGAGTGGGCAGGGCCTGGTGATTGATTGGAGTGGGGCTGGGGATCAGCCCATCGCTTTAACAAATGAGAAAACAAGAGCCCAGAAAGGTTGCATGAGCCACCGGAGTCACACAGTCCAAGCGTTAGAGCCAGACGCTAAGCTGGAGCCTCCCATCCCAGGGCCTTCCAGCCAAACATGGACTCCAGGCCCCAGATTCCTGGCAGCTGCTCTGGCAGAGTCCCTCTTCCCAGTCTCCTGGTGGCTGCGTCCCTCCCCATCCCCCGCTCCCTGCAGAGTCTGGCAGCTTCAAGGGAGTGGGGTGCTTTGAAGCATCTACAGGGAGGGCAGTGCTGTGACCTCCAAATTCTTTCCGTGTGACCTATGCGACCCCAGCGAGAGCAGGGCCCTCAGGACCCTGCCCTCCCCAGGCTTTGACGGAGTCCACAGAGGTGGGGTTTAGGGGCCAGAGCCACTGTGCAAACACAGCCCCTTGCTGGGGAGCGGGGCTGTTTCCAGGGACCCGAGCTGATGCCCTGCCATGAAGAGAAAGGAGACGCAGGGGCCAAAGCCTGGGGAGACCCTCTCTGTGCTCAGTGGGGTCTCCCCAGCAGCGAGGAGCTGCTTCCGCATCCAGGCTCCGTAACTGCAGGCTGCTGGCTGCTGTCTTAGGATTTCTGTTTTCTTCCCTGATGTCACCCCAGTTGGCACCTAAGACCTCTGAGATGCTGCTCAGTTAAATGGATTCTTAGCTCTGCAGGCTTCGCCCCACCTCCCTACGCTGCTCCAAACCATCCCCCTCCTGAAACCGGAAATATAACCCCCCTATTATGAACCTCATCTCCTCGAACCTGAGCCCCTATTTTCCTTAAGATTTGGATCTCTCTTTGGGGTTCAGGCCCCCCTTTTTTCTCACTAGGTTCTAGGACCTGCTTCCTGCTTAGGCACCTTCTTCTCCCTGGACCCCTTCTTCACCCTTAGACCCTGGACCTGGGTCTGATCCCTCTCTGGGGACTGGAGGCTCTGCTGTCTTAGAGACCAGCACCGCCGACACACACACCCCACGGTCTCCCAGGTTTCTCTAACCCCCAGGGGCTTCACCCTTCTCAGCTTGACACACAGTAGGCGCTCAAGAGACAAGCTTGATCCTGCCACCCCTTCTCCCAGCCCTCCCCCTTTGTGGCCCCTCCTGTACCTCCCCACCCTCCCCCGCGTGGGTATTTTTGCTCAGGGAGCTCGTGCTGTGTGGCAGCTGAGTCTGGGAAGCAGCTATTGTTGGCTGAGAAGGTGGGGCGGCAGAAGGATGGGGGCTGAGAGGAGGCAGGAAACATGCTCATAGGTCCAGGCCCAGCCCCCTGGTCCCCACACCCCACTGGGTCCAGGTGAGGCCATTTTAGGACAAGTCAAAGAAAGCCCCCTTCCCACAGCCGGGAGCTCCGTTGTGGAAATCACTGCGCTAGGGGAAGCTGGCAGCAAGTTTGGAAACGAGGTGGCTGGCGAAAGTGCCACCGGCAGCTTCGGAGAGCAGCCGGGGCACCCCTTGAGCCTCTGGGTGGCGTTGGGACAGTAGGCAGGACTCCCTGTGTGTTGATGCTCTGCTACCGCCCCTTCTCGTTGCTTCTCGTACCTGTTTCATGTCTGCTCCATGGAGCAGGAGGTGGGAACCACAATTTATTGAGCATTAACTTTGAGCTAAGCTGTGTGCTGAGCAATGAATGCATTGACTCAATTCATACCTCAGTCAACTCCAAGGAAGTGGGTCCTATTATGTCCCCATTTAACAGATGAGGAGGCTGAGGCTTGGTGAGGTGAGGTGACTCGGCCAAGGCCACACAACTCCTGACTCTGTTTTTGCAGGCTTCTGTAGAGCATCTGACTTCAAGGCTGAGTGTGTTTTGCTTGTGGCTGAAAAAGACCAGGGACAGCGAGGACGGAGGAGGCCAGCAAAAGAGGATGAGAAGCCTGCAGGGGAGCAGGGAGTGCCCTTTCTGGTGTGGGGACAGGCAGCTGGAAGCAAATTTCGATCTGGATGAGGAACTGGCACTGTTCTGTCCTCTGGCCCCTCTTGCCCTTTAATTGTGACGTTACTTCTCACCACTGAAGGGGAACCCCTCGAGATGCTGGCTTGTCCTGGCACCTGCCTTGAGCAGAAGCTCAGAGAAAGATGCATGGAGGGAAAGAGTGGGGAGCAGAAACAAGCCATCAGGTGCCAGATTGGTGGTCCTGGAGCCAGTTTATGGTTCATCTAGTCACGAGGGCCACATCTCTGTGTTTAGTGTCAGCTAATGAAGAAATTGAATCCAGTAAACAAAATTGGATTTTGCAGTTTTGCAACCAGTCTCAACCCCCCTCTATTGTGTAACGTGTTTCTTTAGAGAAGGAAACCCACAACAAAACATGTGTGCTTTCCTCCTGGCGACCTCTGATACCTCCATCGAAGACATGGCTTAACAGGAACTGTTTTTCTCCTTTCGTGATTTGTGACTTTTCTTCCAGGCTCCAGGTGGCAGTGAGTCAGCCATAAAGCTCGTTCAGGAAAGTCCAGAGGAATTTTTCTTCTGCATCAGGTTCAACTTGAGCAGTGCTGGGTGACACCCAGTGACACACTCGGTTGGGGAAGGAGAGGCTGGCACACTCCACTAGCTGCTTATCTCTGCCACCTCCGCCTCCATTTGTCCCTGGCTTCCTGGGGCCCAGAGCCATCTCTGCCAGAGCAGGGAGGCCGATTAAGTGACCCGCGGGCTCCTTCTGCCTGACTCAGCTCAGCTCCAGCCCTCTCTGGGGAGAATGAGTCATTTTTTTCAACCCTGAAATGTTTCTCTTCATGTGGGAAAGGGGCGGGGGTGGGGAGAGCCCCTCCTGGTCCTCTCCAAACTTGTTCCTCAGCTCTGAGGGACGCTTCAGCCACAGATAAAGGGATTCTAGGGCAGCTCTGGAGAGGGCAGTCAGACCTGAAGTCAGTAAACCACAGCTGTGGCAGCCGTTGGAGTCTCCCTGGACAGAAGCACACTGGGCTGAGTGGGTGGAGTGTCCCTGTCAGTCCCGCACTGATGGATGGGTTTCTCCCTTGGGGATGGGCCTCTGCCCCCTGCTTCCTCTGCCCACCCAGTTAAGAAGCTATATGAGCCCGAGTGTGGTGGTGCACATCTGTAGTCCCAGCTACTTGGGAGGCTGAGGCAAGAGGATTGCTTGAGCCCAGGAGGTCAAGGCTGCATGAGCTATGGTCAAGGCTGCATGGGCTATGGTCAAGGCCGCGCTCCAGCTTGGGCAACAGAGTGAGACCTTGTCTCTTTAAAAACAAAACAGGCCAGGTGAAGTGGCTCATGCCTGTAATCCCAGCACTTGGGAGGCTGAGGCAGGTGGATCACTTGAGGTCAGGAGTTTGAGATCAGCCAGACCAACATGGCAAAAACCCATCTCTACTAAAAATACAAAAAAATTAGCCAGGCACGGTGGTGCATACCTGTAATCCCAGCTACTCAAGGAGGCCTCAGCCTCCTTCAAGCAGGAAAATAGCTTGAAACCCGGGTGGTGGAGGTTGCAGTGAGCCGAGATTGCACCATTGCACTCCAGCCTGGGCAATGGAGTGAAACTATGTCTCAAAAAAAAAAAAAAGAAAGAAAGAAAATTGCCCCCATCTCCCATTTTCTGTCTCCCTTCACTACTTCATTGCTCCCCTTAGCCCCTCCCACAGTCTAACATGCTGCATATTTGATTTGTCTTATTTATTCTGTCTCCTACTAGCATATAAGTTTCACGAAGGCAAGGTTTATTTTATTTTATTTTATTTTTAGTTTTTTGGGACAGGGTGTCACTCCATCACCCAAGCTAGAGTGCAGTGGCACGATCACAGCTCTTTGCAGTCTCGAACTCCCAGGCTCAGGTGATTCCCCCATATCAGCCTTCCAAAGTGCTGGGGTTACAGGCATGAACACTGCACTTGGCCCAAAGGCAAGGATTTTGTCTGTTTTGTTTCCTGCTATATCCGTCGAGAACAGTGCTAACACTTAGTGGGCACACGATTTTAAAGAGGGTAAGAGGAAAATGAATGAGTGAATGGATGTGAGCCCCTGGCAGAGTGTCCGGCCTGCAGTCGGGGCTATGTGTATTTTGATCCATAACCCTCCCCCCGCCGGTTCCAGCTGTGTTGTTCTGGGAGGCTAGGGCCTTTCTCCACCTACGCCCTCAAGGTCAGCTTATCCACTCTTGAGGTTTCATGCTTAATTTTTATATTTGAGCTTCTCATACCAGTGTGTGAGATTGCCCTGGGGATCAGAGTAGGGTACTTGTATCATAAAATAAAAAGGTACTATTTTGGAGCAGAATGCAGAATTGGCATGAATTTTTGAGATTCAAAAGGAAATGAGACTTAAGCTTTTTTCACAGCTTTTAGCTGTGTCCTCAGTCCTGCCAGGGCACGGGTTGACTCTCCTCTGCCATGTGGGTGCTTTGGGAAAGTGTAAGCAGCCTTGTTTTTGGAAATGACCCCAACCCCTGAGCCCTGGGACCTGCCCTCCCTCCAAAGCCCCAGTGAGGGGTTTTCACCAAACATGCACGAATTCCAGCAGAGGGCGGATCCATGTGCGTCCTCTTCCGGGGGCCATGCCCACTTCCCTTCCCGGCCTCCCCGTTTCTTTCTCTCAGCAGAGTGCTAGATCAGAACCTCTTGTCCTTCCTGACGAGAGGCCCTTCTCTGTCTGCCCCCTTTCCTGTGCCTCTCCTCTCCA
Organism: Gorilla gorilla gorilla; assembly: GCF_029281585.2. Lineage (NCBI taxonomy): Eukaryota > Metazoa > Chordata > Mammalia > Primates > Hominidae > Gorilla > Gorilla gorilla. The sequence continues at coordinate 218,578,557 of NC_073224.2, forward strand.
TCGCTGGGTTTTCTTGTCCTTTTCCCCAGCTAGGTGGTTAGACCAACTTCCAACCCCTCAGGGCCAAACAGTGCCACCACACTGGTGTCCCCATCCCCTATGCCAGCAGTGGCACTGCCATTTTGGTCACAGGCCTGGGGCCCTGGAGTGTGACACATGGGGGGGGCCTGGCACAGCCCCAACCTGTGCCTCAGCCTGCGCCTTGCACTGACCAGGTGAGAAGGGCTGGTTGCTCTCCTGCCCCCAGAGAACCCACTGGTGTTTCCATGGCAACTGTGCAGCCAGGCTGCCTGGGCATCTGCTGAGCTAAGGGCTACCAAGTCCTCCACAAGGTGCCCATGGTTGTGGGAATGGAAGCATTTGCTAGAGGTGGGTGGCACTGACCTGTCCCCAGCCGTTAGGGAGGGAGCTGCACTCCGGGCTCAGGTGGAGTGTGGGGTCTCCTGGTTTTATCCACACCCCCATCCCCAGTCCATCTCACTGAGAAGCCGCCTTGCCACTTCTTTCTGAGCCCCTGTTTCTTCATCTGTAAAAGGGGCATATAATGCTGACTTCAGAAGTTGTTCCAGCTCCCGACGTGAGCCAGGTGGGGCAGCAGTGAGGGAGCTTCAGGCAGAGGAGGAGGGAGACAAGACCAGACCAAAGGGTGGCCGGGGACGCAGCTCTGTTTCATTCGGACCTGGGAATCAGACCAACTGGCCCCTTCCAAGCGGTCTTAGATCCTGAGGAAGCACTCTTCCCTCTCTCAGCCTCAGTTTCTCCTTCTCTAAAATGAAAATAGGGTGGGCATGGTGGCTCATGCCTGTAATCCCAGCACTTTGGGAGGCCAAGGTGGGTGGATCACTTGAGGTCAGGAGTTCGAGATCAGCCTGGCCAACATGGTAAAACCCTGTCTCTACTAAAAATACAAAAATTAGCCGGGTGTGGTGGCACGTGCCTGTAATTCCAGCTGCTTCGGAGACTGAGGCAGGAGAATCGCTTGAACCCGGGAGGCAGAGGTTGCAGTGAGCCGAGATTGCGCCATTACACTCCAGCCTGGGCAACAGAGCGAGACTCCATCTCAATCAATCAATCAATCAATCAATCAATCCTGTGTGACAGGACTGCAGAAAGAATGGAGAAAAATAAGTGCATGACAAGCCTGGTGCCTGGCCCAACACACCGTAGGTGCTCATTCCATATTGATTACTTGTGAAGGCACCCATGGGCCACTGCACTGGAAATTGTCTTTCCTGTGGTCAGGCCTAGGTCCCCAACAGACCCTCTTCCAGGACATGGCTGCTGGGGGCCCCAGGGCTGCTCCTCCCAGTGGAGAATTCCTCTTATGTTATTCACACAGAGATTTCCCCAGGAAGTCTGAGCCCCTCTTTGTGTATCTTCCCAGCTGTTATCTGGGCCTCCTGAAGGCCTGCCTGGCTTTCTGGTTTATGTTAGGGTTGTTTATATGGGGTCTTATCTCTCCCAGGAGCAGGGGTCAGCCTGGGGAGCAGCAAGATTGTGGGCTTTGAGTCAGAGCAACCTGGGTTTGAGTCCCCAGCTCCGCCACGCACTAGCTCTGGGACCCTCGGCAAGTGACACCACCTCTTGGAACCTCGGTTTCCTCCTCTGTAAAGTGGGGATGGTAGTACCTCCAGCACAGGGTGATCGTGAAGATTATGTGGGAAAATATCTGCGTGGTGCCTGGCATGGGTTAGATGATGAGTTACAGACAGCTCCTTTCCCCTTTTCCAAACCAGGAGGTTCTGCAGCAGCAGGATCCTAGAGGCTCAGACCCAGGGCAAGGGAAGAGCATCACAGGTCCTCAAGGCACCACCTCGGCAGTAGGCAGGGGAGGCTGCACAGCCGAGCTCCACGCTGCTGGCAGCTCCCAGGACTCCATGGCCTAGAGGAGGCTGGGGACCTCAGGAACCCTCCGCAGAATGAAGGAAGGGTGGGGAAGAAAGACTCAGAGATGAGGCTGCGGCCCCTATAGGAGCATGGGTGAGTGTGGAAGATAAGAGCACAGGCTCTGAAACAGACACGTGCGTCCTTCAGGGAGCTGTGTGACCCCCTGTGAGTGACTCAACCTCTCTGAGCCTCAGTTCCCTGTCTATGCAAATGAAGGATGATGGCACACCATATCTCCTGGGGTTGCTGCGAGGTGTTGATAATACATGGAAAGTGCTTAGCACAGTCTGGCCAAGAATTTTCTATTTATTTTTAGGTTGTATTCTCAGGACCCACTGACTTCTGGCCAAACTCTTCAATTACTCATAAAACAGTATTAAATTTTTTTAAAAAGCTTATTTCTCCAGCACCTTCCATGAGCCCTGCAGGCAACGTGCTTAGCGCCTACCTCTCATTATCCCATTTGATCGTAGCAGTCCTCTGTGGGGTTGGCCCTGTCACCATCCCCATTTTATAAATGAGAAGTCCGGTGACCTGTCTGAGCCCACACAGCTGTTGACGGCTGGAGCCTGGAGATAGTCCTGGGCGGGGTTAGTGTCTCACCAGGTATCAGCTGGACGCAGCAAACCTCAAACAGAATCCACGGGGAGAATCTGTGAATGAGCTTGTCCAACCTGCGGCCCATGGGCCGCATGTGACCTGGGATGGCTTTGAATGCGACTCACCGCAGATTCATAAACTTTCTTAAAACATTCTGAGATTTATGCATGAACCTTTGTTTTTTAGCTGATTGGCTATCGTTGGTGTATTTTATGTGTGACCCAAGACAATATTTCTTCCATTGTGGCCCAGGGAAGTCAAAAGATGGGACACTCCTGCCGAGTGTAAACAGAAGATCTGGAGTGGGGTGGGGACACCTGTGGACTCAAGACAGCCTGGGTGGCGAGTGGTGTGTAGGGGCTGGCACCAGAAGCCATGGGACCACGTGTGTTTGTTCAGCCTGTCTCGGCTGGCAGGGGGCCCTGACCCACTAATGTAAACACTCAGACTGCTTGTTGGCCCACTGGGGGACCAAGACAAACTAGGGAACAGTAAGCAGTGCCTCCCGGTGCCTGGTAGGGAGTGGCGAGAATGAGGAGCCAGGTCTCAGGAGAGGCTGAGGAGAGTTGGACAGGGATGGAGCCTGGCTTTCCTGCCCAGTTCACAGAGGGGAGGGCACAGCTGCTGGCTTGGAGGGCTCCCAAGAAGGCCAGGAGCAGAAAGTCTGAGAAGCAGATTGGGGGCAGCAGAGGGAGTCTGGCCCTTGGTGCCGGGGGTGCCCTGGTGGACAGAGGTGGGGGCAGCATGGAGCCGGCATTTATGGAAGCCCTAGTATGTACCAGGCCATTTAGACACGAGGTCTTATCATGTTTCTAGAAAAGCCCTGCGTAGTCCACTTTATTATTATTATTATTATTATTATTATTATTATTATTATTTTGAGACGGAGTCTCGCTCTGTCTCCCAGGCTGGAGAGCAGTGGTGCGATCTCGGCTCACTGCAACCTCCACCTCCCGGGTTCAAGCGATTGTCCCACCTCAGCCTCCCAAGTAGCTGGGATTATAGACGCACACCACCACACCCGGCTACTTTTTTGTATTTTAGTGGAGATGGGGTTTCACCATGTTGCCCAAGCTGGTCTCGAACTCCTAAGCTCAGGCAGTCCACCCACCTCGGCTTCCCAAAGTGCTTGGATTACGAGCTTGAGCCACCGTGCCTGGCATCACTTTATTATTTTGATTTAGCTGATGAGAAAACGGAGCCCGGGAGATTGTACAGACCCAGCTCCTCTGAAAACCCACAGAATTTGGCTTCCTTGGAGGGTGAGTTTACGGAAGCATTTTCGGATAGTATTCCTTCGCATCTGCCTCTGCTGACGTCACATTTCCCATGCTGACTTTCTTCTGACCCTCGCTCAGCGTCTCCCCTGACAGAAGTGCGGCCTCTGGGGAGCTGTAGCTCTTGCTGCAAATCCCCTCCCCTGTCCGCTTTTTGGCACACTGCCTGGGGGGCTGGCCAGGCTGAAGTGACTGTCAGGTCGGGTTAGCTCCTTGGAAGGCTGCTGTGACCAACTCAGGGGTGTCGCCTGCCTCTCACCCAGGGAGGAGGATTTTGCCACCTCTGCTTGGATAGGCTTGTGAAGTGGGCCTCAGGAAGGCTCACTGGTTCTAAGTCTTCAAAAAATGGGATTTTAGAAGACTGAAATATCACCCCACCCATTTTACAGATAGAGAAACTGAAGCCCAGAGCGGAGAAATGTCTGCCCCAAAGACAGTGAGAGGCCGAGGCACAAGGGAGGGGAGGTCTCCAGGGAGGACACCCCTAGGCCAGGCTGACCTTTGTTAAGGGGGTGGGACAGGGTCAGGAAAGGGCAGGGATGAAGGAAATAAGTTCCCCAACTGCGTCATGACCTGAAACCCAATTTCACAGCTGCTTCCACTCTGCTGCCCTCCCCAAGCTGTGCCCTGGAAATGTCCTTGGGCCCTCAGGAACGCTGATCAATTCCTGCACATGCGCCAGCAGGGTACTTGTTTCATTGGGTTTGGGTCTCTGCGAGTCCACACGAGGGCCTCCTGCTCCCCACTTGCCACGCCAGGTCTTGCCCACTGCTCTCCCCCACCGTTTCCCTCACTCATGTTCATCTCCGAGTCCAACAGCTATCACTTGAGTTGTGCAGAGCTGGGAAGAATCGTTTAACCATAACAGCAGCCAGCGAGGGGACCTTGTCCATGCCATCTGATACCTTCAAGGTGCACCTTTGAGGGGCAGACCCTGCTTTGCATGTGTTTTGTCCCCACTTTGAGAAAGAGATCGCGGTGGCTCTGATTTAAGTTCAAGAACATTGGGGTCACACCCTGAGCCTGGATTTGAACCAGGAGACAGACACTGGCACCCCACACCTTCGGCCACACCTGCTAAAGCCAGGGACCTACAGAAGTCACATGACCTGTCTGAGCCCGCACAGCTCTTGACTGCCCTGACCCACTCGTGCGTCTCCAGAGGATCTGTTTGGATGCAAGGTGGTTAGGACCCCACCTTGAGTTGGGGAGCAGGGGCTCAGGAGAAGCCGAAGAGAACTGGGCAGGAATGGAACTGGACTTTCCTGCCTAGCTCACAGAGGGGAGGGCGTGGCTGCCAGCCTGGAGGGGTCCCAAGAAGGCCAGGAACACAAAGTCTGAGAAGCGGGTTGGGAGCAGTAGAGGGGCTCCAGCCAGCCTAGGCCCATGACTCCATCCCGGTCAGGGGACCAAGATTGCTCAATCCCCAGAGCTGCAGATGCGTCACCAGCTCAGCGTCGCCGCGGGCTGGACTGGCCTTGTGACAAGCAAACCCTTTTCCCCATCTGAGGCCTGCGAGCTGGCCTTCCCCTCTGTCTGTTCATTTTGGGAGACCGTCCCAACAGCAGCAGGAACAATGGCAGCCACCGGATGCCAGGCCCTTTGCAGACACGACCTTGTTTAATTCTCAGAAGAGTCCCGGGAGCTAACAGTGGGCGATAGGATTCCCGCTTCACAGAGAAGACTGGGATCCCATGGCAGCAAAGCACAGGGTTGGCTCGAAGCCCAAGTCTGTCTGACCTATTCTGGTGGGTAGCAAAATATCTCAGACATATTAAAAGCATCAGGCTCAGTAAAACCAAACACTGGTATATAAGTGTTCAGCTTAAGGAATAAAACATCCCAAATGCAGCTGAATCCCCCATACCCCCACACCCCCAGTCCGTTTCTTACCACTCTGTCTCCCAGGGGAAGAGACTGGGAGAGACTCTTCAGTGACTGTCTTGATACTGTTACTCCTGACCTCAGGTGATCCGCCCACCTCGGCCTCCCAAAGTGCTGGGATTACAGGTGTGAGCCACCAAGCCCAGCCTGATTCTGCCTCCCTAAATGATACATAGGTATGATGTTGCTCACTGTTTTTGAACTTTCAATAATTGATTGGAGGCTCCATATTGACTTCTGCAGCTTTTCTGTCTTCCTGTTGTTTGAGTTGCAGCCAGTTGGTTTTCATTACCGTGTAGTATTCCATCCCATGATGTGGCTCTCCTGTGGTTTATCCAGGCTCCTATAGATGGGCATTTAGGCAGTTTCTCATTCAGAACCACAGCACATGCTGTGTGGGACTTCCTTATTCATGTCTCTTGGCGACCACAGGAGAGTTTCTAAGAAGTATATGTGTTATGTATGTTAAGAATTGGAATCAGGCCGAGGATGGTGGCTCACACCTATAATCCCAGCACTTTAAGAGGCCGAGACGGCTGGATCACCTGAGGTCAGGAGTTCGAGATCAGCCTGGCCAACATGGTGAAACCCCATCTCTACTAAAAAAAATACAAAAATTAGCTCAGTGTGGTGGCTCACGCCTGTAACCCCAGCTACTCAGGTGTCTGAGGCAGGAGCATTGCTTGAACCCAGGAGGCAGAGGTTGTAGTGAGCCAAGATCGTGCCACTGCACTCCAGCCTGGGCAACAGAGCAAGACTCTTTCTCAAAAAACAAACAAACACAAAAAACTAGAATCAGATAAACCCACGGCATCATGGGATTCCTCACTGAGAGAACAGGCCAACAATATTGGGGTTGCTGTTCTGAGGGTGAAAAACCCCTTAAGGACAGTAATGTTCTTCTGATTTGCTGCTGTAAACAGCACCAAGAACAGTGTCTGGCGCATTGTGTGCGTGTAGTAAATCTGTTCCCTAGACAAGAGGACATGTGCCAGCTACTGTGGCAGGTACTCAACTTACACAGCCGCACTCAGTCACTGTGAGGAGGGGTTCTCCCAAATCACAGGTAAGCTGACTGTGGCACCAGAGAGGTTAAGTCCCATTCTTAAGGTCCCACAGCCGGTACCCAGGTTGACTGACTCCAGAACCAGCACTCTTTCCTGACGCTGCCTGTGTAGACAGAGGGAGTGGATTCATAGAGCCCTAGAATCCTAGAATATGGGGAAAATAGGGCCAGCTTTTTTTTTTTTTTTTTTTTTTTTTTTTGAGACAGAGTCTTGCTCTGTCACCCAGGCTGGAGTGCAGTGGCACACAGCTCACTGCAACCTCTGCCTCCGGGGGTCAAGTGATTCTCACACCTCAGCCTCCCAAGTAGCTGGGATTACAGGCATGCGCTACCACACCTGGCTAATTTTTGTATTTTTAGTAGAGTTGGAGTTTCACCATGTTGGCCAGGCTGGTCTCAAACTCCTGACCTCAAGTGATCTGCCTGCCTCGGCCTCCCAAAGTGCTGGGACTACAAGCCTGAGCCCCCATGCCCGGCCAGGAGCAGCTTTTAATGCCTAGTTGCCTATATACAAGCCCCTAGGACTTTCCAGGTTGTCCTAGACGCCGTGAGGGTGAGGTGGCACCAGCTGGGTAGATCACCTTTGGCCTGGGATACCCCAGACATTGGGGCTGAGTGACAGCTCATTTCTGAGGTCGATCCATGGGGGAACTGCAAAGGTTGGGACCCCAGTAGCCATCAGATTCAGATGCAGTTGGATGGAGGTGGCAGCCTGAACCAACCAAAGAATTATTTGCTTGGGACATGAGCAGACCTGGGCTCAAATTACAGATCTGCCACTTATTAGCTGTGTGATTTTAGGCAAGCCTCTTAACCTTTCTGAGCCTTATCACCCCCATCTGTTAAATAGGTATTGACTCTGGCTTGCAGAGAGATAGATTTGAAATTAATGAGTGTGACAGTCTTAACACAGTGCCTGGATAGTAGTTATTAATTACAGTACAAGGGAGGGTTTTCTACTAGGGATACATACAAATCACTACAGATACATACAGATGGGGCGGCATGGGACACAGAGGAAGACTTCATAGAGGAGATGACATTTCATCTGGGTTTTGGAGGGTGAATAGGAGTTCCCCAAGCCAAGAAGCAGACCATGGGTCAAACAGTTTCTGTGTGTCCTGGACTAGATTTGGTATTGAAAGGGATAAGCACAGTGTTGTTTACAAAAACAACAACAAACAAACTCAAGTTGCTTGCAGTAGATAAAGATACATGATCCCATGGAAATGGCACAGGCCAGGTACTGACTGAATAGACAAAGAATCAGTGGCATTGGGGTCTTAGGAACACGTGAAAGCTGTGAGCCAGGACAGTCAGGAAGTTCCCTGGAGGGGAGGTTGGATTTAGATGACAAAGGAAGATGGAGAGGGGCTGTCTGACCCTTGATTTCCTGACTGGGCTGGGTTAGGAAAGGGGTCACCCAGCCTGGCAAGGGGCTGGGGACATACCTAGTAGGTTCTGTCAGAAGCCCCACTGTGCCCCTGTCACCAGGGCTGGGGCCGATCCCTGCCTTGGAAGAAAAGAAAAGTTGTTCCTAATTGTTAATTGTGCGATGGCAGATTGGCTCCCGAACGGGACTGAACTGAGCCAAGCCCTGGAGGGAGAGGAGGAGCTCAGGCTGTATCACTACCGAGCCAGGAATTTGGGGGCCCGGGAGGGGGTTTGGGAATGTGGCTGCGTGAGTGTCCCAGGAAGGGCCTAGCCAGCGCCCCCTTCCCAGAACTCCCACTCCATTCTGCAGGCTCCCATAATGCCTGAGTATCGGGTAGAAATTGGGTTCAAATTTGATCCCATCTTTTTACCAGCTGTGCAACCTTGGACTTGTTACTTAACCTCTCTGTGTCTCTTATTCCACATCTTTCACGTGGGGTTGCTGTCATGGTTAATTAGAAAACACACGTAAAGTGCTTAACACGGAACCTAGAATGAAGTCATTGCTCAAGATGTGGCTTTTGCTGGTGCCATGTCGTTGGTGTTACCGTTTAGCAGCTGCAGCCTCAGCACTGTCATCATTGCCCCTACATCTGTAACCCAGGCCACACTACTGCTCAGGTTGAACCCAGGGTCATTCCAGCTGCTCGTACCCATTCTCCGTGAGCCGGGACATTCCTGTGCCACAGGCATTACCTTGGCAGTGCCTCTCTTTAGGAGGCAGCACTTGAATTCCCCATGTGCCTTTTCATGGATTATCGCCTTAATTCCCACCATAGCCCAGTGAAGTAGGTTCACATGTCCCCATTTTATAGATGAGAACACATGCTCAGAGAGGTAAGGCAACTCACCCAGGGTCACACAGCAGTAAATTACAGAGTCCAGCTGAGGTCTGTCTGTTCCAGAACCTTTGTTCTTTCCACTCCAAGGTTGAGGGAGCAGCTTGTTCTCATTGGATCTGAGCCTGGTGCTCAGCCCCCTGCTCCCCTACTCCCACCTGCACCATGTCTTCCTCTCCCTAGTTCTCATCCCCACCCAGCTCTGTTCTGGGCCTGGGACCACTCTGGACCAAGACTGCAGCTAGGGCAGCTCCTGTCCTCCTGAGCCAATGCAGTCATCACTCCCCCACTGTCAGCTGGAATCAGCCCTTCTCTCCCCAGCCAGGCGTTTCCTCCCGGGCTCCCTCCATCCCCCCAGGCAAGCATGACACATGTGTCTTGAGGGGGATGGAGTGTAATGGGGACCAGATGGGAAGCTGAGCCTGGGGTGGGCTTGTTCAGCAGATATTCCTGGTCACCGAGGCAACGCCAGCTCAGCAGCATCTGGTTTGGCTGCAGGTCCACCCTGATTGGCTGGGGCTAGACAAGGGGAGTTGGCCTTGGCATTGTGGGCAGGTGAGGGGACAAGCACAGAGGCATCAGAGTCCAGGAGGGAATAGTGGGGTGCCGAGGGCAGAGTGGAAACAATAAGTAGTTTAGAGTCAGACAGAGCTGGTGTCCAGTCCTGCTCTGTCACTTTCTGGTTGTGTGATCCAAGCAAGTCACTGCCCCTCTCTGAGTTGCAGTTTTAGCATCTGCAAAATGAGAGACAACGATAGTATTTACCTTACATCTGCATGAGAGGATCAAATAGCAGTGCTGGTGATCACAATACTTTGTGTCTTTGAACTATTTTAATTCTCATAGCTACCTGTGAGAGTGGGGCTATTATTAGCTCTGTTTTTTTACTGATAAATCAAGGCACAGGGAAGTCATATCACTTGCCCAAGTCAAACAAATAGTAGTAGGCAGAGCTGGGATTTGAATACAGGCGGTATAGACCCGTGTCCACCACACTCCAGCCTGCTGCATCCTCCTACCTCTCAGTGACAGGACAGCACACGGGACACGTGCTGTGTCAGCTGGGGATGCTGCTTGCTCTTTTTATTTATTTATTTAAGAGACAGGGTCTTGCTTTGTCGCTAAGGCCAGAGAGAAGTGGCGCAATCATAGCTCACAGTAACCTTGACCTCCTGAGCTCAAGCGATCCTCCTGCCTCAGCCTCCTGAGTGGCTAGGATGATAGGTGTGTGCCACCACACCAGGCTAATTTTTTAAATTTTAAAAATTTTTTTTTGAGACAGGATTTTACTCTGTCTTTCAGGCTGGAGCGCAGGGATGCAATCACAGCTTACTGCAGCCTCAGCCTCCTGGGGCTCAAGCAATCCTCCCACCTCAGCCTCCTGAGTAGCTGGGACTACAGGTGCCCCCCACCATGCCCAGCTAATTTTTATATTTTTTGTAGAGACAAGGTTTTGCATTGTTTTCCAGGCTGGTCTTGAACTCCTGAGCTCAAGCGATCCTCCCGCCTTAGCCTCCTGAGTAGCTAGGACGATAGGTATGTGCCACCACACCAGACTAATTAAAAAAAAAAATTTTTTTTTTTTTTTTTGAGACAGAATCTCACTCTGTCGCTCAGGCTGGAGTGCAGTGGCATGATCTCGGTTCACTGCAACCTCCGCCTCCTGGGTTCAAGCAATTCTTGTGCCTCAGCCTCCCCAGTAGCTGGAATTAGAGGCATGCACTGCCATGCCCGGCTAATTTTTATATTTCTAATACAGATGGGGTTTCACCATTTGGCCAGGCTGGTCTCGAACTACTGACCTCAAGTGATCCGCCCGCCTCAGCCTCCCAAAGTGCTGGATTATAGGTGTGAGCCACTGTATCCGGCCAATTTTTTAAATTTTTTAAATTATTTTTTTTTGAGACAGGATTTCACTCTTTTAGGCTGGAGTGCAGTGGCACAATCACTGCTCACTGCAACCTCAACCTCCTAGGGCTCAAGCAATCCTCCCACCTCAGCCTCCTGAGTAGCTGGGACTACAGATGTGCACCACCACGCCTGCTAATTTTTATATTTTTTTGTAGAGTTGGGGTTTTACAATGTTGCCCAGGCTGATCTTGAACTCCTGAGCTCAAGCGATCCTCCCACCTCGACCTCCGAAAGTGCTGGGATTGCAGGCATGAGGCACTATACCAGGCTAATTTTTTTTTTTTTTTTTTTTTTTTTTTTGTGGAGACAGGGTCTCACTATGTTCCCCAGGCTGGTCTCAAACTGCTGGTCTCAAGCGATCCTCCTGCCTCAGCCTCCCAAAGTGCTGGCATCACAGGCGTGAACCCCCACGCCCGGCCCGCATGCTCTTTTCTCACTTGCCCTGGAAGCCTGTGCTGTTGGTGGTGCATGGGACACGCCTACTGAGTTTATAAATGGGTGGACAGAGGAGGGCACAGATGCTATGAACATTCCTGCATGTTGGGCAACAAAAGGGAGGCACTGGGGGGTGTGACCCTGCAGGCCCTGTGGTGTGGGCAGCCAGCCAGACCCAGCCATGGCCCTGAGCTGGCCAGGGAGCCCCACTCTGAAAACAACAGCCCCCATTCATCAAGTCCCTATTGTGTGCCACACACTTTGTCTACATTCTCTCATTTCATCCTCACTACCAGCCTGATTGCCCACGATGGCAGAATGTGTTTTTGACAGAAGCTGGTTTTGAATGTAGGTCCAGCTTTCCTCGCAGGGGCACTGGGCTGGGGCCATCTCTTGCCTCCTGAGGGGTGGGTGATGGTTTCCTTGTCAACATGTTTTTGTAGGATATGTTGCTGATTGTGGGTTGAGGGAGGAGGCTGCAGGGTAGGGTTGGAAGAGCCTAGATGAAGATTTTCATCCTGGTTGGCCCCTTACACAACCCCTTCTATTCCTTGATCCTTCGTTTTCTTCATTCGTCAAAAGTAGTTTATGATCAGGGACAGAGCAGAGGGCTGGGAGAGCCAAGGTGACCAGAGTCTTGGCCCTTTAAGACTTCATCGTCCAGTGGCAGGGGCAGTCACTCATACCCAAGTACCCAAATCATCCCTGGAAGCTCGGTGGGGTCTGCTGGGGGTGTGTGCAGAGTGCAGTGAAAGCACAGGGCCAGAGGTGGCAGGAGGGATGATGTGGACACAGGTTGTTTTGCCTTTCTTCTGCTAACAGCAACCTCCTTCCTTTGGGAATTGTTCCTCCCCAATTCCTTGTGGTGCATAGGACACGCCTACTGAGTTTAACCGATTAACCAGGCTGTCAATCACAGCGTCAGGCCCCACCTCTGCTAAGTCACAGGGGAGGGCACAGGAAACAGTCCTGGCCAATCAGAGTTCTTCCCTGGGACTTTCTAATTCAGCCCAGGGAGAGAGAAGGTTTTTTTTCTCTAGGGCTCTCAGCTACCACAAGGTAAGCCTGGCCGAATTCTCTGGGTGTGAAGGATGTCTAATCTCAGAGATGAGAGTGATGGTAACACACAAGGGGAAGATGAGGCATGGAATCGGGGCAGGGGAGAGAAATCTAGCAGCAGCATCTGAGCTCCTGGATCGTCTCCTGCCTGATGATCCTCCCTTCCTCCCTCTGAGGCAATGTGAGCCAAGATGTTTGTTTTGTTAGAAAATCCAGCTGGGGCCTGGCGCAGTGGCTCACGCCTGTAATCCCAGCACTTTGGGAGGCCGAGGCGGGTGGATCACGAGGTCAGGAGATCGAGACCATCCTGGCTAACACGGTGAAACCCCGTCTCTACTAAAAATACAAGAAATAGCCGGGTGTGGTGGCGGGCGCCTGTAGTCTCACCTACTCAGGAGGCTGAGGCAGGAGAATGGCGTGAACCCTGGAGGCGGAGCTTGCAGTGAGCCAAGATCGCGCCACTACACTCTAGCCTGGGCGACAGAGCGAGACTCCGTCTCAAAACGTCTCAAAAAAAAGAAAGAAAGAAAGAAAAAAAAAAGAAAATCCATCTGGGTTTGGGTTTTATCATTAACAGCCCTGAGGGTCCTGACTGAAGAGGCTTCAGAGAGGAGGTGGCATTTGAAGCATGTGTTGAAGGAGTTCTTGGGACTAACAGCAATGGTGAGGTTATGCCAAGCCAAGGAAGCTGGTGGGAAGGATGTGATCATGACCTGCTTGGGACAATGGCAGGTGCTGATGTCCGGGCAGATCCTGAAGGGCCTCATGTGCCACAGAGCAGAGCTCCGACGTATTGGCTCATTCCTTCATGCACCCATTCATTCACCCAGCCAAGCCAGCGCTCACTGCATACCAGGCACTACTCGAAACACTTTCTGGGTAACTAACTGCATCCTCCCAACAACTTGGTGGGACGGGTACTGTGATTGACCACTTTACAGGTGAGAAGACAGAGGCACAGAGAGGTTAAGTAACTCACTCAGGGTCACAGTTGGTAAATGACAGAGCCAGGGTTTGAACGCCAGCAGTCTGGCTCCAGAGTTTCTGTCCTTAACCACAGAGGGGGAGTGACCATCCTCCCCTGACTCCAGCCCAGAGTTCTTTCTGTGTCTCATATCCCAGTGGGGACAAGACTGCAGTGCCTATGCCTGGGATGTGGCCCTAGAACTCTGGAGCCCCAGTGTGCCTGAGTGAGGGGAAAGGAGAGAGGGAAGGCCCTGTGGATCCTTTTAGAGGACACGAGGTGCTGTCCTGGCCCAGTTCCAGTCCCGACTAGCGAGGAGCCCGTGCCAGATTCCTGCTAGGTGCCCTGCTGTTTCTGCAAACTGTGATAATCTCCAGAAACAGTGAATGATGGGCTCTGGCTCGGTCCAACTAAGCCTGCTGCAGGAGATGGGGAACTTTAAGAAGCTGTGGCTCATAGCCCAGGTACTGGGGAGTTTTAAAACTGCTCCTAGCAAGGGAAACCCTGGGCAGGCAGGAAGGGGAGGGGGCTCTGAGACACGGCATCAGAGAAGGAGCCCTGGGGGACCTGCAGCATTGGCTCAGGCCCCAGCTCGCCCCTCAGTACCCAGACTCAAGCCCCTCCCATGCACAAAGGCTGTTCACCGTCTCATTCAGAGGTTGGGGGTACTAGCCCTGTTTCACAAATGAGGAGGTTGAGGCTCAGCAAGGGTAAGTAACTTGCCTGAGGTCACCCAGCCAATTTTCCTGGGTCCATGTCCAGGGCCCTGGACAGCCTCATGAAGGCTGCCTCTTTGATCTTGTCTCTGATCCCAAAGGGTTTCTGGAACACACGCCAGAGCTCCCTCAGGCCTCCTGGCCCCTCCCTCTCACAAGACACCCTTCCTCCCTTCCTCTTCTTACTCCCAATTCCAGAGAAGGGCTGTTCCCCCAAATAGAGAGTGCTTTGCCATTTGTGGGGAGGATCCTGGCAACCCCTGGGGGTCCTACACAGGTGGTCTCCGGGGTGGGGGCTGGAGCGTAAGACTTCCAGTTGTCCCTCGTTGGCTAGGCCCTAGCAGGGTGTATGAGGGCAGGACAGCCCGTCTCCAGAGCGTGCACAAATGCTTGTTAAACTAAAGCTGGGGCAAAGGGAGTGCCATTTCAGCTGAGACTCAAAAGGTTGGCCATTTTCTGACAGCAAGCAGAGAGTGAGGTTTACCAGGTGGAGGAAACAGCATGAGCAGAGGTCCGGAGGTAGAGAAGTGGAAAATGTCTCCAGGGGAAGGGCAGCTGCTTTCCATGTGGGTGGGAGCAAGCTCGTTCATGGTTCCAAGCTACGAGTGAGCCAGGGAGGTTTTGAGGGGTGACCCCATTCTAGACCTTCTGGGGGGATCCAGAAGGCGTGTGACCCATTGGGATCGCAGCAAAACTGAGCCAGGCGCCTCCTCTCTTCTGTCCTGCCTAGATCTCTGCCTGACAAGGATGCTCAAGGTGGGGCCAACCTCTCAAGGGGGCAGGGCCTCTTTCCTGTGCCTGGCCACCTTTCATAGAGGCTTATCTGTCCCTTCCCATTTCCTGTCTGGAGCCCAGTGCCCTAGGAGCAGTGGCCCTGCGTGGGTACAGCCTGGCCGCCACAACAGGTCTGGTCTTGCCAGCCAGGCAGAGCTTCCACTTTGTACCTCAGAGGTACAAAGAAGCCCCAGCCCCAGACCCAGTGGGGACAAATGACAGGAATACCTCCTGGGGTGCAAGAAAATGTCCTCTGGGGGCCCCTCTACTGCTGACGTCCTCACATCAATGACTGTAGTGATCATGTTTAAAACTTGCTTTTTATGAAATACTTAATATGGTTCAGCCACTGTGCTTGGCACTTCACACAGACTCTAGTGATGTCTCACTAGATGCTCATAACCCCCCGCAAGGAAGCCACTGCCACCCTCACCGTGCAGAGGGAGGAAATCGAGGCTCCGAGAGGTGACGTGACTCGCTCAACATCACACAGCTGCTAAGCAGCCAAATGTGTCTGACCTTGAGATCTATCTTCCACTCATGTTGTGGAGATGCTAGCTCCGGCCCCCCAGAGTCGCTGTGAAGAGCAAAAGTGAATTAAAGGGAACGAGCCCGCTTTGGAAATGTTAAAGCCAGCATTACAGGGCCCGGGCTGGGGTAATGTGGACAGGAGTTCTAAGCAGGGAGCAGTCTGGGAGCTGAGACCCATGCTGGACCCAGAGGAAGGGGAGAGTCTTGAGTGCAGGGAGACAAGGGAGTCCTCGGTGGACCTCAGTCATCCTAGGCCCAAGAGTTGGCTCAGTCCTCGCTGCCAGGCCCTTAGCATTCGTGGCACAGTTGCAGGGCTTTGGAAGGAGCACTGGGCCGGGAGTATAGAAGCCTGGCTTCTTCTAGTCCTGACTGTGTCCCTGACTCAGCATGTCCAGGGGGCCTCAGTTAGTTCATCTGTAGATTGGGGGGGTTGGTCAGACAGGGCTCATGGAGACCTTCCTCGACTCCTCCCCAGAGGCTTGAGCACACCTCGCTGCTGCCCTGTCTTTGTAACACTCATCGCTCTCTGCAGTGAGGCCATCACTGTACTGGTTAGGGTCAAGTTGGAGTCATATTGCCTGGGTTCAGATCCCAAATGCCTTAGAGGTGGATGATCTTGACTGTAACCTTTCTGTGCCTCAGCTTTCTCACCTACAAAATAGGGTCAATAATATGGCCGGGCGCAGTGGCTCAGGCCTGTAATCCCACTTTGGGAGGCCGAGGTGGGCAGATCACCTGAGGTCAGGAGTTCGAGACAGCCTGGCCAACATGGTGAAACGCCGTCCCTACTAAAAATACAAAAATTAGCCAGGCGTGGTGGCGGGCACCTGTAATCCCAGCTACTCAAGAGGCCGAGGAGGGAGAATCGCTTGAACCCAGGAGGCGGAGGTTGCAGTGAGCTGAGATCACGCCATTGCACTCCAGCCTGGGCAACAAGAGCGAAACTCCAAACTCCATCTGAAAAAAAAAAAAAAAACAAAACACTTAACATATAGTATGTGGCACACAGTAAGCACTCAATAAATGTAAGATGCTATTGTTAATATTGCGACTCTTAGTAACATTGTTTATTGTCTCTCCCTGTATTACAATTCAAGCTCCTGACAGCAAACGCTTTGTTTTGTTTAATGTATTCCTGGTGGGAAGCTCATTTTTTGGCACATAGTAGGTACATAATAAATATTTGTTGAATGAATGAATGAGCAAATGAATACACAATGACATTGACATCCCCAGCGTCCATGAGGCCCCGTATGGCTGGATGTGGAGAAGGATGGATGCTGGGAGGACAAACCCAGGCCAGCTGCTTGCTCAGGGCCCAGCCAGCCCTCTTTGTTCCTAGCAGCCCTTGGGGCAGGCCCTGTATTAGTCTGCCCTGATGGGGGTCCATTCCACTCAGAACAGAGGGTTCTCTCTGGGGATCGAGGTGGCTCCCTGTCCTGCCACCATGACCACAGCGGTATTTGTGGGTGGCTGATGCTGTTTTCCAGCTCAGATTCCAGCCACCAGGCATGGGGGAGAATGTAGATTTTTCCATGTGCTCAGCAGCCCTCCCTCCCAAACCCACAGAGTGGAGCCCAGCCTGTTGTCTCTTTACCACCCGTACCCGCCCTTTCCAGAGGCCACTCTCACGAACTGAAATGCTCCCACTGCCCCTTACACAGCTCCCTTGCCTCCCTCCTGTTCTAGAATTTCCAGATGGGACTGCTGACACAGCGGTTCTCCTGTGAGTCCTTCTTGGCCCCTGGTGATCTGAGCGACCCTGAGGACGTTGGTGTATGTGCCCAGTTTTGAGAGTGAGGGACAGATTGTTATGCCATTCTCTATACAGAGGAAACGAAAACTCAGAGGAGAGGTTTGCTGGAACATTTACAGTTGTCGGAGGCCTGAGTTGGGATTCACTCAAGTCTGTTTATTTCTTTTGCCTTCATTCATTCATTCAACTCGTATTTCCTGAGTACCTGCTCTCTGTCAAGCACTGCACAGCAGTGTTCATGGTGCCTGCCTTGCCCAGGGATCCAGATGTTAATCAGACCAGAAGTTAGCCTGGCTTTGTAGACAGTGTGTACGCCAGTGTTGTCCAATGGAACTTTCTGGGATGATAGAAACGGCCTGTGTCTATGCTGTCGAGCCTATGTGTGGCATGAAGCATTTGACATGTGGCTAGTGCAAAGGAGGGTTGAATTTTTCACTTTATTTTTAATTAATTTGATTGAAATAGCCACATGTGGCTCATGGCGCTTCTATGCTGGATGTCGTAGTTCTGCATAGATCTTTGAAGATGTCGTTCAAGGCCTTAACCTGTGGGTCTCAAACTCAAACATAAGCAGGGACCAAGGATGGGACCGGGCTGATTTTGCAGAGGCATCTTCAGTTGTGTCTTCTTTCCCAGTCATCAGTATGTTCAACACTACAAAGGAATCAGTTTCTGTTTTCCTCGAAACATGAGCCCCTCCAGACCTATCTTTCAGTTTTCCATTTTTTTTCTTAATAAGGTGTAATTTCCATTACAGTGAAATGCACAAGTGAGGGTTGAGGAGTTTTGACAAATGTAGACACCTGTGTAACCACAGAATCAAGATAGAGGGTATTTCCAGGACATTCTCATTCCCCAGAACATTCCCTCATGCGCCCTTCCAGTAAGTCTCATCCTCGGAGGTGGCTGCTGTTCTGATGTCTGTCGCCATATGGCTTAGTTTTCTTGTTTTGAAGCTGCATGTAAATCATTTCACTTTTGACCAAGACAAGGATATGAGAAATATTTCTCTCTTTTTTAAAAGTAAGAAACAACATTGACATGATGAAAATTGGCAGCTCACCCTGGGGCCACAGTGAGGAGGAGATAAGGGGTTGGGGTGGGCTGTGGAACCCCAGGGACTCGTGGCCTGTCCAGAGGAGGTGGCCACTCCTCAGCCCCAGCCACCACGTGGAGAATGTGGTCCCAGCATTGGCGTATCTTTTTTTTTTTTTTTTGAGAAGGAGTCTCACTCTGTCGCCCAGGCTGGAGTGCAGTGGCGCGATCTCGGCTCACTGCAAGCTCCGCCTCCCGGGTTCATGCCATTCTCCTGCCTCAGCCTCCCAAATAGCTGGGACTACAGGCGCCCGCCACCACACCTGGCTAATTTTTTGTATTTTTTAGTAGAGACAAGGTTTCACTGTATTGGCCAGGATGGTCTCAATCTGCTGACCTCGTGATCCGCCTGCCTCAGCCTCCCAGAGTGCTGGGATTACAGGCGTGAGCCACTGCGCCCGGCCCTTTTTTTTTTTTTTTAAGGAAAATGGAAACTATTCATTTTTTTGAAATAATATCCCCAAAATGCTACATTTCAGAAACTTTTCTAAGCCGGGCACGGTGACTCACGCCTGTAATCCCAACACTTTGGGAGGTCGAGGCAGGCAGATCACCTGAGGTCAGGAGTTCGAGACCAGCCTGGCCAACATGGCAAAACCCCATATCTATTAAAAATACAAAAAATTAGCCAGGTATGATGGCGCATGCCTCCTAGTCCCAGCTACTCGGAAGGCTGAGGCAGGAGCATTGCTTGAGCCTAGGAGTCGGAGGTTGCAGCGAGCTGAGATGGTGCCCCTGTACTCCAGCCTGAGCGACAGAGTGAGACCGTGTCTCAAAAAACAACAACAACAAAATTTCTAGTGCCGTAGGCCAGATAATTCACATCTGTGGGCCAGATGGCCAGTTTGTGAGTTCTGCCTTGGGCCAGTTGGAATGTTAGTAATAATCACAGCTGGTATTTCCTGAGTGCTTCCTTTGTTTCAGGTCCTGTCGTAAGTGCTCTCTATTATTAAGTCATGTAATCCTTGTAACAATTTATTAATAGATCCATTTTACAGATGAGTAAGCTGAGCCATAGAGAGGGATTAAGTGATTTGCCCGAGGTTACGGAGTGAGTGCTTGGGAAAGCCAGGATTTGAATTCTGACTGTTTCTCCACAATCTGTGTTCCCCACCACTACAAATGTTCCTCTCGAGGGCAAGGGTGGAGGGTGAGGCCGCTGGGGATGGTTATGCCACTTGGGTGGAGCTTTGACAGCCACCACGGTGCCACCTCCCTGAACAGGTGAGGAGAGAGTACCTCAGCCCCACCCTGCTGGGATTGCCCTGGCTCGGGCACTTTGCATGTCTGGGCACCTTGACTATCAGTTGGTGGAGCCCAGTTTTAGGGAGTTCTGGGAAAGCAGCCAGTGGTGGGGCTGGGTAGATGGAAGCCTGGTGGATGAGGAGCCATGAGAGGCATAGAAAGCACTGGGCAAGTGGGGGCAGAAATAGCAGGAGCCTGGCTGGGTAGAGCACAGGCCGGGGGGGTGGCAGGGGAGAGCGGGAGATGAGGATAGAGAAATCGGCCAGCCCAGGCCCAGGGCCACGACAGGATGCTGCTGCCCAGGAGCCAACAGCTGGGGCATTCCTGCCCCCTGGTGATTCATCTGGACAAGGCTGTCATTTGGGGAAGGTACGGGAGGGGAATATAAACATCACCAGGCAAAACACTGCTACATTTCCGTCATCACCTTCCACCTCCAAAGGGGGCAGAGCGGGCCAGGGGAGGAAACTGAGGCCCAGGGAGCACTCGGCTTGAACTCATGCCAGGACTTCTGGCTCCCACTCTGGCGTTCTGTGCATTCTTCAGGGCAGGGGGTTGGGAAAAGGGTCTGTGGTCATTTCTGGAGCCTGAGAAGGGGTATGGCGGGAAGGGGCCAGCAGACACATCCGGATCCTCTCTGGCCCTTATCTTACTTGTAAGTCACTGAGTCAGGGCCTGATATGCAGTAAGTGCCAAATAAGTATTTGCCATTATTATTGGATTTTCCTAATTTGATCCTCACACCCAGTTCTGAGATACGAGCTGTTATCATCACCGTTCCACCAATGAGAAAGTCGAGGCTCAGACAGGTAGACTCCCCGGGTCACAGAGCCAGAAAGTTGTTGGCAGGATTAAAAAGAGTGATGTGTATAGGGCGCTTAGCACCACCCTGGTGCACAGCAAGGGGCTTGGTGTGGGGCCTGGGCCAGAAGAGGGGGAGGTGGCAGGACTGGTCAAAGAGGGCCTCCTGGAAGAGGTGGCATGGGGCTGGATGTGGGGAACTTAGCCTGTTAAGCTGCTGGTTCCTTTGGGGCCAAGGTTGGTTCCTGACTAAGGCCTAATACCTGCTGGGTCTCCCCACTCTGAGAATGCACTGCCTGCTAGAATGCCATGCAGTTTTGGGCCGCACTTGGGCCACGTGCTTTCCTGCAGCTCCACATCAGGGGAGCCTAGTGAGCCTGGCCTGGAAGGGGCAGTCTGGCCTCAAGGTGGCCATGTCACCTCTCTGAGCCTCAGTCTCCTCATCTGTCAAATGGGAACAGTGCTACCTACCACACAGGGTTGTGGTGAGGGCCTGGCATCACAGAACTTGCAGGAGATGGCTGTTGAATTGGCCTTTTTTTTTTTTCTGAGACAGGGTCTCACTCTGTCAACCCAGGCTGGAGTACAGTGGTGCAATCTCGGCTCACTGCAACCTCCACCTCCTGGGTTCAAGTAATTCCCCTGCCTCAGCCTCTTGAGTAGCTGGAACCACAGATGTGAGCCACCACGCCACCATACCTGGCTAATTTTTTGTATTTTTTTTTTGTAGAGATGGGTTTTTGCCCTGTTGCCCAGGCTGCTCTCTCCTGAGCTCAAAGCAGTCCTCCCACCTCAGCCTCCCAAAGTGCTGGGATTATAGGTGTGAGCCACTGCACCCAGCATGAATTGGCTTTTTGTTTGTTTGTTTGTTTTTTGAGACGGAGTCTCGCTGTTGCTCAGGCTGGAGTGCAGTGGCGCGATCTCGGCTCACTGCAGGCTCCGCCCCCTGGGGTTCACGCCATTCTCCTGCCTCAGCCTCCCGAGTAGCTGGGACTACAGGTGCCCGCCACCTCGCCAGGCTAATTTTTTGTATTTTTAGTAGAGACAGGGTTTCACCGTGTTAGCCAGGATGGTCTCTATCTCCTGACCTCGTGATCCGCCCGCCTCGGCCTCCCAAAGTGCTGGGATTACAGGCGTGAGCCACTGCGCCCGGCCCATGAATTGGCTTTTTAAGAACAGAAGTCAGACATAGCCCCAAGCCAGCCTAGGGAAGCTTGGTCCATATGTGAGCTCAGAACCCAAACATTCTCACTCCTGCTTTTCACCTGTGTACTTTGAGAGGGTCAGGAGGAGACATACCCTCTTCAGGTTTGTCTACACTGGACATGAGTGCTAGGGAGCAAGTTTGCCATTATTGTCCACCAAACCCAAGAGCAGCAAACACTTATGGAGCACTTGCTGTGTACCAGGCACTATGCAAAGCACCTTATATTTTCCTTTTACTCCTAGGAAACAGGCTCAGTAGCTGGATGTTGAGCAATCAGCTAGTGGTGCTGGAGTGGAGACTTGAACCTATGTAGTCTGGCTTCAGAGTCTATGCTCTTAAGAAGAAAAAAAAAATCTACCAGAAAGGAGCAAAAATAGTAATTCAGGCCTGGGCACAGTGGCTCACGCCTGTAATCCAAGCACTTTGGGAGGCCAAGGCGGGCAGATCACTTGAGGTCAGGAGTTTGAGACCAGCCTGGCCAACATGGCAAAACCTCATCTCTATGAAAAATATAAAAAATTAGCCGGGTGTGGTGGAACATGCCTGTGGTCCCAGCTACTCGGGAGGCTGAGGTAGGAGAATTGCTTGAGCCCAGGAGGCGGAGGTTGGAGTGAGCTGAGTTTGCACTACTGCACTCCAGCTAGGGCAACAGAGCAAGACTCTGTCTCAAAAAAAAAAGTCATTCGGGGCAGTCTTTCCGTTGCAAAGCCTTTTCACATGTGTGATGCAATTTTGTCCTTAGGACCCCTGATGAGTGCAGTGTTACCATCCCTCTCTTAGAGGTGAGGAAAATGGGCCCCAGAGAGGGACACGACCTGCCCAGAGCCACCCACCTGACTCCAAGCCTGGTGTTCTTCTCCCTGCTTCTCAGCCGCCTCCTGGGGATACTGTTGTCCAGCTGGAATGGTGGCAGCCAGCAGGCCAGCAGCAGGGAACCCCGCGTGTCCCACAGCCCCCATGTGCTGCCTCCAGTGGGTGAGCACCATCCTGGCCCATGCCATGGTTTCCTGCTTCCACCCGACCCATGATCTCAGCTTACAGCCACCAGTTCTCAGAGACAGTTGAGTGATTTTTCGAACTCCATTCCTTAGAACCCCTGAGGGAGGTGGGTTCAGGGTCAGGATATGAGCTCATTGAGTGCCTAAGTGGCAGCTCCACTTACATCTCTTTTGTATTTTGGGTTGCTGTGTTTAGTTTTTTAAATAAAGGACTCTATGGAATGAAAAAAAATCTGTTTGCAAACCACTGTTCAGATCCAGCAACTACTTCCCCATTTTACAGATGAAAAATGGACAGCAAAGCTCATTTTTTCCCCATAAATGACAATAATATTCAGGCATTGTTCTAAGTCTTGTTACTCGTTTTATCTTCACAAGCCTGTGAGGGAGACACTGTTGTCATCTCCATTTTACAGATGAGGACACTGAGGCTCAGATGGTGAAGTAGCTTGCCCAAGGATTAGAATCCAAGGAGCCTAGCTCCCAAGTCCACACCCTCAGCCGTCTGCAACCTGACAGACATACTATCTCTTTGTATCCTGAAGAGGGATGCTACTTGCTGAGGCCCAGGGTAAGGCAGTGTTAGAACTGGGGCCGAGATGTGGATCTCCAGCCTCCCAGCCCTATTCCTGTTCCTTCTGCTGTCCAAGACATCGCCTGGGCTGAAGAGGGAACCCTGGCTCTCTCATTTTCTAGCTGTCTGATCTTGGACAAGTGAATGGACTTCTGTGAGCCTGTTTTCTCACCTTAGAAGAGAGATAACAGTACATCATGAGGTCATCATGAAGGTTAGACAGGATCAACCACATGAGTTGGCTGGCATGGGGTTCATGGATCCAAGGAGTCCCCAGAGCTTCCTGCCCCACCCACTTCCTCCTCCCTCTGCCCAGCCCTCACCCACCCACTCACCTGTGTAACACAAATACTAATTACAACTGACTCCATGAGCTGCTTCCTGGTTGAGCACAATTACCGGGCAGCTCAGTCATCACCATTATACCATATCATTCAATGAGATGGGTTAACTTTGTCTTAAGTTGTATGTGATTAGATCAGCACATTGTCAGAGAGCGCTTGGTCTCTTCAGATTGGGACTTCCCCAGGCTTGTCATCACACAGCCCAGGACATCACACAGGAGCACAGGAGCATGAGGAGGTGCAGGGGCATCTGTGGGTAGCCCTGGAGTCAGGACCAGCTGCTTTCTGGTCTGCTTTGCAGTTTGTGCTTGGAGAAGATCAGAGTGGACAACTCAGCCCCTTAAACCCAGCTGGGAGGTGACACCTGAAGTCGTAAGGATGGAGCAGGTGAGGCAGGGTGGGTTAGAAGGAGGTGGTGATTGCCATCTTATCCGATGTCATGGGAAAATCTGGGTTCAAATCCAGGCTTTGCTGTTTACCAGATTTGTGACTTAGGGTGAGTTACTGATGCTCGCTGCACTCCAGTTGTTTCACACTTGCAAGGAACTGACATGTGCCACCGAGCCCCAGGTCTAGTGCCTGGCACACCACGGGTCTTCTCTGGTCGTTCCTTCCCTCCCATGTGCTGCTTCTCTGCTAGGCACTGGGCTGAGGCCTTTCCGTGGCTCACTGTTTTAAGACGTGTAAGGATCCTTTGGGGTCGGCACCATGATCATCTCCATTCACATCCGTGGAAAGATGTGAAAGCCAAAGCATAAAATTGAAGTGAAATGACTTGGTCAGGGCCACACAGCCGCACTTGGCTGCTGGCCACTGTGTTGGGATGAGATGCCAGAAGCATGCTGCTGCGGAGCATCGAGGAAGGGTCACTGCGAAGCCCGAGAGAGCTGCCTGGAGGAAAGTGCGTTGAGCTGAGGAGCCAGCCGGAGAAAGAAGGCAGACTCGAACTCCTGAGGGAGTCGGGAGGGAGGGTTTAGCAAGCCAGGCCGAGGTTCATGGGCTTCATCCTGCCAGCTCCAGGGAGTCTGTGTGTGAGGCAGTTCCACTTGAGAAAGTCCTGCCCAGGCCAAGCATGGTGACTTATGACTGTAATCCCATCACTTTAGGAGGCTGAGGCCGGAGGATCGCTTGAGCCCAGGAGTTGGAACAGCCCGGGCAATACAATGAGACCTTGTCTCTACAAAAAAATGTTTAAAATTAGCTAGGCATGGTGCTACCCACCTGTGGTCCCAGCTACTCAGGAAGCTGAGGCAAGAGCATCACTTGATCCCATGAGTTTAGAGGCTGCAGTGAGCCATGATCACACCACTGCACTCCAGCCTGGGTGACAGAGTGAGACCTAGTCTCTTAAAAAAAAAAAAAAAAACAACAACAAGAGCCATGGCTCACGTCTGTAATCCCAGCACTTTGGGAGGCCGAGGTGGGTGGATCATCTGAAGTCAGGAGTTCGAGACCAGCCTGGCCAACGTGGTGAAATCCCATCTCTACTAAAAATACAAAAATTAGCCGGGCATGGTGGCGGGTGCCTGTAGTCCCAGCTACTCGGGAAGCTGAGGCAGGAGAATTGAATTGCTTGAACCCAGGAGGCAGAGGTTACAGTGAGCCAAGATTAAGTGACTGTACTCCAGCCTGGGTGACAGAGTGAGACTCTGTCTCAAAAAAAAAAAAAAAAAAGAAAAAGAAAAAAGAAAGTTCTGCCAGGAGCTAGCCAGGAGCTGAAAGACTAAAGGGAGCTACAGTAGGAGATCAAGGGGGTCAGGGGGTCACCGGGGAAGGCATGCCGAGGGGACAGAGCCCAGTGGGCCTGGACAGAGGACCAGAGATGATTGATGGAGGTTGCCAGGCAGGTGGACAGGGTGGGCAGGTCAGTGGCCTGTATCAGGTAGGAGTGAGAGGCTGCTGACCAGGTTTGGGGCTTGGGCATGGGGTGGCCTCCACAGCAGGCACTGAAGAATGGGCCAGCAACACTAGGTAAGATTCCCGGTGCCCCCCAGGGCCTCTGGCAGTTGAGTCAACACTGGGCCATGTGAGTGAGTGCTTCCCAGCGCTGTGTGTGTGGAGGCAAGTCTCCTGCTGCCAGCACATTCACGGGAGCCCAGCCCTGGGACTCGGGGCCACGTCAGAGTGGTTGGCTCACAGGCTGGCAGGGCTGCTGCCTTCTCCAAGGGGCAGTTAGCAACCTTGACCTCCTACCTCTGCCCTGTGCCCTTGGCCTTCGAGTGTCTCCCTGAGTCTCACCTTGAGGCCTCCCCAGCCCCTTCCCACCTGCTGCCTTCCCCTGCACAGGCCCTCAGTTCCATCTGAGCCCTTGGTGGTACAAAGGGGAGTCTCCCTCTCTAGGCCCCAGCAGTTATATCTGTCCCTATTTCCCACATCCCAGATGGGTGGCCCGTAGCCTCTGAAGGAAGTTAGCCTAGAGAGCCAGGCCCCGGGTAGGAGGCACAAAAAAAGGAGGTGAGGCCCTGAGATAACCAGGAAGATCTGGGTTTGGGCTCCAGCTCTGGCAAGCTGCTTCCTTTCTCTGAGCCTCAGTCTCTGCATCTGTAAAATGGGGATCCCAGGACTTATCCCACATGGTGATTGTAAGACACAAGAGTATAAAAGAGCCTTGAGAACTGGGCAATGTCAAGGTCAATGACTGTTTTGTTTTGTTTTACTTTATTTTATTTTATTTTATTTTATTTTATTTTATTTTATTTTATTTTATTTTATTTCTCTCTCTCTTTTTTTGTAGTTGAGACAGGGTCTTGCTCTGTCACCCAAGCTAGAGTGCAGTGGCGTGATCTCAGCTCACTGTAGCCTCAACCTTCTAGGCTCAAGCAATCCTTCCACCTCAGCCTCCTACGTAGTGGGGCCACAGGTGGATGCCACCACACCTAGCTAATTTTTTTTTTAATTTTTTGTAGAGACAAAGTCTCACTGTGTTACCCAGGTTGGTCGCAAACTGCTGGGCTCAAGCAATCTGCCCGCCTCGACTCCCAAAGTGCTGGGATTACAAGCATGAGCACCCGGCTGAAGGGTACATGATTTCTATTAATAACTTGTATTTGACTTCTTGCTGTTGATATTAACCTCCATCACCTGGGCAATCTGTTATTTTCACTGAGTTTACAGCAGGGCTAGAGTAACAACAAATGTTGGCTGAACAAAGGCCAAGACTGGAAAATCTGGATGAGGGCAGAAGCAAAGGGAGGGGTGGTGAGGAAGACAAGGAGAAGCAAGCAGAAAGAGGTGGCCTGTGCAGGATGTCCCTCTGGTGTGGTTCACGCAGGCCTGGGCTGCTGGATGCCAGGCAGTTCATGTTCTAGCTTACTCGGTATTTACAATGGCCCTTTTACGGATGAAGAAACTGAGACCTGAGGGTGAAAATAACATGTCCAAGGTCACATGAGCCAGGAAACCTGTGAGTGGGCTCAGGTCTGTCTTAACTGCCTGATAAATGTTGTTTCTAACTCTGTTCCACAAAGGATTCATGATAGGTTATAAATAAAATACATTCAGTAAAACGACATGCAATACCAAATGGAAAATCAGAATCACGGAAAACAGAGTGGAAAATGTGGACAAGGAAAAAGCTGAACCTAAAGGCCAAGAAAGTGCCCATAGGCGAGTTTCTGATTTGGCTCTGAGTTTCCTGGCAGCCAAAGAAAAAAGAGACACAAGCTGATTCCTGTTATTAAAAAGTAAAGAAGCAGTTTACACTTTCAGGAACTTCATAGTAAATTTAAAAATAAGTTAATCACATGGAAATTTCTCTGGTGAAAAATACTGGGAAATATAATGGATAATGTAATAATAATAAATGTCAAGTGGCATATCTTTAGAAATGATAGCCATATTTTTCTATCTTATCCCTTGCCCAAAGTTGTCTTACTTGGGTTTGTTTTTGTTTTTGTTTTTGTTTTTGTTTTTGTTTTTTTGAGACAGGGTTTTGCTGTGTTTCCGAGGCTGGTCTTGAACTCCTGGCCTCAAACAATCCTCCGGCCTGGGTCTCCCAAAGTGCTGGGATTGCAGGCATGAGTCACCATGCCCAGCCAAGCACTTTATCTATATTAACTCATTTAAGTGTCACCACAGTCCTATGAGGGAGGTACTATTGTTATCATCATCCTCCTCATTTGATAGATGAGTACTGAGGCACAGAGAGGCTGAGTCACTTGCTCAGGGTCACACAGTTGGGAAGTTCAGACTGGGGATCTGAAATGAGGTTTAGATCCAGAGCTTTTACCCGCTACATTATAGCATCTGTGAAATATAAGTGTTTAGCTATCAGATAATATGAGTGTGTTTTAGATGACATGTAAAGATTTAACAGATCCCAGCCAATTACCAGCACCAAAAGTAGTAACTGATGGGGACTTCGGCCACAAAGGGCAGCGTCTCTAAGGAGCTGAGGCTTAGAGACAATGTGAAAGTAGCTGTGGAGGGTGTGGCTCAGTCCCAGGCCTCAGAATTTCACATGTGGGGCTTCCCTTTTCCACCTCATCACCCAAGATGCCTTAACGATCCCCCGCCTTTGGCCAACCAAACGCAAGAGCCATATGAGTGACTAATGTCGTCTGGGCAAAGGGGGTCATGCCCAGGTGCTACCAGGCCAGGAGGCTTTTGTCGCCAGAAACCTGTGCATGTTTATATTTCTCGTTTCTGCTCACCGCAGGCCTTTGATTTCCAAGGGTGGAGTTTCCAGAGCTCGGCACTGTTGCACCTTCATCTGGCTGTCATCACTTCCTCTGTGCAGCTGGGGCACCGGGGACTGAGGACGGGGCAGTCCACAGGGAGCCGTGGTTCCACCCCTCCACTCTTGGTTTCTGCCAGGCCCTCCTCCTCTTGAACACCAGACCCAGATTCAACCCAGGTTTCTCCTCCACGGCTGCACAGTGCCAGGAAGGGAACTGAGAAGACCAAAGTGGAGGTTCTTTACCTTCCCCAACACGCTCGGGGCCAGGTGTGGCACCCACAACCGCAAATGAGACAATTAGGGAGAATAAGTGCTGGCTGCCCTGTCAGCCCAGAACCTCAGTCTGCCCAGGGCACCCAGACTCTGTGAGGTTCCCACCTGAAGAAGCAGTTCCATCTTCCACAAGGAGCATAGGACCAAGAGTCCAGGACCCAGGTTCGAGGCCCAGCTCTACCACTTTCTCACCGCGGGGCTCGGGTTCTCTGGAGGCAGCGTAATGGAGTCAGTGGGTTTGGCAGGGGGAAGATTCGCATTATAGCTCCCTCAGTCTCCAGGCAGGTGACTCAGGACTGGGGGGAGGTCCTTTCTCCTCTCTGACCCATGGTCATCTCATTTGTAAAGCGGAGGTGATGATTCCCATCTCAGGGAGGAGGCACTGTGGGGTTAGGAGAGAATTTGTCAAGTGGCCTGGTTGGTTTTTGGTCTGTCCAGGCCCCTCCCCCTCTGTAAGCTGGAAGCGATACTTGTGAGGCTGAGGCTCTAGGTGGGTGTGGGGAGCCATTGGGGTAGTGAATGGAAGGCCCTGGGCGAAGGGCCCCAGGCAGCTGTTGAAATGTCACTCACCCACTGTGGACTTCCCACCAAGCAGAGCCCGCCAAGCCTTTCCCGTCTGAGGTGGGTTCAGTTTCACTACCGGGCTGAGGCAGGCATCTCAGGAAGGGGCCCTCGGCTTTTGTGTACTGAAAAATAACCAGGCTCCATCTCTGCTGATTTCTGCTTGGGGGTTCCGTGAGCTTCCTGCATCATCTGTCCACAGACAGGCTGCCGCAGGGTGGACATCAGAGTCCCTGGGGTGGCTTCCGGCCTCCCTCCCTTGCCTCCTGCCTTTGCTCAAACATCTGTAGAGCCTCCAGCCCCAGACTAAGCCCTTAAGGAGACAGGGTCCCATGAGACCCAGCCTCTGCCATCAGGGTTCTCCTGTCTAAAATGCTGTGTGCCTCAGTAAAAGGCAGCATGGGGTAGGGTGGCTGTGTGGGGACAGAGAGCCAGGGACCAAATGCTGTCTGGGGTCCCTGGAGGGTGGTCAGGAGAGCTTGCCAGAAGGGGGAAATCTCTGAAATGAGACAGAAGGAGGAGGAGCCATTGCTTAACCACACCTGGGCGAGTTACTTCCCTGAGCCTCAGTTTCATTCTCTGTAAAAGGAACCAGTGATACCTGCTTCTGAGGGAAGGGTGAGAAGCTTAGAAGAGATGGTGGGTATAAAAGAACTGACAAATCCCTTACACCACCCAGGTGCCCCGGGGAGATGTTCTGTGAACTGAACTTTCTCAAAAGTCTTTTCCTCTGGCAGTCGACACCTGGTAACGTAGTGTAACCAAGTGTCCTATTCTAGAAAAAGCCCAGCTGCAACCCAGCAGTAAGTGAAGCAGCCTCAGAGTCCCCTCTCTCTCTGGGATGGGTAGTGGAAACTCCTCCACCCAGTGGGAGTGAGGCAGAAGTCTCCAGAATTCAGAGCCTTCCCATGCACCCTGCCTCCCCAGGGCCTGTGACCTTTAGATGTGTTCCCTGTTTCTGTAGGCATTATGAAGTTAGATGCAGGAGAGTTCTTGAGAACTTGAAGGCACTTCCCCTCTACTTGTCCCCCCTTTGATTTTAACAACCGTTTGTTGAGCACCTACTCTGTGCCGGGTGACGTGCCGGGTGACGGAGAGTCTCTGTTGGACAGGCCAGACAAGGTCCCAGCCCCAGTAAAGCTGTGGATTCTGGGGAGGGACAGAGAGAGTGATGATAAAGACATGGAAACAAAACAGTCTGCAACAAGTACTGTAAAGGAAAACAAACAGGATGCTGTAACAGAGAATCTGGGGGACTGCTTAGGGTTCCTGGGACATTTGAGGAGCTGGTAGGCTGAGATCTGAAGTTGAAGCTGACCATGGGAGGAGTAGAGAGGAGGAAAAAAATGTTCCAGATAGAGACAACAGCAGCTACAAAGGTCTTGGGGGAAGAAGAAACTTGTAGAAACTGAGGAGTTGCGTGAGGAGGTTGGGGGGTGGGGGTGGGGCGCTGGCAGCACAAGATGAGGGCCCAGAGTGGGCAGGGGCCATGGGGCCTGGTGAAGGGTTTGGATTTCATTCCAGGACAGTGGAGGGTTTTTAAGCAAGGGAGTGGTAATATCAGAATTTTATTTTATTTTATTTTATTTACTCAGACAAGATCTTGTTGTGTCGTCCAGGCTGGAGTGCAGTGGTGCAATCACAGCTCACTGTAGCCGCCACCTCCTGGCTTCAAGCGATTCTCCCACCTAAGCCTCCCAAGTAGCTGGGACTACAGGCGCATACCACCACGTCCTGCTAATTAAAAATATATAATATATAAATATATATATATATATTTTTTCTTTTTGTAGAGATGGGGTCCGTGTTGCCCAGGCTGGCCTAGAATTAGACTCAAGTGATCCTCCTGCCTCAGCCTCCCAAAGTGCTGGGATTACAGGTGTGAACCACTGAACCCAGCCAGATTTCTGTGGTTTGTTTGTTTGAGATGGAGTCTCACTCTGTCACCCAGGCTAGAGTACAGTGGTACAATCTCAGCTCACTGCAACCTCGACCTCCTGGGTTCAAGCGATTCTTCTGCCTCAGCCTCCTGAGTAGCTGGGATTACAGACGCATGCCACCAGGCCCAGCTGATTTTTTGTATTTTTAGTAGAGATGGGGTTTCATCATGTTGGCCAGGCTGGTCTTGAACTCCTGACCTCAAGTGATCCACCCAACTTGGCCTCCCAAAGTGTTGGGATTACAGGCGTGAGCGAGCCATGGCGCCTGGCCTCAGCCAGATTTCATTTTAAAGGCTCATCCTGGCTGCTGAGGGGGCTGTCAGAGGGCAGGAGTGGAAGCCAGGAGACCATCTGGAGCCACTGCCCTCACTGTCCCTGTGACGTCAGGCCCCTCACCCCTCTAAACCTGTTTATTCACACATACGTGTGACTGTGAGAATCAAATTTGGAATGAGCAGAAATGCACTTTGCAAAGCTGAAAAGTACGCATAAATGCAGGGATTCCCACCTTGCTAGAAGCGGAGAGTCCTTTGGAAATCTGTTGGGTTAGACCTCTCTGGGGTTCTTGGTTGGGACAGTGCTGGGGCTGAGTCCCTAACTGAACACCTCATATCCGAGAGAGCCCCCTTTCCCTGCCTAGGGTTATAGGAGAGGGCTCAGGGGCTGGGGAGGGGGGCACCTGACTGAGGCTCCGAGTCTTGAGGGGGAAGATGGGAAAGAAGGGTCCCCTTCCTGGCTTCTGACTCCCCCTGGAGCAATGGTTCTCTTGTGTTGCAGGGAGGGCGACACCTTTGAGCACGGGGGTGACCACCAGACCACCCTGCAGCCATCCAAATGCACACACACAGCTCCTTTCATCCCGTGTCGGGGAGTTCTCTGAAATTTTCTGAAACTCATTCACGACCTCTGGCTTAAAGGCCTCTGAGCTAGAAAGGGGAACTGAAAGGGGACACCAATCTTTTTACCCCACCTTTTTTGTCTGGTCTTTCTAGCATTAACCCCCTAGACACACCTAAGGGCTGATGCCGGGGGGAACCTGTCTTGATTGCTCTGGGCCAAATCGAGGGCACCTTCCTGATACTTTTGTTATCTGCCACTGGGGACCCGGTTGTTGAAGGGGGACTTAAGATTTTCTCGAAGGAGGGGTCACTGTGAGGGCCTTTCCTGCCTGCTAGGGGCTTCAGTTTGGGGGCCCCCTCTCCCGACCTCCGGGAAAGGGAGGGGTCCCCATCTCCCCCGGGCCTCTCGGGTCTTGGGGTCTCCCCGGGAGGCCGGAGGTTGGGAACCGGGCGCCGGCGAACCGATCAGGCCCCGCCCGCGAAGGTGGTGCAACGACTGGCCCGGCCCGTCCCATCCCGGCCACCCGGGCAGCGGGACCAGGCGTCTGGGGCGCAGCATGCGGGGCGTGTGGCCGCCCCCGGTGTCCGCCCTGCTGTCGGCGCTGGGGGTGAGGCGGGCGCGGCACGGAGGGCGGGGGCGGGAGGCGGGCGGGACCCCTCCCCGCGCGGGCCGCTCCGTGGGCCGGTCTCGGTCTCGGGTGTCCAGGCCGGGGCGGGGCGCGGCGGCGGCGGCGCCAGGGTCGGGGCCGCTTCCCCATTCGGGTGCGAGAGCCATGGAGGCGCTGAGGGAGTCCGTGCTGCATTTGGCCTTGCAGATGTCGACGTACAAGCGGGCCACGCTGGACGAGGAGGACCTGGTGGACTCGCTCTCCGAGGGCGACGCATACCCCAACGGCCTGCAGGTAGGCGCCCTCGCTCCCTCCCGAGGTCCAGGCGCCCCGGGCCCGGGCATGCGCGCTGCCGCTGCCGCGCCCCCCGCCCCTACCTACCCCGCCTCTTCCCCTCCCTTCCCCTCCCTCGTCCCGGCATCCGGGAGGGGCCGCGCTTCCCCGCAGCAGGAGCTCCGCGCGGAGAAGCTCCGGAGCCCACCAGTTTCCCCTCACCTGCCCCCGCCACCCCTAGAGCCTCCCGGCCACCTGCTTCTGGGGCCACAGCCCAGGTGGCAGAGTTGAAAGCACCCCCGAGACCCGAACTGGTCCAGTTCCCTTTCCACAGAAGGCACAGTTTGTGAATGTCCCGGGACTTGCCCAGGCCCATTACCGGCAGAGTCTACGGCTGTTTCTGTTTTAGCGTGGAAAGCCCTGCATCCCTGGAACCCACTCCCCCAGTCCGGGGCAAACTGGGAAAGTTGGTCACCTTATCCGGGAGGCAGTACCACCCTCTTCCTCTTGCCCTCCCAATACCTGAGTTTCCTGGGGCCAGAAACCTGTTCTCTGCCCCCTCTCCCTGCCCCTTTTCCAGCCTACTCAGGAAGTCCAATTCCTCCCCTCCCCAGGGTCTCCGCCTGTGGGCATCCCATCTGCCCACTCCTGGGGAGGGCCCCACCCCCGTCCCTGCCTTGTGACAGGACATTGAGCAAGGCTGCTTTCTGCCCTCCTGTCCCTGGGGGGCTGCACTAGGACAGTTGTGGCCAAGACCTCAGTGCTGGAGGGGTTTGGAGCCAGCCAGGTGCGTGGGAAGGTTCTGGAAACGCTGCGGACACCCTAGGAGACCCAGTGATCTGGCTTTTGAGAAGCCAGTGTAGAAAGAGGAGCTGGGGCACCCCAGTTCTCGGAGGACTTCTGCCAGGTAGACCAAGGGAAGTATTCGGGAGAATCTTGGGGCCACTTGGTGAACTGGCACACAACTCTTCCCAAAGGCGAGCTTAGGATGAATGGACGCTTAGTTGCCAGGCCCACTCCACTCAGATACGCCTCTTAGAAGCGGGAATAATCCTCCCAGCGCAGGGAGACACCATTGATGGAGTTCCTCCTCCAGGGTCACATAGGCCCAGGGGACCCAAACTCACAGTCCCAAGGGCTCTCCCCACTGGGAGGTGTGGTACCCCTGTTTAACCTTCAGGAACACCCCTGAGAGCTGTAGGGATTACTGTCCCCACTTACAGATGTGGAAACTGAGGCTCTGAGAGGGGCAACCACTGGCCTTCGGTCACAGAGCTAAAAATCCGAGAGCGACACGTCAAACCCTGTCTGTCTCAAACCTCTTCCCAGTGGACTCTTCTTAAGAGGCTGAAGCCAGCAGGAAATTAGATTTCTGGGGCAGGTGCTTTTCCCTTCTCAAATCAAAACAGAATCTAATCAGCAATGTTTTTCAGTCTCATCTTCCACAGAAGGGTCTAAATATATCAACACAAAAGCATTTCAGAATTCACAGCAAAGTAATAATGCTGTGTTGCTGTTATCCTCACAGCAGCCTGTTTGGGGTATAGCCTTTTTCAGATGAAATAGCACATTTCTCTGGGGAGGGCCCCCGGCCAAGCAGGAGGAGCCCCGTCTCTGAAGCCAGAGACCCGGGTTTGAGTTCTTACTCCACTCACGACCTTGGGCTAGTGGCTTAATCTCTTTCAGTGGTGATGGCCTCACTGTGAAATGGATGTTAGAGAAAGTGGATGTCATACATATTATATGCGGCCTGCTAGGATTATTGTTTTATGACCCATGAAGTAAGGGCTGGCGTGGCCACGTTATTGATGATAAAGGTGAGGGACAAAGAGAGGTTAGAGACATTCCTGGGGTCACGTCGCTGTCGTCTATGGTTGGAGTTAGTGTTCTGTACCCAAATGGATACATTTTCCACTTTACTTGCAGGAAAAGGCAAAGAGGTTATGCAAGGATTTGGGGCATTTTTGTGGGTACCCAGCTTGGCTTGTGTGGTGCTGCCACAACTTCCCCAAAGTAAACATGAAGTAGCCAGTGCTTGCTTTTTTTTTTTTTTTTCCTGAGTCAAGGACCCATTCATCTCCGTTTATGAGGCAGAGTATTCTATTAATTGAATGTTTTCAATCATTTTTTTTTTTCCCAATGTAAAAGCTTTATATGCTCACTTGGGGGAGAAAAAAAGATAGTCAAGTATAAAAAGGAATAAAAACGGAGCAGTAATCCTGCCACTTGGAGATAACGGTTTCTAGTTTTTCACACTTGTATGTATATATTTTTAAACATAGTTGAGCTCACTCTAAATACACAATGTTATATCCCACATTTTTCATTCAGCATCTTCTACATTGTCAGAAACTTCTGAAACATGCTGCCGTTAAAAATCATAACACCTCATGGTACCAACATATAAAAATATATTTATTCAATCCACTGTAATTGGACACTTAGGCTCAATTGCTGTCACTCTATGGGTGACCCATTTTTAGCTTTTCAGATTATTTCCTTTGGGCCGGTTGCTAGCAACACAACTTCTCTCTCAACTTTATTTATTTTTATTTATTTATTTATTTTGAGACAGAGTCTCTCTCTGTTGTAGAGGCTGGAGTGCAGTGGCGCGATCTCAGCTCACTGCAACCTCCGCCTCCCAGGTTCAAGCAATTCTCCTGCCTCAGCCTCCAGAGTAGCTGGGATTACAGGCGCACGTCACCACGCTCGGCTAATATTTGTATTTTCAGTACAGACAAGGTTTTGCCATGTTGGCCAGGCTGGTCTCGAACTCCTGCCCTCAGGTGATCTGCCTGCCTCGGCCTCCCAAAGTGCTGGGACTGCAGGCATGAGCCACCACATCCAGCCTGCGCTCTCAATTTTAGACTTTTTAAAAGAGACCCTTCATCCCAAATCCTTTCTCTTGATGGATGGACAGCTAAAAAATAAGCCATTTGATTTTTCAAGATTTTGAAGTCCATTCGTTTTAGGAAGTCCCAAGTGATCAACACCAATAACTAATAAATGAAAACTTCCATTTTTCAGCCAAACTTGACACATTTGTTACTTTATTACTTGCCACATTTATTTATTTTTTATTATTGGACCTGCTGGCCAATGTTGAATTTAACCAGAGCAAAATTCTACCTGTACCTCACCTGAAAGGGTTTTTCTTTTTCTTTTTTTTTTTTGAGACAAGGTCTCACTCTGTTGGCCAGGCTAGAGTGCAGTGGCACAATCTGGGCTTACTAGCAGCCTTGACCTGTGATTCTCTCACCTCAGCCTCCAAATAGCTGGAACTACAGGCACGTGCCACCATGCCTGGCTAATTTTTTGTATTTTTAGTAGAGATGGGGTTTTGCCATGTTGCCCAGGCTGGTCTCGAACTCCTGGCCTCAAGTGATCCTCCTGCCTCAGCCTCCCAAAGGGCTGGGATTACAGCCACCGTGCCTAACCTTTTCTTTTTCTTTATCCCATATTTTAGGCACAGATTACTTGCAGTCTACTAAAGTGAGTCACTCTGAACCAAGCACAGAATTCAAAGGAAGCTGGCTCTAACTTGGAGCCCCAGCTCTGTCTCTCCTGGGCTGTGAGACCTGAAAGCAACTCACTTCCACAGCTTTCTTTGTAAAATGGGGTTAATATTATTAGCCCACCTCTCAGAGCTGTTGCAAAGGCTCAATGGGACAGTATGAGGGAAAGCATTTTGGATAATGCTTAGAAAATGGATTTGGTTATTAGGTTATTACGAGGATTATTACAGAAACTCTCTATGAGTGACATGATATAATAATATACATCTAAATATGCTAGCTTTTGCTCTGAAGCCTCTGCTCTGCCAAAGCCAGCTGCCTGATCTTCCCACACCTGAACATACACCATTTTCAGCGGCAGGAAGGGATATAGCTGAAGTTACACCTGCAGCCTGAACTGAGGAGCAGATGGCCATGTCTACCAAAACCTTTGAAATTCATTCAGTTACTTCTAAAAATCTTTTTTTGTTGTTGTTAAGAAAAAAAGAAAGGTGAGATATGAAATTCTTAGTTATAGTTTTCTCATTTTTTTTTCCACCTTGCACAGGGCTCTCTTCTCTTCTCTTTTTTTTTTTTTTTTTTTTGAGACAGAGCCTTGCTTGTTGTCCAGGCTGGAGTGCGGTGGCACAATCTCAGCTCACTGCAACCTCCACCTCCTGGGTTCAAGCAATTCTCCCACCTCAGCCTCCCCAGTAGCTGGGATTACAGGCGTATGCCACCATGCGTGACTAATTTTTGTATTTTTAGTAGAGATGGAGTTTTACCATGTTGGCCAGCCTGGCCTCAAACTCCCGACCTCAGGTGATCCACCTGCCTCAGCCTTCCAAAGTGCTGGGATTGCAGACATGAGCCACTGTGCCCAGCCTTTTTTTTTTTTTTTTTTTTTGAGGCAGGGTCTCGCTCTGTTGCCCAGGCTGGAGTGCAGTGGCATGATCATGGCTCACTGCAGCCTTGAATTCCTGGGCTCAAGCGATCCTCTCACCTTGGCCTCCCAAAGTGCTGGGATTACAGATATGAGCTGTCATGCCTGGCCAAAGCTGTCTTTCCAGGGTGATTTCAGGGACAAGCCCGCTCAATACTTTAAAAAGACATGTCTGTTTACCTGGAGTTGTTATCAACTCTGTTTGCCTATTATATAGCCTTGAGGTTCGAGAGTCTGAGAAGTCACACCTGGGACCTCAATCAGCCTCCTCATTTTAGAGATGGGAGACTGAGGCCCAGAGACTGCCCAGCAACACACAGTGGGATATTTGACTTCTCAGGGTTACCATCTTTCTCCCATGCTGTGGGGAGCTGGGTGTTCCTTCTGGGAAGCGATGAAAGTTGGAAAGTACTTGTAAATATTAGCCTTTGATTCTTGCTAAGATGTGAGGAGTGCCCTCCCCTACAACGGATCATATTTTAAGCTGTTACCAGTCATTTAAAGTCAGGCATCTGGGTGGGGTAGCAGACAAGGCTCAGGCAGAGACAAGAGGACACAAGGACTTGAGAATTTTGCTCTGGACTGACCCCATTGCCTCAGCCAGAAGGCCACCTCATGGAAACTTTACTGGAAGAAACTTCCCCAAACTGACTTTGGGGAACTTTCGGAGGCAGGGTTCCTCGCAGGCTGGGCTGTCACAGTCGACTTGCTCTCAAAGGCTTACTCCAGGGAGCCTGGTGCCCCTGCCAGCGCTCCCAGGTGGCTGGGCTTCTGGGCTGCAGAGGGGTGGGATTCCTGCCAGACCCTTGGCCAGACCACTCCCATTGCTGCTTCGTGCAGCCCAGGTTGCTGGGTTCTGCCTTCCCTTCCGACCTGACTCTGAAAACCTGGCTTCACCTGGCTCCCCACCCTTTCTGCTCCTGGCTTGTCTCCTAGGCCCCAGGCAGCAGGCCCCGTCCTCACCTGCAGAACTTGTTCTTGCTGTAAGCCTAGGTGAGCCAAGCACTCACTTCTGTAACCAAATATGTGTCCCGGATTAGGGCTTTGTTCCCTTGGCTGTGGAAACCCTGGGAACTCCTGGCTGGACAGCGCTGTTCTTTTTCCCTTACTCTAGCTCTCTCGCTCTTTCTGTTTCTCTGGCTCTCTCATTTCTTTGTCTCATTCTCCACCTCTCTCTTTTGAGGGAACCCCCTCCCTCTCATTCTCTTTCTGCCTCCCACGACAATAAGTAGGAAATTAAGCCCACCAGCGAGCTGAGCATCTGCAGTGATTGTGCGTCTTCCAGGCATCAGCGCTGCCTCTTAGCGGATGGCCATTTCACAGTCCTCTCTCCTGAGATGGACTGGGCTGCCTGCCACCAATCCTCCTACCCTCCAAGCTGCTTAGGCCAGTCTCCCATGCTTGACAGGACCTCACTTCCAAAAGAAAAGTAAGAAACCAGTCACATCTCCCCATGCTGTGACCTCATCTCACGGATCCCCTCCACAGTCCCATGAAGGAGGCTGGGCAGGTGGGACAGGGATGCAAAGAAGAGACTCAGCCGAGGCCAGCGGCCATTGGAAGCAGATCGGTGCCCTGACTCACGGCCCAGCCCTTTCCATTGCACCCAGGAATTGGCCACCCTGCCCTGGAGAGGCCTCCTGATCCTGGCCTAGTACCTCTAGGTGACTTCTCCTGCCCCAGGGAGAGGCATCTGGATTCGTTCTGCCTTTAGAGACAAGGCTTATCCAGAAACCATGAGGCCCGTAGCAGATAGTACAAGTCAAGCAAAGAACAAGACAAAGGTTAAAAACCCCATTTTCAAACTCCATTTGCCATTCTTGCCTGGAACTATGAATTTTTAATTCAATTCTGGCTTAATTTTAATTTAATTTTGCAGTGAACACCATCTGTTTAGATTCAGCACTTTGCATCAAATAGTGAGGGTCAGCTCCACTTCCTGTGGTAGGTCTGCGGCTGCCAGTCCTGGAGACGTCGGTTGCCTCGCTGTTCTCTCTCCTCTCTCTTTGCCTTCATGCCCTGACTTCCCGTGTTTCGTCTGGAGCTAACGCTAATACCTACTCTTAGGAATGTTGTGAAGATAGGCCGGGTGCAGTGGTTCATGCCTGTAATCCCAGCACTTTGGGAAGCTGAGGCGGGCAGATCACCTGAGGTCGGGAGTTTGAGACCAGCCTGGCCAACATGGTGAAACCCTGTCTCTACTAAAAATACAAAAATTAGCCGGGTGTGGTGGCGGACACCTGTAATCCCAGCTACTTGGGACACTGAGGCAGGAGAATTGCTTGAACTTGGGAGACAGAGGTTGCAGTGAACAGAGACCTCTCCACTGCACTCCAGCCTGGGCGACACAGTGAGACTCCATCTCAAAAAAAAAAAAAAAAAATTTAAAAAAAGTTAAAAAAAAGGAATGTTATGGGCCGGGCGCTGTGGCTCATGCCTGTAATTCCAGCATTTTGGGAGGCCAAGGCGGGTGGATCACGAGGTCAGGAGATTGATTGAGACCATCCTGGCTAACACGGTGAAACCCCATCTCTACTAAAAATACAAAAAATTAGCCAGGTGTGGTGGCATGTGCCTGTAGTCCCAGCTACTCGGGAGGCTGAGGCAGGAGAATCTCTTGAACCCGGGAGGCCAAGGTTGCAATGAGCCGAGATGGTGGCACTGCACTCCAGCCTGGGTGAGAGAGCAAGACTCCGTCTCAAAAAAAAAAAAAAAAGAATGTTATGAAGATAGAATTGCACTATCAAAATAGAATTAATATGATCCCAGGCACTTAGCACTCAAGTGTTTATTTGCTGCCATTGTTCTTTTTTCCCTTTCCTCTCCCTCTGTTTCTTTCATCTTCCCCTTCTGTTCCTTTTTCTCTCCCTTCTCTCCGCAGATGGCTTTGCTCCTTGCTCTTAGCTGTCTCCTTGTCGCCCACACCACGACATTTCCCTGTACATTTAAGGTGAGGTTCTCCTGCATCCCAAGCCTAGTGGCTGTGTCCTTTGGCTCCCTGGAGCCAGCACCAGGCACAGGGGTACCTCTTTTCTTTTCTTTTCTTTCTTTTTTTTTTTTTTTTTGTTTTCAAGACAGCGTCTCACTCTGTCACCCAGGCTGGAGTGCAGTGGCGTGATCTCTGCTCATTGCAACCTCCAGCTCCCAGTTTCAAGTGATTCTCTCACCTCAGCCTCCCCAGTAGCTGGGATTACAGGCATGAGTCACCATGCCTGGCTAATTTTTATATTTTTAGTAGAGACAGGGTTTCACCATGTTGGCCAGGCTGGTCTCAAACTCCCAACCTCAGGTGATCCGCCCACCTCACCCTCCCAAGGTGCTGGGATTACAGTCATGAGCCACTGCGCCTGGCCTCTTTTTTTCTTTTTTGAGATAGGGTCTTGCTCTGTTGCCCAGGCTGGAGTGCAGGGGCACAATCATGGCTTACTGCAGCCTCGACCTTCCGGGCTCAAGCAATCCTCCCACCTCAGCCTCCCAAGTAGCTGGGACTACAGGTGCATGCCACCATGCCTAGCTAATTTAATTTAATTTTTTTTAAGAGATGGGGTCTGACTGTGTTGCCCATTCTGGTCTTGAACTCCTGGGCTCAAGCCATCCTCCTGCCTCAGCCTCCCAAAGTGTTGAGATTATAGGCA
Organism: Gorilla gorilla gorilla; assembly: GCF_029281585.2. Classification (NCBI taxonomy): domain Eukaryota; kingdom Metazoa; phylum Chordata; class Mammalia; order Primates; family Hominidae; genus Gorilla; species Gorilla gorilla. Next base: position 218,619,198 of record NC_073224.2, read on the forward strand.
TGAGCCACCATGCCTGGCTGATGGGTACCTCTTAAACCAAGGTCTCATCCAGGTGCAGTCGCTCATGCCTGTAATCCCAGCACTTTGGGAGGCTGAGGCGGGTGGATCACGATGTTAGGAGTTCGAGATCAGCCTGACCAACATGGTGAAACCCTGTCTCTACTAAAAATACAAAAGTTAGCCGGGCGTGGTAGCACGTGCCTGTAATCTCAGCTACTCAGGAGACTGAGGCAGGAGAATCGCTTGAACCCGGGAGGCAGAGGTTGCAGTGAGCCGAGATCGTGCCATTGCACTCCAGCCTGGGTAACAGAGGGAGACTCCGTCTCAAGAAAACAAAACAAAACAAAACAAAACACTGTCTCATGGCCTCCTTGTGCCCTGTGAGCTGAGCCATGATAATGGGGACATGAGAAGCCTAAAGGAGGAAGGGTGAAACAAATTAGGGGCAGCAGGACACATACATCAGTGTCCCTAGGCAAGGCAGTGCCTGCTTCAAGTCCTTGGGACCCCTCTGAGTACCAGAGACCAAGGTAAAGTGTGTGAGATAACTGATTACTCTGAAAAAGCACTTTATAAACATTTGAGTACAGTGTACATGTTAGCATCATACCAGGCTGTCTCTGTCTGCACCAGGCCCTCACAGCCTGAAGTTTTAGTTCATGAAGTTTTAATTCATGGTCTGAAACTTTCATTGCTCACTTTTTCAGAAGAGATTCTTGAGGGATTTGAGCGGGCGGCATCCCTCCCACTGCCTGACCCAGCTGCTTCAGTGTCTGAGACTCCTGGGCCTCCACGGAAGTGTCTCTAAGCCCCAAGATCCTTTGCTCAGTTTTGTTTTGTTTTGTTTTGTTTTCCGAGACGGAGTCTCGCTCTGTCGCCCAGGCTGGAGTGCAGTGGCGCAATCTCAGCTCACTGCAACCTCCGCCTCCCGGGTTCAAGCGATTGTCCTGCCTCAGCCTCCCGAGTAGCTGGGATTACAGGCGCCCGCCACCACTCCCGGCTAATTTTTGTGTTTTTTAGTAGAGATGGGGCTTCTCTATGTTGGCCAGGCTGGTCTTGAACTCCTGACCTCAGGTGATCCTCCCACTTCAGCCTTTTAAACTGTTGGGACTACAGGCATGAGCCCCCACGCCCGGCCCCTTTTCTCAGTTTTGGAACCCAGTTTTTTTTTTCCCACAGAAAGTGCTTGTGTTCCTCCATCTCTGGAGCAGCAATTCCCAGTCATTTCCTGCCCAGTAAATACCTAACCATGGCCACGTGGCTTCTCAGTACCCTTCCCTCAAGTGACCCACTTCAGATCCCCGAGTGCCAGGGTGGGACTCCCTCAGGGCTCTGACCCGGCACCAGGGGCACCCCTCAGGCTGTTGGTGGGGCCGTTGCAGGTCAGTCTGAGTCTCCTCATCTTCCCTGACAGCTTCCCCTCTTCCTGGCAAGCCTTGCTCCCTCCACCCTGCCCTTCCCAAAGGGTAAATTTAATCATGTCACTCCAGTCCTCAAGAGGAAGTCCAGGCTCTTAACCTGGCTTTCTGTGCCCCTTAGGATCTAGGCCCTCCTCTCCTCTCCACTTCCATTCCCTCTTATCTGGCCAGCTCCTACTTATTCTGACTGACCCAGGCCAGACATCACCCCTTCCAGGAAGCCCTCCCTGATTGAACCCCTGCCCACCCCAGTCTGTTTCTTTATCTGCCTCCCTGCTGGGCTGTGTATTTCCAGCATGGCCCTGAGTTGGTGCTCAGCTGTTAGCACATGACACAGTGTCACTGAACACATGTCACCCCACCTTCAGGAGACCCTTCCTGTCTTGTGGCCATGGGTTTTCCAGGAAGCGTCTCTTGGAACAGAGGAGAACCCCAAGCTGCCTTGGGTGTGAGAGGCCTGGGCTGTCGGCCCCCATTGCTGCTGGCTGGTGTGTCCCTCCTCGGGCAGGGAGGGCCCTGCCACACCCTGCACTTCCTCTCATTGTGCCTCCCTTCCTGTTTAGCTAGACTGTTAGGCTGGAGGGATTTTTCCTCCCTTTCAGGACCTGAATGGAGCTATTTCTCCTTGCATCTCTGCCAACATCTCCCAGGATCCACCTCTGATCCACTGATGGGCTCGGGCATCAACAGCTTTGGGTTCCAATCCCAGCTGTCCCCATTCAGCTGGGTGGTGAGAAGCCAGGGTCTCACCTCTCTGGACCTCAGTTTCCTCACTTGTAAAAAGAAAAATAACAAGGTGGCTCGCGTGTTTTTGCGTGGGATTATGAGGGTTTAATGAGCTAAGGATGTCTGTGCTTCTGGGAAGTGTGAGCCATGGCTGTGTCACCCTTGTCCCTGACCCCGCTGATGTGGGGGCTCTGCAGAGAGCCCAGCTGGGTACTCACTGGATGCCTGCAAGTCCAAACATCCTGTTCTTTTTTGAACTCCTCACTGGAGAAACAGGGAAAAGCTGTAGTTTTTTCCTTCCACTCATATCGAGTGACACAAAAAAACAAGCCTGTCGGGGCCGAGCTGCTTGACTCTCTGATGTTTGGGAGCAGATCCGAGCAGCTGAGCAGGGTGGCTGTTCCTTTCCTGGATTAGGGCTGAATCTGTGGGAACCAGACCACCCCTGAGACAGGAGGCAGCCCTGATGCCTCCCCAGGGCCTGGGCCTGCAGCGGAGCCCCTTCCTCCAAGGGAAGCGGGGCCCGGGGCTCACGTCTTCCCTGCCCCTCCTGCCTCCTTCCCTGCAGGTGAACTTCCACAGCCCCCGGAGTGGCCAGAGGTGCTGGGCTGCACGGACCCAGGTGGAGAAGCGGCTGGTGGTGCTGGTGGTACTTCTGGCGGCAGGACTGGTGGCCTGCTTGGCAGCACTGGGCATCCAGTACCAGACAAGTAGGTGCCTCCGTGTTGCATGGTGGGCTTGACTCACTCCTGCCCCCGGCTCTGTCAGCTTGGGCGAGGGGGGCTTCCCTGCTTAAGCCGGGGCAGGGCTCTGAGGCCAAGGAGGGAGCCAGGCCCAGGGCGGTCTGGGTGCTGAGATAGACCAAGACCCGGGAAGTGGGCAGCGTGGGTGGTATAAAGGTCTCGCACTTGAGTCCACATCCTGTCCCAGCAACTTACTGGCTGTGTGACCTCGGACAAGTCACTTATTCCCTCAGCCTGTGTCTTCTCTAATTTAAATGGGAAAACAGTACCCAACTGGGGGATGGGTCTGCGGACTAGAGATAACATATGTCCCATAGCTGGTGCCTCGTAGGACTTCTTCAACTTTAGCTCTGGGTACTGTTGTTGCTAGGATGTGGGGTAATTACACACATAGGCTGACATTGTCTGCTATCTCTAGTTCCAATAAAATAACAATAATGCCCTCTGTTTACTGAATTCTTTCCTCGGACCAAATACCCAAATACCACACCCCTCGCTTCAGATGCAATGTCATTTCCTCCTGGAGGCAGCCCTGTGAGGTGTGGTTACTTTTGGCCCCTTTTCCATATTAGGAAACTGAGGCACTGAGATAGAGTGACTTGCTAATCCAATGCGGAGGTTGGAATTCACCCACAGGCTACTGGGCTCAAGCCCAGGCTCCACCTCCCTTTGTAATCCAAGTACCCTCCAGAGCGCATTACACCCCCAAGAGAGCTGCCCTTCCAGATCCAGCTGCCCATCGTGTTCCTTGATCGGTGCCTTTGTCCCACTTTGAATGGTGATACAATTGGGCCACTCTGATCCTGCTGGAGGGGTCTGAGACTGGTTCTCTGTTTCCAACTGAGTGGATCTAGCCAGCTGCCTCACACAGAGTTGATGCTCAGTAAACACTTATGAAGTGCGAAGGGGTGGATCCAAGTTAGAAATAAGAATGGGGAATTAGCCAAAGCCAGGACCTCTCAGTCCCCTGTGCCCCAACATCTATTCTTCTGATGGCAGATGGTTCACCTAGTTGAGCAGCCTCTGGGGGCTCTGCTCAGCGTCCCACCCACTGACTCGGTCGCTCACCCCATGAGAGAGATTAGGAGCTTTCACAGGATCTTGGAACATCCACTCCAGGCTGTGTGGAGCCTTCCCTCTGTGAAGTTGCTGGTCTGTGAGGGTGGCCACCCTGCGCTGGGGTGGGGAGGGGACTCGGGGGCCTAGAAAAGAGCAGGGCCTTCATCTGAACATTCTTCCATCCCTCCTGGGTAAGGCACACAGGTATTCATTCATTCCACAAAGATAGGTTGTACTTAAGAAATAATTGCTTGATTAGTTAACTATAATGGTTTGTAGGTGTTTTACCAAATGTGCATGGCTCAGCAGGTGCTTAATGCATATTTGACTAATTAATGACTAGTTTTCAGGCCCTTAACCAGATGTGCTTAGCATAGTGCCTGTGCCATAGGTGTGCAGATAGTAAAATGAATAAATTAATGTTTGAATGAACGAAGGGGTAGGAAGGAAGATCAAGCTGGGAACAGCCTTTCTCTGCTGAGTGTATGTATATTGTGTGATCGTGCCCTGGTGTGTATGTGTGTGTGTGTTTGTGCCTCCTCTGCTAACAGGACACAAGCTCGTCATCCTCTCCTGCCACTGCCATGTCGCCTCAGCCTAAATCAGCTCTAGTTCTGAACCCCCTCCTGGTCAGTGTGGACCCTGGCCAGCACGTCTGCACAGCTCTTGGCTCAGAGCAGCGGGAGCTGGCCAGACTCCGGCAGCCAGTGTTGCCCTGAGACTGCCCCTCGGAGCTCCGAAGATATGTCTTCACCAGAAACCAGGAGGGAGTCCCCACGGGCCAGCTCCTGATGATCAGACCCAAAACATTTCTGTTGTTATTGCTCAGTGGGGCCCCTTGGGAGGAATCCTGCTTCTGTCTCTGTTGTGTCCCTCTCTGGGTCTCAGAAGGGTTTTCTCCAGCCTGGACCTGGGAGAGGAACATTCTTCCCCTGGAGTGGAGCTGGGCAGAGTATCAAGTGACCCCTGAGCCACCTGGGAAAGCAGTGACCACCCCAGATATTAACAGTAACCTCATTACCCAGGAGCAGGTGCTGGTGCTGGCCACATCTGAGCAAACATCAGGCCAGTCAAAGCAAATCTGGCCAGGCGCAGTAGCTTACGCCTGTAATCCCAGCACTTTGGGAGGCCGAGATGGACAGATCACCTGAGGTCAAGATGTTCAAGACCAGCCTGACCAACATGGTGAAACCCCGTCTCTACTAAAAATACAAAAATTAGCCAGGCATGGTGGCGCACAACTGTAGTCCCAGCTACTCAGGTGGCTGTGATGGTGCACACCAGCTACTCGAGAGGTTGAGGCAGGAGAATCACTTGAACCTGGGAGGCAGAGGTTGCAGTGAGCCAAGATGGCACCACTGCACTCCAGCCTGGGTGACAGAGCAAGACTCTGTCTCAAAAAAAAAAAAAAAAACAAATCTGATGATTCTGAAGGCCAGCCTCTGGGAATGTCTGGACACATAGTACGTGTTTACTTACCTTCCTGCTATGCTTCCTTTCCAGAAGCATGCTGGTGCTTTGCAAACAGAGGCAGCAAAACAAACAATACATTCTCCAAGAACATATTTTAAAGAAAGCATTCTACACAGTTTTGAGGCCAGGCTGTCCAGATGAGTGTCTGTAAATTAAATCTAGGATCTGTTTCTGCTTTCTCAATTGATCATGCATGTCCCAACGGAAAGAAATGTTTGCTGCCTCTGCAGGTGGTGAACAAGTGCTGAATAAGGCCTTTCATTCATTCGGTTGTTCATTCAAAAACACGTATTGAGGCCGGGCGCAGTGGCTCATGCCTATAATCCTAGCCCTTTGGGAGGCCAAGGCGGGTGGATCACCTGAGGTCAAGAGTTCAAGACCAGCCTGGCCAACATGGTGAAACCTCGTGTCTACTAAAAATACAAAAATTAGCCAGGCGTGGTGTTGGATGCCTGTAATCCTAGCTACTCAGGAGGCTGAGGCAGGAGAATTGCTTGAACCCAGGAGGCAGAGGTTGCAGCGAGTCGAGATTATGCCACTGCACTTCAGCCTGGGTGACAGAGCAAAAACTCTGTCTCAAAAAAAAAAAAAAAAAAAAACACGTATTAAACAGCTGCTAGTTGCCAAATACAGTGCTAGACAATGGAAATATAAAAATGCATAGGATATTGGCCTGCCCTGAAGTTCACATTCTAGTAGGAGAGATGGACAAGGAGATGGTCGTGACGTAGCACAGTAGCACAGCAGGCACCCAGGCCGCTGAGGGGCCCAGAGAGGGAAGGGGGTCAATGAAGGTTTCCGTAGGAAGACGGGGCCTTAGATGAGGGGGCCTGGAAACCATGAGGTCATCAAAATGCATGAAGCACTTCCTGGGCCAGGAATATTTCATGAAGTTTCTGCAAACCATTTAAATAGTTAAATAATCAAGCCATTGCTCGTTAAGCACCTCGTAGGTCCCTAGCCCAATGTCCAGCAAAGTAGGCACTTAGTGAAGAACTCAAATCTCTGAGACTGCTTTATTTATTTATCTTTTTTTTTTGAGACAGAGTCTCACTCTTGTCGCCCAGGCTGGAATGCAGTGGCGTGATCTTGGCTCACTGCAATCTCCGCCTCCCAGGTTCAAAAGATTCTCCTGCCTCAGCCTCCCAAGTAGCTGGGATTACAGGTGCCCCCCATCATACCTGGCTAATTTTTGTATTTTTAGTAGAGACGGAGTTTCACCATGTTGGCCAGGCTGGTCTCGAACTCCTGACCTCAGGTGATCCGCCCACCTCGGCCTCCCAGAGTGCTGGGATTATAGGCATGAGCCACTGAGCCCGGCCTCTGAGACTGACTTCTGGGACTAGTTTCTTGTTTTGTTTTTAAACCCAAGTCCCTGTATGATAACAGCAAAAACCTTTATCAGTTAATTAATCAGTCTGTCTCTCTCTCACACACAGACACATACACACAGATTCTGATGCGTCTTCCCGCGTTAGGCTCTCTCAGCCTGTCTCCTGGGCATCTCCACCAGCCAAGATATTGTAAAATTTTCCTTCCTGTGGTTTGATGTGTGAAAACAATAGGTATTCTTTTCCTTCTCTAAGTATGGAGTTATATCATAATACTCAACAGGCTCTTTCAACCTACATGGAAATTCTTTCCCTGCCCCATAAAGATTCTGGTGCCTTCCCCGAGTTTGGGAGTGGAGCATGCAACTGTGATTAAGGTGATTTGATTTAGAGATATTTAAAATGGCACCATCACCCTCACCATTTCCTTTCTCTGTTTTCATGTGTAATGGCTCCATAATTTTTTTATGGCACACCTCTCGGCTGTGAACAATAATTTTTAATTGTTGTGTGATTATCTCAAAGTCAGATCACCCTGATTTTCCTGCTGTTGTGCGGCTGCTCTGAGCCCTTTGTCAGCCACCCATCTGAAGGACTTTGTGTTTGTCATCAAATGTTGCTAATTCCACAAATGAACCTCTGCCCACTGGCCTTATGTTCCTGAGTGAGGGGAACACTGCCCATACTAGCTCGTGCGTTCTTTGCTGCTCTCTAAAGACTGGCCTGAAACTTCAGACCCTGAGACTCGAGGAAGCTGAGCCCCCGTGCCCAGCCATGGCCATCATCACTGTGAAATCTGTGAAATTGGTCCTACCTTTCTTCCTTTTAGTTGGATAAACTGAGGCATGGAGCGATGAGGTCACTTGCCCAAAGCCCCACTGGCAAAAGTAGAAAGCTGGATTTGAACCCAGGTCTAGTGGCCTCCAAAGCCCACCCTGCCTCACTGCCTCCCTGTGTGGTGGGGAAACGGATCTCAGCAGTCAGGCTGCACCAGCCCCTGGTGTGACTGGCAGAGAGGTGGGGAAGGAAAGCAGAAAAACACAGCCTTGGCATGGCTGAACCAAGACAGGCCTGGGCCCAGCTCTCAGCTCTCCGCCCTCCCACATAGCTGGGCGACCTTGTTCCGTTCACTCCCTCAGTTTCGTCTTTAACTAGGGACATGATGCCTGCATCTGATGACTTGTAATGAGTTAAATGAGATCCTGAATGTGTGCAAAGTGCCCAGTACACGGCCATGTTCAGTAAAGTCCCTTTGGTCATCAGCACAGCCTGGGTAGATGGACGATGGGGCTGGGCCTGTGATTCTCGGTCCTGCACAGTCAGCTTCGTGTTGCTGCCTCAGGCCAGGCCTCTGCGTAGGCCACCCAGGCTTTGGGTCCTTTGGGAGATCTCAGCCGCCAACCTTGAGGCAGGGCTCTGGCCCTTTCCTCTTGCCTCTGGCAAACCAGTCTCCTCGCTCTTATCCCCCAGGATTGAGTGCAATGGCTCAATCTTGGCTCACTGTAACCTCCACCTCCCGGGTTCAAATGATTCTTCTGCCTCTGCCTCCCAAGTAGCTGTGATTAAGTCAGCCTCCCAAAGTGCTGGGATTACAGGCGTGAGCCTCGGCACCTGGCGTAGCCTTTGGGTTTTTGAGGATTCCCTGAGGTCACTCACTCTCCTGCTTGTACGTAGGAGTGATTTTTCCTATTTCCTCCTTCTATTTCTAATAGGGTTTCCTCCTTCCTATGTCTTGTCATCCATACTGTCTACATCACCCTTTTGGCACATAGTAAATGTTCAGTTTATTTTTGTAGAAAGGAGGACAGACATTTCTCCTACTGTTCCATTTTGATTTATGTGTATATCCCCAACTGAATTGTTAGCTCTTGGATTAAAGGACTCTGCCTTTTTATGCCCAATACCCCAGTACCCTACACACACACACACACGCACACACGCATGGGCACACACTTTCACGCAGGTGCACACATGCACACACACACACTCCATACTCAGCAGAGAACCTGGAAGGTAGTCATTATCTTGCTGAATAAATGAATGCATGCGTGAATGAATAAATTTTTTGAGCATCAAGGAATAATAAAGAGTCAATGAATATTTATGGAGGAAAAGGTTGATTAAGAGAAACACCTGGGTTCTGGGTACCTTTTAGCCATAGGAAGGATTTTAGACAGCTGAATAGAAGTCTTGTGTTATAAGCGGAAATCATTTCTCTGTAGGGGTCTAGTGACCGTCCAGTTCCAAATCTGTGTGGTCAGGGCCAGGGTGGGACATGTGGCCCCTGGGCCCCAAGCCCCCTTCTCTGCCCTCCCTGCTTCTTCCCTGCCTGCCCTTCACTGGCCTCTTGTCCTTAACCCTTCCAGGATCCCCCTCTGTGTGCCTGAGCGAAGCTTGTGTCTCAGTGACCAGCTCCATCCTGAGCTCCATGGACCCCACAGTGGACCCCTGCCATGACTTCTTCAGCTACGCCTGTGGGGGCTGGATCAAGGCCAACCCAGTCCCTGATGGCCACTCACGCTGGGGGACCTTCAGCAACCTCTGGGAACACAACCAAGCAATCATCAAGCACCTCCTCGGTAAGCATCCAGCATGGAGACCAATAAATGGGCCACAGCGGGGAGCTGTCAGCTGGCCCAGCCAGCTTCCCAGCTGCGCCTGCTTAAAGGAGGAGCTTGGCAGAATGGGCCGGGCACGGTGGCTCACACCTGTAATCCCAGCACTTTGAGAGGTCAAGATGGGTGGATCACTTGAGGCCAGGAGTTCAAGACCAGCCTGGCCAACATGGCAAAACCCTGTCTTTACTAAAAATACAAAAATTAGCTAGGCATGGTGGCGTGCGCCTGTAGTCCCAACTACTCGGGAGGCTGAGGCAGGAGAATCGCTTGAAACTGGGAGGCAGAGGTTGCAGTGAGCCGAGATTGCGCCACTGCACTCCAGCCTGGGCAACAGAGTGAGACTCTTGTCTAAAAAACAAGAAAAGAGGAGCCTGGCAGAATGGAAGACCATAGACTTGGGAGTAGGTGAAGCTGGGTTAGAATGTCTGCCCTCACTCATTGTATGATCCTGACTAAGTCACATATCTCTGAACCTCAGTTTCTTCATCTGTAAAATGAGACTAATAAGACCCAAGGTACAGAGTTTTGAGAACTAGAGAGCACATGTGTAAAGCATTAGCATGGTGTGTGTGGCATGTAGGGTGTACACAAGAACTGGTGGCTGTGGTCGTTACTTTTGTTGCTTCAAGCTTGGCGTAGCTTTTGACTAGTATTGACTGTGAGTTTTGAAAGTTGTGAGCAAAAGGGATCGAGACTGAACACACTAGATCAGATTCTAAGGTTGTGATCTAATGAAAGTTCTAACAACAGCTTATCAGAGGGTTAGTTATTCAGTATAGGTGGGAATCATCCTTAGCCTCACGGTGATTGGGCTTGCACGATAAGCTGTCTGGTCAGAGTTCTCTTTGCACTTCACTAGGCCTTGGGCACCTCTGGTTCACCCCTGTGTTGATGGTTTTATCCTCAGATTAGAGCTCCACGTTGTCTTGTTTGCAGCTGTATCCTTAGTTAATGTTTGTTGAATTCCCGTCTGCCCACTGGGCTCCTCCCCCAGTGTGAAATCACGACACCCGTGCTGTACCATAAAGCTGCCCACCTTAACCCTCCCACAGCTGGGACCATGGCTGTCTCCCTCTCCTGCTGTCCCCTGCTCCATCCTGGGACCCTAAATGCTGGGGGAGGCTGCATTCTGAAAAGTCAATCAATTTAGCCATCAACAACAGAACCTAGATCCGACAAATACTGATTGTTTTAAAAAACTTTAAGGTATTCAAAGGCAGGTACAATAGAAGATACCCAAAAGGGGACAGATCTTCTTAAAGGGACACGAATCTTAAGAGACAGGAAATGATTCTAAATGGACAATTAACAATTTAAGGCAACTGGGTCTTTTAGATTACAGGGAAAGTAGGCAAACCAGGTGAAGGAGACCTTTCCTTTCTTTCCTGCCCCAGCCCCACAGGGCAGAGCCGCCTCTAGGTAAAACACACCCACCCTTTCTCCTGGCCTCCGACAGCTCCTGAAGCAGCAGCAGCACCTGCCTTCGGCCTAACTTCCTGAGGATGAGCAGGGTGGTGTATATGGAGGTAGGGTTGAAGCTCAGTATGTCCGAAGCAGCAAAGCCCCAGTCTGAGATGTCCCCCTGCCTGCCTTATGCCACCAAAGTGCCTTTGAAAGGGGATGCAGCTTTTCATTTTAGAACCAGACGCTTAAAAGGCAAATATGTCTGTCATTGCAAGACTGGAACTCAAGGACATCCCTTCTCCAGTGCCTAACATCACAGCTGGGGGCTTGGCAGGGCCCATAGTCCAGGTAGTATAACAAGGTGGGTCGGTTCCTCTGCTTCAGACTCACCAGGACCTGGGTTCGAATCTGGACTCTGCCACTTACTATGAGGTCTTGGGTCAATTACATCACCTCCCTGGCTTGTTTTCTCATGAGTACAGTGGGAACCATGCCTCCTCTGAATTTTGAAAATTAAATGGGAAATACATTTAAATGTATTTAAACCATGCCTAGGCCTGGCATGTTGTGGTGGCTGCTGTTTGTATTGATGTTACTGTTATTATTCACCCTTGACCTTTGCACAGCATTTGACAGGTTACAGAGCTGTTTTGTAGACACCATCCCATTTGATCCTGCAGGGTGGAAGCTGGGAAGGTGTTGTTCACTCTGTTGGTAGATGAGGAAAGCGAGATCCGGAGAGGTCCTCATGATAGGCTAGTGAGTGGCAGAGCTGAGACTTGCCTGATGCCTGGTCGTGTGCCCTTTCCCCTGTCCCACACCACCTCCTTCAGGTACAAGGGACAGACATTAGCTCCCTTTCCGCAGTGCCTGCAAGAACCTGCAGGGGGCGCAGAGCCTGAGGGCCTGAAGGAAGGAGAGACACGGATGTCTGCCGTGTGCTGTGCACTGTACGAGGCTCTTTAGAGCCACTGCTTCCCTAATCCTCACAACCCCAGACTTCGAAATTGTTGTTCCCATTTTATAGATGCAGAAACTGAGGCTCCCAGAGGTTAAGTGACTTTGTCAAGGACATACCACCAGTCCAAAATGGTGAAGGGCTCACTCTCTGGGGAGCAGTTAGCATTTAGAGGGGATGGGGCAGGACAGTGGACAGGCCCTCTAGCTTCCCAGTGAGGCCCAGAATGGGCTCTTATGCATCGTGTGGGTTCCGGTCTGACTGGTTCTGGGGCTGGTTCTCACTGGGAGAACCTTAGGTCTGAGCCAAGATTGAGTCCATCCCCACTGTTCCTGATGATCAAGCCGTGGGTGGGGAGCTGCATCCAATGGGCCATGGAACAACCCAAAATCATGCATTCAACCCTGACCCCGAGGCCAAGGTATGGTGATACCAGGAGGCCAGACCGCAGAGTTCTGAAGTCAAGCAGTCCTGGTATGCTAGCTGCTTATCACTCGTGTGGCCTTGGACAAGTGACCTGGCTTCTCTCCCACTTAGTTTCATTATCTGTACAGTAGGGATAATGATGCCTCGTAACACATACAGTTACTGTGAGTATTGACTTGCCTGGGATGGTTCAAAGTGCTCAGCACCGGAATACATCGGAATACTAGCCTGGCACCTAGTAGGTGCTCAGCAAAGCACAGCTGCCCTCCTTGGTGGTGGTAGGTGAGTTCCAACCCAGACTTCTTACAAACAAGCTGTATGACTGCAGAGAGGTCACCCAGATTTTTAGGTTCTCGGCTCATCACCTGTAAAGTGGGAACTAACTGAAACTCAGCCCGTTAGTAGGGATGCTCTAAGGGTTAATTGGGCGGGCAAAGAACAAAGTCATTATTGCTTATTTATTAGAGAAGCACTGGTATGTGGACCCAGTTGTCAGGAAGGAGGTGCGGAGTACAGCTATGACACACTGAGTATCTCACTTGTATTATTTCATTGAATTCTCATAGTAAACTCATGGAGTAGGCTGCATTTGCACGTTTTACAGATGAGACTCATGAATATGAAGGAAATGTATTTCCTAGGAAATGGTGAGGCTGAGATTAGACCCAGAGCTGTGGGACCTCAAAGCCTGTATTCTTTCTCTACTCACTCCACTGTCAGATTCAGCAGGGAGAGACCCTGGGTCGGCACTGCTGGCGGGGAGAGCAGCCGAGAAGTGTGGTTCGCCTGCCTCCTTTCCCCAGCGGCTGCTCCACTGAGTTCTCAGCCCAGGCCAGCCAAGCCCCAGCCCAGGTCCAATGAACACAGCAGCTGGGGTCACCCCCATGTCATACTGACTAGGGGCTTCCCCGGAAGGCATATCCTGGGGTCCTCTCCCTCAAGGCTCAGTCCTCGGAACTAGTCTGGAAATGGCCCCTCACCTGTGGGCTTGATACCTGGGACTTTGATACATGGAAACTCCTGAAGAGGCAGATGGCAGGTGAGTGGGTGACAAAAAAATGCAGGAGTGTGGGCCAGTGCATTCTTGGGCTTAAGGCCAGGCTGGGTTCAGCGTCTCCAAGACAAAGGGGTCAGCCAACGGGCGTCGGAAGGGAGCCAGAGCTGACGGGCACGGGAACAAGCCGGAGGTGCCCAGGCCACTCCGACCTGCTGAGGCGAGGGCTTCCCTCTAGGCGGAGAGGGGAGAAGGGACATTTAGAGTGCCAGTGTGGATTGTGTCAGCTGGTCCGGCAAGATAGCTATTACCATCTGCTTGTGTGACCTTGGGCAAGCCATGCATTTCTCTGCCAGGTGAATTCATGCTAGCCTCCTCAGAGGCAATCCAGGCAGTTCTGTAGCAGGTGGGCCGAACTAGGCCAGGTGCCACTGTGGCATGACCTGGCAGTCTGCCAGCTGGGGATGCTGACCTCAGCTGCAGGACACACAGATGCCTCGCACCTCACTCTGCCACTCCCCCAAGTGGCCAGCATGGGCTGTCCTCGTAGGTTTTGGGGAGATGAGAGTGGGTGGCCTCACCTCATCAGAGGAAGGAAGCAGCCAGGCCCTTCAGCCCTTAGACTTGGCCCTGCCTTGGACTTTCCAGCTGTGCTTGTAGCTCGGATTATTCCACCAGCTAGAGAGCCTACGCCACCCCCTCCAAAGCCTCCGAGACTTTTCTCAAACCTGCTGCCTCCATTGTCTTCTGTGGCTACCAAAGGGCCTCTCTAGGCTTGAGCTACAATTACATTGTGTGCACCTGTCCTGTTTGCTTTACTATATTTTATACAGTAAGATGAACGCATACAAAAAAATCAATGCATGCTCATTGTGACAATTCAAGCAACACAGATTCCATAAAGAAAAAACTAGCAGTCTGCCTTCCAATCTCCCTGGGAGATAGACACACAATATTCCAATAGCGTTAAACATGTCCATGTCAGTGATGTGGCAATTAATCATGTCACCCTGTGACATCGCTCGTATTTTTATTTCGACATATTTTCCTAATACCTGCTGTCTAATTGAGTTTCATCTTCCTGCGCATATTGGAAGGAAGCCATCTGTGGACAGCATCTGCATCATGAATGCTTTCTATCCAGTTTGGTGTCTACAGGAGTGGGTGCTGCCTTCCTGTTTGGGGAATGGTTACATGGATTGATTGATTCTTAGTCTGTTTGTGCTATTGTAACAAAATACCACAGACTGGATGATATGGTTTGGCTGTGTCCCCACCCAAATCTCATCCTGAATTGTAGCTCCCTCAATTCCCACATTTTGTGGCAAGAACCCAGTGGGAGGTCATTGAATCATGGGGGCGGCTCTTTCCCGTGCTGTTCTTGTGATAGTGAATAAGTCTCACAAGATCTTATGGTTTTAAAAATGGGAGTTCCCCTGCACAGCCTCTCTCTCTCTTTGCCTGTTGCCATCCATGTAAGACGTGACTTGCTCCTCCTTGCCTTCCACCACGATGGTGAGGCCTCCCCAGCCACGTGGAACTGGAAGTCCATTAAACCTCTTTCTTTTGTAAATTGCCCAGTCTTGGGTATGTCTGTATCAGCAGTGGGAAAACAGACTAATACACTGGATAATTTGTAAACAACAGAAATTTATTTCTCACTGTTCTGGACGCTGTGAAGTCCAATATCAAGGCACGGGCTTGTTCAGTGTCTCTTTTAAGGGTTGCTCTCTGCTTCCAAGATGGCACCATGAACTGTGTCTTCACATGGCATATGGCACTGAAGAGGGGGGAACTGGCCCCCTCAAGCCCTTTTATAAGACACTAATCCATTCATAGAGCAGAGCCCTCATGACCTCATCACTTCCTAAAGGCCCCACCTCTTAAAACTGCTCCTTAAGGATTAAGTTGCAACGTGAATTTTGGAGGGGACACAGACATTCAAATTATAGCATTGACTCAATGATGTGAGGATGGGAGGGAGCATCCAGGGCTTCTTAGGGCCAGCTGGGCTGCTTCAGGTTCACCTCCGGTTTGCTGAGCCAACCTGCAGGAAAGGACAGGGAAGCAGAAAAGGCTTAGGCTCCAGTCCTGGCCACAGCCACTTTTGCGACCTTGGACGAGTTACCCAACCTCTTACTTGTAAATGGAGTGTGATAATAGCCACTGTGGAATGGTCAGGACAAGATGCACACACAGCCATGCCTATGCCCATCTCAGAGGAAGCAGTTCACCTTCTCAGGAAGGCTTAGAAGTCCAGCATGCTACCCACTAGCTCTGCCTTGATAGGCCAGTTTCTTCACGCACCTGGGCCTCATTTTCCTTGTCTCTGAAATGGGATGGTGATATCCGCCTCAGGGGACCAGGGTGAGGTTGCGACAGCAGCACAGGGCCTGCTGTAGATGCTGTGAGCGGTGGCAGTGGTGGAATTATTTTTGTTCTGCAGAGCAAGGCGTCTCCTTTATCAGCACCCCTTCCCCCCAGCACAGGATGGGGCTCCTGAGGCCTGTGACTGTCTGAACGGAGTCTGGTTTATCTAAAACAAACACTGGTCCTGCCCTGTTGTGGAGTCAGGGCCCCACAGGCTCCTGGCCAGATGGTCCCACTGCATCAAGGGAGGCCGCATGATTCCCAGACACCCCTATCCCCGCAGCATGTGGGGGATTCCCAGACACCCCTATCCCAGCAGCGTGTGGGGGATTCCCAGACACCCCATCCCAGCAGCATACGGGGGATTCCCAGACACCCCTATCATACCCCACAGCTCTGCCTGCCTGGGCGTTCATTTCCTCCCTGAGGAGTGATGTGGAGAGGGCATTCCAATGAAAACTCCCAGAGGAAGAAGCGGCCGATGAAATGGTGCTCTGTCTTCCTCTCTGGGACTTTGGGGTAGGGACTGAGGAAGCTTCTGGAACTCAAGGCCCCTAGAAGGAAGTACCCAGGCAGTGTGGAGCTCTGTTGTGTGGCCCTAGGCTGCCAAAAGATCTTCATAGCACAGGGGGGCCGCAGAAGTGCCGCTGTCTCCAAAATGTGTCCCCAGCATAGTGCCAGGAGCCACACTGTTGGGTGTTGGCTTCTTCTTTGCCTCCGTGAAATCTTCTGGGAAGTAAACATGAGCCAGGGGTGTCTTAAAGGAGACCAGAGCATCAAGCCCCGGTCTTGCTGAACTCAGAGTGACAGCTCCGAAAGGGGACAGTGCCAGCCTGGGGCTAGTCTGAAAAAAGATACCGAGACGAGCACCCCTTGAGAGGCAAGGTTGGGGGCCTGAACGAGGGGCTATGGAGGGTTGGCACAGTCCTAGAGACCTTTTTCTTATTCAGAAAAAGGTCTGTGCCTGATTTCACTTTGTTTTTTTGTTTTGTTTTGTTTGAAACCAAGTCTCGATCTGTTGCCCAGGCTGGAGTACAGTGGCACGATCTCGGCTCACTGCAACCTCCGCCATCTGGGTTCAAGCGATTCTTGTGCCTCAGCCTGCCAAGTAGCTGGGACTACAAGCACCCGCCACCACACCCGGATAACTTTTGTATTTTTAGTAGAGACAGGGTTTCACCATGTTGGCCAGGCTGGTCTCAAACTCCTGACCTCAAGTGATCCACCCACCTCGGCCTCCCAAAGTGCTGGGATTACAGACATGAGCCACTCATTTCACTTTGAAGCCCAGTCACCTCCCGCAGGCTAGAGTGCTACCTTTCTCTGTCATTCATTCCTTTATTCACTCACTGATTATGCATCAGACACTTTCTGTGTGCCAGGCATTGCTCGGGGCTGGGGATTATGTAGGAATAATACAGTCTTTTCTTGTGGAAGTTACATTCCAGCAGGGAAGACAGACAGTAAACAAATAAATGACTAAATACACGATAGGATTGTAAAGAGAAGGGCTCAAAAACATCAAGTAGGGCATGGGGCCAGAGAGGGAAGAGGCGATTGTAGCTGCAGCGATCACGAAGGGATGGGCTTTCTCAGAAGGGATGTCTGAGCAGATGCTTGAGTTAAGGAGAGAAGAGACCAGCCAGCCATGGGGAAAAGAGTGTGGGGCAGGAGCTGGAGACAGGTGGGAGTGCAGACCCCGTCACCCAGGGTGGCGTTTCTCAGCCTGCAGTTATCATTACCCCTCCATGAAATGTTAATGCCACTGGTACTCTGGATGTCTGTTGCTATTCTTAGTCTGTATACACAGAGTAAAAAGCGTAAGATGCTTTGTCCTGCAAGAATAAATTCCTGGGGGCAGTATTGCCCCTGTTGGGGATGAGTGATATAGAGCCTTCTGGCCAATTTAAGGAATTGGGGCTGGGTGCGGTGGCTGACGCCTGTAATCCCAGCACTTTGGGAGGCCAAGACAGGCAGATCACCTGAGGTCAGGAGTTTGAGAACAGCCTGGCCAACACAGTGAAACCCTGTCTCTAGTAAAAATACAAAAATTAGCCGGGCGTGATGGAGAATGCCTGTAATCCCAGCTACTCGGGAGGCTGAGGCAGGAGCATCACTTGAACCCAGGAGACGGAGGTTGCAGTGAGCCGAGATCGTGCCACTGCACTCCAGCCTGGGCGACAGAGCGAGACTCAGTGTCAAAAAAAAAAAAAAAAAAAAGGGAATTGGTATATTCCAGTGCCTATTTGGACTAAAAGGAGTTCAAGACAACGCACTCTACAGACTCCCCAGACCAGGGCTCCCCTTGGGTGTCTCATAAAGGCCTCAAACTTCGAGTGTCTGGAGCTGAGCTTTAGGCAGTAGCTGTGTGCACTGAAGCTCCTTCCTAAGCCTGCCCCTCATCCTCAGGCTGCGGTTCCCCAGTGTCAGCAGCTTCTCACTCAGGCCAAAGAAACTTGACTCCATTCTTGACTCTCCTTTCTCTCATGTTCCAAATACTTCTCGCCCCCTTCTCTGCCGCCATCCTGGCCAAGCGCCCACCTTTGCTCACCTGGTCCCCTGCAGCAGCCTCCCGCCTGGCAGCCTCACTTGGGCTCTTGTCCCCTGGAGCCTGCAGGATAGTAGGTGCTCCCTGAGTGAGGAGGAAAAAGAAGAGGTGGGAGAGTGTGCCGTGGGTTGTCCCCGTGGGCTCCTGGAACCAGGGGGAGGAAGAGGAACCGTACCTTCTACCAGGGCTCCTGCCCCAGCCAGCATCGGCAGTGGGGATACTGATGACACACACAGAGGGGGCATGAACACCAACTCCTGGCGGGGCCCCCTCATCCTGTCCGCTCCTGCCCCACCTGCATGATTTCCTTTAAAAAAAAAAAGGGAATCTTGGCCAAGCATGGTAGCTCACGCCTGTAATCCCAGCATTTGGGGAGGCTGAAGTGGGCAGATCACAGGTCAAGAGATTGAGACCATCCTGGCCAACATGGTGAAACCCCGTCTCTACTAAAAATACAAAAATTAGCCAGGCGTGGTGGTACACGCCTGTAGTCCCAGCTACTTGGGAGGCTGAGGCAGGAGAATCACTTGAACCCAGGAGGTGGAGGTTGCAGTGAGCCGAGATTGCGCCCCTGCGCTCCAGCCTAGTGACAGAGCGAGACTCTGTCTCAAAAAAAAAATAAAAATAAATATAAAAAAAGGAAACCTTAGGTGGGCATCCAGCCTGATCACCCTCTCATCTTCCAGATGTCCTTCCTTTCCAGAAAGGGACACTGGGCTCTGTTCTTGCAGCCACCACCTGTTGCTAGGGGCCTACTAGGTCCCTATCCAGGGCTGGTTCTGGGGCTGCAGGGACCACTAAGACATGGAATGGCGGAGGGGCAGCCCAGGCACAGCCCCTGCTTCTACTCCACATTGAGTTCATCCTTCAGCCCGAAGCTCAAACGAAGCTTCCCCGGGGCCTTGCTTGGCTTCCCTGGTCTCCTCCCGCCCTCTCCTTCAAGGCCTCTGGGATGTTCTCACAGCGTTCACCCTGTGCGTAATCAGATGCTCCTGCGAGTCCTTGGCTGCCGTTTGCCTCACTCACCATGCTGCATGCCTCACGTGGACAGGCCTCCAGTTATGTTGCCCACTGTCCCCCACACCCGGCCTGGCAGTTGCCAGGCAAAAGGAACTTTGTAAACAATGTGGGAAGGCAAGTGAGTGTGGCACCCAGGTGGTGGGGGCCAAAGGAATGGAGTTTGAACCTGGCCTGTGGCAGCCTCTCAGTGAAGGAGCAAGGGAGGCTGTGTCTGAAGGAGGCACTCCTTCTCCCTCCCGGTGATAATTCGGGGCTTGCAGACAGGTGTTAGGGAAGAGGGCCTCGGAACTCGCTGTGATTAGCACAGCCAGGCTGCTCCTGGGAGCCTTTCTTTAGGCCTCTTATCTTTGTGGCCTTGGGGGAGGGAGATGCCAGGCTCACTCATGGGCCAGAGCACACAGACTGCCTTCCCCAACGCTGGCCCTGGCATTTCAGGGCTTTGGCCGGAGCCAGATGTGGAGGGTGAGACGCTGCATCTGAGGCCTGGGGAGCAATGACGATTCTCCTGCTTTTTCTTCCAAGAGCTTCATTGGGAGCGTTGCCATAGGAACGAGGCCCCTGGGAGGGGCGAGGCACTCCTCTTTTGCTCTCCCTGATCCTCTGTATCCCAGCTTCCCCATTTCCGCCCTCCCCTCACAGAGTCCTCTTCTCAGAGCTGCCGTGGTGCCTGGGGGACATGCAGGTGTTTCCAGCACTTAGCAACCCAGTAGCCCATGGTCTCCAGCGCTGTACGAACCCTCCATAGCCCCTCATTCAGGCCCCTGACCCTGTCTCTCAAGGGGCTCTCTTGTCTCTGTGTCTTCCTTCAGACTAGCCCCAAGCTGGTCCCGTCCCCCTTTCAGGGCCATCACCCTGACGTCAGCAAGACCGGGGCTCGATGCTCTGATCAGTGAAAGCCATGGTGCTATTTATGGTGAGGATCGGGGGGCAGGGAGCTCTCGGGGTGAGGCTGGGAAAGCTGATGAAAGACTGGCCGGGAAGTGACTCATGTCCTTTGCTCCAAGTGACTATGCCAGACAGCTTTCTTTTCTCCAAGCAGCCCGCCTGCCCTTTCAGGCATCCCTGCTTGTCCCCACACTGTCCTGTCCTGCTCCGCGCAACCCAGTGGCCTCTCCCCTCCCTTCCACCTGGTGAACAACTTCAGCTCTCAGAACCAGCTCAAATGGAACGCCCTCTGGAGACCCCTCTTCTCCCCACCCCTCCGAAGGGAGTGACTTTTCTCTGTGTTCCATAGCCACGTGCATTGTTCACAGCACTGTCGTGTCTTGCGGTCATTTCTTAGAGTTTCTGCTGGGTGCCAGGCACAGGGCTGGGCTCTGAATTTTATAGGCATAAATAAGACCCACTTTCTGTCCCAAGGAGCTCACGGTCTAATGGTGGACACAGGTATGCAGAGCGGTGAGGGCCTTTGGGAATGAACATCTTAGGTGAGCCTTCATCAAAAAGATGTCCCCATAGAGGCCTTGAGGTTGAGTAGGATTTTAACAGGGTCCCATGCAGAAGCTCCTTGGGGACAGGGATGTTTTCTCTTGTGTCCCACAGCTTACACAGGGCCTAGCATAGAGTAAGCATCTAGTATCTGGTCAGAGGGTGGATGGATACAGTTCTGCCAGGAAAGTCTTTGTGAAGGAGCTGGGGTTTGAGGGATCTTTGAAGGAGGCAAAGGAAGGGGCTTCAGGGCCAGAGAGAAATGAACATGAAATGAGGGAATGTGTCTGGAGCAGTGAGTTTCCCAGAGGAGGCAAGAGGGACAGATGGAATTGAGGGGTTTGGAGTATCTGGCATGGCCTGGAGCAGGGCTCTGAGAAGAAGGCTCATGCACAGAGCCCCAGTATATAGTGGGTCCCTTGTGGACCTGAGTGGCAGGAAGCAGTCATCTTCACCAGGTGCACCCACCGGAGCATTGCCTTTAGCAGGTGGCATCTGGATCAGGGCACTGAGGTGAGGGAGAAGGGAACAGAATCTCTGGGTGTCTGGGGTAAGGTCTGAGAAGCCACTGCAGGAGGGAGATGCTGCTTGCTGGAGTTGGCAAGGGCGGTGGAAAACGGCCCCAGGAGTTGGCTGTAAGCCTGGTGAACGTGCCTAGCCCCTCCAAGGAGGAAGCAAAAAGTAAATTCATAATGAATGAGCCTTTTGAGTTTCCATCCAACTTCAGTCTTTATCACAAGAAAGATCATCTGGTATCTGAAAACCAAGACCGGCCTCTGTCCCATGCACCAGGCAGGGGTGTTTGTACCACACGTTATCCACAGGGGAAGAACACTGTCCTGCTGGTGGGCACGTGCGGTCAGCCCGGGGACATGTCTGTGAACCCAACCGGCAGAGGGAGAGAAACGTGGTCGATTCTTTTTCTTTGCAGTCAGCAAAATTTCGGGAGCGCCTTCAGCTTGCCAGGCTCTGTCCAGGGGCCCTCACATACTCACGGTGACGGCATTCCTCACTGCCACTCTGACAGGCAGATGTCAGAGCTCCTTTGCAGCTGAGAACACCAAGGCTGCGAAAAGAGGGACTTCCCCAAAGCCACCCAGTGGGCAAGTGGGGCCGCATTGCAAACTCCACTGTCTGTTGTTCCAGAAAACTCCACGGCCAGCGTGAGCGAGGCAGAGAGAAAGGCGCAAGTATACTACCGTGCGTGCATGAACGAGACCAGGATCGAGGAGCTCAGGGCCAAACCTCTAATGGAGTTGATTGAGAGGGTGAGTGCCTCGGGCTCTCCCTCCCCGAGCCCCGGCCCATGCCACCTGCCCGCCCCCTGGCTTCCACTCCAGCCCTCTGGTACCACTGGCCCACCTCATACCTCCAGCCGGTAGCACCAAGAGAAAGAAAGAGAGAGAGAGAGCGAGTGTGCGAGAGCGCATGTGAGTGTGAGCACATTGCGTAGCTGCGTGGGTGGGATGTCTGTGCATGTGTTTGTGTGAGAGTGTGTGTCAGCATCTGTTGTAGATGTCTGTCATCTGTCTGTGTGTCTCTCTGTGCATCTGTGTGTGGGATGGGGGCCATGTTTAGAGGGAAAATATTCCTCCACGTTGCTGCTGTTTTTTCCTCAGGGGTTATGTTTGTGTGTGTGGAGGGGTGTGTGCCTGTTCCAGAAAGACCCACAGAGAGTCTTGGCCCAGAACCAGAGCCCTCCCTGTGAGCAGGGACCCAGGCCACTCTCCTATACCTGCTTACTCCTGAGCAGGGGAAGACATCTTTCTTGCTTTCTTGGGCACTTCCCAGACTCTGAGGCTTCCTGATGCAGACAGAAGGTGTCTGTGGATGTTTTCTGCCTGTCTCGTGTTCCCTGGACAGCCCTGCCTCTTAGCTTGGCTCCAGGAAAGCATTGCAGCAGGGTTGGTGGCTGCATGCGCTGGGGACTATGCTAGTCCCCTCCTCTCTGGACAGGTCCCATGTGCCAAACCAGGGAAGACCAGGGAGATTTTTTTAAATCCCAACTTTCTCGGGAGGCTGAGGCGGGAGGATCACTTGAAGCCAGGAGTTTAAGACCAGCCTGGGCAGCATAGCAAGACTCCATCTCCAAAAAATTTAAAAATTAGCCAGGTGTGGTGATACACACCTGTAGTCATAGCTACTTAGGAGGATGAGGTGAGACGATCACCTGAGCCCAGGAGGTGGAGGCTGCAGTGAGTTGTGATGGCCCCACTGCACTTCGGCCTGGGAATCAGAGCAAGACTCCATCTCAAAAAAATTTTTTTTTAAATCCCAACTTTGAGACTAAAGTAGACCGTAATTTACCAACCTTCTTAAACATGTGGAGCCTTTTTTATCCCAGAGGCACAATTGAATTTATGTTTTGATATAATCACATTTACACAATTCATTATCCAAAATATAAACCGTGAACCGGGAAAAGTCTCCCATTCTCATCCCAGCTACGCAGGGAGCGGCTGGATTCATGCCTGGCTGCTTGGCTTGTCTAGGATAAGCCTTTGCTCCATCCATGGGTCTCCAGCTCATGGGTCAGAAACCCCCGATGAAGACCAATCCTTTCCTTTGCTCTCAAGGCTCAGAGAGGTCAGGTGACTGCTCCAGGGTCACAGAGCAAGTCAGCTGCAGAACCAGAATTCACATCTGGGTCTCCCCGCCACCTCATCACCTCACTGCCTGCTCTCCCTCCCCACAGCTCGGGGGCTGGAACATCACAGGTCCCTGGGCCAAGGACAACTTCCAGGACACCCTGCAGGTGGTCACCGCCCACTACCGCACCTCACCCTTCTTCTCTGTCTATGTCAGTGCCGATTCCAAGAACTCCAACAGCAACGTGATCCAGGTGAGCTAGCTTGAACCTGCAGCGGTCGAGGGGGCGGGCACGACCTCTTCCTGTTTTGAGTTTAGTAGGACCTGGGGTGGGAGAGAGGCTTGCCCTGGGTGGGACGGCGGTTTTCTAGTTTCTGAGCCTGGGTTATTTCCAGAGGCCCCACTGGTGAGATCTTTGCAGGCTGCTGGCCTTGCGTAGATGGGCACTGCATACAGGTGAAACTTTGGGTGCTGATGGGTTTCCGTGGGCCCCAAGAGTGATGTCAACTCCTGGGCACAGCTGAACCCACATCCTGGTTTCCCCCTCCTTAGCATCTGCTCTTTGTAACTCTTCTTGGAATGGTTTTGAATCCATCTCTCCCTGTCAGAGCATGCCCCAGACAGAGTCTCAGCCTGCCCAGGGGAGCTCCAGCACTGGTCTGCCCAACCTCCAATGCAGAAGTGAGAAACCCAGGCTGGGGGTCCTAAAAGCTGAGTTCCCAGCCCATCTCTACCATTCAGTCACTGTGTGCCTCAACCTCTCAGAGCTACAGTTACCTTATAAATCAAATGGATTGCAATAACACCTGTCCTAGGTATGCCAAGATGTGGCCATGGGCGCCAATAGTAGCAAGCAGAATTTGACCCTCCCCTCCTGCTTGGCAGGCACTTGACCAGCACTGTCTTCTTGAATCCCCATTCTAGCTCTGAAGGTTAGGTTTTATTTTCCCTATTTTCCTGAGAAGAAACCTGAGAATCAGAAAGGTTCAGTAACTTGGCCAAGATCACACAGCTTTTGAGTGACTCTTAACCACCTGGAAAGTGTTGGGGAGATAGAGGCACTTTGCCGAGGCAAGTAGCTGTTTAAAAAGGAGGGTGGCTCTGTCCAGCCCTTCTGAGGAGCCCAGGAGCCCTGCAGGGGGCCACGTGGACAGGCAGGAATGTGTCATCCCGTCCCTGAGTGGGCTTCTCAGTGACTGTAGCCAGCAGTCCTGCTTCTCTAAGGGCCTGAGCTGGGCCTCTGCTGCCATGTGCCAGCCATTCCCAGGGCAGGAGGCCGTGCAGTGGATACACGCATTGCAACACGAATTCCCTCTCATGCCTGCTTCTCTTGCCAGGTGGACCAGTCTGGCCTGGGCTTGCCCTCGAGAGACTATTACCTGAACAAAACTGAAAACGAGAAGGTAAGCATGCCTCTCCCCTCCCAGCCCGCCTCCCAGGATGGTCCTTCCTGCTCCGTGTCCACACCCACACCTGTGCAGGTCTTTGAAGCTAGGGGAGCCCAGGGGTGTCAGTGACCTGATGGGTGAAACAGGCAGACCCTGGCAGGGGAGGGACACCCCTAGGCTGGCTGTGTCACTCAGGCATCATGGACACAAGGGGCAAGAGACAGGTATCATTTGTCCTGGTTCTAGAGAGAGGCAGAGGCAGCAATAACAGCTACCACAATTCACCTGGCCCTTTATACATCACCTGTGACCCTCCCATTAACCCTGCAGATACTGAACTTCATTTGCCTCATCTGTCAAACAGGAATTAGTTTTGTCCTGCCTTTTACAGAAGAGGGTATCAGGCTCAGAGATGCTAAGTGATCTGCTCAAGGTCACATAGCCAGTAAATGACGAGCCTGAGATTCACATCCGGGTCCACGTGCTCCGAAGCCCATGGCTCTCCCTCCCCCTGGCCTGCCTCTCGTGATGCCTCTTGGGGCGACCTCACCTGGAACTCATTCATCTGTCCTTTCATCCTTCCGCCGGCATGTACTTGACCAAGCGCCCACAGAGTGCCTGATGCTGGGGAGATGGTGGCGGACAAGACCACCATAGCCTTCGTCCCACAGGGCTTGTGGTTTGGTCGGGGAGGCGGATATTATTTAAGAGAAAGTGGAGCTGAGAAAGTCTACCGTGGAGACCTAATTCAGATCTCGGAACACGGGTGGGGGGTGGTCAGAAAAGGTGCATTCTAAGAATGGAAAGACAGCCCCAGGACAAGCCCTGGAAGACAGGGACTAGCCCAGGTGGGGACCTGTGAGACGATCCAAGACTTTGGGCTTTCTCCTGGAGGCTGTAGGGAAGCAGCGGAGAGACACGGCCCCGAGATCATTCTCAATGCTGTGTTCCCACGGGTGTCTTCTTCTTTTTTTTTTTTTTTTTTTGAGACAAAGTCTCTCTCTGCCGCCCAGGCTAGAGTGCCATGGCGCGCGATCTGGGCTCACTGCAACCTCCTCCTCCTGGGTTCAAGTGATTCTTCTGCCTCAGCCTCCTGAGTAGCTGGGATTATAGGCACCTGCCACTATGCCCAGCTAATTTTTGTATTTTTAGTAGAGACGGGGTTTCGCCATGTTGGCCAGGTTGGTCTCAAACTCCTGACCTCAGGTGATCCACCCACCTCAGCCTCCCAAAGTGCCAGGATTACAGGCGTGAGCCACCACACCTGGCCCCACGGGTGTCTTGGGGGCACTGTGCAGCCCCCTGGCTCCCTGTGCCGGACTCGGCTGGCCAAGCCCCCCTCCAGCTCTCGTCCAGTGGATAGTGGGGGGGCAGCCACTGACAGTTTGGGGTATGGGCCCTGCAGGTGCTGACCGGATATCTGAACTACATGGTCCAGCTGGGGAAGCTGCTGGGCGGCGGGGACGAGGAGGCCATCCGGCCCCAGATGCAGCAGATCTTGGACTTTGAGACGGCACTGGCCAACATCACCATCCCACAGGAGAAGCGCCGTGACGAGGAGCTCATCTACCACAAAGTGACGGCAGCCGAGCTGCAGGTAACTTGAGTGCCGGCTGCTAGGGAGGCTGGGATGGCCACCAGGTTTCAGACAGGGCCCTGGGCTGGGGGCTTTTATACTCATTTCATCTAGTCCTTGAAACTATGTGACAAAGGAAGGATGGTTGTTATGCCCAGTCCACAGATGGAAAAACTGATGCTCAGAAAGGTCAAGTTACCTGCTGAAGGGCACACAGCTAGTAAGTGACTCCAAAATAGGCGCCTGGCCTACACCAGGCTGCTTCTCTGTAATTAATAGTGTTTACTTGGAGGCTCGGGGTCATGACCACACCAGCTTACATTGACAGCGCCTTTCCGGTCTCTCCAGCACCAAGCACATCGAACTTGGTTACAGTGAGCACTTAATAAATGCATGGTGTGGATTCTGTCATTACTTTTCCCTTTTCTGAGCCACATCAAGGTCCAGAGGCTCCTAAGTGGCAGAAGAGCCAGCCGCAGATTGGCTCACTGTACAACAGGGCGTTAGATCTGTGATGCTCTCTGTCACCCATTGGAGAAGCCCAACGTCCAAGGGCTCAGCCTCTGCCAAAGGCTGCCCTCTGGTGGCTGCTTGGTTCTTGAGGGTCCAGAGAGAATAGCCTGCTGGTTCCTTCTTTCCAGAGCATCAGCTGGCATTGCAGAGGGATCAGCAGAATGGCCACCACCGATCTTGCCGTTTCTTGACATCACCCAGGAATGCGTGGCCAGGCCTTGCTTGTCTGCTGAGGAGGGGCTCCCGCAGAGTGTCATCTCCCTCCTTCCTTACCTTGTGACCAGCCGAATTTGACCTGTTGTCCGTTCCTTCTACTTTCAGGAAGAACACTAGGTCCCTGCCCTTTACCCTCCTCCAGCTGACAGGTGTGTATGGGTCCGTCTTGGGACCTTGCACTTCATGTGCTTCCTGGCTAGTGGGGGACACCAGCTAGAAACAACCCTGTCTCATTGCTGAGTGCTTTGGGCAAAAGCAGCGGGCCCTGGGAGCCAGGGGTGCGGACAAGTCAGGGAAGGTGAGTCTAATGATGAATGAGCATTTCCAGGCCAACTGGGTGTCCCAGGCGGAGATGCAGGCCGTGCTAGGGCCCACGATTAGGGTCAGGGGAGCCTGGCCTCCTGCTGGTGCTGGCTGCCCTTCAGCTCCCAGAGAAACTGGCCTGAGGCTCAGTGGTGCTGCTCAGACCAGGATGGAGATCAACAGCTGCTGTTAGATACCATCTGGCACTCTTTTCCTGCTCTGAGGCCAGGAGGCTGAGGGTGATGTTGTTTGTGCATTATAATTTGGTTTGTTCCAGCCCATTTCTCAGCCTGAGGGGCCCCCGCAGTGCCTCAGCCCCCTACCGTGGCCATGATGCCAACTGTCTGTGCCAGGAATAGCGGAGAAGGCACAGGAGCCCTGAGCACATCAGCCCAGCATGGCCACCAGGTTCCCCCCAGGCATCCTATCACCACTGCTTCTGCTCTCTTCTTCCAAGCAAAGGAAGAAAGGCTTTTCCTCCCTCCCAGCTGCACAGCTGCCAAGGTGGGGGGAGTTTAGCAGACGCAGCAGCTTGTAGTACACAAGCCCTGGGCTTAGATTCAGAGGACTGTAAGCCCCTTGGAGCTGTAAGTGCTGGGATTATAAGCATGAGCCACCACGCCTGGCCAAACAGCCTCTGTGTTCTAAGTACCCAAAGTTCAATTAAGATCTTTAGGAAATATATGGATTCTCTCGAGCTTTTACAGATATTTCTGATTAAATTCTAATGTGAATTTGGCTGCCTTCCTTGTAAAATGGTCTTGGCTCGTTCACTCACCCCAGCTGTGTGCCAGAACACAAATGAGACATAGCCCTTGCCCTCACAAGGGACTGTGGTTCCTCTTTTTTTTTTTTTTTTTTTTGAGACAAAGTCTTGCTCTGTCGCCCAGGATGGAGTGCAGTGGCATGATCTCGGCTTACTGCAACTTCTGCCTCCCAGGTTCAAGCAATTCTCCTGCCTCAGCCTCCCGATAGCTGGAATTACAGGCAGGCACCACCACACCCGGCTAATTTTTGTATTTTTAGTAGAGTCGGGGTTTCACCATGTTGGTCAGGCTGGTTTCGAACTCCTGACCTCGTAATCCACCCGCCTCGGCGTCCCAAAGTGCTGGGATTACAGGCACGAGCCACTGCACCTGGCCTGTGGTTCTTTTTTTTTTTTTTAATTTGAGACAGAGTCTCGCGCTCTTGCCCAGGCTGGAGTGCAGTGGTGCCATCTCAGCTCACTGCAAGCTCCGCCTCCCGGGTTCATGCCATTCTCCTGCCTCAGCCTCCCTAGTAGCTGGGACTACAGGCACCCGCCACCATGCCCGGCTAATTTTTTTGTATTTTTAATAGAGACTGGGTTTCACCGTGTTAGCCAGGATGGTGTCGATCTCCTGTCTTCGTGATCTGCCCGCCACGGCCTCCCAAAGTGCTGGGATTACAGGCGTGAGCCACCGCACCCGGCCTGTGGTTCTTAACTTTAAGTCACAGAGTCCTTTGAGAACAGATCAAAAACCATGGACTATCTCCCAGAGTAAATGGGTATATATGCATATTTTAAAAATTATGTCTGACATTTAAAGACGTCCTGGCCGGGCATGGTGGCTCAGGCCTGTAATTCCAGCACTGTGGGAGGCCGAGGCAGGTGGATCACCTGAGGTCAGGAGTTCAAGACCAGCCTGACCAATATGGTAAAACCCCGTCTCTACTAAAAATACAAAAATTAGCCGGGTGTGGTGGTGTGCGCCGGTAGTCCCAGCTACTCGGTAGGCTGAGGCAGGAGAATCACTTGAACCCAGGAGGCGGAGGTTGCATTGAGCCAAGATCACACCACTGCACTCCAGCTTGGGTGACAGAGCGAGACTCCGTCTCAAAAAAATAAAATAAAAAGATAAAGAAGTCCTGGCCCCCTGAAGCCTGTGTTCTAAGTAAGAATCTCTTCCTGGCCTGCCACAGGGTTGTGCGAGAATAAGTTGAGGCAAAGGATGAGATTTCATTCAGTAAACTCATTTGCACAACGCAGTACAAGCATAACATATTATATTCATCATTATTGTTACTATTCCTTTGTTATTAGCAAGATCACCCAGGAACCCAGCACTAAATCAATTTGATTCATTCTACTCTGGGACAGAGAATGTCTTGTTCCCTGGTGTCTGGAAATGGGGTTTTCTTCCCATACTCCAGGTAACTTAGGGAAAAGCACGCCAGGTTTCACAGTGTGGTTCTAGGCTAGCCCTGCTGGGGTACAGAATGCTTCCAGGCTAGTCCCCAGCAGAGTCTGAACTCAGAGCTGTGAATCAGACACTCTTCCATTACTTCTGGGGGCCTGAGGACCTTCCCCTTCCTTTCTAGGACCCTCACGCCAAAGGCTGTTTGGGCCTGAGCCCCATTTTCTACCCCATTTCTCCAGCTGAGATGAAGCTCAGAAGCATTCTTCTCTTCTCTCCCGGTTTCAAACCTATTTGAATTGGTTGGTTTGTGACCCACAGTACTCCTTGGCTCCAGGTGTGGAAAATGGAGCTCACTGGTGTGCCGCAGAGGGTGTGAGTCACAAGTGGAATGTCCTAGTCAGTTAAAACAGCCATCTCCATGGAGATGGAGCTAGGCACATGTGTTTAAGCTAGGAGTTCGCTAAAGCAGCCAGGATGGGAAATGTGAAAATCCTGGTGTTCAACACATCTTATCTGGCAGTCATGGGAACTTCCCTGCACAGAACACCTGCTTTCCCTAAAAGGCCAGGGTTGTGTTGAAGAGTACACAGGGATTTCTCACCGTCTTATATCTGTACCTTGATCAGAGAGTTCCAGTTGTCTGCAGTTTATGGAGCTCTCGTCCACTGTGTAAACACTGACAGTTTGTAAACTTGTCAGTTTTCCCAAGGCCTTTGCCAGCAGGTCATGCAGTCAGGTGGCTCTAATGGTGGAACCCTATTTGAGGATCTCACAAGCACAGCTCCAGTTTTTGTAGTCACAGAAATGTCAAAGATTAGCCTCAGAGGTTACCTGCCTGAGGGCCTCCTACCAGGAGGAGGGCAGAGAGGACAAGATAAGGAGAAAAGAAACTCAGGGTTATTGGGCAAGCAGGTATAAGAGGCACAGATCTATCAGCTCTGGGAGGGGAGGCTGTTGTCCCCTTTTTAGAGAAAGAACAGAAAAAGGCTGGAGGTCCCAGAGCTGGTTCCTCCTGGGGATGCTGATCCAGGTCTGCTCATTCTTATCTCATTCTTAGCCCAAGTGGCTCTTCCCAGCTCACCTAGCTGGCAGGGATGCACTGGAGCCCCCTGGCCCCCAAGTCCGCTGCGCACATCTCTTACCAGCTCCGCAGGTATTTTACCATCAGCCACGGTGGGAAGAGTTACCCAGAAACTGAGAGCCGGTTGTTAACTGTTTTGTTTTTGTTTTTGTTTTGAGACAGAGCTTCGCCCTGTTGCCCAGGCTGGAGTGCAGTGGCATGATCTTGGCTCACTGCAGCCTCCGCCTCCCAGGCTCAAGTGATTCTCATGCCTCAGCCTGCCAAGTAGCTGGGATTACAGGCGTGCACCACCACGCCTGGCTAACTTTTTTATATTTTTAGTAGAGATAGGGTTTCATCATGTTGGCCAGGCTGGTCTTGAACTCTTGGACTCAGGTGATTCTCCTGTCTTGGCCTCCCAAAGTGCTGGGATTACAGGCGTGAGCCACCGTGCCCGGCACAGTTGTTAACTGTTTACCAGCACGCCACTGCCTTCAGGACCTGCCCTCCTCACAAATTCACCTGTCCTTTGAGGTCCTTGTTCCCCAGCAGCTGAGTTGCCCTTTTAAACCCAAAGAGATGAGTGAACCTGGGTTTTAGACCTCCACAGTGGCTAGTTAACTATGTGACCTCAGGAAAGTCAGCTTACCCCATCTGCAAATTCAGCATCTCTTTTTTTTTTGAGACCGAGTCTCGCTCTGTCGCCCAGGCTGGAGTGCAGTGGCGCGATCTCCGCTCACTGCAAGCTCTGCCTCCCGGGTTCATGCCATTCTCCTGCCTCAGCCTCCCGAGTAGCTGGGACTACAGGCGTCCACCATAATGCCCGGCTAATTTTTTGTATTTTTAGTAGAGATGGGGTTTCACCCTCTTAGTCAGGATGGTCTCCATTTCCTGACCTCGTGATCTGCCCACCTCGGCCTCCCAAAGTGCTGGGGTTACAGGCGTGAGCCACCGCGCCCGGCCTCAGCATCTGTTAAGCGGGGGTTTATGGCTACCTCTCTCACAGAGGGTGTCATCAGTATTTACCAACAGGCTATAGACTGGTCTTACATTACAGATCAATTTGACTTTATTGATTGATTTTTGCATGTGAAGGCCATACGTGGAGCCTCTCTCACCTCCTTTGTCTTGCATTTTGTCCTTTTTCAAGAAAACAAAAGAGAATTTGGAATTGGACAGGCCCAGGAACATACATGGGAGACCTTGAGCAAAGATTGTAATGGCCAATATTGATGAGTTGCTTGCTAAATGCCAGACATATCCATCTAAGTGGTCGACATGTACAGGCATTTTTGCTGTAGCAGTATATGTAATTCCAAAAAACCTTGTGTTCTGTGAAATCGCACACTAAAAATAGCAGTACGTGTGGGGAAAATAGAACAAGAGCAGAACAAAAGTTATGCAACTTTACTTGAGGATACTGTGCTAAGCGAAATAAGCCAATCACAAAAGGACAAATACTGCCTGATTCTACTTATATGAGGTACCTAGAGTAGTCAAGTTCATAGAGACAGAAAGTAGAATGGTAGTTTCCAGGAGTGGGGGTTGGGGCCAGTGGGAAGTTATTGCCTGATGGGTAGAGTCTCACATTTGCAAGATGAAATCTGTGGGGCCAGACGCGGTGGCTCACGCCTGTAATCCCCTCACTTTGGGAGGCCAAGACAGGTGGATCACCAGAGGTCAGGAGTTCGAGACCAGTCTGACCAATGTGGTAAAACCCCATCTCTACTAAAAAAAAAAAAAAAAAAAAAAAAAAAAAAAAAAAATTAGCCAAGGGTGGTGGCATGTGCCTGTAGTCCCAGCTACTTGGGAGGCTGGGACAGGAGAATCGCTTGAACCCGGGAGGCGGAGGTTGCAATGAGCTGAGATCGCACCACTACACTCCACCGTGGGCGACAGAGTGAGACTGTCTCAAAACAAAATAAATAATTTTAAAAAGCAATCTGTGCCTGGACAGTGGTGGTGATGGTAGCACTGCAGTGTGAATGGACTGAATGCCCCTGAACTGTGCTCTTTTTTTTCTGAGGCAGGGTTTCACTCTGTCAACCAGGCTGAAGTGTAGTGGTGTGATTTCAGCTCACTGCAGCCTCGACCTCCCAGGCTCAAGCAATTCTCCCACCTGGGACTACAGGCTCAGGCCTCCATGCCTAGCTAATTTTTAAATTTTTTTTGTAAAGATGGGGTGTCACCATGTTGCCCAGGCTGGTCTTGAACTCCTGGGCTCAAGCGATCTGCCCACCTCAGTCTCCCAAAGTGCTGGGATTACAGGCATGAGTCACTGCGCCCGTCCTTGAACTGTGCTCTTAAACATGGTGAAGATGGTGAATTTTATGTTGTATGTATTTTACCACAACTTTTTTTTTTTTGAGATGGAGTCTCGCTCTGTTGCCCAGGCTGGAGTGCAGTGGCGTGATCTTGGCTCACTGCAACCTCCGCCTCCCTGGTTCAAGTGATTCTCCTGCCTCAGCCTCCCGAGTAGCTGGGACTACAGGCATGTACCACCACGCCCGGCTAATTTTTGTATTTTTGGTAGAGACAGGGTTTCACCATGTTGTCCAGGCTGGTCTTGAACTCCTGACCTCAGGTGATCCACTGGCCTCGGCCTTCCAAAGTGTACCACAATTTTTTTTTAAGTTGCGCAACTTTGTAATCAGAATCCTAACAAAACAATAATTAGAACCTTGAGGAGTACCTCAGCATGGCTGGAGGCTGCCGTGGGGAAAGCGCCAGCTGGGAAGTGCTAGCTGTGGACACCAAGACCCTGCAGATAAGACAGGGAGCTCTGGCCAGGTGGGGTGGCTCAAAGTGCTGTTAATCCCAGCCCTTTGGGAGGCCGAGGCAGGCAGATCATGAAGTCAGGAGTTCGAGACCAGCCTGACCAACGTGGTGAAACCCCGTCTCTACTAAAAATACAAAAATTAGCCAGGATTGGTGGCTCACACCTATAATCCCAGCTACTAGGGAGGCTGAGGCAGGAGAATTGCTTGAACCCAGGAGGCGGAGGTTGCAGGTTGCAGTGAGCTGAGATCACGCCACTGCACTCCAGCCTGGGCATCAGAGCAAGATTTCATCTCAAAAAAAAAAGAAAAGAAAAAGAGAGCTCTGAGCAAGCGCCTTTAGGGTCACAGAGAAAGTGCAACCTGCTGGAGGCTGAGAGTTACAGGGCTGGAAGGAGCCTCTGTGAGGAGAGCCCAGGCGCGAGGGCTCATTTTCAGTCATCTTAAAATAGAGCGGACCAGGCTGGGTGCGGTAGCTCATGCCTATAATCCCAGCACTTTGGGAGGCTGAGGCAGGCGGGTCACTTGAGGTCAGGAGTTCAAGACCAGCCTGGCCAAGATGGCAAAACCCCATCTCTACTAAAAATACAAAAATTAAGCGGGCATGGTGGTGGGTGCCTGTTGTAATCCCAGCTACTCGGGAAGCTGAAACAGGAGAATCACTTGAACCCTGGAGGCAGAGGTTACAGTGAGCCAAGATGGCACCACTGCACTCCAGCCTGGACGAGAGAGTGAGACTCCGTCTCAAAAAAAAAAAAAAAAAAAAAAGTAGAGCTGACCAGCCTGCTGTGTGCATCAGCTGAGCTGAGGGCTTTTCCTTTCTTGCTGAAGGTTAATGTTCAACCCTTCCCGATCCCATGCCTGAGAAATATCACCTTCGGACCAATGCAGCTCACACGTTATGCTGCTGTCATCCTGAATTTACCAATCATGTAGAAGTTCACTGATGCTACTTACAGAAGCCCATGTTGAACAGAACAAACAGCATAAGCTTGTTCAGTCCTCACAAATAACCCAGTGAAGTGGGTTCTGTTATTATGGTGATCCCCACTTCTCAGACAAGATACTGAGGCCCAGAAGGATGCATTAACTTACCCAGGGTTACACAGCTAGCAAGGAAGAGAGCTAGAAGATGAGCCCAGGCAGTTTGGCTGCAGAGTCTACAAGCGCAACTGTTTCAGGCCTGTCTGAAGCTCAGTCTCCTCATCCATGAAGCAGGGATAATAGTACCTACTGCTTGGACTCGCATGAGGACCAGTTGGAATCATATGCATCAATCATTTGCCACGGCTCCTGGCACACAGGAGACGCTTGCTGAATGGTAGCGGCAGCTGCTGCATCTTCTCATTGCATCCTCATTCCATTTCAAGTTAAATTTTGGTGTTGGACTCCTTAGAATTCTACCTACAGCATCTCTGACAAAAGCCCGCCGGGCTCCGCTTGACTCTCTGCCCGGTGCGCTGTCAGATGGCGCCAAGCCCAAGCTCTTTCCTTTGCTTCCTGTAGAAGCCCGTCCTAGAGCCCTGGGCTATGAGGAGGAGCAGCCCCACAGGGTCACATTGTCCTTTTCCCTTGTAGACCTTGGCACCCGCCATCAACTGGTTACCTTTTCTCAACACCATCTTCTACCCCGTGGAGATCAATGAATCCGAGCCTATTGTGGTCTATGACAAGGAATACCTTGAGCAGGTCTCCACTCTCATCAACACCACCGACAAATGGTAAGGGGACACCCAGTGGCCTGGGGCACGCCTCTCACAGACAGCCCTCTTCTTGGGCAGGTGGGCAGGGGTGGGGATGACAATCTGACTCAGGAGAGTGGGACCTGGGCGGGCTTTTATGAGAGGCAGCAGGACATCCTGGTTATAAGCACAGGTTTAAATCCCAGCCTCTTTCCAACTACCAGCTTTGTAGCCTTGGGCAAATTTCTTAACTTTTCTTAAGTTCATTGTCCTCCTTCATAAAATGGTGATACAAATAGCACCTGTGGCCAGGCATGAACGCCCGTAATTGCGGGACTTTTGGGAGACAGAGGCAGGAGGATCCCTTGAGTCCCTGCATTTGAGACCCACCTGGGCAACATGGTGAGACAGTGTCTCTACAAAAAATAAAAAATTAGCCAGATTTTTTTACACCATTTACACCATTTTACACCATTTACAAAAAATGGTGTCGCGTGCCTGTCACCCAGCTCCTTGAGAGGTAGGCTGAAGTGGAAGGATCTCTTGAGCTCAGGAGGCAGAGGTTGTAGTGAGCTGTGATTGCACTGTTGCACTCCAGCGTGGGAGACAGAGTAAAACCCTGTCTCAAACAAAAAAACCTAGCACCTACCATTTAGTGAGAATCAAGTGAAACAATCCATATGAGGTGATTTAATAGAGTGCCTAGCATATACTGGGACTCAGTAAATGTTGGCTATTATTTTTAGTTAATACTTACTATTTTCTTTCTTTTCTTTTCTTTTTTTTTTTTTTTGAGATGGAGTCTCACTCTGTCACCCAGGCTGGAGTGTAGTGATGCGATCTCAACTCACTGCAACCTCTGCCTCCCAGGTTTAAATGATTCTCCTGCCTCAGCCTCCCAAACAGCTGGGATTATAGGCACCTGCCACCACACCGGCTAATGTTTGTATTTTTAGTAGAGATGGGGTTTCACCATGTTTGCCAGGCTGGTCCCCAACTCCTGACCTCAGTTGATCTGCCTGCCTCAGCCTCCCAAACAGCTAGGATTACAGGCATAAGCCACCACACCCGGCAATACTTACAATTTTTAAAAAATTTTTTTAAAACTACCAAAAAAATAGGGAAAAAATTTATCGTATTTAACTTATTTTTTTCCTAACTCCCCAAACTTACTTGTTAAAATTTTTTTAATGAGATGGGGTCTCACTATGTTGCCCAGGCTGGTCTCAAACTCCTGGTCTCAGGCAATCCTCCCACCTTGGCCTCTCAAAATGCTAAGATTACAGGTGTGAGCCACTTCACCAGGCTCTGAAAAAATTTTAAATGACTCCTGTTGATCTTGTGTGTGTGTGTGCATATGTAGAGAGAAAGCATGGGGGAGGGCAGGAGAGAGGAGGGAAAGAGAGATGGGTTTTCTAATATGTGGTCTTTTTTTCCCATTATCATGACTAAATGTCTAGTCTCCTTTTCCTTTGACCTGTATCCTGAACATTTTCCCCCTTGTCATCTCAAAACCTCTGCAAACATCATTTTTCATGGTTGCATAGTACTCCGTCATGTACAAATACAGTTCTTTACTTCCTCCTTCTCATTATCAGGCATTTTGGTTGATTCTGATTAGAGGTTAGATGTTCACTACAGTCTCAAGGTGACTTCTTGGCAACGGTGGCAACAGCTACAGATAGGTTCCCTGTGCCCTGCAGGTGGGGCAGTAGGAGCTCTCATCATGGAAAGCTTGGCCTGGCTGGGCTGAGCTTCTTTTCCTGCCCCTGCTATTCTTAGCCTCTCTGGCCTTCTGGCTGGGGCACCTCCAAGCTGTAGAAGTGGTAGTCACCTCTCCAGCCCAGCCCTGTAGCATACACCACTGGGGTGGGTCTCCATGCTGGGGCTTCATAGCTTCCAGACACAGAGCAGCTAGGCAACAAGCATTTATTGAGCGCCTGTGGTATACAAGTGACTGCACTAAACACTGAAGCGTTTCCTATGGTAGAAGACCCAGGCTTTTCCCTTGAAGAGCTTACATTGCACGTGCTTAGGGAGCAGTAACCCACCAAGCCCCCGCAGGCTGGAAGGGGCCTGGGGTCACAGGCCAAGTTTGAGAGCCCCCTAGGGGCCAGCAGGGGAAGGGCCGCGATGCTCCCTGCCTAGGTGTCCCTGAGCCTCTCTGGCCTCTTCTCCCCGCAGCCTGCTCAACAACTACATGATCTGGAACCTGGTGCGGAAAACAAGCTCCTTCCTTGACCAGCGCTTTCAGGACGCCGATGAGAAGTTCATGGAAGTCATGTACGGGACCAAGAAGGTGAGCCTGCTACTGCGTATGCCTGAATATGGGCTGAGCGCCTACTTTATGCCAAGGTGTCTGTGGGAGCACAGGAAGAGACCTCAGCCAGCTGGGGGTGGGTAGAAGCTTCCAGAAGGAGTGATTATGCCAAGTAAAGGGTAAAGAGGAGTCCTAGCCACTCAGCCAATTTATAGCAAAAAGTAGTTGCCAGTAGTGATGATAGATGCTCCCCTTGAACAACTCGTGATCCTCACAATGCCTGTGAGGTGGGTACTGTTATTAGCCCCACTTTGCACAGGGGACCACCAATAGTATTACTTCTTCCCCGGAAACGTAAAACACAGAACAGCACCTGGTTCTTAGAAGCACCACGCGACTGTTCAGTGTTATTATTTTCCTCCCAGTTTGCAGTCTGGGAAACCCCAGGCCAGGTGGGCTCTACCTGCCGTTAAATGCCCCTGCCGGGAGCCCTGAGGGTCCATTCTTCCAGAGGCTTCAGGGACCTTCCCTGCCCTCCCACAGGGGAACCTACCCCCAGTGGAAAGTTCCACAGCCACTTCCACCTTCTCCCCAAGGAAGTGGCTGTCACCCTCTCACTCATGCAGCCGACTAATGGTTACTCATTGAACTCCTGCCATCGCGTGCCAGGCTCTAAGCCCAGTACGGGAATACTGAGACAGGTGAGCTGGGGTCTGTACCCCGAGAGCCCACACCGGCTGAGGGAGGTGATAGGAAATGACCAGTTCTCGTATGTGCTGATGGGATACATCACGCTCGGGCCCCAGAGAGTGGCTGGAAGAGGCCCCAGCTACAGAGCAGTAGAGGCTGGTGTGCCAAGCTCACCTGGCACAGCTTCCCCAACCCAGACAGCAGCTAGCAAGACCCCAACAATCCTCCCCAGAGAGCAGGCAGAGCGGACTCCAGCTGGACCCCACTCCTGCAGCCCTTCCCAGAGTCCAATCCAGATGAGGATTGGCAGAGAATGGCAGGATGTGGGCTCCTGCTTCGAGCCCTGGAATGCATCCTACACGTCCTCTCTCCCATCCCCAAGCAAACCTACCTCTGGCAGGAAGGGGACTGAGGGAGAGGGTAGCTAGGAACAAGCCCCATTTCTAACCAGAGGCACTTCCAAGGGCACCACCAGACCTTGGCCACAAGAAGCATACTGCCCTGCAGAGGACAAAGCGGGAGCAGTGGGTTGGCTGCCCTGCCCGGCCAACTTGCCTTCCTGCTCCTCCTGCATCTACCTTGGACTGGCCCTGGGTTAGAGATGGGGCCAAAGCCAGGATTCTGTTCCCTGCAGAACTTGGCCTCCCAGGGGACTTCCTACAGAGAGATTTGATCAGGACCCAGGATGATGGTTCCAAAGATGGTCTGTGTGTGGAACATACACCCACATATTCTCTCACCTTCCCAGGTTACAGATGAGGAAACTGAGGCTCAGGGAGGTGAAGGGACTTTCATAGTCACCCAGCAAGAAAGCAGCAAGGGCCTGGTGTGGTGGCTCACGCCTGTAATGCTAACACTTTGAGAGGCCGAGACAGGTGGATCACCTGAGCCCAGCCTGGAAAACAGCAAGATCCTGTCTCTGTTTTGGTTTTTTTTAAATATATTTATGTGTTTATTTTAAGAAAAAAGAAAGCAGCAAGCTTGAATGAAAATCCCAGATCTGATGTTTACAACTTTGAGGCACTTTCAGTTCCTCACTTACATAATGATGATAATAACCAAAGATACCATTATTGGATATCTACCTTTTATAGGCATTATAAATTCCTACAACAGCTGTTATCCTCTTCCATTTTACAGATGATGAAATCGAGGCTCAGTGAGGGAAAGGGACTTGTTCAAAGTTGCTTATAAGTGGAGAGGAGGCTCTGAAACCCAGCCTATCTGATTCCGTAGCCCTGAGCTCTGTACCACTCAGCCTCTGCTCTGCAGGAACCAAAAGTTAAGGTCAAGCTTCCCTGTGGTTGCCAAGGGCTGATATGGAGGAAGAGGGATGAGGAATTATTGTTTAATGAGTGTAGAGTTTCAGATTTGCAAGATAAAAAAGTTCTGAGCCAGGCACAGTGGTGCATGCCTGTAGTCCCAGCTACCCTGGAGGCTGAGGCAGGAGGACTGCTTGAGCCCAGGAGTTTAAGGCTGCAGTGAGCTATCACTGACTGCACCACTGCACTCCAGCCTGAGCAACAGAACGAGACCCCATCACTTTTTAAAAAATTAATTAATTAGTCAGTAATGGAGTGAGCTTCCCTGGACCACCTTCAAAGCACAGGGTGCTGCTTGAATATGGCACTTGGAGCAAGTGGGGCACAGGGAGGCCTCAAGAGAGGCAAGGGCAGGTGGGAACCCTGAAGTGGGAGGGTCTGAGCAGGGGTCTCTGGATACCCCAGGGCTGATGGGTGAAGGCTGCTGCTCACCTGTTTCTTAATCTCCAGCCCTCCCCACTCCCCCACTGTGACGGAGTCTGGGCCCAGGCCAGGTCCCCCTGCTTGTGTGCAGCCCAACTCAAAGCCACCTCCTAGCTGTGTGACCTTGGGTAGTCCTTATACCTCTCTGAGCCTCAGTTTTTTTAATCTGCAATTGGAGATCACTCCTGACCTCACCTCACAGGACCTTTGTGAATGGCCTCCATTCGGGAAAAAGCGTAGAACATGGGAAGCAGTGTGGTGTGTGCGTTTGTTCATCCTGGCAGGGAGGGAGCCTGCTGTGAGGAAACAGCACAGAATCTGGAATCAGAAGATCCAAGGTCGAATTGTTTCTTCTAACCACACCTTAGGCAGATTGCTTCACTGGGGCAGGGGCTCAATCTCCTGTCTGTAAAAAGGGGTAACAGATCCCTGCCTTGCATATTCAAGGACCACCTAAGATTACACAGGGGGATCCCTGTGAAGTCTGTTCTGACTGCTCAAGCGCTGCACGCAGCTGTTTCTCATCAGCTATCACCCATTTGTGACTTGAGACTTCCAGCAGGGAGGAAGGAACCCCTTGCTGAGTGCTCCTTGTATTACAGTGAGCAAGAGGTTAAAAAAAAAATTGCAGCCAGGTCAGGGTGGAGGAGGCTGCCTGGCTGCTCTTCGTCTTCCCAGACCTGACTCATAGATCACCTGCAAGATGCAGGCTTCCTGACCAGTCAGATCAATCAGACCCTCGCTCCTTTTGGAGATTTTTCTCACCATCCTGTAGTACTTCCAGGACTTCGTAACCTGTAGGCAGAGAGCGTGGCCTCTTTGAAGGAAGACATTGGAGCCGGACTTTCTGAGTTCAAATTCCACCTCAGGCCGGGTGCGGTGGCTCATGTCTGTAATCCCAGCGCTTTTGGGAGGCCAAGGCTGGTGGGATCACCTGAGGCCAGGAGTTCAAGACCACCCTGGCCAACATGGCGAAAGCCTGCCTCTACTAAAACTACAAAAAATAGCCAGGTGTAGTGACACACACCTGTAATCCCAGCTACATGGGAGGCTGAGGCAGGAGAATTGTTTGAACCTAGGAAGCAGAGGTTGCAGTGAGCCAGTATCACACCACTGCACTCCAACCTGTTAGACGGAGCAAGACTGCATCTCAAAAAAAAAAAAAAAACCACCTCAACCACTTACTCCCTGGGTGATCCCTTTGGCCAAGTGATTTAACCTCTCTGTGCCACAGTTTTTTATCTGCAAAAAGAAACAGAGACTGGGTGCGGTGGCTCACACCTATAATCCTAGCACTTTGGGAGGCTGAGGCGGGCAGATCACCTGATGTCAGGAGTTCGAGACCAGACTGGCCAACATGGCAAAACCTTGTGTCTACTAAAAATACAAAAATTACCGGGCGTAGTGGTGGGCACCTGTAATCCCAGCTACTCGGGAGGCTGAGGCAGGAGAATCTTACTGTGAGCAGTATATGCGGTAGGGCCCGCTCTCACTCCACTGCTACACTTCACTGTGATTACTGCTGTGGATGGTGCAGTTACATGTCTGTTTCTCTCACTGGATGTTCTGGGCATTTCAGTTGAGACCCAGGAGTGCAGGCTCACTGTTTATTCATCTCTAGCTTCCAAAGACCTAGCACAGTCAGGATGCAGGGCAACTGCTCACAGAACGCTGCATGCGTAAATGAATGAAAGCTCGTGTGAAGGAATGGGTTTATCCAGAGAATCTCTGGAGAAGACGACGCATAAGGAAGTCTGTGATTCAGCCCTCACAGCCTGGAGCCTCCACAGAGCTTCAAATTAGAGTCCCCCTAGTCCTGACGTCCTGTGTGGTCGGCCTCGGCCAGACACAGACCATGTGTCCAGCTTTGGGCTTCTCGGCCGAGGGAGGGTAGGCGGGGGAGGGAGGGAGAGGCTGAGGGCAAGGTATCCAAATGGACACGTAGTTGGGAAAACTAAAAAGAACATGGGTAAGACAAGAAGAGTGGCCCTTCCTTCTTTCCTTCTTTCTTGCCTAGAAGAAATTTTTGTAGCTAAGGCATAATTTACATACAATAAAAATGCAGTGTACATTAAGTATTCAGTTCAGTGAGTTTTTGGTTTGGTTTGGTTTTGAGACAGAGTCTTACTCTGTCACCCAGGCTGGAGTGCTGTGGTATGATCTCAGCTCACTGCAACCTCCATCCCCAGGGTTCAAGCAATTCTTGTGCCTCAGCCTCCCGAGTAGCTGGGGTTACAGGTGCCTACCACCACACCCGGCTAATTTTTGTATTTTTAGTAGAGACGGAGTTTCACCGTGTTGGCCAGGGTGGTCTCGAACTCCTGACCTCAGGGGATCCACCCACCTCAGCCACCCAAAGTGCTGGGATTACAGGTGTGAGCCACCGTCCCGGCCTTTTTTGTTTGTTTGTTGTTTGTTGTTTTCAATTGAGACAGTCTCGCTCTGTCACCCAGGCTGGAGTTCAGTGGCCTGATCTTGGCTCACTGCAACCTCCGCCTCCCAGGTTCCAGCTATTCTCCTGCCTCAGCCTTCTGAGTAGTTGGGATTACAGGCATGTGCCACCACGCCTGGCTAATTTTTGTATTTTTGGTAGAAACGAGGTTTCACCATGTTGGCCAGGCTGGTCTTGAACTCCTGACCTCAAGTGATCCACTCGCCTCGGCCTCCCGAAGTGCTGGGATTACAGGCATGAGCCATCACACTTGGCTTCAATGAGTTTGACCAATGAAGTCACCCGTGTAACTATCACCACAGTCAAGATAGAGAATATCCGCTTCTGCCTTGGGCATAGCATGCTAAAAAAAAAAAGAAAGAAAGAAAAAAATGTATAAAAAAATTTAGAAAGATAGAGAACATTCCCATCATCCATTTGTCCAGTGCCCTCTGAGCAGCAGGTACCCTCATGCCTCTTTCCTGTCAGCCCCCAGCCCCCAAGGCTGGTGCAGCTGGATGTGGACGGAATTATACACGATGTGCCTGGCTGCTTTTGCTCAGCTTGAGTCTGTGGAATTTACCCATGCTGTCGTATATATCAGTAGCTAGTTCATTCCTTTTTGTTGCCAAGTAGTATGTTGCTGTATAAAAATACCACATTTTGTTGATCCGTCTGCCTGCTGATGGGCATTTGGGCTGTTGTCAGTTTAGGGCCATTATGAGTCAGGCTGCCCTGAGCGTGGGTGGTTGTTAACCACCTGTTCTTTGGGGTTAAGAGGACATTGCTTCCTCTGTCGCACGAGGGATTTATGTGAGCAGGGGCACCACACATGGTCATATATACTGTCCACAGAGGGATGCCTGGCCGGGGAGTGACTGGGGCTGACATTAGCCCGGCACGCGTCCCTGGGCCATGCCCAGGAGGTTGCAGCCCACAGACGCCTATTTCCGATTTGCACAGAGGTGTTGTATGGACTGTTGGGGCTTGTAGGCGAGACCGAGAAACAATCAATCCCGTGGTGAGCCGGGTGTGGTGGCTCACGCCTGTAATCTCAGCACTCTGGGAAGTCAAGGCAGGTGGATCACTTGAGCCCAAGAGTTCTAGACCAGCCTGGGCAACATAGTGGGACGATGTCTCTACAAAAAAAAAAAAAAATTTAAATAGAAAAAATTAGCCAGGCATAGTGGCCTGCACCTGTTGTCCCGGCTACTCGGGAGGCTAAGGTGGGAAGATCACTTGAGCCTGGGAGGTCGAGGCTGCAGTGAGCTGTGTGATCGCACCACTGCACTCCAGCCTAGGTGACAGAGCGAGACCCTGCCAAAAAAAAAAGAAAAAAAGAAAAAAGTCCCGCGATGTTGCTGTGGTGTTCTCATTTGAGGAGATCTTCAATGGCATTGGAGCCCTGGCCCTGGGGAAGTTTTTTCTGTGACTCAGGGTAGACCAGTCACTCTCCACCGCTCTTTGCCTCCAGGACTCCTGGTCTTCCCAGGAGGCAGGACGAGCTGGGGGTAGGTAGGAGCATAGGATGTGGAGTCAGGCACGTCTCAGTTCTCATTCCAGCAACACTTGTCACTCGTGGGGCACCCTGGGCCAGCAGCTGCTCTGTGCCGAGTGTGTTTCCCCATCTGTCAAACGGCTTGTAAGCCCCGAGGGTCATTGAATGGCTCAACGGGAAACTATTTGTGAAGTCCCAGCACAGAGCCTGGCATTCAGGAAATGGCAGGGGGTGGGAGTGAGGGTATCAGTGGCCCCTTGGTCCGGTGACTAAAATAACTTTACTGGGTCGGAAAACTCTCCCTGAACTTCCAGAACAAAGCGTGGGCCCCACATGGTGCTACCTCCCAGCAAGAAAGGGGTTGGGAAACAAAGGGCTGGGGCCCAGGGAGCCCCCTGACTTGTGTTTTCCAGACCTGTCTTCCTCGCTGGAAGTTTTGCGTGAGTGACACAGAAAACAACCTGGGCTTTGCATTGGGCCCCATGTTCGTCAAAGCAACCTTCGCCGAGGACAGCAAGAGCATAGTAAGTGCCTTCCCCGTGGACACAGGCTGTGAGGTCACACTTGTTGTGGCCTGCACAGACCTGCCAGTTCACACTCCAGCCCACCCTGGGCCTTTCCTGCTCCTGGGCAGGGGACCTTAGGGCCACAGCCTTAATGCAGAGGCTTCACTTCCTCGAGCCCTGGGTAATGGGAGTCTCATGAGGGCAGCTCTTCAGTGCCAGGCCCTTATCTGCAGGAGCTCACGTGAGCCTCCCAGCAGCCTGCAAGGCTGTGACAGCCATCCCCACCTCCAAGGGCTGCGAACGACCCAGAGAGAATGTTGGCAGAGCAGCTCTGGCCCAGAGGGTGACATTTTTCTTATTTTGTGGGTGACAGGTTTGTTCTAGACAGGCAGAGGAGTGCCATGGCAGAGCGCCGTGGAGACAGCCCGGCCTAAGCTCAGATCCTGGCCTCACCGCTGGCCGGGTGGCCTGGGACAGTTCTTACATCATCTGCAATGTGGAGACGGGGGCATTCCTCCCACGGAGAGAGATTAAATGAGATGCCACACACTGAGCACCGGCACACAATAAGGGTTCAGCCAATGGGAGTG
Organism: Gorilla gorilla gorilla; assembly: GCF_029281585.2. NCBI lineage: Eukaryota > Metazoa > Chordata > Mammalia > Primates > Hominidae > Gorilla > Gorilla gorilla. Next base: position 218,663,697 of record NC_073224.2, read on the forward strand.
GTCATTTTATTGTTACAATCTTGATGACAAATAGTATTCATTATGTAGCTGTCATCTGCAGCTGGAGGTGAGCCAACCGCAATTCAAATCCATTACAGTGACTGGCCTGTGAGCAGCTGGGCAGGGTCTGAGTTGGGGTCTGCTGGCCCCTCTGCTCTTGTTGCTGCACAGCTCTGCCTTCCCCTTCTCTAGAACCTTCAACTTTCCATCTTCAAGCTTGTCTGCTCATGACATTGTCACCCTCAAGAGCACCTGTCTATATCCAGCCTGAGCATGGTATTTCCAAAGCTGCTCCTTGGAACATGAGTACTCTAGATCTTAAAGCCCGCTCCATCAAAAAGGAATGCTGTGGTCCAACAAGGCAATAAGGCTGGGAGAGGCTGTGTCTTCTGCCCTCTCTGGAAGAATCGCAGTGCCCATTACCACATTAAAGGCTCTGAAAAGTACCACAGCAGAGACTTTTCCAACTTTCCCGAAGCTCGTCCTAAGCTTATTGGAGCATGGAGCCCTGTGTATGGAAGGCCAGTCCTGTCTTGCAGGGTGTTCACGTTAGGAGTGTGGTTTGGAAGCACAGCTGTGGCTCCCCTTCTCACCCAGCCTGACGCTTGGAAAATTGAGTTTAATCTCTGGCCCTGTATCATTGTTCTGCACGGGGTGCCCATTGCATTTACATGAGACCAGTGCCCAAACCTTACTGCTGTGATGTGTATCTCCTCAGGCCACCGAGATCATCCTGGAGATTAAGAAGGCATTTGAGGAAAGCCTGAGCACCCTGAAGTGGATGGATGAGGAAACCCGAAAATCAGCCAAGGAAAAGGTGAGGCTGGCCCGGCACTTGGAGGGGGTGCTGTGGCATCCAGCACAGATAGAGGAGGGTGGGGGAAGGAGAGGCCATTTTTTTTGTTTGTTTGTTTGTTTTTTGAGGCAGAGTTTCGTTCTTGTTACCCAGGCTGGAGTGCTATGGTGCGATCTTGGTTCACCGCAACCTCTGCCTCCCGGGTTCAAGCGATTCTCCCACCTCAGCCTCCCGAGCAGCTGGGATTACAGGCGTGCGCCACCACACTCAGTTAATTTTGTATTTTTAGTAGAGATGGGGTTTCTCCATGTGGGTCAGGTTGGTCTCAAACTCCCGATCTCAGGTGATCCACCCACCTTGGCCTCCCAAAGCGCTGGCGTTATAGGCATGAGCCACCGCGCCCGGAGAGGCCAGTTCTGTCCGGCAGCACAGCCTGGATGCTGTCTCGCCTTCAGCGGGTGAGCGGTCTAGGCCTAGCAGGATTCGGGGTAGGCCTCAAGCACATGATCGCTTGGATGTCTGTAGAAGACAAACCTCGCTGAGTGTACGGGGAAAAGGTGCAGGAAAACGCAGCACGTCCCGTGGGTCGGGAAGGCTCTGGCACCCTCCAGTGGGATGGGAGTCAGGGAAGACTTCCCTTGGGAAAGTGACATTTAAACAGAGACCTAAGGGATAAGTAGAAGTTTGGCAAGGGGAAAACCTTTCCAGAAAAAGACATGAAAGCCCAAGGCAGGCAGAGCCTGGCTCTGGTTCCCCTTGGCCCAGACTGTGAGCCCTGCACCCAAGTTGCTCAGGCTGGCCTGGTTGATGTTGCCGGGCACTCACTTCCTCTGTCTGTCCTGTCCAGGCCGATGCCATCTACAACATGATAGGATACCCCAACTTCATCATGGATCCCAAGGAGCTGGACAAAGTGTTTAATGACGTGAGTAGCTGCTGCCCTGCCTCCTTGTGTTCCTAAATGCCCCCTTAGAAAAGGGCCGAGGCAGGGCTGGGTCCAGATGGGGTGCTAGAGGCAGCATGGTTGTCAAAACACACAGGGATGATGTGTGGGGCTTGGGGATGGGTCAGGCATGAGGAAGCCTCTTCTTCTTCTTAATTTGGCTCCTGGGTCAGCTGGAGGCCCTGCCTCCCCGTAGCCACCATCAATCAGGCAGTGCCCACCAGTCAGTACAGAACCCATGCTGTGTGTCCCCTGGAAGTGGTCACCTCCATTTAATATGTGGGAAATAATGGAGGAAACAGACCCCAGAAGGTACAGAGAGAATTGGTGGCCCTCAGACATCAGGGGTGGGGTATGAAGTGGAAAAAACCCCACACCACCTCCTCCCTCCCTGGTCGTGCTTCCAGTTACCTCCTGTCCCTGTGGCCCTCCTCCACCTCCCCAGAAACCCGGACCTCTGATTTTGACTTTGAAATGCTAATGGGAAAGAAGCAGCGTAAATCCAGGTGCATTTTTAAGCTTGGTTTGGGCAACGGAGGTAATTGATACATCCCTGCTTGTTAGAACTTTTGGCAAATCACTCCGTTAGGTGGATTGTGCTTCTGCCTCAAATTATGAAGTTTTATATCTTATTGTGATTGAAATACTTGAATTCAGGTATTTAAAAAAAATTTTTTTTTGAGACAGGGTCTCATTCTGTTGCCCAGACTGGAGTGTAGTGGTGCTATCTCAGCTCACTGCAACCTCCGCCTCCCAGGCTGGCTCATATTCATGAGCCACCATGCCCAGCCTGAATTCAGGCATTTAAAAATCTAATAACCTCTCATCATGGTTATATTTAGAACCTAAGACTATAAAAACTCCTTCTGAGATCATGAGACTCATTCTGCAGCCTTTTCCTTGTGAATCATTTAAGATGCTCCAGAGTGTCATGACGCAAGATCCTTGGGCCTCTGGAGGCATCCCAGGCAGAGCCCAGGATCCATGTCCTGTCCCTGAGACTCCAGCGTTTCACCAGAGCCAGGGAGAATTTTGCACCTGTCAAGAGCTGAGCCAGGCGCAGTGGCTCATGCTTGTAATGCCAACACTTTGGGTGGCCGAGGTGGGGGCATCGATTGAGCTCAGGAGTTTAAGACCAGCCCGGGCAACATAGTGAGACCTCATCCCTACAAAAAATGTAAAGATTAGCTGGGCATGTTGGCATGTGCCTATAGTCCCAGCTACATGGGAGGCTGAGATGGGAAGATCACTTATGCTCAAGAAGACAGGGCTGCAGCAAGCTGCGATTGCACCACTGCGCTCCAGTGTGGGCGACAGAGCAAGACCCTGTCTCAAAAAAGCAGAAAAAAAGCTAGAAAGCTGGGCTGAGTAGTGAAAAGGGTGTACAGTGATGCCCTTGACAGTTCAGATAGATTTCTACTTTACTTCTGAGATCTAGTATGGTAGCTACTAGCCACAGGTGGCTATTTAAATAATTAAAACTTAAATTAGTTTAAATTAAATTTAAAAGCCACACTTGCCACATTTGAAATGCTTATTAGTGGCCGGGCGTGGTGGCTCACGCCTGTAATCCCAGCACTTTGGGACGCCAAGGTGGGCTGATCACCTGAGGTCAGGAGTTTGAAACCAGCCTGGCCAATGTGGTGAAACCCCGTCTTTACTAAAAATACAAAAATTAGCTGGGCTTGGTGGCATGCGCCTGTAATCCCAGCTACTCAGGGAGGCTGAGGCACGAGAATCACTTAAACCAGGAGGTGGAGGTTGCAGTGAGCCAAGATCGTGCCATTGCACTCCAGCCTGGATGATAGATCAAGACTCCCGTCTCAAAAAAAAAAGAAAGAAAGAAATGCTTAGTAGTCTGCCATACTGGACAGCGCAGGCATAGAGCACAGAACATCCATCATCGCAGGAGGTTCTATTGGACAACATGGGAGGTATTTCTTGCCTGGGCCCAGGCACTGCTGTAGGCACATCCTGCAACGGTGTCATTCCATCTCGTGCCCCAGGGTGAAGGCCAAGAGAAGAGCTGACCCTGCAGCCCCAAGCCCTGCATTCCGGTCTCCAGCCTGCAGATTAATCTCTTAACCATGACAGCCCTTGGCTTCCTGTCTTGGAAGATGCACGCCACCGAGGGCACACTGTGATTGACTCCACTTCTTCTTTTCTAGTACACCGCAGTTCCAGACCTCTACTTCGAAAATGCCATGCGGTTTTTCAACTTCTCATGGAGGGTCACTGCCGACCAGCTCAGGAAAGCCCCCAACAGAGATCAGTGAGTTCCCCCAGGCCCTGCCGGGAAGGTGCCAGCTCCCCACCTGTGGGCAAGCCTTGGGACGAACTGGCCTTCATTGCACCCTCACTGTGTACCCGATCAGCTATCACGAGAGCCATCTGAAGAGTGGATGCCCTTGTTATCCCACTTTTCAGATGAAGAAACCAAGGGCAAAAGAAGTATGGCCCAGCTAGGAGCTGGGATGGGCTTGAGCCTGCCCAGCCTGTTGGCAGGGTGAGCCTGGCCTCTGGAGCGGAGCCGATCTGGCACCTTGTCTCCGCTCCACTCCTTTGGGATTTGGAGCCTTCATTTCATTTTCTGCAGAATAGGATGGGAGGAGCTGGTTCTTGGGTCCTCATGGCAGTCAAATGTGAGGACCTCTGGGGAGCGCCAGACCCCAAGGAGGCCCCAGCAAGAGCAGCTTTCCCATTGTTCCTCACTACCACGAATGGTGGGATCTCAGGACAGGGAGCCCACAGAGGCCTGGGGAAGGTTCTGGATGGGCTTGACAGCTGTGCTTCCCAAAGCTCACTGCACATCAGAGTCCTTTGGGGAAATTTTTCAAAGATACAGCTTCCTGGCCGGGTGTGGTGGCTCACGCCTGTAATCCCAGCACTTTGGGAGGGCAAGACAGGTGGATCACCTGAACCCAGGAGTTTGAGACCAGCCATGGTCAACATGGCAAAACCCTGTCTCTACTAAAACTACAAAAATTAACCGGGTGTGGTGGCGCACACCTGTAGTCCCAGCTACTCAGGAGTGAGTAGCTGAGGTACGAGAATTGCTTGAACCCGGGAGGCGGAGGTTGCAGTGAGCCGAGATCGTGCCACTGCACTCCAGTCTGGGGGACAGAGCAAGACTCCATCTCAAAAAAAAAAAAAAAAAAAAAAAAATACAGCTTCCTGACCTTAAATCAGGATAACCTAGAATGAGACCTGGTCTTTGTCCTTTTTATTACTGTCTCCTCAGGTCAATCACAGTAGCTTACGCCTGCAGTCCCAGCACTTTGGAGGCTGAGGTGGGCAGATTGCTCGAGCCTAAGACTTCAAGACCAGGTTGGGCGACATAGGGAGATGTGGTCTCTACAAAAAATTTTTTAAATTAGCTGGGCGTGGTGGCACGAACCTGTAGTCCCAGCTACTGGGGAGGCAGAGGTGGGAGGATCACTCGAGCCCAGGAGGTCGAGGCTGCAGTGAGTCAATATCATGCCACTGTACTCCAGCCTGGGCAACAGAGCGAGACCCTGCCTGAAAAAAAAAAAAAGAAAGAAAAAACTGTCTCCTCAAAAAAATTAGATGTAGTCAGCCCAGTTCTAGTCTTCAGTCCAAGGTCCTTCCATTCCTCAGTGCAAACATCTGGGATAAATCTTAGGGAAGGGTGCAATGAACTTCTCTTTGCCTCTGGTGCCCCCTGGTGGACTATAGGGGTTCAAACATCTCTATTTCCTTCATTTCCAGCCTCCAACCAGGACACCCCGCTATGTACAAGAAGGTGGGCTTTTACCTTCAGAACATGGCATAGGCTCTGTTGCCAGTTTATCTGAAGTATTTTAACTTAGCTTGAATTTTTTTATTTAAATTTCCTTGCCTACCCATTGAAGTATTTGTGATTATTTGAATATAAATATGATGTTTTAAATTCCTCCATATGGCCAGGTACAGTGGCCCACGCCTGTAATTCGAACGCTTTGAGAGGTCAAGGTGGGAGGATCTCTTGAGCTCAGGAGTTTGAGACCAGCCTGGGCAACATGGTGAAACCCCATCTCTACAAAAAATTTAAAAAATTAGCTGGACGTGGTAGCATGCGCTTGAGCCCAGGAGGTTGAGGTTGTGGTGAGCTACAATTGTACCACTGCACTCCAGCCTGGGCTACAGAGCAAGACCCTATCTCTAAAATAAATAAATACATAAATAGAGTTCTTGGCCAGGTACGGGGGCTCACATCGGTAATCCCAGTACTTTGGGAGGCCAAGGCGGGTAGATCACCTGAGGTCAGGAGTTCAAGACCAATCTGGCCAACATGGTGAAATCCCATCTCTACTAAATATACAAAAATTAGCTAGGCATGGTGGTAGACACCTGTAATCCCAGCTACTTGGGAGCCTGAGGCAGGAGAATCGCTTGAACCCTGGAGGCAGAGGTTGCAGTGAACAGAGATTGCACCACTGCACTCCAGCCTAGGCAACAGAGTGAGACTCCATCTCAAAATAAATAAAGTTCTCAGTATCTTCCCATGGCTGTGGGGCTCACCTGGAGAAGGCAGAGTGACTGTCTAGGCTCTTAGAAGAAATGTGGTACCCATCTCACTGCACTCCTCACTCACCCTTCCCCTCTGTACCAGAGAAGTCATTGAAATGCCAAATACCTCATGACTATATACCGTTACTTTCAAAACCTTTTTTTGGTCTTGGGATCCTTCTACACTCTTAAAAAAATTATTGCCGGGCGCGGTGGCTCACGTCTGTAATCCCAGCACTTTGGGAGGCCAAGGCGGGTGGATCACCTGAGGTCGGGAGTTCAAGACCAGCCTGACCAACATGGAGAAACCCCATCTCTACTAAAAATACAAAATTAGCCAGGCGTGGTGGCACATGCCTGTAATCCTAGTTACTCAGGAGGCTGAGGCAGGAGAATCACTTGAACCCGGGAAGCAGACGTTGCGGGTGATCCAAGATGGTGCCATTGCCACTGCACCGGCCCTGATTTTTTTAAAATTTTATGGAAAATAACTATGTTCAAAAAATTAATGAGAAGAGAGGTATCATTTTACTTTTTGCAAATTTCTTTATGTCTGGCTTAATCAAAGACAACTGGATTCTCATATCTGATTCTGCAGTCAATCTGTTACCATATGTTGTTTTTATATATAGAAAGAATTCTTGGCCAGGCGTGGTGGCTCACGCCTGTAATCCCAGCACTTTGGGAGGCTGAGGTGGGTGGATCACGAGGTCAGAAGTTCAAGATAAGCATGGCCAAGATGGTGAAACCCCATCTCTACTAAAAATACAAAAAATTAGCCAGACGTGGTGGCGGGTGCTTGTAATCCCAGCTACTCAGGTGGCTGAGGCAGAGAATTGCTTAAACCCTGGAGGCAGAGGTTGCAGTGAGCCAAGATCACGCCACTGCACCCCAATTGCCCTCCAGCCTGGGTGACAGAACAAGACTTTGTTTCAAAAAAAAGAGAATTCTTGCCTCACATAGGAATTTAGTTGGGGAAGGGGGGGATGAGGGATATTTTAATTGTCTTTTCTGGTACTTGTGCACGTTCTTCTGATACTACACCAAAACTCGAAAAGTGATAATTTTTTAAAGGTTAATTGCACTATGGAATCTGAAACCACATCCATGAACTTTATTTTTTTCTTTTTTCTTTTTTTCACTGTATCACCCAGTCCAGAGTGCAGTGGCATAATCTCAGCTCACTGCAGCCTCAACCTTCCCAGGCTCAGGTGATCCTCCCACCTCAGCCACCTGAGTAGCTGGGACTACAGGTGCACACCACCACACCTGGCGAATGTTTGTATTTTTTGTAGAGACAGGTTTCACCATGTCACCCAGGCTGGAATTTTTGTAATTTTTTTTGCCCAGGCTGGTCTCGAACTCTTGGGCTCAAGCAGTCCTCCCACCTCGGCCTCCCGAGGTGCTAGGATTACAGGCATGAGCCACCATGCCCAGCCTTCATGAACTTTTCATACTCTGTTATACTAAATTCCATTGGTCTGTCCTGCACTTTGAATGGATCTTTTACCCAGGCGTGATTTTGTATCATGCCTTAGTCATTTGGAAAACAATGGTTCACTGAGTCTTACAGATCTTCCAAATGGTTGTGCTTCCAATATACAGTAGCAAAAAAATCCACATTTGTTAATATCACTGCTGACCTCATGAGAAAAACCTTTAATTATTATTGGTAAGGTGTCAAACTTGTGGTGGCCAATATAAGTTTTTCAAAATTTTAATTTTAGCCTGAAACTTCAACATTTTTTTAAATCTCATATTTTTATCATTGGCAACAGATGGCTTGAGTTGTTTTCCTTGAGGTGATAAGCTCACTTTATTCATTTTAAAGAAAATGTCTGCCAGATGTCCATGTCTGAAATTCCATAGTTTACCTGTCATCCTAAAAGTACCAACAGGGTTCCAGGAAAGAAGCAGAGTGCTTTATATGTGGATTTCCCACTGGTCACATGGAATATTAAAAAGTCTTCTGCCAGGTGTGGTGACTCACACCTGCAGTCCCAGCACTGCAGGAGGCTGAGGTGGGAGGATCGCTTAAGGAATTCAAAACCAGCCTGGGCAACACAGCAAGACTTCACCTCTGTAACATTAAAAAAAAAAATTAGCCAGGCATGGTCACGAGTGCTAGTAGTCCCAGCTACTTGAGAGGCTGAGGTGGGAGGATAGCTTGAGCCCAGGAGTTTGAGGCTGTAGGGAGCCATGATCATGCCACCGCACTCTAACCTGGGTGTCACAACAAGATCTTGTCGCTTAAAAAGAAAAAAAAAAAAGTCTTGTATTCAGGGGTTGAGATGTAATGAAATTAATCATTATGACGGCGCAGCGGCTCATGCCTGTAATCCCAACACTTTGGGAGGCCAGGGTGGGCGGGTTACTTGAGGCCAGGAGTTCAAGACCAGCCTAGACAACATGACGAAATCCTGTCTCTGCTAAAAATACAAAAAATTAACCATGGGTGGTGGTACACACTTGTAATCCCAGCTACTCAGGTGGCTAAGGCAGGAGAATCACTTGAACCTGGGAGGTGTAGGTTGCAATGAGCCAAGGTCACACCACCGCACTCCAGCCTGGGCGACAGAGTGAGACTCTGCCTCAAAATAAATAAATACATACATACATACATACATAAAGCGAGCTACTTCATCAAGGATGTTCTAAGTGAAAATGGCTGATTGGCTTTTTTATTTTGGCTGTGAGCCCATGCTAATGAGGAACTCGGGGCTCAGTGACCACCAGAACCTTCCTTGATTCATGTCAGGCTCCAGCAGTTTTACCTACTGTTGCTTTTGCACCATTCATGCAAGTGACACAATGGAAAAGGGAAATCACATCTTAATATTATTAGGAAAGTAGTTTTGATTTTGGCCGGGTGTGATTGCTCACACCTGTAATCCCAGCACTTTGGGAGGCCGAGGCGGGTGGATCACCTGAGTTCGCCAACATGGTGAAACCCCATCTCTACCAAAAATACAAAAAATTGCCAGACATGGTGGCAGGCGCCTGTAAGCTCAGCTACTTGGGAGGCTGAGGCAGGAGAATCACTTGAACCCAGGAGGCGGAGGTTGCAATGAGCCAAGATCAGGCCACTACACTCCAGCCTGGGCGACAAGAATGAAACTCTGTCTCAATAAATAAATAAATAAATAAAATAGTTTCAATTTCATGGATCCCTTAAAAGGGTCTTGAGGACCCTCCCCACCAGGTGTCTACAGACCACACTTTGAAAACTGCTAATAGATACTCTTCAAGGCCGGGCATGGTGGCTCATGCCTGTAATCCCAGCACTTTGGGAGGCCGAGGCAGGCGGATCACGAGGTCAGGAGATCGAGACCATCCTGGCTAACACGGTGAAACCCCATCTCTACTAAAAATACAAAAAATCAGCCAAGCGAGGTGGCGGGCACCTGTAGTGCCAGCTACACGGGAGGCTGAGGCAGGAGAATGGTGTGAACCCCGGGGGGCGGAGGCTGCAGTGAGCCACAATCGCACCACTGCACTCCATCCTGGGTGAAAGAGCGAGACTCCGTCTCAAAAAAAAAAAAAAAAAAAAAATCTTCAGTGGTGACTTTTCAAAATCTTTTTCTTTTCTTTTTTCTTTTTCTTTTTTTTTTTTTTTGAGATAGCCTTGCTCTGTCACCCAGGCTGGAGTACAGTGGCTCAATCTCAGCTCACTGCAACCTCCACCTCCCAGGTTTAAGCAATTCTCGTGCCTCAGCCACCCACGTAGCTGGGATTACAAGTGTGCGCCACCACGCCTGGCTAATTTTTTTTGTATTTTTAGTAGAGACAGGGTTTTGCCGTGTTGGCCAGGCTGGTCTTGAACTCCTGGCCTCAAGTAATCCACCCACCTCAGCCTCCCAAAGTCCTGGGATTAAAAGCATGAGCCACTGTGCGCTGACATTTCAAAATCTAATGGCCCTTCCTGCTCTTTGTAAGAACCTCAGTATTCCACCGTGTGATATGACATCATTAATTAACTGATTCCTTATTTATAGACAGTCAGGTGTTTTCTAGTTTTCTCCTAAAAAGCAGTCCTGCACCCGGGCACAGTGGCTTACGCCTGTAATTCCAGCACTTTGGGAGTCCGAGGCAGGAGGATGGCTTGAGGCTCAGAAGTTGAGGCTGCAGTCAGCCATGATCACACGACTGCACTCCAGCCTAGGCAACAGAACGAGACCCTGTCTCAAAACAAACAAACAGTCCTTCTGTAGATGTCCTTGTACTTGTGTGCACTTGGGCCTGGGGTCAAGGAGAGTCTGCATTTTTAATGCCCTTATTCCCGATCCCCAAGCAGCGCTCCAGGCAGGCTGTCCCCACCTGCCTCCCGCCCTGTGCTGAGACCTCCTGCATGTGTGTTGCTTGCAGGTGGAGCATGACCCCGCCCATGGTGAACGCCTACTACTCGCCCACCAAGAATGAGATTGTGTTTCCGGCCGGGATCCTGCAGGCACCATTCTACACACGCTCCTCACCCAAGTAGGCTGCCTCTGGGGCCCCTACCACAGTTCTTTTCCCCAGCCCTCAGTGGACCCCCAGCCCAGCCCTGGGGCCCATACGACCTCAGTCAGTCTCACCATGTGATCTTTGCCCCAGTGCTCCAGGTGGCTTGGGATGTCAGAGATGTTGCAGAGGAAGCAACATCCTCACCCACTTTCCTTCCCTCCAGTGAGATCTGGAAGCCCTGCACAGTGGGGTATTGGGAGCATCTCATGGAATCAAGAGCCCTACCTCAGGGAAACGCCCCTCTGACAATGTTATAACACAGTCAGAGCTGGGGAGTGGGGAGGGTTAAGGCTGCTGTCTCAGTTTGAATCCCAGGTCTGCTATTGGATGATTGTGTGGTCCTTGGGCAAAGCAATTGACCCATTCCCAGCCTTGGTCTGCTCATGAATAGAGCTGGTCAATGGCGACCATTGCTAACTCTTTCGCAATGACTGAAGAGGACAGTTAGGTCTGTAGAGCATCTAGCACAGCGCGTGGTGCCCAGTGGGCACAGCTGACCACATAGACTGTGCCCAGCCTCCCTCTGGCTTCAGGGGCCTCGCTGGAGACTCAGGCCATGACCACACCCTTATTCACACAGAGCCCTGTGGAATTTTGCTATATCTCTAAGCCCAGGAAGTGAGGGTCACATACCTGGGCAAGAGTGAGAGGCCCTCCTCTCAAAGCATCACCTCTCCCTTTGTGTCTTTCCCTCCAGGGCCTTAAACTTTGGTGGCATAGGTGTCGTCGTGGGCCATGAGCTGACTCATGCTTTTGATGATCAAGGTACGAATTCCAGCCGGGCACGATGGCTCATGCCTGTAATCTCCGTGCTTTAAGAGGAGGATTGCTTGAGGGCAGGAGTTTGAGACCAGCCTGGGCAACATAGCAAGACCTCCATCTCTACTAAAAAAAAAATTAGGCTGGGCATGATGGCTTATGCCTGTAATCCCAGCGCTGTGGGAGGCCAAGGCAGGTGGATCACCTGAGGTCAGGAGTTCGAGATCAGCCTGGCCAACATGGCGAAACCCTGTCTACTAAAAATAAAAAAATTACCCGGGCATGGTGGCGGGTGCCTGCAATCCCAGCTACTCAGGAGGCTGAGGCAGGAAAATCATTTGAATCTGTGAGGCAGAGGTTGCAGTGAGCTGAGATTGCACCACTGCAGTCCAGCCTGGGTGACAGAGCGAGATTCCATCTCAAAAAATAAAATAAAATAAAATTGTATCTACTAAGAAAGTAAAAATTTAGCCAGGTGTGGTGGCAAAATTTTAATAGTCCTAGCTACTTGGGAGGCTGAGGTGGGAAGCTCACTTGAGCCCATGAGTTTGAGGCTACAGTGAACTATGATTATGATTGCACCACTGCCTGGTACAGGTTCCTTGGTCCCCTTCAGACTGGGCCAATCATCTTCCAGGCCCCACTGCCTCTGCTTTGTGCATCCTTCACTTCTAAGGGTCTTAGCTTTGGAGGCAGAAGGATCTGGGTTCAAATCCTTGCTCTGCCAACTGCCGATTATATGAAGTTTAGCAAGCGCTGTCATTTCTCCAGGCCCCCATGTCTTGTCTGTAAAAGGAGCGTGATGGTTCCACCCTCCCGTGGTGATTGGGAGGACTGTGTGAAGTGTGTAGTGAGGTGCCCTGCTCGTGGAAGTTGTCCCGCTCTTGGGGTTCCTATTAGGTTTAGCAGAGAGTGGACATTCCTCCACCACTCCAGAGACTTCTCCAGTCCAACTGCAGTCAGGGGGCGTTGAATCAGTCCCTCCTCTCCAACTAATGTCCAAAATCCTCCTCATTGCCTCCTTCCTTGGGCACTCCCAGGCGGAGATGGAAGAGGCAGAGACCTGGGTGGCCTGGGCCTGTCTTGTGATCCTAGGTCGGCTGGGTCCATCTGCCTCTTCCTAGGCATCTGTTACTCAGGGTCAGGGGCCCTTAGCCAGTGTTGAAAATAAGCCAGGCACGGTGACGCACACCTGTAATCCCAGCACTTTGGGAGGCTGAGGTGGGCAGTTCACTTGAGGTCAGGAGTTCAAGACCAGCCTGGCCAACATGGTGAGACCCCATCTCTACTGAAAAAAAAAACAGAAATCAGCTAGGCATGGCGGCATGTGCTTGTAATCCCAGCTACTCCAGAGGCTGAGGCACAAGAATCCCTTGAACCCAGGAGGCAAAGGTTGCAGTGAGCTGAGATTGCACCACTGCACTCCAGCCTGGGTGGCAGAGTGAGACTGTCTCAAAAAAAAAAAAAAGAAAGAAAACAAAGCAAGCCCCACTGAGCCTCGGGCCACGCTGGAGCTTTCCCCGATTTCTCTCCTTCATCCTCTCCCGCCTCTGACTGGCCACCCCATCCACGTCCCTCAGCACTCACAGGGACCTCGTCTCCCCATGGTGGCTGGAGGACGGGGGTGGACGGATGAACCGCTTCTCACCAGGAGCAGGGAGGAGCAGCAGGTCCCTGCTCTGCCACTCCCTCCCTTGACATGACGCCTCCCTCTGACCCACAGGACGGGAGTATGACAAGGACGGGAACCTCCGGCCATGGTGGAAGAACTCATCCGTGGAGGCCTTCAAGCGTCAGACCGAGTGCATGGTAGAGCAGTACAGCAACTACAGCGTGAACGGGGAGCCGGTGAACGGGCGGCACACCCTGGGGGAGAACATCGCCGACAACGGGGGCCTCAAGGCGGCCTATCGGGTGAGAGCCCCGCTCCCCACACGCGCACGGTCCCAGTGCTGGCTCCTTCCAGATGCCTGTCCGTAGAGGACCATCACGGACAACCAGGGCAGGCACAGCAGCCGTGCGAGCTTCCGTTTCCTCTTCTGCGAAATGGGGGGTGGCGAGGACCAATCGCGATGCCGACCGTGGAGGACCCCCCGCCACAGGGCTTGGCACCAGAAGGCTTTGTGCTCTGAGTCTGGCCTGACAGAGACACAGGAAGGGGCTCGGGCTTCATCCGCCTGAAGAGCCTGCCTGTTCTCACCTCTGCAGGGGAAGCTACCACCAAGTCAGCCAGCTGTGGGTCTGGGAGGCCCCTGAGGACTAAGCAGCCAGGGCAAGGAGCACTGGTCGTGGAGCCAGTTCTGGGTTCAAGTCCCGGTTCTGGAGTAAGTCACAGAACCTCCTTGAGCCTCACTTGACTTGGCTCTGATTAGCTACTACCTGCATTATTGGGTTGTTGGGAAGATAAAACAAGATGATTTAGACACGGGCTGACCCAGAGAGACACTCAGAGATGCTCGCTGAGTCAGATGGGAGTTAGTAACAGAGGCCACGAGAGAAAAACAGTAGGTGTCTGTCAGAGAGATTAAGACAGGGCTTCCTCCCAACCACAGCAGTAAGAGCAGAAATCCATAGAGCTGTCATTTATTGAGGCCTTCTTAAGTGCCAGGCTTGGAGTATTCCCAGCAGCTTTACAATTAGGTATTATAATCCCCGTTTTGCAGATAAGCACACTGAGCCCAGAAACCTTGGATAGGTTGCTTAAAGTCCACGAGTCAATGAAAGGTATTGAGAATCTACCTAGCAGGGGCTGTGTTTGAAGCTCATCCTGCTCTCAAAAAGCTTATACTCTTAGTGGAGGCTGGAAGGGGAAGAAAGGCAAATAAATACATCATAAATCTGTAAGATAATGTCAGCTATTGATAAGGTGATGAATATAAACGGGCGAAGTAAGGAGGAATAACGGGGGGTAAAAGGAATAATGGGGAGGACGCTGGCCACGGCAGGCCTTCTCTGGGGTTATGACATTTGCATAGAGACCTAAATGATGAGGAAGAGCCTGGGAAAAGCTGGGGAAAATGGTCTCAGCAAGAGGAAGAGCAAGTGCAGAGGCCACGAACTAGACACAAGCCTGGCACGTCCAAGGATGGGAAGAAGGACGGGGCAGAGTGTAGGGAATGCGGGGACCAGACCACTCCGGGCTTCTGTTGGCTGCGGCTAAGGAAGGAGCTTGGGTTTTGTCCTGGTTATGATAGAGAGACACAATATAGGGTTTTAAGATAGAGGAATGACATGATTCAACCTACGCTTTAAAACAGGGGTCGGCCGGGCGCAGTGGCTCCCGCCTATAATCCCAGCACTTTGGGAGGCCGAGGTGGGCGGATCATTTGAGGCCAGGAGTTCAAGTCCAGCTTGGCCAACATGGTGAAACCTCATCTCTACTAAAAATATAAAAATGGCTGGGCACGGTGGCTCATGCCTGTAATCCCAGCACTTTGGGAGGCCTTGGTGGGTGGATCACGATGTCAGGAGTTCAAGACCAGCCTGCCCAAGATAGTGAAACCCCGTCTCTACTAAAAATGCAAAGATTAGCCAGGCGTGGTGGCAGGCGCCAGTAATCCCAGCTACTCGGGAGGCCGAGGCAGGGAATTGCTTGAACCCGGAAGGTGGAGGTTGCAGTGAGCCAAGTTCGCGCCACTGCACTCCAGCCTGGGCAACTGAGCAAGACTCCATCTCAAAAATATGTACATATTTATATATAAAAAATAGCCAAGCGTGGTGGCGCATGCCTGTAATCCTAGCTACTTGGGAGGCTGAGGCATGAGAATCTTTTAAACCCAAGAGGCAGAGGTTGCAGTGAGCCAAGATTGTGCCACTGCACTCCAGCCTGGGTGACAGAGCGAGACTCTGTTTCAAAAAAATAAATAAATAAAAATAAAACAAGAGTCCTCTGGGTGCCATGGCTCATGCTTGTAATCCCAGCACTTTGGGAGGCCAGGGTAGGTGGATCACAAGCTCAACTTCAAGACCAGCCTGGGCAACATGGTGAAACCCCGTCTCTACCAAAAATACAAAAAAATTAGCTGGGCATGGTGGCGTGCATCTGTGGTTCCAGTTACTCAGGAGGCTGAGGTGGGAAGATCGCTTGAGCCTAGGAGGTGGAGGTTGCAGAGAGCCAAGATTGTGCCAGTGCACTCCAGCCTGGGTGACAGTAAGACCCTGTCTCCAAAAAAAACAAAAACAAAAACGAGTCAGCACACCTGCAGCCCATAGGCCAAATCTAGCTGTGAGGCTGTTTTTGTAAATGAAGTTTCTTGGCGTTGTAGCTGGCTCCATTTGTTTCCATGTCTGTGGCATTTTTTTTTTCTTTTTTTTGAGACAGGGTCTCACTCTGTCACCCAGGCTGGAGTGCAGTGGCGTGATCTCGGCTCACTGCAACCTCTGCCTTCCTGGTTCAAGTGATTCTCCTGCCTCAGCCTCCCGAGTAGCTGGGATTACAGTCATGTGCCACCGCACCTCGGCTAATTTTTGTATTTTTAGTAGAGATGGGGTTTCACCATGTTGGCCAGGCTGGTCTCAAACTCCTAACCTCAGGTGATCCACCTGCCTGGGCCTTCCAAAGTGCTGGGATTACAGGTGTCAGTCATCGCACCCGGCCATGTGGCTGCTTTCATGCTGCAATAGCAGAATTGAGTCATTGCAGCGGTGACCATTAGCCCACAAATCCCAGTGTGCTCACTCTCCGGCCATCCACAGAAAAGGTTTGCCAGCACCTGCTTCCTAAGGTTCACTGAAGTTGCTTTGCCAGGAGGGGAATGGAATTGAATCAGCCTGAGTCAGAAGACTGATTAGAAAGCTGTTGTGAGGTTGTCCAGGCAAGACACAGGGTAGAGCAATGGGAAGGGGGAGCAGAGCAGTGGTCAGTGTTTGATCTGAGAGAAAGAGAAGAATTGAAGAAGCGTTCTGGGTTTGGGGCCTGGGATGATGGATGGTGGTACCATTGACTATGATGGGAAAAGTACCATTGACTATGATGGGAAAAGTACCATTGACTATGATGGGAAAAGTTGTGTGTATGTATGTGTGTGTGTATGTGTGTGTGTGTGCATGCACACACACGATGTGGCTCTGTTGATACCATGTTAAGTTTGAGATGCATCTTGGCTGTCCAGCTGGCACAGTTGAATATACACATCAGGGAAGAGGCTGGAGCAGAAGGTGTAAATGTGAGAGCCATCAGTACATAGAAGGTATTTTAAGCCATAGGGCTAAACGAGTGCACATCAAGAAGAGGGCTCCCCTAGGCTGAGCCCAGGCCCAGATCCCCAGAAACCAGTCCCTGCCCCAACACGGGGGAGCTCCCTGAGACCTCCATACCAGTCCCCTCCTTTACCACCTGCCATGGGAACCCCTGAGCTTTGGTTTTCTCTCCTCCCAGGCTTACCAGAACTGGGTGAAGAAGAACGGGGCTGAGCACTCACTCCCCACCCTGGGCCTCACCAATAACCAGCTCTTCTTCCTGGGCTTTGCACAGGTGAGTCCATTAGGAAAACATGCCACACATGGTACATTCTGCCATCTTGATGTTTCAAGAGCCCAGAGAGCCGAAAGGCAAGTTCCCCACGGATTGAGAACTTCCCAAGTCACTGGACTGTGCACAGCACATGTGCCCTGTCATTAGAGAGATGCACGGAAGGGCCCAAAGTACCAGTGAAGGGATTCCTGGATCTGGTGAATGAGAAGACGAGGTGATCACTCAGGGCCCTTCTGGTTCTAGGGTTCTAGAGATTTCTTAAACTTAAGATGCCCAGCCAGGCACAGCAGCCCACGCCTGTAATCCCAGCACTTTGGGCGGCCGAGGCAAGCGGATCACCTGAGGTCAGGAGTTTGAGACCAGCCTAGTCCACATAGTGAAACCCTGTCTCTATGAAAAAATACAAAAAAAAAGCCAGGCATGGTGGTGGCTGCCTGTAGTCCCAGCTTCTTGGGAGGCTGAGGCATGAGAATCACTTGAACCTGGGAGGCAGAGGTTGCAGTGAACCAAGATCACGCCACTGCACTCCAGCCTGGGCAACATAGCAAGATTCTGTCTTTCTGTGATCATCCCAGATCATCCCTTCAGTCGGCATTCATCTGGTAGCCTTCTGCTGGCACTCAGAGCTACCAGGCCATTAGACAATTTGTTCTGCCCAGGAAATGAGAGATCTGGACTGAATCCAAGCTTTTCCAACTGGTGTTTGGACACAGTCCTTTGTACAGATGGAATCGAATGCAGGTGCCTCAGAGATGCTGTGCTGGCTGAAGGAGAACAGTTTGGAGACAACTGCGTTAGAGGCTGCTGGCATGGGGGGTGGCACACCAGCCCTACACCAGCCCACTGTCTCTTCCTGACCCACTCAGGGGACCCTTCTGACTCCCTGGGATCTCAGGATCAGGTGGGGGGCTCATCTCCCTGGTGTTGTATTTTCTGGGTTTTGTTTTTTTGGAGCCGGAGTCTCCCTTGGTCACCCGGCCTGGAGTGCAATGGCGCGATCTCGGCTCACTGCAACCTCAACCTCCCGGGTTCAAGTGATTCTCCTACCTCATCCTCTCGTGTAGCTGGGATATAGGCACGCACCACCACACCCATGTAATTTTTGTATTTTTAGTAGAGACAGGGTTTCACCATGTTTGTCAGGCCGATCTCGAACTCCTGGCCTCAAGTGATCCACCCCCACCTTGGCCTCTTAAAGTGCTGGGATTACAGGCATGAGCCACCACACCCAACCTTGTTTTGTTTTTTGAGACCGGATCTCACTCTATCACCCAGGCTGGAATGCAGTGGCACAATCGCAGCCTTGACTTCTCCAGCTCCAGTGATCCTCCCGCCTCAGCCTCCCCAGGAGCTGGGACCGTAGGTGCACACCACCATGCCTGGTTAATTTTTTTTTTTTAATTTTTTGTAGAGATGGGGTCTTGCCATGTTGCCCAAGCTGGTCATGAACTCCTGGGCTCAAGCAGCCCTCCCACCTTGGCTCCCAAAGTGCTGGGATTACAGGTGTGAGCCACCACACCTGGCCTCCCCTGCTGTTGTAATGGGGGCAGTCTGGCAGCCCCAGGGCCCCACAGTGACCCTGGCCTCTCCCTGTTGCCCCTTCAAAGGTCTGGTGCTCCGTCCGCACACCTGAGAGCTCCCACGAAGGCCTCATCACGGATCCCCACAGCCCCTCTCGCTTCCGGGTCATTGGCTCCCTCTCCAATTCCAAGGAGTTCTCAGAACACTTCCGCTGCCCACCTGGCTCACCCATGAACCCGCCTCACAAGTGCGAAGTCTGGTAAGGACGAAGCGGAGAGAGCCAAGACGGAGGAGGGGAAGGGGCTGAGGACGAGACCCCCATCCAGCCTCCAGGGCATTGCTCAGCCCGCTTGGCCACCCGGGGCCCTGCTTCCTCACACTGGAGGGTTTTCAGCCGGAACCGAGCCCATGGTGTTGGCTCTCAACGTGACCCGCAATCTGATCCCCCGTGAAGAGCCGGACATCCCAGGCACACGTGTGCGCCACCTTCAGCAGGCATTCGGGTGCTGGGCTGGTGGCTCATCAGGCCTGGGCCCCACACTGACAAGCGCCAGATACGCCACAAATGCCACTGTGTCAAATGCTTTCAAGATATATTTTTGGGGAAACTATTTTTTAAACATTGTGGAATACACTGGAAATCTTCAGGGAAAAACGCATTTCAACAGTTTTTTTTTTAAGGAAAGAATTGGTATATTTATTATTTTCTGTTTTTCTAAATAACCTGTGGACAAGGGAAGCCCCACTGATTTACTCCCTCTCTTCCCCACTCCCTGTGAGGCTGGGCTGAGGCAGGGATCCCTGGGCCACAGAGTAAGTCTCCAAATCAGACAGCTGCCTCAGCCCTTGGGATGTGTGATTTCAGCTCCTGTCACCTCATGCAAGGGCGTGGAGACCAGCAGAGGTGTGGAGGCCAGGCAGAGAGAGGAGCCGGCTCTGGGGGGGGCCCAGCTCATGGGCACTGCCCCTTCAGCTAGCCTGCCTCCGTCCCCTGAGTCCAACAGTGGGAGCCCTAACTGGGAAGTTCTGATCCCCAAAGCCACAGCAGGGGACTGATGGCTATAGCAGAATGAGGTTGGGTCAGGACCCTCAAACACCATCTGGGAGCACCAAGCACCCTGAATCCAGACTGCAGGAGCCCTGCGGGGTGAGGCTGTGTCAGAGATACACTGCTGGCCACAAGTGTCCCCTCTCAGTCCCACCTTTTCGGGCTGTCCCATGTCTATCTCAGGGGCCCGTTACCTCTCTGCAGCAGTCCCCCATCCCAGCCACACCAGGGTCTGTCCGGCCAACCCTCTTCCCCAGAGAAAGGAGAAAAGAGAAAACAGGCTGGGTCCGGTGGCTCACTCCTGTAATCCCAGCACTTTGGGAGGTTGAGGTGGGCGGATCACCTGAGGTCAGGAGTTCGAGACCAGCCTGGCCAACGTGGTGAAACCCCATCTCTACTAAAAAAATTACAAAAATTAGCCGGGTGTGGTGGTGGGCACCTGTAATCCCAGTTACTCGGGAGGCTGAGGCAAGAGAATCTCTTGAACTCAGGAGGCAGAGGTTGCAGTGAGCTGAGATTGCACCACTGCACTCCAGCCTGGGTGACAGAGGGAGACTCCGTCCCAAAAAAAAGAAAAGAGAAACAGCTGTCACCTCCCGCAGGACCCAAATCCTCTCTCTGAGCACCGTCGTCCACCACATGGCTGGGCCTGGCTCCCAGGACCAGTCCAGTCCTCTAGTGCCTTATCTGAGGCTGCAGCCGCCAGTCTCCACCCCAAGGAGACAGCCCCTCCTCCTAGATGCCCTTGGCCTCCGCAGTGCAGCCCCCAGGTGTCCTGACTGAAGCACAGGCCATAGCCCCATTTCCCCGGTGCCTGCAGGGCTAACCTCCACGGGAGCCCAGGAGCTCTGGCCGGCAGGTCCATGGCACGGGGCATCGGAAGACTGCAAAACTGCTGGACTTACCCTGGGCTGCAGTCCATTGTCGGCCCCTGGGTTGAATCAAGATAGTACTTGCAGCTAGATGGATGCTTTTAGCCAGGGGACATTGTGAGGGGAAGATTGCTCCACCCAGTCTGGCCTGTGGTGTCTGTCTCCTCCCTGAGACCACAGCTTCTCCAATAGCAGACTCATGGGCGCCACCAAGTGGAAGCACCTGGAGCGGCCTCTGCCATCCAGTGGGGAAGCCAGGCCCCGAGACGGAGGTGGGGGCATGTGCCCTCCACAGCCACCGCTTTCCCGCCTCAGCAGCCCAGGCCTCCTGGCCCAGCCCTGCCCGGACAGTGCTCTCCCCTCACCCGGGAAGCTGGAATCCTCCTGCCCGAGAGGAAGCAGACGGCACAGGGACACCCCTGCCACCTTGGGATCCGCCTCCAAGCTGGTGCAGGGTATCGAGAGTGGATTCCAGATGGAGGCCCTGGTCCCAGCACGCAGCAGTCCTGGTAGCTCTGCAGAGGAGACAGGAACCCGAGAAGTAGCTGAAGCAGGAGCCAGCCGCAGTCCCCTTGCCACATAGAGGTGGGCTTCTCCCAGCCATGGTGTCCCCTCTGCCTCCCCTCCCCCGACCCTCCTGCCTTCCACGTGGAGGGTGGTGGTCCTGCAGTGTCAGCACCAGCACCATGGGCTTGGACCCCCTCCCTGGACAGAGGCAGGTGTCCTAGGGCTGGGGGTGCAGCCCGAGGGAATGGAGACCACACTCATGGCTCAGGTCTGCCGGGGACGGCAGGGGGTTGGGGAAGAAGAGGGCTCAGGCCCAGCAGGGGTGGAAGCCCCTGCCACTGCCACTACCCGCTCCAGAGCTTTAAGGAAAATGAAGTGAGACCCCTCCCCTTAGGCCTGGGGAGCCATAGGGCTGGCTTCTCTGTGGGTGCGTGGACATGGGGTTGGGAGCTGGGAATCTATTTTTTGTATTATGTTTTGTGCTACTGTAGTTTTGGTGTGGCACTATTGTAATGGAAATAAAATACTTGTACGGAGGGCCATGTGTCTGGGTGTCTGTCCTCCCAGGGTGCTGTGTGTCCTGTGAGGCCGGCACAGGGCTGTCCACCCTAGCTTCTCCAGGGCTGGGCGCATCTGCCCTGAGAGCAGGGGTCTTGGACCCTGCCAGAAGGTTGCTCAGTACCTGTGCCCCCAGCCACCCTTACTTCACCTACAAGTGTGTGAGCACCCCCTGCTGGTGAGAATGATGCACATCACCACCTGGGTCCAAGAGGCCTCCTGGTAAAAATAATTTTTCTGTTATCTTCGAGCAAGGGAGTTTCCAGGTCTCAGATGTTTGGGCAGGGCAGGCAGTAGGGAAAATCAAAGAAAGGTTCAAGGAGGGCCAGGTGCGGTGACTCATGCATGCAATCCCAGCACTTTGGGAGGCCGAGGCAGGTGGATCACCTGAGGTCAGGAGTTTGAGACCAGCCTGACCAATGTGGTGAAACCCCAGCTCTACTGAAAATACAAAAATTAGCCAGGCATGATGGAGCACACCTGTAATCGTAGCTATTTGGGAGGCTGAGGCAGAAGAATCGCTTGAACCTGAGAGGCGGAGATTGCAGGAGCTGAGATTGCGCCACCGTGCTCCAGCCGGGGCAGCAGAGTAAGACTCCATCTCAAAAAAAAGAAAAAGGAAAAGCAGGGCACGGTGGCTCACGCGTGTAATCCCAGTACTTTGAGAGGCTGAGACGGGTGGATCACTTGAGGTCAGGAGTTCGAGACCAGCCTGGTGAGCATGGCGAAACCCCGTCTCCACTAAAAATACAAAAATTAGCTGGGCACAGTGGCGCACGCCTGTAGTCCCAGCTACTCAGGAGGCTGAGGCAGGAGAATCGCTTGAACCTGGGAGGCAGAGGTTGCAGTGAGCCAAGATCATGCCAATGCACTCCAGCCTGGGTGACAGAGCAAGACTCTGTCTCAAAAAAAAAAAAAAAGGGAAAGAAAAGTTCAAGGAAGAGTCTCTGATGTACACTGTGCCTCCTGGGGTTTGCGTATGTTCTTCACTCTGCCTGGAATGTCCCTGGAATGTCCTTGCCTGATAAACTACCCATCCTTGAAACCCCAGCTCAGCTTCTCCTCTAGGAAGCCTTCCTAACCTCCCAGTCAGTATCAGGAAACTCACACAGGCTTCCTTCTCATATCACAGTGTATGGGTTTGCTAGGGCCACCCTAACAAAGTACCACAAACTTGGGGGCTTGCACAACTCTTAGTTCTGGAGACTCAAAGTCCAAGATCAAGGTGTTGGCAACATTGACTCGGTTCCAGGCTCTCCTAGCTTCTGGCAACCTTTGGTGCTCCTTGGCTTGTAGAAGCATCACCCGGGCCTCTGCCTTCATCTTCATATGGCGTTCTCCCTGCATGCGTGCCTGTCTCTGTCCAAATTTCCCCCTTTTATGAAGACACCAGTCATACTGAATTAGGGCCAACCCTAATGACCTCGTTTTAGCTAATTACATCAGCAATGACCCTATTTTCAATTTTTTTCTTTCTTTCTTTTTTTTTTCTTCTGAGATGGAGTTTCATTCTCATTGCCCAGGCTGGAGTGGGGTGGCGTGATCTCGACTCACCGCAACCTCCACCTCCCAGGTTCAAGCAATTCTCCTGCCTCAGCCTCCTGAGTAGCTGGGATTACAGGTACACGATGCCACACCCGGCTAATTTTTTGTGTTTTTAGTAGGGATGGGGTTTCTCCATGTTGGTCAGGCTGGTCTCGAATTCCCAACCTCAGGTGATCCGCCCGCCTTGGCCTCCTTCCTCTTCCCCGCTCTGAGACCCTGGGACCCCTCACTCCTCCCCTCCTCCTTCTCCCTTCTTTGTTAACAATAGATCCTACCCCTCCCCACTCGGCTCCGTGCCTGCCCCACTCCCCAAGCAAAAATTAAAACCCCAGCCTGGCCCTTCAGGGATTTACCCTGCAGCTAAGCAGATGGAAATACGCGCAGGATGCAAGTTAGGAACAAATGGAAAATAATAAATTGTGTAAGGAAAAGGGCGCAGCAGAGGCTATCCGTAAGGGTGAAGGAGCTGCAGAAGGGAGGGACCGGAGAAGAGTCCACACTTCAAGAATCTAATACAAGAAGAAACCCAGTGAGAAATGGGCAAGTCCTTTATAAAGGAAACTATGCAATTTTCCTGAAGAACATAAAAGAAGACCTGAATAGGCCGGGCGCGGTGGCTCATACCTGTAATCCCAGCACTTTGGGAGGCCGAGGCAGGCAGATCACGAGGTCAGGAGATCGAGACCATCCTGGCTAACATGATGAAACCTCATCTCTACTAAAAATACAAAAAATTAGCCGGGCGTGGTGGCGGGCGCCTGTTGTCCCAGCTACTCAGGAGGCTGAGGCAGGAGAATGGCATGAACCTGGGAGGCAGAGCTTGCAGTGAGCCAAAATCGCGCCACTGCACTCCAGTCTGGGTGACAGAGTGAGACTCCATCTCAAAAAAAAAAAAGACCTGAGTAAATGCAGGTAAACACCCTGATCATGGATGGAAAGGTTCAATATAATAAACAATGCCAGCCGCGTACGGTAGCTCATGCCTGTAATCCCAGCACTTTGGGAGGCCGAGGCAGGCAGATCACCCGAGGTCAGGAGTTCAACACCAGCCTGGCCAACATCATGAAACCCCGTCTCTACTAAAAATACAAAAAAAAAAAAAAAAAATTAGCTGGGCATGGCAGTGGGCGCCTGTAATCACAGCTACTCAGGAGGCTGAGGCAGGAGAATAGCTTGAACCCGGGAGGCAGAGGCTGCAGTGAGCTGAAATCGCGCCATTGCACTCAGCCTGGGGGACAATGCAATTATTTGCAGATTATTATTTATTAGATTTATTATTATTTGAGACTCTACCTCAAATAATAATAATGAAACAATGCCAATTCTCCCCAAAATTAATTTGCTATTGCAGTATACTCTCAACCAAAATCTCAAGGTAATTTTTCATGGAACTTGAAAAACTGATTCACATAGAAGATCAAATGCACAAGAGTGGCCAAGCAGGCCAGGCACGGTGGCTCACGCCTGTAATCCCAGCACTTTGGGAGGCCGAGGCAGGCAGATCGAGGTCAGGAGATCGAGACCATCCTGGCTAACACGATGAAACCCCATCTCTACTAAAAATACAAAAAATTAGCCAGGCGTGGTGGCGGGTGCCTGTAGTCCCAGCTACTTGGGAGACTGAGCAGGAGAATGGTGTGAACCCGGGAGGGAGCTGAGATCGCGCCACTGCATTCCAGCCTGGGCGATAGAGCAAGACTCCATCTCAAAAAAAAAAAAAGTAGCCAAGCAAGACAATTCAGAAAAAATAGAACAATGAAGTAGCTGGCCTGATCAAAATATGTTATAAAGCGATAGTGAATTACATATATGGTATTGGTGTGGGAATAGAGAAATTGAACACTTAGAATGGATTAGACAGCAAGAAATACTTATGTGTCTGTGTGGGAATTGGTATAGGATAAAGGGGGCACTTGTGCAGTGGCACACACCTGTAATCCCAGCACTTTGGGAGGCCAAGGCAGGAGGACTACTTGAGCTCAGGAGTTCGAGACCAGCCTGGGCAACACAGCAAGACACCTGTCTTTACTAAAAATACAAAAATTAGCCTGGTGTGGTGGCACATGCCTGTAGTCCCAACCACTCAGGAGGCTGAGGTGGGAGGTTTGCTTGAGCCAGGAGGCAGAAGTTGCAGTGAGCTGAGATCACGCCACTGCACTCCAGCCTGGGTGACAGAGTGAGAGACCCTGTCAAAAAAAAAAAGGGAGGCTGCGACTCCATCTCTTTAAAAGAAAATAGGGAAGCTGGGTGCAATGGCTCATACCTGTAATTCCAGCACTTTGGGAGCCTGAAGATTGCTTGAGCCCACGAGTTTGAGGCCAGCCTGAGCATCATAGCAAGACCCCGTCTCCACAAAAAAATACAAAAATTAGCAGAGTGTGGTGGCACGTGCCTGTAGTGCCAGCTACTCTGGAGGCTGAGATGGGAGGATCACTTGAGCCCAGGAGGTCAAGGATGTAGTGAACTGTGATTGCACCACTGCACTCCAGCCTGGGTGACAGAGTGAAAGTCTGTCTCCATCAATCAATCAATCAGTCAATCTAGTAGGAAAGACAACTAGACTGAGGCTAAAGAAAAAAGTTTTAAAAATCATGGAAGAATTTTAATTTTCCTCATTGATATCCTTAAACCACACTTCATTTCCAAATACACACAATAACAAAGTCATACTTAAACCTAACATGATACAACTATCCTGGATGCAACCAAAAACACACCAACCCTTCCGCAGGAGAAGATGCAAAATCCTTGGATAATGCTCATTCTTCTCTTTTGATATCCTGTAACCTAAATACCATAATATAAAGTTTACTATTATTTTATTTATTTATTTATTTTGAGACAGGGTCTCACTCTATCACCCAGGCTGGAGTGCAGTGGTGCAATCTCGGCTCACTGTAGCCTCCACTTCCTGGGCTCAGGTGATCCTCCTGCCTCAGCCTCCCCAGTAGCTGGGACTACAGGTGCACGCCACCACCCCCAGCTAATTTTTTGTATTTTTTGTAGAGACAGGGTTTTGCCATGTTGCCCAGACTGGTCTCAAACTCCTTGGCCTCAAGCAATTGCCTGCCTTGCCCTCCCAAAAAGCTGGGATTACAGGCGTGAGCCACCACACCCAGCCTAAATTATTAATATATCTCATGTTAGATGATAAGGGAATAAGAGGGAAGAAAACAAAAATATTTGGCTAATCTATATACAAACATTCATAACAAAATAAGGAAGAAATACTCATAGTTATTACTGTCCTCATTTCTGCAACTGGTCATGTGGTCAGAGCTGGTCTTTATAATTCCCTTCCTCCACTGCCCTTTCCATATTCCTTTTCCCTCAGCAAGCACCTCATCTGGTCATGGTTCTTTGCCTGGTGGGGTGACCCAAACCTTCATTCCTGAAATTCCTGGACCGTTAATAGTCCTGCCTGAACTGGGCCGTTGTCGCTTTTGTTTACTTTAGTCACAGGACGTGGTACTGATCCTCCTCCACTTACAATGAGGTTATGTCCTGATAAATCCATCTTCTTTTTTTTTTTTTTTTTTTTTTGAGATGGGGTCTCACTCTGTCACCCAGGTTGGAGGGCAGTGGTGCAGTGTTGGTCACTGCAGCCTCAACTTCCCAAGCTCCAGTGATCCTCCCACCTCAGCCTCCACGCACTATCACACCTGGCTAATTTTTTTGTATTTTTAGTAGAGACAAGGTTTCACCGTGTGGCCCAGGCTGGTCTCGAACTCCTGGGCTCAAGCGATCTGCCTGCCTTGGCCTGAGTGCTGAGATTACAGGTGTGAGCCACTGCACCTGGCCCTGATAAATCCATCTTAAGTTGCAAATATCCTAAATTGGAAATGCACTTAATGCATCTAACCTACTGAACATCATAGCTTTGCCCTGAAATGTGCTCAGAACACTTCCATTAGCCTACAATTGGGCAAAATCATCTAACACGAAGCCTATTTTGTTGACTAGATATGTTGACTATCTCACGTAATTTATTAAATACAGCACACTGCAGATTACAGTATCAGCTGTCTACCCTCGTGATTGTGTGGCTGACTCGGAGCCGCGGTCGCCGCCACTGCCCAGCATCATGAGAAAGCATTGTACTCCATATTGCTAGCCCAGGAAGAGATCAAAATTGAAAATTCAAAGGATAGTTTCTACTGAATGCGTATCACTTTTGCCCATCATAAAGTCAAAAAATCATAAGTCAAATCATCGTAAGACAAAGAGTGTCTATATTAACAGATGCCCTAAGGGAGCTCCTGGATTCCACATATACTCTCCCAGAGATACACTCTCTGTTGTGTAGCAGCAATACAATTTTCCCTTGGTAATCAAGACCAGTCATCCCAGCCAGTACAGTGACCTCCTTCTTTGCCTGTTAATTTTGGGTATGGGGAGCGCAACGCGACTGAGTGGCAGCCTCAACCTCCAGTTCAGTGTAATCATTGTGTTGCCTAGTGGAAGCATTTCTCCCTTTGGAACCAACCTCTAAACTAGCAGAGCCTAAGGTCATGGGGACGGGAAGCAGAAATGTTGCTAGTGCATCAGTAGGGATAAAAGTGATTGGGGGCCAGGCGTGGTGGCTCACGCCTGTAATCCCAGCACTTTGGGAGGCTAAGGCAGGCAGATCATGAGGTCAGGAGATCAAGACCATCCTGGCCAACATGGTGAAACCCCATCTCTACTAAAAATACAAAAATTAGCTGGACATGGTGGCACGTGCCTGTAATCCCAGCTACTCGGGAGGCTGAGGCAGGAGAATCGCTTGAACAAAAGAACCGGAGGTTTCAGTGAGTCGAGATTGCTCCACTGCACTCCAGCCTAGTGACAGAGCGAGATTCTGCCTTAAAAAAAAAAAAAAAAAAAAAGGTGATTGGAGTCACTCCTAATCTCCTAATTTCTACCCTTTGACTCCTGGCCCCATGAAACTTGGATGGTCTCGATCTCCTGACCACGTGATCCACCCACCTCGGCCTCCAAAAGTGCTGGGATTACAGGCGTGAGCCACTGCACCTGGCCCCACTTGATTATTAAAATCCTCTTCTGCTAGCTGGGTGTGGTGGCTCACGCCTACAATCCAGCCTGGCCAACATGGCAAAACCCCATCTCTACTAAAAATACACAAATTGGCTGGGCATGGTGGCGCATGCCTGTAACTGCAGCTACTCGGGAGGCTGAGGCAGGAGAATCGCTTAAACCAGGAGGTGGAGGTTGCATTGAGCCAAGATCATGCCATTGCATTCCAGCCTGGGTGACAGAGTGAGACTTTGTCAAAAAAAAAAAAAAAAAAAAAAAAAAAAGGAGAGTAGTTATCCACAAAGGATGGTGGGGCCGTGCTTCAAAATCCTAAGGGTCTGCACTGTGATTCACCTAGAGGGGTCTACCGAAGACTGAAGACAACTCTATCTGCTAATGACACTCCAAGTGCCATTGGATCTGCTGTATCCTATGGCCCAAGTGGCAGTGCAGCTTGCACGGCAGCCTGGACCTGTTTCAGAGCCTTCTCTTGTTCTGAGTCCTACTCAAAACTAGCAGTTTTTTCCCATTCCAGAGAGTGTAGCTATAAATAAATAAATAAATAAATAATCTAAAACTAGCAGCTTTTCAGATCACTCAGTAAATGGGTCAGAGCAAAATACCCAAATGTGAAATACATGGTCTCCAAAATCCAAAGGGACCTACCAGGCCTTGTGCCTCTTTCTTGGTTGTAGGAGGGTCCAGCTGCAACAATGTATTCTTCATCTTAGAAGGGTTATCTCCTTGAGGTCTGCAGTTCAAGACCAGCCTGGCCAACATGGTAAAACCCAGTATCTACTAAAAATTCAAAAATTAGTCAGGCATGGTGGCACATGCCTGTAATCCCAGCTACTCAGGAGGACGAGGCAGGTGAATTGCTTGAACCCAGGAGGCAGAGGTTGCAGTGAGCCAAGATCACGCCGTTGCACTCCAGCACTCCAGCCTGGGCAACAGAGTGAGACTTCATCTCAAAAAAAAAAAAAAAAAAGGAAGGACTAACTCAACATGCCTGAGACCACTGGATCCTTAGAAATGTCACCAGAGTAGAAGGCCCCTGAATTTTAGGTACCATGCAGGCTGAGCTCCCAACATGAACTGGGTATTGAATTTACCAATAAGGCTAGAGTAGTTGCTGCTTCTTGCTAACTAGGTGCATTCAGCACAGTATCATCAATGTGTAGGCTGATATGGCATCTTGGGTAAAAGGGAAAGCAATCAAGATCCCTGTGAACAGCTGGGTGCGGTGGCTCACGCCTGTAATCCTAGCACTTTGAGAGGCTGAGGCAGGAGGACTGCCTGAAGCCAGAATTTTTTGTATAGATCCCTGCCAAAAAGAAGAAGGAAAAAAAAAATCTGTGAACTAAATTATGACAAAAAGGTGGAGAGTTGGCCGGGCATGGTGGCTCACACCTGTAATCCCAGCACTTTGGGAGGCTGAGGCAGGTGGATCACCTGAGGTCAGGAGTTCAAGACCAACTTGGTGGCCAACATGGTGAAAGCTCATCTCTACTAAAAATACAAAAACTAGCTGGGCGTGGTGGCACACACCTGTAATTCCAGCTACTCAGGAGGCTGAGGCAGGAGAATCACTTGAATCTAGGAGGCGGAGGTTGCGGTGAGCCGAGATCACGCCATTGCACTCCAGCCTGGGTAACAGATAAGACTCCATCTTTTCTTTTTTTTTTTTTAAATTGTGACAGAGTCTCGCTCTGTCACCCAGGCTGGAATGCAGTGGCGCAATCTCAGCTTACTGCAAGCTCTGCCTCCTGGGTTCGCACCATTCTCCTGCCTCAGCCTCCCGAGTAGCTGGGACTACAGGCGCCCACCACCACACCCGGCTAATTTTTTGTATTTTTAATAGAGACGGGTTTCACTGTGTTGGCCAGGATGGTCTCGATCTCCTGACCTTGTGATCCACCCGCCTTGGCCTCCCAAAGTGCTGGGATTATAGGCATGAGACACCGCGCCTGGCCGAGACACCATCATAAAAAAAAAAAAAAATGCTGGAGAGTTGATATATCCTTGAGATAGGACAGTGAAGGTGTTGCTGAAAGCAAACTGGTTCTGGTGGTCTTTATGGACAGGGATGGAGCAAAAGGCATTTGCCAAGTCAGTAGCTGCATACCAGGTATCAGGGAACATGCCATTTTGCTCAAGCAATTAAACCATATCTGAAACAGCAGTGCAATTGAGTTACTGTCTGGTTAAGTTTACGATAATCCACTGTCATTCTCCAAGATTCATCTGTTTTCTGCACAGGCCAAATAGGTAAGTCGAATGGGGATGTGATGGGAATCACCACTCCTGCATCTTTTAAGTCCGTGATGGAGTACTCATCTCTGAAGTCTCTGCGAATGCAGAGTGGTTTTGGTTTACTAATTTTGCGAGTAGAGGCAGTTCTAGTGGCTTCCATTTAGCCTTTCCTACCGTAATATCCCTTACACCACAGGTCAGGGAACCAATGCAGGGATTCTGCCAGTTGCTGAGTATGTCTATTCCAATTATGCATTCCAGAGCTGGGGAAATAGCCACAGGATTGATCTGAGCATCCACTGGGCCCACCATAAGTAGGACGTGAGCTAAAACCCCATCAATCACCTGACCTCCATAAACCTTTACTGTGATGATGGACCGCAGTGACATTTTGGGTCTCCAGAAAAAAGTGCCAATTCAGAGCCAGTGTCCAATAATCCCTGGAAAGTCTCACTACTTCCTTTTCCCCAATATGCAGTCACCCTGGTAAATAGCCACAGGTCCCTTGGGGAAGACTGGGAGAAAGACTAAAGGTATATGTTTTTGGCAATGTAGTAGATCTTTCGTAGAGCATCTGTCCTCCCTTTCATTCAAGGGATTCTGGTCTCCAAGTCAAGTGTAGAAACTGTTGGAGAGGCCATGATTCTCTGTTTTGGTGATTCAAATTAGACTTCATTCATTCCATAACTCTTCTGCTTATTCAGATCAAGTAAGAATTTAATAGGACATGTGCAGTGGCTCATGCCTGCCTGTAGCCCCCAACACTTTGGGAGGCCAAGGCGGGAGGATCAGTTGAGGCCAGGAGTTTGAGACCAGCCTGATAAATAAAGTAAGACCCTGGCTCTACAAAATATATATAAAAATTAGTGGCCGGGGGCTGGGCGTGGTGGCGCACGCCTGTAATCCCAGCACTTTGGGAGGCCGAGGTGGGTGGATCACCTGAGGTCGGGAGTTCGAGACTAACCTGACCAACATGGAGAAACTCCATCTCTACTAAAATTACAAAATTAGCCGGGCATAGTGGCACATACCTGTAATCCCAGCTAGGCTGAGGCAGGAGAATCACTTGAATCCAGGAGGTGAGGTTGCGGTGAGCCGAGATTGTGCCATTGCACTCCAGCCTGGGCAACAAGAGCAAAACTCTGTCTCAAAAAAAAAAAAAATTAGTGGCTGGGCGCAGTGGCTCACACCTGTAATCCCAGCACTTTGGGAGGCCGAGACGGGCAGATCACCTGAGGCCTGGAGTTCGAGACCAGCCTGACCAACATGGAGAAACCTTGTCTCTACTAAAAATACAAAATTAGCCAGGCGTGGTGGTGCATGCTTGTAATCCTAGCTACTCAGGAGGTTGAGACAGGAGAATTGCTTGAACCCGCGAGGCAGAGGTTGCAGTGAGCCGAGATGGTGCCATTGCACTCCAGCCTGGGCAACAAGAGTGAAACTCTCTAAATATATATATACATATATATATACACACACACACATATATATGTGTGTGTGCTTGTGTGTGTGTATGTATATATATGTGTATATATACATATACGTATATGTATATATACATACCGTGTTAGCCAGGATGATCTCAATCTCCTGACCTCGTGATCCACCCGCCTCAGCCTCCCAAAGTCCTGGGATTATAGGCATGAGCCACGGTGCCCGGCTGAGACTCCATCTTAAAAAAAAAAAAAAAAAACTGGAGAGTTGATATGTCCCTGAGATAGGACAGTGAAGGTGTTGCTGAAAGCAAACTGCTTCTAGTGGTCTTTATGGACAGGGATGGAGCAAAAGGCATTTGCCAAGTCAGTAGCTGCATACCAGGTATCAGGGAACATGCCAATTTGCTCAAGCAATTAAACCATATCTGAAACAGCCATGCAATTGAGTTACTGTCTGATTAAGTTTATGATAATCCACTGTCACAGATGAATCTCCAAGATTCATCTGTTTTCTGCACAGGCCAAATAGGTAAGTTGAATGGGGATGTGATGGGAATCACCAGGATCACTTGACCCCGGGAGGTCAAGGCAGCAGTGAGCCATGATTCTGCACTCCAGCCTGGGTGATAGAGCGAGATCCTATCTGGAAAAAAAAAAAAAAGACTTTAATAGATTACTCATATTCTTCTTTTCAAGGGATGCCGTGATCAACTAGCCAATGCATGCATAGGTCTCTGTGAGTCAGATCATTCTGGTTACTACTTTGGCTCTGTGTTCATTACAGTACCTGTGCACTGTGGTTTTGGCGAGTAAGTACTGCCACTTGACCCCTGCTATCCCAGGATCTCATTATCCACATTGTTTTAGGGATCCCAGTTCAATGGGAAATTATAGCAATTCCCACTGTAATTTCTTTCTTTTTTTTTTTTTTGAGATGGAGTCTCACTCTGTCGCCCAGACTAAAGTACAGTGGCAGGATCTCGGCTCACTGCAACCTCTGCCTCCCAGGTTCAAGCTATTCTTCTGCCTCAGCCTCCCAAGTAGCTGGGACTACATGTGCATGCCACCACGCCCGGCTAATTTGCGTGGTTTTTTTTTAGTAGAGACGGGATTTCACCATGCTGGCTAGGCTGGTCTCGAACTACTGGCCTCAGGTGATCTGCCCGCCTCGGCCTCCCAAAGTGCTAGGATTACAGGCATGAGCCACCTCGCCCGGCCCCCACCGTAATTTCTAACCAAAAGAGAAAAAGACCACAGAGCTCTTCAAGGATGCTGAAGCTCCTCTCAAAAATGTATTCACCACAGTGGTGAAAGGTGTGTCCTCTGGATCCTCCCACAGTGGGTAAACAGGTCTTCCATGAAGAATGCACTCTGCATTCCAACCGCCCTAAGCCTTTGGATCCTTCTCTTTGCAGGATAGCAAGGCAATTCTGGTATTTCAGCTTCATTTACTCATTTACCTTCGGGTCCACATTTCGTACAACCAACCAACCAACCTACAACAGCCTTTTTTTTTTTTTTGAGATTATTTTCACTCTTGTCACCCAGGCTGGAGTGCAATGGCACAATCTTGGCTCATTGCAGCCTCCATCTCCCAGGTTCAAGCTATTCTCCTGCCTCAGCCTTCCGAGTAGCTGGGATTACAGACATGTGCCACCATGCCCAGCTAATTTTTGTATTATTAATAGAGATGGGTTTTCACCATGTTGGCCAGGCTGGTCTCGAACTCCTTACCTCAGATGATCCACCCGCCTCGGCCTCCCAAAGTGCTGGGATTACAGGCATGAGCCACTGCGCCCAGCCTGTGAAAGCCCTTTAACCCCTTGAGCAAAAACACTGATTCCAGAATCTCTGCTTAGTGGACCCATAGTGCACTGGTTGGCAAATATTTTCTCTGTAGATGGCCAGATAGTAAATATCTTAGGCTTGGCAGACTATTCTGTCTCTATCACAATTACCAGGTTCTGCTGTTGGAGCACAAAAGCAGCCATAGGCAATACACAAATAAGACAGCACGTTCCAATGACGTTTTCCTTATGGACACTGAAATCTGAATTCCATATAATTTTCATGTGTCATAAAAGATGATTCTTCTTGGCCGGGCGTGGTGGCTCATGCCTGTAATCCCAGCACTTTGGGAGACCAAGGTGGGTGGGTCACCTGAGGTCAAGAGTTCGAGACCAGCCTGGCCAACATGGTGAAACCCCGTCTCTACTAAAAAATACAAAAACTAGCTGGGGCGGTGGCAGATGCCTGTAATCCCAGCTACTTGGGAGGCTGAGGCAGGAGAATCACTTGAACCCAGGAGGCAGAGGTTGCAGTGAGCTGAGATTGTGCCACTGCACTCCAGCCTGGGTGACAGAGCAAAACTCCACCTCAAAAAAAAAAAAAAATTCACAATTCATCTCTTTCATCTTTTGTGTATTATTGTCATATATTTATTATTTATTTACTTATTTAGAGATAGAGTCTCACTCTGTCACCCAGGTTGGAGGGCAGTGGCACGCTTTTGGCTCATTGCAACTTTTGCCTCCCAGGTTCAGGTATTCCTCCCACCTCAGCCTCCCCAGTAGCTGGGACTACAGGTGTGTGCCACCATGCCTGGCTAATTTTGTATTTTTAGTAGAGATGGGGTTTTGCCATGTTGCCCAGGCTGGTCTCAAATTCCTGGGCTAAAGGGATCCTCCTGCCTCGGCCTCTCAAAGAGCTGCGATTTCAGACATGAGCCACCACACCAGGCCAAAAATTGTATACATTTATGGTGTACAACATGATGTGTTTTTTTGTTGTTGGTGGGGTTTTTAGTTGTTGTTGTTGTTGTTTGAGACGAAGTCTCACTCTTGTCCCCCAGGCTGGAGTGCAATGGCGCGATCTCGGCTCACTGCAACCTCCACCTCCCAGGTTCAAGCGATTCTCCTACCTCAGCATCCTAGTATCTGGGATTACAGGTGCCTACCACCAGGCCCGGCTAATTTTTGTAATTTTAGTAGAGACGGGGTTTCACCATGTTGGCCAGGCTGGTCTCGAACTCCTGACCTCAGGTGATCCACACGCCTTGGCCTCCCAAAGTGCTGGGATTACAGGCATGAGCCACCGCGCCCAGACCAACATGATGTTTTGATATGTGTATACATCGTGAAACTGCTACATCAGATAAATTAACATATGCATTACCTCTCATACCTACCATTTTATTTGTGGTGAGAACTTTAAAAATCTACTCTCTTAGCAATTTTTAAGTATACAATATATTGTTGTTAACTATAGTCACCATGATGTACAAAAAAAAATCTCTTGAACTTACTCCTACTAACTAAAATTTTCTGTTCTTTGACCAATATCTCCCCTATCCCTCCACCCTGCTCGTATTTTTCCACATCTATAAATCAACAATACATTGCTATTATTATTATTATTTTGAGACCTGGTTTTGCACTGTCACCCAGGCTGGAGTGTAGTGCCACGATCATAGCTCACTGACACTTGAGCCTCCTGAGCAGCTAGGACCACAGGTAGGCACCACCGCACATCCAGCTAATTTTTAAATTTTTTTTTTTGTAGAGACAGGGTCTCACTGTGTTGCCCAGGCTAGTCCTGAGCTTACGTGATTCTCTTTCCTTGGCCTCCCAAAGTGCTAGTATTACAGGCGTGAACCACTGAGTCCAGCCCACATTGCTGTTATTTTTGCTTTAGATTGTCAATTATCTTTCAGGGTAATCAGAAATTTTTTTTTTTTTTTGAGATGGAGCATCGCTCTGTCGCCAGGCTGGAGTGCAGTGGTGCAATCTCAGCTCACTAACCTCCACCTCCCAGGTTCAAGTGATTCTCCTGCCTCAGCCTCCCAAGTAGCTGGGAATACAGGTGTGCATCACCACACCCAGCTAATTTTTGTATTTTTAGTAGAGACAGGGTTTCACCATGTTGGCCAGGATGGTCTTGATCTCTTGACCTCTGATCTGCCTGCCTCAGCCTCCCAAAGTGCTGGGATTACAAGTGTAAGCTACCGTGCCTGGCCTAGAAATAATTTAAACATGTCTTTTGGCAGGAGGTGGTGGCTCACACCTGTAATCCTAGCACTTTGGGAGGCTAAGGAGGGAGGATCACTTGAGCCCAGGAGTTTGAGACAAACCTGGGTAACATAGGGAGACCTCACCTCTATAAATAACTTTAAAAATTAGCCAAGTGGCCAGTCACGGTGGCTCATGTCTGTAACCCCAGCACTTTGGGAGGCCAAGGTGTGCAGATCACCTGAGGTCAGGAGTTCGAGACCAGCCTGGCCAACATGGTGAAACCCTGTCTCTACTAAAATTACAAAAATTAGCCAGGCATGGTGGTAGGCGCCTGTAATGCCAGCTACTTAGGAGGCTGAGGCAAGAGAATTGCTTGAACCTGGGAGGTGGAGGGTGCAGTGAGCCGAGATCACACCATTGCACTCTAACCTGGGAGATAGAGTGAGACCCTGTCTCAAAAAAAAAAAAAAAAATTAGCCAAGTGTAGGGGTGCGCACCTGTGGTCCTAGCTACTCAAGAGGCTGAGGCAGGTGGATCACTTGAGCCTGAGTGGTCAAGGTTGTAGTAAGCCATGATCATGCCTCTACACTCCAGCCTGGGCAACAGAGCAAGACCCAGTGTCAAAAAAAAAAAAAAAAAAATATATATATATATATCAAAGCATGGTGGTATATGCCTACAGTCCCAGGTGCTTGAGAGACTGAGGTGGGAGGATCACTTCAGCCCAGGAGGTGGAGGCTGCAGTGAGCTATGATTGTGCCATTGCACTCCAGCCTGGGCAACAGAGTGAGATCCTGTCTCAAAAAATAATAATAATAACAAAATAAATATACCTCTTTATTTTAAAATAAATGAATCTATACAATAATTATAGATTCATAGGAAGTTGCAAAAAATAGCATCAAGAGTCCTGCTTACCCTTCATCTAGCTTCTCCTAATGGTAACATTTTACATAACTATGTACAACATCAAAACCTGATATTGTCAATTCAAGAAACTGACATGAGTACAATGATTTTAAGCAGAATACAGACCTTACTCAGATTTCAATTATGTGAGTTTTTATATGCATTCCAGTGTGTGCATGTAGAGTTCTGTGCAATTTATACCATGCATGTAGAGTTCTGTGCAATTTACACCATGTATGAATTCATTACCAGCACCCTCATTTTTCAAATCAATTCTTGCGACATATAGAATTCTGGGTTGATGGTTTCTTCAGCACTAAAGATGTCGGTTCATTGTCTTATGCTTGCATGGATAGTTTCTGATAAGTCAGCTATAATTCTTATCCTTGTTCCTCTGTATGTAATAATGTGTTGTTTTTTCCCTTTGGCTGTGTGATGATTAATTTTAGGTGTCGACTTGACTGAGCCATGGGGTGATCATATATTTAGTCAACAATTATTCTGGATGTTTCTGTGAAGGTGTTTTGGATGAGTTTAATTCAGCATCAGATTCAAATCAGTAGACTAAGTAAAGAAGTCTGCCCTCCCTAATATGAGTGGGCCTCATCCAATCAATTGAAGGCCTCAATAGAACAAAAAAGGTTGACTCTTCCCTGAGTCAGAGAATTCTTCCCACCTGACTGCCTTCAAACTGGGACATCAGCTTCTTCCTTTCCTGCCTCAGATTAGAACTGAAATATCAGGCCAGGCGCAGTGGCTCATGCCTGTAATCCCAGTACTTTGGGAGGCCGAGACAGGCAGATCACCTGACGTCAGGAGTTCGAGACCAGCCTGACCAACATGGAGAAACCCCGTCTCTACTAAAAATACAAAATTAGCCGGGCATGGTGGCGCATGCCTGTAATCCCAGCTATTTGGGAGGCTGAGG
Organism: Gorilla gorilla gorilla; assembly: GCF_029281585.2. NCBI lineage: Eukaryota > Metazoa > Chordata > Mammalia > Primates > Hominidae > Gorilla > Gorilla gorilla. The sequence continues at coordinate 218,701,283 of NC_073224.2, forward strand.
CAGGAGAATCTCTTGAACCCGGGAGGTGGAGGTTGCAGTGGGCCGAGATCGTGCCATTGCACTCTAGCCTGGGCAACAAGAGAGAGAGAAAAAAAAAACTGAAACATCAGCCCTTCCTGGGTCTCAAACTTGCCAGCCTTTGTGCAGAAACCATACCGTTGGCTTTCCTGATTCTCACGCCCTCGGACTGGAACTAAACCATTGACTCTCCTGTGTCTCCAGCTTGCTGACTCATCCTGCAAATCTTAGGACTTGTAAGCCTCCATAATTGCATGAGGCAATTCCTTATAATACATCCCTATCTATCTACCCATCCATATCTTATTGGCTCTGTTTCTCTGGAGAACCCTGACTAATACAGGCTGCCTTCATAATTGTCTCTTTATCTTTGTTTTTTATTTTTAAAATTTTTAAAATTTTTTATTTTTATTTTTTGAGACAGAGTCTCGTTATGTTCCCAGGCTGGAGTGCAGTGGTGTGATCACGGCTCACTGCAACCTCTGCCTCCCAGGCTCAAGGGATTTCCCATCTCAGCATCCCAAGTAGCTGGGACTACAGGTGCACACCTCTACTGCCAGTTATTTTTGTGTGTTTTGCAGAAGCAGGGGTCTCGCCATGTTGTCCAGGCTGCTCTGGAACTCCTGGGCTCAAGCAATCCACCCACCTTGGCCTTCTGAAGTGCTGGGATTACAGGCGTGCACCACGACGCCCAGCATATCCTTGGTTTTTAGCTTTTTGACTATGATGTATCTAGGTATGGTTTTTGTTTTTTGTGGGGATGATATTTATACTATTTAATGTTCTCTGTGATTTTTGGACATATGTTTTGATGCCTTTCACTATTTTTGGAAAATTCTCAGCCATTATCTCTTCAAACATTTCTTCTCCCTATTCTCTTTCTCTTCCTTCTATGAGTCCAATTACATGTATATTTGAAAACCTGATGTTGTCCCACAGTTCTCAGATGCTCTGTTCTTTGTTTTTTCACTTATTTTTCTTTCTTTCTTTCTTTCTTTCTTTCTTTTTTTTTTTTTTTCAAGACAAGAGTCTCACTCTGTCATCCAGGCTGGAGTGCAGTGGAGCGACCTCGGCTCACTGCAACCTCCGCCTGCCAGGTTCAAGTGATTCTCCTGCCTCAGCCTCCTGAGTAGCTGGGATTACAGGTGTGGACCACCATGCCCAGCTACTTTTTGTATTTTTAGTAGAGACGGGGTTTCACCATGTTGGTCAGGCTGGTCTCAAACTCCTGACCTCGTGATCCACCCGCCTTGGCCTCCCAAAGTGCTGGATTACAGGCGTGAGCCACCGTGTCTGGCCTTATCTTTCTCTTTGTATTTCAGTGCAGGTAATTTCTATCAACCTATTTTTCAATTTTTTTAGATTCTTTCTTCAATTTTGTGGAGTCTGCTGATATAGATACACCCTTAGAAGGCATGCATCCTCTGTTACCATGCATTTATTTCCAGAATTTCCACTTGACTCAAATAGTTTCTGTCTCTGCTGAAATTGCCCAGCTGTTTATGTTTGTGGTCCATCTTTTCTACTAGCATCTTTAACATATAAATCATGACTAAAATTCCTGTCGCTTTCAACAACTGCATCATTTTTTAGCATTGCTGGCTTAGTGGATTACTTTTTATATTGTTTGTTTATTTGTTTGCTTGTTTTGAGACAGAGTCTTGCTCTGTCATCCTGACTGGAGTGCAGTGGCATGACATTGGCTCACGGCAGCCTCGACCTCCTGGACTCAGGTAATCCTCTCATCTCAGCCTCCCAAGTAGTTGGGACTGCAGGCATGCATCACCACACCCAGCTCTGCTTTGTATCTTGATGGTGGATTGTTATTTTATTTCTTGCTTTTTAGTGTTTTATAATTTTTGAATAAGTGCCTGACATTGTGTGTAGGACAGTTGAGACTTAAATAGTATTCATTCCTGGAAACGGACATGTAGCACTTAGTATTGGAGCTCAAGTTAGTTTAGTCAGGAGTTGGGCAGGGTTTGGATTTCGTTGTTGCTATGGTTACCTTCATTGTTGCTATGGTTACCTTCATTGTACCACTGGCTCTCCATTCTTTTAGCATCATCTCAAGCTGAGGATGAGGGCTGGGCTGCTGGAGGGATTTACTCCGTGTTACTGCTCTACCTGCCAGCTTTCCACCCCTAAGTTAGATTGCTAGTGCTTGTTACTTGATGCTTGCTAGCCTTAGAAAGCGGGGGTGTCTGTTGTCCTGGTTCAAATTCAATCTTATGCAAACTCCATCGCCCTAGGTCTTGAGAGTGGGGCTTCCTCAGTGATCTTGCTCCTTCCCCCTTTCCACAGCACCAAAACTCTGCCTAGTATGTTTGGCAGATCCTATGTGAGAGTTTCTTGCCCCTTTCCCAAAAGTAGGAAACTCTTAATGGTATTGGCATACAATCCTGGGCCGAGGATGGTTTTCCATCCCTCCCTCTTCTCCCAGCTGCAATGGGTCTTCACATGTGCCCTGGGGGTGAAGGTTCACTGCCATTTCCCTGCAGCCTAACACTTGTGCTCTACAAGGAGAAAGGGGCTTGTTGAGGCTGAGACCTCCCTGCATTCCTGCAGCTGCAGCCCCTTCCTGCTGCCAGACCTGCACCTGATGGTGAAGAAATACAGATACAAAGTGGCCACCTCTCTAACTTCAGTGGTGAAGACTGTATAGTTAGTTGTGAGATAGTGGGAGACCATAAAATAAGGTTGCCATGGTCATTCGCTGGCTTGTTCTGGGTGATGATACAGTTAGTTCATTATGAGATATGAGGGAAAGTAAGTTCTGGAATAAACTCCCATGGTGCTGTGGTGAGACACAATCTATTTTTACCTAAGGAATAATACTTTGAGCTAATATAATAGGAAACTAACTAGTTCCTGATTATTAGCCACGCATATGACTTTAAGCAATGGATAAACTGCAGCTGAGACTTACACGGATGAAATATTGCAGGATCCCAAGCGACTTCTGAATTCTCAAACGGCTTCCAGTTCTTTGGCTTGCTGTCTTCACTCACTTATTCATTCAACTAATATTCAGAACCTACCATGTGCTAGGAATTGTGCTAGGTGTTGGGAATACAACATGGAATGAGATAGGGTTCTTGTTAGTTATGAAGTAAGGTTGGGCCGGAACTGGTGGCTCACGCCTGTAATCCCAACACTTTGGGAGGCCAAGGCAGAAGGACAGCCAGGAATTTGAGACTAGCTTGGTCAGCATAGTGAGGCCCCGTCACTATAAAAAAATTAAAAATAAGCAAAAGGCAGTCACCAGTCAAGTAACTACAATTCCAAAGAATACTCTAAAACTGGAAGTGCAGGGCAATATAAAAGTGTATTTCTGGACTGGGTGTGGTGGCTCACACTTGTAATCCCAGCACTTTGGGAGGCCAAGGCGGGTGGATCACGAGGTCAAGAGATCGAGACCATCCTGGCCAACATGGTGAAACCCCGTCTCTACTAAAAATACAAAAAAATTAGCTGGGCATGGTGGCATGCGTCTGTAGTCCCAGCTACTCGGGAGACTGAGGCAGGAGAATTGCTTGAACCCAGGAAGTGGAGGTTGCAGTGGGCCGAGATTGCACCACTGCACTCCAGCCTGGTGACAGAGGGAGACTCCGTCTCAAAAAAAAAAAAGTATCTCTGCCAGTTGTAGTGGCTCATACCTGTAATCCCAATACTTTGGGAAGTCAAGGTAGGAGAACCACTTGAGGCCAGGGGTTCAAGACCAGCCAGTGCAACATAGGGAGACCCCGTCTCTACAAAAATCTTTTTAAAATATTAGCCAGGCATAGTGGCATGCACCTATGATCCCAGCTACACAGAAGGCTGAAGTGGGAGAATCACTTAAGCCTGAGAGGTTGAGGCTGCAATGAGCCATGATCACACCACTGCACCCCAGCCTGGGTGAAGAGTGAGAACCTATCTCAAAAATTAAAAAAATAAAAAAAAAAAGTGTATCTCAGCCAGGCATGGTGCCTCACACCTGTAATCCCAGCACTTTGGGAGGCCGAGGCGGGTGGACCACGAGGTCAGGAGTTCAAGACCAGCCTGGCCAAGATGGTGAAACCCCGTCTCTACTAAAAATACAAAAAATTAGCCAGGCGTGGTGGTGGGGGACTGTAATCCCAGCTACTCGGGAGACTGAGGCAGGAGAATTGCCTGAACTCGGGAGGCTGAGGTTGCAGTGAGCCAAGATCGTGCTGCACTTCAGCCTGGGGGACTGAGTGAGGCTCCATCTCAAAAAAAAAAAAAAGAAAACAAAAGAAAAAAAAAGTGTATCTCTAGGGAAGTACCTTTAAACTGAGACTTGAAGAACAAGCAGGAATTTTCTAGGTGTGCCAGGCAAAGGGAACAGCATTTGTAACGCCGAATTAGGAAGAGGCTTGGACATATGCAAGCAACTGGAAGAAGGCCCAGTGCAGCTGAAGATGATGGAGAGAGGGGGATGGAGAGAGAGAGGCAGGGGCCATTTGCTGCATCCTACAGGTCATAAGAGGACGACTGGACTTTATCCTGAGAGCAATGGGAAGTTACTGGGGAGTATAGGCAGGGAGCGAGTCACATGATTAGTTTGGGTCTTTGAAAAGCTGCTCAGCAGGCTGCACAGAGAATGGATCGGAGGAGAGCCAGAGTGGAAACGGGGAGAACAGTCAGGAAGCAGAGAAAAAAGGGGAGCATGGCACATCCAGGGCAGCAGGGAGACTGCACCTCAACCCTTTTTTATTTTACTTTTGTATTTTTATTTATTTATTTATTTATTTAGATGGAGTTTCACTCTTGTCGCCCAGGCTGGAGTGCAATGGCGCCATCTCAGCTCACTGCAACGTCCGCCTCCCAGGTTCAAGTGATTCTCCTGCCTCAGCCTCCTGAGTAGCTGGGATTACAGGTGTCCACCACCATGCCCAGCTAATTTTTGTGTATATATATATATATATATATACATATATATATATTTTTTAATTAGAGGCGGGGTTTCACCATGTTGGTCAGACTGGTCTCAAACTCCTGACCTCAGGTGATCCACCTGCCTCAGCCTCCGAAAGTGTTAGAATTACAGGCGTGAGTCACCATACCCAGCCAACTCTTTTATTTATTTATTTATTTATTTTTATTTTTTCAAGACAGAATCTTACTCTGTCACCCAGGCTGGAGTGCAGTGGCATCTCAGCTCACTGCACCCTCCGCCTCCCGGGTTCAAGCAATTCTCCTACCTCAGCCTCTCCAGTAGCTGGGATGACAGGCGCCCGCCACCACGCCCAGCTAACTTTTGTACTTTTAGTAGAGACGGGGTTTCACCATATTGGCCAGGCTGGTCTCAAAGTCTTGACCTCAGGTGATCTGCCCGCCTTGGCCTCCGAAGTGCTGGGATTACAGGAGTGAGCTACTACACCCAACCTATTTATGTATTATTTTTTTGAGACAAGGTCTCGCTCTGTCACACAGGCTGGAGAACAGTGTTGCAATCACGGCTCACTACAGCCTCAACCTTCTGGGCTCAAGCAATCCTCCTGCCTCAGCCTCCCGAGTAGCTGGGACTGCCTGGCTAATTTTTTAGTTGTTATAGAGATGAGGGTCTCACCATGTTGACCAGTCTGGTTTTGAAGTTCTGGGTTTAGGCAATCCTCCCACCTTGGCCTCCCAACATGCTGGAATTACAGTGCGAGCCACCATGCTTGGCTGCCTCAACCTCTTGTACCATTTCCATTTTTTTTTCCCAGAGCACTAAGGCAAAAACTTTGTTCTACAAAGGAAGTGTGCTGGGAAGTTCAGGCAAGCTGTTTCTTGCTAGTTTCAAGATTTACCACCAGAGGGCAGAAAAACCCAAAGAGACGCTTGGAATAGGCCCGGGTCCACCTCCTGGAGACCGAATCCTGGGATGCAGACAGCTGAAGGGCGTACCCTCTCCTTGCCCAGTGAGATGGCTGACTCGGGCTCACAGGAGCCAGTCTTTCTGTTTTTTAGATGTTGGTTAGAAGGCAGTGAGTAAGCTGAAGGAATTCTGGACTGGGTGCCTGAAAATGTGAGTTCTAGTTCTTGCCCCTCAGTTTCCTGACTTGGGCAAGTTACTTCACATTTCTCAGATTCCGATATTTGCAGATTCCGATATCTGCAAGAATGGAGCTGATAATCCCTGCCCCAGGCCCTTGGCCCTAAGTTCAGAAGGAGACTGAGTAATGTGTTCAGAATCTGGTGTTTGAGTGACCTGGGTTTAAACCCCACCCCAACTATAAACCAGTTCTATAAACTTCGTCAAGTGACTTCGTTTTTTCTTTTTTTTTTCTTTTAAAGACCGTCTCACTCTGTCACCCAGGCTGGAGTACAGTGGCGTGATCTCAGCTCACTGCAACCTCTGCCTCCTGGGGTCAAGCGATCCTCCCACCGTAGCCTCCCAAGTAGTTGGGACTACAGGCACATGCTACCAAGCCCAGCTAATTTTTGTATTTTTGGTAGAGACAGGGTTTCACCATTTTGCCCAGGCTGGTCTTGAATTCCTAGGCTCAAGTGATTCTCCTCTCCTCAGCCTCCCAAAGTGCTGGGACTACAGGTATGAGCCACCACGCCCGGGCTTCAGAGCTGCGGTTTCCCTTTTTGTTAAATGGGAATTCTAACACATCTTTTGCATATTTTTAAATTGTAAATGAGATAATGTCTATTAAGTACTCAGCACAGTTGCTGGCACGTAATAATTGTTCAATATATGTTTATTATTCACATAGAAATTTAAGAAATTTAACTCACTCATTAAGTGCTTACTTAATGGATTTCTGGGACTGGAGTTCTGCTGGCAATTTCTTTTGTAGCTTTTAACAAGATTCCTTCCCTTTTCTGAGCCCCAGTTTCTCCAACAGAAAAGTAAGGGGTTACCATCAATCAATGAGTGGATAAAGAAATACACACACACACACACACACACACACACACACACACACAATGGAATACTACTCAGCCATAAAAAAGGAAAGAATTAATGGCATTCACAGCAACCTGGATAGGATTGGAGACTATTATTCTAAGTGAAGTAACTCAGGAATGGAAAACCGAACATCGTATGTTCTCACTCATAAGTGGGAGTTAAGCTATGAGGATGCAAAGGCATAAGAATGACACAATGGACTTTGGGGACTCAAGGGGAAAGGACGGGAAGGGGGTGAGGGATAAAAGACTACAAGTTGGGTTCAGTGTATACTTCTTGGGCGATGGGTGCACCCAAATCTCACAAGTCACCACTAAAGAACTTACTCATATAACCAAATACCACCTGTTTCCTAAAAACGTATGGAAATAAAAAATTTTTTAAAAAAGAAAGAAAGAAAAAGGGCTGGGCTTGGTGGCTAACACCTGTAATCCCAGCACTTTGGGAGGCCGAGGTGGGTGGATCACAAGGTCAAGATATAGAGACCATCCTGGCCAACACGGTGAAACCCCGTCTCTACTAAAAATACAAAAATTAGCTGCGCATGGTGGCGCACGCTTGTAGTCCCAGCTACTCGGGAGGCTGAGGCAGGAGAATCACTTCAACCCGAGAGGCGGAGGTTGCAGGGAGCCGAGATTGTGCCATTGCACCCCAGCCTGATGACAGACCGAGACTCCGTGTAAAAAAAAAAAAAGAAGAAGAACAGGTTAGATTAGACTGGATACTCATAGGAGCCCTTCCAGCTCTGACACTCAGGCTGCTTCTCTTCCTCTCTTTCTCCCTCCCAGTCTTCTACTTACCCATCAATTACCCATTCCTTCAACAATTATAAACTGAATATCTACTAGTCCAGGTACAGGAAACAAAACAGACCCACATCAAAACAGGTGTAATCAACGGAAGCCAGGCCTTTGGAAGTCTATTTGTTCAAAGCCTTTATCATCTTTTCTCCAGCAATCAATCCTTGTAGGTTATTTCATGTTTGGAACAGGAAAAAATTGTGCCAAGAGTTTATTTCCATGCATCTCTATGTGACCATGTACACACAGGAGCACACACACACATTTATATATAACATTTGCAGCAGTGTTGTCATGGGAACCATTTTTTGGTGTCTCTGGGCATGAGGGATGCCTGCGAGTGGAGGAGCTTTTATGGAACACCCCCCGCATGCACTTTTGTATGGCATGAAATCCCGCTGGGATAGTTGCCCCAAGAGCCTTGGTCGGCCCTTTTGATCATCGCTGCCTATTTTTCTCATTGATCTTGTCAAATATGAGTGAATTTGACTGAGGGAGCTGAATGTCAAGCTTGGTGACTGGCAGAGCAAGATCCTCTGGGACATTTGCCAACAGAGTGGTCTGGATAAGTCAGCTTGGGCTTTTTGTCTTTTGAAACCCTTGATTTGGGGATGTTTAAAGGTTTGGGGAAGACTTGGATGGAAAGACAAAAGCAGCCAGGGGTGTATTTTCAGAAACGACAGCTGCAGCAGCCGCTTTTGAACTTGGTGGGCAGTGCCAGAGTGGGGAGGGAGCAGAATGGCAGCAGGAGAGTGAGGAAGGGAGTCACTGTCCCCCAAGCATCTCCTCTGGACCTGGCCCCATCCCGAGTGCTTTGCATATGTTATCTCATCTAATTCTCAAATCAGCTCTGTAAGATAGACATTGTTGTTCTTAGCAGGAAACTGGAATATGGAGAGGAAAAGGAACCCAGCCAGGAAGCTGCAAAGCTCAGATTCCAACCCAGGTTGGGCTGGACTCCAGAGCCTGGGCTTTGCCCACTATTCAGTGTCACTGGACAACTTTCTGCAGCTCGGTTTTCCTTTACTTCTAGGCCAGAAATAGGGTAAGCGGTCAGGGAATGGCAGTCCAGAGATTCAAGTCCTGACAAACCCAAAGTCCCTGTGGCAGATCCAGCCATGGGCGGCTATAAGGATGACCAAACTGAGTGTATGCGAGGTGTTACATTCACCTTGAATACAAGAGCTGGCTCAAGTCTTGGTTTTGTTAGGGCTTACTGCACACAAGGCACTTTCTCACTTACTCATTACGAAGTCTTATGAGGCCGGGCGCAGTGGCTCACGCCTGTAATCCCAGCACTTTGGGAGGCCGAGGCAGGTGGATCACGAAGTCAGGAGATTGAGACCATCCTGGCTAACACAGTGAAACCCCATCTCTACTAAAAATGTAAAAAATTAGCCAGGTGTGGTGGCGGGCACCTATAGTCCCAGCTACTCAGGAGGCTGAGGCAGGAGAATGGTGTGAACCTGGGAGGTGGAGGTTGCAGTGAGCTAAGATTGTGCCACTGCCCTCCAGCCTGGGTGACAGAGCGAGACTCCATCTCAAAAAAAAAAAAAAAAAAAAACACCAAAAAAAACCCAGTGTCTTACGAGATCAATACTATCATTATCGTTACTATAATGCAGATAAAGAGACTGAAGACCGGGCGCAGTGGCTCACGCCTGTAATCCCAGCACTTTGGGAGGCCGAGGCGGGTGGATCACGAGGTCAGGAGATCGAGATCATCCTGGCTAACACGGTGAAACCCCGTCTCTACTAAAAATACAAAAAAAATTAGCCGGGTGTGGTGGCAGGCTCCTGTAGTCCCAGCTACTCGGGAGGCTGAGAACGGCGTGAACCCGGGAGGCAGAGCTTGCAGTAAGCCAAGATCGCACCACTGCACTCCAGCCTGGGCGACAGAGCAAGACTCCGTCTCAAAAAAAAAAAAAAAAAAAAAAAAAGAAAGAAAAGAAAAAGAGACTGAAGAAGGCCAGGTGCAGTGGCTCACACTTGTAATCCCAGCACTTTGGGAGGCTGAGGCGGGAGGATTGCTTGAGCCCAGGAGTTCAAGATCAGCCTGGGCAACATGACAAAACTCCTGTCTCTACCAAAAATTAGCCAGGCATGGTGGCATGTGCCTACAGTTCCAGCTATTTAGGAGGCTAAAGTGGGAGGATCACCTGAGCTCAGGAGGGCAAGGCTGCAGTGAGCTGTGATCATGCCACTGCATTCCAGCCTGGGCAACAGAATGAGACCCTGTCTAAAAAAAAAAAAAAAAAAGACTGAAGTAGAGAGAGATTAAATGTTTTGCTCAAGGTCACACAACTAGTGAGCTGAGATTTGAACCCAAGCAACCTGGCTCAAGAGCCTGAGCTCCTAACCACTGTGTCTTTCTGGCCATGAGTTAGAGCTGGGTGTGGGTTAGAGCTGGGTGTGGGTTAGAGCTGGGTGTGAGTTAGAGCTGGGTGTGGGTTAGAGCTGGGTGTGGGTTAGAGCTGGGTGTGAGTTAGAGCTGGGTGTGGGTTAGAGCTGGGTGTGAGTTAGAGCTGGGTGTAGTTCTACAACTGAGCCACATGGAATTTCCTCTCCCTAAAGAGCATCAGGAAAGATGAGGAAGTCTTTGTGAACCCTGAAAATCTGACACAGGTCTCAGTTAATTTAGAAAGTTTATTTTGCCAAGGTTGAGGATGCACACCGGTGACACAGCCTCAGGAGGTCCTGATGACATGTGCCCAAGGTGGTAGGGGCACAGCTGGGTGTTATCATTTTAGGGAGACATGAGACATCAATCAAGATGCGGGACAACTGGAAGTGGGGAGGGGGCTTCCAGGTCATAGGTAGATATGAGACAAATGGTTGCATTCTTTTGAGCTTCTGATTAGCCTCTCCAAAGGAGGTAACCAGATATGCATTTATTTCAGTGAGCAGAGGGGTGACTTTGAATACAATGGGAGGTAGGTTTCCCCTAAGCAGTTCTCAGCTTGATTTTTCCCTTTAGCTTAGTGATTTTGGGGCCCCAAGATTTATTCTTCTTTCACAACTGTTAGGGAGAAGAAAGGGGATCCATCCTTCCTTCTTTCTTTCCTTCCTTCCTTCCTTCCTTCTTTCCCCTCACTCTCTCTCTCTTTCTTTTTCTCTCTTTTTTTTTGGAGTCTTGCTCTGTTGCCCAGGCTGGAGTGCAATGGAACTGTCCTCATTTCTTGACCATCTCCTATGTGTCCAGTATTGTGCTAGATCTTTCTACCTCACATCTTTGCTGGAACACTGGAACTACTATAATCCCCTTCATAGAGATGAGAGAAATCAAGGCCTTCAGGGTGACTTAACTAAGGTCTCAGAACTTGGATTGGAGCCAAGGTCTATTGTTTTCTAAAACCTATGCCACAGAAGTAGAATAGACCTGGGCCCTTCTTCTCCCATATTTCTCAGTTATGATGCCAAAGAGAGGGGCTCAGGTGTTCTCCTAAGAGCGGGGAAGTCCACTCCAGAAACTCTTGTACAGGGAAGTCCACTCCAGAAACTCTTGTACAGGGAAGGCCACTCCAGAAACTCTTGTACAGGAGAGAACTCCAACCTCTTCAAATAGAAGGTATTCCCCACACCTGCCAGAGTAGGGTTACACCCAATACCTCAATCAGCATCCATCCCTCCAGTGTTTATGGAGGACCTCTTGTGTGCCAGGAACTGTGTTGGACATACAGCAGTGAAGGTGGAGGTCACAGTCCCTGTCGTTGGAGCTTACTCTCTAGCAGGGAACAGCCATGATACAAGTAATTACAAGCCTGAGAAGTGAAGGGAGCTCCAGGCTGATAACAGATATGGGCGTTTTACATGTATTTAAGGGTGTGGGGGCCCTTTCCAACACTTTCGGTTGAGAAGGCCAAAAACGTAACTTAATGTTCTTGGCCAAAGCTGAAAGCCAGCCATGCTATGGCATGAAATGAAAGAGGTTTCTATTTTCTTTATGTTCAAAGAGCAAGTTGTGATAGTCTCCCCAGCCATTTCCAGCTTCATAGAAGAGATAAATAAGCTAATGTTTATCGAATACTTCCTATGTGCCAGGTACTAGGCTACATAAGCTTTTTATTAATATAGTGCGATAGAATCACAAGAAAATAATGTCTCAGCACAAAAGTAGCAGGGGGAGCGGGACAATTAAGTCTGTCTAGCTGGGAGGAGAGAACCTAGGAAAGTTTGTCTCAGATGCCACCTGAACTAGGTTTTGTTTTGTTTTGTTTTTTGAGATGGAGTCTCACTCTGTCACCCAGGCTGGAGTGCAGTGGCGCGATCTCGGCTCACTGCAACCTCTGCCTCCTGGGTTCAAGCGATTCTCCTGCCTCAGCCTCCTAAGTAGCTGGGATTATAGGCTCCCACCACCACACCCAGCTAATTTTTTTTGTATTTTTAGTGAGATGGGGTTTCACCATGTTGGCCAGGCTGGTTTAGAACTCCTGACCTCGGGTGATCCACCCACCTTGGTCTCCCAAAGTGCTGGGATTATAGGTGTGAGCCACTGTGTCTGGCCCTGAGCTAGGTTTTAAAGGATAAATTGGAACTTCTAGGCAAGCCAGGAGCAGGAGATACTCTAGCTGGAGGGAACAGCAAATGGAAAGACTTAGAGACATGAAAATCCATGGCTGTTCTGGGTGCATGTCAGTGGGAGAGGGCTGGGAACTGAGGCTGCAGAGATTGGCAAGAGCCAGAAGTGATGGGGCAGCAGGTGCCCAGCTGAAGAGGCTGGACTCTATCCAATATCCACATACCCTGCATGAAAGGTGAGAACCAAGCATCTTCTTCATCTTCTTTATTCAAGTAGAAGAAAAGGCGTGCAATGAAGGTGGAAAAAACAAGGAGAGAAAGATTGCCAAATTTGGGAAACCGAAAAATGTTCATCTGCAGAATTAATTCTAAATCACTGCTATTTTCACTCTCCTCCTGGTGGGAAAAGGCAGAGCATAGCAACGCTTCAGTCTCTTTCCAGGTGTCTGGAGTATGGGCAGGCCAGGCCAGGCTGGCAGGCTGGCTCCCACAGAGATCACTGGAGCCAGCCTGGTGCTTGACGCCAGCTGTGGGCATCTGGAAATCCAGCTTCCTCTTCTAGTCATTAGATAGGAGGTAAATCAGTGTCCAAGGTTTTCTCAAGGCAGCAAGCTTGGCAGGATATTTAAATGGCATCAGGTTCAACCAGGGCCAGGGGAAGGCTGTGCCACCCAGGGTAGAAGGATGTGGTTTCCAGATTCAAGATGAGAAGTGCGGGTGAGTGGGTGTAGCCCCTTGGCTTAGAGACTGCTGGAGGCCTGTTAGGCATGTATTAGAGACCTTCACTGAGCCAGGCTTGGTGGAGGTGCATGTCAATTTCAGCAACGGGGTAGCTTAGTGGATTTGGTGTATGTGAGGGTTGCGCTAATAAGGCCTGGCATCAGCAAGGTCTAAGGCTGCCTTGCCCCCAGGTCCAGCGGCTTCCTCCTGAACATGCTGGGTGATTAGCCAGAGGAAAAAATGAAGCCCCTGCCATGGCTCACCTCCTACATGCAGGTATTATTAATACACAGAGCGTGATTAATGAGTTAAGGCATGTCAAGAGCTTTGCCTAATGCCTGGCACATAATAAGTGCTCAGTCAACGTTAGTTGTTGTTTTTATCGGACAGACACACTAGTGGTTGGTTTCAGCTTGCTAGCTTACAGCCCTCACAATAACCCTTGGAAGTAGTAGAAATTAATAGAGTTTTTAACATGTTTTGTTTGTTTGTTGAGACAGCGTCTCACTCTGTCACCTAGGCTGGCTGGAGTGCAATGGGGTAACCAGAGCTCACTGCAGCCTTGATCTCTCAGGCTCAAGCAATCCTCCCACCTCAGTCTCCTGAGTAGCTAGGACTACAGGTGCACACCACCATGCCCGGCTAATTCTTAAAATTTTTAGTAAAGGTGAGTCCAGGCTGGTCTTGAACTCCTGAGCTCAAGTGATCTTCCTACCTTGGCCTCCCAAAGTGCTGGGATTATGGGTGTGAGCCACTGTGCCTGGCCAAAATTTGTGTTTTTGAAATTTAGTGAACTGAGGCACAGTGCCTCAAGGACACACAGATAAAAGTGGCAGAGCTGGAAAGAACTTCTACAACTCAACAATAGCAACAACAAAATAAACAACCTGATTAAAAAAATGGGCAAAGAGGCCAGGCACGGTGGCTCACGCCTGTAATCCCAGCACTTTGGGAGGCTGAGGCGGTCGGATCACTTGAGGTCAGGAGTTCAAGACCAGCCTGGCCAACATAATGAAATCCCCATCTCTACTAAAAATACAAAAATTAGCTAGGTGTGGTGGCAGATGCCTGTAATCCCAGCTACTTGGGAGGCCGAGGCATGAGAATTGCTTGAACCTGGGAGGCAGAGGTTGCGGTGAGCCGAGATTGTGCCATTGCACTGCATCCTGGGCAACAGAGAGAGAGAGTCTGTAAAAAAAAAAAAAAAAAAAAAAAAGAAAGAAAGAAAAAGAACCTGAATGGTCATTAAAAACACAAAAAGATGTTCAACATCACCAATGATTAGGGAAATGCAAATCAAAACCACAAAGAGATATCACTTCACAACCATTCAGATGGCTACTATATATTATTATTTTTTTTTTTTGAGACGGAGTTTCGCTCTTGGCTGGAGTGCAGTGGCGCAATCTTGGCTCACTGCGACTTCCGCCTCTCGGGTTCAAGCGATTCTCCTGCCTCAGCCTCCCGAGTAGCTGGGACTACAGGCATGCGCCACCATGCCCGGCTAATTTTGTATTTTTAGTAGAGACGGAGTTTCTCCATTTTGGTCAGGCTGGTCTTGAACTCCCGACCGCGAGTGATCCACCCACCTCAGCCTCCCTAAATTCTGGGATTACAGGCATGAGCCACTGTGCCCAGCCTATTATGTGTTAATACTATATATTATAACTATTCAGATGGCTCATGCCTGTAATCCTAGCACTTTGGGAGGCCGAGGCGGGTGGATCACTTGAGGTCAGTAGTTCGAGACCAGCCTGGCCAACATGGTGAAACCCCGTCTCTACTAAAAATACAAATATTAGCTGGGCATGGTGGCACGTGCCTATAATCCCAGTTACTCGGGAAGCTGAGGCAGGAGAATCGCTTGAACCCAGCAGGCGGAGGTTGCAGTGAGCCAAGATCGCATCATTGCACTCCAGCCGAGGGGACAAGAGCAAAACTCCGTCTCGAAAAAAAAAAAAAAAAAAAGTAAAACAAAACAAACAGAAAATAACAAGTGTTGGTGAGGATGTGGAGAAATTCGAACCCTTGTGCCTTGCTGGTAGAGATGATGTAAGATGGTACAGCTGCTACGGAAAACAGTATGGTGGTTCCTCAGAAGGTTAAATATAGAATTACCATATGATCCAGCAATCCAATTTCTAGGCATATACCCCAAAGAATTGAAAGCAGGAATCCAAACAGCTATGTGTACACCTATATTCATAGCAGCATTATTTGCAATAGCCAAAAGGTGGAAACAACTCAAATCTCCCCTGGTGTATGAATGGATAAACAAAATGTGGTATATCCATACCATGGAATATTATTCAGCCCTAAAAAGAAATATATATATATTTATTTATTTTTTATTTTTAAGAGACAGGAATTAGCTGGGCATGGTGGTGGGTGCTTGTAATCCCAGCTACTTGGGAGGCTGAGGCAGGAGAATCACTTGAACCCGGGAGGTGGAGGTCGCAGTAAGCTAAGATCGCGCCATTGCACTCCAGCCTGGGCAACAAGAGTGAAACTCCGTTTCAAAAAATAAATAAATGAATGAATAAATAAAATAAAATAGAATAAAAGAGACAGGGTCTTGCTCTGTTGCCCGGGCTGGAGTGTAGTGGTGCTGTCAGTTCATTACAGCCTTGAACTCCTGGGATCAGGCAATCCTCCTGCCTCAGTTCCCTAAGTAGCTGGGTTTGTAGGTGGGAGCCACTGTGCCCAGTGACGACTTTTTTTTTTTTTTTGGTTGAGATACGGTCTTGCTCTGTTGCCCAGACTGAATTGCAGTGGCACAATCGCGGCTCACAGCTGGGCTCAAGTGATCCTCCAACCTCAACTAGCTGGGACTACAGGAATGCACCAAACACACAGATAATTTTTTTTTTTTTTTGTAGAAATGGGGTCTTGCTATGTTGCCTAGGCTGGTCTTGAACTCCTGGGCTTAAGGCATCCTCCCACCTTGGCCTCCCAAAGTGTTAGGATTACAGGTGTGAGCTACAGCAGGATACCTGGCTGATCCTACTTTTTTTTTTTTTTTTTTTTTTTTTGAGAGACAGGGTCCCATTCTGTCACCCAGGCTGGAGTGCAGGGGCACAATCATGGCTCACTGCAGCCTCGACCTCCTGGGCTACAGTGATCCTCCTACCTCAGTGTCCCGAGTAGCTGGGACCACAGGGGTGCACCACCACTGCCTGGCTAATTTTTGTATTTTTAGTAGAGACTGGGTTTTGCCATGTTGCCCATGCTGGTCTCAAACACCTGAGCTCAAGTGATTCACCCACCTTGGCCTCCCAAAATGTTAGGATTACAGAAGTGAGCCACTGCGCTCAGTAGGATCCTACTTCCGAATGAGAGGATAGGATCACATTGTGAGAGACACCCTAGAGAGGTCGTTCCGTCTTGGCCCTGCTGCTCACTTGCTTGAGGAAATCCTTTTCCAGCTCTGTGCTCTGTGCCTAAACCAGGAGCCTGAGAAAGGTAATCCTTGAGGGTGTTTCCAGCCCGACCAGTCTCTGTAATACTTGTTAAAAATTGTGCTAAAACACACATAGCAACACTTACCATCTTAAGCATTCTATGATAATACTTTTTGCTCTCTTTTGCATCCTAATGAACCTGAACTATCTAAGGCCACTGTGGCTGGAAGGGCTGTGGTCAACTCTAGGAATTGCTGAGAGCTGTAAGAATCACACATGCTGTCGGCAAAGAGGTAGGACAGCTTGGCCCCAGAAGTGAGAGTGATGTTAAATCAAAGAAGCTGAAACTTCACCCTGAGGGGAATAGGGAAGGAAGTAAGGGTTGCTGAGCTGCCTATTATGCCCTAGGCCCTGTTGACAGTCTCTGCAGACAAGTTCCTTTACTTCTTGTTCTAATCTGTTAGAGGCTGACTTACCTTCATTTGGCAAATGGTCCACAGAAGTTAGGAAACTTACTTAGGGTGGTACAGCTTGGTCTATAAGGTTAGAATCCGGATCTGTCTTATAGCCATAAAAGGAACCACCACCCTCACACACCACCATATATCCCTGGGCCCTAAGGCATTTGGAAGGGCCAACTGGCTCAGCTCTATGCAGATGAGCATTTGTGGCCCATCATGAACGTACTTGCAGTACGGGGAATGGAGCTAAATCATTACTTTTCCTACTGGGGTTTCTCTCCTTCCTCCATGTCTATTTCAGGTGGGAGCCCCACAGTCTCTTTTTCCTTTATATTTATTTTTTAAAGACAGGGTCTTGTCTTGTAGCCCAGGCTGGAATGTAGTGGTGCAACCATAGCTTACTACAGCCTTGAACTCCTGAGCTCAAGAGATCCTCTTGCCTCAGCCTCCCAAATAGCTGGGATTATGGGTGTGTACCACCATGTTTGGCTAATTATTTATTTTATTATTTACTTATTTACTTATTTTTGAGACAGGGTCTTGTTCTGTTGCTCAGGCTGGAGTGCAGTGGTGCCATCATAGCTCACTGCAGCCTCAAACTCCTAGGCTCAAGTGATCTTCCTGCCTCAGCCTTCCCAATAGATGGGACTACAGACACGTGGCATCACACTCAGCTAATTTGTAACCTTTTTTTGTAGAGAGAGCAACTCACTAGGATGCCCAGGCTGGTCTTGAACTCCTGGTTTCAAGTGATCCTACCCCCTAGGCCTCCCAAAGCATTGAGATTACAGGTGTGGGCCACAGTGCTCAGCTTCCTCCCCGCAACCTCCTTTTTTTTCTCCTCTTCCTCCTCCTTCATCTTCTTTGTTTTCTCCTCCTCCTGCTTATCTTCTTCCTCCTTTTCCTTCTTCTCCTCCTTCCTTTTTTTTTTTTTTTAGACGGAGTCTCGCTCTGTCGCCAGGCTGGGGTGTAGTGGCGCAATCTCAGCTCACCGCAACCTCTGCCTCCCAGGTTCAAGCGATTCTCCTGCCTCAGCCTCCTGAGAAGCTGGGACTACAGGCATGTGCCACCACACCCAGCTAATTTTTGTATTTTTAGTAGAGACGGGGTTTCACCTTGTTGGCCAGGATGGTCTCAATATCTTGACCTCGTGATCCATCCACCTTGGCCTCCCAAAGTGCTGGGATTACAGGTGTGAGCCACCGCACCCGGCCGTCCTTCCTTTTAAATCTCTTTGGCCTCCCATCTCTATGCCTTAATTACCTTGGGTCTAGATGTATTCTCAGCAGGCCTTGGTGGATGTTTGCGTATTTCTGTGCAGAGCATCTAATGATACTCAAGTCTCTCTGGGCTAATACAAATGGCTTCTCTTGGCATAACATGGCTTGCTTTTAAAGGCCAGTCCCTCCAGGAGGAAAATGAAAGGGTCAGAGAACTCCAACTTGCCACAACATTTTGGAAAGTTTTTTATTTTTATTTTTATTTTTTTGGGGGGGGGCGGGTGATGAACTTTACCCTTAGGGACCGGAAAGTTTAGATTACCAAGTCACTTTGTTCAAAAACACTTTGTTGCCAGGACACAGCAAACCAAGGCTCATGGACTTAATTAAGAAACTAAGTAGTCCCCCTGGGTCCAATTCTCAGCTCACTGAGGGAAACAGAGCCATGATCCCACATGGTAACAAGCAACACACCATCACCCAGCTATGAGGAAATGTACAAGCTTATAAGCTGAGTCTTCATCTGTCATCCAGCTCTTTGGGAATGTTGGTCTTTGACAGAGGCTGCATTGGGCTCTGGGAACAGTAGATGGCTGGTCAAAGACACAATGCCCATCTCGTGGGCTAGCAGGGCCTGCTCTAGGATACTCTTGCTTTTCTCTCTCCCTGTGCAGTGAGACTCAGTCTGGCCTCTTGTGTGACTCAGAACTTCTCCATGGTAACACCAAATCTTTAGGCAATTCACGATTATTCAGTCATTCAGCAAATTTTACATCCTATTTATTGAGTACTAGATGTCAGAGATATTTTAAATGACTAAGTAATCTCTGGCCGGGCACGGTGGCTCATGACTGTAATCCTAGCACTTTGGGAGGCTGAGGCGGGCAGATCACCTGAGGTTGGGAGTTTGAGACCAGCCTGACAAGCATGGAAAAACCCCGTCTCTACTGAAAATACAAAATTAGCTGGGCGTGGTGATGTATGCCTGTAATCCCAGCTACTCGGGAGGCTGAGGCAGGAGGATCACTTGAACCTGGGAGGTGGAGGTTGCAGTGAGCCAGAGATCGTGCCATTGCACTCCAGCCTGGGCAACTAGAGCGAAATTATGTCTCAAAAAAAAAAAAAAAAAGGCTAAGTAATCTCCCTGCATAAATGAAAAAGAAATAGCTAAAACTTATCCAAGAATTACTATGAGCCAGGGACTGAGCTAAGTGTTTTGCATTTGTTTTATTAATTAATTAATTAATTTCTTGAGATGGAGTCTAGCTCTGTTGCCCAGGCTGGAGTGCAGCGGTGTAATCTCGGTTCACTGCAACCTCCACCTCCTGGGTTCAAGCGATTCTCCTGCCTCAGCCTCCAAAGTAGCTGAGATTACTGGCACCGCCACCACGCTCAGCTAATTTTTTTATTTTTAGTAGAGATGGGGTTTCACTGTGTTGGCCAGGCTGGTCGCAAATTCCCGACCTCATGATCTGCCGGCCTCGGCCTCCCAAAGTGCTAGGATTACAAGCGTGAGCCACCGCGCCTGGCCACATTTGTTTTATTTTTTATGATAACTCTAGGAGGTAGAACCTCTTTATTTTACAGATAAGAAAACCAAGGCTTGGAGAAATTAAGTGCGTTCTCCAAGATCATACAGCTAATCAATGGTAGGGCTAAGAATCAAACTCAGGTCATTTGCTTTCAGTGGCCGCACTCGTGGAGAGTGCCCTGAGAGTTTTAAGCATCCACTGCCAAGGGGATCTAGAGGAGGGGTCCCTAGTTCAGCTTGGGGAGTGAAAAAAGGCTGCCTTGAGGAGGTGATGCTTGAGCCAAACCTTGAATCAGGAATTAGCCAATTGGCTAAGGGGAGTGAGGACGGTTTAGGGATACAGGGAGCAGCAGCAGGCTGCACATGGGCCCCAGGGCAAGGAGAATGGTTTCATTTCCAATAGACCAAGGTGGCTGCAGCTCTGAATTTGAGGTGGAGTGTGGCAGATTGGAAGCAGAGCCGAGACTCTGAAGGACTTTAGATTTAGATTGGATCCTGAAGTTGATGGTAACAGGAAAGTTAACAAAATCAACTTTTCTTGTTGACAGTACCTCTGGCCATAGTGGGTAGGTTGCTATGCTGAAGGCAACCTGGCAAATCAGACCTAGAGTCAGATGCCTTGGGTTTGAATCCCTGTACATTTACTTAAAAGTTATGAGAATTTTCACATCTTTGAATCTCAGTTTTTAAATTTGTAGAAGCAGGGAGTGGTGGCTCACACCTGTAATTCCAGCACTTTGGGAGGCCGAGGTGGGCAGATTATACTTGAGCCCAGGAGTTTGAGACCAGCCTGGATTACATGGTGAGACCCCTGTCTCTACAAAAAAATACAAAAATTAGCCGGGCATGGTGGTGCGAACCTGTAGTCCTAACTACTCAGGAGGCTGAAGTGGGAGAATAACCTGAGCCTGGGGAAATCGACGCTGCACTGAACCATGATTGAACCACTGCACTCCAGCCTGAGATCCTCTCTCAAAAATAAATAAATAGGCCAGGCACGGTGGCTCATGCCTGTAATCCCAGCACTGTGGGAGGCCGAGGCTGGTGGATCACTTGAGGTCAGGAGTTTGGGACCAGCCTGGCCAATATGGTGAAACCCTACTTCTTCTAAAAATACAAAAAAATCAGCTGGGCGTGGTGGTGCACACGATAATCCCAGCTACTCGGGAGGCTGAGGTGGGAGAATCGCTAGAACCCAGGAGGTGGAGGTTGCAGTGAGCTGAGATCGTGCCACTGCACTCCAGCGTGGGAGACAATGAGACTCTGTCTCAAAACAACAACAATCATATATATATAATATAATATATATTATATATACATAATATGTAATATGATATATATTATATATACATTATACATAATATGTAATATGATATATATTACATATACATTATACATAATATGTAATATGATATATATTACATATACATTATACATAATATGTAATATGATATATATTACATATACATTATACATAATATGTAATATGATATATATTACATATACATTATACATAATATGTAATATGATATATATTGCATATACATTATACATAATATGTAATATGATATATATTGCATATACATTATACATAATATGTAATATGATATATATTGCATATACATTATACATAATATGTAATATGATATATATTGCATATACATTATACATAATATGTAATATGATATATATTGCATATACATTATACATAATATGTAATATGATATATATTGCATATACATTATACATAATATGTAATATGATATATATTGCATATACATTATACATAATATGTAATATGATATATATTGCATATACATTATACATAATATGTAATATGATATATATTGCATATACATTATACATAATATGTAATATGATATATATTGCATATACATTATACATAATATGTAATATGATATATATTGCATATACATTATACATAATATGTAATATGATATATATTGCATATACATTATGCATAATATGTAATATGATATATATTGCATATACATTATGCATAATATGTAATATGATATATATTGCATATACATTATGCATAATATGCAATATGATATATATTGCATATACATTATACATAATATGTAATATGATATATATTGCATATACACTATACATAATATGTAATATGATATATATTGCATATACACTATACATAATATGTAATATGATATATATTGCATATACACTATACATAATATGTAATATGATATATATTGCATATACACTATACATTATATGTAATATGATATATATTACATATACACTATATATTATATGTAATATGATATATATTACATATACACTATATATTATATGTAATATGATATATATTACATATACACTATATATTATATGTAATATGATATATATTACATATACACTATATATAATGTGTAATATGATATATATTACATATACACTATATATAATGTGTAATATGATATATATTACATATACACTATATATAATGTGTAATATGATATATAACATATACACTATATATAATGTGTAATATATAACATATACACTATATATAATGTGTAATATAATATATAACATACACTATATATAATGTGTAATATAATATATAACATATACACTATACATAATGTGTAATATAATATATATTACATATACACTATACATAATGTGTAATATAATATATATTACATATACACTATACATAATGTGTAATATAATATATATTACATATACACTATACATAATGTGTAATATAATATATATTACATATACACTATACATAATGTGTAATATAATATATATTACATATACACTATACATAATGTGTAATATAATATATATTACATATACACTATACATAATGTATAATATAATATATATTACATATACACTATACATAATGTATAATATAATATATATTACATATACACTATACATAATGTATAATATAATATATATTACATATTTTATATATTTATATACATTATATATTTTATATATTATATATTATATATATTATATATTTTATATATTATATATTATATGTATTATATATTTTATATATTATATATTATATATAATATATATATATATATATGCAAGTGAGGTCTAGAGTTGAGCAAGGCCATTCTTTGGGCTGAAAGAACAGAGCTCTACCTTTTTGACTTTGTTCCCTACAAACTTCCTCCATTGATTGATTGCCTGTGGCCAGAATCTTATCAGGGACTTTTACATTATTTTGCCCAAGGTCTATCCGTTTTAAAACAGATAAGGTTCATAAAGTGCTTAGCTAAGACTGGCACACAGTAATTGTCTGATGCTTGTAGCTATTATTAAGTTAGAAAATTAAGCTAGCTCAGAAAAGAATAACAATTAGGCAATTATCAGCCTGTTATCACCCTAGCGTAAATGAGAAGTCAAATCCTTTCCTTGGAACAGGTTTTGATTGGGATAAGGATGCCTGAGATTTCAGAAAATGAAAGGAGAATCTGGGGAACTGAAGGACCACTAGGGAATTTTTCCTGGAGCCAATCATGTGTGGAGAGGGGCAGAAAATCCCATCCTAAATAATCAGGTGTTACAGGCCGGGCATGGTGGCTCACGCCTGTAATCCCAGCACTTTGGGAGGCCAAGGTGGGCGGATCACGAGGTCAGGAGATCGAGGCCATCCTGGCCAACACAGTGAAACCCCATCTCTACCAAAAATACAAAAAGAGAAAAAAAATTAGCCAGGCACGGTGGCAGGTGCCTGTAGTCCCAGCTACTTGGGACACTGAGGCAGGAGAATGGCGTGAACCCAGGAGGCGGAACTTGCAGTGAGCCGAGATTGCGCCACTGCACTCCAGCCTGGGCGACAGAACGAGACTCTGTCTCAAAAAAAAAAAAAAAAAAAAAAAAAAAAATCAGGTGTTACAAATCCAGACAGTTTAAGATGCCACAGTATGAAGTAGCTGCTGTCTTCCAGTCTGGAGATGGGGATGAGGCATCCTTTTCAATGTCAGAAACTGTGGAGCTCTAGCTAGAAAGACGCTGTAGGGGGGTTGTGGTATCACTCTCTTTCAGATGCTCTTTTATCCTAGAAGGAGCATTTGGGGCTCCCAGGGATTGTCACGAATTAAGCATCCACTATGTGTAGAGCTTTATATGAATTAAAAACAACAATAGGCCAGGCGCGGTGGCTCACGCCTGTAATCCCAGCACTTTGGGAGGCCGAGGCAGGCAGATCACCTGAGGTTGGGAGTTTGAGACCAGACTGACCAACATGGAGAATCACCGTCTTTACTAAAAGTACAAAATTAGCCAGGCGTGGTGGCGCATGCCTCTAATCCCAGCTACTCGGGAGGCTGAGGCAAGAGAATCGCTTGAACATGGGAGGCGGAGGTTTCCGTGAGCCGAGATCGTGCCATTGCACTCCAGCCTGGGCAACAAGAGCGAAACTCCGTCTCAAAAAACAGCAACAACAAAATAGTAAGGCAGTGTGTGAAGCAGGATGGCAGGAGTCAGAACTAGACTCTAATCTTAGCTCTGCCAGCCACACTGTCGGTGCGACCTCGGGGAAGTCTTTTGTGCGTTTTGAGCCTCAATTTTCTCAGCTTTTCTGTGGTTTGATGGTATTGAGCCTCCCCAGTCTCAGTTTATTCATTTGTAAAATGGATACTACCTATTTCACAGGGACTGCTTGAGATAACGAAGGGTACAGCGCTTAGTGCCATGTCTGGTAAATATGATATTAAAACTTGATTGCTCCATGACGCCTGCCATTTTTTTTTTTTTTTTTTTGAGACGAAGCCTCACTCTGTCGCGCCCAGGCTAGTGTGCAATGGCACTCTCTCGGCTCACTGCAACCTCCGTCTCCTGGGTTCAAGTGATTCTCCCGCCTCAGCCTCCCGAGTAGCTGGTGTCTGCCACCACGCCTGGCTAATTTTTGTATTTTTAGTAGAGACGAGGTTTCATCATGTTGGCAAGGCTGGTCTTGAACTCCTGACCTCAAGTGATCCACCGGCCTTGGCCTCCCAAAGTGCTGGGATTACAGGCGTGAGCCACCGCGCCCGGCCGATGCCTGACGTTCTTTCCCACTCAATGCTACTGTGCTTAGGACAAGGCACCTGCTAAGGAGTGGGGTGTGCGGGGTTGGGGGTGGGAGTGATCTTGGCAGGTCTAGCTGGGAAGAAAATCCTTATCAACAAATGTCACCCAGCATAGGACACTGGGGAGCTGATCACTTGCTGCTGGTCAAAGGGTGCTCCAGTCCTGGGGAAGGCCTAGGTTTGAATCCATCCACAGAGCTCAGTTAAGGCTGCTGATTAGATATGGCGGCTCAGGTCATGTCCCCAGCCAATATGGGAGGCGGCAAGGTTCATCCAGATGAAGGTGGCATTTAGATTTAGGCTCTGTCCTTTCCCGATAGGGTGACCTTGGGCTAGTCACTTTTCCTCTGTGTCCTCCGGAAATGGGGCTCCTCATTCACCTCTCAGAGCGTCTGAGGAGGAAGTGTCGACACAATGGGTGTGAAATGCGTGGGTTACAGGCCGGCGAGTGGCATTGGTTACGCGAAGTCCCCGCGGAGGGTCCCTATCCAACGGGTTCCATTCCGGTTAAGCGGTTCCTTCTCCAGGGGTTTTTCGCCTCGCCGCTGCCTCTCCGCCCCTGCGAGCAGGGCTCAGCGAACAGCCGACTCCGGGGCCATTACCATTGTTCTTCGAGGCTGGGCCGCAGGGGAGGACTCTCGCAAGCCAGACCTCGCCTTTGGTCTCTCCCTCCGCCCCGCACCCGCGCCGCTGTAAGCCAGCGAAGCCCCCCTCGCCGATCTTTGCCGAGGAAGCGAGTTAGCCCCTGAGCGCTCCCGAACGGCGGCCGAGGACGCACCCGAGCGTCTCCGAAGAATCCCGACCCCTAGCAGTCTCCGGAAAGAGCCGAAGAGGCTTACCACCCTCGGTTTCCCGAGCCATTCCGAAAAAGTCCGAAGTTTTCCGAGCAGCCGTCCTGCCGGACTGCTGGAGGCGGCCACAGCGCCATGTTGGATGCTCTGCTCGTTGAGTGAAGAAAATCCACCGGCATCGCCTGAGCCCCGCTACCGAGAAGGGCGCCGCTTCCTCCGGGGAGGGGGATAAAGATCCCCCGCCGCCGGCCCATGAGGATATTGCCGTGAAAGGTCCGGTCTCTCCGCCTCCTGCCCCCGCCGGGTCCGGCCCCCCCCCTGGGGTCGCGTTGTCACGGAGACCGGCAGCCGGTGGTGCTGGCCCGCGGGGCGGCTGCTGCTGCCGGCGGCGGCGGCGGCGGAGGCGGCGGCGGCGGCGGCGGCGGCGTCGGGCGTGTGTGACCGGCCCCGGCCCCCTCCTCCTCCTCCTCCCAGGCTCCCCCCAGCCCCCCGCTCCCGCCGCCTCCCCGGGTCTGCCCCCATCCCGCCCCCCCGCTGCCCCCGCCCCCTGCACCCCGGCGCGCCCGGTCCCGCTCTGGGGGGGTTGGTGGCTTCGCTTTGCCATGAGTTTACCGCAGAAACCGGCTCTGAAATCAGGCACAGCGACTGCAGCAGGAACCGGACCCGGCACCGGAGCGGCGGCGGCGGCGGCAGCAGCGGTACCGCCTCCTCACCCGGCGGCGGCAGCAGCGGCGGCGGCGGCGGCGGCGGCGGCGGCGGCGGCGGCGGCAGCGGCCCCCCCTCCTCACCCGAACATCAGGGCCCTCCAGACTCAGGCGCCCCAACAGTATCCTTTTCACCTTCCTGTCGGCCCTTCGGTTCTCGTCTTCGCAGTCCAGGGGGACCCCGCAGCCCAGGGGACCCTCCTGCCGGCCGCCACAGCCCAGCCAGGAAAGGGACAGCGGCTCAAGCCCCTGCATCGGGCTTGGGCGGAGCTTTTGGGGTGCCCCGGCAGCAGCACTGCGGGGGGACCCCCAGACCCTCTGCAATACTGTGAAAGCTAGCTCCACTTGGCCATACTTCTGCAGCCCCTTCCTTTTAGAGCTTGGGGTCCCTTCTCCCCTCCTCCCCTAAAGGTACCCTCCCCCCCTTTATTGGGCAGAATTTGCTTGGTGCCTGGGACCAACCCTGCAGGGAAGGCTTTTCTCTGGTTGTTGTGAGGATTACACCCTCCTGCTCTTCACCTCCCTTCGGCTCCTCCTACAGCGGGACACAGTGGGCTTCCCTAATTATTATTAGTACATAATAAACTTTATCGGTACATTTCTTGTTTGAAACTAATCAGCTCGTTTCCGAGGTAAGTTGGATTTTCAGTCTAAGGTGAAAATGTACAGAAAGCAGTTCCTCTGGATAATTTTTTTTTAGTAATGGGAGAGTTGTGATGTGGTTTGTGGTAGAGATCTGAGGAGGAAATGTGACGCCGGACGCTTCCCTGTCTTTGACCTTTTTAAAGGAAGAGGAAATTCACCGACATTACCCATCACCCACAAAAGTCTCACTTCTTGGAAGATTTGTGTTAGGCTGAATATTTTTAATGGGCTTTAATTTACTTCTCATAGGCCTGATGTCTAGAGAGTTACCGGGGCTTCTGGAGGAAAGTCTAGTATTGAATGTTTCTAATTTCATGTTATTTGCTCGATTGTAGAATTTTGGAGAGCTTTGATTGAAAAGACTTGGTGATGGGGTATTTTAGTCAAAAACTAGCCGGTGAAGGTGAAACGTTGAATTCATGAATTCCACGGAGATTTAGAAAGGTATTGCGTACCTGAGAATAACATTTCATCATGCATCACCTCCTCCCTACACCCACTGTATTTGTGTAAATCAATAAATAATGATTGGATGTTAGATGTGTTGTGTTTTTGTGTTTGTGTCATCGTGTGTTTGACTTTTAGAGATTGTAGGATGTTTGAGCAAGTAAGAAGCTAACTGCTGTGAGGTCCCCAGATTATTTCAGTCTGTAGTTTGATTCTTGTCTGTATAGATTACTTTGAGAAGGGAAAGCAATCTCCCTTCTAGAGTCATTTCAGGTCATTGTTTGTTTTCTGCCAAGTGTCATTTTCTCTGTTCTTTAAACCTAGTTCATGTTTTTCAATCCAGGCACCGTGGTGCAGTGTAAAGATAAATTCCATTCCAGTGTGACGTGTGTACTGATTTCATAATGTTTTTATCCTGCATGATTCTGTTCAATTAGGAATTGTTCACCGATGGGAAAGTGTGGTGATAACTTAGCGTTGCTTATGGAAAACCTGGTTGGTTTTGGTCAGTGTCTCTGGGGTGGGGGAAGGTTGGCTGGTTTGCCTACTTAAAGGCAGAGTTCAGTGTTGAATCTTTTAAACCTGTCTTTGCTTACTACTTTGTGAGTTTAAATTCCTTTCTAATTTCATTTTTTACCTTGATTGCCTATACTCGGTTAGGACTTTTAAGTTTCTGAATTGTGCCACCACGTAAATTACTCATTACCTGCATCTTTGAGCTGTTTTGGCAATTGAACAGAAATGAAAGGAAACCTGTAGTAGGTGTCCTTGATGTACAGAGTAGTAAGGACCACAGTGCTGAATGTGACACTGTTTGGTGAATTGGGTGGCTTTTTGGGACACAGCTGTGTTTCAAGTATGCTTTTTCTCAGTGCATTTCATAGAAGGCCTTATAAAAGCTCTGAGTTGGTTGCAACATTCAAGTAGTTACAAAAGCTGAAACTTAATTTTCTTTTGAATAAAAAGCACTTGTTAAAGAGATAAATTTAAGTGTAATTTCCAGTGTAGATAATTTTAAACCAATTTTAGTCATATGGAACACTTACTTTTGTGTGGCTTTAAGTTTTTACTTTGCCTCATGCCATTGAAGCTAAAATTAATCTTCCTCTTGATGTGTTTCACAGCTCTTATTGTTTTCTCTTTGCTTTTACACACTGAAAGGTTACAATTGCTAAAATAGAAAATTTTATTATATAAACAGTAAAGGAAGTATAGGTTGTAGATTTCATCAGACATACCAGTGGTGAAGTGTTATCAACTGGTAATGGGGTATTGATTAAAAAAGGATTGAAATAGAGCAGTTCTACTTTTCTACCCTGAGGGAGTATGGGAATTTGTATTTGACGCAAGTGGTCATTGTTCAATAAGTTGATAACATTTAAGCATCTTGACAGGAGTGCATAGCTGGAGTTGCACTGTTCATGGCTTGAATAGATCTCCAGACCCTCAAAGTATGTGGGTATAGTTGTGTTTGCATTGAATTAATAAGTTCAGACAGGTTTATTTATTTATTTTTGAGACAGAGTCTTGCTCTGTCGCCCAGGCTGGAGTGCAGTGTTGTAATCTCGGCTCACTGCAACCTACGCCGGCTGGATTCCAGCCATTCTCATGCCTCAGCCTCCTGACTAGCTGGGATTACAGGCGTGTGCCACCAGGTCCAGGTAATTTTTTGTAAGGCGTGATCAGACTGGGTTTCACCATGTTGACCAGGCTGGTCTCGAACTCCTGGCTTCAGGTGATCCGCCTGCCTCAGCCTCCCAAAGTGCTGGGATTACAGGCATTGAGCCACCGCACCTGGCCCTGATCTGGTGAAACCTGGTCTCTAACGTACAAAAATTAGCCGGGCGTGGTGGCGCCTGCCTGTAATTTCAGCTACTCAGGAGGCCAAGGCAGGAGAATCGCTTGAACCCAGGAGGCAGAAGTTGCAGTGAGCCGAGACTGCACCACTGCGCTCCAGCCTGGGTTACAGAGTGAGACTCCACCTCAAAAAAAAAACAAAATCAAAGGTCTTCTAGAAAACGTTTGAAACCCACGTCTTTTTTTTTTTTTGAGATTGAGTCTCGCTCTGTCGCCAGGCTGGAGTGTAGTGGCATGATCTTGGCTCACTGCAACCTCCGCCTCCTGGGTTCAAACGATTCCCCTACCTCAGCCTCCTGAGTAGTTGGGACTACAGGTGTGCGCCACCATGCCTGGCTAATTTTTTGTATTTTAGTAGAGACAGGGTTTCACTGTGTTGGCCAGGATGGTCTTGATCTCCTGACCTTGTGATCCGCCTGCTTCTACCTCCCAAAGTGCTGGGATTACACGCGTGAGCCACTGCGCCCGGCCGAGAACCACATCTTAAGTCAATGGAAAGGATTCCTGTAATCCCAGCACTTTGGGAGGCCGAGGTGGGCAGATCATGAGATCAGGAGATCGAGACCATCCTAGCTAACACGGTGAAACCCCGTCTCTACTAAAAATACATAAAATTAGCCGGGCGTGGTGGCAGGCGCCTGTAGTCCCAGCTACTTGGGAGGCTGAGGCAGGAGAATGGCGTGAACCCGGGAGGCGGAGATTGCAGTGAGCCTAGATCGCTCTACTGCACTCCAGTCTGGGTGACAGCGAGACTCCGTCTCAATAAATAAATAAATAAATAAATAGGATTGCCACATTTTGCCATTTATATTGAGGCTTCAATAGATGTGGCAAGTTTATGAATTCATTAATTCAGCATCCACTGTGTGCTGCTACACTCAGTGCTAGACGTAGGATTGAAGAGCTAAGGTAGAAATCTTTGCCCTCAAAGAACTTGGTCCTTTTGGGTAGAGGTGGGTAAACAAAACGTCATGAGGCAAGTACAGTGATAACTGTGATAACTCTGCTGTGAGAGTAGTCTGGGGAAGGAGGAATTAAGGCTTTCTAAAAGAAGTTGACATCTCAGCTAAATTAGAAGAATGAGTAAGAATTAACCCAGGTTTACATAGCTTTCTCTTCTGCCGGCCTGCTTTTTCCAATTCCATTGCTGCTGCATAGAATTTTAATAAATGGATTTCAGTCACGTTTCAGGCTTTTTTTTTTTTTTTTTTTTTTTTGCTAGAGGAGGTACCAGAGAAAGTGACAGTCAAACACAAGCTAAAAATTCAAAGTATTTTCTGTATCATAATCTAAGGAATTAGTGTATGAGAAGGAGATACATGCCTGATATGATCTGTGGTGGGTCTTTTCCTGGTCTCCTTCCCAGTGCATCTCGTAATATCCTTGCCCTTTTAATACTAGACTTTGGCTTAGAAACAGTACTTGCTAGTCTTAAAATAGAAGTAGATTTACCTTGGTGTATTGAGAAGTGTACCTGATTTGGAGGCAAAAAATCTGGTTTTGAGTTTGGCTCTTTCATTGTAGTAGATATCTTATCTTAGACTAACCATGTAACTGCTTCAGGCATTGGTTATCCCTTCTCTGAAATGTAGGGTCTAGACTGATTTATTCAGTGACCTTCTTGAATTATAATTTCTTATGATTGTCTTTTGAGATTTGTGTTATTCTTGCAAGTAGAGAGGAGGGATTTACAGAAACCAGTTAATGTTTTCTTTGTCTGATGGTAAGTGACATGTTCTGTGGCGGCTTATTGATATTAGAAGATACTAACATAGGGCAGAGGCAAAGCAGCAGTTTGCTTATATAAGCTATTTCTGGTTTTTGGCTTGTTAATGTTAGATTCAGCCACAGAGACAGAAGCACCTCTCTAACTTCAGTGGTGAAGACTGTATAGTTAGTTGTGAGGTAGTGGGAGACCATAAAATAAGGTTGCCATGGTCATTTCCTGGCTTGTTCTGGGTGATGATACAGTTAGTTCATTATGAGATAGGAGGGAAAGTAAGTTCTGGAATAAACTCCTGTGGTGCTGTGTTGAGACACAATCTATTTTTACCTAAGGAATAATACTTTGAGCTAATATAATAGGAAAGTAACTAGTTCCTGATTATTAGCCACGCATATGACTTTAAGCAATGGATAAACTGCAGCTGAGACTTACATGGATGAAATATTGCAGGATCCCAAGCGACTTCTGAATTCTCAAATGGCTTCCAGTTCTTTGGCTTGCTGCCAACCAAAGGAATTTTTCAATCTCCTGTAGCTCAGCTGAAATTTGAGAAAGTTAAACTATTTTAAGTGCATTTGAAATTTGTTGGTTTTTATGACTTTTTTTTTTTTAATTTATTTTTTTAGACAGGGACTTGCTCTGTCACCCAGGCTGGAGTGTGATCTTGGCTCACTGCAACCTCTGCTTCCTGGGTTCAAGTGATTCTCATGCCTCAGCCTCCCAAGTAGCTGGGATTACAGGTGTGTACCACCACACCTAGCTAATTTTTGTATTTTTAGTAGAGATGGATTTTGCCATGTTGGCCAGGCTGCTCTTGAACTCCTGACTTCAAATGATCCATCCACCTTGACCTCCCAAAGTGCTGGGATTACAGGTGTTAGCTACTATGCTCTACCATGATCTTTATTAACTAATACTTGTTTTGTACTTTTTTTTGAGACAGAGTCTCTGTCGCCCAGGCTGGAGTGCAGTGGCGCAGTCTCGGCTCACTGCATCCTCCACCTCCTGGGTTCGAGTGATTCTCCTGCCTTAGCTTCCTGAGTAGCTGGGATTACAGGTGTGCGCCATCACACCCATTTAATTTTTGTATTTGGGGTACAGGTGGGGTTTTACCATGTTGGCCAGGCTGTTCTCGAACTCCCGACCTCAAGTGATCCACCCATCTCAGCCTCCCAAAGTGCTGGGATTACAGGCATGAGCCACCACACCTGGCCTGTTGTGTACTTTTTTGAGCCCACTGTGTGCTGCCTGACTTTATAAGACATTGAATTTTGCTAATAGAATGTAAACTCCATGAAGGCAGAGATTTTTGTTTGTTTTGTTCACTGTGGAATTGCTAGCACCTAGAATACTCCTTGACAGACAGTAGGCAGTCTGTAAATTTGTTTGTTTGTTTGTTTGTTTATTTATTTTTGAGATGGAGTTTCACTCTTGTTGCCCTGGCTGGAGTGCAGTGGCACAATCTCAGTTCACTTCAACCTCTGCCTCCCAGATTCAAGTGATTCTCCTGCCTCAGCCTCTAGAGTAGCTGGGACTACAGGCGTGCACCACCACGCCTGGCTAATTTTTGTATTTTTAGTAGAGACGGGGTTTCACCATGTTGGTCAAGATGTTCTCAATCTCCTGATCTTGTGATCCGCCTGCCTTGGCCTCCCAAAGTGCTGGGATTACAGGCGTGAGCCACCGTGCCTGGCCTGTAAATATTTATTAAATAAAAAGTGTGTTGGACTTTGGGAATCAATTTGAAGATAAGTTTTAGGATTAATATAGATGGCATCACAACTCACAGCATTCAGAGCTGCCCTCAAATTATTTTGCAGTGATGTATAATTGAATTGAAAATAATTCTGTAATTTCCTTTCAGATGGAATAGCATTGACCCAGTTTACAAAGCCATCTGAAGTGCCTGAGTTGTATTTGAAGTACGTATTGATACTGAGGATTAGGGTTGGTATGAAGGCCAAAGAGGAACAACATCTGTAGTCAAATATTATTATTAAAAACTTATGATTATAAGAGCAAGACATAATTAAATGAGAAATTTGGAAAAATATAGAAAAGTAAAAAATCACTCATAATCTTATTAGTGGAGACAACCCCTTTTATTTTATTTTATTTTATTTTATTTTATTTATTTATTTTTTTTGGGGGAGAGAGTGTTGCCCTGTTTCCCAGGCTGGAGTGCAGTGGCACAATCTTGGGTCACTGCAACCTCTGTCTCCCGGGTTCAAGCAATTCTGCCTCAGCCTCCCGAGTAGCTGGGATTACAGGTGCATGCCATTATACGCAGCTAATTTTTTTATTTTGGGTAGAGGTGGGGTTTCACCATGTTGGCCAGGCTGGTCTCGAACTCTTGACTTCAGGTGATCTGCCCACCTCGGCCTCCCAAGGTGCTGGGATTACAGGTGTGAGCCACCGCGCCTTGCCACTTTTTTTAAGAGGTGGGGTCTTACTCTACCTCCCAGGGCATGGTCATGGCTCACTACAGCCTTGACCTCCTGGGCTCAAGCAATCCTTCCACCTCAGCCTCCCAAGGAGCTGGGACCACAGGTGTGTGCCACCACACCTAGCTAATTTTTTTGTAGAGATGGGGTTTTGCCATGTTACCCAGGCTGGTCTCGAACTCTTGGGCTCAAGCCACCTGCTCACCTTGGCCTCCCAAAGTTCTGGGATTACAGGCATGTGTCCCAGTGTGTAGCTGTGATAACCACTTTTAACATTTTGGTGTATTTCTTTCCTGATTTTTTTTTTCCTGTGGATTTTAATATTAGTGGTCATACATTTTTGTAACATAAAGTCAGATTATGTACCTAGTTTTGTATCTTGCTTAATTTGCTACCTAAGTATCTGCCATGAAAAGTACTTTTTTTGGCCAGGTGTGGTGGCTCATGCCTGTAATCCCAGTACTTTGGGAGGCTGGGGCAGGAGGATCACTTGAGTCTAGGAATTTGAGACCAGCCTGGGCAACATAGTGAGACCCCATCTCTACTAAAAATTAAAAAATAGTTTGCCAGGAGTGGCAGTGCATGCCTGTAGTCCCTGCTACTCAGGAGGCTGAGGCCGGAGGATTGCTTGAGCCTGGGAGGTCAAGGCTGTAGTGAGACCTGATTGTGTGATTGCACACCAGCCTGGGTGAAAGGGCAAGACTGTCCCCAAAAAATAAAAAGAGATACTTTTTTTTTTTTAAAATTGAGACGGAGCCTCGCTCTGTCACCCAGGCTGGAGTGCAGTGGCACGATCTCAGCTCACTGCAACCTTGGCCTCCCGGGTCAAGCAATTCTCCTGCCTCAGCCTCCTGAGTAGCTGGGATTACAGGTGCCCTCCACCACGACTGGCTAATTTTTTGTATTTTTAGTAGAGACGGGGTTTCACCATGTTGGCCAGGCTGGTCTCAAACTCCTGACCTCAAGTGATCTGCCCACCTCAGCCTCCCAAAGTGTTGGGATTACAGGCGTGACCCACCACACCCAGTCAAGAGATACTTCTTGAATAGTTTTATTCTGTATCTACTTGAAATATAAGTGAACTTTTTGTTTATTTGGAATGTTTTTCTTGGGAATATTTTTTCACCTTTGGCTTTTAGCTTAGAAGTTATGACTGCACATTACAAAGGGGAATGTTCAAACCTTTATCAGTAAGTCAAACATCTTTTGAGTTATTGTTCCTGTAATGTTTTGCATTATTTGCAAGATTAAAACTCAATGTAACATCACAAGTTTTTTTCCCATACAATTATTTACATTTCTTTATTATCTCTTTAAGTTCATCTTTATATGTTCAAGTATCCTAAGTTTTTAAAAAAGGCTGGGAGCCAGAGTCCTAATTTTTTTTTTCTTTGTGACGGAGTCTCACTCTATTGCCCAGGCTGGATTGCAGTGTTGTGATCTTGGCTCATTGCAACCTCCACCTCCCGGGTTCAAGCAGTTCCCCTGCCTCAGCCTCCTGAGTAGCTGGGATTACAGGCACCCAGCACCACGCTTGGCTAATTTTTGTATTTTTAGTTGAGGCAGGGTTTCACCATATTGGCCTGGCTGGTCTTGAACTCCTGGCCTTGGCCTTCCAAAGTACTGGGATTACAGACGTGAGCCACCGCACCTAGTGTATTTATGTATTGGCCAGGCTGGTCTCGAACTCTTCACCTCAGGTGATCCATCTGCCTCAGCTTCCCAAAGTGCTGGGATTACAGGCGTGAGCCATCGCGTCTGGCATTTAGTTGGTTTTCAGGAAGTGTTAGTATCATAAGGAGTGATTGAAGGAAGGAGGAAAAGACCACAGGGATTCATGCGGGATGAGGGAAAGAGGATTGAAGTGTGGGAACAAACATAATTTTGGAATAAGGAGAGAAAATTAAGTGGGAATAGAAAATGAATACAGCCAGTTTTAAACCAGAATACTATTTTTACATTGAGAATGGAAAGGACTGAACCTTGAAGGTTAAATGAGATGATTCCTGACCTTTTTTCTAGGTCCTAGTAATTAGTATGTAAGAAATAGAACTTGGTCGGAGAACTTGGCCAGGTGCAGTGGCTCATGGCCTGTAATCCCAGCACTTCAGGAGCCCAAGGTGGGTGGATTGCTTGAGTTCAGGAGTTTGAGACCATCCTGGATGACATGACAAAACCCTGTCTTTACAGAAAATACAAAAATTAGCCAGGCGCGGTTGCACCTGCCTGTAGTCCCAGCTACTTGGGAGGCTAAGGTGGGAGGATTGCTTGAGCCTAGGAGGTTAAGGCTGCAGTGAGCCATGATTGCACTGCTGCACTCCAGCCTGGGTGACAGAGTGAGAACCTGTCTCAAAAAAACCCCCCAAAACAAACAAAAAAAACCCTTAATTCATTTATTTATTTTATTTATTTATTTTTTTGAGACAGTCTTGCTCTGTCACCCAAGCTGGAGTACAGTGGTGCGATCTCCATCTCAGCTCACTGCAACTTCTGCCTCCCAGGTTCAAGCAATTCTCATGCCTCAGCCTCCCGAGTAGCTGGGGATTACAGGTGCACGCCACCACATTGGGGCAATTTTTGTATTTTTAGTAGAGATGGGGTTTCACCATAATAGGCCAGGCTGGCCTCGAACTCCTGACCTTAAGTGATCTGCCCGTCTCAGCCTCTAAAAGTGTTGGGATTACAGGCGTGAGCCACTGCGCCCAGCTTATTCATTTTTTCGAGATGGAGCTGGCTGTGTCTTTCAGGCTGGAGTGCAGTGGCATAATTATGGCTCACAGTAGCCTTGATCTGGGGGGCTCAAGCAGTCCTCCTGCCTCAGCCTCTTGTGTAGCTGGGACCACAGACACACTCCGCTATGCCTGGCTAATTTTTTAATTTTTTTTTTTTTTTTAGAGATCTCAGTTTGTTGCCCAGGCTGATCTCAAACTCCTGGGCTCAAGGGATCCTCTCGCTTTGGCCTACCAAAGCGCCGGGATTACAGGTATGAGCCATTGAGCCTGGCATGGAAGTATGAATTTTTAAAAGGAAAAAAAAGAGTTTAAGACTTATAGTCAGGGTTTAGATAGGCAGAGGTGGGTGGATTATGATGAGTGGGTGATCAATATGAACAAAGATTTGGGCCTGAAGCAAGTGTAGTGTATGCTGTGTTCTAAGGATTTGGATCTGTGTGCTTGGAATGGAGGATTCTCATGGTAGAATATTCAAGATAATGGATCCAGATTCTAGAGCATTTTGAATAAATAAGAGGAAGTTAGACTTCAGCTGTGTGAAACCATTACTTTTTTAAAAAACAGCTTTATTGAGATGTAATCCACATACCGTACGAGTCACCCATTTAGAGTGTATAATTCAGTGGTTTTGGGTATATTCAAAACCAGTTGAGAATTATACAACTACTACCATAATTTTAGAATATTTTTGTCACTCCCCAAAGGAACCTGTTTGACTCCCCATGACTCCTCATTTTCCCCCAATTCTCCCTGCCCTAGGCAAGTCCAAGTCTATTTTCTGCCTCTATATATCTGCCTATTTTGAACTTTTTGCATAAGTGGACTAATGTATTTTTTTGTGTGTGATTTGTTTCAGCATAATGTTTTCAGGGTTCATCTGTGTTGTAACCATGTATTAGTACTTCATTTTTAAAATTATTGAGTAATATTCCATGTACCATGGACATTTGGGTTGTTTCAACTTTTTGGCCTTTGGATAATGAATAGCCAAAAGGTTGGATAACATTTCTGGCTCTGAATGATGTTGCTGTGACCGTTCATGGATGTTTTTATATAGATGTTATGTTGTAATTTCTCTTGAGTATATACCTTGGGGTATAGTTGCTGGGTTATATGAGGTAACTCCATGTTTAACATTTGGAGGAGCTGCCAAAATGTTTTCCAAAGTGGTTGCACCGTTTTATGTTCCCGCCAACAATGTATGAGGATTTCAGTTTTTCTGCATCCTTGCCAACACCTGTCATTATTTGTCTTTTTGATTATAGGCCATCCTATAGGGTGTAAAGTGGTATCTCATTGTGGTTTTGATTTGCGTTTCCCTGATGGCTAATGGAGTTGAGCATGTTTTTGTGTGCATTTGGCCATGTTTGTGTGCATTTGGCCATTTGTCAGTTACGGAGAATTATCTATATATATCCTTTGCCCAGTTGTTAATTGGGTCATATGTCTTTTTATTGTTGTAAGAGTTCTTTATATATTCTGAATATAAGTTGTTTAACAGATACAGGAGTTGCAAGTATTTTCTCTCATTTAGTGGCTTATCTTTTCATTTTCTTGAGGTCTGTCTCTGTCACCCAGGCTGGAGTGTAATGGCACAATCAGATCTCACTGCAGCCTCGAACTCCTGAGCTCAAGGAGCCCTCCCACCTAAGCTTCCCAAGTAACTGGGACTAACTGCATGTGTGCGCCACTACACCCAGCTACTTTTTGTATTTTTTGTAGAGACGGGATTTCACCATGTTGCCCAGGCTGGTCTCCAACTCCTGGGCTCAAGTGATCTGCCTACCTTCGCCTTCCAAAATGCTGGGATTATAGGTGCGAGCCACCACTCCTGGCTAGTTTTTTATTTTCGGTAGAGACAAAGTCTCACTGTGTTGCCCACTCGTGTCTCAAACTCCTGAGCTCAAGTGATTCTCATGCCTTGGCTTCCCAAAGTGTTGGAATTACAGACATCAGCCACCCTGCCCAGCCTTGCGCGTTAAAGTTATATAATCCATTAAGTGCTTGAGATTTAGTGAGGTGTGCTATTTATAAAATAAGGCCTATTGGATAAACGAACTTTGACCATTTCTATCCTTTTTTATGCCCGGAAAACAAGTGTTGTCTGCTTTTATTATTAAGATAAATTACTATTAGGCAGTGGTAGTTTTGTAAAAAATAGAGTATAAGCATTTGACTGTTTTGCTGTCCCGTGAATAATTGAAATTATGAGTTACAAATTCTTAGGTTTTTGGATTTTGCATAGTGTTAGTTCTGTCAGATTAAAATTGGTTGTTGATTGATATGAGGTTATACTCTCAGGCTATTCTAATGTATATGTTATTATAAAGAAACAAAATTGGAGCTGGCCACAGTGGCTCACACCTGTAATCCCAGCACTTCGGGAGGCTGAGGCGGGCAGATCACCTGAGGTCAGGAGTACGAGACCAGCCTGGCCGACATGGAGAAACCCTGTCTCTACTAAAAAAATACAAAAATTAGCCAGGTGTGGTGGCACGTGCTTGTAATCCCAGCTACTCAGGAGGCTGAGGCAGGAGAATCGCTTGAACTCGGG
The DNA here is from genome assembly GCF_029281585.2 of Gorilla gorilla gorilla. Classification (NCBI taxonomy): domain Eukaryota; kingdom Metazoa; phylum Chordata; class Mammalia; order Primates; family Hominidae; genus Gorilla; species Gorilla gorilla. Next base: position 218,739,855 of record NC_073224.2, read on the forward strand.
AGGCGGAGGCTACGGTGAGCTGAGATCACGCCACTGTACTCCAGCCTGGGCTACAGAGCCAGACCCTGTCTCAAAAAAACAAAACAAAACAAACAAAAAACAAAATTGGGAAATACTGCTTAATCTCTTGTTTAGCGGGATTCTTTTTGCTATTTAGGAAAAGACCACATTAAAGAAGAGGTTATTTTGTTACCTTTAGGTGTAATAAAAAGTTTATTTGTTTTGGATAAAGACTTTCCACAAAAAAACTTCAGTTGCTTAACATTGGGAAGTGGGAATGAGTGGAGTTGCTGATTTTGTAAGATTGTATCTGCTTTAAGTTTTAAATTATTATGCATGTCTCCAGCTTAGCTCTTACTCAGTATTCAAAGGAAGTGGGTCTTAATTAGTCCATGTATAATTTTAATGGCATCAAGTACCTAATTAATAATTGTTGAATCTTTGAGGCTAATGTAGTCAGCTGATACTCCCTGTGTTACATTGTTGATCTTTTTCAGAAATATTAGAATTTGAAAGTAGTCCAACTTCCTGGAATAAATGCTGTTTCAAAAGCAGACTACAGAGCACTTGACCTTAGCTTATTACCTTTTATATTGTGTGACTGAGTGAGTGTATTTAAATGTGGTACATTTTAGGTAAGGCAATGAAAGCTGAGTGTGGCTCCGGAATGTCACTGATTTCATTCTTGATCTTCATTAGAAAAATCATAGTTAAAGGATCCAAACATAAGTATGCATTAGCTTGTTTTCCTTTACACATAGTAGACAGTAAGTTTAAAAAGAAGTGTCTTTGAAGGGTGCCACCATGAGCCAGTGATTTTTCTAAGCTGGAAATGAGTTTGGGGATTTTTCTGGTTCAGCTTTCTGCCCCCTCTCCTGCCTTTGTTCTAGAGGCTGAGGGGAGGTTAGGGCAACTTGCCTAACCATAAAGTTCATGCCAACTCAAATTTATTTGAGGTCTTTAACAACACTGACCAGTGACCTACTAATAGATCCTGTTTCTCCTGTAATGGTCCTGGTTTGGATAGTAAATTATATGGATACCCCCACCTGGTAACCATTACATAGCTTAGACAATTAGGAATCTTTTTATTTATTTATTTTTTTTGGAGATGGAGTCTCGCTCTGTCCCCCAGGCTGGAGTGCAATGGCACCATCTTGGCTCACTGCAACCTCTGCCTCCCAGGTTCAAGCAATTCTCCTGTCCTTCCTCAGCCTATAGAGTAGCTGGCATTACAGGTGTGCACCACCACACCCAGCTAAGTTTTTGTATTTTTAGTAAAGACAGGGTTTCGCCATGTTGGCCAGGCTGGTCTTGAACTCCTCAAGTGATCCACCCGCCTCGGCCTCCCAAAGTGCTGGGATTACAGGTGTGAGCCACTGTGTCCCGCCTTTTTTTTTTTTTTTTTTTAAGATGATGTCTTGCTCTGTTGCCCAGGCTGGAGTGCTGTGGTGTGATCTCAGTTCACTGCAACTTCCACCTCCTGGGTTCAAATGATTCTCCTGCTTCAGCCTCTGGAGTAACTGGGATTACAGGTACCCACCACCACACCTTGCCAATTTGTATTTTTAGTAGAGACGGGGTTTCTCCACGTTGGCCGGGCTGGTCTCGAACTCCTGACCTCTGGTGATTCTGCCTGCTTTGGATTAGTTTAGATATCATTAGTTTATTATAAAAGACAGACATGGAAATTATTTACATGATGAATGATTTCAGAACTTTAGTGGAACGGGCAGCTTCACGTTGATGCCATTTCAATAGTGATTTATTTCAGTTTACATACTTTCCAAGAGTGTCACCATCTCTAAATGAATAATCCTTGTCATGTAGAGCTGCTTTGGCACCTCTATATTCTGGAAGAACTTTATCTCCAACTTTTTTTTTTTTTTTTGAGACAGAGTTTCGTTCTTGTTGGCCAGGCTGCAGTGCAATGGTGCGATCTCGGCTCACCGCAACCTCCACCTCCCGGGTTCAAGTGATTCTCCTGCCTCAGCCTCCTGAGTAGCTGGGTTACAGGCACTCGCCACCATGCTTGGCTAATTTTTGTATTTTTAGTAGAGACGGGGTTGCACCGTGTTGATTAGGCTGGTCTCGAACTCCTGACCTCAGGTGATCCACCTGCCTCGGCCTCCCAAAATGCTGGGATTACACTGGCACATGAGCCACGGTGCACGGCCTATCTCCAACTTTTACACTGACTGGTTGAATCTCTCTCTACCCTTTCGTTCAGAGCCTGACGCAGCAGCTACTGCTGTTGCTTGCCATACTTTTCTTTGAGATTTTTCTGAAAGGATAATGCTTCCTTTGGTTACGATTTCAGTGTGCACTTGTTTTTCTTTTTCTTTTCTTTTTTTTTGAGATGGAATTTTGCTCTTCTTGCCCAGGCTGGAGTGCAATGGTGCGATCTCGGCTCACTGCAACCTCCGCCTCCCAGGTTCAAGCGATTCTCAAGCCTCAGACTCCTGAGTAGCTGGGATTACAGGCATGCGCCACCACGCCCTGCTAATTTTGTATTTTTAGTAGAGGTGGGGTTTTGTCATGTTGGCCAGGCTGGTCTTGAACTCCTGACCTGAGGTGATCCACCTGCCTCGGCCTCCCAAAGTGCTGGGATTACAGGCATGAGCCATTGTGCCAGGCTGGCACTTGTTTTTCAACCAATGCTCAGTCAAAGAGGAAGAAACCTCTTTATGAGATGGAGTCTCTCTCTCTTGCCCAAGCTGGAGTGCAGTGGTGCGATCTGTGCTCACTGCAGCCTCTGCCTCCCGGGTTCAAGTAACTCTCCTGCCTCAGCCTAAGTAGCTGGGATTATAGGTGTGCACTACTGCTTCTGGCTAATTTTTGTATTTTTATTAGAGGCGGGGTTTCACCATGTTGGTCAGGCTGGTCACGAACTCCCGACCTCAAGTGATCCGCCCACCTTTACCTCCCAAAATGTTGGGATTACAGGCCTAAGAAACTTTCTAAATGCTTTTCCTGCCATGACTCCCAGCACTACACGTCCTACTCTGCCCTCGTACTGTGCTGGAAGGAGAGACCCCTGATGTCCTTTTTCTGTTTCAGGATTCTAATTGCATTTAGTTATTTCTCTTTATTCTCTTATGGTTTGTAACTATTCCTGTGACTTTCCTTATCTTTTGTGACTTTGACACTTTCGAAGATTGCTGATCCATTGTTTATAGGGTGTCCCTCATTTTGGATTTGATGTTTTCTCATGAATGGGGCGAGGTTATGCATTCCTTCTCATTGCCCCATATCAGGAGATTCATGATGTCAGTATGATGATGATTACCTTGACTACTTGGTTAAGTTGGCATCTTGCTGGTCTTTCTATTGTGGAGTTCTTCTCTTTCCTTTTGTAGTTGATAAGTATCTTCTGGGAGATATTTGATGAGTTTGCAAACAGTGTTAGAATCTTCTCAAACTTTGGTTCTCAATTTTAGCAACTGATGGAGCTTGTCTGCAACATTTATTGCTTTTGTGGTTGCCCAATTGTGACTTTCTATTTCACTCTTTCCTTCTACATTTATTGATTGTAATTCTATGAGGAAAAGCTTTCTTTCCTCCATTTGTTTATTATTCATATCACTATGGACTCATGGGTATATATTTTATTTTATGGGTTAAAATCCAGTAACTATCATTGTTTGTTTTCTTACTCAGATTGTTCTAGCTTTGGCCATCAGGAATTCCTTCAGGTTGATTTCTGTGTTCTTTCAAGAAGCCATCATCTTTTTTTTTTTTTTTGAGATGGAGTTTCGCTCTTGCTGCCCAAGCTGGAGTGCAATAGCACAATTTCGGCTCACTGCAACCTCTGCCTCCCAGGTTCAAGCGATTAGCTTGAACACAGCCTCCTGAGTAGCTGGGATTACAGGCACCTGCCATCATGCCTGGCTAACTTTTTGTATTTTTGTATAGATGGGGTTTCACCATGTTGCCCAGGCTGGTCTTGAACTCCTGACCTCAGGTGATCCACCCGCTTGGCCTCCCAAAGTGCTGGGATTACAGGTGTGAGCCACTGCACCTGGCAGCTGGATAATTTTTCAGTTTTTTGTAGAGATGGTCTTACTATGTTGCCCAGGCTGGTCTCAAACTCCCAACCTCAGTTGATCTTCCAGCCTTGGCCTCCCAGAGTGCTAGGATTACAGGCATGAGCCACCATACCTGGCTCACTGCAGCCTCCACCTCATGGGTTCAAACAATTCTGCCTTAGCCTCCCAAGCAGTTGGGATTACAGGCGTGCGCCACCACGCTTGGCTAATTTTTTTTGTATTTTTAGTAGAGACGAGGTTTCGCCATGTTGGCCAGTCTTGTCTCGAACTCCTGACCTCAGGTGATCAGCCTGCCTTGGCCTCCCAAAGTGCTGGGATTACAGGCGTGAGCCACCGCGCCAGCCTTTTTGTTTCTTTTTTTTTTTTTAAACCCTTGCTCTGTCACCCAGGCTGAAGTGAAGTTTGATCATAGCTCACTGCAATCTCAAACTCCTGGACTCAAGGGATCCTCCCATTTTAGCCTCCTAAGTAGCTGGGACTACAGGCACACAACACTGTGCGCAGCTAATTTTTAAAATTTTTGGAGAGATAGGGATAGGGGTCTCACTTTGTTGTCCAGTCTGATCCCAAACTCCTGGGCTTAAGCAATCCTCCTGCCTCGGCCTCCCAAAGTGTTGGGATTATAGGCCTGAGCCACTGCACCCAGCCCTTGTTTTTTTATTTTTAAGCTTTGCCAACATCTGAGTTCCCCGACAATCGTGTTCTTAATTCTTGTTAATATGTTATTAGAGTTAGAAAGGATTCCTTCATATATTGCAAATAAAAGAAGGAAATGTGTAGAAGGTTTTTTTTCTTTTTTTTTTTGCCCTTTTTTTTGTGCCTCAAATTTGAAGGCCTTTTATGTATAGATTGTACTAGGACCTGCAGATCCAGTGTCTTTACTCATCATAGGTAACAATTTGATTTAGTGAGAAGATATAGGTATTTCTGTTTTTGAGTTTCGTTAACAGCAAATTGTTTAGATGGGATTAAAGGCCCAAAATGTACTCTAGTTATCTTTGTGGAACCCATGGATGAACACCTATAGAGAGAGAGAGAGAGTGTGTGTGTGTGTATGTATATGTATGTACGTGTGTATACTCACACCGTTGGACTCAAACTCAGGTAATTCTACTGCCTCAGCTTCTTGAGTGGGGGGGATTACAAGTGTGTGCCACTGTGCCTAGTTTATGTTGTGTTTTAGTGGTGTTAAATCTTGTGTACCAGGTCAGAATAATTGTTTTAGTTGGAGGAGCTAAGTTGAAATAAGTATTTGGTTATCATAAGTTACAGTTCATAAGCACTTTAAAAATAACCCCTTTTCTTCAATTAACTATATATTGGCTTGGTGTGTTGGCTCACGCCTGTAATTCTAACACTTTGGGAGGCCAAGGTGGGTGGATTGCTTGAGCTCAGGAGTTTGAAACCCCCCTGGGCAACATGGCAAAACCTCGTCTCTACCAAAAATACAAAAATTACCTGGGCATGGTGGTATGTGCCTCTGGTCCCAGCCACTCTGGAGGCTGAGGTGGGTGGATTGCTTTGAGTCCATGAGGTGGAGGCTGCAGTGAGTGGAGATCGCACCACTCCACTCCAGCCTTCCAGCCTGGGTGACAGAGTGAGATCTTGCCTCAAAAAAAAAAAAAAAAAAAAAAAGCTATGTATTTGTTAAATAGAGAGTTTAGGCACAGAAAGGAAGTCTTCTCATGCTTTCAGTGCTTTCAGTGACATTGAAGTCTTTGGTCAGTTCATAAGGGCACCAGTGTGAAATTAGTTCATGATAAGGACAATTGTGAGAAACCTCCAGTTGGTCAAATAGCCTTCAGAAACTTACTGCTCATTATTCTTTCTGATTTTTCTTGGAATATCTTGAGAGAAAAGTCATTATTCCCTTGTATTTCAGAATCATGTTAATGAGGTAGCTTAACTGCTATTCAGCTGCAGGCTCAACTGAGTGAAAAAGGACAACTAGTAATGGTAAACTGAAGGAAAGACTAGTGGAATCTCGAGAAAGAATAAGAGAAAAAAGAGAAATGTTATTGTTTTGATATTACAGATTAAGCTAACCACAGTACCTGATTCTTAGCAGGTGCACAATAATTATTTAGTCAATAATTAATGGAGCAAATATTTATTAAGTAACATTGTACGTCTGTGCTGTCTATTGAAGAATATACAAAAGAAACCTGAGGCTGGGTGTGGTGGCTCACACCTGTAATCCCAGCACTTTGGGAGGCTAGACAGAAGGAGCAGTTGAGCCTAGGAGTAGGAAGACCAACCTGGGCAACATAGGGAAACCCTGTCTCTACCAAAAAAAAAATTAGCCAGGTGTAGTGGTGAGTCCCAGCTGTGTGGGAAGGGCTAAAGCAGGAGGGTCACTAGCCCAGGAGGTTGAAGCTGCAGTGAGTCGTGATCATACCACTGCACTCCAGCCTGGGTAAGAAAGAGAGCAAGATCTTCTCTTAAAAAAACAAACAAACAAAAAAAAAACCACAGGAAAAAAACAGTACTCTCAAATGGAGGTACGAGATCAGAACCTTGAAAGTCAGTGAGGACTAGGGGAATAGGAAGTAGTATTTGGGCTGACTTGAAGTTGAGGGGAAGGACATCTACAGTTGAGGGAAATGGTATGGGCAGAGTCGTGGTCAGTGGTTAGGAAATGGTGTATGGTGTATATGGGGTAGTCCGAAGATCCACTGGGATAAAATAGAAAGCAGCAAATGTGCATCTGACAATTTTGGAGAACCTTTGGATATCTAACTGTATAATTTATTATTCATTTATTATTATTTTTTGAGATAGGGTCTTGCTTTGTTGCCTAGGCTGGAGTGCAGTGGTACGATCATGGCTCACTGCAGCCTCGACCTCCCAGGCTCACGCAATACTTCTGCCTCAACCTCCCAAGCAGTAGGGACCACAGTGGTCCCAGGTTGATATTTTGTAGAGACGAGGTTTCACTATGTTGCCTAGCCTGGTCTTGAACTCCTGGGCTCAAGCGATCCTCTGGCTCCAGCCTCCCAAAGTGCTGGGATTAACAGATGAGAGCCACTGTGCCCAGCCTAATTTTTCCAAGGTTTTCCAAGGTTTTGCTGAGGTACATCCTGTCTAGGGGGAAATGAAAAGGAAAGGGTGATCATATCATGAAAGCTATCATAAAGGAAGAAAAACAGGGATTTGACTATCTTTGATTTCTGAAAGAAGAGTTAAAGTTGACTCCAGGGTTTTGAGACTAGAAAATGATGCTGTCATTGATAGAGTAAGAAAGATTTAGGATTTAATTTTATACGTTGTTTTGAGATAGTGGACCGATAAATTCAGTTTAGGACATGTTGGATTTGAAATGAATGAAATATCCACCTCATTTTACAAACAAATGGAGATAACTGAAGATGTTTGGAAATAGGGAGATGGAAGTCAGATGAGCAGAAATGGTTGGAGAAACAAATCTATGATAATATAAGCATAATGGAGAGAGGGAAGAGAAAACCAAAGATTATTAGTAGTCTATGCAGTGTCTGGTTACTTGAGGAAGATGGGGAAGCTTACAGAAAAGAGAAAGAAGCTGCTGAGAGGAAAGAGGATGATCAACGCAGCACAACCTTTAAACTATCCAGAATAGATTCCCACTGAGTTTTGTTTATGTAATTGGAGGAAGTGACATTTAATCCTTGACAGCTAGTTTTTGATTGAAAACTCTAGAGTTTTTTTTTTTTTTTTTTTTTTTTTTTTTTGAGACAGAGTTTCGCTCTTGTTGCCCAGGCTGGAGTGCAATGGCACCATCTCAGCTCACTGCAGCCTCTGCCCTCAGGGTTCAAGCGATTCTCCCATCTCAGCGTCCCGAGTAGCTGGGACTACAGGCATGTGCCACCACGCCCAGCTAATTTTTGTATTTTTAGTAGAGACGGGGTTTCACCATGTTGGCCAGGCTAGTCTTGAACTCCTGACCTCAAGTGATCCTCCTGCCTCAGCGTCTCAAAGTGCTGGGATTACAGGCCTGAGCCACTGCACCCGGCTTTTTGTGTGTTTCTTTACAAGTCTAAAATTAGTTCTTAAAGGGCTTTGGTTTGGAGAATTACATTTAAGTTTATACTTTTGCTTATTTTCTATAATCATATATTTTAGAAATAAAAAAACTTCTCAAAATATTTATTTATTTTTTAGATGGAGTTTCACTCTTTCACCCAGGGTGGAGTGCAGTGGCGCTGTCATAGCTCACTGCAAACTCCCAACTCCTGGGCTCAAGCTATTCTCCTGCATTAGCCTCCCAAGTGGCTGAGATTAGAGGTGTGAGGCACCGCACCTGACTAAAACTTCAAAAATATGTAAATCACTTGCTGTCTCCGTAATAGGCTGCTGTTGGGGTTCTGGGCAGTAGTTATTGTGAAATCATTAATTTGAACCTGGAGTTTTCAATAAAAGATTTTAATATGCTAATCAGGAATTGAACGGAGCATGATAAACTCCATTACTATCCTTAGTTGATAAATTTTAAGCAGAAGAACAGGAACTGTTTCAGTTAGCTTGTCTTTGCCTCATTATTGTGGATTGATGTATAATTTCTTTCTTTCTTTCTTTTTTTTTTTTTTTTTTTTTGAGACAGAGTCTCACACTGTCTCCCAGGCTGGAGTGCAGTGGCACGATCTCGGCTCACTGCAACCTCCGCCTGCTGGGTTCAAGCGATTCTCCTGCCTCAGCCTCCCAAGTAGCTGGGATTACAGGCACCTGCCACCATGCCTAGGTAAGTTTTGTATTTTTAGTGGAGATGGGGTTTCTCTATGTTGGCCAGGCTGGTCTCGAACTCCTGACCTCAAGTAATCCACCCGCCTCAGCATCCCAAAGTTCTGGGATTACAGGTGTGAGCCACTGTGCCCCGCTGGCCTATATATTTAAAAAATATATTTCTGGTTTCAGTTTCAGCCTTTGTTTATGGTTAGTCACAGGTTTGTAGTAGATAGTTTATAAGTGAGTAAAATTGAGGCATATTGTTTCAATACTCAAATAATGAGACAATAGTGAAAATACCTGCTCATCAAAATGTAGGACATCTTTTATCATACTGCTAAAGAGATATATAGATGGAGAGATACATAGATGCATAGATACATAGCATATATCTGCATCTCCTTATTAGTAGTTCAGCTAGAATTTGAAATATTAGGTTAAATTGGCTGCCTTTGAATGAAAAAGGAACTTCTATTTGTGTTCAGGGTATAATGCTCAGATGAACCATTGGATATGCAACCAGAAAGCCGTTAGGAAGTGTTTTTCAGTTTAGTCTTTCACTGGAAACCAAAACTTTGAAAAATATATTTGGAGCGGAGGCTACTTACGACAGAAGGATTCTTAAAGTTCAACTACTTTTGACTCAGAAGGAAAACTAAGTTGAAAATACTCAAAACCAGAACAATAGATAATTTCGTTGAATGTTGCAGGTTGTTTTGCCTTTCTGGCTCTCACAAAAATGGTTAGTGATTGATACTGTATCTGCATATTTTTTATTCCTTTCTCTGCACTTTAGTTAATAGCATTTTGTGATTAAAAAAATACGCTCTTGACTTACTTTTTTTGTTGTTATTGAAAGCAGTTTTTCTTGTGTCTGAGCATGTATAACATTAGTGATCTATATAGAGAGTTTGTTTATTGCAACCAGAGGCACATTCCTAGGCAAGAATGGTTTTTGAATGTTCCGTTATCTTATTTCCAGTAGGACATCTTTAGAAATGAGCAAATTCCATTAAACTAATAACCCTGATTTTGGTGGATAAGCACTTATACTAATTCTGCTTTGAGAAAAGAGATTGTTCACTCTGCTTTAGGAGCTGCTGGCTAAGCCTGGTGCTTCTTAACCTTTAACTAAGAAAAATGAGGCTTGCTGACAATAGGTAGTTTTTACCGGCCTGTGAAACCCAACAGCATGTTCAGCAATGTAAACCACAGCAGCTATCTTTTGCTGGCTTCACTGTTGTTTAAAGTATAATGAAATGCTTCTTGGCCGGTCTCGGTGGCTCACGCCTATAATCCCAGCACTTTGGGAGGCCAACGAGGGAGGATCACCTGAAGTCAGGAGTTCGAGACCAGCCTGGCCAACATGGTGAAATCCAGTCTCTACTAAAAATAGAAAAATTAGTCGGGTGTGGTGGCACATACCTATAATCCCAGCTACTCAGGAGGCTGTGGCAGGAGAATCACTTGAACCTGGGAGGTGGAGGTTCCCCTGAGCCAAAATTGTGCAATTCATTGCACTGCAGCCTGGGCTACAAGAGCGAGACTTCGTCTCAAACAAACAAACAAACAAACAAACAAACAAAAAAAAGCTGCATCTCACAAATTGCTGTACCTGCTGACTCATCTTCAAGCCCCTAAACAACCATAGTATCCAGCATTATTGAATGCTGGGACTTGAGAATAAAGAGAACCAGAATCTTAGAATGTGAGGGTTAGAATGGATTATGGAAATCTTTTAACTCACCTCCTTCTCAAATGGCCTCAGCTATTAAAAATAAATGTTACTGTGGTAGCTGTCATAGTAGATAGTTAAAAGAATGATAGTGCTATTCAGAATGCCATTAGAATCTTCTAGATGAGTGAAGACTTTTATCTGTCTAAGAGTCTTTGAGATGTAGTCTTTGAGATGTAGTACTTTTTAGCTTCCCTTCAAAAATAACACATCCTGAAAGTGGCCGAAAGCTACTAGGGGCAGCACACATCAGTGTCTGCTGTACACTTCAGGAGAACTGTGGGAAGAAGTAAAAATGAAGAGTGGCCATTGTCCCTGAAAATTTCTTAATCTAATTAGAAAATAGATTTGAGAAAGGAGGGAACTTTGGAGCATTTAGGAATCATTTTGTGATTATTTAAAAATTATTTTGGAAACAGCATATTCCTTTGTTTCCCAGGCTGGAGTGCAGTGGCTATTCACAGGTACAGTCACAGCTCACTGTAGCCTCGAACTCCTGGCCTCAAGCCATCCTCCTGCCTCAGCATCTTGAGTTGCTAGGATGACAGAGTGTGTACATCGTGCTTGGCTTGAATGGATCTTTTACCTGTGTATGATTTTGTAACATCATGCATTGGTTATTTGGAAGATTATACCATTATGCATCAGTTATTTGAAGATAATTGTTCATTAAGTTATGTAAATTTTCCAAATGTTGATATATTTTATTATATGGCATAAAATAATGTTATTAATAGCTAATACCACAATAACCTCATAGGGAAAGTATTTTGGGAAGCTCTCTGGGTCATGGTAGTAGATACCAGCTCACTGTGACTTGTAATGACTGGAAAGGTAATTGAAGTTGCATTAGGAAACAGTCTGGGAGTTGAAGGGAAATGGATTTTACTTTTATAAAGAAGCTTCATGTTGAAGGCCCTGTAAGGGGGTGTTTTATTTTTCTGGTTGCTTTTTTTTAGTGTTAGCAAGTTTGATTCCATCTAAGGAGTACGTAACAAAAAGTAGTTGGCCTTTTCAAATTTGTGAACCCAAAGATTTTTTAAAAAATTTTATTTGCTTTTTTTTTTTTTTTTTTTTGTAGAGACAGGGTCTCGCTCTGTTGCCCAGGCCGGAGTACAGTGGCATCATCTTGGCTCACTGCAGCACTGACCTTCCAGGCTCAAGCAATCCACCTGCCTTTGCCTCCCAAAGTCTTGGGATTATAGGCGTGAGCCACCGTGCCTGGCCCAAAGGAATTTCTGTGATGGAATGTATAGTGTACTTCTGAGCTTGCCTGCTTTTTCTAGGTGCTTGGTTCCCTGTCAGTTATAGATCTGGGAGTATTTAGAACTTCTTCTGAGCCTTTTAATCCCTCCATTCTCCAGTCTGAAGCTAGACCTCAGAATTGTCTGATTAGAGTCCTGGATCAGTCTTACCTCATGGAATTGGTTTCAGTTTTTCCCTAGGCTTAGTTACTGTCTTCTTTTGTTTGAACTTGTCTTTTATACTAAACTAGTATCTAGAGTGAGACAGGGACTAGGATGAATCTCTTTTTCCAAGTGGAGTGGGTGAGACAGTTTGACCTAGGAGTTTGTTTCTTGTGGCCCTAGGTAATGTAACAGAAACTGGACTGTTGTTGTATTAAATTTTGTTAGTATTCTAAGAGATTTTTTTAACATATATTCAAGGAATACCTTGAAATTAGCCCTTTTTTTATTTAATACAATTTGCTTTTATAGAATTATACTTTGAAAGTTGGTATTCAAGTAAGATTCTGATTGTTCTCATGTCATCTTTCATGACATGAGTAAACCTTTTGAAACATGCTAAAGGCCTAGTGATAGGACATTGGGCAAATTACAGACTATATAGGTATTGAAATACTATATAACCATTAAAGCCGGGCATGGTGGCTCACGCCTGTAATCCCAGCACTTTGTGAGGCCGAGGCGGGCGGATCACGAGGTCAGGAGATCAAGACCATCCTGGCTAACACGGTGAAACCCTATCTGTACTAAAAATACAAAAAATTAGCCAGGCGTGGTGGCGGGCGCCTGTAGCCCCAGCTACTTGGGAGGCTGAAGCAGGAGAATGGCGTGAACCCGGGAGGCAGAGCTTGCAGTGAGCTGAGATCGTGCCACTGCACTCCAGCCTGGGTGACAAAGCGAGACTCTATCTCAAAAAAAAAAAAAAAAAAAGAAAGAAATACTATATAACCATTAAAAATGTTGCGGAAACATTTACTGATATAAAAAAGTGCACATTTTCTCCGTGGAAGTCAGTTAAAAGTAGCATGTATATTCAAATTTTATTTAAAAAGTACATTAGGAAAAAGTGCTTGGTGCTTGGTTATGCAACAGTGTTCATGTGGTTACTGGTTGCTGGTGAGATTAGGTCATTTGATTTTTTTTCTGTAGTAAGTGATATTTTGTTTAATCACTTTATTTATTTATTTATTTATTTATTTAGAGACGGAGTCTCACTCTGTTGCCCAGCCTGGAGTGCAGTGGTATGATTCTGACTCACTGCAACCTCCGCCTCCTGAGTTCAAGCAATTCTTCTGCCTCAGCCTCCCGAGTAGCTGGGATTACAGGCACGTGCCACCACGCCCAGCTAATTTTGTATTTTTAGTAGAAACGGGGTTTCACCATGTTAGCCAGGCTGATCTCGAACTCCCGACCTCAGGTTGTCCACCCGCCTCTGCCTCCCAGAGTGCTGGGATTACAGGCCTGAGCCACCGCACCCGGCCAGTTATTTTTATAATTAGCAAAGTAAAGCTACTTCTATTTTGGAAAGTGAAATCAAGTTAAAATTTGATTCTCTGTGAGCTCTTCATTCAGCAAAGATTAAATTACATTATTTTAAGAGAGTGAAGAGGAATTTGAAATGCATTTAGATTTTCCACAGGAATCAAGGGAGTTGTTGTTAACTGTTAGTTGAGTAGAAAACTAAACTCATTAAGCATTGTTTTCCCCATAGTGTCAGTATAGTGCTGATCTCACATTGTGATGAATTAGGTTTCCTCAAATTTTTCATGACGCCATGAAAAATGGTTTAAAGTACTTGAATATAGGCATCTTTTTTTAAAGCCTTATTTTAAATGACATGGCATATTATTGCAACATTTTTTATGATGCTTGCTTCATTGTTATTTTTGTTAAGAGTTTCCATTTTAAAAGTCCTTTGCCATCTTGTCCTTGCCGTCCTGGCTTTCATCTGGGACTGCAGCAGGGCTGAGCCAAAAATGGCTGCTGCTGCAGCAGGGGCGGGCATAGTATAGGACTTGGCTGCTGTGGTTCCTGTGAAGAAGCAGGAGGGGAAGCTTGGGGAGAATGTCCTGGCTCAGGATTCTCTTAATGGTTGTGGCCACAAGAATTGGGCTTTTCTTGTGGAAGAATTTCCATACTATAGATTCTGCTGTTTGGAGGGAATGACACTGAGTATTGGAATTTACAGCATTAGTGGGGGGACCCACCCATTCTCTGCAGTAGATGAAATCTTAGCTGATGCTGTCATTCACTGAGCAGGATTGGCTATTTTCAGAAAGCAGCAAGGCTTACCTGTCTGTGTCAGTTGATGACAGATACATGTCCAGAATGATGGTGATTTCTAGCTTGGTGGGTGAACATACTTGAATGCGAATTATCTCTCAGAGATGGAGTGGGTGGCATATAGTAGAGGATTAAAAAGGTCTTCCCTTTCGTGCAGCTCGTGTGAGGAATACTGTTCCATATAAAAAATCTGCTTGGTATGTTAAGGTGAGAGATGGGGAGTGGTTTGAGTAGAGAATTAAAGTTGCTGTGTGTGCTCTTTGGACCACTCCCAAGAGGAAATACACTGTCATTTGGATGGGGTGAGTTTGTGCCTGAGTTCCTGTCCTTTCTGCCTGTGACTAGAGATAGGCATGATGTAAAAACACCAGGATCTGCTGCTTAGCAACCAGTAAAATACCGTATATCTGGATAGGCAGTAACACAGTACTTCATTCATTTCTCTTTCAGTGTGATGAAGAGAAAAGGCTTTTTTGCTTGAGAAACAGAAAAGCCCCCCTTCTCTAGAAAAGCCATATGTAATCATTATGGAAAATACAGGGAAAAAAAAGAATAACAGTTTACCCATAACTCTAACTCATTGATGTATTTCGATAAATTTCCTTGAAGGAATTTTTTGTTTATATATGTATACATATTTTTGTACATATTTATGTACACATAGGTTGGCATATATGTGTTTATATATATACACACACATTTGCATAGCTGCAAATCATACTGTAAATGTAACTTTGTATTATTTTTCCTATTTTAACATTGATATATTAACATTTCTTTCTTTTTTTTTTTTTAGAGATAGAGTCTCTGTTGCTCAGGCTGGAGTACAATGGCATGATCATAGCTCACTGTAACCTCCAACTCCTGGGCTCAAGCTATCCTCCTGCCTCAGCTTACCCAGTCGCTGGGATTACAGGCATGAGCCACCCTACCTGGCCAGTATAGTCACATTTCAAAAAACATTCTGAAGGCATCTTTAATGGCTTTATAGTATTAGATATATGACTGTGCCACAATTTACTGAAAACACATTCCTTATTGTTGGATTTTTTTTTTCTTTTTTTGACATGAGGATCTTGCTGTGTTTCCTAGGCTGGCTTTGAACTCCTGGCTATCCTCCCACCTCAGCCTCTTGAGTTGCAGGGATTACAGACATGCACTTTTTTTTTTTTTAAATGAGACAGAGTCTCACTCTGTCGCCCAGGCTGGAGTGCAGTGGCGCGATCTCGGCTCACTGCAAGCTCCGCCTCCTGGGTTCACACCATTCTCCTGCCTCAGCCTCTCGAGTAGCTGGGACTACAGGCACCTGCCACCACAGCCAGCTGATTTTTTGCATTTTTAGTAGAGATGGGGTCTCACCGTGTTAGTCAGGATGGTCTCGATCTCCTGACCTTGTGATCCGCCTACCTTGGCCTCCCAAAGTGCTGGGATGACAGGTGTGAGCCACCACGCCCGGCTGTTTACTCGATTTTTAAGTTAACAGTTTTGCTATTGAAAGGAATGCTGAGACCAGATAGGGTGGCTCATGCGTGTAATAACCAGCACTTTGGGAGGCCAAGGTAGGCAGATTGTTTAGACCCGGGAGTTCAAGACCAACCTGGGCAACATAGCAAGACCTTGTCTCTGTGAAATTAGAAAAAAAATTGGTGAGGCATAATGGAGTGTGCCTGTAGCCCTAGCTACTTGGGATATTGAGATGGGAGGATTGCTTGAGCTCAGGAGTTTGAGGCTGCAGTGAATTATGATTGTGCTATTGCACATTCCAGCTTGGGTGACAGAGCGAGACTCTTCTCTTGAAAAGAAAAAAAGCCATGCTGGAAACCATCTTTATGCATAATGCTTTTCAATATTTCAGATATTTCCTTAATAAAAGTAAAAATTACTGAGTCAACAGGTGTGAACACTAGGAAAATTGATGTATATTACCAGATATGAATTTTCACTTTACCTGCAGTGTACCCTAGTGCCTGCTACATTTTTAAATTGTTTTTATTGATATATAATACATGTACATATTTTCAGGGTCTACTCTACTTTTATCAGCATTAAATATTGCAGTCTTTCAATTTTTGTTGATTTGATAGGTGAAAATGATAGACGATTTTAGTTTGTATTTCTTTTATTACTTGTAAGGTTTATTTTTTTCTCCCTTGTTTACTAGGTTTATTTCCTGTTTTGAAAATTATTTGTTCATGTCCTAGGCTCATGTATTTTTTGAGATTTTGGTTTAGGTTCAAAACTTAGCAAAGCTTGGGTGCGGTGGCTCACACCTGTAATCCCAGCACTTTGGGAGGCTGAGGTGGGCAGATCACGAGGTCAGGAGTTCGAGACCAGCCTGGCCAACATAGGGAGACCCTGTCTCTACTAAAAATTAGCCAGG
Source organism: Gorilla gorilla gorilla (assembly GCF_029281585.2). NCBI lineage: Eukaryota > Metazoa > Chordata > Mammalia > Primates > Hominidae > Gorilla > Gorilla gorilla. The sequence continues at coordinate 218,756,250 of NC_073224.2, forward strand.
CGTGGTGGCAGGAACCTGTAATCCCAGCTACTTAGGAGGCTGAGGCAGGAGAATCGCTTGAACCTGGGAGGTGGAGGTTGCGGTGAGCTGAGATCACGCGATTGCACTCCAGCCCAGGCGACAGTGTGAGACTCTGTCTCAGAAAAAACAAAAACAAAAACAAAAAACAAACAAAAAAACTTAGCAAAACAATGCATGTGTTTTATAAATAATACAAATTATATAGATTTATTTATTTATTTATTGAGATGGAGTCTTGCTCTGTCTCCAGGCTGGAGTGCAGTGGCACGATCTTGGCTCACTGCAACCTCCGCCTCCCGGGTTCAAGAGATTCTCCTGCCTCAGCCTCCTGAGTAGCTGGGATTACAGGTGCCTGCCACCGTGCCTGGCTAGTTTTTTGTATTTTTAGTAGAGATGGGGTTTCAGTATGTTGGCCAGGCTGGTCTTGAACTCCTGATCTCGTGATCTGCCCGCCTCGGCCTCCCAAAGTGCTGGGATTACAGGTGTGAGCCACCACACCTGGCCAATTATATAGATTTATACCTTCATATGATGTATTTTAAAATGGGAAAAACTCTTTTCACTTATACTTTCACGATTAAAGGTTATCACAGTTGACAGTTTGGTGTGTCTCTTCTTACCTTTTTGTATGCATTTACAAATAAGGAGAAGAGGAGGGAGAGAGAGAAAAGCAGAGGTTTTAGAGGATGGACTCGAGCTGGACTCTGGTTTGTATCCTGACTGCTGGAAATGTGAAGTATCAGCTTGGTGAACTTGGAGTCCCAGCTCTCTTGATTTAGTGCTGTATGTCTTGGGAAAGCGATTTTAACTTGTTTGTGCCCCAGTATCCTCATGTTTACAGAGAGTGGTAGTTATAGACTCTGGTGTCTTGAGTTCTGAGGATTAAATGAGTTAATACATTTAAAATGCCTAAAATAGTACCTGACAACCAGTGTTATATAGTAAAATAGGTATAGTCGTTGCTGTTACAATTATTGTATTATATTACTGTGTAAAAAGAATATAAGTAGGATTACACTGCCCATGCTTAGTGACTATTTATGTATCATATAAATCATTGCCATGTCAATACATACAGACCGTTGTGTAGTCTAGTTGTACTATTATTTACTTCTATTTTTATTTTTGAGGTGGAGTCTTGCTTTGTCACCCAGGCTGGAGTGCATTGGCATGATCTCAGCTCACTGCAAGCTCCACCTCCTGGGTTCACACCATTCTCCTGCCTCAGCCTCCCAAGTAGCTGGGACTGCAGGTGCCTGCCACCATACCCGGCTAATTTTTTGTATTTTTAGTACAGACAGGGTTTCACTGTGTTAGCCAGGATGGTCTTGATCACCTGACCTCGTAATCCGCCCACCTTGGCCTCCCAAAGGGCTGGGATTACAGGCGTGAGCCACTGCGCCCAGCCTATTTTTTTTTACTATTTGTGGATATTAATGTAGTTTTTAAGGGATATTTTGGTATTAAAGTTGTAGTGCATATCCTTGTACATATGTATCTTTGTGTATATGTATTCTAGTAGAATGGAGTACTGTAAATAGAATTGCTGAATTGAAAAGTATGTAAATAAAAGAGCAACAACTTGACAGTTATTTTTTCAATACTAAGAACTTTTCTTTCTGCTGTTTTTTGGGGGGTAGCAGTTGTACCTTATTTTATGACTTTAGACATTTTATTTGAGATAGAGTCTTGCTCTGTTGCCCAGGCTGGAGTGCAGTGGCATGATCATGGCTCACTGCTGCCTTGACTTTCCCAGCCAAAGTGATCCTCCCACCTCTGTCCTCCAGGTAATTAGGACCATAGATGTGCGCTGCCATGCCCAGCTAATTTTGTTTATCTTTTGTAGAAATGAGGTCTCACAATGTTGACCAGGCTGGTCTTGAACTCCTGGGTTCAAGCAGTCTTCCCGCGTCGGCCTCCTATGTTTTATGACTATTAATCATGAATCTTTTCAAAGATACTAATTTGAACTTTAAAAAACCTTTTCCTATTCCGTGTACCATCTCTCTCCTCTGGGAGATCTCCTCTTTGTTCTTTACTTTCTTAATGTCTGGTGATTAGTAGTTTCTATTCATAGTTATGAATGAAGGATGAGGTCTTCTAATAATTTTTTTTTGGTTGTCTGTAGGGAATTCAAATAATTTTTTAAATGAAAATATTGTTTAAAAAAGTGGAAATACCTATGTTAATTCATGTTAAGCTTGCATTATGGTCAGTTTTTTATGTCTGCATACTATTTATGTTTTGTGGAGTGGAGTTTCTTATACAGAATATTTTCCAAATATATTTTAGTTGTGATTTTGGACCTATATCATTTCCTCAAAAAAACAGATACTGTGAAGTGGAAATCCTGAAATTTCTTTCTTTCTTTTCTTTTTTTTTGAGATGCATTCTTGCTCTTGCCCAGGCTGGAGTGCAGTGGCATGATCTCTGCTCACTGCAACCTCTGCCTCCTGGGCTCAAGCGATTCTCCTGCTCCAGCCTCCCGAGTAGCTGGATTACAGGAACCCGCCACCATGCCTGGCTAATTTTTGTATTTTTAATAGAAATGGGTTTTTGCCATGCTGGCCAGGCTGGTCTTGAACTCCCGACCTCAGGTGATCTGCCTGAGGCTGATCTGCCTCAGCCTCCCAAAGTGCTGGGGTTATAAGCGGGAGCCACTGACCCGCCCAAATCCTGAAATTTCTGAAACAACTATATCTTTAGGTAACTTACTAGCTTTTGAAGAGTTCAGGTTTGCCTTTTATTACAATTATTGCATTGATACTAGTAGTATTTTATAGACTTTCTTGTGTGAAATGAAAAGCTCCTTGTGACTATTAATTTTTCTTATTCCAGTTATTGAATTGCTATTGTCACCATATAATATGTAATTTTATTTATTTATTTATTTTTGAGATGGAGTTTTGCTCGTTGTCCAGGCGGGAGTGCAATGGCATGATCTTGGCTCACTGCAACCTCCACCTCCTGGGTTCAAGTGGTTCTCCTTCCTCAGCTTCCCTAGTAGCTGGGATTACAGGTGGCCACCACCATGCCCGGTTAATTTTTTTGTATTTTTTAGTAGAGACTGGCCATGTTGCTAGGCTGGTCTTGAACTCCTGACCTCAGCTGATTCACCCGCTTTGGCCTCCCAAAGTGCTGGGATTACAGGTGTGAGCCACCCCGCCCAGCCAATTTTAATATTTTTTAAATATAAAATTGCCTTTCTGATTTGTATGTCATTAGTTATTGAAATTAACTGTTAATAGCCATATGTTTGCCCTTCATTTACTGTACTTTATAAAAGTTTTTGAGACAGGGTCTTGCTGTATTGCCCAGGCAAGAATTCAGTGGTGTAGCCATGGCTCACCTCAGCTTTCAGCTTCAACCTCATGGGCTCAAGCGATTTTCCTGCCTCAGCCTCCCAATTAGCTAGGACTACAGGTGCACACCCCTATGCCTGGCTAATTAAAAACATTTTTTTGTAGAGACTGGGTCTCACTATGTTGCTCAGACTGGTCTGCGATTCCTGGGCTCACGTAATCCTCCAACCTCTACTCCTCAATTTTTTTTAGTTTTGGAGACAGGGTCTTGCTGTGTTTCCCAGGCTGGAGTGTAGTGGCACAATCTTGGCTCACTACAGCCTCGAACTCCTGGGCTGAGTTGATCCTCCTGCCTCAGCTTTTTGTGTAGCTAGGACTACAGTCCTGTGCCCACCACAATCAGCTAATTAAAAAAAAAATTTAAAAATGTTTTTTGTAGAGATGAGGTCTTGCTGTGTTGCCCAGGCTGGTCTCAAACATTTGGCCTCAATGATCCTCCTGTGGTGGCCTCGCAAAGCACTGGGATTGCAGATATGAGCCACCACACCCAGCCCATTTACTGTAATTTTTAGCCTTTGAGAATTTTGTGATATTGGCTAGATTTTGCCGTAGAGATTTGTATGTAACCAAATTTTATTCCTAACATTGACTACTAGATAACTGAATGGTTTTGGTGAGACTTTACCATTCACACTTGAATATTTATGTTTTCTTTAAGGGAAATCACAATGTATATAAGTTTTTAATTTTGTTTCAAATGAATTCCATTTGATAAAACACGTAGCATAGCTAGGTGGGGTGACTCAAACCGGTAATCCCACTGAGTCAGGGGCCTGAGTGGGAGTATCCTTTGAGGCTACGTGTTTGAGACCAGCCTGGGAAACATAGTGAGAACCTGTCTCTTAAAAAAAAAAAAAAGGCATAAAATAAACTGGACACTTTTAAGAGGTATGTTGGTCCGGATCATTGGTTTTAGAAGATAGAGCAAAACTTGAGAGTTAAACCCTAGGGTTTTTTTTGTTTGTTTGTTTTGTTTTGTTTTTTAGCTCTGATTCTACTAGTAGTAGTCATGTCATCTTTGGCAATTCTCTTAATGTAACATTTTGGAACTTGGTTTCCTTGTCTATATGAGAGAGTTGATGATACCTTACAAGTTGTACTGAGGATTACATGAGCCCTCCATGCAAAATACTAAATACACTGATAGAGATATGGTTGGTACTCAAGAAATAATGGCATAATTTTTTTTTTTCTTGCTATGTTGCCCAGGCTGGTCTCTTAACTCCTGGGCTCAAGCAATCCTCCCACCTTGGCTTCCCAAAGTGCTAGAATTACAGGCATGAGCCACCTTGCCTGGCCAAGAAACAATGCTGTTATTACTCTAGCTAGCAGAAAACAAAAATCATTTTCTGGAGAATTAGACTATTTAACAAGGCACATGCTTATCAGTACATGCGTTACCTCTTCTAGTGTTCTGCTGTGTTGATATTAGTGACCAAGATCTGCATAGTTTGAGAACCCTCTATTTCAAGGATTAGGAGGTAGAAAGCTTATGAGAAAGAAATCTGGCCTGGTAAAATGCACCTTCGTGGGCTTTTTGAAAGATGGGACTCATTCTTTGTCTTTCAGTGGTTTATTATAATCTATTAAAATTTACTTTATGACCTGAGACAAAGCCATTTTACTATTTAGGCTCAGTTTAACATTGTTAAACCTGTCTACTATTCAGAGTGTACCAAGGTGCTTTTATTTCTTAAGAGTTCTGTTGTATTTCATCCATAAAAATGATTGAAGCAGGGTCAGGAACCAGTGGCTCATGCCTGTAAATCTAGCACTTTGGGAGGCCAAGGTGGAAGGATTGCTTGAGGCCAGGAGTTTGAGACCAGCCTAGGCAACACAGTGAGACCCCATCTCTACAAAAAAAAAAAAAAAGATGGGTGTGCTGCTGTAGTGTTAGTTTATAGTCCTAGCTGCTCAAAGAGCTGAGGTGGGAGGCTCCCTCAAGGGGATCCCTCAGGATTGAGGCTAGAATGAGTTATGATTGTGCCAGCGCACTTTAGCCTGCACAACAGTGAGACTCTGTCTCCAAAATAAATAAATAAATAGATTGAAGCAGATAACTGATAACTGTTATTGTTATGGGAGGGATGTTATCTCCCAAAGATTACCCATAGATACTTGGAATTAATTTTTGGAGCTCTATTTGGACTATCAGAGCTCTCTTAAAACATGACATTGCTTGCACCAAAAAAATAGAAGCCAAGGGGGCAAAAAACATGAAATTGCTTCATTTAGTTATTTGCTTTCTTAAAACATATTTTGGATCTGGCATAGTGTCTCATGCCTATGAACCTTGAGACCAGGAGTTTGAAACCAGCCAGGGCAACTTAGGGAGACCTCATTTCTTTTATAAATAAGTTTTTTCTGTTTTTGGAGACAGAGTCATGCTCTGTCACCCAGGCTGGAGTGCGGTGGCATGATCTTGGCTTATGGCAGCCTCTGCCTCCTGGGTTCAAGTGATTCTGGTGCCTCAACCTCCTGCGTAGCTGGGACTACAGGCACATGCCACCACACCCAGGTAATTTAAAAAATATTTTTAGTAGAGATGGGGTTTTGCCATGTTGGCCAGCCTGGTCCCAAACTTCTGGCCTCAAGTGATTTGCCCACCTCGGCCTCCCAAAGTGTATAAATAAAAATTTTTGAAAAATATTTTGTATGTTTAATAATTTGTTCATTATAATGAAATTTATTTTGTGCTGAAGAAGAAATAAATGTATCTTACTGTACATTATAGACATAATGTTAGTAAATGGAATTCCCTGTAGTTTCACACCTCCTTGGTTAATTGTTTGAAGTCTTTCTCCAGACTTTCTATGCCCATTACAGCATTTTAAATTTTAACTGAAATGTTGTATACTGTTTCATAGTATTCTTTCTTAGTTATCCTTTTATAGTTTTCTTTCTTTTCCTTTTCCCCTTTCCTTTCCTTTCCTTCTCTTTCTCCGTCTCCTTCTCCTTCTTCCTTTCCTTTGCTCTCCTTTCTCTTTCTTTCTTTGTCTCTCTTTCTCTCTCCCCTCCCCTCCTCTCCTTTATTTTTTTCCTTTCTTTCTTGACGAATTCTCACTTTGTCGCCCAGGCTTGAGTACAGTGGTGCAATATCGGCTCACTGCAACCTCTGCCTCCCAGGTTCAAGTTATTCTCCAGCCTCAACCTCCCTAGTAGCTGGGATTACAGGCACCCACCACCACACCTAGCTAATTTTTGTATTTTTAGTAGAGACAGGGTTTCATCATGTTGGTCAGGCTGGTCTTGAACTCCTAACCTCAAGTGATCTGCCTGTCTTGGCCTCCCAGAGTGCTGGGATTGCAGGCATGAGCCACCACATTTGGCCTATTTTTTCTTTTTAATGTAATTTCTTTAGTAACAGTTTTATGTTTCAGTAATAGATATCTATTTCCATTTTTTGGAAATGACTAGAATTACTTATGGATGCTGCTTAATTTATTTTTATGCAATTCTTTCTAATCTACTTGAGTTATTTCTGTTTTTCTTATATTATGAACCATGCTGCACTCAACATTTTTATACAGCTTCTTTTACCTGAATGGATATTTTTGGGGATAAATTATAGAAGCAGATCAGAATGTATGAAGGGAAGTATGTCAGAGTATGAAGTGGGTAAAAAGGTTGTGGAAATTAAGTGTTAGCTGTTATGAGTTTTAAATGGTTTGGTTCCTGATTCCATTTAGATCTTTATTGTTTTTCTTCATTTTTGTTTGTATTTACTTTGTATTATTTTGCTTTGTTGCATGTATTCTATTTAGCCACTTAAAAAAATTTAATTTTGGGGGAGCTAGGGTCTCACTCTGTCACTTAGGCTGGAGTACAGTTGTACGATCTCAACTCACTGCAACTTCCACCATCCAGGCTCAAGCGATCCTCCTACCTCAGCCTCCTGAGTAGCTGGGACTGCAGGCACATGGCGCACCACACTGGCTAATTTTTTTTTTTTTTGTAGAGTGGGGGTTTCATCATGTTGTCCAGGCTGGTCTCAAACTCCTGGGCTCAAGCAGTCCACCCACCGCAACCTCCCAAAATGCTGGGATTACAGGCGTGAGCCATTGTGCCTGACCATTAGCCACTTTTAGATTCCTAATACATGTTTTTTCCCTGAGATGAGGTCTAACTGTGTTGCCTAGGCTGGCCTTAAATGCCCGGACTCAAGTGATCCTCCCACCTCAGCCTCCTGAGTAGCTTTATGTTTCAGTAATACGTATCTATCTCCATTTTTTTTGGAAATGACTGAGATTATAGGCACATGCCAGTGTGCCAGGCTAAATTCTCTTTATAACAAAATTAGGGAAATATTATCTTGAATCTTTGGGTGGTACTGATTAGCATTTTGTTTTTTTTTTTTGGAGACAGGGTCTTGCTCTGTTGCCCAGGCTGGATGGAGCGTGGTGGCATAATCACAGCTCACTGCAGCCTCGATTTCCCAGGCTCAAGCGATTCTTCCCCCTCAACCTCTCTAGTAGCTGGGACTGCAGGCCCACACTACCACGGCTGACTAAGTTATAAAAATTTTTGGTAGAGTCAGGGTCTCACTATGTTGTCCAGGCTAGTCTTGAACTCCTAGGTTCAAACGATCTTCCTGTCTTGGCTTCCCAAAGTGTTGGGATAACAGGCATGAGCCACTGTACCTGGCCTAATTAGAAAATTTTAAAAACATTTTTCTATTCCCTGCACCATTTCTTTCCTACAGGGTTGGATCTGTTTTTTGTCTTGTTTCTTCACTTTCTTAATGTAAAATAGAAAACATACTGTAGTGTTGTAATCACTAAGTAAGCAGGATCTTGTGTTTTTTTTTTTCTCTTGGTAGGAAAAAAAATACAAAAGTTCTTTTGAAATAAAAATCTTTCTTACACTTTTTTTTTACATAGAACTACACACACACACACACACACACAAAGAAAAAAATATTTTTCTCAAATAGAAATGGTAATGTTCAATTCAAACACACATGCTATCCCACAGCATTTCTTCTTCATTCAATGTGTTGTAGATTCTTCTGTAACATGGCACAGAAAGAGAAACAGTTTGGTGAGCGGTTAAGGGCCCCAGTTGGAGTTGGTTGACACCTCTTTGTTTATGTAGTATGACCTTGGGCAGACTGCATTGCTGCTGTGCACTGGGGTTTTCTATTTTGAAATATGGGAATTATAATTGTTCCTAGGATTTTTTTGAGGGTTAACATTAACTTGTGAAGTTCTTAGAACAGTTGGTTCAAGATATTTAGCTGAATAAATATAAACTGTAATGTAATGATTATAATATAATTTTCTCATTTAAAAAATATATATGTTACGGATTTATCACATTCATTAAGTCATTCTCAAATTGATGTGCAGAAAACTTTATTTTAGAACACGTTATTTTTCCCTTAGATGTTTTCAAAGTGGTGGTTTTTATTTTAGTAACTGGTAACAAGTCTTATTTTGCTCTTAGTTCCTTCAGTGAAGAACGTAATCGAAGCTTCAAAGTGTTTATAAAATAGGGAAGTAATTAACTGCTTTTCATTCCTAACCCTGGATATGTCTGCTTTTCTCAGGTCTATTTTGTATAGTTTTTACAATATAGTCTTGTTTTCAAATAGTAGTCTTCACATCAGCCATTGCTGAAAACTGCTTACTTTAATTTTATCTTTTTATAACCTGCTGCATAAATAATTTTGCCAAGGCCAGGTGTGGTGGCTCACCCCTATAATCCCAGCACTTTGGGAGGCCAAGGCAGGTGGATCAAATGAGGCCAGTTCAAGACCAGTCTGGGCATATGGTGAAACCCCATCTCTAATAAAAATACAGAAATTAGCCATGCATGGTGGTGCATTCCTGTAGTCCCAGCTATTTAGGGGGCTGAGGCGGGAGGCCCACTTGAACCCAGGAGGCTGAGGTTGCTGTGAGCCGAGATCACGCTACTGCACTCCAGCCTGGGCAGTAGAGCAAGACTCTGTCTCAAAAAAGAAAAAAAAAAATTTGCCCATGCTACTGGGACCTTCAATTTTAGTGAAAGGAAGAACATTTTATTGTTCCTATTCTGTTTTTTCTATAGGTTATTGCCTTCTTTGCAATTGGAAAATCAGTTTCATGATGATTTTGTTATTGTGTTGGTTATCCACAAATGTCCAGAGAATACTGTATTTTCCTGAGAAAGACACATTATGACATACTCTTACAGAGAGAAGACAGCCTCAGCCAAATCTGGAGAAGGTTTTTAAGAATGTGGGAAATGCTTGCTAACTTTTTAAATCACTGAGCAAAATTAGTTAATATTTTCATTAGACTTGGGTGACCCGAGTAAGGAATCCTTTACATTTTTTTCTAATGGAAGAAAATACTATCTTAATCAGGATAATTCTAGGGATGTGGTAAGGCTAGGATAGTTGTACTCAGTGCTAGCTGTTGGAATCAGTTTTGTAGTTTAAATTATATAGACGAGTGTGGGCCTGTAGTCCTAGCTACTCGGGAGGCTGAAGCAGGAGTTTGGCTTGAGGCCAGGTGTTCAGGGCTGTCTTTTGTGATGATCGTGGCTGTAAATAGCCACTGCATTCTAAGTTGGCAACATAGTGAAACCCATCTTAAAAAAAATTAAATAGATCTGAATCAGATTTTGCAGCTTGAGTTTTAGATATACCATATAGTTAAGACCCCTAGCTTAAGAGAATTAGGATGCTCAGTAGTGAGTTCATTTAGGTCTTGCATATAATATAAAGGATATTAACTTGATTTTTGCCTTGTTATTTGCACAATACCTTTTTCGAAAGCTTTGAGTTACCAGCATGATGCTGATTGTTGGATTTAGAGCCTATTAAGTTTTTTTTTGTTTTTTTCCGAGACAGGGTCTCTGTCACCCAGGCTGGAGTGCAGTGGTGAGATTGTAGCTTACTGCTGCCTCAAACTTGTGGCCTCAAGTGATTCTCCTGCCTCAGCCTCCCAATGTTCCAGGATTACAGGTGTGAGCCACCACACCCAGGCTTCTTGTTAAGATTTTTGGCTTGTCATGATCCAGAAATAAGTTGATTATTTCTCAATGGATATATTCTTTTAGTTTCTTTTCTAGAGTAATAGTATAAACAGGGTTTGGCAAATGAGTAGAGGAAGATGTTTTTTCCCTTTGAAGTGGATTTGTTTTGGGACCTGATAAAGTGCAAACCAAGCATGTTGTACTTGACATCTTCTTAGAACTTGGAATATTTCATTACCAGTTATCTAATTGGTCAAAGTTAGAAACTAAGTTGGGCATGGTGGCTCATGCCTGTAATCCCAGCATTTTGGGAGGCCAAGGCAGGAGGATTGCTTGAGCCCAGGAGGTCAAGGCTGCAGTGAGCTGTGATCACACTGCTGCACTCTAGCCTGGGTGGCAGGGTGAGACTTTGTCTGAAAAAACAAAGCAAAAAAACCCAAATTAATGGGCAATGATAGTATTTAGCTATTTTTTTTCCCATGAGGAAGTGATTTTTTTTCTTTATTTTTTTGAAACAGTCTTGCTCTGTTGCCTAGGCTGGAGTACAGTGGTGCGATCTCGGCTCACTGCAACCTGGGCCTCCGAGGTTCAAGCGATTTTCCTGCCTCAGCCACCTGAATAGCTGGGATTACAGGCGTGTGCCATCATGCCTGGCTATATTTTTAGTAGAGACGGGGTTTGGCCATGTTGACCAGGCTGGCCTTGCGCTACTGACCTGAAGTGATCTACCTGCCTCAGTCTCCCAGGGTGTGGGATTATGGGTGTGAGCCACCGTGCCCCACAGGACATCTTGATATTAATTAAGATCATTCATATTTCCTTTGGTTTGGTCTGTGCTGAACCTTCTGACATGTACAACCTCCTTGGTTTGGGGAAGGAGGGCTTAGGAATTCTCTCTTTTTTGTTTGGAGTGAACTTGTGCATTTTTTACTCTGTTCCACATTTTCCTTCAGGTCACTCTTGAGGGACTTGGGTCATTGTGATTCATGTACCTATTGAGTTAATTTTCATGACTTCTTTCTAGACAGTGAAGAGCCAGAGCTCTGACTTTTAGCTTTGGGGACTGATTCTACAAATATGGATGGACAGGTAATTTAAATGGATTGCATTAATACAGTTAATGGCGTTTCCAGGATGTTTTGAAATTTTCCCCTCTGTGTTTCTTATGAAAAGAGCTTACGTTTGAAGTTGTGGTCTGACTTTGATGAACTGTGTTACCTGGGCTATTTCTAGTGTAATTCAGTGCAAAAGGAGGAGGAACAGTTTTACTCCATATCAGTTAATTCAGAAAAGTAGAGTTGTGGTTTTAATTTGTTGGGTTAATGAGTGTCATTGTCACACCATGAACGTGCCCAAGGTAATTAGGATTCTGAGAGCATAGGTCTTTTCTTTGTTTGCTTTTTAAAAATATTACATTTAGATTTAGTTATGGATTATTTTAGTTAATTATTTTTGAAGTTTCAATCTGGGATTCACATTTAACAATCTTTTTTTTTTTTTTTTTTGAGACAGGGTCTTCTGTTGCTTAGGCTGGAGTGCAGTGGCCCATTGTAGCTCACTGCAGCCTTGACCACCAGGCTCAAGTGATCCTTCCACTTCAGCTTCCTGAGTAGCTGGGAGTACAAGTGTGTACCACCATGCCTGGCTATTATTGTTATTATTATTTTTTAATTTTGTAAAGATAAGGTCTTACTATGTTGCCCAGGCTGGTCTCAAACTCCAAGGCTCAAGTGATCCTCCTGCCTCTAACTCCCAAAGTGTTGGGATTACAGGCATGAGCCACCATGCCTAGCCAGCTATACTTTGTTGAATACTTCTGAGGTGCATTATGTATATATTTTAATTTTTTTCATAGATGATGGTGTCCAGTATATAATGTGAGACCAGGTGCAGTGTCTAATGCCTGTAATCCAGCAATTTGGAGGCTGAGGCGGGATCGCTTGAAGCCAGAGTTTGAGACCAGCCTGAGCAGTGTAGGGAGACCTCGTCTCTACAAAAATTTAAAATTAATTAGCCAAGTGTGGTGGTGCACACCTGTAGCCCCAGGTAGTCATCAGGCTGAGGCAGGAGGATCACTTTAGCCCAGGAGTTCAAAGTTGCAGTGAACTATGATTGTGCTACTGCAGTCTAGCCTGAGCAACAGAGTGAGACCTAGTCTCCAAAAAAAAAAAGGAAAAACAAACAAACAAAAGCAAAGTAATATCATATGAACCACCCATGTAATTTTAGATTTTCTAGTAGCTACATTAAAAAGTAAAAAAAAACAGGAAAAATCAATTTTAATAATATTTGACTCAATATATAAAAATATTAAGACATCATATAAAAATTATTAGTGAGATACTGTATTTTACATTCTTTGTACTAAGCCTTTGCACTTCAGTGTATGTTTTACACTTACAGTAACAGCACACCTTGTCTTGCACTAGCCAGATTTCAAGACTTCAATAGCCCAGCGTTCCTGGAGGCTACCTATTGAACAGTGCAGTTCTGTAATATATTCAAGCGTAAATACTGTTTTCTGTCTGCTTTCAGAAAGAATCAGAATGAGCAGATTTGAGGTGCAAGGGAAAGGATGAAGAGGCAGAGCTATATGACAGGCAATACCTATCAGTATTGTGATGGTTCATACCATTTCCTTCCTGGGTTAGTTACTCTACTAACAAGTGTGGGTAACTTTGTCCAGGCATTTGGGCACTGTATTGTGATTTTATTATTTATCATTTTTTTCCCATTAAACCATGTAGTTAAGGCAAGGGAGTATGGTTTTTTGTTTGTTTGTTTTTGTTTTTGTTTTGATACGGAGTCTCGCTCTGCCACCCAGGCTGGAGTGCAATGGTGCGATCTCGGCTCACTGCAACCTCTGCCTCCCAGGTTAAAGCAATTCTCCTGCCTCAGCCTCCAGAGTAGCTGGGATTACAGGCATCCACCACCATGCCTGGCTAATTTTTGTGTTTTTAGTAGAGATGGGGTTTCACCATGTTGGTCAGGTTGGCCTTGAACTACTGACCTCATGATCCACCTGCCTCGGCCTCCCAAAGTGCTGGGATTACAGGCGTGAGCCACCATGCCCAGCCTGTTCTTTTTTTTTCCCTTTGGCAAGGGAGTGTGTTCTTTTTTCTGCTTTCATAAGGGTCTGTCTATGCTAGTAATAAAGTAGATGCTATACTTATTATTAGAAGTCTTTCTGTTGATAACAGGGAGCTCTGGCATGATTGATTATATGTCTGGGACCCGGGTGTGTTACATTACCCATATTAGTTATACATGAATTCATTCCCAGGCTTATTCTACAAATTGGGAGTCGGAAAATGTGTACACCATCAGTAGTAAGACCACATGTGAGGACTCTAGTGTTATTAAATACTGACACATGGTCTTGTATTTTTGCATCTTTATAGGTTAGCTTTTGCCAGTAGTAGTAACTAACATTTGATGAAAATATTCTGTGTGGACTATTCATTTTTTACCCCATTTAATTTTCTTTGTTTTTATTTTTAGTTTTTGAGATGGAGTTTCGCTCTTGTTGCCCAGGCTGGAGTGCAATGCCACGATCTCGGTTCATTGCAACCTCCGCCTTCCAGGTTCAAGTGATTCTCCTGCCTCAGCCTCTCCCGAATAGCTGGCATCACAGGCATGCGCCACCACAGCCAGCTAATTTTGTATTTTTAGTAGAGACGGGATTTCACCATGTTGGCCGGGCTGGTCTCGAATTCCTGACCTCAGGTGATCCACCCGCCTTGGTCTCCCGAAGTGCTGGGATTACAGGCGTGAGCCACCATGCCTGGGCTACCCTGTTTAATTTTCACAATTCTGTTGTGACTCTGCGGGTGGTGTTGACCTCATTGTATAGATAATGAAAATGGGTTTTAAATATCTTCTGTTACAAAAGGCATTTGCATCTCGTGAATGGAATTTGTGTGTAAATTTAGTGTATGTGGTGGGACGTATTTCTTTTCTTAGAATCTATAATAGTAACATGATGATGATGATGTATTACGTGAAATTTATGTTTGTGTTTAGGCAGATGTAAAGTGGCACATCTGGTTTGAAAACCTAAAACAATTGTATTTTAAAATATTGCATATATATCTGAGATTGGTAACTGTTAGAGAATAAAACAAAAAAAAACACTGCATAGTACTATACAAAAATACACTATAACATAGCAAAGCAATGCATTCATCAGCTGGCTTCACAAACAAAATGTAACTAAAGTCTCTTGCATGTACCCTCCTTGATCACTTGCTCCTCTCTTTCACCAGAGATAAGTGGTATCCTGAATTTGGGATTCATTAGCCCAATGTATTTCTGTTATTTTTATTTTTGTTTTTCTTGAGATGGAGTCTCACTCGGTCGTCCAGGCTGGAGTGCAGTGGTGCGATCTCAGCTCACTGCAACCTCCGCCTCCCGGGCTCAAGTGATTCTCGTGAATCAGCGCCCGAGTAGCTGGGACTACAAGTGTGCACCACCATGTCTGACTAATTTTTGTAGTTTTAGTAGAGATGGGGGTTTCACCATGTTGGCTAGGCTGGTCTTAAACTCCTAACCTCATGTGATCCTCCCGCCTTGGCCCTCCAAAGTGTTGGGATTATAGGTGTGAGCCACCGCACCTGGCCAGCACAGTGTATTTCTATATTTACTATATATGTATAGCTGAGTTTTCTAGGTGTCTTTTTATTTCAGCTGAAGAAGAAATTGGAATTATTAAATCTCAATTTTGACATGTGTGTATTTTTCCGGCCTGTAAGATATTTTCTGAACTTAGCTCCAACATTGTATTTCTGGAGAGTTATTAAGTCTCATTATGACTGAGATACAGGAATGTGAAGTTTGAAAGAGCTAATCTTAGTATTAATACCCAATATTTTGAGCTGTTAAGATTTTAATCTTATAAAGGGCAGGAATAAGACTGTTTAAAATTATTTTGCTCAGTGAAGTAAAATTCTAATGTGAGATTTTATTAAATAGGGTCTGCTTTACTATATTTAGGCGTAAGCATAGAAGCAGCAAGTGACATTGAAATCCATGGTGTAAATCTCGGCAGTAAGTACAGTTCAACGACTGAGAACATTGTGATGATGGTGACCTTTAAGCATCTGAATTCTGATGATACTTATTTATCTATAAATGAGAATGACAATACTTAGATTATTAGGATAATGGGGAGGACTAGGGGAGGACTAGAGTATATAAAGTGCCCGGAATCATCCTGGGTGCTGTCTTAGTGTATCAGATATATTTCAAACCTTAGTATTTGTGGCCTTTGAATTTAAACAGTTGCTGTTATTAGCTTCAATTGTTAGAGATAGTGTCAGTGAGTGGAATATGTCAGCTAGAAGCTACTCCTTTTAGATTTTCAACATTCTGAAAGGTAGGACTATGTTTCCTTTTTGATAGTTGCATCTTCACTCTCCTATAGGGAGCCAGTGGGACTCCAAACCAATAGCATAGACAACAGTCATTAAGAAAGAAGGCTTAGGCTGGGCGCGGTGGCTCATGCCTGTAATCCCAGCACTTTGGGAGGCCGGGGTGGGCGGATCACGAGGTCAGGAGTTTGAGACCAGCCTGGCCAATATGGTGAAACCCTGTCTCTACTAAAAGAATACAAAAATTAGCCGGGCGTGGTGGCACACGCCTGTAGTCCCAGCTACTCCGGAGGCTGAGGCAGTAGAATTGCTGGAACCTGGGAGGCAGAGGTTGCAGTGAGCCGAGATCGTGTCATTGCACTCCAGCCTGGGTGACACAGCGAGACTCCATCTCAAAAAAAAAGAAAGAAGGCTTTGGAAGGCTTTGGGCTTGAACCCAGCCCTATCTGTGAAGTGTAATATTATTTAAATCTGCTACATTGTCATTTTTGTTTAATAGGATATTTTTCCATTTGAAACAAATGTAGTAAATGTTCATAATGAAAAATTTGGGGCCGGGCATGATTGCTCACACCTATAATCCCAGCACTTGGGGAGGCCGAGGTGGGTGGATCGCTTGAGCCCAGGAGTTCAAGACTAGCCTGGACAACATGGTGAAATCCCCATCTCTACTAAAAATACAAAAATTAGCTGGGCGTGGTGGTGCGCACCTGTAATTTTAGATACTCGGGAGGCTGAGGCAGGAGAATCTCTTGAACCTGGGAGGCGGAAGTTGCAGTGAGCCAAGATCATGCCACTGTACTCCAGACTGGGTGACAGAGCAAGACCCTGTCTCCAAAAGATAAAATAAAAATAAAAATTTTTTTAAAAAAAGGAAAATTTGGAAGTTTTAAAAGCTATGAAAGCTGGGCATGGTAGCTCATGCCTGTACTTCTAGCATTTTGGGAGGCTGAGATGAGAGGATTGCTTGAGCCCAGGAGTTTGACACCAGCCTACACAACATAGTGACACCCCATCTCTACAAAAAAATAAAAAATATGCTTGGTGTGGTGGCATATGCCTGTGGTCCTAGCTATAATACTTGGGAGGCTGAGGTGGGAGGATCAGTTGAGCCCAAGAAATCCAGGCTCTGGTGAGCACCACTGCACTCTAGCCTGGGTGACAGAGCAAGACTCTGTTTCAAAAACAAATAAAAGTTATGAAGAGACAAACCCTAATTTCACTATTCAGAAAGAACCTTTTCTTTTTTTAATTCAGCATTTTTTCCTAGGCTTATTTAATTTTCTTTTTGTTGCTTTAACTAAAGCAACAAAATGCTCCTCCAGAGCATTCCAAGCTATAGATGGACAAGCAGTATCTGAGTTAACAGGGAGGATTTTTTTAGAATGGTGTTTAGAAAATGATAAATTTTCATTTGAATGTTAAGGAAAATGTTTGAATCTCTCAGTTTTTAAACCTCATTTCAAGGACAAATATCACTTTGGCTATGTTTATTGAGTTTTGAATAAAAATATCTAACAATATGTTTACTTTGATACGGAGAACATTATTTATATTAATGATATTGATCTTTCTATTGCCTTCATTTTTGAAAAATATTTTTCCTCATATAAAATTCTGTGTTGACAAGTTTTTTTCTTTCTTTTTTTGATGATTAAAAAAAATTTTTTTTTGAGACAGTGTCTCACTGTTTCCCAGGCTGGAGTGCAGTAGTATGATCATGGCTTACTACAGCCTTGACCTCCTAGGCTCAGGTGATCCTCCCACCTCAGCCTCCCAAGTAGCTTGGACTACAGGCACACATGACCACACCTGGCAACGTTTTCTGTTTCTTGTAGAGATGGGTTTTGCCATGTTGGCTAGGCTAGTCTCAAACTTCTCGGCTCAAGCTATCCTCCAGCCTCAGCTGCCAAAAGTGCTGGGATTACAGGCGTGAGCCACCATGCCCAGCCACACTCTTTTAAAGTAGTGCAAATGTCATTGTTTTCTGACTTGTATTGCTTCTCACAAGGTCTGCTGTAATTCTTACCTGTTTACTTAAGTATATGTAATTTTTTGTTTTCTTCTTCTTGCTGCCTTCATGCTGTTTGATTTTGATGTTTCCAGGCTGGTGTGTTTGTTGGTTTGTTTTATATTTACCTTGCTTAGGATTTCTCTAAACTTCTTGGATCTGTGGTTTGGAATTTTTATTTTTTTTTCTGGAAAATTCTAGGTCATTATCTCAAGTATTTCTTTTTTTTTAGTCTCTTTTTTCTTCTGTGAATCCAGTTATACATATATTATACCATTTGATACTTTCCCACATTAGTGGAACCTCTTTTTTTTTTCCTCCCTATGTTGTAGTTTCAGTAATTTCTGTTGATACATCTTAATGTATCTTTAAGTTCGTTGATTTTTTTTTTTTTTGAGGCAGAATCTCACTCTGTTGCCCAGGCTGGAGTGTAGTGGCATGATCTTGGCTCAAGCAATCTCCATCTCCTGGGTTCAAGTGATTCTTGTGACTCAGCCTCCTGAGTAGCTGGGATTACAGGCGCGCACCAGCATGCCTGGCTAATTTTTGTATTTTAGTAGAGGCGGGGTTTTGCCATGTTGGCCAGCCTGGTCTTGAACTCCTGATCTCAGGTGATCCACCCACCTTGACCTCCCAAATCCCAAAGTGCTGGGATTATAGGTATGAGCCACCATGCCTGGCCCAAGTTCGTTGATTCTTTCATCAATTGGGCCCAGTCTGCTGACATTGTATTTTTTATTTCTAGCATTTGCATTTAGCTTTTGAAATTATTTTCCATCTAAAAATAATTTTTCTTCCTGAAATTACCCATCTATTCACGTATGTTGTCTCCTTTTTCACTGTCCTTTAACATACTAATCATTATTACAGAGAAATCACTGTCTTCATTTTTCTAGCTTCTGTATCATCCCTGAATCTGGTTGTATTTATTGCTTTTTTCTCTTCATTAAAGGTGGTTTTTTCTATATGTGTGTCTCCTAAGTTTTGATTAAGCATTGAACATTGTATAGAAGAACAGTAGAGACTGAGATAAGTAGCATTTATGTTTGGAAATGGGCACGCCACTTCTTCCTTCAGGCCTTTAGCGTGAGATATTGGGTGCTTAGTTGAGCTAGCTAGCTCACGCCTGTAATCCCAGCATTTTGGGAGGCCGAGGCAGGTGGATCACTTGAGGTCAGGAGTTCAAGACCACCCTGGCCAACATGGCAAAACCCCATCTCAACTAAAAAAACACAAAAAAATTAGCTGAGTGTGGTGGTGGGCACCTTTAATCCCAACCACTCGGGAGACTGAGGCAGGAGAATTGCTTGAACCCCGGGGGCAGAGGTTGCAGTGAGCCAAGATTGCCCCACTGCACCCCAGCCTGGGCGACAGAGCGAGACTTTGTCTCAAAAAAAAAAAAAAAAGAAAAAAAAAAAAAAGAGATGGGGTCTCCTGTGTTGCCCAGTCTGATCTTCAACTCTTGGGCTCATGTGATCCTCCCACCTTGTCCTCCCAAAGTGCTGGAATCACAGCCACTGCACTTGGCTCTAGCTTGGGTTTTTATTGTTATTGTCATTACCTTTGGTGTACCACAGGCTTTAGAGTCTTAAAATGGTAGCTAACTTACCCACAGTGTAGAATACCGTTGCTTGGTACTAGGTGCTAGGATTGTGCTAGGGGCTATTATCCTGATCCACCCTCATCTCAGCCTTATGCGGACCTGGTGTATCTGGCCTCATAGATGTGGCTTTGTCAGTGTTACCTCCCCTCTTCCATGTAGCAGCCAGTTTGTCTTATATTTGTGGTAGTTCTTGGGTTGGAATTTCTCACCCCTTGCCCTTGCCAATGGTAGCAAACTTCTGCTTGATGGATCAGTGTGGGATCCTAGGCCCAAAATGGTTTCCATATTCTTCCTCACTGGAATTGGGGTGGGGGGTTGTTACTTCTTCATCCTGGCAACAGTAGATTTTGGAAATGTCCTGGGGGAGAAAAGGGTTTGCTGCCTTCTCTACAGTGACCTCTGCTTCATAGCAGAAAAGGACCTGTGGAATCTCTTCAGGCTTTGTGCCTGTTCCTAGCTGTGGAGGATCTACCTCTTGCACTCCTGTTCCATCAGATGGGACTCTCTCCAGTTTCTGTCATGAAGCCAGTCTTTCTTATGAGCAACTGTGAGAGATGTGTAAAGGTCTTGCTCATGTGGAGATTTGTAGTGAAGAACTTGCAAGTGAATATAATACTTACCAAGTGCATTGTGTCTGGGCATTCACTTCGGAAACTGATATGCCAGTCCACACTTAACTTTGAGGAATTTATTAAACTTTTAGCAGTTTTTTTTTTTTTTTTGAGATAGAGTTTCACTCTTGTTGCCCAGGCTGGAGTGCAGTGGTGCAATCTAGGCTTACCGCAACCTCCGCCTCCCAGGTTCAAGTGATTCTCCTGCCTCAGCCTCTGGAGTAGCTGGGATTACAGGCACCCGCCACCACGCCTGGCTAATTTTTTTGTATTTTTAGTAGAGATGGGGTTTCACCATGTTGGCCAGGCTGGTCTTGAACGCCTGACCTTGTGATCCACCTGCCTCGGCCTCCCAAAATTCTGGGATTACGGGCATGAGCTACCCCGCCCGGCCAGATTTTTTGTATTACAACCAACCATCTCTTTCTCTCGTGGTCTGTCCTTTGGAATTCAGTTCATTTTGTTTTCTTGCAAGTTCAGCTCCCTAATGGGCTAAAGAAAAGTTACGTTTTATATTATGTGGCCTTTTCTCCTTTTAAAGTGAGTGTGATATTCTCTGCAGCTTTCTTTTTCCTAAGCAGAAACAGAAATCTAATAGTAATCTTTCAGATTAATCTGTGTCAAATTTCACTGCAAGAAACATTCAAAGTTGTAATCATTCCAAGAAGGATTACAAAAATACTTGAAATACCAGGTGAAAAAACTAGATTTAGGAAATCAAGGCATTGAGAAAATATTAATAAGAATAGAGATTAAAAAATAACTCGAGCTAGGTAGAGCCATGAGCATTATACAGAAATGAAGGCCAAAGAACCTGGATAATTGCTGGATGTGGGTTGGAGTTATGAATCTGAGCTTCATAATGACCAAAGCAAAGTTATATAATTGACACTGTTGAAACTTTTGTTTTTGTTTTTGTTTTTGAGATGGAGTTTTGCTCTTGTCACCCAGGCTGGAGTGCGTGGCACGGTCTTGGCTCACTGCAACCTCCACCTCCCAGGTTACAGCAATTCTGCTGCCTCAGCTTCCCGTGTAGCTGGGATTACAGGCACCCGCCACTATACCTGGCTAATTCTTGTATTTTTTTTTAGAGATGGGGTTTCACCATGTTTGCCAGGCTGGTCTCAAACTCCTGATCTCAGGTGATCTGCCTGCCTCGGCCTCCCAAAGTGCTGGGATTATAGGAGTGAGCCACCACACCCAGCCGAAACTTTTTTTTTTTTTTGAGACGGAGTCTTGCTCTGTCGCCCAGGCTGGAGTGCAGTGACTCGATCTTGGCTCACTGCAAGCTCCGCCTCCCAGGTTCACACCATTCTCCTGCCTCAGCCTCCTGAGTAGCTGGGACTACAGGCGCCCGCCACCACGCCCGGCTAATTTTTTATATTTTTTTTTATTAGAGATGGGGTTTCACCGTGTTAGCCAGGATGGTCTCGATCTCCTGACCTCGTGATCTGCCTGCCTCAGCCTCCCAAAGTGCTGGGATTACAGGTGTGAGCCACCGTACCCTGCCCACTGAAACTTTTAATTTATTTCCATGAGTGGATTTTAACTAGGGAGAAATATTTTTTGCTTTACTGGCAGATCTAGTGGAGTGAATTGTGCAATTTATAAGACATCTATCTTTAACATAGATACTGTTTTTCTTGTGTTACATTTTAAAGTGTATTGTCTGTACTTTTCTCATATTTTGTGCTGGGGGAGCTGAGATAATTTCTTGAATATTAGTGCCTGGTAGTACAATGTAAGATGCTAGTTATAAGATAGTTGTTGTTTGAATCCCAGAGTCCTCAAAACAATCTTTTATTGCTGGGAAGCCAGAATGGCCTTATGCACAGGTAGGATTAAGGAATGCATTCATTTGTTCCTTTATTCAACAAACATTAATTGCATGTCTGCTGTGTACCAGGTATTGCATTAAGAGCTGAGGATATAGCAATGAATAAAAACAAGTCATTTTTTCACAAAATTTATATTGTATTCAGATAGAAAGGTAGTACCCAGACATAATTGTCAGATGGTGATAAGTGCTGTGTAGAAAAAATAATGCAGGCCAGATGTGGTGGCCCATGCCTGTAATCCCAACACTTTGGGAGGCTGAGGCAGGTGGATTGCTTGAGCTCAGTATAATTTTGAGTCCTGAAAAAAAATTGAAAGGAGGCCAGGCATGGTAGATCACGCCTGTAATCCCAGCACTTTGGGGAGGATTGGTGCAGCCCATGGCTTTGAGAACAGCTTGAGCAACATAGTGAGACCCCATATTTACAGAAAATATAAAATTAGCCGGGTGTGAGGAGCTTGCCTGTAGTCCCAGCTACTGGGTGGGGTAGGGCGCTGAAGTGGGAGGATTGCTTGAGCCTGAGAGGTCGAAGCTGTGGCGAGCCATCATTTTGCCACTGCACTCTGGCCTGGCAACAAAGTGAGACCTTTTCTCAACAACAACAACAAAAACACCAACAATAAAAATTATAGAAATAAAAAAATACAGTATAATAACGCTTTATACAACATTTACATTGTATAAATAATCTAGAGATGATTTGAAGTATGCAGGGAGGATATGCATAGGTTATATGCAAATACTAGATCATTTATATCAGGGAATTGAGCATCTTTGGATTTTAGTATCCACAGGACTCCTGGAACCAATCTCCTGTGGATACAGAGGGACAACTGTACTTCATCAATTGACGTAGATCCATCTCTATTAATGTGTTCTCTGATACTTGATGCCTGTATTTCCCTTATCTTTTTTATAATTGTTTGTTTTTTTTTTTTAAAGGGTCTGATTCTGTGGTAGCCCAGGTTGGAGGAATGCAGTGGCATGGTCATAGATCACTGTAACCTGAAAGTCCTGGGATCAAGGGATCCTCCCATGCCATTCTCAGGAGTAGCTGTGACTACAGGCAGGTGCTACCGTGCCTAGCTGTTTACTTTTTGTAGAGATGGCGGCTTGCTGTGTTGCCCAGGCTGGTCTTGAACTACTGGCCTCAAGCAACCTACCTCGGCCTCCCAAAGTAATGGGAATGTTTCCCTCGACTTGACATGTTTGTTTAAGTCTCTTAAGCTTAAGAATCAATACTTTATATAAATTCAATGTAGTATTGTGGTTAAGAGTATGGACTCTGACCTCAGAATACATAGGTTCAAATCTTAGTCTTGGGTAAGTTTTTGCGTTTTCTGTGCCAGCTTTTTTTTTTTTTTAATTTTAATTTTTATATACATTCTTGAGACAGGGTCTCAATCTGTCACTCAGGTTGGAGTGTAGTGGCATGATTATGGCTCACTGTAGCCTCGACTTCCTGGGCTCAAGCAATCCTCCTGCCTTAGCCTCCTGTGTAGCTGGGACTACAGGTATGTGCCACCACCACGCCTGGCTAATTTTTGTAATTGTTGTAGAGACACGGTTTTGCCATGTTGCCCAGGCTGGTCTCAAACTCCTGGACTCAAGTGATCCTCCCTCCTTGGCCTCCCAAAGTGCTGGGATTATAGGCGTGAGGCACTGTGCCTGTTCTGTGCCTGTTTTTTCATCCTGAAATAGGACTAAGTAATAGAACATTCCTCCTAAGTTTGTTGTAAATGAATTAATGTGCATAGAACAGGGTCTGTCATACTTAGTGCCTAATAAGAGTGTGTGTGTGTGTGTGTGTGTGTGTGTGTGTGTATAAAAATATATATTATATTATATATATTTATTTATATATATTTATTTATTTTTGATACAGAGTCTTGCTCTATTGCCCAGGCTGGAGTGCAATGGCATAATCTCGGCTCACTGCAGCCTCTGCCTCCCAGGCTCAAGCGATTCTCCTGTCTTAGCCTCCCAAGTAGCTGGGATTGCAGGCACCCACCACCATGCCTGGCTAATTTTTATATTTTTATTAGAGACAGGCTTTCACCGTGTTGGCCAGGCTGGTCTCGAACTCCTGACCTCAGGTGATCTGCCTGCCTTGGCCTCCCAAAGTGCTGAGATTATAGGCGTGAGCCACTGCTCCTGGCCTATTGCCTAATAATATTAGCTATTATTATTGTATGGAATATATAACCCTGGAACTTCTCTTTTAGGGGCTGTTGTCATTAAGAAAGTGAGGGTACTGTTTCAAATGTTTAAATAGAGTTTAAACATTGTTTCTGAGACTTCCCTATTTTTGTTTCTCAGTAACTTTATCAGAAGTTGAATATCATTTAGAATTCTCTCATCTTTTTAAAAGCTTTTCTTTATATCTCATATGCTGCATACATAGAATCCAGATTTGGTCTTTTTTACACACTAACATTGTACTGGATACAAAGTTATTGAGAAATCAGCAGCTTTAAGTGGGTATGTAATTAAAATAAATTTCTTCCCTTCAAATTCATACCGTTGTGGTAGCTGATACTGCCTGTTTACATTTTTTGGTAATGTGAGGGCTGAGTCACTTTTGATGAGGAATTGTGGAACTTATTTCTAAACCTGGATGTGTTGAAACAGTTAATTGAACTGGAGGTGATTTTAGATCTCCTTGGTATTAAAGAGGGATAATCAGCACTGTGGTAACAGAAAATTATGATGGAAATATTAATTCCCCTTTTTGATTAATAATTGAGCAAATTTTTCCTTAGTATTTGCTTTCACAAAAATGAAGTTCTTTAACTTGACCGGTTTAAAATGGTTATTCTCAATCTTCTTGAAAAAATTGTATTATTTAACTGTTTAGGTATGTACTTTGTTGGCTGACCAAAATAAATGCCATTTTTATGCTTCCTTTAAGAAGGATTGCACAGAAAAATTAAAAAACCAGCACATTGGGATACCGAACACTACTAGGTGGGATAGTTTGAGATTTCAAAATTCTGAAGAATTCTCATTTCCTCTACCTTATAGTCCCATGAAGTCTTCTGACTATTCCCAGAAGTCAGTCTGGCCGTCTTCTCGTTTATGTGTCAGTGAGTTATCCTCTTATAGAAGCAAAATAAAGCCTACCCTTTAGATTTCCATAATAAAGTACCAGCTTTGCTGGCTCTTCAAGGTGTTTGAAGCCAGTAGTGCCCATGTAAGAAGCAATCTCACATCTTTACTGCTTTACTGTTGGACAGCGGTTTGAATGTGTGCCAGATGAAGGACATTTCTTGAAAGCTTTGTACTACACCTTGAATTTTTTTTTTTTTTTTCTTTGAGACCGAGTCTCGCTCTTGTCACCCAGGCTGGAGTGCAGTAGTGCAACCTTGGCTTACTGCCTCCGCCTCCTGGGTTCAAGCAGTTCTGCCTCTGCCTCCCAAGTAGCTTGGATTACAGGCGCCCACGACCACAGCTGGCTAATTTTTGTATTTTTAGTAGGGATGGGGTTTCATCATGTTGGCTAGGCTGGTCTAGAACTCCTGACCTCAGTTGATCCACCCGCCTCGGCCTCCCAAAGTGCTGGGATTACAGGCGTAAGCCACCATGCCTGGCCTACACCTTGAATTTGAGGAAGAGATACGTAACGTTTAAGATATTTGAAGAATATCTTAAACACAGTATCATGTGTTTCCAACTCCTAAATTGATCCCTAGATAGACCATCAGAAGGCTGTGTGTACCATAGCAATTCTGTCTCGTAGAAATGCCTTCCATCTAAAGCCTGCTCTTTGTCATCACTGGAATTACAGCACTGGATAAGGTTTGTGTATTTTTTATAGGACCTATGTGGCAGAATTTTACTTAATCATAATCTAGGAAGGAACTCTGCAGATAAGTTTGTTTTCTGTGGTTTAGAAAGTTATCCACTACAATTTGTCTTTTCCTGCCACTCACTTCCCTTTTTATGTTAACCTTAATGCCAGTAAATTTTAAGACAAGTTTTTGGCCCAAATGCTCTGATCTATTAATACTTTTTTTTTCTTTTTTTTTTTTTTGTCTGAGACAGTCTTGCTGTGTTGCCCAGGCTGGAATGCAGTGGTGCAATCTTGGCTCACTGTAACCTTTGCCTCCCAGGTTCAAGCGATATCTCGTGCCTCAGCCTCCTGTGTAGCTGGGACTACAGGTGCGTGTCACCAAAGCCAGCTAATTTTTTGTATTTTTAGTAGAGACAGGGTTTTGCCGTGTTGGCCAGGCTGGTATTGAACTCCTGGTCTCAAGTGATCTGCTCATCTCGGCCTCCCACAGTGCTTGGATTACAGGCTTGAGCCACTGCATCTGGCCTCTGAACTTTAGGTATTGAAGGCATTGCATCTTTCTTTTTTTGATGAACTGTTTTTCCCACAGTGTTATGTCTTGTATTATTTAAGCCTACCACTGTCTCAGAGTCATTGTGGACTAGGGCAGATTAAGAAAATTGGAGATCCTTTTGTGACTAGACAGATGTCTTACAACTTTTAAATATTTTGATAATTTACCATTAAGAAAGAACGGCAATGATAATGAAGACACAAGAGGAAAAGCCTGGCCATCAAGCTGTATAGCAGTTTTCCAGAGGCTTTTACTTTTTATTGGGATTGGATTATATTACCCTTACATTCATGTTCCAACCGTGTAATTTTGCCCTAATACATTATTTTAACTTGTCTCTAGCTTCTGTAGACATCATGATTCCTGTCTTGCTTGAATCCGAATCTGTATAGCTTGAAATAGCATTATTACTAGTATAAGTGCAATTACACATCATCCATATGTGTAATACAAACTGGCAGACTAAGACCCCAGCCGATACGTTAAATGCATTGGAAAGGAGTTTTTCACACATTTAAATTGTGTTATTTTCTTACATGAAAGTGCTCGATATTATTGGTTTGGGCTATAATAATTGAATCACAGTTGAACTTGAATTCACCCAAACTGAAAAACATCTCGTTTGACCTGTTCTGTATCAGTGTGCTAACTGCTGAAGGTATTAAAACACTAGGTGTGTGAAAGCATATTAAATAAGGAGATGTTTATTTAAAAAGCATCCGGTTTAAATTTGCAACTAATTTTCCAATTTATGACATGCAAAAAAAGTAATTCTCCTTTTCTGTCACCTTGTAATTTATAAAAATCAACAGAAAAATAAGTTACATGGTTTGAATTAGTCATTTAGTTTTTTGGTTTTCCAGTATATGGGAGGATAGAAATTATTTGACTTCTTGCTTCTGTTTACATGATTTTGCTCTGAGTAATTACAGTTTATTCTTTTGTATAAAGGAGTTTTCATATCTTGAAAATTGTCCATCTGAGGGTAAGCATGGTATGAATGTAATGCAGTAGAAATACTACATTGAGAGCTCATCTAAACTCTTTCAAATTCAAATGTGTCATTGTTTAAGCAGAATTCTCTCTAATCCTAATGTTTATTGTTTACATATGCATGAATTCATTCCAGAGGGGGAATTAGAGGATGGTGGCTATAGGCTTTGTTGGGACTGGAGCTCATGTGACCTGGGTTCAGTCTTGGCTGTGACTCTCACCAGGTGTACGAACCTGGGAAAACCACCTAACCTCTTTGTTGCTTAGCTTCCTAATCTGTAAAATGGGCTTAATAATAAGCCCATTACCTTATAAGGTAACCTACCTTACAGGCTGTTTTGAATCTTCAAGGTTGGAAGGCAGTGAAATGTGTATAATGGCCAGTGTATACACACGTGTTGTAGTTAAGATACATTGTAAAGGAACCTGAAGGTTTCCTCTCCCATTTTTGTAGATTGATGGATCAGTTTTTTTTTTGTTTTTTTTTTTTTTTTGAGACGGAGTCTTGCCCTGTCACCCAGGCTGGAGTGCAATGGCATGATCTTGGCTCACTGCAACCTCCGCCTCCCAGGTTCGAGTGATTCTCCTGCCTCAGCCTCCCGAGTAGCTGGGACTACAGGTGTGCGCCACCACGCCTGGCTGATTTTTGTATTTTTAGTAGAGACGGGGTTTCACCATGTTGGCCAGGCTGGTCTTGAACTCCTGACCTCATGTGATCTGCCCTCCTTGGCCTCCCAAAGTGCTGGGATTATAGGCGTGAGCCACTGTGCCCGGCTAGGTGGTATTTTTGATAATTTAGGTCATATATTAGGTTCAATACTCAGTTTGCATATTTCTTAAAATTTAATTTGCACTCATAAATTGAGGAAATGAAATATACATGTATTTATTTTAAACTTTTGAAATTACACTACAAACTCTGCTTTTTGAGTAATTTTGTGTTTGAAATAATATAGGAAGTATTTACATTTATTATAACATATGGAAGCTCTCCTTTAATAATAATTGTGATACCATTTGTTGAATGTCTACTAATGTCTACTAGGTGCCAGGGTTGTTAAGAATACCATTTTAGACTGGGTGTGGTGGCTCACACCTGTAATCACAGCACTTTGGGAGACTCAGGAATTTGAGACCAGCCTAGGCAACATGGTGAGACACTGTCTGTATAAAATATTAAAAATTAGCTGGGCATGGTGGCTCACTCCTGTAGTCCCACCTACTTGGAGGCTGAGGTGGGAGGACTGCTTGAGCCCAGGAAGTTGAGGCTGTAGAGAGTCATGAGGCTGTAGAGAGTCACCCACTGCATTGCAGCCTGGGTGACAGAGTGAGACCTTGTCTCAAAAATACCCCAAAAACCATTTTACAGGTTAGGAAACTAAACTTGTTGGTCTGACTTAAGTTTATGCTTCATATTCCTTAGGAAGCTAGTAAAAAGTAAAAAAGAAGGTAAAGTTCATACTCGTGCTCTTATACTGAGATGTGTATTAAGTAATGTGAGTTGAGATTCATATTCAGTGCCATAGTCGTTTTTCTTAACCCCATCAATCAATTGGGATATGCATATTTATAACTGGTATCTTGGATCTATTAGGACATATTTACTGAAGACTATATGTATTTGTATAATAGTATGTTAGATTTTTTTTTTTTTTGAGATGGAGTCTCACTCACTCTGTTGTCCAGGCTGTAGTGATCTCGGCTCGCTGCAGCCTCTGCCTCCTGAGTTCAAGTGATTCTCCTGCCTCCTGCTCAAGTAGCTGGGATTATAGGCATGCACCACCATGCCCAACTAATTTTTGTATTTTTAGTGGAGACGAGGTTTCACCACATTAGCCAGGCTGGTCAGCCTCCCAAAGTGCTGGGATTACAGATGTGAGCCGCCGCGCCTGGACACAGATTTTTATTAGTTGGTTTTTTTACATCACGACATGGAGTGCTATTGTTAGTTTATGATTTGACCTAATTTTGCTTACAAAGGAGTGATTACTCAATTGGAACAGACTTAATGATGTGTAATTGAGAGGAAATAGAGGAAAACAAGATGGACTGGATTGATAAATTGTTGTGAATTTATAGATTGTGTAACTTGTCAAAAGTGACAGCATCATTTATCTAGTATGTATATTTTAATTTTCTCCATTGTGCGAAAATAAATGCTAGAAACGATCTTTGGAGATGGACTATTGGGCCACAGTCTTAAGAATTTGGTATATTTATATTCCGTTTTATAACTTTCACCAACAGTCTTCATCATATGTTTTCATAATTGTGAATGAGACCCATATTTTAGAAATTTTATTCTTATACCTATAGAGCTGACATTTTAGATAATTTTAGAACAATCACAATGATTAATTTTAGAAATAGTTTTTAAGAGTCGTTAAATCAATAAATGTGTATGTGTAGAAAATTTCTGGAAAGATGCTTAAGAAACTTGATAGTGGTTACTTTTGGAAGAAAAAGATTGGATGATGGAAGATACTTTCTACCTTACATCCTTGTATCCTAGTCCTTTCTCTTTTATAGCCTCCGTACTATATAAATGTTTTTCTTTAACAATAATTCAGTGATACTTAAAAAAAGTAATAGTTAATAGCACAAGCCACCTGCAGATCTATAGGTTATGGTTATATCTATAGTTTCTTCGTCCTTTTTCAAATTACATAATATTTACTTTTTGTTTGCCAAATAAAGTTAACTTATTCTTTGTGTATCTTCTTCCTTTTATTCTCACTGAAATACCATTTTCTTTCACTAGTCAGCATGATTTCCAGAAAATATAGTGGCCCTTTGGGGCTGTATTATTCATTTGCAAATCATGACCCAGGAAAATTAGGTTGCAAACTGTACATGAATTTGGTATTTTATTCTCCATAGTCATTTTATAAAGGAAATTTAGCTATGTTACCTTCAATAGGTTACTTTATTTCTCAAGTCTTTTTTTTTTTCCCCTTTTATTTAGTCAGACATTCATTTCATAAGATTATCTCCCAGGGCTCTTTCAAATCTCTCATTCTATAAGCATTTCATACCCATTTCAGCTCAAAAGATGGCATTCAGTAGTTCTTAAAGTAGTGTTATAAACAAAATTTCTTAAACTAGATGGGCTTCAGAATAATCTTTAATTATTAAAATGCATTTATTTGCAATCTGATTTGTCTTACAAGCTAATTCTAATGTAGCTCTTCATAAAGTCAGCCATATACATACTTAAAATCTCAGTCATGGAGTTGGATTTTTAAAAGAAAATTTCCAGTAATGCAGATATATTAACTTCATATATATGTATTTTTAAAAGAAAATCAAAATTTCTTCTCTTTTTTTTTTTTTTTTTTTTTTAATAGAGCTTGGTTCTCAGTATGTTGCCTAGGCTGGAGTGTAGTGGCTATTCACAGGTATGATCCTGGTGCACCTATAGCTGGAACTATAGGCATGTGCCACTGTGCCCAGCTCTCAGCATTTCTGTTTCTTTTTTTTTTTTTTGAGATGTAGTCTCGCTCTGTCGCCCAGGCTGGAGTGTGGTGGCACGATCTTGCCTCACTGCAGCCGCTGTCTCCCAAGTGCAAGTGATTCTCCTTCCTCAGCCTCCCAAGTAGCTGGGATTACAGGCACCCGCCACCATACCCAGCTGATTTTTGTATTTTTAGTAGAGACGGGGTTTCACCATGTTGGCTAGGCTGGTCTCAAGCTCCTGACCTTAGTGATCTGCCCGCCTCCGCCTCCCAAAGTGTTGGGTTTACAGGTGTGGACCACTGCGCCGGGCCCAACATTTCTATATCTAATCTTAATACTAGAGAATGAGCCTTTTCTTTGTTTGGAACATGAAAGGAAATGATGCTTTAGGCTACCTGTAGCTTCGCAGATAATTACACAGTGGGTTATCAACCAAAGCTAATTAAACTATGACAGTTTCTTTCGTTAATTGCATTTTAGTTGGTTCAGTTATGGCAATGAGGAAAATAGTTATGATCCACACCCTGAGGGTTTACTATTTTCAAAGTGTTGTATACTGAAATACGGAGGTGTCTGGTTATGAACCTGTATTACTTGTTCATATGTGAAGTGCTTAGTGAGACAATGAACTGTTAACTTCATAGAGAACTGCATTTGGTTATGCGGCCTTTGAAAAATGAACAAAATCATGAAATTTCTTAATAACTTTTCTAATGTCTTCTCAAATAAAAGGAGTGGGATTATCTTTGCTGGAATCCAAATTGCAAGCCAAAAGACTGTGTCCTCTGTGGATTTCTCAGTGAACTAGTTTGCAGGGGCCAATGTGAGATAAAAATGCAATTCCTGGAATTTGGTTTAAGAGTAAATTGAAATGTAGTATAACTAGGGTACATGAGTCCTTTTTTTGGCTGGTCTGTGTTGAACAAAGACCTAGTAGCTGCATGCTTGGAAAGCTTTCCTGTGTTCGTGCAATCTTCGTCCTTATTGTAGCCAGGCAGCTGAGGAGATATCCCCTAAAGAGGCGAACTCCCCATCCTCCCACTTCTGCTTTTAATTTTTTTTTTTTTTTTTACTATATACTGGGACAGTGAAAGGCCTTCCATTGACCAGAATAACAAAGAGTGCTTTCATGCTCAGGGTTTAGCCATACCCAGTGTACAGGGCTTTTGTTAGGGCTTGCACTAGTCCTTTCTCTCTTACCTCCCTCAGTCTTATTATTCATACTTTGCAGTAGCAACTGTATCATTTTGAGAATTTTACTTCCTTATTTAAAAATAAATAGTTGCAAAAGAAAAATTCAGTTTTTTATAATGAACAATGCAAAGCAAAGCTTTTATTGTGTTTATTTGGATAAAGAAAATACACTGTTACAGCTGAGTGCCACACTGCAGCGTTTGGTTTTGTTGAAATTACTCTTTGTCATTTAAAAAGTACAGTCAAAATAAATATTATTTTTTTATGTGTGACCGTATCTCATCTAACTCATTGTTGGTGCTTGATACTCATTCATGAGATACAAGAATCTTTTACCAGTGCCAGGTGATTTTGAAAATACTTAATGTTTTTATGTTAGATAAGATGAAAAGGAGAGTTTAGACAATTATGTGGATAATTCAAAAATGCCTTTAGCCTCAGTTCAGATTGACATATCTCCTTAAGATTAATCTTGTTAGTATTGTCTTTGTCCTTCACCTTTCTTGTATGGAAGTTAACCATTAAGGTGAAATAAAAAAGTTATTATTTAATAGATATTACATTTGGATATGTAGTCTTTATCAGATAGAGCTGGACTATATTTTACAATTTTATTTCCAATTTGCAATACCCAAGAGTTCTCTTTCATTTTTTTATGCAAGTGATTAATCTTTTAATGAAATGTTTAAAGCATATGGAAAATTATAAAAATAATATAAGATACTTGTGTGCCTGCCACCCAGCTTTGTTGTATTTGCTTTTTTTTTTTTTTTTTTTTTTTTGAGAAGGAGTCTCACTCTGTCGCCCTGGCTGGAGTGCAGTGGTGTGATCTTGGCTCACTGCAACATCCGCCTCCTGGGTTCAAGCGATTCTCCTGCCTCAGCCTCCTGAGTAGCTGGGATTACAGGTGCACGCCACCACGCCCAGCTAATTTTTGTATTTTTAGTAGAGACAGGGTTTCCACTATGTTTGTCAGGCTGGTCTCGAACTCCTGACCCTGTGATCCACACCCCCCTCAGCCTCCCAAAGTGCTGGGATTACAGGTGTGAGCCGCCGCGCCTGGCCTGTATTTTGATATTTTAAACGAGATTTTGGAGGATTTTGTTGATCCTAATATCCGAATCTGTGTCTTATTTATGATTATTTTATTTTCTCATTTGTCTCAAATTTCCCTCCTAGACAAGTCATTTGTTAAGATAAACCTAGTGAGTACCCTTGATTACCCTTGATGTTACATGGTTTCTGCTGGAAAGTATCAAATAGAACTTTCAAAATTGTATTTAACAATCTCAATATTAAACAAGCTGATATACTAAATTTTTAGATACTAAAGCTTGGTTGTCACATATTCTAAGAAGGGAATATAATGTATTACACATGGTGAAAATTTATTTCAGATATGTTATATGGACTGTTGTACAAATACAGGATTGAAGTCTGAGAGAAATTTTCTGTTATTCTGTCATTAATTCAGCTGCTATTGAAGTATTGTACCTCATTTTGACCTTTATTATTAGACGATTGCTCTTAGAGCTCATAATAGTAGCAGTGGTTTGTTGTATGCCTACAATATAGAAGGCACTGGGTATCCTTTAAATTGTCTGGGCACAGTGGCTCACACCTGTAATCGTAGCACTTTGGGAGGCTGAGGCAAGAGGATTGGTTAAGGCCAGGAGTTCTAGACCAACCCGGGTAACAAGATGAGACTCCTGTCTCTACAAAAAATTTTAAAAAAAATTAGCTGGGCATGGTGGTCCCTACCTGTATAGTCCTAGATACTTGGGAGACTGAGGCAGGAGGACCATTTGAGCCCAGGAGTTCACGGGTGCAATAAGCTGTGATCGTGCCATTGCATCCTGCCTGGGCAACAAAGTGAGACTCTGT
The DNA here is from genome assembly GCF_029281585.2 of Gorilla gorilla gorilla. Classification (NCBI taxonomy): domain Eukaryota; kingdom Metazoa; phylum Chordata; class Mammalia; order Primates; family Hominidae; genus Gorilla; species Gorilla gorilla. Next base: position 218,789,897 of record NC_073224.2, read on the forward strand.
TTCTTTAAAAACAACAACAACAACAACAAATTATTCTAATAAATCATCTCATTTAACTGTATACAGAGAGCTGTATATCAGCTCTCTGAAGTAGTACACATTTTTTTTTTCCCTTCATTCTGCAGGTGAAGAAACAATCATACAGACACATTTCACTTTGTTTCACCTCAGTCTGTTGCACTTCACAGATAACTTGTTTGTTTGTTTCCTAACAAATTTAAGGTTTGTGGCAACTGAATGAAGCAAAGCTTTTGGCATCATTTTCAACAGCATGTGCTCACTTCGTGTCTCTTTATAATTCTTTTTAGTGATCTTTGATCTTACTATTGTAATTGTTTTGAGGTGCCATGCTCATGTAATAAGGAAAACCTAGTAAAAAATACTGTGTGCTGATTGCTCCACTGAAAGGCCATTCCCCTCTCTCCCCACGGACCTTGCTCTTTCCTGAGATATATTGAAATTAGGCCAGTAACCCTGCAGTGTCCTCTGTGGGTCATGTGAAAGGAAGGGTTACATGTCTCACTTTACAATAGCTAGAAATGATTAAGCTTTGCAAGGAAGGTGTTAGCCAAGTTGTGAATGCAAAGGAAAAGTTTTTGAAGGAAATTAAAAGGGCTGCTCCAGTGAACACATGATAAGATTATACTAAGATATTTTTTGCCTTTATTTTGTATACATTGTCGCCAGCTGTGAAAATGTAAACTGTAATTGTAAATTTAAAAAAGGTTTTTTTCCGTAGAGATGGGGTCTTACCATGTTGCCCAGGTTGGTCTAGAACTCCTGGCCTTAAGTGTTCCTTTTGCCTCAGCCTCTCAAAATGCTAGGATTACAGGCATAAGCAAAGTGACTTGCACAATTGATTTGCTGCTGGCACCTTAGCACAAATCAAGGTAGTGGTACCAAACCGAGCTAATAATAGCGATTGAGTTTTTCCCCAACATGCACATTGAAAACAAACAAAATGTCAGTTTTACTTTTCACTTAATATCTTTGATAAAACAGCAAAAAAAAATTTTTTTAATTAAGTGTTGGCCTTTGAATATACATCTTCTTAATATTCTGTGTGATAAAATGGGAAGTACACATAAAGCAGTTCTGTTGCATAATTGTCCAACAGTGGTCTTAACGAATAACACTTGTGTGAGTGAGTGGCAAGCTGAAATAGCTTTTTTCAGGCATCACCATTTTGAAATGATAAACTGGTTATTTATGCTTGGATATTTTCCAGATAAATTATCAAAAATAGATGACTGTGCTTGTGATTTCAAGAAAAACTGTTGCCGGTGGTAAAATTACAGCTTTCAAGGGCCGGGCACGGTGGCTCACGCCTGTAATCCCAGCACTTTGGGAGGCCGAGGCGGGTGGATCGAGAACATCCTGGCCAACATGGTGAAACCCCGTCTCTACTAAAAATACAAAGAGTAGTTGGGCATGGTGGCATGCACCTGTAGTCCCAGCTACTTGGGAGGCTGAGGCAGGAGAATGGCTTGAACCCAGGAGGCGGAGGTTTCAGTGAGGCGAGATCGCGCCACTGCACTCCAGCCTGGCAACAGAGCGAGACTCGTCTCAAGGAAAAAAAAAAAAAAATTACAGCTTTCAAGTGAAAATTAGAATTTTGGACAGTTGTATCCACCACCATGAACTTGACAACTTTCCAATACTTAATAGACTTTTCTGATGAGATCAGTAGCGATATGATCAGATAAGATTTAAAAAAATTGAGACAGGGTCTCACTGTATCACTCTGGCTGTAGTGTAGTGCTGTAATCACGGCTCATTGCAGCCTCGACCTCCTGGGCTCAGGTATTCTTCCCACTTCAACCTCCGAAGTAGCTGGGAATACAGGCATGTGCCACCACATCCAGCTAATTTTTTGTATTTTTTGAAGAGACGGGGTTTTACCATGTTGCCCAGGATAGTCTCAAACTCTTGGCTCAAGGGATCCTCCCGCCTCAGCCTCCCAAAGTACTGGGATTACAAGTCATGAGCCACTTTGCCTGGCCCAGATAAGATTTTTGATACTGTACAATGAAATGTGTCAAGGAAGACCTGTATAACAGTGCACCAGTATTTTTCAGGTGACCAATGAATGATGTTACAAAATCATGGACAGGTGAAAGATATATTTAAAATGCAGTATAGACCAGTTGATTTTACTGTAACAGCACATGGAAAGTTGATTCATTTGGTTTTAGATTAGAAATTGCACCTAAGTTTTAAAAACTATCACTCATTGAATTTTGGTGTAATTAAAAAAAAAGCCCAATATTTAGGAAAGAGTGTTAAAATACTCTTCTTTTTTTCCTGGTGTAAGACCAGGTTTTTTCCACAGACTTCAAAATAACATGTAACAGATTAAATGCAGAAGCACATGTAAGAATTCATTCTTCTGTCTGAATCCATTTGATAGAATTAAAAAAAAAATCATTCAGCCTAAGAAAGCTTATTAAAAAAAGAAAACAAGAATTCAGCTGGTCTACCATTAAACCAGACATGAAAGTGATTTGCAAAAAATGTACAGTGCTACTCGTCTCCCTGCATTAAAAAACATTACATAGCTCTTTTTTTTTTTTTTTTTTTTTGAGATAGGGCCTCTGTCAGCCAGGCCGGAGTACAGTGCAATCATAGCTCACTGCAGCTTCGACTCCTGGGCTCAAGCCATTCTCAGCCTCCCTCCCAAAGTGCTGGGATTACAGGCTTGAGCCACTGCACTCAGCCCTTTTTCTAAATATTTATATGTTTCTGATTTTTACCACTCACATTTATTTTAAAGTCTTTATAAGTTGGCTATCTTTGAGAAATGGCATTTGATTTTTCAAAACTTTTTTTTGGTAGAGTTTTAAATTTGGACTTACGATACTGGATAAGTAGTGATTAGATTGTGCTGAAATTTATGGAAGAAAGTCACTTTTAGTATGCCCCTTCTACATAAGAACATAGAATGTGCTGAAAAGCTTTCTATTTGAGAATATTTTTATTATAACATGCTTTCCTTTAGGCGTTTTATTTTGAAATGAAATGCTGCTGAATGCTATAAGAAAGAAAATGTCTTTGTGGGAATTGGGTATATCTAGAATGAGAAAGTAAAATATTGCCTGTAGAATTTTTATACCTCAGAAAAACCAAATAAAGTAACATTGACTTCACATGGGTATCCATCTTAAGAAATTATGTTTAGAGTTTTGATAGTTTGTAGGATTTTTTTTTCTCAGTAAGGGCATTTTAATTGAATTTAGGAAGTAAATTATAAATGATGTAAAAGTTTATATTCTTCCTGTTAATGTTATAACCAAAAGCTAAAAGATAATGTAGTTCACTTTTTTGCTTAGTGATCAAAAATTTTATTTTGTTTATTCATTGCCGCTCACTGGAAGACCTGCTGTCTTGGGTGGCTCTGAGTGGGGTGAGATTGACTTGTAGAATGGTTTTCAACTCTTACTGGTTGTGAATTTACAAATACAGGTAGTGAGGAAAAGTTTTTCCAGTGTACTCTGATATTATTGAGAATGATGACTACAGGATGAAGGAAGAGAATTATATTTTCTGAGTGGTGGTAGCTAATATTTTATGTTACTGTTGATAATCAGATCATTCTTCTTTAAGGGGAAAAATAGACTTAATTAAAAAGTGTAAGTGGAGGCCTTTGGAGAAGAGTCTTGCTAATAAAGGGGGTAATGATTTTTTCCATAATTTTCCTTCATAGCTGGCATGGTGAGAACAAGTATATTTAATAAACTAGATCTTTGGCCTGTGACAATTGGGTGAATTAATTTGGCTAATGACACTAGTCATTTAGATGTAAGAAAAGCAGTTTTCTCTCTGACCCTTCTGTGAAAACTACTTTGAGCAGAGAACTGTTATTATTCTGTAGTTGATAAGCTGCTCACCTTGGGAATAGCTGTTAAATCAGAATTAACAGCTTTCATGGCAGAGAGACATTCTTTCAGGAAGTGAATAAATGCATGTAAAAGTTCACCATGCAAAGTAGCAAAAGTCAGTCAGTATCTGTCAGAATTTTGTCAAATGTGTAGCAGATTGCATTCTTTTTAGTTTCTTTTTTGTATGTCATGATATGTATATATCTATCTCACATGCTCCCACGGACCTACTTTTCCTTGTAATAATATTTTATTGTAGCTTTTCTAAGCTCTAAAGAATGAAGTTAGGAGATCCGTTGGTGCTCTTAATTAGGAATCTGGGAGAGATGTCTTAAAGGCTGTGTCACCTGGATAGTCCACGGAAAGGAAAACTCATGATCTTTATGGAAGAGCTATGTATAATAATGAAATACTGCTTAGTATGTGCTAAGCCCATCATAAGCCTTATTTTGCTAATTCTTTCCAGCAATACCACAGAGTATTGATGAGGAAACTGAAGTTTGGAGCGATCACATCATTTTCCCAAGGTAATCTAGCTGGCAAACGAATCTAGGATTCAAATTTTCGTCTTTTCCAGCTTCAAAGTCCATGCCTTCGTAGAGTGCCACTTGTTAGTACTCAGGAATGTGCAACACATTCTAAAAGCAACAGAAATTGTTCATTTTGTCCTGAAATGTATCCTGTGTTTACATTCAGTGACAGATTAAGTTTATAGCCCATGTAATTAAATTTTCATTGTCTCATTTAATAAGAGCCTGAAAGTTCCTTTTCTGTACATATTTTCCTGAAAGATAAATTATCTAAGATTAGTTCAAAGTACAGTCTTAGATGAACTACTTGTATTAGTGTTTTATGTTCTTCATAGTTTAACAGAGAAAGTCAAGTGTTTTGGCATAGATTGGATGCAGACATTAAGGAAGAAACAAAAGTGTTTATTAGTTGCAATGGTTGAATAATACAGTATTTTCAAAAAGTTACTCTGGGTCTGGGCGCAGTGGCTCACGCCTATAATCCTAGCACTTTGGGAGGCTGAGGTGGGTGGATGACCTGAGGTCAGGAGTTTGAGACCAGCCTAGCCAACATGGTGAAACCCTGTCTCTACTAAAAATCCAAAAAAAGGCTGGGCGTGGTGCCTCACACCTGTAATCCCAAGCACTTTGGGAGGCTGAGGTGGGTGGATCACCTGAGGTCAGGAGTTCGAGACCAGTCTGACCAATATGGTGAAACTCCATCTCTACTAAAAATACAAAAATTAGGCCAGGCGTGGTGGCTCACACCTGTAATCCTAGCACTTTGGAAGGCCGAGGTGGGCGAATTGCCTGAGCTCAGGAGTTCAAGATCAGGCTGGGTAACATGGTGAAATCCCATCTCTACTAAAATACAAAAAATTAGCTGGGCGTGGCGATGTGCTCCTGTAATCCCAGCTACTCAGAGGCTGAGACAGGAGAATTACTTCAACCTGGGAGGTGGAGGTTGCAGTGAGCCGCGATTGCGTCACTGCACTCCAGCCTAGGCAACAGAGCGAGACTCCGTCTTAAAAAAAAAAAAAGAGAGAACGTTACTCTGAAACCTGTGCTGAATTATAGCATTTAGATGTTGAAATAAGAGCTCCCTGTAGAATGTTGGTTAGATTTGAATATGAATTTACCTGCCTTGTCATCAAATTATCCTTTTAAGAAATTAAAAAAATATAGAAGTTATCCTTATGATTGTGCACATTTATATTTCACTTTACTTTAAAGTTTCTACTTTAAAATTTGTTGGCTGGGTGTGGCGGCTCATGCCTGTAATCCTAGCACTTTGGGAGGCTGAGGCAGGTGGATCACTTTAGGTCAAGAGTTTGAGACCAGCCTGGTCAACATGGCGAAACGTTTCCATCTCTACCCAAAATACAAAAATTAGCTGGGTGTGGTGGCATGCACCTGTAATCCCAGCTACTTGGGAGCTGAGGCAGGAGAATCGCTTGAACCTAGACGGGGGAGGTTGCAGTGAGCCAAGATCATACCACTGCACTGCAGCCTGGGTGTCCAAGTGAGATTCTATCCCAAAAATAAAAAATTTGTTACAGTCTCTGTTGAAATGGGCCATACACTTCATTTCAGTGTTGTGTTAGTCCTCAAAAATTAGCAATAATTCCTAGAGGAACTGCTACATTCAAATGCTTCCTCTGTTCCTTGCATTAAAAATTGGGAAATACATAAATGATACTGTGGCCACCAGGAAACTCTTTAATTAATGAATTAAACACCAGGAACAAATTAATGGCCCAAGTTTTGCAATATTGTAGGAATTTATAGACTGCTAGTCTTTGTCTTATTTACTTATTTACTTTCATTTAAATATTCTTTTTCTTCTTTTCGTTGTTTCTTTTATACTTATTTTAATCTTACAGAGACAAAGTCTTGCTAGGTTGCCTGTGCTCGTCTGGAACTCCTGGGCTCAAGCGATCCTCCTGCTTCAGCCTCCCAAAGTGTTAGGATTACAGGCATGAGCCACCATGTCCAGTCCCATTTAAATATTCTATTATTTGTGTTTTTGTAAGCTATCTCAGATCCATTGTGGAATAAAGCAAGACATAAAATAGTGGAAAAATAAACATCATGAGCAGGGCTGAAACAAAGTAAGGGTACAAAACCCTTGTAACTTTTTCCTTGAGACAGTCTTGCTCAGTTGCCCAGGCTGGAGTGCAGTGCTGTGATCTCAGCTCACTGCAACCTCTGTCTGCCAGGTTCAAGCAATTCTTGTGCGTCAGCCTACTGAGTAGCTGGGATTACGGATGTGCACCACTATGCCCAGCTAATTTTTGTATTTTTAGTAGAGATGGGGTTTCTTCATGTTGGCCAAACTGGCCTCAAACTCTTTGCCTCATGCGATCCACCCGCCTCATCCTCCCAAAATGCTGGGATTTACAGGCATTGAGCCACCACACCTGGCCCCTTGTAGTTTTTTTTTTTTTTGAGATGGTGTCTCACTCTGTCACCCAGTCTGGAGTGCAGTGGCGCGATCTCAGCTCACTGCGACCTCTGTCTCCCGGGTTGAAGTGATTCTCCTACCTCAGCCTCCCGAGTAGCTGGGATTACAGGCATGTGCCACCACACCCAGCTAATTTTTGTATTTTAGTAGAGACGGGGTTTTGCCATGTTGGCCAGACTGGTCTCGAACACCTGAGCTCAGGTAATCTGCTTGCCTTGGCCTCCCGAAGTGCTGGGATTACAGGTGTCAGCCACCACACCTGGCCCCTTGTAGTTTTAAAAGATAAAACATTAATTTCTTTAACATCTTTATGCATTTATATTAGTCCTCATATTTAAGCCTTCATATTCAGAAATTAATAATGAAATGAAATACCTTACTAAACTTAATAGTGTCCTACACTGGAAGGATGTAATAGAGTAAAATTGACAACCCGTTTTATCAACATTCCCCTCCTTTCTCCGTTGTCTAGTAATCTTACTAATGACGAGTGAAAAGACAATAGAAGTAGTTATACATGTTTATATATATTACATATAAACATGTACAGTAGTTTATATGTAATACAGGGAATTGATTTCTGAATAATAGGGTTGATTGTACATCTGTTTTATATACCTAGCTTATTTTAGACCTTCCTCATGGATATTACCTAAGAGATGGTTTCTTAGCAAGTGGTCAGATTTTCTTTGTTTATTCTTTCAAAGATTGTAGTTTTTGTTTGTTTCTTTGAGACAGGGCCCTGCTATGTGCAGTGGTTGGAGTGCCCAGGCTGGAGTGCAGTGGTGTGATCTCAACACTGCATCCTCTGCCTCCCAGGCTTAAGCGATCCTTCCGCTTCAATCTCCTGAGTAGCTGGGACTACAGGTGTGCGCCACTGTGCCTGGCTAATTTTGTTATTATTTGTAGAGATGAGTTCTCCTTGTGTTGCCCAGGCTGGTCTTGAATTCCTGGGCTCAAGCAGTCCTCCTGCCTTGGCCTCCCAAAATTCTGGGATCGCAGGCACAAGCCAACCTGGCCAAAAAAGAATTGTTATAACTTGTATAAGCTGGGCATGGTGGCACGTGTCTGTAGTCCCAGCTACTCGGGAGGCTGAAGCAGGAGAATTGCTTGAGTCAGGGCAGTTGAGGCTGCAGTGAGCCATGATTGTACCACTTCACTCCAGCCTGGGTGACAGCATGAGATCCTGTTTCAAACAAGAAGAAAAACAGAAATCAAATAACTTGTATGAATAGCTGTAATGCTCACACTAATAGTATCACTTGTTTCATTAATAAAACTTTATACATTGGACAGACCTATTAAGATTATAGCTAACTTGTGGAGACCCCTGCTCTGGAACCTCAGAACTCATCTCTTAGCCAATAAAACTTGTGACTGTAAATGCTAAGCTATTTTTAAAAATTGGATAGTTTTCAGGTTGGGCGCGGTAGCTCATTCCTGTCATCCCAGCACTTTGGGAAGCTGAGGCGGGCAGATCACTTGAGGTCAGGAGTTTGAGACCAGCCTGGCCAACATGGCCAGTCTTTACTAAAAATACAAAAAAATTAGCCAGGCATGGTGGTACACGCCTGTAGTCCCAGTTTTTAAGGAGGCTGAGGCAGGAGAATTGCTTGAATTAAGAGGCAGAGGTTGCAGCGAGCCAAGATGGTGCCACTGCATTCCAGTCTGGGTGACAGAGTAAGACTCCATCTCAATAAGTAAATAATAAAATCAAAAATTGGATAGTTTTCTAAATAACCACTATGATAGTAACATTTATTGAGCTTTCCTATCTGCCAGACAGTGTTAGATGCTCTGAATATATTATTTCATTTCCAGGAAAGAGTTTGCATTTTCCCATACTTTTTTTGTTTTAAATGCTGAAAGAAATTTTAGCAATATATTGTACAGAGTACAGTAGCCCATGTGGTGTGAAACTTGATTCTCTGGTTTTCTGTAGGGCTGATAGGTAAGTTGCCCTTGTCCTGATGTGTCAACAATAGAGTGTAAAGTGTGAAGAGTATTTTGAATACAATAGTTATTTCTGTGAATGGCTACCGTAGTAACATCCGTTGGTTTTCCTCCAACCTCAGTGGCCACTTCTCTGCAAGTTGCTTTACTAATTCCTCCTTTGTCTTATTGTCAGGTGCTTTACCTTCTTCCTTTTTTTAATTTTTTAATTTTTTTTGGCATTAAATGCTATTTTTATGTTCATTACTTTCAAATTTGTATCTTTGGATGAGAGTTCTAGCCTGAATTGCATATTCATATATTCACTTTGTGTATTTACATCTCCTCCTGGATTTTTCATAGGCATTTCAGAATTTTTATGCTCAAAATAAAACTTTTGATTTCCTTTCTACTTCGATTTCAACTTGTTCCTTTCCAGTTTTGGCGAGTAGTACTGCTGTCTGCCTAACTACTCAAGATACACTATCTGTAAACTATTCTTGGTTATTCCTTTCCTTCATGCCTCTTATGCAATAACTATTCCCCTTGGTTTTACTATCTAAACTAGTCCTTTTCTCCCCATTCATTTCTGTTATCCTACTGTCTTCTAGGCCACTACCTTTTATTTGGACAACTGCTATAATCTCCCAGCTTTTTTTCTTTCCTCTCTTACTCTTCTCAGGTTTATTTTTTATAAAAAATGAATGGTCTTTAACAGTGCTATTATGGATCTCCTCTGTTTAAATTCTCCCATTGTTGCCTGTTAAAAGAATTCATACTGCTTACCAGGCCCTACAAGCCTCTCAGTGATGTAGCTCCTGCTTAAATTTCCAAACTCTAATTGCTACTCTCAGCATAGCTCCCTTGATCCTTTAACAAACAAAAAAAAAAAAAAAAAAAAAAAAAGAGACAGGGTCTTGCTCTGTCACTTAGGCTGGAGTGCAGTGGCACATTCATAGCTCACTGTAACTTTGAACTCCTTGGCTCAAGCGACCCTTCTGCCTCAGCTTCCTGGGTAGCTAGGACTACAGGCACATGCGACCATGCCCAGCTAATTTTTTATTTGTATTTTTGTAGAGATGAGTTCTTGACAAGTTGCCCAGGCTGGCCTCGAACTCCTAGCCTCAACCAATCCTCCTACATTGGCCTTCCAAAGTGCTGGGATTATAGGAGTGAGTCTCTGTGCCCGACCACTCTTATCATCCTTGATCACAGCTGTTTCCCACCTAAAACCTGTACCCCAGATGCCTACCTTCCTGGAATGTTCTTTCCCTTTCTCTTCATAGGATGGGCTTATTTGTATTACTCAGATTTCAATTCAGAAATTACTTCTACTTTATCTTGAATACTATTGCCTTCCTCTCATGTCATTTAAAAAAATTTTCTTCATACCATTTTCACTATTTTATTTTTTATGTATTTTATTTAATCTTAAAAAAACATATTTTAGGTTCAGGGGTATATATGCAGGTTTGTTTATATAGATACATTGCATGTCATGGTGGGGGTTTGGTGTACAGATTTTTTTTTTTTTTTTTTTTAAGACGGAGTTTCACTCATTGCATAGGCTGGAGTGCAATGGCGCAATCACGGCTCACTGCAACCTCCACCTCCCAGGTTCAAGTTATTCTCCTGCCTCAGCCACCTGAGTAGCTGGGATTACAGGCTTGCGCCACCACCTACGGCTAATTTTTGTATTTTTTGTTTTTAGTAGAAATGCGGTTTCACCATGTTGGCCAGGCTGGTCTTGAACTCCTGACCTCAGATGATCTGCCTGCCTTGGCCTCCCAAAGTGCTGGTATTACAGGCGTGAGCCAACGCGCCTGACCTGTACAGATTATTTTATCACCCAGGTAATAAGCATAGTACTTGATAGGTAGTTTTTCAATCCTCACTCTCCACTCACACTTCACCCTCAAGTAGACCTTGCTGTCTATTGTTCCCTTCTTTGTGTCAATGCGTACTCAATTTTTAGCTCCCACTTGTGAGAACATGCAGTGTTTGGTTTTCTGTTCCTTCATTAGTTGTCTTAGGATGACTTTCAGCTCCATCCATGTTGCTGCAAAGGACATGATCTCATTTTTTTTTATGGGCGTGTAGTATTTCATGGTGTATATATACCACATTTTCTTTAGTCTACCATTGAAGGGCATTTAGGTTGGTTGTATGTCTTTGCTATTGTGGATAGTGCTATGACAAACATACCTGTGCATGTGTCTTTTTAGTAGAATGATTTATATTCCTTTGGGTATATACCCAATAATGGGATTGCTGGGTCAAATGGTTTAAGTTCTTTGAGAAATTGGTAAACTGCTTTCCACAATGGCTGAAGTAATTTACATTTCCACACTAGCAGTATATAAGCATTCCCTTTGCTCCGCAACATAGTCAGCCTCTGTTATTTTTTGACTTTTTAATAATGGTCATCGTGACTGGTATAAGGTAGTATCTCATTGTGGTTTTGATTTGCATTTCTCTAATGATTAGTTATGTGGAGCATTTTTTCATATGCTTGTTGGCCATGTATATGTCTTCTTTAGAAAAGTGTTTGTTCATGTTCTTTGCCCACTTTATAATTTTTCCTATTTTAATTGTCTCATTTGTTTACTGACTTTTGGTCTGTTTGCTCCCAATAGAATGTAAGTGCCACAAGTTGCTTGGTTTACTACTTTGTAGCTACTCGTAAAATATTTGTTGAGGATGGATGAATGAAGAAAGATGTTACTAGTGCTTTCAAGAAGACTTTTAAGCATTTGTCTTTCTAGTACCACTTTCCTGCTCATGATCATATCATATTACTTCTAGTTTGAGGGCCAGAAAGGGGAATTAACAGATTGAATGTCATGTAGCCGGCATTGTTCAGAGTATTTCATATAGTGATTTAGTTAATACTCAGAGCAATTTATGGCTGTTTTTGCTATCACCATTTTATAATTGAGGAGCTAATACTTCGAGGTTAACTATGATTACACAGTTTACTAAGGGATAAAGTTAGAAATGGAACCCAAGCTTGTCTGACTCCAAGACCCCTGCAGCATGAAATGGTAAGGAATTCTGTGGACAAACTGCTATACGAACACAGAATTTTGGTCACTTAAAAAGGGAGAGATGGATCTTGTTGTTTTTTTTGTTCTGAGACAGAGTCTTGCTCTGTTGCCCAGGTTGGAGTGCAGTGGTGTGATCTTGGCTCACTGCAACCGCCGCCTCCCAGGTTCAAGCAATTCTCGTGCCTCAGCCTCCCAAGTAGCTGGGACTGCAGACACATGCCACCACACTCGGCTAATTTTTGTATTTTTTGTAGAGATGAGGTTTCACCATGTTAGCCAGACTGGTCTTGAACTACTGGCCTCAGATGATCCACCCACCTTGGCCTCCCAAAGTGCTGGGATTATAGGCATGAGCCAGTGTGCCCAGCCTAGATCTTGTTTCTTCATTAATTTTTCCTCTTTCATTCTTCCACTGCTGTAAGTTTATCCTCATAGTCACCATTTACCCATTCATCTCCAGATAAAATGAATCATACTCAATATTCTCTAGGGCATTATTTATAATTTTATTTTATTTTATTTTTACAGTTCTCTTAAAACAGGATTTATAAAAGTTAAGTGATATGGAGTAGGGAAGATTTAGGATTCCTTTTTGGTTGCCTCCTTGCCTCCTTGCTGTGTAAATAGTGAACATTTGGTGTAGGGGACGGGGTAGATGGTAATAGTCAAGAGTATGGAAGAGGGACAGGGAAAGTGAATAGAAAGCAGTGTAGGAGTAGAGTTCAGCTGACCAGATGGACTGGGTTACCGGACTGCAATTTTTCAGTCTGTTATTATAGTACATTAAATCAAACAAATCACACCAATGTTTATCTTAAAAGCATTAAGGAGCTTTAGTGAGACATTGTACTATGAGGAGATCCATGTGCTTTTACAAATATTATCAATTAAAAAAATACATCCAAATATTTCCCCCTTATAGTAACTTTGTCAGAATTAAAGCATAATATAGTTGGTTTCAATATAAATTTTTAGTACTAGTAAAGGTGGTTTAATAGGAAAGAGAATTGAAATGGAATATATTTTTGATCCTGTTCCTTTTGCTATGGATGGATACGTTAATTTTTTTCTCTTGACATTTATTATTTTAATTTTTAAGTTATTACTTGAGGTTATAGAATAAAATTAAGAATTTGCTGCCATTATTACTGAATTAACATTTCACTGGACTATTGGCATATCAGAAATTGCTTTCATTATTGATGACTATAAAGAATACCTGGAGAGGAGGAAAAATAGGAGGATGGCGTGGAAGAGATGACAAGAGTCAAGGTGGTGGGAGGGTGTCAAATAATAAAGAAATTGTTCTAATTATTAAGAACCTAATCCTGAGTTTAAGCCATATGTATACTGTGTTTCAAATAATACCATCAAATTTTTATTAATGATGATTTTAAGAATGTCTCTTTAGCATTGTCCATTTATTAACATAGCACCATAAGTGCGTCATGGATGAATTTAATTAATGTTTGGTAACTTAAGGTTTGTGTTATCAGGTGTATTATATAACCATAGCATTTATAATTTGAAGTTGGCAGTCTTGTACAAAGTGTTGGGGGAAAATTGTTTTATTAGGTAAAAATCAGAGTTTGCAATCTGTGGCCCACTGGCTGGCTACCTGTTTTTATAAATAATTTTTGTATTTTTAATGGAGACGGGGTTTCACCATGGTGGCCAGGCTGGTCTCAAACTCCTGACCTCAGGTGATCAACCCACCTTGGCCTCCCAAAGTGGTGGGATTACAGACATGAGCCACTATGCCCAGCCAGAAATACCTCCATTTTTAAAACTATTTCCTTTTTGGTGTTTGTCTTTTTTCCTCAGATAGCTTACCATATCAAACTGCAACATTCTTTAGTTGCTTTCTAGGCCTGAGAATTCACAGCATCTTAATTGGGCTTTGGTGCATGTTTCATAAATCTTCTCAAGCTTATCCCATTTTTTAATTTGTAATTTATGATTTCATTTATAAGTTTTTTGTATATAACTTATAACTTTAACAGATGGCCGAGCTCTCAAGTGTGATGAAAAGAAAGGTTTTTTTTGTTACCAGTTATACTCTGAAGGTCTGGGTGTACTTTATTGTAGTTCCCTGCCCGTGTTGCAGAATACAAATTATTTGATTCAAGAAAGTATTTATGATACATTCTTGGACAATATAATGATGTAATAAATATAATAATAACAACATAAAGGTGAAATTTGTAGCTGTTTGATCAGTTTCACTCAAAGTGGTATTGATTACATTGATTTAAAGTTGGAGGAATGTCTGTTGGAATGAGTCCCTCCCTCCCACCCTCCCTTCCTTCCTTTCTTTCTTTGTTCCTTCCTTACTCCCTCCCTCCCTCCGTTTTTTTTTTTGTTTTTGTTTTTTTTTTTCCTGAGACCCTGTTGCCCAGGCTAGAGTGTAGTGGTGCAATCTCGGCTCACTGCAACCTCTACCTCCTGGGTTCGAGTGATTCTACCACTTCAGCCTCCCGAGTAGCTTGGAATTACTGATGCCCACCACCACGTCTGGCTAACTTTTGTATTTTTTGGTAGAGACAGAGTTTTGCCACGTTGGCCAGGCTGGTCTTGAACTCCTGACCTCAAGTGATCTGCCCATCTCAGCCTCCCAAAGTGCCGAGTTTACTGGCGTGAGCCACTGTGCTCGGCCCTATTGCATATTTTATCCTGCAGTGATTTAAATTAAGATGAAATTCTTGACCAGGCACGGTGGCTCATGCCTGTAATCCCAGCACTTTGGGAGGATGTTTTTCATTGATAGTTAACCATGATTTTTCACTTTGTGAAGTTATTTTTACCGTTAAACTTTGATCTCTTTTTTATCTGAAAATACGTCGACTTATTTCTAGGTACCGTAACTAAATCTCTCCTTAGGTATATTGACAGTCTTCATCTGATTTAGTATAAGCGTGCTTTGACTTGGGTTTATTGGCTGTGGAGAAGGATCTTTTCTTGATACTAGTGAAGAGAGAAGTTTGTCAGGAGTAGTGTCAAAAAGCAGGTTGGGTGGTTTCCATCTTTTGAAGTCATTAAGCAAGATTTGAGGAGTGTGGATGATCCTATATTGCTTTTTTCCTGTCATTGAAAAAGAACGTAGTTTGCCACCCAAGCCCAGCTGTTTTCCTGTGTGGTGCCTGTTTTACTGTTACTGTTGCATAACAATTCTCTTTGTTTGTGTAGATTCCCAGGATAAGCCATACTACTTCTTTTTTTTTTTGTAAGAGATGGGATCTGCCTGGAGAGCAGCCTGGCATAATCATAGCGCATTTCAGCCTTGAACTTCATGGGCTCAAGGGATCCTTCTGCCTCAGACTCATGAGTAGTTGGGACTATAGGCACGTGAAACTGTGCTTGGCAAGCCATACTTTTTTTAAGTCTATTGAACCGGATCATGATGATGAAACATTTTGAGTTTATGACTTCTTTCTTCAATATTCTGGATCCTGGGGTGAGAGTCGTAGAACAGATAAGATGCTTGTCTCACCATGGAGTTCTAATATTATTTTTAAATTACATGCAATAATATTTACTTTTTTTGGTAACAGCATTATTGAGATATAATTCACACACCATAAAATTCAGCCATTAAAATGTACAAATGTACAGTTAACTATATTAAATTATACTTAATATCCAGAGTTGTGCATCCATCACCACAGTTTTAGAATGTTTGGTTTATCTCAAAAAGAAACCCAGGATCCTTTAGCAGTCACCCTCCTTCCTCCCACCTCTCCCTTCAGCTTAGGCAACCACTAACCTACTTTCTGCCTCTATGGATTTACCTATTCTGGACATTTCATATAAGCAGAATCACATGATATACAGTCTTTGGTGATTGGCTTCTTTAACTTACCATAATGTTTTCAAGGTTTATCCGTAATGTACATGTATCAGCACTTTCTTTTTATTGCCAAATAAAATTCCATTGTATTGATATGCCACAATTTGTCCATCTAACAGTTGATGGACATTTATCTCCACTTTTTTGCTATTATATATAATGCTGATGTGAACATTTGTGTACAAGTTTTACATGGACATGCTTTTTATTTTTCTGTTGAATACGTGCCTAGGAGTGCAATTACTGAACCATACGGTGACTCTATTGCTTAACCTTTTGAGGAACTGACTATTCATTTATTTTGGATATATAGTTTCTAAGTTCTGAAAAATGAATGGTTTTTGTAACCTACTGTGTAGAAGACACAGAAAACTTCCATTTACCCTGTTATATTCCTTCAATGATGTCCCTTTGTGGATCAACTCTGCCCCCAACCTCTAGGCCCTGGCAAGCACTGATCTGCTTTCCATTTCTACATTTTTGTCTTAACTAGTATATTATATAAATGGACTTACAGTCTTTTTGAGTCTAGCTTCTCTGCCACTTGCACTCCCTCAGGGACAGGGTCTCACTCTGTTGTCCAGGCAGGAGTGCAGTGAGTCTAGCTTCTTTTACTTAAAATAATTAGCATTTGAGATTCATTCATGTCTTTGTGTTTATTAATAGTTAATTCCTTTTAAATGCCTACTAGTATTCCATTATATGGATGTACCATAGTTTGTCTATTGGCCAGTTGAAGATATTTGACTCATTTCTAGTGTTTTTGGCCATTATGAATGACACTGCTGCAAGCATTTGTGTTCAGGGTTTTGTGTAAATTTAAGTTGTCATTTATGTTGGGTAATACCTATGAGTGGGACTGCTGAGTCATATGGTTAGTGTATGTTTAATTTTATAAGAAACTGCCAAACTGCTTTCCAAAGTGACTATACCATTTTGCACTCTACCAACAATGTGTGAGATTTCCAGTTGCTCTTCATCCTTATCAGCACTCATTATTGTCATTTTTTTATGGTTTCAGTTAGTGTAACAGGTATAGTGATATCTCGTTTTGGTTTTAATTTGCATTAATGATGTTTCATTAAGGAAGTAAAGAGCCTTTTGTGTCTTTATTTGTGACGTGTATATTTTCTTTGATTAGGTGTCATTCATTTAAAACTTTTCCCCATTTGAGGCTAGGCACGGTGGGTCGTGCCTATAATCTCAGCACTTTGGAAGCCTAAGGCAGGAGCATTGCTTGAACTCAGGAGTTTGGGACCAGCCTGGGCAACATAGCGAGACTTCATCTTTACAAAAAATGAAAAGATTAGCTGGGCATGGTGGCACATACCAGTTACAGGTTGAGCTGGGAAGGTTGCTTAAGCCTGGGAGATCAAGGCTGCAGTGAGCCATCATCCTGCAACTGCACTCCAGTGTGGGGCAGCAGAGCAAGACCCTGTCTCTCAAAACAGCAACCACAGCAAACTTTTGCCCATTTGAAAAATATTAGGATGTTGTTGTCTTGTTATTGAGTGTTTAGTTTCTTTCTTCTTCTTCTTCTTCTTCTTCTTTTTTTTTTTTTTTTTTTTTTGAGACAGGGCCTCGCTCTGGTTGCCCAGGCTGGAGTACTGTGGCGTGATCTCTGCTCACTGCAGTCTCCACCTCCTGAGCTCAGGTGATTCTCCCACCTCAACCTCCCAAGTTGTTGGGATTACAGGCTCTAACATGCCTTCCTAATTTTTTGTGTTTTTAGTAGAGATGCAGTTTCGCCATCTTGCCCAGGCTAGTCCTGAACTCCTGGACTCAAGCAGTTCACCCACCTCAGCCTCCTAAAGTGTTGGGATTATGGGAATGAGCCACTGGGCCCAGCCTAGTTTCTTCATGTATCCTAGATACAAATCCTTTATCTTATTTACGTAAGTTTTAAAAGTATTTACCACAGTCTGTATCCTGTCTCTTTGTTCTTATAACAATGTCTTTCACAGTGGAAATGTTTGTAGTTTTGATGATGTTCAGTTTATCAATTTTCTTCTTTTTAAAAAATATTTTGTAGAGACAAGGCCTTGCTTGCTATGTTGCCCAAGCTGGTCTCAAATTCCTGGACTCAAGTGATCCTCCCACCTCGTCCTCCCAAAGTGCTTTGATTACAGGCATGAGCCACTGTGCCTGGTCATATCAATTTTTTTTTTTAAAATACATCATGCTTTTGATGTATTATCTAGGAACTCTTGGCCTAATCCAAGATAACAGTTGTTTCCTCTTGTTGTTTCGTCTAAAAGATTCATAGTTTTCTGTTTTACACTAGATCCACACATTTTGAATTAATTTTTGTACAAAGGGTGAGGTGTTGGTAAAGAGTGTCATTGGTTTGCATATGGTTTTTCAGTTGTTCCAGCACCATTTGTTGAAAAGACTATTTCTCCACTTAATTGCCTTTGCACCTTTGTGAAAAATCGATTCACCACATTTGTGTGGGCCTTCTTACAGGTTTTATATTCTGTTCAGTGATTTGTTTTTATGTCCTTTTGCCAGTACCACACTATCTTGGTTTTCAAGTCTTAATTTTAAGGTTGGAATGTTTTGTCTAATGCCCCCTTCCTTTTGGTTTTTCAAAGTTAAAAACTTCATTTTTCCTATCATAAAAAACAGACATTTTATTTTACCTGAGGTGACATATAGCAATACATCAAATTCATGAGTTACTCCTTTCTTCCTATCTGGACTATGAACAACAGTTTGAGATACTGAGGTAGAGGATATGTCAAGTTGAAGATGCTGTGGATGACTGCGTGTCCTTTTTCCTAGGGATACCTACTGAAAGTGGTTGCATTGTATACAAGTCTGATCATTAGCTGCATCATCTTAGCACACAGCACCTTTTTCGATGAAAAGAGTCTCACTCCTTTTACTCCAGAAAGGAAATACAAAATTGGAAAGATCGTGTATCCTTGATAGAATCTGCACACTATTTGTACAGAATAGTAAAGCCAAACTTAGAAGAATCTCCTCTGACTATTCCATAGTCATGGTTCTTTTATCTATTTATTTTAAAAGTTTATTTTTTGTGGTAAAGTATACATAACACAATATTTACCATTTTAATCATTTTTCGGTGTACAGTTCTGTGGCATTAAGTAAATTCACGTCATGCAGTCATAACCACCATTCATGTTCAAGATTAATCATGATTATTTTTTAACCTAAGTTCTATCACTGAAACTTCTAGCACATTAAAGTTACATTCACTTTTTGAAATTACATTTTAACAATGCTCTAGCATTTCAGGTCAATCAAGGCCTTAACATTTTTGTAAATCTTATAGTTATACCCATAAAAACTTTCAGCCAGTAGTATAACTTCCAGCAAACTTTGACTTTCGTCATATGTGAGTAGCATTCAGTTATTCTTTAAAAGATAGCTTTTTAAAGTCTGCCAAATGTATGTAGCTCACCTATTATTATCCCCATCTATGTCCAGAGAAATTTGGCATATCAGCATGTTTTATTTTGGTTATTATCAAGGCCATTTGAGTGGTTCAGATGTAGGACCCAACTGGAATTGTTAACTTCAACTTGTTTTTGTTACTGATATTTCTTCAAAGTGGGCAATTAAAAAATTGTATAAATTTATGGGGGACAAGTGTAATTTTGTTCAATGGATATACTGCTGTAGTGGTGAAGTCAGGGTTTTCAATGTGTCCATCACTTGAAAAACATATGTTGTACCCATTAAGTAATTTCTCATCATCCCCCTACTCCTTGTGAGTCTTTGTTTTCTGACATTCCACACTCTACCTCCATGTGTATACATTATTTAAATCTCAACAGTAAGTGAGAACATGTGGTATTTGTCTTTCTGAGTTGTTTCACATAAGATCATGGCTTCCAGTTCCATCTATGTTGCTGCAAAAGAATGACCTCATTTTTTTATGGTTGAATAGTATTCCATTGTGTATATATACTACATCTTCTTTATGCAGTCATCTTCTGATGGACACTTAGGTTGATTCTATATTTTTGCTATTGTGCAAGGTGGGCATTTTTGAGGAGAGAGGCTTACTTTGTTGCCTTCTGCCTTTGCTTTGCCGTATGGATTGATTGTATTTGAATCTGAATTGGGCGTTAGAAAACACTGTTAAAGCATATTAGTCTGTTGTAGAACTAAAAATGTGAGGGCATTAGAAACTTCATTTGAAACTTTTGTGAGTGTATCATTCATTTTTGCATATGAATATCATTTTGTCTCACAGAAAATGTGTATGTGTATTTTTATCTTGTGTAGAAATAACAGCGTAGTCAGCAGCCATTTTTGCATAGTCTCTGGCAATATTGTTTTGTTTTTTTTGTTTGTATGTTTCTAAACTTACAGGATATGTTTCTGGGTAAACTTAAAAATGACTAGCAGGAAATCAATTGGCAATATGTGCTGACTTGTATCTGAGTTAATAGAAAATCAGAGCCAGAACAAGGGGTTTTCTGGCTAAGCTCTTTGAGACTAATGTTTCTGGATTTGTTAAAAATCTAATATAGGTCAGGTGTAGTGGCTCATGCCTGTAATCCCAGCACTTTGGGAGGCCGAGGCAAGAGGATTGCTTGAGCCCAGGAGTTTGAGACTAGCCTGGGCAATATAGGGAGACACCATCTCTACCAAAAAATTTAAAGATTAGCTGGGCACGATGGTACACACCTGTAGTCCCAGCTACTCTGGTGAGTGAGGTGAGATCACTTGAGCCCAGAAGGTTGAGGCTGCAGTCAGCTGTGAACCCAACACTATACTCCAAAACAAAACAAAATCTAATATAATGGTTTCTAGTTGTGTACATTCCAGAGATACTAATTGCAAAGATTCAATGATAAAGAATAGTATAGTCTTGCAATTCTAAAATTCCAAGAGCTTGGAAAACTTATTCTTTTTCTTCCATTGGTAAATTTCTGGACAGAAGGGTAGAAGTTTGAATATTCATATATTTTGCTGTAGAGATATTAATGTGTTTGATTAAGGGTGCTGCCTAGATTCTGCTAGGCGTGTTAAGTAATATACATAACCACTGTATTTGCTTTCCAATAGGGTTTTTGGACCTGAATTAACAGCCAGCATTAAATTGAGTTGAAACAGAGTTTAAAATTGGTTAGTTTTATTTCCTTAGATCTCAATGGTAAAAGGTAAGGAGAGCAAAGGAAGAATTGCCCAGGTGAATATTTGGGCTCGAGGGATCCTGTCATCACAGCTTTCTTAGTGGCTGGAACTACAGGTATGCACCACTGTGCCAGGCTCTTTTTAAAAATAGGTTATTTTTTCTTTTGTAGGGGCTATTTACAAAAAGAAATCCTGGCTTGTATTATTATTATTATTATTATTATTATTATTATTATTATTATACTTTAAGTTCTAGGGTACATGTGCACAACGTGCAGGTTTGTTACATATGTATACATGTGCCATGTTGGTGTGCTGCACCCATGAACTCGTCGTTTACATTAGGTATATCTCCTAATGCTGTCCCTCCCCCCTCCCCCCACCTCACGACAGGCCCCGGTGTGTGATGTTCCCTTTCCTGTGTCCAAGTGTTCTCATTGTTCAGTTCCCACCTATGAGTGAGAACATGTGGTGTTTGGTTTTCTGTCTTTGCGATAGTTTTCTGAGAATGATGGTTTCTGTCTTCATCCATGTCCCTACAAAGGACATGAACTCATCCTTTTTTATGGCTGCATAGTATTCCATGGTGTATATTATGTGCCACATTTTCTTAATCCAGTCTGTCATTGATGGGCATTTGGGTTGGTTCCAAGTCTTTGCTGTTGTGAATTGTGCTGCAGTAAACGTATGTGTGCATGTGTCTTTATAGCAGCATGATTTATAATCCTTTGGGTATATGCCCAGTAATGGGGTGGCTGGGTCAAATGGTATTTCTAGTTCTAGATCCTTGAGGAATCACCACACTGTCTTCCACAATGGTTGAACTAGTTTACAGTCCCACCAACAGTGTAAAAGTATTCCTAAGGAAATCCTGGCTTTTTAAAAAAAAAAAAAAAAAATTTTTTTTTTATTATACTTTAAGTTCTAGGGTACATGTACACAACGTGCAGGTTTGTTACATATGTATACATGCGCCATGTTGGTGTGCTGCACCCATTAACTCGTCATTTACATTAGGTATGTCTCCTAATGCTATCCCTCCCCCCTTCCCCCACCCCATGACAGGCCCTGGTGTGTGATGTTCCCCTTCCTGTGTCCAAGTGTTCTCACTGTTCAATTCCCACCTATGAGTGAGAACATGTGATGTTTGGTTTTTTGTCCTTGTGATAGTTTGCTGAGAATGATGGTTTCCAGGTTCATCCATGTCCCTACAAAGGACATGAACTCATCCTTTTTTATGGCTGCATAGTATTCCATGGTGTATATTATGTGCCACATTTTCTTAATCCAGTCTGTCATTGATGGACATTTGGATTGGTTTGAAGTCTTTGCTGTTGTGAATTGTGCCACAGTAAACATACGTGTGCATGTGTGTTTATAGCAGCATGATTTATAATCCTTTGGGTATATACCCAGTAATGGGATGCCTGGGTCAAATGGTATTTGTAGTTCTGGATCCTTGAGGAATCACCACACTGTCTTCCACAATGGTTGAACTAGTTTACAGTCCCACCAACAGTGTAAAAGTGTTCCTATTTCTCCACATCCTCTCCAGCACCTGTTATTTCCTGACTTTTTAATGATCGCCATTCTAACTGGTGTGAGATAATATCTCATTGTGGTTTTGATTTGCATTTCTCTGATGGCCAGTGATGATGAGCATTTTTTCATGTGTCTGTTGGCTGCAAAAATGTCTTCTTTTGAGAAGTGTCTGTTCATATCCTTTGCCCACTTTGTGATGGGGTTGTTTGTTTTTTTCTTGTAAATTTGTTTGAGTTCTTTGTAGATTCTGGATATTAGCCCTTTGTCAGATGAGTAGATTGCAAAATTTTTCTTCCATTCTGTAGGTTGCCTGTTCACTCTGATGGTAGTTTCTTTTGCTGTACAGAAGCTCTTTAGTTTAATTAGATCCCATTTGTCAATTTTGGCTTTTGTTGCCATTGCTTTTGGTGTTTTAGACATGAAGTCCTTGCCCATGCCTGTGTCCTGAATGGTATTGCCTAGGTTTTCTTCTAGGGTTTTTATGGTTTTAGGTCTGACATTTAAGTCTTTAACCCATTTTGAATTAATTTTTGTATAAGGTGTAAGGAAGGGATCCAGTTTCAGCTTTCTACATATGGCTAGCCAGTTTTCCCAGCACCATTTATTAAATAGTGAATCTTTTCCCCATTTCTTGTTTTTGTCAGGTTTGTCAAAGATCAGATGGTTGTAGATGTGTGGTATTATTTCTGAGGGCTCTGTTCTGTTCTGTTGGTCTGTATCTCTGTTTTGGTACCAGTACCATGCTGTTTTGGTTACTATAGCCTTGTAGTATAGTTTGAAGTCAGGTAGTGTGATGCCTCCAGCTTTGTTCTTCTGGCTTAGGATTGTATTGGCAGTGCGGGCCCTTTTTTGGTTCCAGATGAACTTTAAAGTAGTTTTTTCCAATTCTGTGAAGAAAGTTATTGGTAGCCTGATGGGGATGGCATTGAATCTATAAATTACCTTGGGCAGTATGGCCATTTTCACGATATTGATTTTATGAGGCCAGCATCATCCTGATACCAAAGCCTGACAACAACAAAAAAAAGAGAATTTTAGACAAATATCCCTGATGAATATTGATGCAAAAATCCTCAATAAAATACTGGCAAACTGAATCCAGCAGCACATCAAAAAGCTTATCCACAATGACCAAGTGGGCTTCGTCACTGGGATGCAAGGCTGGTTCAACATACACAAATCAATAAATGTAATCCAGCATGTAAACAGAACCAAAGACAAAAACACATGAGTATCTCAATAGATGCAGAAAAGGCCTTTGACAAAATTCAACAGCCCTTCATGCTAAAAACTCTCAGTAAATTAGGTATTAATGGGACGTATCTCAAAATAATAAGAGCTATTTATGACAAACCCACAGCCAATATCATACTGAATGGGCAAAAACTGGAAGCATTCCCTTTGAAAACTGGCGCAAGACAGGGATGCCCTCTCTCACCACTCCTATTCAACATAGTGTTGGAAGTTGGCCAGGGCAGTCAGGCAGGAGAAAGAAATAAAGGGTATTCAATTAGGAAAAGAGGAAGTCAAATTGTCCCTGTTTGCAGATGACGTGATTGTATATTTAGAAAACCCCATCGTCTCAGCCCAAAATCTCCTTAAACTAATAAGCAACTTCAGCAAAGTCTCAGGATACAAAATCAGTGTGCAAAAATCACAAGCATTCTTATATACCAATGACAGACAGAGAGCCAAATCATGAGTAAACTCCCATTCACTATTGCTTCAAAGGGAATAAAATACCTAGGAATCCAACTTACAAGGGATGTGAAGGACCTCTTCAAGGAGAACTACAAACTACTGCTCAACGAAATAAAAGAGGACACAAACAAATGGAAGAACATTCCATGCTCATAGATAGGAAGAATCAATATCGTGGAAAAAAAATTTTTTTTAATAGAGGCAGGGTCTCTTGTGGTCTAGGCTGGAGCTGGCTTGTTTAAATTGGATTTTTTTAATTTTTGAAAAACGTATTTGTGTGGTTCAGAAGTAATGTTAAAAGACTGTAGCTATGGTCAGGTGCGGTGGCTTATGCCTGTAATCCTAGCACTTTGGGAGGCCGAGGTGGGTGGATTGCCTGAGCTCAGGAGTTCGAGACCAGCCTGGGCAACATTGCAAAGCCCCATCTCTACTAAAAATACAAAAAATTAGCCGGCTGTGGTAGCGCATGTCTATAGTCCCAGCTACTTGGGAGGCTGAGTCACAGGAGGCTGAGTCACGAGAATCGCTTGAACCTGGAAGTCAGAGGTTGCAGTGAGCTGAGATTATGCCACTGAACTCCAGCCTGGGTGACAGAGCGAGACTTTGTCTCAAAAAATAAAAAATTAAAAAAAGAAGACTATAGCTATTTCCAAAGTAACTGTATTTTAAACAGTACATGTTTTGAGAAATCCTGTTCGGTATCTTTGTGAAATAGGGTATAGTTTAGAAATTCTGCCATTATTTTATGTATTATAGAAGTTAACTTCCTTTTCTATGTCAGAACTATGTAGAAATAAGAAGTAGAGAAAGCATAAATTGACATTGACATCTTGGCCTAAATAAGAAATAATATAGAAAAAGACCCTTTGCATTATTTTTTTATCTCCTGATATTAGTTGCCTATTTTACCTATAAATCAGTATTTATTTGATGACATTTGTATCCTTGATCTTCCTTTCAATGAGGAAATGATAACTTGAGTCTTTCACTTTAAGAATATTGCTTCTGCTGAACATTAGAGCAGTAGTTTTTCTTGTAGTGGAGTGGGGCAAGGTTTAGGAACGTTCAGCTGGGAATTATAAATGGAACATTAGTGTTTTGGCAGACTGAAAGACAATTTCTGTTTATTTTCACTTCTTCTTTTCTACTTTGTGCAAATCTACCTTTTAAGGAGGTACTGACTGTAAACAACCCCAATGCTAGACATGATTGCCATTGATCAAGAAGGTTTATTTTGAAGAGAGTTCATCCTTCATGAAGTTTCATAAACATTTGTTCTTTAAAATGTATTGGTCCTCTCTTTTCTGCATAAGTAGGAAACATTCGTATCAGTAATACATGTCATGTAATATCCTCATGGATTCTTGGATTTCTCTGATGAAATTTAGTCTTTGCAAGTGTATTTGCCTAGTTGGCATTTGTTGTAGCATGTATGTAGTGAGTACTTTAATAATCAGAGTCTTTAACCATCAAATTATATTTATTTCTGAAATTTGTCTTTTGTTAGTATTCTACTAGAAAAAAGAGGAGAATTTGAAATTTTTTACATTTATATTTCTACTTAGAGTCTTAATTCAGTATTGCATACCATCTATGTAATCTTACTAATAGTTTTGCTTGTACTTCCTAATGATATAAATCACAGCAATTTGAAATACAGAAATATCAAGTGGATGTACTACTGTATTTCAATCATGGGTTATGAAAAATCAGCATGTTCTGGATTATTGTATGTGCATGTTACACTGCTCATTTATTGAATTAGAATTTTAAGTAGCACTATGAAAAGCTGTTTTGCCTGTGTCTTGAGCTCAGAGGGAAAGAAACATCCAATGATTTATGCTTGGAGATACAGAGTTTGATGAGAACTGGTAATAAGCACAATGGCGGGCAGAATTAGGAAGGAAGTATGTTGTAGTGTACAGAGTTTTACATGGGTCATTTCTTTGAATTCAAATTCTGTAGAAAATTTCTGGCAGTTCCTGTCTCATGCTGATTTATTTAGGCTTTTTTTTTTTTTTTGGTAGAGAGGTTTGCTAATTGCAACTTGTTAAACTCCTGTGCTCAAGTGATCCTACCACCTCAGCCTCCCGGAGACTACTCGGCTAATTTAGTAGAGATGAGGTCTTGCTGTGTTGCCCAGGCTTATCTTGAACTCTTGGGGTTTAAGTGATTCTCTCAGTTTGACCTCCAAAAGTGTTGGGATTATAGGCTTGAGCCACTGTGCCCAGCCAGTTATTTTTAGTACAAAGTAAAGGTGGCAGAGTCTCATCATGGGCCTAAAGTTTGGACACTTATTGTATAGTTGTGTTTGTTTTGAGATTCCATGGAATGTTTATCATGGGAAGGCTTTTGAAGAGATTGATTTAGTCATTTTAGGACATTTGAAACATTTGGTTTTTAGTTTTAGTGGAGAAGTATATAACTCATTAATTGTGTGAAAATGCTTAGGTCATTGGTGGAATTTTGTGGTTACAATTTTCTCTAACTATTAAGCATCCATTTTTGAATTCTCTTATCCTTAACTCGCTCTTCTAGAATTCCTAGAGGACCTGTGCAACAACCTCTTGAGGATCGAATCTTCACTCCCGCTGTCTCAGCAGTCTACAGCACGGTGAGTGTCTGAAGGTTGTCAAATTGTGTGTGTGCTTTTGTGTGTGAATCCTTGGTATTAATTATAGGCAGTGTTTGATTGACACATGACAAATTTTTGGCAAAAAGTTCAATAAAATTCTGAATAGAATGACAGGCCCTTTCCATATCATCTTAATCTAAGAAATGGAGTGAAACAGATACTGTGTTAAGATAGAGAGACCTGTCTTATTTTTCCTTTCTGTAAATATTAACCTCTGGCCTTATTATTATTATTATTATTATTTTTTATTTTTATTATTTTGAGACAGAGTTTCACTGTGTCACCCAGGCTGGAGTGCAGTGGTGTTATCTTGGCTCATTGCAACCTCTGCCTCCTGGGTTCAAGCAATTCTCCCTCCTCAGCCTCCTGAGTAGCTGGGACTACAGGCACGTGCCACCACACCTGGCTAATTCTTGCATTTTTAGTACAGATGGGGTTTCACCGTGGTGGCCAGGCTGGTCTCAAACTCCTGACCGCGGGTGATCCACCTGCCTTGGCCTCCCAACGTGCTGGGATTATAGGCAGCTTTGTATTCTTTTTGGACTCTTGAGTTTTATTTTCTTTCTGGATTTTTTTTCTTAAAAATTTTATCAGTTCTACATTTTCTAAACTTTAAATTTTTTAAGTTTTACTTTTTATTCTCCTTGATTACATATTTTCAAAATGCTGAAAGTTTAGAAGAGTGAACACTTTTTTTTAAAATTTTGAGATGGAGTTTTGCTCTTGTTGCCAGGCTGGAATGTAACGGTGTGATCTCAGCTCACTGCAACCTCTGCCTTCCCGGTTCAAGTGATTCTCCTGCCTCAGCCTCCCAAGTAGCTGGGATTATAGGCGTGTGCCACCATGCCCTGCTAATTTTGTTCTTTTAGTAGAGACAGAGTTTCACCATGTTGGTTGGTCTCGAACTCCTGACCTCAAGTGATCCACCACCTCAGCCCCTCAAAGTGCTGGGATTACAGGCCTGAGCCACTGTGCCTGGCCATGAACACTGTTTTTAACAGAAGGAAATTTAATTTTTTTTCATTTTTAAGAGATCGGGTCTCACTCTGTCACCCAGGCAGGAGTGCAGTGGCATGATTATGGATTACTGCAGCCTTGAACTCCTGGCCTCAAGTTATCCTCCTGCCTCAGCCTCCCAAGTAATTGGGACTACAGTCACATGCTACTGTGCATGCTAATTAAAAAATTTTTTTGGCTGGGCACGGTGGCTCATGCCTGTAATCCCAGCACTTTGGGAGGCCGAGGCAGGTGGATCACGAGGTCAGGAGATCGAGACCATCCTGGCTAACACAGTGAAACCCCGTCTCTATTAAAAATAGAAAAAATTAGCCGGACATGGTGGCGGGCGCCTGTAGTCCCAGCCACTCAGGAGGCTGAGGCAGGAGAATGGCGTGAACCCAGGAGGCGGAGCTTGCAGTGAGCTGAGATCGCGCCACTGCACTCCAGCCTGGGCGACAGAGCGAGACTCCGTCTCAAAAAAAAAAAAAAATTTTTTTGGTAGAGGCAAGGTTTTATGATGTTGCTCAGGTTGGTCAGACTCCCGAGCTCAAGCAGTCCTCCTGCCTCCACCTCCCAAAGTGCTGGGATTATAGACATGAGCCATTATGCCCAGCCCATTTCATTTTTTATATTAGATGATTCAAATTCATAAATGAAGGGAAAATAATTATTTTGAGGATTCTTACTTGGTTGAGCAGGCTGGTTTCAAATTCCTGGGCTCAAGTGATCCACCCACCTTGGCCTACGAAAGTGCTGGGATTACAGGCGTGAGCCACCATGCCCAGCCATATGAAAGAAAATTTAAAAGTTAGAGGATGAAGCTAATAATATTAGAAGTAAATTTTAGGTGTTTTACAGTGAACCTAAGGTAATTTAGGGGAATTAGGGAGTGAAACCTATCTTTTAAATATTTCGGTTCAACATACCATTTATTCCTGTGGATATAGATAGGATACCTTAAAAGGACTCATAGTCTACTGAGGGAGATAAGAAAATAAATAATTCTAATATAAAGTGATATGATAGAGAAGTGATTCCTATTATTTTGGGTTGTGAATCACTTTTAGAATCTGAAAATGGTTGTAATGCTCTCTCTTTCAAGAGGCACATATACACAGTGTTTACATATAATTTCAGAGTTTCCCAGATGTCCATCAGGCCATTTATTTTTTTCTTTTCTTTTTTTTTTTGGAGAAGGAATCTCACTCTGTTGCCCAGGCTGGAGTGCCGTGGCTCGATCTTGGCTCACTACAACCTCTGCCTCCTGGTTCAAGTGATTCTCCTGCCTCAGCCTCCTGAGTAGCTGGGATTACAGGTGCACATCACCACACCTGGCTAATTTTTGTATTTTTAGTAAAGATGTGGTTTCACCATATTGGCCAGGCTGATCTCGAACTCCTGACCTCAAGTGATCTGCCCACCTTGACCTTCCAATATGCTGGGATTACAGGTGTGAGACACTGCGCCCCACCTCATCAGTCCATTTCTAAGCTCCAGATTAAGAACCTTTGATTAGAGACAGAAACATGTTAATTGCATGCGAAAGGAAGAGGTGACTTCATTGAGAAAGTGACACTTAAAGCAGAAGATGCAAGGCTTCTGTAGGTAGAGAAAGGAAGGCAAAGCCTTCTAGGAAGTGAAGATCCAGAGGCGTGGTTAATGGAATGGCCAGTAGTCAGTTCACTATGACATAATATGAAGTGAAATAAAGAGTATGTAGGTTGGTTGGGGGGGGTTTTAAGCTGATCTTTGTATATTTGGAAATTAACCAGGCATGGTGGCATGTGCCTGTAGTCCCATGTACTTTAGAGGCTGAGTCAAGAGGATCACTTGAGGCCAGGAGTTAAAGGCTGCAGTGAGCTTTGATCAAACCTCTATGCTCCAACCTGGGTGACAGAGTGAGACCCTCAAAAAAAAAAAAAAAAAAAAAAAGAGTATCATGTAGGTAATGGATATTTTTCTTGGTCTGTCTGAAGGCTCAGTAACACCTATTGTAGATCAATTAATTATTTCTGCAGCCCCATTCACTCTTAGAATTGACCCAGTTTCTGTTATAAATTATCTGGTCACCCTAATCATTAGGAACCTTCAGTTCATTGAAAAATAACATTTTGAATAACACTTTGAAAAATAACGTTTGGGCCGGGCGCGATGGCTTACTCCTGTAATCCCAGCACTTTGGGAGACCAAGGCAGACGGATCACGAGGTCAGGAGATTGAGACCATCCTGGCCAACATGGTGAAACCCCATCTCTACTAAAAATACAAAAATTAGCTGGGTGTGGTGGCGTGAACCTGTAGTCCCAGCTATTCGGGAGACTGAGGCAGGACAATTGCTTAAATCCAGGAGGCAGAGGTTGCAGTGAGCCAAGATCGCGCCACTCCAGCCTGGCGCCAGAGTGAGACTGTCTCAAAAGAAAAGAAAAATAACCTTTGGCTGATTGTGCTGTCTTCTACCTGTAATCTCAGCACTTGGGGAGGCCAAGGCGGGAAGATTGCTTGAACCTAGTAGTTTGATACCAGCCTGTGCAACATAATGAGACCCCATCTCAACAAAAAATAAAAAAAACTAGCCAGGCATGGTGGTGCGAGCCTGTAATTTTAGGTAGTTGGGAGACCGAGGCAGGAGAATCACTTGAGCCCAGGAGGTCGAGGCTGCAGTGTGATACATGATTGCGCCTCTGAATTCCAGCCTGGACAGTAGAGCAAAATCCTGTGTCTTAAGAAAAAAAGAAAACTTAAAATATTTTTTTCTGGCACAACCTTTCTCTAGGTCTTAGTTTTTTATAGTTTTTTCAAAAAGTACTATGCAAAAGAACAGCATCATTGTCAGAATCCCTCTTAAAATACGATAATGTTTTCTAATTACCTAAGTATACTTTCACCATTTAATTATTATTTTTAAATTAAGATAAGTAAAAGAAAATGAAAACTTCTAGTAATCCTGAGTGATTTATGGAGGCAAATACTATAACCATTTTTGGAGTGTAGTTTGTCTTTCTTGTCTTTTTTTTAGAACCTATGCTTTATTCTGTCACTTTATCTCATATCAGCTTTTTGTATGCCATTCCTTAGATAACATTTCTTAAATAATAAATGGTTATATATTGTTTATTATAAGAATTTAATCACTCAGCATTGAATACTTAAGCTTAAGCTTTTACTGTGTGTCATGCAGTGGTCTAGGTGTTCAGGATATGGTAATGGAGCAACACAGACCCTCAGCCCTCATGGATATTACATCTTTATGGGATAAGAAGACAGCAAACAAATATATATACAGTATACTATTGGGTTTGAGTAAGTAACTTGATGAGAATAAAGCAGGATAAAGGGATAGAGAATGACTGGCCATTCCACCTTAACTAATTCTCTCAGGGAAAGTCTCTCTGAAAAGGTGGCAATTAAGCTGAAACTGAAGATTTCTAGGAAAAAAAAAATTTGTGGTAGAAGGAACATCAGTGCAGAGGCCCAGAGATAGGAGTGAGCTCAATGTAGTCTTAGAAATGGAAGAAAGCCAGTGTGGCTGGAATGGAGGGAGGTTGGATTTGAGACATCAGATTATGTGGACTGGTATGGTTTGGCTTTGTGTCCTTACTCAAATCTCATGTCGAATTGTAATCCCCAACAAGTCAGGGGAGGGACCTGGTGGGAGGTGATTGGATCATGGGGGCAGATTTTCCCCATGCTGTTCTTGTGATAGTGAATGATTTTTCATGAGATCTGATGGTTCAAAGGTGTGGCACTTCTCCCCTTGCTCTCTCTCTCTCTCTCCTGCCATCATGTAAGACGTGCCTTGCTTCTTCTTCGTTTTCTACCATTATTGTAAGTTTCTTGGGGCCTCCCCAGCCATGTGGAACTGTGAGTCAGTTAAACCTCTTTTTTTTCTTTCTTTCTTTTTTTTTTTTTTAAATTACACAGTCTCAGGTAGTTCTATAGCAGTGTGAGAATGGACTAATACATGGACATTACAGACCATGGTAAAGATTTTGGATTTTAATCTAGATATAATAGAAAGCCAGTGGAGGATTAAGAGGAGTAGGTGTGAATTTACTTTTAAAAGGTCAATGTGGCTGCTGTATGGAGAATAGACTGTGTGATGTGGACATGTGGTGGTGATTGAAATGGGAGTAAGGAGAAGTAAAGTCAGTAGAATATGTTGATGTCTTGGATGTGGGATGTGAGAGAAAAGAGTAAAGGTGGTGTCGTAGATCTTGGTTTGGGCAACTGAGTGGTCCTATTTGTGGAGATGAATACTGAATGAGGAACGAGTATTTTGTTGAAAAAACCTGAGTTATAAAACCTCATAAATGAGGACATGTAATTCTGTAATTTTATTACTTTGGAGAATAGATCATCCAAATCCTGTGAGCAACAGCACACTGCCTGTCATGCAGTTTACATGAAATATTTGAATCTAAGCTTTTGAATGTATTTTTTTAGTTTGATCTAATTTGATTTTTACTATTTAAAACTACTGTCATATTTGTAGTCCTTTGATCAGTTTTAAAAAATCGAGACCAGGCATGGTGGCTCAAACGTGTAATCCCAGCACTTTGGGAGGCTGAGGTGGGTGGATCACTTGAGCTCAGGAGTTTGAAACCAGTCTGGGCAACATGGTGAAACCCTGTCTCTATTAGAAAAAAAAAAAAAAAAAAAAAAAGTGTGTGTGTGGCTGGGTGTGGTGGCTGACGCCTGTAATCCTAGCACTTTGGCATGCCAAGGAGGGAGGACTGCTCGAGCCCAGGAACTTGAGACCAGCCTGGGCGACAGAGTGAAACCGTTGTCTCCAAAAAAAAAAAATGTGTTTGTGTATATATTATGTTTTATGCCTATTCTGGAAGAAAGGTTTTTAGGCAGCTAAAAGTTACCTTAAAGTGTGATAGTCTCCACTTTTTATTTATTTATTTATTTAACAGAGTCTCACTCTGTCGTCTAGGTCAGAGAGTAGTGGCATAATTACAGCTCATTGAAGCCTTGAACTCCTGAGTTCAAGTGAACCTCCTACATCAGCTTCCTAAATAGCTGAGTAACTAGGATTACAGGCACAAGCCACCGTGCCCAGCTAATTTTTTAAACTTTTTAACAGAGACAGAGCCTTGCTATGTTGCCCAGGCTGGTCTCAAACTCTTGGCTTCAATTGATCCTCTCACCTCAGCCACTCAGAGTGCTGGGATTATGGTGTGAGCTGCTGCATCCTGCCGGTTTCCCCTTTTTTGTTGTTTTTTTGTTTGTTTTGAGGTGGAACCTTGCTCTGTCACCCAGGCTGAAGTGCAGTGATGCATTCTTGGCTCACTGCAACCTCCATCTCCTGGGTTCAAGTGATTCTTCTGCCTTAGCCTCCTGAGTAGCTGGTATTACAGGCACGTGCCACCACACCTGACTGATTTTTGTATTTTTTAGTAGAGAAGGAGTTTCGCCATGTTGGCTGTGCTGGTCTTGAACTCCTGATGTCAAGTGATCCACCCGCCTTGGCCTCCGAATATGCGGGGATTATGTCATGAAGTAAAAGTTAACCCTCAGTTCACCTCCTACTGCCTTAGCATATGGTGTCCATATGTCACTTTCATTGAGTTGGTTAAATTCCTTGAAAGGCTCCTGGCCAGTCTCAAAATTACACAAAGATTATGCTTTTTGTATCTGGTATGCAGGCTTTTTACACTAATGCCCGTCATTTTACATAATAGGGATTTGCTGATAATCAAAGAAGCATTAAAAGTCGGACTTGGCCAGGCACGGTGGCTCACACTTGTCATCCCGGTACTTTGGGAGGCCAAGGTGGTGGGAAGATTGCTTGAGCTCAGGAGTTTGAGACCAGCCTGGGCAACATGGTGAGACCGTGTCTCTGTATTTTTAAAAAATTAAGAAAAAAAAGTTGGGGCTGTGTGTGGTTGGCTCACTCCTGTGATCCCAGCACTTTGAGAGGCTGAGGCGGGTAGATCACTTGAGGTCAGGAGTTCGAGACCAGCTTGGCCAACATGGCGAAACACCGCCTCTACTAAAAATACAAAAAATTAGCTGGGCATGGTGGCGTGAGCCAGTAATCCCAGCTACTTGGGAGGCTGAGACATGAGAATTGCTTGAACCCGGGAGTCAGGGGTTGCAGTGAACCGAGATGCACCACTGCACTCCAGCTTGGGCAATAGAGCAAGGCTCTGTTTCAAAAAAAAAAAAAAAAAAATTGGACTCATCTTCTGGAATGTGTTCATGTTACATTTAGTCTAGTTATTTTGTATTTGTTTATTTTAACCTGGTTTATGTAAGTTTGCCCTGGGAACATTTATCAGATATGAGAGAGAAGCTTATGTCGTTATTCCTTATTAGCCATAATTGAGTGATTGATCATATGAACAAAAAAAGAATCAAGCACATATATATATATATATATATTTTGAGATGGAGTCTCACTCTGTCGCCCAGGCTGGAGTGCAGTGGTGCGATCTTGGCTCACTGCAACCTCCGCCTCCCAGGTTCAAGTGATTCTCCTACCTCAGCCTCCTGAGTAGCTGGGAGTACAGGTGTGCACCATCCATGCCCAGCTAATTTTTTGTATTTTTAGTAGAGACGGGGTTTCACCATGTTGGCCATGATGGTCTTGATCTCTGGACCTTTTGATCCACCCACCTCGGCCTCCCGAAGTGCTGGGATTACAGGCGTGAGCCACCACGCCCAGCCCAAGTACATATTTTTAAAAGGTCTAGTGAGAGCTGCATATGTTAAATGGGGGAGGGAGAATGTCAAAACTAAAGAAACATAGGTTAATTTGAAATATTAATTGATAACTTTCTTATATTGGCCTGCCTCTGCAGTATAAACTGTGGAATTTTACTATGTTCTATAATTTTGTCGTATATATATTTTACTTAGAGAAATTAGATTTTATGACTATCAGGCTAGTATTTTTAATATAATTGCAGAGATGAACTTAATGATAGAATAATGACATTACTAAAAGAAGGAGAAATTTATATTCTGTGAGGTTGGAAGGGTTATCTTAGTAACTGCTTATGAAAAATTCACGGCTGGGCCCGGTGGCTTATGCCTGTAATCCCAGCACTTTGGGAGGCTGAGGTGGGCAGATCACGAAGTCAGGAGTTTGAAATCAGCCTGACCAACATGGTGAAACCCTATCTCTACTAAAAATATAAAAATTAGCCGGGCATGGTGGCGCACACCTGTAATCCCAGCTACTCAGGAGGCTGAGGCAGGAGAATTGCTTGAACCCTGGAGGCAGAGGTTGCGGTGACCTGAGATGGCGCCATTGCACTTGAGCCTGGGCAACAGAGTGAGACCCTGTCCCCTCCAAAAAAAATAAATAAAGGAAGGAAGAAATTCCTATAAATTATTTAAATTACTTCTTAATAAATAGCTCTTTTTTTTTCTTTTTTTTGAGACGGGGTCCTCCCCTCTTGCACAGGCTGGAGTACAGTGGCATGATTTTAGCTGACTACAGATAATTCCTCTTCAATGCCATAAAATTTATTTTCTTCTTTCTCTCTCTCTTTTTTTTTTTGTTGAGACAGTGTCTCTCTGTGTTGCCCATGGTGGAGTGCAGTCGCACGATCATGTCTCACTGCAGCCTTAAACTCCTGGGCTCAGGCTATCCCTCCTCCCTTAGCTTTCCAAGTAGCTAGGACTACAGGCATGCATCACCATGCCTGGCTAATTTTTTTTTTTTTTTTTTAGATGGAGTCTTACTCTGTCACCGAGGCTGGACTGCAGTGGCACCGTGTTGGCTCACTGCAACCTTTGTTTCCTGGGTTCAAGGAATTCTCTTGCTTCGGCCTCCCGAGTAGCTGGGATTACAGGCACCCACCACCACGCCTGGCTAGTTTTTATATTTTTGGTAGTGACGGGGTTCACCATGTTGGCCAGGCTGGTCTCGAACTCCTGACCTCAGGTGATCCACCTGCCTCGGCCTCCCAAAGTGCTGGGATTACAGGAGTGAGCCACTGCACCCGGGCCATGCCTGGCTAATTTTTAAAATTTTTGTAGAGATGAGATCTTGTGTTGCCCAGGCTGGTCTCTAATGTCAGGGCTCAAGCAATTCTCCTGCCTCAGCCTTCTAAAGTGCTGGGATTACAGGCATGAGCCACCATGCCCAGCTATGCCATAAAATTTCATGAGTTTTTTTTTTTTCTTTTGAGACAGGGTCTTACTGTGTCATCCAGGCTGGAGTGTAGTAGCTCAGTCATGGCTCGCTGCAGCCTCAACCTTTTAGGCTCAAGAGATCCTCTTGCCTTAGCCTCCCAAGTAGCCAGGACTACAGATGTACATCATGACTCCTGGCTAATTAAAAAGCATTTTTTTTTTTTTTTTCCTGTAGAGACAAGGTCTCACTATGTTGCCCAGGCTGGTCTTGAACTCCTGAACTCAAGCAATTTTCCTGCTTGAGCCTCCTAAAGTGTTGGGATTATAGGTGTGAGCCACTGCTCCTGGCCTCATGATACATTTAGCCATTTTATATTTTATAAAATCTTGATTCTCTTACCCTAAAGCTTTGTTTAATCTAATTAGAGAACCATGCTTTTATTTCTTTTGCCAGGCCACTGTTGAGTATTTGCCAGGTCACTATTGAGTAGGCTAGGATTTCAGTGGAGATACGTCGCCAGAGACAAAAGTTTAGCTTGGGTTGATCAATATTCTTTAGGCAATGGTGTCCAGCCAGATGTAAATCTCTTTGATTGTCCTATCATCTAGCACAGATGGCAAATATATCATTTAAACTAAAGATTTATTTATACTTTTTTTAGAAGAATCGTTTATCTTTACATCTCTGCTTTTAAAAATTGATACTTAATAATTATTTGTGGGATACATGTGCTATTTTATTTATTTCTTTGAGACGGAGTCTCACTGCGTTGCCCAGGTTGGAGTGCAATGGCATGATCTCAGCTTACTGCAGCCTCCACCTCCTGGGTTCAAGCGATTCTCCTGCCTCAGCCTCCATAGTAGCTGGGACTACCGGTGCACGCCACTATACCCGGTGAATTTTTGTATTTTTAGTAGAGACGGGGTTTCACCATGTCGGCCAGGCTGGTCTCGAACTCCTGACCTCAAGTGATCCACCTGCTTTGGCCTCCCAAAGTGTTGGGATTACAGGCATGAGCCACTGTGCCCAGCCACGTGTGTTATTTTGATGCATGCAAGTAATGTGTGGTGGTCAAATCTGGGTAATTAGGATATTTATCACCTCAAATATTTATCTTTTGTGTTAGAAACATTTGAAATCTTCTAGCTATTTTGAAATATACAACAAACGAATGTTAACTATAGTTGCCCTACTCTGCTAACACTAGAACTTATTCCTTTTATTTAACTGTATGTTTGTACTCATTAACCAACCAGTCTTCATATGTCTCACCACCGTTCCATGCTTCCCAGCCTCTGGTAACCATCATTCTACTCTGTACCTACATGAGATGAATTTTTTTTTAACTCCCACATAGGAGTAAAGACATGATATTTTTCTTTCTTTGCTTGGCTTATTTCATGTAACATCATGACCTCCTCTTCCATTTCTGTTGTTGCAAATGGACGTGGTTGAGTGATATTTCATTGTGTATATATGACACATTTATATTATCCATTATTCTGTTGATGGATACTTACATTGATCCACATCTTGGCTATTGTGAATAGTGCTACAGTAAACACAGGTGGCAGCTATCTCTGCACTGAATTCATTAATAAATAAATGAATGCTATAAATTCTAAATGCTGTGGAATTCACTTATAATTTTAATGCACTGATTTCCTTTCTTTTGGATATGTACCCAGCAGTGGGATTGCTGGATCATATGGTAGATCTATTGTAGTTTTTTCACGAACCTTTATACTGTTCTCCTTAGTGGCCTTACTAACTTATGTTCCCAGCAGCAGTGCGAGCATTCTCCTTTCTCTGCTTTCTCGGCAGTGTCTTTTTGTTTTTGTTTTTTTTTTTTTTGAGACGGAGTTTTTGCTATTGTTGCCCTGGCTGGAGTGCAATGATGTGATCTTGGCTCATCACAACCTCCGCCTCCTGGGTTCAAGCGATTCTCCTGCCACAGCCTCCTGAGTATCTGGGATTACAGGCATGCGCCACCACGCCTGGCTAATTTTGTATTTTTCGTAGAGATAGGGTTTCTCCGTGTTGGTCAGCCTGGTCTCGAATTCCCAACCTCAGGTGATCCGCCCACCTTGGCCTCCCAAAGTGCTGGGATTACAGGTGTGAGCCACCACGCCCGGCCCGTTTTTTTTTTTGTATTTTTAATAATAGCCACTTTAACTGGAGGGAGATGAAATCTCATTGTGGTTTTCGTTTGTGTTTCCCTGATGATCAGTGATATTGAGCACTTTTCATATACTTGTCAGCCATTTGTATATCTTCTTTTGAGAAATGTCTGTTTAGATCATTTGTCCTTTTTTTTTCTTTTTTTTTTTTCTAGACAGGGCCTCGCTCTGTTGCCCAGGCTGGAGGACAGTGGTGCAATCCTGACTCACTGCAGCCTCAACATCCTGGGCTCGAGTGATCCTCCTGCCTCAGCTTCCTGAGTAGCTGGGACTACAAGCATGCTGCCTCCACACCAGGCCAATTTATTTATTTATTTTTGTAGCTATGGGATCACACTATGTTGCCCAGGATGATCTTGAATGCCTGGGCTCAAGCAGTCCTCCTATCTTGACCTCCCGGAGTGCTGGGATTACAGATGTGAGCCACTGTGCCTGGCTCTGCCTGCCCATTTTTAAATTGGATTTTTTTTCTTCTTTTCTTTTTGCTGTTGAGTTGTGTTTCTTATATAGTTTGGCTGTTAATCAATTGTCAAATGTATAGTTTGCATATATTTTCTCCCGTTCTGTAAGTTGTCTCTTTACTCTGTTGACTGTTTCCTTAAATGTGCAGAAACTTTTTAATTGGATATAATCCCATTTCTCTAGTTTTGCTTTTTTCTCTTTTTAGATTTTACCCAAAAGAAAAATCTTTTTTCAGACCAATGTTCTGAAGCATTTCCCTGATGTTTTCTTGTATTCGTTTCATGGTTTCAGATCTTAACATTTAAATATTTAATCCATTTTGGTTTGATTTTGGTTTATGGTTAGAGATAGGGATCTAGTTTCATTTCTCTGCATGTAGATATCCAGTTTTCCCAGCACTGTTGATTGAGGAGACTGTCCTTTCTCCTGTGTATATTCTTGGCACCCTTAAAAAAATGAATTGGCTGTAAATAAATGGATTTGTTTCTTGATTCTCTGTTGTCTTCCATTGGTCTGTGTTTTTAGTCCAGTATCATGCTGTTTTGGTTACTGTAGCTGTGCAGCATATTTTGAAGTTAGGTAGTATCATGTCTCTAGTTTATTTTTTTATTTTTTATTTTTATTTTTTGAGATGGGATCTTGCTCTCTCTCCCAGGCTGGAGTGCAATGGGCATATCTTGGCTTTTTTGCTTTTCTACTGCTTTGCTTTTGCTTTTCTTTGTGCTTTTTTGATGTAGGTGTTTATTGCAATAAACTTTCTTTTTACTACTGCTTTTGCCGTGTCCCATGGATTTTAGTATTTTGTGTTTCTACTGTCATTTATTTCAGGAAATTTTAAAATTTTCTTCCTCATTTCTTCATTGATCCATTGTTCATTCAGGAGGATATTGCCTAATTTCCATGTATTTGTACAGATCTATTTCCAAAGATCTTTTTGTTACTGATTTCTAGTTTCATTGTATATCGGTCAGAAAAGATACTTGGTACGATTTTATTTCTTTTAAATTTGCTGAGACTTGTTTTGTGGCCTAAGTGGTCTATTTTGGAGAACCCGTGTGCTGATGAAGAGAATGTGTATTCTGCAGCTGTTGGATGAAATGTTCTGTAAATGTCTGTTAGGTGTCTTTCGTTTAAAATGCAGTTTAAATCCAACGTTTGGTTATTGATTTTCTTTCTAGATCATCTGTCCAATGCTGAGAGTGGGTTATTTAAGTTGAATAATAGTTCAAGTCCCCAACTATTATTTTATTTTAGTCTATCTCACCCTTTAGATCAAGTAGTACTTGCTATATATGTCTGGGGGCTCTTTTGTTACGTGCATATGTATTTATAATTGTTATATTTTCTTGCTGAATTGATCCGTTTATCATCATATGGTGTACCTTTTCTGTCTGTTTTACAGTTTTTGACTTATAGCCTGTTTTATAAGGCAGGAGTAGTATAGCTACTACTCCTGGTTTGTGTTTGTGATGAGTAACTTTTTTTGTCTCTTCACTTTTAGTCTATGTCTGTCTTTTTTTTTTTTTTTTTTTTTTTTTTTTTTTTGTGAGTTGGAGTCTCACTCTGTTGCCCAGGCTGAAGTGCAATGGCATAATCTCGGCTTGCTGCAACCTCCGCCTCCCGGGTTCCAGTGATTCTCCTGCCTGAACCTCCCAAGTAGCTGGGATTACCGGCACCCGCCACCATGCCTGGCTAATTTTTGGATTTTTAGTAGAGATGGGGTTTCACCATGTTGGCCAGCCTCATCTCAAACTCCTGGCCTCAGGTGATCTGCCCACCTTGGCCTTCCAAAGTGCTGGGATTACAGACATGAGCCATCCTGCCCGGCCCTATGTGTGTCTTTACGGGGAATTTCCTATAGGCAACATATAGTTGTGTAATGTTTTTTAATCCAGCCAGTCTATATTTTTTAATTGGGAAATTTAATTCATTTACATTCATGGTTATTATTGATAGATAAGTACTAATTCCTATCATTTTGTTAACTGTTTTCTTGTTGTTTTGTATATCCTTTGTTCCTTTTTTCCCTCTCCTTGTTTATTATTTCAGTTTGTTGGTTTTCTGTAGTGATAAGATTCGATTCTTTTTTCTTTCTTTTTTGTGTATCTGATCTATCAGTGAGTTTTATGCTTTTCCATGTTTTCATGATTGTGATTATCATCTTTTCACTTACGGTAACCACCCCTGGCGAATACTTTACTTTTTGTAGAGGCAGGGTCTTGCTGTGTTTCCCAGGCTGGTCTCGAACTCCTGGGCTCAAGCGATTCTCTCACCTCGCTCGGCCTCTCCAAGTCCTGGGATTAAAGGCATGAGCCAGAGTACCTGGATTAGTTTTCTTTTTTAATACAACATTGTATTGGAAAATATTTTTCCAAGTTATTACACAACAGTTATAATCTTCCTAATTCTGTAGGAACATAATAATTAGGAATTTTTAAAGAACTTTCTTCTTAGCCATTTAATCTTTTTTTCCTGTTTAATGCGTTTGAATTATTTGGTATGGAAAAGTAATGAAATTTTCTTGATTGTTAAGACAGAAAGGATTTGGTTGTAAGAAGATTTATGTATATAAATTTTTTTTTCTCCAGTAGCATTTATGAATGATAACTGACCATAGTTAGAAATCCAGATTTTTGTATTTGATAAATTTAAATACAAGATGATAACATTTAGATATTTTCATAATGTTAGGCATTCTTATAATGTTTGGCTTAGAATTTGCCAGTCATTTGGAAATACCTAAGTCAGTTGTTCTCAACTGGAGGTGAGTTTACCCCCAGAGATATTTAGTTATGTGTGGAGATGTTTTTGACTGCCACAGCTGGTGAGGGTTGAGGAGATGGACAGAGGATGCTGCTATCATTTAGTGGGTAGAGGCCAGGTAAGTATCTAAACATCCAAATGCGTGCAACAATCTCATGATAAAGAATTATCCTGGCCCTAATGGCAGTAGTGTCACTGTTGAGAAACTTGAATCTAGATTTTCTCAAACGTTAGGCAAAATTATTAAGATTGGTTAATATTATTAATATTTATTCATCTAGCCAGTATTTGTTCAATACCATCTATGGTACTCTACTAGATGGTGGTAGAAAAACATATGAAAGTAAAAAATAATGAAAATTGTAGTGTTTAGAAATAGAGAAACAAGATTTAAAACTGATCATTTCTGTTAAGATATGAGAGAAGGTGGAAGGATCATTTGAGCCTCAGAGGTCGAGGCTGCAGTGAGCCATTATCACACCACTGCACTCCAGCCTGGACAACAAAGTGAAAACCTGTCTCCATTAAAAAATAAAAATATCTCTTCCAGGGACGTTGTCTACAGGCACTCAGAATGATCCAGCATGTGATAATACCATCATAGACTTCCCTACAATACAGCCTCTAACAAAACTAGGCTGTCATGAGCCCTTGGTAATAGAATTGTCGACCTTTATACCAAGAAGGTTGGGAAAGCACCGAAATCTGCATGTGGCGTGTGCCCAGGGAGACTTAGAGGGGTCCATGCTGTGAGGCCTACAGTTCCTATGAGAAGATGCCATTTTAGGTGATACCTGAACCATGAAATGTATTCAGCTGTTCATGGATGAGGAGGAAGAGCATAAACCTTCCAAACAGATATTGCAGAGCTCCAAGGCCTTAAGGTGGGAGCCTCCTGATGATTGGTGGCTCAGAACCGTGCTGTCCAGTAGAGCATTTCCTTTTGAGCGCTTGAAACGTGGTTAATGCAATTAAGGACCTGAATTTTAAATTTTATTTAATTTTCATTAATTTAAATGTGAATAGCTGCAAGGGCATTTGAAAATGCCCTTCTAGAGGCTGACAAAATCTAGGTCATGTAATTTTGTAAGATTTTGATAAAGTATTTGGGTTTTATCTGATGTATAGAAGGAGCTGTTGAAGAGTTTCTACTAAGGGAATGACATAATATTTAAATCATGAAAATACTCATATTTATTAGCAGATGAATTGGAGTTTATAGGTTACATGGGGAGCAGAATGTTAAGAGCAGCTAAGTGGCTCTGGAATCTGACCAAATGAATTCAGATCCTGGCGCTTCCACTAGCAGCTGTGTGTGTCATTGGGTAAGTTTCTTGCACCTCAGTTTCCTTCCTCATGAGTAAAATGGAGATAATAATAGTGCTGATCTCCAAAGGTTCTTAAGAAGGTTAAATGAGACAAATCCATTTAAACCTCCTAGAGCTTGATACACAGTCATCACTCAGATATGTACCAGCAGCTGCTGCCACCATCAGTAAGTATTCTATTCTTACAACTACAATGAAGAAACTATTCATACCGTTTATTTGATACGAAATCTGAACAAGCTTAGTGTGGTGTTAGATAAAACGCTTATGACTTTCATTTCAATAGTGTTGCTTTTTTATTTTTAAAAAATATTAAAGGCCGGGCGTGGTGGCTCACGCCTGTAATCCCAGCACTTTGGGATACTGAGGCGGGCGGATCACGAGGTCAGGAGATCGAGACCATCCTGGCTAACACAGTGAAACCCCGTCTCTACTAAAATACAAAAAATTAGCCGGGCCTGGTGGCAGGTACCTGTAGTCCCAGCTGCTCAGGAGGCTGAGGCAGGAGAATGGCATGAACCTGGGAGGCAGCACTTGCAGTGAGCCGAGATAGCACCACTGCACTCCAGCCTTGGCGACAGAGTGAGACTCCATCTCAAAAAAAATAAATAAATAAAAAAAATAAAAAAATTAAATGTCTTTTTCTGTATAGACATGGGATCTCCCTATGTTGCCCACACTGGCGTCAAACTCCTGGGCTCAAGGAATCCTTGTACCTTGGCCTCCCAAAGTGTTGGGATTACAGGCATGAGCCACTGCACCCAGCCAGTGGTGTTGCTTTTCAAACTTTAGTATTTATCATCAATACTTATTATATATTTGTCATCTTGGAATGTCCAACTTTATTACCTTAGAAAAGTAAACTCCTTTAATAAACTACTAGATGTACATGATACAAAACTTAGGAAGTTAAGGGATAAAAGACTTGTAGTATAATTATCCATGTGTTAAATATATTTTCTCTTTTGACTTAACCGTTGCCATATTATTAGACCCATTGTTTCATTTTTAATAATCCCATAGGAAGTTGTTTGTAGAAATAATATAATTTTAATAGTGTTGCCTAGGTGTAGTTGTAGATTATTGTCACTTTATGTTTAAAAGCTACTTCTCTCTCTCTGTCTTTAACTTATTTGGGAAAATAGCATTTGGGAAGTAGCTGTTTAAGTGCTTTTCTTCTTCTTTTTTTTTCCTCTCTCTCTTTTTTTTTTTTTTGAGACGGAGCCTCGCTCTGTCACCTAGGCTGGAGTGCAGTGGCACAATCTTGACTCACTGCAACCTCCGCCTCCTGGGTTCAAGCGATTCTCCTGCCTCAGCCTCCTGAGTAGCTGGGATTACAGGCTCGCACCACCATGCCTGGCTAATTTTTGTATTTTGGTCAAGCTGGTCTTCAATGCCTGACCTCGCGATCCACCTTCCTTGGCTTCCCAAAGTGCTGGGATCACAGGCGTGAGCCACCGTGCCCGGCCGTGTAAGTGCTTTTCAAATGCCAGTTTTTGCAGATGGTAGTAGTGGATACAGTTTTTATTTATGGAACCTTCTGTGGAGTGTCAGGACTGCACTGGAGGATTACATGGAGTAGATGTGTTTCTCTTTGGTTTTTTGGAGACAGGTTCTCACCTTGTTGTCCAGGCTGGAGCATGGTAGCATGATCATAGTTCACTGTAATTAACTTTGAACTTCTGAGCTCAAGCAATCTTCCTGCCTCAGCCTCCCAAGTAGCTGGGACTACAGGTGCATGTCGTCATGCCCGGCTAATTTTGTTTTGTTTCATTTTCTGTAGTGACAGGATCTCACTATGTTGCCCAGGCTGGTCTAGAACTCCTGGCCTCAGATGATCCTCCTGCCTTAGCCTTTCAAGGTTTTGAGATTACAGGCACGAGCCATGCCACCTGGCTAACATGTTTCTTATATTAGATCAA
Source organism: Gorilla gorilla gorilla (assembly GCF_029281585.2). NCBI lineage: Eukaryota > Metazoa > Chordata > Mammalia > Primates > Hominidae > Gorilla > Gorilla gorilla. The sequence continues at coordinate 218,834,313 of NC_073224.2, forward strand.
TCATTTATTTTGGCTACTAAAGCTAATGTGAATTTTCAATTTATTCTTTATATCTGATATGAATTGCATTAGCTAATGTTGAAAATCAGTCATTTGCACTGAAGAACCTATTGTATGCAGGGTATGAGGGGGTGGTAGCGGTTGTACCTACTCTCAAGAAATGGAATGAAATAGAATAAAATGAACTTACTAGACAACAATATCAATTAGTCCACTTTCAAGTTCTTTGGAAGTTTCTTTTTACACTTATAAAAAGATTCAGTCTATTATTACTAGTTAAGAATTATTATTGTGCTGTCAAGAATGTTTATGGAATGTCAGTTTACCTTTGATATTCTAAAACTGCCCTCTCTTCAGTTTTTGGGTGGTTCCAATTTATATTAATTGACATATCTGAAACTTAGCAAAAAGAAGGTAGTTTGTTTTTTATTTTATGTTTGCACATACATGTTTGGCTCTTAAAATGTTAGTAGGTTATATAGTTCTTTTCATTAAGGAGTTTTAAAAAATTAATAGTTGAAAAGAATGTAGTTATATCTACACCATGAAGTACTACTTAAACATTTAGAACAAGAATGAAGTAGGTATGTTTATTGACTTGGAAAGATCTCTAATGTTTTGATAAGTGGAGAGGAAAACATGTCATTGAATATTTATTATTGTGTTGTTGCTATTATTTTTACACATTTGTAAGTGTATAGAAAGGTTTGTAATAATGTGCTTCAGAGTATTAATCATTTTGCCATAGGGAGTGGAGTGGGATTTGAAGGGTAAAGAGGGCACTACTTTTTCTTTTTTTTAACAAAAATCATGTTTATACATTATTGTAGCAATTAGAGAAAGTAAGCATCAAACTTTTTTTTTCCACAGTCTTAGTTGCCACTGCCTGATATGCAAATTGGTAATAATTCTATCCTGATTCAATCACTAGATGCAAATGGTTTTCCACAGTGGCCTTAAAATTTTCCTAGATTATTGAAAAATAATATTGTATTAGCAGTAATAAGTTGTGGCTTGCCGTTTTCCTTTGTGGTCTTAAATTTATTTTTCCAAAATTTTAATATAGGACAGTTAGCTGAGTTCAAGTCTTGCATTACTTTGAAAGATCATCTTTGACTGAATTCTATAATGATTTATAAGATAACCACGATTGAGTATATTTCATTTCTCTATTCTTCCTGTGCTCACCTTTTACGTAAAACAACAAAAAAAATCTCATTCTTACCCATGATTAGCTCATCCTCTTTTCTTTCGACAAACCTCACAGTCAGTGTCATCAAATATTTGTGAAATCCAGATGCTGCTGCTGCTTTCCTACCCCCTCCTCTCCCCTGGTAAAAATTCCTACGAGTTAGACTCAGTCTTTTTTCTGTTTTGCCTTTCTTTCTAAATAGAGAACAGCCTTTCCTGTTGTGACAGCCTAAAATGTGTTTGAAGTTACTTTTCTGTGTTTTCCTAAGTACAAAATAACTGAAAGATCCTCTGGCCTCTTGGAGCTTGCTTTTCCAGGGGACTAAACATTGGAGATGTTGCAGAGCTTTTAAGAATATTGAGATAAACTTAATTTAGAAAACATATATTGAATGAGAGCTATATGCAAGGTTTTGTGCCTGGTAATGTGAGAAAGCAGTGGTGGACACTATGATCCTTGTCTTTAAGAGTGCTCATTTTACCAGGCAAGATGGTGATACGTTGTTTTAAGTACATGTGGGAATGTGAGGAAGAGACATTAATGATTATGTAAATGAGAACAAAAATATGTAAATAAGTAGTAACATTTACTGGTATAGTTTTTCTGGATTCTCATTAAGCAAAAGTACTTGGAGGAGTGAAGCATGGTTAAACAGAGAAAGATGGTATCTAGATGAACTCTAAGAAGCCATAAAATATAGGTGGGCAGCAAGTTTGGACTGCATCTTACAAGATATTGGAACGAGTGTACATACATCAGTTAAAGCCTTTGAGGTGGAGGATAAGGTTACAGCTACATAGTGTAATGAGCCATGAAATAGATAACAAAAATTGACCAAACCTAGGCAGAGGAGTTAACTGGTGAAAAACTCAACAGAATAGTTTATACAGGTTGAGCATCTCTAATCAAAACATTCAAAATCTGATATGTTCTAAAACCTGAAACTTTTTGTGTACCAGCATTATTCTCAAAGGAAATGCTCAATGGAGCAGTTCAGATTTTGGATTTTCAGATTGGGGGTGCTGAACTGGTAACTGTTTGCAGGTGTTCCAAAATCTGAAATCTGAAACATTTCTGGTTCCAAATTTTTCAGATAGGGATACTCAATCTGTAGATCATTTTCTTTATTACTATAAGTAACACTTACTGTGTAACAGTTACTTTTCTAAGCATTTTATGTGTATTAACTCAATCCTTATGACAACTGTATGAGGTAGGTATAATTACATTCCCCATTGTTAGTTGGCAAACAGACACAGAGGTGACGTATCCTGCCCAAAGTTATCCAGGTAGTGTGTGGTAGAGGTTGGATTTGAACTTCGGTGGATCTTTTAACATTTATTGAGTGACTACAGTGTCCCAGACACTGTGCTAAATGCTTTACATTCATGATATTATTTAATACTTATGACAGCCTTTATTTACAACAAAGGAAAATGGGACTTGGAGACATGTAATTTGAATACAGGTCTGTTTTGAATCTACAAGTTCATGTGAAGTATTCTGTTTTTTTTTTTTTTTTAAAGACAGAGTTTCACTCTGTCGCCCAGACTGGAGTGCAGGTGCAGTGGTACGATCTCGGCTCACTGCAACCTCCACCTCCTAGGTTCAAGCGATACTCATGCCTCAGCCTCCCGAGTAGCTGGGATTACAGGTGCCTTATGCCCGGCTAATTTTTTGTATTTTTAGTAGAGACAGGGTTTCACCATGTTGGCCAGGCTGCTCTTGAACTCCTGACATCAGGTGATACACCCACCTCGGCCTCCCAAAGTGCTGGGATTATAGGCATGAGCCACTGTGCCCGGACCCTTCTTTTTGTTAAGATCACAAATAAGGTCAAAAGCAATACTCAATTTTTGGGGGATTAGGACCCTTTTGAAAATCTGATGAAAGGTATGAATCTACTTTGCAGAACAGTAAACATACAAGCATAGGGGTTTTCTTTTTTTATTTTATTTTTTGTTTATTTATTTATTTTTTTTGAGATGGAGTCTCGCTCTGTCACTCAGGCTGGAGTGCAGTGGCGTGAGCCACTGTGCCTGGCCTCTTTTTTTATTTTTTAACTGCAGTTTTAAGAGAGTTCAATAACTCTCACTGATAAGATTCCTTATTCTAGTCTAGACAGATTTTCCCCTTGCAGCGGTGCTGTGTTGCACTTTGAACCTGATTCCTAGGATTTGGAAATAGCTCAACTTCGACTTTACGGTGTATTAAATGGAGAGGTATCTTATTAAGATTTTATTTACCCTTCTATTTTGAAGTATTTTCTTAAAAAGCATTTATACATGTGGTACTCAGTTGTATTCTGGTTATTAAAAATTTTATGTCTTTTTCTACCCATCATGGTATCTGCTTGCTGATTAATAACATTTATGAAAGTTAGGATTCCTTGTTGTTAATATTTAATGTGAATTTGCTCATTAAATGTTAAATCAGATACCTTGTTAAAATATTATTTAATAAAAGCCAGACGTGGTGGCTCATGCCTGTAATCCTAGCACTTTAGGAGGCTATGGTGGGCAGATCACCTGAGGTTGGGAGTTCGAGACCAGCCTGGCCAACACGGTGAAAACCCATCTCTACTAAAAATACAAAAATTAGCCAGGCATGGTGGTGGGTGCCTGTAATCCCAGCTGTTCGGGAGGCTGAGGCAGGAGAATCCCTTAAACCCCAGAAGCAGAGGTTGCAGTTAGCCAAGATCATGCCATTGCAATCCACCCTAGGTGATAAGAATGAAACTCCGTCTCAAAAAAAAAAAAAAAAAAAAGAAAAAGAAAAAAATTACTTAATATATATTTACTTGATTACTTTTCTTCAAAAGAAGGATTAACCTTAAAGATACAAGGGTATGTTATTTTGTTAAAAGCCAGTTATAAATGTCTTTTGAATTTCTGGGATAAGAAAACAGTAGAAATAATAATAAAGTTCTTTAATGTTTGAAAACTGAAAATGTGTTTCTTTGAACTGTGGGATATTCGCTTCACAGCAATTTTACAAAGTATACGTACTGTTTTTAAAAATAAAACAACTGATATGGACCACATTTAACTAAAATGAGTCATAGGAAATTAGATTTTAATAACTAGTTGTGTGATAAATGGAGTTTTAATTATTTTAAGGAAAAGGAAACAAAGACCATTAGTATCTCCAGGCATGGATTTATTATTGCCATGAAGTTGTTGGCATGAATAGAACGATCAGTTTTTACTGTAAACTTTGATAGACACTGGAGCATTTAACTTCAACTTTATACAGTTCCCTTTTTATCTTTTAAAAGCACATCTGGCTGTCAGGGGAATTCTGTAGGCAAGAAATTGTGAAGGATTAGAAACTGTTCTTTGTGCATTTAAACTGTCATTCTGTGGTTGCTTAATTGCCATATAGAATGCAGAATACTAGATTAGAAAGGTGTTTAGTTTCTTTAGCTGTTAGAGATCCCAAAGAACTTTTGACTATGTTAATTTCTTATGGCTATAACATTTCTATGTTAATTTTTTACATATCTAATGTAAAATCAATGGTATATTGTTATTCTTTGTTCAATAAGCATTTGTTTAGTAACTTTATTTTTTTTAATGTTTTTATATTTTTTACTTTTTTTTTTTTCCTCCAGGAGTGGACTGAGTCTGATGAGGCTGTAGGACCTGGCCCCTCATCCCTCCCCCTCCCGCCATAACTCTTTAAAAAATTCAGAAAAATCAATTAGGATGAGGTGTCAAGTATTTAGTTATTTGTTATTATTAATTTTCTTTTGAGACAGAGTCTCGCTCTGTTGCCCAGTGGTATGATCATGGCTCACTGCAGCCTTGACCTCCTGGGCTCAGTTGGCCCTCTCCCACTTCAGCCTCTTGAGTAGCCACAACCTCCGGCTAATTTTTGTATTTTTATTAGAGACAGGGTTTTGCCATGTTTCCTAGGCTGGTCAAGTATTTATTTTAAACTTGCTTAAAGGATTAGACTTTGCAAACCACAGCTTTAGGTTTATTGTAACACCCTCACCCCCATTTGTATAAATGAAAATCAAGCAGGAATCATTTCACCCCAAAACTGTCTTACACTTACTGGCTTAATATTAGGATTTTAAACCAACAGTTTAAATATTTGTAAATAATTAAACACACTTTTTATATACTAGGCATTATGATAAATATTATCTTAATGTGTTGAATAAATCAGCATGATAAGTCCTTACTTTTCACTTTTACAGAAGAGGAAACTAAACTTAAGTAATTTGCTTATATAGTTTCTGTATAGTAGAGCCAGAATTCAAACTTAGGTCTCTGACACCAAAACCCATGCTCATTTTTTTCTTTTTTTCTTCCCCCCGCCGCCCCACCACTGTTTTTTTTTAAGATAGAGTTTCAGTCTGTCTCCCAGGCTGGAGTGCAGTAGCATGATCATAGCTTGCTGCGACTTCTGGGCTTAATCCTTCTCTCCCAGCAGAGCTAGGACTACAAGTGCACACCACCATGCCAAATTTTTTTTTTTTTTTTTTTTGGTAGAAACAACCTCTTGCTCTTTTATTGATGCTGTTTAGCCTACTTGGATACCTTGAATCTGTTTACCTTCTGTTTATGTTCCTTCTTTCAAGTTTGTGTTTGGAAAGTGATAATTCGTGACTCAGCCTCAGAACGGGGGCATATATCACACATCTTACATGATTTGGATCTGTGTCAGAGGAACTTAATATTGTGGTTTTGATAATATAATTGAATTTATGCTTATAGTTGAATACTAAAATCTGAGATTTATTAATACCTTGGAATTAAAATAGAATTCACTTACCTTGGATCAGTTAAATAACTAGTTGATTAGCAACTGACTGAAGATCAACAGGAAAATAGTAAGGCATTAGTTTTAAAAAATTAAGTTGTAAGTTGGTAAATGACTAATTCCACTGCAGTCACTGAATGTATATCAGTAATCTCCAGACTCGCATACAACCTTGTCTTGGTGGAAAGCTCTGACTGTGGATTTTGAACATAAGAAAGAGAATGTGAGTGTCTGTTAAAAGCCATCACTCCTCAGATGATGTTAAAAGTCTTCACTCCACATCTTCTGAGGAGTTGTCAAGTGTTCCTGCTTCTGACCACAGCAACAGCAATTGGCCTGTAATACATGTATTCCTTGAAAAAGTAAGGAGTTAATTTGTTATGCTTATGTAGACTGTTACTAATTTTGTGTAGTTTTACTAAATGATTGGATTTAGTAGAATAGACAAACCTTACCACACTTTTTTTTTATTCAAGACAGTCATTCCTAACTGATCAAGGTTTTGCTGTTGAACTGGGAAAGGACCTTGGAATCATAATACAGTGCTACACGATTCTATTAGCAGTGAAAGAAATAAAAATGTTTTTACTATCTTGGCTTCCTCCCTTTACGCTGTAAAGCAGCCCTGGCTACATGATGTCTTCATGAGTTGATATTCTAAATAATTTTACCCTCAAATAGCCATATAATAGTAAGATTTGGTTGAATTAGTAACAGAGAAAATATTTATAGTTAAACATCTGAGTGGCCACTTGTCTGCAAGTACTGTCGTGAGTACTCATTAAATCCTATTCCTGTCCACAAGGATTGCAAGAACGCAAACAGATGATAAGAATCAGTGATCACTCACTGATTGTGTCCTTGCAGTCTCTGGGTGGCTGCAGGGCACAAAGGATAGCATGAACCTCGCCATTGGCTGCAGGGCACAAAGGATAGCATGAACCTCGCCATCCTCAACTACATCATTGGCTTAAGCAGGATTTTATAAGACAGTCTGGATACCTCACTGCCAAGTTCCAAATAGCAGATTTTGCTCACTATAAAATTAATGTGTCTGCTAGAAAAATGGAAACACAGAGAAAAGTATGACAGGAGGCTGGGCATGGTGGCTCATGCCTGTAATCCCAGCACTTTGGGAGGCTGAGGCAGGTGAATCACTTGAGGTCAGGTCAGGAGTTGCAGACCAGCCTGGCCAAGGTGGCAAAACCCCATCTGTGATAAAAATACCAAAAAAAAAAAAAAAAAAAAAAATTAGCTAGGTGTGATGGCATGTGCCTGTAATCCCAGCTACTTGGGAGACCGAGGCAGGAGAATTGCTTGAACCCGGGAGGCGGAGGTTGCAGTGAGTCAAGATTGTACCACTGCACTCCAGTCTGGGTAACAGAGTGAGACTGCGTCCCCCCCAACACCCCCCCCCCCAAAATGAAAAGTATGACAGGAAAAACATGATCCGTGATGTTGTTAACAAAAGACTCACACCACCCATTTTAACGTGATCCTTCAAGTTGTTTTGCTGTGCACTTAAAAAAAAAAGTTATTAGTGCACCACCAATTTCTGTCCTGCTTTCTTTACTTAAAATTATACCATAAGCAACTTCTCATTTTTAAAACACATTTTTCTAAATATTTATTTTAAGAATGTATTTACTTGTTCTCTAATGAGTTAGTATTTTTTACTCTTACAGTGTTCAAACAACTGTCACATAGTTTCTTGGCATCCATTAATTTTCTATTTTTTTTAATGCTCTCTCAGCAGAATCAATATTCTTTTCAAAATACTGCCTCTAACTTTTGATCTGAACCCTTGTTGTTCTCAAAGTGTAAGTCAGGTGCCACCAAACCCTTCCAGATTCTTCTCAGACCTGGTTACTTTTGATTTTTCAGCAGTACTTTAAATACATCTCCTATTAGCTGGGCGTCGTAGCATGTACCTGTAGTCCCAGCTATTCAGGAGGCTGAGGTGAGAGGATTGATTGAACTTGGGAGGTGGAGGTGCCACTGAGTTGTGATTGTGCCACTGCATTCTAGCTTGGGTGACAAAGTGAGACCCAGCCTCAAAAAAATTAAAAAAATAAATATATATTCTATGGTATTTATCACATAATTCATTTATGATGACAGAGTAGGTGAAATTAGGAATCATATCAAACTGGTTTGGATTGCTGTGTGGTATCCCGCCTATCCTTTATATTCTGTCCCAGCATCAGCAGACCCATTATTCAAAATATATATATATTGGCTGGGCACCGTGGCTCACGCCTGTAATCCTAGCACTTTGGGAGGCCAAGGTGGGCAGATCATCTGAGGTCAGGAGTTCAAGACCAGCCTGGCTAACATGGTAAAACCCCGTTTCTACTAAAAATAGAAAAAATTAGCCAGGTGTGGTGGCACGCATCTGTAATCCCAGCTACTTGGGAGGCTGAGGCAGGAGAATCGCTTGAACCCGGGAGGCGGTGGTTGCAGTGAGCCAAGATTGCACCATTGCACTCCAGCTTGGGCAACGAGTAAAACTCCATCTCAAAAAAATAGGTATATCTATATCTGTATCTATATCTATATCTGTGGATATATCTACTGCTTACGTCTTCTCTGTGGTGCTAGATCCATATCAATCCTGAGACTACTGACATTGGTTTGATTGTTCCTTAGTCACCTTTTGCCTATATTTTGAAATTCTGAGATTCTGACTTTGATTTAATTTTAGTTTAGGATATTACTGATTTATTCTCTGATGATCTTGTTTATTTTCTTTCAGAATTATAAGCAGAGGCTAGGAGTAGTGGCTCATGCCTGTAATCCCAGTACTTTGGGAGGCTGAGGTGGGAGGATTGCTTGAGCCCAGGAGTTTGAAGCCAGCCTGGGCAACATAGTGAGGTCCTGTCTTGCCAAAAAATAAAACAAATTAGCCCAGTGTAGTGGCACACACATGTAGTTTTAACTACTTGGGAGGCTGAAACGAGAGGATTGCTTGAGCCCTGGAGTTTGAGGTTGCAGTGGGCTATGATCGCACTACTATGCTTCAGCCTGAGTGACAGAGCAAGACCCTGCCTCAGAAACAAACAAACAAAAAGCAAGCAGAGAGACTGGGTGCGGTGGCTCACGCCTGTAATCTCAGCACTTTGGGAGTCCAAGGTGGATGGATCACTTGAGGTCAGGTATTTGAGACCAGCCTGGCCAACATGGTGAAATCTTGTCCTATTAAAAATACAAAAATTAGCCAGGCATGGTGGCATGTGCCTGTAGTCCCGGCTACTTGGGAGGCTAAGGCAGGAGAATTGCTTGAACCCGGGAGGTGAAGGTTACAGTGAGCCGAGATCACGCCACTGTACTGCAGCCTGGGTGACAGAATGAGACTCTGTCTCAAAAAAGAAAAAAAAAAAAAAACCCAAGCAGAGAAATAAACCATACTGATTACATAATGAGAGTGAGCACAACCTTGAGTATGTAACAATTGACATTGACAAAATTGATCCAGAAATAAATTTTAGCTTTGCCTTTTGCCATCTTCCTCTCGTAAGTTTCAGACTTTTTCATCTGAAATTTGCTAGTTTTGATAATTAGCTTAGATGCTATGTGGAATGTTGGTAATGAACCTACCTCTAGATTTACTTGCTTGGCCCTGACTGCTCTCCTGAGCTTAGATTCATGTATTCAACACACTACTTATTATTTCCATTTGAGTCTCTGATAGGCGTCTAAAACTACTTGTGGTTATCCCTTTCCCTTTGTCTATTCTGCCTCTAATCCTGTCTCACAGTAATAACAGGTTGAACATCCCGATCCAAAAATATACAGTGCTTCACAATCTGAATGTTTTGGAGTGCCAACATGATGCTCAAGGAAAATGATCATTAGAGCATTTGGATTTTGGATTTTTGGATTAGGGCTGCTGAAGTGGTACAGTGCATATATTCAAAAATTAAAAAAAAACCTGAAATACTTCTGGTACCAAGCATTTTGGATTAGGAATACTTTCCCTTCTTCCCACCTAATCTTTCAAGCCATAAACTTAAAATTCATCCCTGATATCCATAATCTATCACTTTCAAGTATACTATATAATTTATTTAAGTATTATGGCTGTTAGTATTTCAGCTAGACCATAAACTCCAGGAATGCAGGGATTTTAGTCTCTCTTACTGATGTATTCCATGCACCTAGTACAATGCTTGGTATAAAGTTCTCAATAAATATATGTTAAATGAATGAATGAATCAATCAGTCTACATTCCTTTCTGTCCCACCTGCTCAAACAAAGTATCTTGTTACTACTGTGTTCTAAGCCACCATTAGTTGTGGCCAAGATGATTGCAGTAGCTTTTTTTTTTTTTCTTAAGAGACAGGATCTTGCTATGTTGACCAGGCTGCGATGCAGTGGCTTTTCACAGGCATGATCATGGTGCCTTACAGCGCCGAACTGTTGGGCCTCTTGCCTTATGCTCCCAAGTAGCTGGGACTACAGATGTGAGCCACTGTGGCCTGGCATGATAGCTTTTAACTAATCTCTGCTTCTATTCTTGTACTCTTCAGTTCTTATTCTTAAAAAGCAACCAAAATGATCTTTGGAAAACATTCGATCTTTTCACACTCCTGCTTTCAAAACTTCCAGTAGGTTCCCAGTCATGTTAGAATAAAACCCTAAGTCCTTACCATGCCAACAAGGACTTAAATGTGTGTTGTTTTAAGCTGTTAAGTTTGTGATTTGTCTCTTGATTAATTCAGATAACTGATAAATTACCTAGCCAGATCAGTGATACCCTATTATATTCACTGGCACCCCTTATTCTTCAGAGGAGGGAATTATTCAGGGTGTGTACACCAAGCACAGGAATACTGAGAGCCATCTTAGATTTGAGTCCACCCTGGCTGGATGCGGTGACGCACGCCTGTAATTTCAGCACTTTGGAGGGCCAAGGCAGGCGGACCCCTTGAGCCCAGAAGTTTAAGACCAGCCTGGGCACCATGGTGAAATCTTGTCTCTACAAAAAATAAAAAATTAGCCGGGCGTGGTAGTGCATGCCTATAGTCCCAGCTACTCAGGAGGCTGAAGTGGGAGGATCACTTGAGCCTGGGAGGTAGGTGGAACCTGCAGTGAGCCGAGATCGGGCCACTATACACGTGCCTAGGTGATACAGACCCTGTCTCAATAAAAAGAGTTTGCCCTGTGGCCCTCAAGGATTCACATAGGGTCCACTTTCGTTAACCTTGGATACCTATACATTTTTGGAAGTGCTTCTTTCTTATTCGTTTATTTTTTCATTTGTTAGCATTGTTACTGACCCTCCAATTTTAACAACATTTTCTTGTTTCTATTGGATAGTTACTAAATAAGAAAAGCAACCCTCAGAATTAAACCCAGTGCTGACAAAGTCCATAGTAGAACATACATGGTATGTGTTTGCTTGAGTTTTTAAGTATTACTTGAATCATATAAAATTACCTTTTCTTTTTTAAGGTTAAAATATACTTGAATATCTGTAAATCTGGAATTTCATGTAATTCAACCTATTAAGTATAGGTAAGAGTAGAGCAAGGAGGAATGCCATTTTCTTTTTTTTTCTCTTTTTTTCTTGGTGGTTGGGGATTGGCAATAATATTAACAGAATTCAAATAGTGTCATGTATAAGTAAAACTTCCTTCCTCATATCCACTGTAGTGCTCCTTTTAGTTGAGCAGACCAGCTTTTATTTAGTTCTCAATATCTGTAGATTTGGGGAAATAAATGACCTGAAGGAAGAACTAGGATGATACAAAATATTACTGAAGGGAAAAAGACTTGACTTATCTATTCTGCTGCTTGAGGAGCATAAAGTATAGAAATTACCCACATAAGAAAAGCTTTGGGATCTTTCAAAACTACCCAGAATTGAACTTTGTTATTTCTGTGTATAAGTTGCAGCTGCTGAAATGTTTTTAGATGACCTCACTAAATAAACTTTATCTTGGGATTTAGAAAATAAGGGATGTCACACATATAAACCATGTGCCTTTTACCTTTATAGGAATCATTTGTTGCTGAAAAATTAATTTACTTGATAGGAATCCTGGAGTTTCCTGTTATTCTTTTAATAACTGATTAATTACTATACTTTTTAAAGCAGTATGTTTTCATTCATATTATATAAAATATATAGAATAAAAACATAGTGGTTTGTGTGTGTGTTATATTTAACAATATATCTATTCAGTCAATGCCTGTTTGTGTAGAATCCAGTCACAAGTCTATATCTGAGTATTTATAGAAAGTTTGGCCAGGTGTGGTGGCTCATACCTATAATCCTGGCACTTTGGGAAGCGGAGGTAGGAGGGTCACTTGAGTTTCAGAGTTTGAGACCAGCCTGGGCAACACAGTGAGAACTTGTCTCTACAAAAAAAAAAAAAAAAAAAAAAGAGAAGAAGAAGAAAAATTAACTGGGCATGGTGGCATGTGCGTGTAGTCCCAGCTACTGTGGAGGCTGAGGTGGGTGGATCACTTAAACCTGGGAGATGGAGGCTGCAATGAGCTGTGATCACACCAATGCACCCCAGCCTGGGCAACACAGTGAGACCCGATTTCATAAAAAAAAAAATGAAAAAGCAAGTTTATATTTGATGATGATCATGAGATACCCCCAGAGCCATGTCCACACTCTGGCTGCCTGTGTTTTTAATATACCAATATATAGTTTATTTGGCTTGTAGTGTGTATGGGAAGTCAGGACAATTTCATGCAGAAAGCCTTATTTTTGGTTACTCTTGAAAATTTTGAAGAAGTAGCACTGCTTATCTGGAATTCCTGCATGCCAGTACTTGACTACAGGAGAGTATCTCGGTATCTGCTGCCCTCTGGGGAGTGGCCATTCTCTTATCGTTTTCCATAGTCCCTAATCTCTGTTGTTTACATCTGGCCAGTTTTTTCCCATTTTGTTTCCTCCAGGGGGTATTTCTCTTGCTCTGGAGTCATGTAAGAATGATCATGTTAAGGAAACTTTGTTTTCCATATTTTATTTATTATTTGAAAATTGTGGTTTATGTATGATAGCTCTTAATTGGCCAGAATATAATCAAATCCAATAAGTTAGTGCTAGATAAATAAACTTTATACCTAATGACTAATCCTAATTTGCATGATCTTAATGGTCTACCTTAAATTTTTAAAAAACTCTGTCAAGTTAATATTGGTCACCAACCACCAAATATCATTAATTTTATAGGAGATTATTTTTTGGTGGAAATCTTGAATGAAAATTCACTAGCTACCTGAAGTTTCCACTGAGTCAAAATTTTAGAGCTTTTCTTTCTTGCAGCAGTATTTCTTTTTAAATTTTCTTTCTTCTATGCAGAGTAACAGTATAATACCAATGTAAGTGATATTTTATCACAGGTGTTAGTAGTTTGCTTGTTTTTGTCTTTAATCTTGTTTTTGAGGTAGGTGGTGTGGAAGAGGATTAAAATACACATTCATAAAAGTACATAAAACTTAAAGGTAGAGTTTAACAAATAATTTTAAAGCAAAAAAAAAATTTTAAACCAGCTTTAAAAAAATTACATGCCCTTTCTGTCATAATTTCCTCTCTCCCCAGAAATAATACTATCTGCCTTTTAAAAGTCATTTTCCTGCTTCTCTTTATAGTGTTGCTAAACATGTGTACATCTATTGACTAATACGGTCAAGTTTTGCCGGTTTTGGATATTTGGATAAATGGAATCATACTTTATATATTCTTCTTAATCTTTTACTCAGTACTATTTATGAGGGTCATCTAAATTGTGTTATGGTAGTTTTTTATTCTGTTTCTGTATAGGAAAATTTTCAGTGTATGAAAATTTCATTATTGATCAATTCTGTTAATGAACAGTTGGGTTGTTTCCAATTTTTGGTTATTAAAACAATACAACTATGAACATTTTTGTTCATGTACCCTGGTGCACGTTTTCATTGTTTTCAAACAGATGTATACCTAGGAGTGGAATGGCTGGGTCATAGGGCATGACTGTTTCCAAGCTTACCAGCTACTGCCAAATTGCTTCCCAAAGTGGTTGTACCAGTTTACATTTCTACCAGCAAGAGAATGAGAATTTTGGAAGCCCCACATTGTTACCAATGCAAAAATATAATATCTATAAGAAACAAAAATGTTTCTGGGGCATATTTTCTTTTAAATGCAATAAGCAGTACACACAAACATATATTTCACTACAAGAAATGGTTAATGTATTTTGCTTAGGATTAATATTATAGAAAAGACAACAGTCTGTTTAGCTTTGGAGGTAGTTAAGTAGTTGCTGTTTTCAGCTGTTCTACACCTCTGCTCCCTCCCAGCCTTCATAATTGAGAAGGTAGCAATATCTTTCAAATAATGGGAAAACATACTTGTTTTCGTTGTATGAGAACTTGTTGCTACTCCCTTTAAAGAAGATGGATTTCAACAGTATGACCTGAAATTGAACAGTTTACCAAGAGAGAAGAACCCTTAGCTAGATAGTAGAAGATTCGGTAATCATTAATTTAGGAATATTTTGCAAGAGGTATTTAAATTTTAGTGTAAATTTGATTTTTATCTATGACAATTTTATTAGCCTTTGTGCCATTTCTTTGGGATAGGATTGTGCTATTTCTGTTCTGTATAATTTCTAGTTAAAGATGGTATACCTTTTTCCCTGGCAGAGACATTAAGCCCTGTAACAAATACACTAAAAGCGAATATGGAACGCCTAATGCAGTGTGACATATGTAATAGAGGATCTTATTTGAATTGAATAGAGCACAGTGAAGCTGAGAGATTTTTATTATATGTAACAGCCTGTTTCTAGGAAGAATTTCTTAGAAATTCTAGTTCTTCTATTATTTTGATACAGACTTATTTTCTTTGGCCTGCTTTTATTAGTAGACATCCCCAAATTTAGGAGGAAGTGCCTTTTTAGAATATCTGATACCAAAGGATTACCAGTTTGGCAGAACTATTTAGAGTTGCAAAGGATGCATACCATAGGGATATACCCCTGAAAGTTGTTTTTCATTGGTGTTTCCTTTAGGGAAGCTTTTTATGTAGAAAGAACAGCACTTTTGGCTTTGGCACAATGCTTTTTCTCTTTCTCTCAAACATTTGTGTTTTATGGGTCAATATAATAGTTTTCTGACAAACCAATGGATACTAATTTTATGTGTAATAATTTAAATTGTTCTTTCAGTATTCTTTAGTATATGTCAGTACCTCTTTACAGTTCTGTAAGAAACATAGCTTACAGTCTTTACAACTCTGCAGATGTATTTTCCGTTTATTATTCCTAATTATTTCATATATTTCTATTGATACTATTGTACAGGTTTATATTTTTTATATATTTAGTTCAGTTATGTTACTTCATTTTCCCATTGGTTGCTATTTCTACCTGTTTTTGCCATCATGTGAAATGCACTGGATATATCTTTAAGTTCCTGATTTTTGAGGTGAGATTTTCTTTAGGGTATGTACTCTAAAGTGAAATAATTTTGGGGTGATGGTTTTGAAGCACTTGGTGACACATTGCTCTGTAATCCTGGGAAGATAGTAAAGTAACCCATTCACAGTATTTTATCTGTGTCCTGTTTCCTTAGATCCCTGCCAATAATGGGGCAAAGATTTTATTTTAACTTACTTTTGTTAGTTTAATTGATAAACATACAATGTATTTTAATATTTTTTATCAATAGTAATTTAAAAATTTACTGTGATTTAATTGTCATGGGCAAATTTGGTATTTAATTTTTATGAGAATAAATCATAAAACTGGTCTAAGATAGATTTTATATAGTTAACTTCTTTGCTCTCTTTTTATTTTCACTGTATTTCACTGTACAGAATTTTTCCCGTGTTAAAAATGTGTATTCATATTGAGGTTTTACTTTAGCAAAATATCAAAATAATTCTAAAACATGGGAAATAATATAAATTCATAAGCTTTGTTGTAAGAAATTTTCTTATAAGAGCTCTTCATTTCTGATTATTAATTTTCTAAAGTAGATGGTTAAAGAGCAATCCAACTTTTCTCCTTTGAAAAATTTCCTTGGTGAGATTTATATATGCTGTTACATTTCATGGTAAACTTTATGCCCTTATAAATGTAATAGTCACTCAAAATTGGAAACAAAATTTTCCCGAGAAAATCATAATCAAAGTTATTTAAAAAACAAGGATGAAACTAGATACAATTATTTTAAGTGTTAATCTTTGGTCATATGGTAGCATCATCTATGTGTCTTTTAACTCGTAAGCTTTTGGTTCTAGTTAGTTCTGTGTGAGCCCATTTGATTTCAGTATTGGGATCAGGTAGCTGATCCTGAAGATGTTTATATCTGTTTAGAGAGTTATAAGTGATTTGAAGGTTAGAGTACCAGGGACTAGATTTTCTTCAGACCTTTTGACTGAGTGAATTCCAGGCCATTTTCCTTTTTCCCTGAGCAGAGTTTTTAACTGTATGATAAAATTCAGAAGACCTATGAACTGAAAATAGAGAATATGTCTAATGAGGAATTTTAGCATTTCTTTGCATTACGAATATAGACAACAATTGCTATTAGTTATTATTTTTAACACACCAATGAAGAACATATATTACTATGTCAGGAATTTGTTTTAATATTTTTATACCTGTATTTCAATATAGATCATTTGTTGTCATAATCCTATGTATTTTATGTATTTAATAACACGATTCTGAGAAGTCTGTATTTTATGCTAGATTGGCAAAGGGTTTGTGTTCCTCTCAAATTTAAGAACTATTGCTTAAGGAGAATGACTTCTTTCATTTTGGCAGAGGACAGAACTGCCCATAATTCATGAAAGTTTGCAAAACCATCAGTGTTAAGTCTGCATTAGTCTATGAGAAGGAAGAGCTGGCTAGGATTGATTGGTAGACACTTCCACTAGGGGTCTGAGTAAAGTGGTTTCATATCCGTATGGGCTGATGAGCAATTTATTGCCTGCAAAAAACGGAGAAAATGAAATTTTTGGTTACATAAAAACATGCTGATTATTTTTCAGTTGTATAAATTTGTGATTATTGTATTATATTAGAAAATATAAATGAGAAAATAAATACCTATAATGCTTTCTGTTAAGATTTTGGTATATCTCTTTACAGATCTTTAAAAATATTACATATACATGTTTTTAGATGTATGTGTGTGTATTATATGCATACGTAAACAAATAATGTGTATAGAAATATTCCTACACATGTGTATGTATATTCATATTTAGATGTCCTTTTTAAAAATTTTTTTGTATTTAAAGAGATAGGGTTTTCCTCTGTCACCCAGGTTGTAGTACAGTGGTGTGATCATAGCTCACTGTAAGCCTTGAACTCCTGGGCCCAAGCAGTCCTTTTGCCTCAGCTTCCCAAGTAGCTATGTCTACAGGTGGATGCCACCATGCCTAGCTAATGAAAAAAATTTTTTTTTTTTTTTAATACGGTTGAAGTCTTGCTATGTTGCACAGGCTGGTCTGAAACTTCTGTTCTTAGGCAGTCTTCCTGTGTTGGCCTCCCAAAGTGCTGAGATTACAGGCATAAGCCACAGCATCTGGCCAGATATATGTTTTTAAAGACAAAAATAAGATTATGTCGTATAAGTAACTTGCCATTTTTGGAGTTTAGATTTATTGAGATGTAATTTAGTAAAATTCACCCTTTTTAGTGTATACGTCCATAAGTCTTGACAAGCAGAGACATTCAATTCTCACTGTAAGCATGATACAGAACAGTTCTGTCACCCTCAAAAATCTCCTTGTTCCTCTTCTGTAGTCATCTCCTTCCTCTTTCAACCATTTATTTCTTTTCTGTTCCTTTTACAAAATGGTATCATACAGTTTGTAGTTTGAAGTATTGTTTCTTTCCTGTAGCATGTGTTTTCCTTTATGATTTTTGGTTTTGAGATCATGCTTCAAGAATCTTTTATCAAATTGATGAGAATATTCATGTATATATTTTTAAAGAATTCTATTTTTTTCAATTTTAAAAATTTTAAGTGTTCAGTCTGGTGCTTATTTTAGTGTAAGTTGTGAGGTAGGAAATCCAATTAAAAATCAGATAGTTCAGCTGTATTTATTAAGATTGATTTACTAATATAATGTTCTTACTAAATATTGATTTCCTCACAGGTAACACAAGTGGCAAGACAGCCGGGAACCCCTACCCCATCCCCTTATTCAGCACATGAAATAAACAAGGGGCATCCAAATCTTGCGGCAACGCCCCCGGGACATGCATCGTCCCCTGGACTCTCTCAAGTAAGATAAACCTTTTTTAAAAAAATAGGAAATGTCCCTGTAAAAGCATCATTTTTGTTTTTCTAAAGAGACTCCTAAGCAGTAACATAAAACATTACTTGTATAGTAATTTCAAGTTTGTCTTTGGCATCTTTTCAGACTTAACCGTTCATAAAGATGGCTACTAACAAATTTCACACATTTCATTTTGAAGTCATTAAAAATTAACTGTCAGTGATATTTAGTTTTCATTTTCATTGTTTAAGAAGTTAGAGTTTTATTCTAAAGTTTACTGGAAAACCCCCCACAAAGCACTGATTTGCTTTTCGATGCTTAATCTGCTACCGTCTCGCACCCCTTTTGGGTGAAGCATTAATGGTTATTTTCTACTTATGTGAAAACTTGGTGTCTTCCCCTCTTGAGTAGCATCAGTGGGATTTTTTGTTTGTTGGTTTGGTTGTTTTCTAAGTCGATTATTGTAATTTGATAGGCTTAAGTTTTTGTTGAACTGTTAAAAGAATTGTGAACTCCTTAGTGTATTTCTACTTAATAGTAACAACAGACGTTCAGACACTGTTTAAGGAGGATGTTCCTATGTGTTCCTTGCACTTAAGCTGTTTGCCAAGATATATTGTTTAGCTTGCACCGACCTACTGTTGCAAGCTTGTTTGGATTTCCTTGTGGTTAAAAGTTGGCTAGAGTTACAAAGTCCCTTACAGAATGTGGACTGAGTCAAGCCAATAACGTTGAGCTAACTGTGTGAGATGATTAGTATTTACATGTAACAGCTACTCTTTTGATAATGAAAATCATTTTTATAACATTATTTGTGATTTTAGCCTCCATATTTTAGGCCTTTTAGAGCTTGAATAATAGGAGAGATCAGGAATTACTAAAAATAATGCTAAAGGTGGTGATTATAAGTTAGGGGCTGATTTTATTTTTTATTCTTCATTATTTTTTAGGGACAATTTTTATTCCTTATTATTTTTTTAGAGACAGGGTCTTGCTCCGTGGCCAAGGCTGGGGTACAGTGGCATGATCATAGCTCCCTGTAACCTCTAACTCCTGGGCTCAAGTGATCTTCTTGCCTCAGCTTCCCAGTTAGCTGAGACCACAGGCTCGTGCCACCATGCCCGGCTAATTTTTTTTTTTTGGTTAAATTTTTTGTAGAGATGGGGTCTTGCTATGTTGCTCAGATTGGCCTTGATCTCCTGGCCATGTGCTGATTAATTATATTTTAGACTATAGAATGTTTGGAAAAGGAATGTACAGTTTGCCAAACCATGACTGAAATGGCCCTATTAATGAATATAAGTTTGTCAAGAACTTAGTGCTATACCTAAACTTAGTCTAAATCATTCCTATATAATTTTGAGTTTTAAGCATTGAAAACAAAACAAAATGAGCTCCTGATTGTTTAAATGAGGTTCCTGTGTAGGGTTTCTTAGACTGAACACAACCTCTCAACTTACTATTAAGGTGTATTAATCTGAGTCTAATCAGGAGAGAAAAACTATGCACTCTCAAGAATATAAGATATAAAGAGCAAATGCTTACCTTAGGGCTGAGTAGAGGCTCAGATAGGGAGCCTTTCTCTGTAGGGTTGAGCCAAAGGCTGTGGTAGAAGAGCCACTGTGGTGCTGTTCAGAACTTGCTGAAACTCTTTGTTCTGGAACTTGCTGGAAATGTGCCCTATGAAGTATTGGGGAAAGCTTTCTTCTCCAGCACCAATCTCTTATAGCCAAGAGCTGATGCAGGGCACACTGGCTAAAAGGCTCCTTACTGCATGTCTGTTTCCCACAGACAACTCAAAACATTAGATCCACTGGATCAGAAGTCCCAAGTGGTAGAGCAGCTTGCACTGCCCATCCCAAATTTGCTGTATAACCTTTGTATATTGTGTTCCCTACTCAAAATTGGAAACTTCCTAGGTGACTGTAGTCGGTTAAGGTGGCACATTCAGATGTAGTATATATGTTGCCTCTACATCCAAAAAAGGCCTACCAAACCTACCTCTTATTTTTTGTGGTAGTTTTAGGTGAGAGACTGCTACCCCTACCCTGGGCTAAGATCTTGACCTTGTTGGAGAGGGCATGGTGTGGCTTTCTGAATGGGAGTGGTGCCATTTCAGTGGAACTTACTGAAAATCCACCCTCAGAACTTGTGAGAATTCTGCCCTCTAGGGTGCCGAGGGAAAGCTGTTCGCAGGGAGGTTTCTTAGAAAAGCCACTGTGCTGCGTGTCTTCCTGAGGAAATACCAGGGGTAGCTCTTGGCTGCTGGGTACTGTTGCTTGCTGTGCACTGAAGCAGAAATCTTGCTCTGATGAAGCTATGTCCATGAGGGGAGCTAGTCACTAGAGAAGCCATCTTTTGGAGAAGCTATCTGGGCTGCAGGAGCAACCAGGAACCAGGGAGCAAAACCCTTTCCTCCTACATATCTCTAGAGCCTTCTACTGACAAAACTTAATGTTGTGTCAGCTGAAATGTTAAAATATTTATAGAGCTCAGATCCATTTTCTTATTACAGGCAAACAGGGTGAATTTTGATATGAAAGACAAGCAGTTGATAACTGGCATGTAAGGGAAATAGCTTAGTTTTCCATTTGAAATTCTTACTGTTTCAAGTTGTGATTTGACCCAAGCAGTTGGCCCAAAGGACTTAAGTTTTCTGAAAGATAGGCTGCTCGCAAATGCATAGTTTGCATTTAAGAAAAGATGGTCTCCTAGCATCTCACTTGTTGAATCCTCAAGTGCTGTTTTATGCCATTTTACCAGGTGCCTTTAGAAACCAGAGTACATGAATACCAGGGAGAATGGCCACCAAATATTGTGTTGCATTCTTTTGTGGTCTGTTTTGCCACCATTTTGCCTAATCTGATGAATGAACCCAGTAAATCACACCTGGTTCAATGCCCTTTTTTCCCCTCCATCCTTTCAGACAGAGGGAAGCCTCTATGGATTCATCTGTCTCCTAGCAATATGTTAACACTTGTTGATATGGTGAGGAAGTTTTTCTAAACTAGCATACCTGGAAAAATGAAGAGTTCCATGGGAAACTCAAGTTTTTTTTAGGTTTCACAGTTGAAACAGTTTGTAGGGGCAGATGCAAAGCTTCCCTTCTGCCCACTCTGAGGGTTTGCTGAAATGCTGATGATAGATTAATAGGAGAAAAAGGCATACAGATTTATCAATGTGCGTGGACACATGAGAGTCCTACACATATGAAACACAAAGAAGGGAGAGATGGTTGAGGGCTTGAGTACCCTCTTCATAGGGAAGAGGGAAGCAGGGTGGGGAATGGGCTATCGGGAGTTTTAGAGGGGAAGTAAATGGTTTTTAGGTGAAATGAATGAGTCCAAATTACAATAGTCTTAGACAAAGTTCCTCTGAGCTCCTGGGAGGTGGTGGGAAGGTGAGGAATGAGACTTCAGTGTGAGCAAAGGTTGTCTTATGAATGTTAAATCTCCTAAGAGTTACCCCCAGAAGTAAAATGAAAAGTCTGTCTTGATGTGGTGATGGCTTTAGTCTCTTCTCTTTTCCGTGATTAATCTTTTGTGATTATTTGATGAGCTTCCATGGGAGGGTGGTCTTAAGACAATTGTGTTTCTTTTGGAAAGACATTTTCTTAGTCATATCTCTGTGCCCCACCAAGTTCATGGATGGTAATGGAAAGAAGAGCGTTCAAAATAGAGGGGAAGGGATTATAGGCTTGAAGTCAAACCATAGGTTCTAGGGCTGGCTTTGTTACTTTCTGGTTATATGATATTGGATAAATTATTTAATATCTCTGGAACTTCGTTTCTTCATCTGTCATATAGGGGGAAATTAGAATTCTACTGCCCTGTAAGAGCGTTGTTACGATGGTTGTGTAAATTCCTGCCTCAGAACAGGATTTCCTAAATTTAGTAAGTGCATTTATTATTTGTATTCCTGCCAGACTTGGTTCTCCTCAAGATTTATATATATGTATGTGTGTGTGTGCATGTATCCTTGCCTGCTAATTCTTTTATTTGGCTACCTGTCGAGATTTAGTGTGAAACTTAGAAGCTATCTCCAAGAGTTTGAAATGTCTTCCATGTCTTTGCCTTTTCTGATGTTCGGATAAAAGTAGGATATTAGGCTTGGTTATTTTCTGTTGGCGGTAATTTGTTTTATTCTTCTATACAAAACAGATTCAGTCAACTGAGGATAAGATCAAAGAAACTATTTTTTAGCTACATGTCCTTTTTGATGTGACAGTCTCCCCTTCTTCTGTGAATTAAATCTTTTTGTCCAAAGTAACTACCTATGTCTGTGACTCAATGTTTGACACTCAATCTACTAAGGTCTAAGTGAAAGAAGCTAAGCTGAAGAAAAGTGAACTTCATAACTTTGAAACATGAAAGAGGGAAAATGAAGAATATTGTTGCCAATGTCCTCTGCAATCTCATTACCTGCTTCTTTGTTAAGACAGGATTTTACACATCCACAGGTGCTTCACCACACCTGTGTATGTGCCAAGTTTTAAGGCGTAATGTGCATTTCCCTTTTTTACATGAGCTGTAGTTCTTTCTAGCTTTGTCCTCTCTGGAGATTTTGTTTAATTAGTCAAAGACTTTAGACTGTGACATTTCAGACAATGGTAAATTGGTGAGATGGAGTCTTTATAGGCATAGATTCTTTTCAGTTTCCCTGAAATGGCAACACTTTTGAACAATCTTGAAACCCAGCATGTCTGTTCTCTGGGAAGAGTAAATAGTTTGGAATTTGAAAGTATCTTTTGGTGGCAGATTGCAAAGTAAATCTCCCTGGGGAAGTGCACTCTAGGGAGTCAGGAGAAGAGACTCTCTAGAGTTCCAACCCTCCTACCACTGTTTTATAGTTTAACTTATGGAAGTTCCTATTAATGCCCAGTTTTCTTCTTTGTGAATGAGCAGCTTTTGTTAGATGAGATCAGAATTTTCTTTAAGACTTCCGTGGGTTTTGGACACTAACTTGAAAGTAGCCAGTTGTTGTTATGGAAAATTATAAAACTATTTTAGATTTAAAATTACCCAAACTTTGCCTTGTTTCATTCTGTTTTTTTTTTTTAAGAGAAGTTTGAATTATTTAAAATTACTTCTCAAGATAAGTAAAAACAAAAGAGACTCCTACTTATTGCTTAATTGGTGATGCACATTTGCTTTAACTTAGTTAATTTTCACGAAGTAGCAATTACAAAACAAACCAAACTGGCGCTGATTAACTAGGATCAAAATCTAGGTCTTTTCTTTTTTCTCTTGGCATCATTGTCTAGACTTCCAGGCTTTTGGAGCTATATTCACAGTAATTAAGTGAGAAGACATGCTCAAAATGATGCCAAAGAAGTGAGGTAATAGGTGTTATCTGCCTGCTGTTTCTGGATTTCATTTGGCTCTCTGTTTTTTTCTGGGAGAGGAACTCCTTCTATAGCATATAATATATAGTAGCTGAGATGGTGATGGTATATGATCCACTGGTTAGATTCTTTATTGTCTCTGGAAATACTAAGCAGAGTTCTTCAGTGAGGAGTATTGCTTGATCGTGATGCTTATTGTTACACCACAATTTTCATCATTAGTAAAGGATGAGTTTCAAATGATGAATGGTCCCAACACCCATTTTTGCTTTATCCAGCTTCCGGGAATCTTGTTTTATTTACTAAGGAGAATTTCTCTGTGTTGTCTCATAATTGTTCATTGACTGACTGCTCCAGCCTTTGTAAGCTGTTTTTTTATTTATTTTTTATTTTTAGAGACAGGGCCTCACTCTGTCACCCAGGCTGGAGTGCAGCAGTGTGATCATAGCTCACTGCAGCCTTGACCCCCTGGACTCAAGCAGTTCTTCAGACAGCTGGGACTGTATGCAAGCTCCATGATGGCTGACTAATTTTTAAATTTTTTGCAGAGATGGGACTTGCTTTGTTGCCAAGGCAGGTTTTGTTTCTAAATCCTGGCCTCATACAGTCCTCCAGCCTCAGCCTCACAAAGTAGTGGGATTATAGGCTTGAGCCATGGTGCCCTTCTGAGACCCTGTCTCTACAAAAGATGTAAAAAATACTAGCTAGGTGTGATGGCACACACTTGTAGTCCCAGCTACTTGGGAGGCTGAGGTGAGAGGATCGCTTGAGACTGGGATGTTGAGGCTGCAGTGAGCTGGGATCACACCATAACACTCCAGCCTGGGTGGCAGAGTGAGACCCTGTCTCAAAGGAAAAAAAAAAAAAAAGAATGAAGTTTAATAGTGATTTTTCCTTACTACATATGCTTTTTTTTCTTTTTGTTACCTTTTGTGAAGAATATAAATTCTGAGTTTGATGCACACCTGTTAACCATGATAAAGTAGAGGAAGCTGTGAAAATTTGCTTTAAGAAAACATCACATTTCATTGTTGAAATAGATGAGTATCGAATTTAATTTAAAAAAAGCAAAATTTATAGTTTTTACACTCTCCATGGCCCCCACTTTGAAACACATCATGTCCATCTAAGGCAGTATTTGAGCTTACCAGGACTCTTTAGCATATCACAAATATAAATATGAATATTTTATAGGCCTTTGTAACTTTCAATGACATTTGCAAAGTCATGTTATTTGTAAAGTGTTTAATGACAATATTTGTTGACACTTTTAAAAAAAGTAGATTTTTAAGAACTTACACATATTATCAACTTAAAAAAACCAAATGGAGGATTTGTCACCAAGGGGACCAACTCAGTGCAGTCAGTACTGCAGGTGTCCAAACCCACACCAAGTCCCCATGTACCATGAATGCAGCTTCCAAAGAATCATGGTAGGCTTTTCTAATTGCTGAGATTTATTTTAATGTGATACTTGATTGGAAGAGTGTTCAGCTCTTTTGGTCATTTTTTGTTTTTATTTAAAAAATTAGTTGCAACCATATTTATAAAGCAACCTTGACCAAATGTTTTTCTAATAGGTGTTTCATCTCTCTCTCTCTCTCTCTCTCTTTCTTTCCATCCTTCCTTTTTTTTTTTTTTTTTTGCAAAGGTTTCACTCTGTCACCCAAACTGGAGTGCAGTGTGTTTTCTGCTCACTGCAGTCTCCACCTCCCAGGCTCAAGCTATCCTCCTGCCTTAGCCTCCTGAGAGTAGCTGGGACTAACTGACTTTTTGTATTTCTTTGTAGAAACTGGGTTTCCTCATGTTGCTCAGGCTGGTCTCGAACTCCTGAGTTCAAGCAACCCGCCTGCCTTGGCCTCACAGAGTGCTAGGATTACAGGTGTGAGCCACCGTGCCTGGCCTAGGTGTTTAATCTTTTATGCAGTCCTGTAACTTACCTTGAAATGTGCCTAAAGCAGCTTTTATATGTTTGATTATACTTCTCTTTGTATTGCCTGTAGCTGAAAAGAATTCCATTTATTTTCTTTTGACATTTCTGTGGTTAGTTTTTAAATGTTGCTGCAAGAGTGATGGTTAAGTACAATTATTTTTCAGACTTCTCACCCTAAGTTTTACATTCTGTTTGGCAAATTCACATGGCTGGAACCCACATTTTATCTAAGTATTAATTCAGCACTATTACAGCAAGCTAAAGAATTTTGTAAGAACCAAACTGATTGTGATTTTGTAAGCATTTCTTTACTTCTGTTTTATGTAGGCTCAGTCTTTTGTTGATGATGTTCATTTTCACTTAAATCCTGTCAAAGGAAAAAGGTTTAGGATTTTGTCTTTTACATTTGAACAGCTGTTTCTTTTGGATGCATCCTGGGAGACTCTTGTTTATTTCTCTGGCTACCTCTCATCTGTTTTAAGAAGTCATGAAAAACTCTGCCAGCATTTTTCTTGCCAGTTTACCTCTTGGGAATATCACACTTCATTTATTTCCCATAGATTTGGGGGAAAAACTCACTTTAGTGCCACTAATTTATTTTTTATCTGGTTGTGACATTCAGATTTTT
This sequence comes from Gorilla gorilla gorilla, assembly GCF_029281585.2. NCBI lineage: Eukaryota > Metazoa > Chordata > Mammalia > Primates > Hominidae > Gorilla > Gorilla gorilla. The sequence goes on from NC_073224.2 coordinate 218,860,425, forward strand.
AGATTTTTATGGTTCTGAAAATTGCTAATTCAGTTCAGCTGCAGAGATTAGCATGTGTCAGTAAATTTTAGGATGAGAAACAGAACAGGTAAGTTTTAAGAATAATGAAGAAATTGTGCAGTTTGACTCTTCAATTTAAAGTGCTTGTGATAGTTCCTGCAAAAATGTATATGTGATTCAGAGCGTGTTGTGGGGAAGTGAGCAGACAGAACTCTGAGAGAAAGCTCAGCAGAGAGGTTAAGTACCGTAGTAGACATGTATAATATTGTCTTGAGTTTAGTCAGGCAAATGGGTATATATGTCTTTTCAGATTTATTGTAGTGGACGGGAGCATGCCGATTGCTGGGAGAGAAATGAGAGGACAAGCTTGATTCAGGACTGTTTTTATAAGGGATCAAATGAAAAAATTTACTTAAAAGTCACAAACTATAAAATGTAGTATACAAAGGCTAGCTATCTTTATAGAACTAAGAACTGTGAATTTCAGTGACTCAGCAATCAATAAAAAGTCAATAACACACACATCTTGTAGATGATGGTCATTTTAAATTTTCTCAATGAATAGTAAAGAGAGATTAACTTAGTTATATTTAAAGCAAATAGAATCAATTAAGTATAAAGAATGAATATTATAAATTGATATATAGAACGACTATTAGAAAATGAAAATGTTGGGCTGGGTGAGGTGGCTCATGCTTATAATCCCAGCACTTTGGGAGGCTGAGGTGGGCAGTTCGCTTGCGCTCAGGAGTTTCAGACCAGTCTGGGCAACGTGGGGAAACCCCATCTCTACAAAAATTAGCCGGGTATGGCGGCGTGGGCCTCTCGTCTCACCTGATTGGGAAGCTAAAGTGGGAGCATCCCCTGAGTCCAGAAGGTCAAGGCTGCAGTGAGCCATGCTTGTGCCACTGCACTCCAGCTTTGGCGGCAGAGTGAGACCCTGTCTCCAAAAAAAAAGAAAAGAAAAGAAAAGAAATTTGTTATAATTTACTCACTAAACCAACAAACTTTTTTTCTCAGTGCATACATTTATTTACGTTTTTTTTTCCTCTAATGTCTAGTCATGCTTATAATGTAACACGAAGGGCTAAGTCTGATTTCCAAGCTTTTCATCAGTTGATGGACCCTTTTCTCTGTGAAGAATGATGAACTCTCAAGCTATCTGAATTCTGTCTCCCTTGTGTGTGTGTTCTCTGTAAAGTAGTTTGTTTCATAGAAAACCCCTAAGTAGGTGACATATTGCAGAAACCACGTTGCCAACATTTTGTTATACTTTTCATGTAAAACATATTTCCATTTCTCTTCACTGCCAGTGTTTCTCCAGTTTCAAGTACTACACTATATTATTCAAAATTCTGTTTATTACTCCACATCTTACTACTCTTGATCACCATGAAAATTGCCCATCTTCTTTTATAGTTCAGTTTCAAATTTTCACATGCCTGTTTAGTGCAGTTGTCATAGTCTTATAGTAAGAAATAAATTACACTAAACTATTTCAAATGGAGAGGATTTTTAATACATGAATTTGTTATACTGGCTGAATGATTAATAAGGGGGATGCTGAGGCTGGGCATTGTGGTTCACACCTGTAATCCTAGCACTTTGGGAGCCTGAGGTGGAAGGATAGCTTGAGCCCAGGAGTTCGAGATGAGCCTGAGCAGCATAGTGAGACTTGGTCTCTACAAAAAATAAAAATAAAAAGGAGGATGCGGAGGTAATCTAGAGATTAATAACTGCAGAAAGCAGCTGACATCCCTGAGAGAAAGTCAGGAAAGGGGAAATACAAAGTAAATGTGATAAGACATCTGGACTGTGAAACATATTCATAACTGTTAAAATTAAAACGTAGTCGAATTAAATTTAAAGGAGTTTAATTGAGCAGTGAACGACTGGTGCAGGCATCCCCCAGAATCACGGCAAATTCAGAGAGACTCTAGGGGTACCTTCTGATCAGAACAAATTTATAGACCAAAAAAAGGGAAAGTGTTAAAAAAAAAAATCAGAAGTGAGGTACAGAAACACCTGAATTGGTTACAGGGTGACGTTTGCCTTGTTTGAACACTCAGCAGTCTATGATTGGTTGAAGTATGGCTGCTGGGATTGGCCAAGACTCAGCTGTTTTTACAGCTGCATACTCTTTAGGTTTTCAGTCTTGTCTGCCTTTTAAGCTGTGTTAGGGTTCATCCACAGGGACTCAGATTTAGAAGTACGGAGTCCTTCTCAGACCATATTTAGTTCGCTTTAACAGAACTGTAATAACAACACAGTTAAATTATCTCAATTCATTGGTCAAATCTCAACTCAAATTGGTCAAAAACCAAAATCTAGGAATATGCATTTAAACTTGACACAGAATGATTAAAAACATTCCTCTAGACTGCCTTCCCACCCCTTCAGATACCAGCCATACGTCCGGGCCTCTGGAACTTTTGACTGACTGGTTTCAATTTGGGGATCTCATGATCCCCTCTTTGGGTTTGATAAATTTGCTGCAGCAGCTTACAGATCTCAGGAAAACATGTTTACTTGTTTATTATAAAGGATATCACAAAGGATACAGTTGAAGAGATGCCTATGGTAAGGTATGGGGGAAGGGGCACAGAGCTTCTCTGCCCTTCCTTGGTGCACCACCCTCCAGCAACTTCCATGTGTTTGGTTACGTAGAAGCTCACTTAACCGTGTCCTAGGTTTTTTGGAGACTTCATTATGTGCATGATCGGTTAAACTGTTGGCCACTGGTGATCAACTTGACCTTTAGCCCCTCTCCTTCCCCTGAGGTTGGGGGTCCGACTGAAAGTCCCAACCCTCTAATCATGCCCTTGTGATGATCAACTCTAGCTGTCAGTCAACATTAGCATACAAAAAGACAGACGTTGGCGATTCTAAGGTTTTTAGAAGTTGTGTGACAGGAATCAGGATGAAGACCAAATATGTATTTCATAATATCACTGTGGTGGTGTCAGAAACTTTACATGCTGAGGGGCGAGGAGAGAGAGTGTATCTATAAAATATTTGCATGTCACTAACGATTATTGATATAGAACATCTTTTAAAGTGCTTATTGGCCATTTGTCTATTTTTGGAGAAATGTCTATTCAAAGCCCTTTGCCCATTTTTTAATTGGGTTGCTTCTTTCGTTGTTGTTGAGTTGTAGGAGTTCTTTATATGTTCTGGATATCAATTCCTTATCAGTTATGCGATTTATATATATTTTATCCTATCCTGTCAGGTGCCTTTTCACTTTGTTGATAGTGTTCTTTACAGAAAGTTTTTAATTTTTGGATTTTTTTGAGACAGGTCTCATTCTGTACACCAGTCTGGAGTTCAGGGCATTGGACATAACTCACTGTAGCTTCCGTCTCTGGGATACAAGGGATCCCCCCAGCTTATCCTCCCAAGTAGCTGGGACGACAGGCATGTGCCACCATGCCTCGCTCACAAGTTTTTAATTTTGATAAAGTCTAATTTATCTTTTGTTGTCTGTGCTTTTGGTGTCATATCTAAGAAAACATTGCCAAATTTGATGTTCTGAAAGTTTCCCCCTATGTTCCTTTGTTGGAATTGTATACTTTTAGCTCTTACATTTAGATCTATGATTCATTTTAAAAATTTTGTTTTTCTGTGTTCTCTCACAGAATGGAACTATGATTCATTTGATTTAATTTTTATGTATGGTTTAAGATAAAGGCCTGGCTTCGTTTTTTTGGCATGTGGCTATCCAGTTTTTCTAGCACCATTGGTTGAAAAGACTGTCCTTTACCCGTTGGATAGTCTTGGCACCTTTGTCAAAAATCATTTGACCACGTATGTGAAGGTTTATTTCCGGGCTCTTTTCTTTTCATTGCTCTGTATGTCTGTCTGTATGCCAGTACCATACTGACTTGATTCTTGTAGCTTTGTAGTAAGTTTTGAAATCCAGGTTTGAGACGTTTAGGTTTGTCCTCCTTTTTCGAGATTGTTTTGGCTATTGGGGGACCCTTGAGATTCCATATGAATTTTAGAATGGGCTTTTCTATTTTTCCAAAACTTGTTTTTGGGATTTTTATAGGATTCTGTGTATTTAAAAAAAAATATGTATCATAATGGACACAACATTCTTTTTCTAAGTAGGTGAAGAAAGCATCATTGCTTGAGAGTGGAATTAAGATGTAGTATTCACCTTAATAAAGAACTTATACATAACTTTTATAGACACTCCCAAGAACTGGGAATGTTCTAGTTAATGATTCACTTCGTAGGTACTTAAAAATCTAATTTGAAGTCCTAGTTCTAAGAGAAACAGAGAGAGAGAAGAAAGAAAGAAATTAGTGGAGTAGGAGGTGGTCTGAATTAGGGGTATATCAGGACCTAGAGTGAAGATTATGTCTAGTGGTCTCGTGTGACAAATGAATGAGAACTCTGGCTAGGGATGTTTTAGCTGAGATGTAGAAGAAGAAACTGACAGGAAACCAGAGACTATGTAAAGGTGGGAGAAATGAGGGGAAGAAATTAGTAGAGATAATCGTGGTGGCTATCAGTAGTAGGTCCAGAGAGGGTCCTAAATAGCAGCCATTGAAGTAGGAAGTGGAGAGCCAGCATTGCAGACATTGTAGAATACTTTTGTTGGGAATTCAGTGAACCAACAGCATCTCTTTATCAGTACACTGGTGCTTTTAGCCCACAGTCTTGGGGGAACTGGTCCTGGGATTGGAGAGAAAACTGAGTTGTCATGCTGTATAAGTAAAAGCTAAGCTTTGAATAGTATAGTTGCTTTTGAGAGAACACAAGTAGCCTGTGATCAAGCTATCCTATTATGTGAGTCTATTATTGTCTTCTGAGGGGCAGAAAGCCATAGCATTTCAATGTTGAACTAATTATAAAGAGTACAAAAATGGTGATGATTTCAGTAGTGTTTCCCTGCTCCATATAGTATCACTGCTCAGAAGTGAGAAAGAGTTTGATCAGTGGTTTTCATTTCTGCCTTCCCACTTAGAATCACCTGATGCCTGGGTCCCCTTCTCCAGAGATTCTCATTTAATTGCTTGGGATGAGCCTAGGTAATGCTAATGTGCACCCAGCATTGAGACAAAGCTGTGGAACAGTGCCTTTTCCCCCCTCTAATCCCACAGCCGATTAGGAACAGTGCCTTTTGATACATATTGCCCAAATGATACTTTATAGGCTTTGTTTGCTGAGGATGGTTTTCACTGAAAGGAGCAAGATGCCCCCATTTTCAGATCTTATACAAGCAAAGTGAATTGGGCTAGTCTTAATTTAGGGAAAATAGCTCTGGTGATTGAGAAGACATTTCTGTTTAGTAGCTAAAACAGACTGTTACAGCTTTTTTACAGATAATATGCTTTGCATCGTGGTCTGTACTCAGAAGGTTTTTACGGTATTGATTTTATATGCCAATTTATTTTGGTGATAGAACCAAATTATACCCTGACAGGTACTATGTAATTGACTCTTCTGATTCACCCAGAATAAGAGCGGGTGTTTTTTGCTTCCATACAATCAGATACTCCTAGATTTAAAGTTATACTATAGTGTTTTCAAACTGTTAAAAGCAGCAAAACTTTTAACCATATGACGAGCAGTGCCTGATCCATAGTAAGCCCCTAAATAGTTGAATGAAAACTAGCTGTAAATGAAATTTTCCAGAAGTGTCACTTTTTGGCTGTTTGCAGTGTGGATGCTTTATTTGGTGCAATAGCTTTTTTTTTTTTTTTTCCTTTTTCTGACTGGTACTGTTAATTTTGTACAGTTCAGTAAAAGTTTACCAGTACAAGCTTAACTTAAAAAGAGCCAAATACTGTATTTTACACCCTTAGAGACCTTATTTTGTGAGGGTCTGGGAATCTTAATATTCCAGCTGTTCTGTCATTGTGAATCAAATAATTAAGACTTAATTGCTAAGCTGGAAAAGTCTTTTTTAGGATGCCATGACAGAGATTTAGGTCTTTTAAACCAGTTCAGTACTATACTGAATAGAGAATTTCTTACTTTTTCTGAGTAGGTGATCTCATTGTTTAGTATGAATATTTCTAGAATATAACTCATAAATAAGCTTTTATTTTATTATTTTTTTAGAGGTGGAGTCTCACTCTGTCTCCAGGTTGGAGTGCAGTGGCACGATCTTGGCTCATTGCAACCTCTACCTCCTGGGCTCAAACCATCCTCCCACCTCAGCCTCTCAAGTAGCTAAGACTATAGGTGCATGGCACCACACCTGGCTAATTTTTGTATTTTTTTGTAGAGACGGGGTTTTGCCATGTTGCCCAGGCTGGCCTTGAACTCCTGAGCTCAAGCAATCCACCTGCCTCAGCCTCCCAAAGTGTTGGGATTACAGGTGTGAGCCACTGCGCCCAGCCCACAAATAAGCATTTATATAGAGACATGGTATGGTGGCTAGGTATAAAGAAATACCATCTCTGTGTAACTGATTTTAAATATTAAGGTGTTTAAAGAAAGGTAATGAGAGATGATGATTCATGCTCTTTTTTTTGTACTAACATTACGGGATCTTTGGGGTGTCACTTTTCTGGCCAGAAACCTCTGTGGCCTGTTGCACGTTTGCCTGAGTTCTTGTCCTGCGTCCAGGAAGATTGAGGTATGCAGACAAGTGTAGGGTGTGCAAGATGAAGAGGAGCTTTACTGAGTGTTAGAGCAGCTCAGAGGAGACCTGCAGTGGGCAGTTCCTCTCTGTAGGCAGGTCATCTTGTTGAGTGTTCGACTCTCGGCAGAGAGGAGGCCCTAGAGTGGGTGGCTCCTCTCTTCAGCCAGGTTGTCCCATTGTCTCTGCAGCTCTCAGCAGAGAGGAGGCCTGCAGTGGGTGGCTCCTCTCTGCCTTTGGTCGTCCTGATGTCTGTTGCTCTCAGCCAGAGAGGAGGCCCTGGAGCAGGTGGCTTCTCTCTGTAGGCAGGTCATTCCAGTGTTTGCAGCTCTCAGCAGAGAGGAGGCCCTAGAGAGGGTAGCTCCTCTCTACAGCTGGTCATCCTGATGTCTCTCCTTCCTCTGCCCTGCTCTGGTTGAGCCTGAGGCTTTTATGGGCCTTACAGGGGAGGTAGTGCATGCCAGTTGGTCCATGGGCAGCCCAGAAAAGGCACCACAAGTCCCCACTCTGGTCCATGGGATGGGTAGCCCACCCCTAGCCTTCAGAACCTCCCTGGCAAAAGGTGGGGCCTCACTGAGGACTCGCCCCTTCTGGCACAGGAGCCCATTTGCCTCCCACCACTGCCTATGGCCCCCAGGTTACTTGTGGCAAGGGATGCCCACAGGCTATCGCTGAACTGCCCCCCTGCCCTATCTTGGCCACTCTCCTGTGGTCTTTGGCACCCAAAGTTTGGAGGGGCCAAGCTGGAAGGGACCCAGCGGGTCACTGCTGCCCTGAGCCTGTGCATACCTGGCTGGGCTGCAACAGTGCCTGGGCTTGGCCCCAACCCCACTTGGAGACCAGAGCAGATGCTGGGAGTGGGGAGAGGCCAGGCAGCAGGAGCAGACACCCCTGAGCCTGTGGTGACAGGGGCTCTCCCAGGCCCCTGAGAGCATTGAGAGGCCTGGGCCCACAGCCATGACCTGAGTGGCTGGAGCTGTGCCTGGGGAGCTCCCGCCCTGCCAACTCAGGAGGGGTGGGACTCCTGCCTGTCCCCGGCTGCAGAGTACACAGCCTTAGCTGTGCTCCTTCTCTGTGTCTTCCCATAGCCGCGGCAGGTGAGGTGCAGGTGGCATGGTGGCCCTGGCCAGCCCTGCACAAACGAACCTTTGGCTCCCAGGACACGTCCAGAAGTGAGGTTGAGGCTGCAGCGGCCTCAGGCCTGGGAGTGGGTCCTACCCAGCTGTGCCAGGGTGGGGGTGGCACAGTTGGCTTCCTTGGGGACATGGGCACAGGGGTCCTACTGCTGCTCCTACAGCCACTCCTGCTGCCCTGTCCCGCCTCCTTGCCGCCTGGGGTGGGGCTCCAGGCCCTCACCGGGCGTGGACTGGCATCCAGGGCAGGGGTGATGTGGTTGCAGGGTCCCCCTGCAGCCCCAGGGCTCCCCCTTGCCTGGCTTACGTCCCTGCCAGGGTGGCGCCTCTGGGAGCAGATTCTGGGCCCAGGCCCGGCCACCAGGAGTGCCAGGCTCAGCAGACACCCCGACATGGGGCAGATCCTGGGGACACGATCTCCGGTGGCCCCAATCTGAGCCTACTGCCGAAGTACGGGAACCTGGTACCATCCCAGGGCCACGGGCCACAGGCCCTATGTACCATTCACCTTGGTGTCTATACCTGAGCAACTGTGGCCTGCGGCCGCACCCCACCTCTGCTAGTGCCATGTCAGCAGCCACTTTGTATGGTCCATCACTGCAATCACTAAGATAGTATTTCAGTTTACAGAGTATTATGTGAAATTGGTTTACTTGGCAAAATTGTCTCATACTATAATTCTGTTTTATAGTGATAAATATTTTTAGAGTTTGGTTGATAGAATGGCATCACGAATACAGCTGTTGAATGGGTGATGAATAATATTAAAGTGTACTTCAATTTGTGTAGAGTACTGCTCATTAAATATCTGTTTTTGAAGTAACAGAGTAAGAATAATTGGATGGTCGTAATGTAGAATAAAACACATACTGTGACTTAAATGAATGTTTTGAGTTGCTTAAAACATTCATTAAAAAATTTCCAAAAGCTACAATTAAGTAAGAGCAATATTTGTGGTAGATAACATTTAAAATACAGCCTTTTTTATTTTCAAGTACTAATGTCCCTGGTGTTGAAAAGAGATCCCATTCAGAAATAAATAATCTCTCTACTGGAGCTCTTCTTGAAGAGTCCTCAAGGTACAGCCCAACAATTGAACTGTGATAAATTCCCAGAAAAAAATTTTCTTTGTTACTTTCATACAGTCTCCCTCTGTCATCCAGGCTGGAGTGTGTTGTCATAATCATAGTTCTTGAACTCCTGGGCTCAAGGGATCCTCCCATCTCAGCCACCCTCACCTCAGCCTCCCAAGTAGTTAGTACTACAGGCACATACCAGCACACCCAGCTAATTTGTAAAATTTTTTTTTTATAGAGGCAGGGTCTCACTGTATTGCCCAGGCTGGTCTTGAACTCACCTTAGTCTATCCTCCCTCCTTGGCCTCCTGAAGCACTGGGATTACAGGCATAAGCCATCACGCGTGGCCTTTTTATTCTTATTGATCTAACTAGAAAGATTGATCATACAGTATTCCCGATGTTCTCTTCACCACCACCTTCAAACTATAAACTGTGGAAAAGAATTTTCAGTTTGCTATAGTATAAAGGCTGCATTACATAAAGTGAAGTATGTTTTCAAAACAGAGACCTGGCTGTGAATCACAGTTCTATCACTTACTAATTGTGAGATCTTTCATAAATTGAACCTTATTCCACGTGGAAGTCCTGCCATTTGTTCAATAGAAATAACAGTGCCTGCAGCATAGGATGCTAAATAAATGTTCCTTGCCTGTCTTTTGTTGCAGTAGCTTTGGCGTATTTAACTTTTTTTAAGTTCAGAATTCTAGAGAATGAATTTTTTATCTGCTCTGCTGTTAGGTTTCAATATCATGTTTCTGGAACTTTTTCTTAACTCTTTCATATCAGTTTATGATACTTTAATCATCATTACTGAAAACCAGATGTTACTAATAGGTATTTATATCATGAAATATTATTTCCTAATATTGTTAAAAGATTTCATTATTTTGACTCTTACCGTATTTATTATATGTGATTTATTTTTCCTGCATTGTTGTTTAAAAAATAAAAACAACAAAAACTTACACATCAGGTAAAACTGATATATAGAGTAGTTTAGAAATCCCAGGATAACCACTCAGAAAGTCATGGTGATTACCTTGATGTCATCTAGAAACATAGTGAGGTTACTGTGTAAAGTTTTCCAGAAATCATTCAGCAGTGTTAGCTGTTAAGCAAATATTAGAGCACATGAAAAGGAAAAATTCTGACTTAGTAGGCATATCTGTTACTAGTTTCTTTGAGAAGCAGTCCATCATTGTATTATGATGGATTTGGGGAAAAGTTCAAGTGCTAAAATAGTTCATAAGGAAAATAATTCATTTCTGGTTTATGTATGCCAGCTTTTATTTTGTGAGGTGGATTATGGCCTCTTGATCGTTATTCTGTACCATATTTTCACTCCCTTTTTTCACTCCGTTTTTTTTTTTAAAGCAATTTGTTCATAAACTCTGTAGAATTGTAGGCAGAAGAAATTACACATGACATCTGATCCATTGGTATTGCTTTTTGTTAGTAACTCTTCATAAATAGAATTCAAGATGAAAACATTTGAAGAACATAACCTGAAATAATGGTTTGGCCTTTCTGAAAAGTCTGGTTTTGCCCAGTCTTATTGTAAATCAGTATAAGACTTTTTTTTTTTAATGGCTGAAACATTTTTTCCTAACTAAATCAAATAAAACAATAATTTTTCATCTTCAAGGTAGATATGAGGAAGAAGATGAAGAGAGGATGCACTATCTATTAATATTTGGCTAGATTAATTGTATTTGTTTACATTGAAGTTTGATTCACATTTATCCCAAGTCATCCATTAGAACCATGCTGAGGATTAGATAGACTTTGAATTGTAATGTACATTTTTTAATTTATTATATGAGCAGTGTCATGAGGAATGAATAGTTCTGCCAAAGATTAACTAATAATTACTATTTTTCATCTTTCATGCCTATCCTTTTGCTGGATTTTATGAGGATAAAAAATTATAAGAGATCGGCTTGTCTGCAGGGAAACATCTGTGCTATAATTTCCAGCGTTAATGGATATAGTAGAAAAGTTGGAAATGATTTAAAAAGATAAAGAAGTCCGTGGAGGTTTATTTTGGTAAATAGGATTTATGTGTTTTGATTTCTCTTTAAATCTGTTTTTAAAGCTATTTTATTGAATACGTTTTCTTCCTCTCCATCTGAAGCAACAAATAGCAAGATTCTTTTAGAGGTCCATTCTTAATACAACTATTTGGATGCCTGATATTTGTAGAGTACATACTGTGTGTTAGATGTAAATTGATTTATTTGGGAAAGACCACCACACAAAGTTATTATTTTCCTTATGAACTGCCACTTGTATATTTAAGTCATTTGTTTCTCTGAGAAGAATATTCTAAAGTTTATGTGACTTTGTATTCTAAATTTCAGAAGAATTAGGAGCTTAGTCCTAGAATCAAGAAATTCTGCTTCTGCTATTTATTAGTTATCTGGATATACTTTTTATTTTATAGGGGTGAGATTGCTTGTAGAATCTCTCTCTGCTAACATCCTGTTACTGGACTTTTTGGCAAGTCCTTTTTGTTGTCATATTTTTTCCTTACACACTTTCTTTGAACTCTTCCTCCATCTCCTTACTCTGTGGAAATTTATGTAACACTACTTTCCTTAGAAATCCTTCCACTTCAACATTGTTAGTGTTCTTATATTCTTTGTATCTTGGAAGGCAACTCAGCATCCTCCTGGCCCTTCACTGCTTTCTGTAGGTTGTTTGCCTGCAACACTTGTGCCGAAAATGCATAAACAGCTCTCTCTGTCTCTTTTTTTTTTTTTTGCCATCATTCCTCATTTTTCTGGACCCATTTTCTCATTGTTTGAGAATTTTAGTATCTGGCTCATAATTTACTTTTCTGTTTTGCTTTCTGCCATCCACAAAGATGACTTGTGACATTCGTTGTTGTGCTGTCCAACCATTGCCTGTGGGCTCCTGGATCTACCCTGTTTGTTGTTGTTGTTGTTGTTGTTGTTTTTTTTTTTTTTTGAGACAGTCTCACTCTGTTGCACAGGCTGGAGTGCAGTGGTGTGATCTTGGCTCACTGCGGCCCACACCTCCTGGGTTCAAGTGATTCTCCTGCCTCAGCCACCCAAATAGCTGGGATTACAGGCATGTGCCATGCTGCCTGGCTAATTTTTGTTTTTTTAGTAGGGGTGGAGTTTCACCATGTTGGCCAGGCTGATCTTGAACTCCTGACCTCAAGTGATCCTCCCACTTCGGCCTCCCAAATTGCTGGGATTACAGGCATGAGCCACCACACCCAGCCGATCCTCTTTTCTTCCCATTCTTTGCCTCCCAATAGCAACTGTATATGGACACATATTCAGCAATCTATATGGACACAGTCTAGATCTGCACTGTCCAATGTGGTAGCTATTAGAGCCACTGTGGCTTTTGAGCACTTGAAACATAGTTTCTGCAAATTGAGATGTTTTGTAAGTGTAAAACACAAAATTAATTTCACCAGTTTTAAGTTTTTCTAATCTGGTGACCTAGAAAATTTTAAATTACTTACTTGTGTGGTTTGTATTTTTTATATTTTTGTTACGAGCACTGGCCTGGACCTGGTCTCTACTGATGTATTAGTCCATTTTCAGGGTGCTGGTAAAGATATACTTGACACTGGGCAATTTACAAAAGAAAGAGGTTTGTTGGACTTGGGCTCCACATGGCTGGGGAGGCCTCACAATCATGGCAGAAGGCAAGGGAGAGCAAGTCATATCTTACGTGGATGGCAGCAGGCAAAAAGGGAGCTTGTGTAGGGCAACTCCCATTTCTAAAACCATCAGATCACGTGACACCCATTCACTATCAAGAGAACAGCACAGGAAAAGACCTGCCTCCATAATTCAGTCATCTCTCACTGGGTCCCCCCCATAACACATGGGAATTATGGGAGCTTACAAGATGAGATTTGGGTGGAGACACAGAGCCAAACCATATCAGCTGAGAACTGCTCTGCCTTTGAATTCTTGAAGTCTAAAATTTCTCCAACCAGCCCAGTGGCTCACACCTGTAATTCCAGCACTTTGGGAGGTTGAGGCAGGATGATCACTTGAAGCGAGGAGTTTGAGGCCATCCTGGGCCTCAAACATCTGGTCCAGCAAAGCAAGACCCTGTCTCCACAAAAAATTTGTAAAAGTTAGTTGGGCATGGTGTTTTACACCTGTAGTCTCAGCTACTTGGGAGGCTGAGGTAGGAGGATCCCCTGAGCCCAGGAGTTCATGGCTCACTGCAGCATGATTGTGCCACTGTGCTCCAGCCTGGCAACAAAGTGAGACCCTGTCTCAAGAATAAAAAATAAAATAAAAAATAAATAACATTTTTCTGACCATAGTCTTTGTTCCTTTTTCCTATCCCATGCCAGTCCTGTTATACCTATTTCACAGCCCTACAACCTTTTAATTCTTTAATCCATTTCTTTTCTCAAGATGGCAGCCCCTTTCTGCCTTCACTTTCTCTTATTTACCCTTGATCCTATCACTAACTACTATAACTTTATTTTTATAAAACCACTAGTTCTCTTTGTTTAAAAAAAATCAAACTAATGGTTTATTTTGTAGTGATGAGGTCTTGCTATGTTGTGCAGGCTTGTCTCAAACTCCTGGCTTCAAGTGATCCTTCTGCCTTGGCCTCCCAAAGTGTTAGGATTACAGGCGTGAGCCACTGCACCTGGCCCACTAGTTCCCTTCCCCCCCGACTCAATTTCTCTTTCTTCCCAGTTGTCGTCCCTGAATCTAACTCAGCAGGTCTTTTCCTCTGTTCTTGCTCCCAGGATGGATGGCTCTGCTTTGGAAATTCAGTTACCTGTGTTCGTGGAGTCTAATTAAAACTTTATGATTGGGGCCAGGCATGGTGGCTCATGCCTGTAATTCCAGCACTTTGGGAGGCTGAGGCAGGCGGATCACGTGAGGCCAGGAGTTCAAGACCAGCCTAGCCAAAGTGGTGAAACCTTGTCTCTACTAAAAAATATAAAACATTAGCTGGGTGTGGTTGTGTGCACCTGTGGTTTCAGCTACTCGGGAGGCTGAGGCATGAGAATCGCTTGGACCTAGGGGGTGGAGGTTGCAGTGAGCCGGGATCACGCCACTGTACCCCAGAGCGAGACTTTGTTTGGGCCAGGCGCATTGGCTCAAGCCAGTAATTCCAGCACTTTGGGAAGCTGAGGCTGGAGATTCACTTGCGGCATCCAGGAGTGAGAGGTTACGATGAGCTGTGATCATGAACTCCTGCTTGGGCAACAGAGCAAGACTGTATCTCAAACAAAAAATTAATGATTTATTAATACAGCTGGTCTAAACTCTATTTAGGTATAATATAGCTACAACTTAGCTGCTTGATAATCTTTTTAGTAATCACTAATTGACTTTCAGTCATATCCTGCACTGTGCTTACTTCAGTACTAGGTTGGTCACCAACAGCTCCACAGGCCATGCACTGTATATAGCTTGTGAAGTTATGTATCATGAGTAGCTCTGCTTCACCTTGTCTAATTCTGCTGCTTACTGTTTGTTGAAACACCTGTGTTTTACAATTTATTATGACATGTTTAAGCTTATAAAAGTATATTGTAACGTGTTTGGTTTGAAAGGATAATCATAACACAACCAACCACCACTCACCTTAAGTCGATTATCAATATCTTTGAAGCCACTCGTATTCCTCCTTCATCTCAGCTGCCTCTTTCTCCCTAGTGGTAACAATTATCCTGAGTTTTGTATAAGTAGATATTTGTTTTATAATTTCACTGGTGTCTGCATTTTGAGGTTTACATTTTGAATTAGCCATCATGTGTGACCTTGGGCAACTTACTTTATTATCTCTGAACCTTTCTCTTTTTTTTTCCCAATTTAAAAAATTGTGTTAAAATGCAAATAGCACAAAGTTTAAAATCTTAACCCCATTTTTAAGTGTACATTTTAAGTATACATTGATAATATGCAGTGATCACACGATCCATCTTTATAACTCTTTTCTTTCATCTTGTAAAACTGAAAGTCTATACCCATTAAACAATAACTTCCCTTTGACCCCTCCCTTTGCACCCTGGCAACAGCCATTCTCCTGTCTGTCTGTGGCTTTGGCTATTCTTTAACTACATCATATAACTGTTATCATACAGTAGTTGTTTGTGACTGGCTTATTTCACTTAGCATATTGTCCTCAAGTTCCATCCATTTTGTAGGATATGTCAGAATTCCCTTTCTTTTTAAGGCTAATGTTTCACTTTATCTGTGGTACCATATTCTGCTTATCTGTTCATTTGCTGATGCATACTTGGTTGGCTTTCATGTTTTACCAGTTATGAATAATAGTGATATGAATGTGGATGTACAAAGAACTCCCTTAAGACCTCGTTTTCATTTATTTAGAGTGGATACTTGGAAGTGGAATTGCAGAACTGTATGGTTATTCCTATTTTTTGTGAAAATGCCATACTGTTTTCCACAATGGCTGTACCTATTTTACATTCCTACCAACAGTGTGCAAGAGTTCCACTTTCTCCACATCTTTTACAACACTTTTCTTTTTTTTTGAGATGGAGTCTTGCTGTGTTGCCCAAGTTGAAGTGCAGTGGTGTGATCTCGGCTCACTGCAACCTCTGCCTCCTGGGTTCAAGCGATTCTCCTGCCTCAGCCTCCCAAGTATCTGGGACTACAGGCCCGTGCCACCATGCCCGGCTAATTTTTTGTATTTTTAGTAGACACAGGCTTTCACTGGGTTAGCCAGGATGGTCTCGAACTCCTGACCTTGTGATCTGCATGCCTTGGCCTACCGAAGTGCTGGGATTACAGGCACGAGCCACTGTGCTGGGCATGGTGGTACGCACCTGTAGTCTCAGCTACTTGGGAACCTGAGGCAGGAGAATCACTTGAACCCGGGAGGTGGAGGTTGCAGTGAGCTGAGATCTTGCCACTGCACTCCAGCCTGGGCGACAGAGCGAGACTCTGTCTCAAAAAAAAAAAAAAAAATTGTATGTGTGTATGTACACATATATATACTGGCCATCTTGGTGTGAGGAGGTGATATATACCAGTATAGTATTGATTTGTATTTCCTTAGGATTAGCATATTTTCATGGGCTTGTTGGCCATTTGTGTATGTCTTTTTAAAGGAAATGTCTATTCGTGTCCTTTGCCCATTTCTGAATCTGATTATTTGCTTTTTTGTGATTGAGTTTTAGGAGTTCTATATATTCAGGATATTAACTTTTTTTTTTTTTTGAGACAGTGTCTCCCTCTGTCACGCAGGCTGGAGTGCAGTGGTGCGATCTCAGCTCACTGCAACCTCCGCCTCCTGGGTTTAAATGATTATCGTGCCTCAGCCACCTGAGTAGCTGGGATTGCCATTCCTGGCTCATTTTTGTATTTTTAGTAGAGACAGGGTTTTGCCATGATGGTCAGGTTGGTCTCGAACTCCTGGCCTCAAGTGATTTCCCCACCTTGGCCTCCCAAAGTGCTGGGATTACAAACAGGCCATGGTGCCCAGCCCAGGATATTAACTTTTTAACAGGTGTACAGTTTACAAATATTTTCTCTTCATCTGTAGGTTGCCTCTTGACTCTCTTGGTGTAATATCTTTCGATGCACAAAAATTTTAAATTGTTAATATGCCCAAGTTGTCTACTTTTTTTTTTTTGCTTCTGCCTTTGTTATTGTATCTAAGAAGTCATTGCCAAATCCAGTGTTTCAGAGCGTTTTCTCTCTGATTTCTTCTCAGATTTTTTTACTTTTAGCTCTTACATTTTGGTCTTAATCTATTTTGACTTAATTTTTGTATTTGGTGTTAAGTGAGGGTCTAACTTCATTCTTTTGCATACGTATATCTAATTTCTCCCAGAACCATTTGTTGAAAATGTCCTTTCCCCATTGAATGGTTTTGGTACCCTTTTCAAAAATCGTTTGAACATATATTTGTGGGTTTATTTCTGGGCCATTTTTTCCCATTTCTAATTACTTTTGGTTTATTTTTACACCAGTACTGCACTTTTCATTTTTGCAGATTTGTAATTTTGAAATCTGGAATTGTGAGGCCTCCAGCTTTTTTCTTTTCAGCTATTGTTTTGGCTATCCAGACTTCCTTGAGAATACATATTAATATCAGGATGGGGAGTTTTTCTGTTTTTGTAGAACACACCATTGGGAATTTGGTAGAGATTGCATTGAATCTGTAAGTCACTTTGGGTTGTATTGGTATATTAACAATATTAAATCTTCCAGTTCATGAACAGGGGATAATTTTTTGTTATTGGGTTTTTAGGTTATCTCATCCACTCTCATGGCAAGGACTGTTGGTTATGTTTGCTGATTCTTAGTTCATTCTGGGTTGACTCTGCTCTCTTCATGCCTAATTACTCTGTAGACTTTTGTATCTAGAGATCTCTTTGACATTAAATCTCTCCATAATATAAATGAATTCATCACTTTTTTATTCAAAGCAGAGAAAACAACTATTGCAAAAGCCTTAAGAGAAAATAAAGTTGATATATTTGAGAGAATAAAATAAGGCCAATATGGCTGGACAGTAATGGTATGTGAAGTGAAGTCAATGATAGCCTGGGACCCAATCATTTTGGGTTCTGTAAGCATTCTTCACCATCTAAACCTCAAACCTTGGAGAAGGAGCTTTCTTCCCCTTATATTTAGGTGCTCAGAAAATCCTGCTGTTTCTATAATATATGAATTAACTCCCAAATCTGCCTTTTTTTTTTCTGTCGAGATCCACTGCTGTTATCAGGCCCTTATCACTATGTACCTGGGCTGTCGGAATAGATCCCTGTTTGATATCTTGACACCAGTATCTTCACTAAGAGTTCATATTGTTATAATGGCTCTCTTTATTAAACAAATTGGATGATATTTCTGCCCTGTTAAACATCTCCTA
Organism: Gorilla gorilla gorilla; assembly: GCF_029281585.2. Classification (NCBI taxonomy): domain Eukaryota; kingdom Metazoa; phylum Chordata; class Mammalia; order Primates; family Hominidae; genus Gorilla; species Gorilla gorilla. Next base: position 218,878,103 of record NC_073224.2, read on the forward strand.
GGATTACCTTCATGGCGAAGTCCTTACTTGACCCGTCTTTTTAGTCTGGCCCTAATCTAATCCTCTGATGTCACCTCCTCTCACTCTACCTCATGCACTTCTATTCTCTGGCATTACTGACGTGTTTATGGTTCAGCAGACGTGCCCTGGTTTTTCAGGTCTTTGTGCTTCTGTTTAAAATATTCCTTGTTTTGCCTACACATGATCTCCTCTGGTTTTTATGGCTGACTGCAAGCTCACCATCTATCACTGTTGATCTGCCACCTTTGGAGGCTCCCTGGAACTCTTCTCCCAGGAAGAATTAATCACATTCTGCTCTGTACTTCTTGATATATTATTCATACTCCTTACACCACTTTCTATGTCATTTTTACTGTTGTTAGGTAAATTGTAAATCCCTGTGCATAGGAATCGTGTCTTTTTCAACTTGATTTCCATGACTTAGAATTGCTACTGCAAACAAAAAAGAAAAACTCACAAACTTGTTAGATTGCTACATCTGAAGTCAAGTATAGTTTGTTTTTTTCATTCTAATGTGAGTGAAAGTTTTTGTGTGCCTAATGTTTTTAACTGAGGGTACTACTAATTAGCATCCTCAAAGGAAAGAAAACTGAAAGTGATTTTGCTTTAAAGCTTGTTATTCATAGTAAAAGAACATTTACCATGTAATTCAGGGAAGCTTTAGAAAGAAAACCTAGGGGATCTGTTGGCCATATCAAAAAAGTACAAGCTACATGGACAGTGAGGTGATACTGTAATACTTCCACCTATAGGTCAACTGGAGAGACTTGGTTTTTTCCAAATAGACCTAGCCTAATTGTGATGACGCATGCCAACCTAATTAACCTCCTAATGTTACTTGTCTTTGTTTTTGTATTGTCAGGAACATGGTGTGTGGGTTGGGCATATTAGAACATAATAGAACTATGTGATGTCTAAATTGAGCTTTAACACAAACTGGTTGGTGTTATTGAGGGAAAGTATAACTTATTAGTGGGAATGGGAAAAGAAGCCTGATGTTGTGGTGAGGTAGAAATTTCCACCGCGTTACTGTGAACAGGAAGTAAAGGGCTAATGGTCGGTGACTCAGCTGTTTTCTGAACCTGTCTCATATGATTCAGTGTGCATGATGTCTGTTTATTCTCGACAGAGTAAGTACTACGGGAGTCACATTACACAGGCAGACATAATGTTTATTTAACCAACTCAGTGATGACCTAAAAATAACTTGTGGGGTTTTTGTACTACATTTAGCATAAACAGATAGAAAAATCATAATGGACACCCATCATTGAGTGCTTTCCCTTATAAATAACTGGATATATAGTCAGCCAGTACTATTTCATTTCTTACATTGTTAAGGTGCAATCTTTGGTATTTAAATGAAAGGTAGCAAAAGAAGATAGCCTTTAAATTATCCATAAAATAATTCTGTACCATTTTAGATTATACTTTGGACAGATATGCATTTTCGGTGCTTAGCGCCATCGTTGAGGTATTTTTGCACCAAAATTTTCATATAGGAACCTTTTTGTGAGGCTATAGCAAATGTTGTTTTGAAATAGAAATTTACGTATTTGCTGGATTTTATGTTAATATTAAATTATAGTAGCAATAGTTTTACTTTGATTTTCTTGATTTATTCATCTTCTACTGAAGGTTTGTGCCTACCATGTACTGTAATTGAGTCTTAAATATGTCAGAGCCAGGCATGGTGGTTCATGGCTGTAATCCCAGCACTTTGGGAGGCTGAGGCGAGTGGATCACCTGAGTTCAGGAGTTCGAGACCAGCCTGCCCAACATGGTGAAATCCTGTCTCTACTAAAAACACAAAAATTAGCCAGGCATTGTGCCGCGCGCCTGTAGTCCCAGCTACTTGGAAGGCTGAGGTAGGAGAATCGCTTGAACCCAGGAGGCAGAGGTTGCAGTGAGCCGAGATTGCACCCCTGCACTCCAGCCTGGATGACAGAGCGAGACTCTGTCTCCAAATAAAGAAAAAAAAAGAAAGAAAGAATCTTAAGTATGTCAGAGTATGGTTACTGTTATGCTGTATACCTGTTACATGCTTGGCTTTGAAGGAGAGAGCACTTGGAAGCCTGAGCTTACATAATAATCATAATCTGCTCATCGTCTGAGAAATTGTGAGTTGTTATGGTTTATTCTTTTTGACATTTGAGTATTCTTGCTCTTAGAGGTGCAGCATTTGTAGCATATAAACTTTAATCAGAGATTATTTCAAAAGGGAAAGAGAAGCTAGAGTCACTAAGAAGAAATAGGCTGGGCACAGTGGTTTATGACTATAATCCCAGCACTTTGGGGGGCTGAGGTGGGCGGATCACTTGAGGCCAGGAGTTCGAGACCAATCTGGCCAACATGGCAAAACACTGTGTCTACTAAAAATTCAAAAATTAACTGGGGGTGGTGGTACATACCCATAGTCCCAGGTATTCGGGAGGCTGAAGTATGAGGATGGCTTGAACCTGAGAGGTGAAGGTTGCCGTGAACAAAGGTCTCACCACTGCACTCCAGTGTGGCTGATAGAGGGAGACTCTGTCTCAAAAAAAATTAAAATAAATAAATAAATAAGAAATAAATGCCAGCATTCTTTTTACAATAATGCTTTATGTAGTGGGAATGTGTGATCAATCTAATAGTCAGTAGAACTACCCAGTGGTTGATGCTATATATAAAGTAGGAAATACGTACCTTTTTTATAATTGATTTTAAAAGTTTCTGCATTAAGCTTACACTCTTTTATTTCACTCCATGTTTCAGTAAAAATCACAGGACTTGTTTTTATTTACAATATTATACCATTGTTTGAATATTTAATGGGATTTATATTTTAAAATGTTTTAGTTGGTATAGTTATTAGATATTCTGTATTAACCTAGAATGGAAAATTAAAGTATGTATCTTCTGATTCACTGCATGTAAATAGGACCTGACTTGGACATCGTTTGAAATGTATTCCAGTAATCGCGCTGGCTATACATGGTCCCATACCTGCCCTTATCCCAACAGATAAATGGTATTCTTCTTTATTTATTCATTTATTTATTTATTTTTGAGACAGGGTCTCACTCTGTTGCCCAGGCTGGAGTGCAGTGACATGATCTTGGCTCACTGCAACCTCCTCCTCCTAGGCTGACGCAGTTCTTCCACCTCAGCCTTGCAAGTAGCTTAGACCACAGGCATGCACCACCATGCCTGGGTAATTTTTAAATTTTTTTTGTAGAGACGGAGTCTTGCTGTGTTACCCAGGCTGGTCTTGAACTTTTAAGCTCAAGCAGTCTTCTCACCTCCGCCTCACAAAGTGCTAAGATTACAGATATGATCGCTGTGCCTGGCCCCGCAAATTGGTCATTTCTGATGGTTGTCTGGGCCTCAAAGCCTGAGTTCAGCATAGTGTTTTGGCACATTGCAAAGAATAAGTAAGAAAATGTTGTTAAGTGGACGCAACTATTCCACATGGGATGATGTTAGATTTGAAGAAGGAAAAAGTAGTTCCTCAATTCCTGTCAGATTGACAGTTGCAATAGTAACAGAACCCTCATTGACATGAAGAGCCAATGTTTTCCTGTAGTAGAGGAATTATTTTCTTGTTTTATTTAATTATTTATAGTGTTTCTTGATTATGTTCATGGGGGCATTTTGTTTTGTTTTGTTTTGTTTTGTTTTTGAGACGGCGTCTTGCTCTGTCGCCAGGCTGGAGTGCAGTGGTGCAGTCTCGGCTCACTGCAAGCTCCGCCTCCTGGGTTCAAGCGATTCTCCTGCCTCAGCCTCCCTAGTTGCTGGGACTACAGGCATGTGCCACCACGCCCAGCTAATTTTTTGTATTTTTAGTAGAGACAGGGTTTCACCATGTTGGTCAGGATGGTCTCGATCTCTTGACCTTGTGATCCGCCTGCCTTGGCCTCCCATGGCATGTTGTTTTTAAATAACTTCTCTTGCTCTATGAGATGAGAAAATATGTATTCTGTTTGGGACTTTCTTACTCTCCCTCGATAATAAAAGATAAAAATTTTTATTTTTCATTCACTGAAACATAAAAAAGGCATCATGTTTTGTGCAGACTATTAAATGTTGATTTTAAGATCTGTGTTGGATGGTTTTATATAGCTGTCTACCATTTATGAATTTCATGTGGAATATACTACCATATCAAGTTTTCATTGTTTAAACAGCTCTACTTTGTCAAGTATTGTTTACAATTCAACAAGAAACAAGCAAGCATTTACAAATATACGTGCAAATATGTATTCGTCTGACAACCAATTAGTGAAATTGAATAAGTGCTCTTGAAACAAACTTGTTTGATATCAAGCTTTTGTGCTAGAGTAATATTGTTGTTTTGACTACTTTAAAAGTGTTTTTATCTGGATGTGGTGACTCGTGCCTCTAGTCCCAGCTACTTGCGAGGCTGAGGCAGGGGAAGATCGTTTAAACCCAGGAGTTCTAGGCTGCAGTGAGCTATGATTGTGCCACTGTACTCCACCCTGGGCAACAGAGTGAGACCTGTTCTCTTAAAAAAACTTTTTTTCAGTTGTGGTAAAATACACACGATTTACCATCTTTCTGAGATCATTTGCTATAAAGGAATACCTAAGTCTGGATTATTTGGGGGTAAAAAAAAAAAAGAGCTTTATTAGTCTCATGGTTCTGTAGGCTATACAAGAAGCATATTGCCAGACCAACACCTGCTTCAGATAAGGGCCTCAGGAAGCTTCTACTCATGGCAAAAGGTGAGGGGGAGGTGTGTTCAGAGATCACATGATGAGAGAACCAGGTGACAGGCTCTTCTAAATAACCAGTTCTTAAGGGAACTAAGTGAGAACTCACTCCAGCAAGGATGGCAGCAACTCATTCATGAGAGATCAACTCCCTTAATCCAAACACTTCCCATTAGACTCCAGCTCCAACATTGGGGGTCACATTTCAATATGAGATTTGGAGGGGTCAGTATTCAACCGTAGTACCACCTTAATTTTTTTTTTTTTTTAAGAGAAGGAGTCTAGCTCTGTTGCCCAGGCTGGAGTGCAGTGGCGTGATCTCAGCTCACTGCAACCTCCACCTCCTGGGTTCAAGCGATTCTCCTGCCTCAACCTCCCGAGTAGCTGGGATTACAGGCGTCCACCACCATGCCCTGTATTTTTAGTAGAGACTGTGTTGGCCAGGCTGGTCTCTGACCTTGTGATCCGCCCGGCTTGGCCTCCCAAAGTGCTAGGATTACAAGCATGAGCCACTGTGCCCGGCCCACCTTAACCATTTTTAAGTTTATAGTTCCGTGGTATTAAGAACATTTACATTTGACTGGGCACATTGGCCCATACCTGTAATCCCAGTATTTAGGGATGTCAGTACAGGGGCATTGATTGAGCCCAGGAATTTGAGACCAGCCTGGGTGACATAGCAAGAACGTGTCTCTATAAAAGATTTTTTTTTTTTAATTACTGGGCATGGTGGCACATGCCTGTAGTCGCAACTACTTGGGAGGCAGAGGTGGGAGGATCGCTTGAGCCTGGGAGATCAAGGCTGTGGTGAGCTATGATTATGCCACTGCACTCCAGCCTGGGTAACAGAGTGAGACCTTGTCTCAAGGGAAAAAAATATGTAATTGTCAACACTGTGTATCTTCATACCTCTTTTCATCTTGCAAAACTGAAACTTTTTGTCCATTAAATACAGATCTAGTGTCCCTTATCCAGAATGCTTGGGACCAGAAGAGTTTTGGATTTCAGATTTTTCTGAATTTTGGAGAATTACATTATTTACAGGTTCAGCATTCCTAGTCTGAAAATCTCAAGTGCTCCAATGAGCTTTTTAAATTTTTTTGTTTCATGCCAACTCTCACAAATTTACAGATTTTGGAGCATTTGGATTAAGGACACTAAACTTCTTTTTTTTTTTTTTTTTTTGAGACGGAGTCTTGCTCTGTCATCCAGGCTGGAGTGCAGTGGCACGATCTTGGCTCACTGCAAGCTCCACCTCCTGGGTTCACGCCATTCTCCTGCCTCACCCTCCCGAGTAGCTGGGACTACAGGCGCCCGCCACCACGCCCAGCTAATTTTTTGCATTTTTAGTAGAGACGGAGTTTCGCCATGTTGGCCAGGATGGTCTCGATCTCTTGACCTCGTGATCCACCCACCTCGGCCTCCCAAAGTGCTGGGATTACAGGCATGAGCCACCGCGCCCGGCCAAGGACACTAAACTTCTAACTCCCCATTACCTACTCTCCCCATCCCTTGCCAACCACAATTTTATTTTCTTTCTCTGTGATTTCCCATAGTGTCGGTACCTCATAGAAGTGGAATCAAACAGTATTTGTTTTCTTGTGACTGGCTTATTTCATTTAGAATAATGTCCTCAAAGCTCATCCATGTTGTAATGTGTGAGAACTCGCTTCTTTTTAAAGGATGAATAATATTTTTTTGTATGTATGTGCCACATTTTGCTTGTCCATTCATCTGTCAGTGAACACTTGGGCTGCTCCTACCTTTTTAGCTATTGTGAATAATGCTGATATGAACATGGGTGTGGAAATATTTATTGTTTTGTTTTGTTTTTTAAATGAGACAGAGTCTCGCTCTGTCACCCAGGCTGGAGTGCAGTGGCGTGATCTCGGCTCACTGCAACCTGCGCCTCCTGGGTTCAAGTGATTCTTCTGTCTCAGGCCCCCGAGTAGCTAGGACTACAGGTGCACACCACCATGCCCAGCTAATTTTTATATTTTTTAGTAGAGATGGAGTTTCACCGTATTGGTCAGGCTGGTCTTGAACTCCTGACCTCAGGTCTTGAACTCTTGACCACCTATCTCGGGCTCCCAGAGTGCTGGGATTACAGGCATGAGCCACCGTGCCCGTCCTTTTATTGTTTTTTTTTAAGACAGGGTCTCATACTGTCACCCATGCTGGAGTGCAGTGACGCGATCATGGCTCACTGTAGCCTTGACCTTCAGCCTCTGGAGTAGCTGAGACTACAGGAGTACATCACCACACCCAACTAATTATTTATTTTTGGTAGAGTTGAGTCTCACAGTGTTGACCAAGTTGATCTCCAATTCCTGGGCTCAAGTAATCCTTCCACCTCCGCCTCTCAAAGTGTTGGGATTACAGGTATGAGCCACCACACCTGGCCACAAATATCTTTTTTAAGAGTCTGCCTCATTTCCTCCCTTACTGCCTTTTGTTGTGCTTAGTTGAGTTTTTGTAGTGACACATTTTGATTCTCTTTTTGTTTCATTTTATGTGTAGTCTACAGAATTTGTTTGGGATGATTATCAGAGGGATTTCATGTAAAATCATGAAGTTATAAATATGTATTTTAAGGTGATAATAATTTAACATCAGTTGGTTACAAAAACCGTACTTCTTTTCACCTCAGGCCTCTCCAACTTTGTTATTGATGTCACAAATCACATCTTTATATAGTGTGTGCCCTTAGATTTTTATGCTTTTGTCTGTTAAAATCCTGTAAAAGAATAAAAACTGGACTTATGAACCAAAATTTTAATAATAGAGGCTTATATATTTGTCCGTGTATTTATCTTTGCTGGAGAACTTTATATTTTCATACGGTTTTTAGTTACTGTCTAGTTCCCTTTCTTCTCAATTTGAAGAATCTTTGGTCATTTCTTGTAGGGCATGTCTTATGGTAATGAACTTTCTCAGCTTATTAATTTCATTAATTTAAAATTTGGGAATGTCTTAATTCTTCCCTCATTTTTGAATTAAAATTTTGCTGGATGTAGAATTCTCATGTGATAGGGTTTTTTTTTTTTTTCTTTCCTTTCAGCATGTTGAATAATGTCATTCTACTACCTTCTGGTCTGCAAGTTTCTGCTGATAATCTTATTGAGGATCCCTTGCTTGTCATGATTCAGTTTGATCTTGCTGCTCTCGATATTCTTTTCCATTGTTTTTTTACCTTAAAAAATTTTTTTTTGTATAGACAGGTTCTTGCTGTGTTCCCCAGGCTGTTCTTGAACTCCTGTCTTGATCCCTCCAAAGTGGTGCAATTACAAGCATGAGCCACTGTGCCTAGCCTGTCTTTTACTTTTGACATTTTGAATATGTGTTTCCATGTGGGTCTCTTTGGTTTTTTTCCTACGTGGGGTTCATTGAGTATCTTGCTATCATATATCCATGTCTTCAAATGTGGGAAGTTTTCCCCCATTATTTTTTTTGAAATAATCTTTCTGTTCCTTTTCCTCTCTCTTCTTCTGTAATGTGAATATTGATTTGCTTGATGGTGTCCCATAAGTCCCTTCGGTTCTGTTACCTTTTCTTTATTCTTTTTAATTTTTGCTTCTCAGACTGGATTATTTCAAATAACTTTTCATTAAGTTCACTAATTCTTTGTTCTGTTATTAGAGACTGCTTTTGTACTCTTCTAGTGAATTTTTCAATTCAGTTATTTTTTCAGCTCCAGAATTTGTTTCTTTTCTTCCCCCCCTCCTTTTTTTTAAAACTATTTCTGTCTCTTTGTTGATATTCTCTATTTATGTATCTTTTTTCTGATTTCATTTAGGTCTCTCCTCCCCCCCACCACCTTTCTTTAGCTTATTGAGTGTATTTAGGACAGTTTAAAAGTCTTTGTCTAGAGGCTGGGCATGGTGGCTCACGCCTATAATCCCAGCACTTTGGGAGGCCAAGGCAGGCAGATCACTTGAGATCAGGAGTTCAAGACCAGCCTGGCCAACATGGCAAAAACCCCGTCTCTACTAAAAATACTAAAAGTAGCCGGGTGTGGTAGTGCATGCCTGTTATCCCAGCTACTAGGGAGGCTGGGGCAGGAGAATTGCTTGAACCCAGGGGACAGAGGTTGCAGTGAGCCCAGATTGTGCCACTGCACTCCAGCCAGGGTGACAGCGTAGGACTCCATACCAAAAAAAAAAAAAAAAAAAAAAAGGTGTTTGTCTGGAGCTGAAGGCCATTATCCTAACTGAACTAACACAGGAACTGAAAACGAAATACTGCATCTTGTCGCTTACAAGTGGGAGCTAAACACTGAGTACACATGGATGCAAAGAAAGGAACAACAGACCTTGGGGCCTACTTGACGATGGTTGGTGGGAGGAGGGTGAGAATCAAAAAATTGCCTACCAAATACTGTGCTTATTACCCGAGTGACAAAATATCTGTACACGCAACCCCTGTGACACACAATTTACCTGTTTAACAAAGCTGCACATGCACTCCTGAACCTAAAATAAGAGTTAAAAAGAAATAAAAACAAAATACCCCAGGAACTTGTCTTTAACTTTTGAACTGGGCCAGACAACCACAATCACAACATCCTTGAAAACAGCTGAATTATGCCAGCGCCTCCACCGGTGATAATTCTTTCAGAACAACAACAACTTGTTTTGTTTTGAGATGGAGTCTCGCTTTGTCACCCAGGCTGGAGTGCAGTGGCATGATCTCAGCTCACTGCAGCCTCCACCTCCCAGGTTCAAGCAATTCTCTTGCCTCAGCTCCCAAGTAGCAGGGATTATAGGCACCCACCACCATGCCCAGCTAATTTTTATGTTTGTAGTAGAGACGGAGTTTCACCATGTAGGCCAGGCTGGTCTTGAACTCCTGATCTCAGGCGATCCACCCACCTCAGCCTCCCAAAGTGCTGGGATTACAGGCATGAGCCTACTGTGCCCAGCCTATTTCTATACTTTATGATATTTGCTCAAAGTTGAGCACTTAAATAGCCAGCTGTTCTAATCTTTGTGGACTGATTCCATGATGGGTAACATCAGGAGTATCAGCCTGGTGTGAAGGCTTAAGGTCTTGTTGACCTTTTCTGTGTTTGTCTATTCACTGGGCCTATGTGAACACTTTTCCCCAGATTCCTGGGATGTATCAGTGCTTTTAGCTGCCTTGATCTAAGAGTGGCATGTTAGATGTTCTGTTGTGTTCCTCTGCCCTTTGTCTTTTGTCCCTCTAGCACTGGCAGATCGGTGACATCCCTGTAGCTCTCAACTAAGCCACTCTTCCCATCCGAACTTTGCATCAGGTGAAAGAGTAATCAGTCCCATGAGCAGCCCCCGCAGACAAGCCAGAACGATGCAAACAAGTTCCACTCTTTTCCTTCTGTCATGATGGAGCATCTTAGAATTAGGTGGATTCCTCCCAACTTGGCCTCAGTGAGGAGGGATTGGAGCAAGGGCGACCTCTAAATATACATACATATATACATTAAAAAAATTTTTTCTGTGGCTGCCTTACAAATTATTGTTCTTTATTTTAATATTTTAAAAAATTTCCTATATTGTTTTGAGTGTGGCTTTTTCTCGATGGGGCATTTAGTTGGCTGCTGCAGATTCTTAACTGCTTGAGAGAGTTTGCGTCTGGTTGAAATTATTACACAGTTGAGTTGGCAGCTTCTTTCACCCTGTGACCCCTCCCAGATTCTGCCGGCTTCCTTCCCTGAGGGCCCCTCTGAGATATAGTCAGGGATAGCTTCCCTGGATTCTAGCTGGAGAATGTGAGTGCTTACAAAGCTCTTCTTGCTACTGCTTCTACTTTCCTATTCCGCGCTAGTTCTAGGTAAGGTTAAATCCTTCTCCTGTAATCTGGATTTTCAGTTTTTTCAGTGGGAATGTGTGTTCGGAGGCAGGTTTTCCTGCTTTTACCCTTGGGGAACTCACGGTTTCTCACCTGTCTTGTGGAATTTACAGCGGCGTGCCACTTCTTTTAGAGGATCTGTGGATTCTTTCTGTTTTCCCGATATGTTCCTGTGGTGGTTCTTGGCGCAAAAGTCCATGGTGTGAATCTCCACATGTTGTTCTGTCCATCCAAGTGGGAGCTGCACGTTAATCCTGTCTCCTATCCGCCATCTTCCTCCCTACTTTTTGTTGGTCTGGACAGGGAGCTTGGTTGTTCAGTCACAAAAGTTTATTCTTTGTGAATCCTATTGGCTTCTGTTCTCCAGTTCTCCAGGTTCTTACCTGTTTCTTGAGTTTTTACAAAGGTACTTTGGTCGGTATGTTGTTCACTTGGTGTTTTCATCGGGTGATGTGGACCTGGATCATCGTAGTCTGTTATCTTGGTGATGTCCTGTGTTTTTGAAGCAGATACACGTTTTTGAAGCAAAAAGCGTCCTGCTTTATGAAGCAGATATGCATCAATAGAATTTTTGCTACTTCTCTTATTTCAAGCATTTTATTGCAGTGGGATTTGAAATGTGCACTAATTATACAGACTTGGGGAAAAAATTTCTCATGAGGTTGCAGGTGCCTCTAAGCAATGTGAATGGAAAACCATTTTAGGGTCACAATAAAATAATGTGCCATACCTGTGGAAATATGGAATAGTAAACGACTGTCCCGAAACCCTTAGGAATGAGAATGTTGGATTTTTTTTTAAGACACAAATTTAAGGATGGATAATGTAAATGTTTAATAATTAAATAGCAAGAGGTAAAGGAGGAAAACTTTTAGTTCTAATATCAATATAGGCCAGTGTTCTCAAACTTTTATACTTCAGGATCCCTTTCTACTCTTAAATAGAACTCTTTGGGCTTCTCAATCCTATGTGCATTGTATCTACTAATAAAAATGTCTGCCACATACCCATGTGTATAAGTATAGTTTATCCTTCTTTCAAGTAAAATGGCATTGCAAGAAAAAGTGGCAAGTTCAGTTTATAACTCTAATGGTGGTACAAGTGCTTTTCCTTAGTACTACTAATTTACCTCAGAACTGTTTTATGTCTTCTCACTTGATCAATACAGTATACTAAAAAGACATGCTAAATTTTGTTAGTATACTGTTTTATTTATATAACATTCTTTAAATGACCAAATTATAGAGATGGAGGATAAATTTGTGGTTGTCAAGGGAGAGGAGTGAGGCAAGAAGGAAGATATTTGTGGCTATTAACAGGGTAGGGTAATACCACAGATCCTTGTCAAGGAATATTTTGTATTTTGACTGTAATGGTGGTTATATGAATTTATACATGTGATAAAATTGCATAGAACTAAATATACACACAGATGTGCATGCATCTGTAGTAAAACTCAGGAAATCTGAATAAGGTTGATGGATTGTATCGATGTGGTTTTTCTGGCTGTTGTACTGTACTGTAGTTAGATATTACCATTAGGGAAACTAGATGAAGAGTATATGGGAGCTCTGTTTTATTTCTCAAATTCCATGTAAATCTATAATTATTTCAACTTAAAAAGTGATACATTCTGTTACAGAAGTGACATTCTTTTGTCAGTTACCTGTAGAATAAGAAAAATTGAAAAGTTAAATAAAGAAGTGACATTCTTAAGTACTGGCTTTTTTTTTTTCTTTCCTTTTATTTTTTAAAAAAAGTTTAATTTGTCATGAAGGCTTAGGGATGAAGAATACAATGACTATCATTGCCTTGGTTTTCACTAAGTATATATGAGATTTACTTAGTGAAATCTCAGATTTCCTGAGTATATATTTAAGATTTACTATTAGCTACATCCACCTTGCTTTTCTATCATTGTTGAAAATATCAGCACAGGCCTGTGACGTCTTAGTATTTATATTACGAAAATATTTCACCTCCCACACCTGCTTTAATAGCATTACAGAGATGCCCAGGACTCTGTGGACCACACTTTGATAATCAGTAGCTTAAAGCTTCAGTCTTTATTAGCTGAGGAAAACAAGTGCTATGCTTAAGACTGTGTAGGAAATTCAGTGATAGGTCTCTGCCACTGTCTCCAGCGTTTTATATTGTGGTCTTGTTTGTTGGATATTATTGTACTTCTATGAAAGTAGAGTTGCAGAAGTTTAGAGTGATATAAAATATAGAACTCATAAAAGCAAAACATGGGAGTTAACAGTTTTCTATACCTGTGCTGTGCAGTATGTTAGCCATGGGCTATGTATGTGGCTATTTACATTCTAAGGATTAAAATGTATATAAATACAATTTAAATGGAAATCAGTGGTTATAGAGTTTGTTTTTTGCAAGAAGAAAAAGTTCTAGACATCTGTTGTACTATGTGCATATAGTTAACAGTACTGTATACTTAGTGGTTAAGATAGTAAATTTTGTTACATGTTTTCTTTTTTCTTTTCTTTTTCTTTCTTTTTCTTTTTCTTTTTTTTTTTTGAGACAGAGTCTTGCTCTGTCACCCAGACTGGAGTGCAGTGGCACTATCTCAGCTTACTGCAACTTTCGCCTCCTGGGTTCAATTGATTCTTCTGCCTCAGCCTCCCAAGTAGCAGCAGGGACTATGGGCGCAAGCCACCATGCCTGGCTAATTTTTGTATATTGGCCAGGCTGGTCTCGAACTCCTAGACTTCGTGATTCCGCCTGCCTTAACTTCCCAAAGTGCTGGGATTACAGGTGTGAGCCACCGTGCCAGGCCTTGTTACATGTTTTCTACCACAAAATTTAAATTAAATAAAATTCATTTAAATAAAAATTTATTTTTTCAGTTTCATCAGTCACATTTCAAGTGTTCAGTAGCCACATGTGGCTAATAGCTACCATTTTAGAGAGAGTAAATATGGAACATTTATAATTATCACAGAAAGTTCTATTTGCATTGGTTGTGTAGCACTTAAGAAGACAGTTTTCAGCTGGGTGGGGTGGCTCACGTCTGTAATCCCAGCACTTTGGGAGGCTGAGGCGGGCAGATCACAAGGTCAGGAGTTTGAGACCAGCCTTGCCAATATGGTGAAACCCCGTCTCTACTAAAAGTAGAAAAATTAGCGGGGTGTGGTGGCGCGCACCTGTAGTCCCAGCTACTTGGGAGGCTGAGGCAGAAGAATCCCTTGAACCCAGAAGGTGGAGGTTGCAGTGAGCCGAGATCATGCCACTGCACTCCAGCCTGGGCGACAGAGCAAAACTCCGTCCCCCCACTACCACCCGCACTCCCAAAAAAAAGAAGAAGAAGAAGACAGCTAGCTCTCAAGAGGTTGAAGGTACTTGGTCTGGACTTTAAGGTGCTTTTTCTGTTTCTCTGGCCAGATTTAAGTGTCAAACATTTGTTAGGTGAACGAGTTTCTCTCGATTAATTTGTACCCTATAATATCTACTAATGAGAATGAACGGGGCTGGATGTGGTGGCTCACCCCTATAATCCCAACACTTTGGGAGGCTGAGGCAGGAGGATTGCTAGAAGCCAGGAATTCGAGACCAGACTGGGCAGCATTGGCAAGACCCTATCTCCACGAAAAATTCAAAAATTAGTCAGGCATTGTGGTATGTGCCTATAGTCCTAGCTACTTGGAGGCTGAGGCAGGAAGATGGCTTGAGCCCAAGAGGCTGAGGCTGCAGTGAGCTGTGTTGGTAGCACTGCACTTTAGCCTAGGTGACAGAGCGAGACCCTGTCTCCAAGGAAAAAAGAAGAAAAATGAACAAACACACTTATATATGCATAAAGAGAAGTTTATAAAGAGAAATTTTAAAGCAAAATTAAGAACTTGTATAAATTAATAGGAATAGCCTATTTTAAAACTTATTGGTATAGCTATGTAGTCTTATTCAGATTTTAAGATTTTAAGTCTTTACCAGCTCTAAGATGATAGAGATAGATTTGCATCTAGCCCCTTTACAATTTCAAATTTTACATTCCAACATTGTAATCAATCTGGAATTTCTTTTGGTATAATGAGTTGAGGATGGTTAACCACCTTTCTTCTAAATGATTAGTTTTCTCAACACAATTTATTAATTTTGGTATTTTTCTATTAATTTGAAATGTTTCTAATACATTCTGCATATATGTGGGATTATTTCAACATTCTCTGTATTACTCATTCCATGTCATTAAATGTTCTTCTGTATCTTTTTTAATGACTGCAAAGGATTATACACTGTGGCTGAGTAAGTGCTTCTTACATCTATATCTCTTTATTGATTTAATAATAAATTTCTTAAAGATTAAAATAAGTAGCCAGGGCGCAGTGGCTCACGCCTATAATCCCAGCACTTTGGGAGGCTGAGCCCAGTGGATCACCTGAGGTCAGGAGTTTGAGACCAGCCTGACCAACATGGTGAAACCCCATCTCTACTAAAAATATAAAAAATTAGCCGGGCGTGGTGGCATGCATCTGTAATCCCAGCTACTCGGGAGGCTGAGGCAGGAGAATTGCTTGGACCCAGGAGGGGGAGGTTGCAGTGAGCCAAGATTATGCCATTGCACTCCAGTCTGGGTGACAGAGTGAGACTCCGTCTCAAAGAAAAAAAAAAAGAAGATTAAAATAAGTGAAACAGTCATCTATCTTAGGCCTTATTTACGCACACAGCCCACAGCACAGTGTTTTCTTTGTGCTACATTTCTGCTAATGCTGTTGATTTAATTTTTATTATCAAAAATTATTTAGAACTCTATAAAATAGCAGACTTCCTACTGGATATTCTGGTTTGCTTTGTATTTTGTTTGTTTGTTCGAGGCAGGTTCTCATTCTGTCGCCCAGGCTGAAGTACAGTGGCACAATTACAGCTCACTACAGCCTGGGGTCAAGTGATCCTCCGGCCTTGGCCTCCCAAAGTGGGATTACAGGCATGAGCCACTGCACCCAGCTTGCTTGGCATATTTGTATTTCATGCAGGAGAAGCTGGAGGACAGAGGTTTTCTTTATTAAATTTTTATTATAAAATAATCCTACTGATCATTGGAAAGTAAAAACATAATACAAAAGTATATAAAATAAAACCTATAAGTTGTATCCTGTACACTCTTTATAACCGTCTCTGAAGTAGTCAATTTAAAATTTGCTACATATTTTCTTAAGACATTTATCTTCCTTGGTTGTTGTGTGTACTATGTGCATATATATAGTTTTTAAAGTTAAGACAGAGTCTTTTTATACTTAAAAATTCTACAATTTGCTTTTGTCACTTAATATTATTATGGACATCTTTCCATGGTGTATGTTGACTTGATTCATTCTAAAGATTATTCTAAATTCTCTCAGTGACTAAGTACATAATCTCACCTTTTTTATATATAGACATTTAGAATATTTCCAGTTTTTTTGTTTTTGAGTGTTTTTTTTTGGTTTTGTTTTTGTTTTTTTTTTAAGGAGGGGCCCATTTTGAATATATTCACATAGTGAGTTCCCTGAAGTGGAACCATAGAATCAAAGGGATAAGCATATTTAAAATGTGGTCAGTATTACCTTACAGTTTTTTGTTTTGAGATGAAGTTTCGCTTTTAACATCTAGGTTGGATTGCAGTGGTGCGATCTTGTTTCACTGCAACCTCCGCCTCCCGAGTTCAAGCGATTCTCCTGCCTCAGCCTCCTAAGTAGCTGGGATTACAGGTGCCCACCACCACACCCATCTAATTTTTGTATTTTTAGTAGAGACGAGGTTTCACCATGTTGGCCATGCTGGTCTCGAGCTCCTGACCTCAGGTGATCTGCCTGTCTCTATCTCCCAAAGTGCTGGGATTACAGGTGTGAGCCACCACACCTGGCACCTTATACCTCTTTGAAAATTTGGCAGCTTAGTTTTTTAGTCAGATTTATGTTTGTTCACATACAGTGTGTACAATATTGAGTTTAATCTTTATGGCTGAATTTAGTTTAGGTGATGGCAGAATCTTAAAACGAGAAATGGCATTTCATCTCTGACTTACATGTAAAGTACTTAGAATAGTACCTGAAACCTAGTAAAAGCTGTATAAATGTTTTATGTTATAATTATTTTTGTTAGCTTATGTCCATTGTACTACATTGTGAAAATAGGAAATACAGATTAATTTTTTCACGTCTATGGTTTGAAAACCATCACATCTGAAGTCTTGTTATACTTGATATGCTGTGTTTGTTTTGTCTTATAATGGAATTCACCATTTCTGCCTGTGGTTGACTGTCCAAATCACTGTTTTTAACATCATCATTAGGGATTTAAGGGTTATATGTACACCATAAGGACTGTTCTAATTGGCTTTTCTTCAGTAACATTATTAATTTACATCATTTGCTGGGTTTGCTGTCACTATTGTGTTCTTATCTCCCCAACAAGTAAAAAGCATTCAAAAAGGTTTATTGAAACATAAAATTAATAATGAAAGTGAGAACAGATGTCTGTAACTCATCAACTTGGACAGTATACTGGATTGCAGAGTAAATTCTGTATGTTCACCCATATGTCCTTGAAGAAGTAAATCTTTGTGATGACTTTGAAATTATTCGAAAAGGGAAAGTACAAACAGATGCTCTGATTATTATTGAAATGATCCTTCATTGATCTGTCCCTAGTTTTCTGTGCATTTGACATGAAACATGGTCAAAGTATGTTCCCACTGAAATTTTGCATTGTTTTTCAGCAAAGCATGGTAGTAAATTAAGGAAATTATTCTAGAATAAGTCATTAAATGCAGAGAAGAGATCAAAAGAGTAGAGGCATCTTTTACAGTTGCACTGCTTACAGCAATGATAGATAACAAGTCATACTATTCCTAAGAAGTTTCTAAAGGCATCCACAGAGAATGGAAAAATGCTCTGAACGATCGTTGAATGATCTATTGGCAAAATTTCTTTGTCATGTGCCACCGTTAAGCATTCCATATTGCTAATGGTATAATGGCATACATTGTGACAGAACAATTACTTGCATATGTGGCTGCATTAGAGATTGTGCTTTCCATTTGATGAAAGTACTTGTGTACAGAGTCTGAATTAGCTCTTGGCATATGTGCAATGTAAATATAAAAAGAAGTACTAGATTTTTATTTTTTAAGTCTGTTTAGAGTAGAAAGCCTATATAGAAAATAATTCTTTGTTTTTTTAGTAATCACTTTCAGAGCAATGATATAATCTGGAAAAAGGCACATTGGGAACATTGTTGACAGAGCCCCAGCAATATCTGTGATCAGGAAGGGTGTTCTTTCTGAACAAAAGAACTTTATCTTTCAATGCCAATTCACATATTGCATTTTCAGTTGGCTCTATGTTCCCTTATTTGGCTTGAGTGTTGAAAATGTTGTTAAAATTTTGAGCGAAGTCAAATAAGGTTGTCATGTATATTTTTAGCATCTTCAATGAAATACAGTGGATTCCCTTTCTATTTCAATAGTACGACAGCTATGAGAGAACAAAGTGTTCCTCTAATTGAAGTATAGAAAGAGGTAACATTTCTTTATGTTTTTGTAAGTGATATATTTCAGTGTTATATTTAGTATCTTGACAGCTAGAAAATCCTGCTTCAGAATACCACCAAATTAAATGTGAATAGTGTCAAAATATATCCTAAGATCAAAGAGCCTCATTACTGAGAAATGACCTTATGAATACTTGATTTTTTTAAATTTGATGAAGAATTAAATTGGTGCTCTCTTTTAAAACTATATTCAGATTCTCAAATAGAAGTTGAAGAAATACTTTCCCTATCTCAGTGGAGCCAGAATTAATAAGAAATTCATTCCCCGTGTTTTCTTAAGTTAAAATAGTCAAACTTTCAGCCTTTCAGATTTTGGATGTGATACATACACATAAACGTTGTGTCTGAAACAGTGCTGAAACTAATCCTTGATAAGAAAACTTTATTTTAGATCCTGTTTGACCCATTTATTAATTATTTGATAGACATGAGATACTTTGCTGCCATATTTTTAGGTTAGTGGCTAGATTTAGTAGAACTAGAGTAGGAAAGGAAATCAATCTGATGTTGAACCTTAGTGTCAGCTACAGAGATGGCTATATTAAGATTACCACGTCGAAAGATTGCTGGATAGCCTCTGTGTCTAATATGAAGCCATTAATTTTGTTTTTTATAACTCATTTAAAAAAAAGAAAAAGAAATTTTGTTTTGTTTTGTTATTTGGAACGTATGATGAATCCTGTCAAGTATTTCCTTTAAAATTGGTGATCCCAGCTAAAAGTTAAATGGTCAACAGATGCTAATACTTTCTAGATATATTATTTACTTTGTTATCTTAGGTAAGATACTTAAATTTTTCAGTCCTTGGTTTCCTCATTCATAGACGTGGGATAGTGATAAATAGAGGTGATTTGGGAATATTTTATCTCATTTAATCTTCACAAACTGCCTTGAGAGGTAGGTGTGTTGTTCCTTTTTACATTTGTGGGAAAGATAAATGAGTTGCCCAAACTAACAACAGTGTTCAGTAGCAATTGTTAGGATTTCAGTCCAAGTCTTGTGGATATGTCCATTGTTCTTGGTGGCATTTCATTTTAAATACGTTACAAGCATTTTTTTTTTATTCAGTAGCACACAGTATATTAGTCTATAACATTTGGCATGGATTTACAATGAAAAGCTTATGTTTTTATCTTCAGAAAATATATGGTAAATGAGCCGTGTGTATTACATTATCACTTATTCTAAGGTTTTATATAAGGTTCTTATTGGTTATTGATTTTTATGGGATCATGTAAAAGGATTAAGGTATGTAAGCTCTGGCAAGATTACAGCAATATATAACAGTTAACTGTGTGGACTGCTAATTGTGGCTCTGAGATGTCTTCCTCAAGGAAAGCACACCATAGCAATAGCAAGTTTTCTCATCCATGTTTGATTTTGTTTGTGGTTTGGGCTATCCATTTCAGAACTAGATGAATTCACAGTAGGTCCTCTTAGCATTGATAATTTCAAATAATTGTACCTAGTCTTTCCTTCATCTTTTTGTGCTGCCATAATCGTGTATATGAATGTTCTGGTTGATGCTCTCAGGAGCGTCAGCAATACTGAGTAGAGAGGTAACCACCAGAGTCTTACTAGGTCATGCTTTCCTGTTTCTAACCATGATGATGAGGCATGATAAGGCAATTTACATTGGCAAATTTGAAATCATTGATGATCAGAGAGCAGGGAAAATTGTTGTGAACCTCACAGGCAGGTTAAACAAGTGTGGAGTGATCAGCCTGAGATATGATGTGCAACTCAAAGATCTAGAAAAAAAATGGCAGAATAATCTGCTCTCATCCTGTCAGTTTTGTTTCATTGTACTGACAACCTTAGCTGGCATCATGGACCTTGAAGAGGCAGGGTGAAACACACAGGAGGGAAAGTTCTGGGATTCTTTTTCTAGCAACATAATACATACTTGTAAATAAAATGCCTTAAGGCACAAAAAAGGAAACATGATTACACC
Source organism: Gorilla gorilla gorilla (assembly GCF_029281585.2). Lineage (NCBI taxonomy): Eukaryota > Metazoa > Chordata > Mammalia > Primates > Hominidae > Gorilla > Gorilla gorilla. The sequence continues at coordinate 218,898,158 of NC_073224.2, forward strand.
TAGATTTTGGATTGCTAATGTCCTTTTATCAGGAGATTTATGGTAACTTAAAAAGTGTTGCACTAGCTGGTAAAGAAGCTCTGTAGTCCCAGCTACTCAAGAGGATGAGGCGAGAGGATCTCTTTGAGCCCAGGAGTTTGAGACCAGCCTGGGCAAATATCAAGACTCTGTCTCTTAAAAAAAATTAAAAAGTTGTTCAGGTGCTTTGGGAAGCCAAGGCAGGAGTATTGCTTGAGGCCTGGAGTTTGAGCCCAGCCTGGGCAACAAAGTGAGACCCTGTCTCTGAAAAAAAAAAAAAAAAAAAAAAAAAAGGACAAAATTAGTCTGGCACAGTGCTGCGTGCCGGTAGTCCCAGCTACTGCAGAGGCTGAGGTGGGAGGATCCACTTAAAACCATGAGTTTGAGGCTGCAGTGAGCCGTGATTGTGCCACTGCACTCTAGCCCGGGTGACAGAGCAAGACCCCAGTTCATTAATTTAAAAAAAAAAAAAAAAAGGAACTATACTGATTTTGAGTTACTGGATATTGTAATAAAGTTAAATTTTTAAAAAGTAGAATATAAACCACATTAATAACCACTTCTATAAACTTTTATAAAACATCTTGAACTAGAATTGCCATGCCATATTTTTTCAAAATATTATATTGTTCTTGCCATTTTTTGACAGACCCCTTATCCCTCTGGACAGAATGCAGGTCCAACCACGCTGGTATACCCTCAAGCCCCTCAGACAATGAATTCACAACCTCAAACCCGTTCTCCGGTAAGTAAGCAGAAGCTTGAACCAAATTACATTCTCTACCTGTGTTTGTGTGTGTAGTGGCTTGGGTTTCTTTGGCAAATATATTTACTGGATTTTGGAAGTTTGTTCCAAAGATGATTTATTATTATGACTTCTACTATTATTTGTTAGCTTTGTATTTTCAGACCTTACCTATAGCAATAATTAAATTTATTGAGAAAAAGAAGAGGTGGAGCTTTTAACCCTCCACTCCCTTTTAATACTTTTCTATAGCATGATTTTTAAGTCTGGTTGCATTCAAGTTTACTTTATTTCAGCTTATAATTTTTGTTAGTTGTACTGTTCAAAATTCAGGTAAGAGTAAAATACAATGATTTTAGGAGTAAATTGAATTTCACTAATTAAATTCTCAAATTCCAGTGGTTTTGGGAAGCAGGACTTTTGAATCAGTGTTATTAGATCTGTTCTAACCATTTAACAGTGTGGGTATATGCATGACATATACCAGTGAGTGTATTCATTTATTCAAATGAGAAATAAATTGTGATACAAATGTAAATGCTATCATCCTCTTTGTTCATCCTTTACATGAATTGCAATAAGTACTGCCAAGACTGAGAATTTACACAAGGTTCATCCTTTGTTTCACTAAAGTATACAGTGGCTTCAGCTCTCCATTCCTTAGAACATCGTTTCCTGCCCTGCATGATTAGCTTTGGCTAGAAGGTGCTTCTGTAACATCTCACATTGTGTATCTCACATCCCTCTTTGTACCTCAGCTCTGTGTATTCTTCAGAATACAGGGATATCTTTTTGTTCCCTGCCCCTGCCTTTTTGCCTGGAGTGCAGGAATACCTCATTGCATTAGCTCCTATTCATTTCATTTTATGCATGAACTTATAATTGTTTAAATATACCAAAGACTTACTTAAAGAACTAGGAGAGCATAGACTGCACCAAAATGTAATCTCTTTCTTATCCTTTTTCTATTTTCCTTTTCCCTATTGCCCTGTTCTCTAATACCTGTTCTTAGATCCTGGTTCTCCCCAGTGGGTGGAAGAACCATTCTAAAGAGGTGGGACTTTGGTCCTAGTTGCCTGTTTGCTTGTCTCTTTTTTTGCTGAAATGGTCAATAAGATGTCTGATACAAGTTTTGTTATGAGAGTGGTTTGGGGATGTGTACACTTGACTACTTGGGCCTGAGATCTCACCAGATCAATTTAGATAGGCCCTGGTTCTAATAATTAAACATGGAACATTATGGTAAGCTCCTATTGCAAAGAATTCTTTGGCCCTCTTTCTGTATACCCCCAACCCTAATTTCTGGTTATCAAAAAAGAAAATGAATTAAATTTACATGGTTAGAACTGGCGCAGAACCTGACTGAAGAGCTGCATCTCTAAACCAGTTTTTTTGACAGCCCAGCAGAACAGTGCCAATACATTGCACAGACAACTGGAAGAGGAGGAAGGTTTTGGAACAGACTCCCGTTTACAGGTCCTTGGCTGGAAGAGGCTGGATAAAATACTGCATTGTAAGCAATATAACAAACTGTACTTCTTGCAGGCAGTGGTGCCTCTGGCACTTAATATTTTTGACCACATCCATTTATTGGCTGATGAACAGAAATGCATTGATTGCTTCCTCTCTGAAAGTCTAACCTAGCATGGCAGTTTCTGCCAGGCATAGTGGGGAAAAGAATAACAAATTGGGTGGGTGTTCTCTATTGGGAATTAGTCAGGAAGAATTTGGGGGTTTAGATTTTTCTTTATTTTAAACTTGAAGTGAGATATCCCTTTCAGATAAATTTGAATTTAAAAGATAAATTTCGAGGCTTCTTTTTACTCCCTTTCAATTTTATAATTGAATATTAAGGAGGAAATTGTCTGTAGTTGTCAGCCATTTTTCTGTGGTCATAAACTCTTCAGATACTATCCTCTATACAATTTTTGCCATCTGCTCTGCTAGTGACCATTACCCACCCCATTACTAAAAATCACACACATAACATTCCATTACATACCCTAAAACAAGTGCAAGACTAGCAGACCCCAGACTACTCTTGCTTCTTGTTTTAGGTTTGATTTTATTTATTTTGTTATGGGTTTTTTTTTGGTGTTTTTTTTGTTTTTTTTTGTGCTGGGAGGGTGAAGTTGGGGTCTGAAATTTGGCAGGATTGCATTTTCTGTTTACGTCCGAAGTTGTCATAGTCTAGTCTCATCCATCTCACAGCTGTCCCAACTGGTGAGGAGAGGTAAGCTGTTACATTGAGGAAGGGCCTCTTCCTGTGGCTTTGTAGAGCAGCTAAAGCTTACTCCATTCTATTTCTGCATTAATAGGCCATTGGCAATTGCACAGTTTTAGGCTTTTCTGTTCTTCCCTGGACAGCTGCCTTTGCAATCCAACTGGCTTCAAGTGGCCTCCGTCCTTCCTTCAGGTTATCTTTGTGCCTGTCTTTCTACTTGATGCTTAGAATCTTAGTTAAATTCATACTGTGGAAAGAAAATCTTTTTTAAAAATAATAAAAACACTGATAAGCTATCTGTTCCATTTTCTCGTTTTACTGGAACTTTTAAACAGCAGTAGTTTTTTTTTTTTTTTTAATAGCCTGTCTGAAGTAGTGAAGCTATTAAATACTTAATTTGGAGAGGGAGACAGTTTGGCTTTTGTAGTAACGTAACCATTGATTATTTTTATATTTTGTGGTGTTAAGTTTCAAAATTACATCAATGTTATGTTGGCCATGCTCAGTTACCAACTGTGCCCAGAAGGGGTGAGTAAGTGGGTGGGTGGCATTAACACTGGATCCAAGTTCACAGAAGGCTGCTTTCCTTTATATCTACAGTCCTCACCATCTTGAAGACCCTTCTTTAACAAAAAGAAAAGAAAAAAGAAAGAAAAATTTCTATTTTTAATATGAGCCAGCAGCGACTACAGTTTGTTCTGTTGCTTACAGCTACCCATAGGATTAAGACTATTGTCATTTCAAATGAAAAACTCAATAGCCAATGGTGACTAGTGCAAAATAGACTAGGGTACTTTCCTAGGGCACTTTCCTACTAACTTAAGTTGGGGTTTTCTTTTTTGCTTTTGTTTTTATATATATGTAATTTTATAAGATACTCTTCTTGTTCATAGAAAATTCTCTTTTGACTGGAACATTCAAAATGTACAAAGTTTTAGCTTTTATTTTAGAGCCTTGAAAATGGAACATTTTCTGTGGAACAGTGATAAGACAGGTACTGCCATACTCAGGTTAATTTTGTAACATGGCCCCTCTCTTCCATTTTCTTCAAAAGTGTCATAAAGAAACATTTCACTCCACTCCCTCCTTTCATACCACATGAGTGGTATTGCCTGTTCTTGTCCATAGTAGAAGTATGATGTTTTCTTCTCCTAATTGGAAAACTGAAAATACAAGACCTCAATTTCTTTGAAGAGAAAATTTTCTGCAAGAACTGTAACTGCCAGTTATCATCATTCTGAAAAACTATATTATATTGATTAGCCAAGTATGATGGCTGACCTAACATAACCCAAGCTTGTAGGTCATTAATGCACTTTTCATTACTTGAACAAAAGGTGACATTTTAGCTTCTGAGGTGAATTCTTGACAGAGCTGTTTTCAGCTGTCTCCTACATTGTGGCCATGTGTTCTACTGTAATTTGTTGAAATTTTAAAATATGAACTAATGGTAGTTGGGGAAGTAATTCCGAATGTTTTGCAGATCACTATTGCACATAACTTAAATGCTGAGCATGAGAGATTGTTTCTTAATCTTCAATCTAATTCATCTGTAGTGTTAAGCTGACAGAAGGAACTCTCTATAGAGGAAATAAGACAGCCAAAGACATATATTTTTGCTCCTTAAATATATTAGATAAAAACCCTGTATATGGTTTACATTAAACACTACTTTCTAAATATTTTCTTTTACTATTAAAGGGAGTGGTTAACATTACAATAGCTAATGTATTAGTATCCACAATATGGCTGTACATACCCCGGTTAATATTACAATAGTTAATGTATTAGTATCCAGAATATGGCTCTACATACCCCAATATTTTTGTCTGTTCCTTTCAGTTAAAATGTATTCAAACCCAAATTTGGCCTGGTGAATTATTTGATCCTAGAGGTTTAGCAGTTAAAATTTGCATAGGTGAAAAAACTTTTTATTTTCTTCTAAGTTAGTGGAAGAGTTGGAATATATATTAGCCACTTTCAAGTACTCTATGATTTAGCTGAGGAATTACATTTCTTTGTGCTTTATTCTTAGATAACAATAGGTACATATACACAGTGCTTTGCTGTTGTCTATAGTAATTAAGAGATTTGACTTATTTACTCTTTTTTCTTATCAAGCCTATAAGAATACCACTTGGATTAATCATGTTAGAGACTGATGTTCTTTACTAGCTGTTTGCCTTGACATGCCTTGTATTAAACTATATTAGTTAACCGCATTTAAACTTAAACGTGTGTGTGTGTGTGTGTGTGTGTGTGTGTGTGTGTGTAAAGTCATAAAAGATTTTTCTTTAACTCCAAGAAATTAAGATACTGAAACTTCCATTTCATGGATAAGATATCCCATTTAACTTAAGAAAATTTGCAGTTAATTGTGTTACGTTTTTTACTTCCTGCTGGACTTTATAATTATCTCCTGGCTAGGTCTTGTAATGTAAAAGCTTTCTCATTTCCTCCAGCTGTATCAGTTACATACAGCGTACTTGATTTTCATGTTTGTCTTAATATAACCACTTAATTTTTCAAACTTGCTTTTGCCTTATTTTAGGGTTTTTTTTTTTTAAATAATCCTATCAGAGAGTACCTTACATGCCTAACAGCATAGCCTGTTTCTCTCCCAGTTGATAAATGACAAACTATTCTGATAGTGCTGTTAACCTGTTGAATCTTAGTACCTGTCTGTCACTGTCCTGCAGCAAAGCTTTGACTGTTTTGTGTGTTGTTTTTTATTTCCCCACTGTGGGTTTTTTTTCTTTTGGCATATTGTGTGAAATTTTGGTTTTTGTTGTGGTGTTTCTGACTCTTTGTGCCTTTCCTTTTGTGTTTGTTTTCCCTCCTTTTCTCAGTTTGCAGCGGGGCCTCGACCTCCCCATCATCAGGTACTGTACCCTTGCCCCTTCACTATCACCCTTAACTAATAGGTGGGGGCTTTAGTAGCTGCTGACTCTTAGAATGCTGCCATCCCATAGAACTACTCAAATTACTCATTTCAAGAGTAGCTTTTATCTGATATAATTCAGCTTTCTTTGTCCTTCATTAATCTCACTGCATTTTGTTATTAACAAATCCATTTGCCTCTGTTTATGGCACATTTAAAAAATGCTACGGTTTTTTTTTTCTTGCCAAGCATTGTTTTTAAATTTTACAATTTTGAAAAATTTAGATACTAAATGTTTATAGATTTTGTGGATATTTGTAGTAAGTTAAATTTAACCGAATGAAGCAGGCAGCATTCTATGGGTTTTCTGTTAACATTCCAATATAACCTGTATTGATGTGTATAAAATAGCATTAGTATTTCTAAAACCACTTAAACTCAGTTACTAACTTAGATCTAGTAATAAATTGATTAAAAATAATGTACATCCATTTGCTGGATAGAATTATTTTTATTATTAGAACACATAGAAAATAGATATCTTAATTAATTTAAATAACTTTATCCTATTGGTTTTTTAAATGAAATAATTTTAATTTTTTAAATGAAATAATATTAATTCTATCCTATTGGTTTCATACTTCTATCCTATTGGAATCTATTTAGAGGTGGCAAGACAGAAGGACTTGCAGGGTTCTCCCTCCAACCCCCAGTAGCTGTTTATGGGGTATTCTGAAACATTTTCTTCTGCTGAAAGAGCTTTGGTTTAGTCTGTTCATATTACAAGCTTTACTATGTAATCAGCTGGTTAGGCAAGTCTTTTTCTGCATCTTTGTTTCCTCATATGTAAAATGGAGATAAATAACCTCTGCCTTAGAAATAGTGTAAGCATCTGACACAAAACAAGCAGTCAGTAAGTGGTAACTGTCTTTAATATGATTGTTATGGAACAAAGTCTGGTTGGATAAAGTAAATGTTACCAGTATTTGCCTGTGTTATCATATTTACAATTCTTATTACTGAGTAAATGGATATTGTTTAGTTGAAGGCTTCCAGTGATTTAATACCTGACTCTGTTTTTCAAAATGTATTCCTTCCAATCTGGAGGATGTAAAGGCAAAGCAAATCTGAGTTATTAAAGGTGCTTTGCAGGAGGATGGCTATATGGGGTGGATGGCTATTGTTTGGGTTTCATAGTGAAATAAAACCTCAGGGTATTTTTTTTAATTCAGAGATAGTATTGTAAAGTATTAATACTTTAAGAGCTTGGACTTCACCATCAGCTAGATCTAGGTTTGATTCTTCCATATTAACCAAGTGTTCTTGGATAAATCATTTACTGCTCTCCACCTTAGTTTTCTCACCTGTAAAACGGAGACAGTAATACCATGTTGAAACTATTATGAAAAGTAAATTAGATAATGAAAATAAAATGATTAGCAGGGTGTTTGGCACATAGTAACTAGGACATATAATTAGTATTACTACTACTAATAATAAAAATATTAGTTCCTTATGTAAAAGAGTGTTTATAATTGAAAATTTAGTCCAGTGCCATAGAAGCATGGCTTAAATTTTAATCCAGGGACAAGGCAAATACTCCTAAAAGAGAGAGACGTTGGGGATCTTTACTCAAGAAGCAGAGTGAAAAGAAACTATTTATTTGAGAAATAACTGCAAAGGAATTAGGGCAAAAATGTTTTCTGATCTCCTTTATGTAAGGCACCTATTAATTTCTTTGTTCACATGCTTGTGTTTTTCAAACCTTGGTTTATTTCATAAGTCATTTCAGATAAGCTAGCTTAAGGTAAACTGTTAGTAGAAGGAATTAACGTTACCATTGACCACAATTATTTTGGTGGATTTTATACACTGTAGATTGATGGAATGATGAGTGAATTTTGAAACAAAAACAGTATTGCTGAATAGGCCAGGTACGGTTGCTCAAACCTGTAATCCCAACACTTTGGGAGGCTGAGGTGGGTGGATCACTTGAGGTCACGAGTTTAAGACCAGCCTGGCCAGCATGGTGAAATTCCGTCTCTACTAAAAATGCAAAAAGTAGCCGGGTGTGGTGGTGGGCACCTGTAATCCCAGTTACTTGGGAGGCTGAGGCAAGCGATCACTTGAACCCTGGAGGCAGAGTTTGCAGTGAGCCAAGATCACACCACTGCACTCCAGCCTGGGCGACAAGCAAGACTCCCATCTCAAAACACAAAAACAAACAAAAAGAACCATGTTACTAAATAGCCTGGGCCTTTTTTATTAAGACTAGTAACTCTTTTAAAGACTGTTGATCAAAAAATGTAATTTCTTAATGAAAATAGAAGAAACTTTAAGGTTGTGTTTCTGCTACTTGGGTTCGATAATAGTGGTTCTAAAATTAGGATATTGTATTTAAGCATTTGTAGTGAGCTTTGGGAAATTCTGTTTTCTAAGAGAACTTTTTTATGAGCTTTAAAGTTATGTGGTACGTTTTGTCTTTCTTTAATTCCAACAATCGGGGAAAATGTTCAGAAATCTCTGTGAGAAAAGGTTGATTTCAGCCCGCATTTTCATGTGCAGTAGGACTCAGTAAAGTGTTAGCAGATTAGTCGTTTAACTGTATGATAATGCTCATGAATTTATGGCTAGTTTTGATTATTTTAAAAATAGAAGTATAAGCTGGATGCGGTATTTAATGCCTGCAATCCCAGCAATTTGGGAGGCTGAGGCAGGTGGATCGCTTGAGCCCCAGAGTTAGAGATCAGCCTGAGCAACATGGCAAAACCTCATCTCTGCAAAATAAAAATAAAAATACAAAAATTATTTGGGTGTGGTGGTGCATGCCTGTAGTCCCAGCTACTCTGGGAGGCTGAGGTAGGAGAATCACCTGAGCCCAGGTGGTCAAAGTTGCAGTGAGGTGTGATTGTGCCACTGTACTCAGCCTGGGTGAAAGAGTGAGACTTTATCTCAAAAAAAAAAAAAAAAGTATATATGTTTATTATATTTATTATTTATTTCTTACCAAGAAACATAATTATCATCTAACAATAGTTCTTGGAGGTGAGTTCCTAAGATACAGTATAAATCCAGAGCAATGATTTTTAATTCAGAAAATTCAGGTAGCTGGCACTTTTTTCTTCGTTATCCTTTTTTTCCTGAACACCAGTTAAATTCTTTTCATCATATCACAGAGAATTGAATAAGGATGTCTGTACCTTTGCCTCAGGCAGCAACAGTAATTACCTTGAATAGAGGAGAAGAAAGACATGGGGTTGGAGTGGCATAGCTGAGCAGGGCTAACTGAACCGGCATTGTGTGTGGTATAGGATAAATTGTTAGAAAGAGTTTGCTATTTTGCATCCACAGGAGATGTGGGGTCAATTTGGTTTGTTTCACTATGGGATAGGTATTGGCATTTGGGTGGGATAACCAGTTATCAAAACTGCCGTATATAATACAATTAATTTAGCATCGTTTGGGCTTTAAATGCCAGTAGAATTTCCCTAGCGACAATTAGAAAACAAAGCAAAACAAAACAAAACCACCACTGTACATTTCCAAATACCCTCCATGGAAATGACAGCATTTCCCATTTGAGAATCGCTTACTGAATCTGTATTTCACAGTATCTTCTTTTCAGATCTAAAGTCAGGTAGCACCTAAACCCTGAAAGATTTACAGAGGAGTTGCTCATAATGCAGAACAAGACATAGAGACTTGCATAATGAAATGAAAGCTGTTGGAGGAAACAAACATTGAGTGGTATACAGAGAATATACTTTTAAAGGGAAGACACTCATGTCCTGGGATATTTTGGGTTTGACATACTTAAGACTTAAAGTGGAATTGAAGGCAGAAATGGTTTTTTCATCTGTGGTAGTTTGCTTTGGCCAGTGAATAGATTTCTTTTTTGTCCTTTATTGCATTATTCATCAGTGGCTGCCTTTCTGATCACTTTACATCCTTTCATGCTTTGATCTCAATTTATTTTTTGAAGGAATTTGTTGTTGGATGATGTTTTTAATGATTGTTGTTTCTGAAGTCCAATAGCAAATATAGTAACTTTTTGTTGATGCTTAGTAAAAATTGCAAAGTATGTTCTATAGCTGTTGCAAAGAAAAAATACAATTATTTAGGAAGGCTTTTTGGAATTAATTGCTTGTGAAAAGAAAACATCATCCAGTTTAGTAATCTTAGAACTTAAATATTTTTCCTGTGTAAGATGGAGTTACTTGAATTCAAGTAAACAAAAAATAACAAGATTTTAAATGGTAAACATTTTCTTTGTTCTTAATGGAATCAAGAAACTGCTTTGAGTGTATTCCTTGGAACTTCTTTCATTTAAAAGGTCTTTTAACTCTGTTTGGAGGGCTAGAGCTCTTTTTGAGTCCCCACAAATCAAGTGCGCCATGCTCCAGTTAGGATTATTTCAGCCACATCTTCATCCTGATATTACTATTAGTTTTTGTCTTTTGTGGAGATCCTTCAGATTAATAAGGATGTGCTATTCTTTTGGCATTTTATAACCTGAAGAGCTTTTAGAATTACAGTTTTCTTCAAAGATAAAACAAGAAATACTAAGTCATTTTATATGCAAAACATTCTTGGCTTTAGAAATATGTCAACTATTTTTGCACTAATGCTTGAAAATCCCAAGATAATTAGAAACTGAAAGAACAGAAAGTACACTCAGAATTATAGCAAGCCACTTGGTATAATTTGGGTTCTGGCCTGTGTTGTTTATTTTGTGTATTTGGTCATTAAAATCTGTGTAGTTCTGGTTTAAAGTTACTTACGTTCCTGTCCTTATTTTACTTTTGGGTTTCACAGTAGAGATCAAGTGTTGGTTATATACTATGACTAAGTAGTCTTTTCATTATGAGAAAGACCAGGGAAATAGTATTTTAAAGTGTTCATAGGACAAAACACTGTGCAGTTTTTTGATATATGATTTTGGTTCATATACTTTTCACAAATGCTGAAAAATATGCTGTATTCAAAGCAGTGGGATTTAGTGTAAACAAATAATGAGCTTCATAAAACCAGCGTACACTATCAGCAGGAGGAGGAGGAGGAGGAGGAGGAGGAGTATGTGCCATAAAGAAATGTCTTACTTGGTGGCAAGCGTTGAAATTGTGCATGTTTTCCTCTTGTGGTTTGGTTCTTTTTGTGAAAAAGAAACTTTTGAAAAGAACTGCTGATTTATGTAGATTTCTTTTTCATTATGATCCCTAAAGGTTTCCTTACTGAAAGTTTGTGATGTTAGATTCCTAGTCGAGATATATTTGTGTTACTATAGGCAATTTATTAGATTTGGAAAGTAAAATAAATGGGCCAGACCTGGCACAACAGAGTTAAATGGATATGAATAGCAAGCCATCTCAAGCATCTATATGACCTTATGACATCTTAAATTATGATCTTATGAACTCTTTGTTTTTTGGAGCTTGGTACAAGTGAGTGATGGGTGGTTTTATCTGGTATCTCATTCACAAGGAGTTGTATAGTAGCAGCGTAAATAGTGAAGAAAATATATGGTGGGAGTCAGTAAAACTGGGATTCAATTTCAGCTTCACTACAAATTATCTTTGGGCCTCAAGTTTCTGATCTTCAAAATGGGTAAAATATGCTAATAAATGATATAATACTGAGATGTTGTAATAACTGCATATATTTCCTATGGGTGTGGTGAGGATAAAGTACCTGCCTATCACAGTGTCTGAAATGTAATAAGTCCTTGGTAGGTGTCAGTTTCCTTTAGCAGTGAGACTACCTGCCTTTTCCCAAGCTATTTTTTAGCATGAGTGAAGTATTTTATAAGGATGCTCATTTCCAAGACTCTCCCTTATGATCTGACAGAACACCTCCTGTTCCTGACATAAACCTCTAGGGTAGCACTGTGTAATAGAATTTCTGTGATGATGAAAATGTTCTGTACTTGTGCTTTTCACTGCTGTAGCTCTGCTAGCTATATACATGGCTATAGAGCACTTTAAACGTGGCTAATGCAGCTAAAGAACTGAATTTTTTCTTTTTTTTTTTTATGAGACAGAGTCTCACTCTGTCACCTAGGCTGGAGTGCAGTGGCACGATCTCAGCTCTCTGCAACCTCCTCCTCCCAGGTTCAAGTGATTTTTGTGCCTCCGCCTCCTGAGTAGCTGGAACTACAGGTGTGAGCTACCACGCCCTACTAATTTTTGTATTTTTTGTAGAGTCAGGATTTTGCCATGTTGGTCAGGCCAGTCTTGAGCTCCTGAGCTCAAGCAATCCGCCCATCTTAGCCTCCCAAAGTGCTGGGTTTAAAGGCGTGAGCCACCGTGCTTGACCCGGAACTGAATTTTTAGTACAAGTAGTTAAGTATGGCTTGTGGCTACTGTATTGAACAACTCAGCTCTAGGGCTTCCATATCCCGATTCTTAGTGAAACCTAAATTATATAATATTGACCACATGCAGGGAAATATAGAAAAAATTTAGAATGGAATAATCTCCATTATAAATTACCATGGATTAACAGATTATCAAATTGACACCTGAGTGATGTCCCATTATGTGGACTCTTTAAAGCTTGTCCCTTTCTAACTTGCCAGCAAATCATAGCACTGTTCTTCAAGAGTACTTCAGACTTTTAAAAGATATTCACCAAGGAAATTTCTAATTGCAGATGTTAGTTTTTCATCTTCTAGTAGGCTGACCTATATACTGAAGCATATTTTGTATTGCTTTGCAAGTTAATAAATATAGGCATGCCTCGGAGATATTGCATACTTGGTTTCAGACCACGACAATCAAGCAAATAACTGCAATAAAGCAAGTCGTGAATTTTTTGGTTTCCCAGTGTATGTATGTTATGTTTCCACTGTGCTGTAGTCTACTAACTGAACAGTAGAATTATGTGTAAGAAAATGATGTACATATAGTAATTAAATACTTTCTCTTTTTTTTTGAGATGGAGTCTTGCTCTGTCGCCCAGGCTGGAGTACAGTGGCGCGATCTCAGCTCACCGCAGCCTCTGCCTCCCGGGTTCAAGCAATTCTGCCTCAGCCTCCCGAGTAGCTGAGATTACAGGCATGTGCCACTACACTGGCTAATTTTTGTATTTCTGGTAGAGACGGGGTTTCACCATGTTGGCCAGGCTGGTCTTGAACTCCTGACCTCGTGATCCGCCCACCTTAGCCTCCTAAAGTGCTGGGATTACAGATGTGTGCCACCGCACCCGGCTGGTAATTAAATACTTTCTGGCTAAAAAATGCTAATGATTTTCTGAGTCTTCAGTGAGTTGTAATCTTTTTGCTGATGAAGTGTCTTCAATGTAGATGGGTGCTGACTGATCAGGGTAGTAGTTGCTGAGGATTGAGATGGCTGTGGCAATTTCTTGAAATAAGACAAAGTTTGTCACATTGATGGACTCTTCTTTTTTTTAATTTATTTGTTTGTTTTTGAGATGGAGTCTTGCTCTGTCACCCATGCTGGAGTGGAGTGGCATAATCTCTGCTCACTGCAATCTCCACCTCCTGGGTTCAATTCTCCTGCATCAGCCTCCTGAGTTGCTGGGACTTTAGGCACATGCCACCACATCCAGCTAATTTTTTGTATTTTTAGTACAGCTGAGGTTTCACCATATTGGCCAGAGTGGTCTTAAACTCCTGACCTCAGGTGATCCGCCCGTTTCGGCCTCCCAGAGTGCTGGGATTACAGGCGTGAGCTACTGCACACGGCCAGTGGACTCTTTATTTCATGAAAGATTTCTCTGCAGCATGTGATGCTGTTTAACAGCATTTTATGCAAAGTAGAACTTCTTTTATCATTGGAGTCAATCTCAAACTCTGCTGCTGCTTTATCAACTAGGTTTATGTAATATTCTAAATCTTTTGTTGTCCTTTCAACAATGTTCACAGCTCCTTACCGGGAGTAGATTCCATCTCAGAAAATCACTTTTTTTTTGCTCCTCCATATGAAGCCAGTCCTCATTTGTTCAAGTTTTATCATGAGATTCTCATGATAAAGTCAGTCACATCTTCAGGCTCTACTTTTTTTTTTTTGAGTTGAAGTTTTGCTCTTGTTATCCAGGCTGCAGTGCAGTGGCGTGATCTCGGCTCACTGCAACCTCCACCTCCCAGGTTCAAGTGATTCTCCTGGCCCACCCTCCTGAGTAGCTGGGATTACAGGCATCTGCCACCATGCGCAGCTAATTTTTTGTATTTTTAGTAGAGATAGGGTTTCACCATGTTGGGCAGGCTGGTCTTGAACTCGGGACCTCAGATGATCCACCCGCCTCCACTTCCCGAAGTGTTGGGATTACAAGCGTGAGCCACTGTGCCCGGCCCAGGCGCTACTTCTAATTCTAGTTGTTTTGCCATTTCCACCATATCAGCACTTACTTCTTCCATTGAAGTCTTGAATCCCTCATAGTAATCCATGAGTATTGGGATCAGCTTCTTCCAAATGCTTGTGAATGTTGATATTTTGGCCTTCTCCCATGAATCACAAATCTCTGCTCTGCTCTCCTCTCCCCTCCCCTCCCCTCCCCTCCCCTCCCCTCCTCTCCCCTCCTCTCTTTTTGGGGGAATAGGGTCTCACGATGTTACCTGGGCTAGCCTCAAACTCCTGGGCTAGAACAATTCTGCAACCTCAGCCTCCTAAGTAGCTGGGACTCCAGTTGTACACCACTGCACCCAGGAATATTCTTAATGGCATCAGCAATGGTGAATCCTTTCCAGGAAGTTTTTTATGTAGTTTGCCCAGAACCATCAGAGAAATCAGTATGTGTGGCAGCTGTAGCCTTACAAAATATACTTAAATAATAAGGCTTGAAAATCAAAACTACTCCTTGATCCATAGGCTGCAGAGTGGATGTTGTGTTAGCAGGCATGAAAGCAACATTAATCTCTGTATACATCTCCCTCAGAGCTCTTGGGTGACTAGGTGTTTTCCCAGTAAGCAGTAATATTTTGAAAGGAATCTAAGCTCTCTACAATGGCCTTAAAATAGCCAGCAAACCATGCTGCAAACAGATGTGCTGTCATTCTGGCTTTGTTATTTAATTTATAGGGCATAGTCTGAGTAGATTTAGCATAATTCTTAAGGGCCCTAGGATTTTCCAGATAGTAAATAAGTATTGGCTGCAAATTAAAGTCACCAGCTACATTAGCCCCTAACAGTAGAGTCAGCCTGTTGAAGCTTTGAAGCTTTGATGCCAGGCATTGACTTCTCACTAGCTATGAAAGTCCTAGCTAAAGAGAAGTCAATGCATGACATCTTGTTTCAATAGATGGCTGTTTCATCTACACTGAAAATCATGTGTTTAGTGTAGGCACTTTCATCAGTTTTCTTGG
Source organism: Gorilla gorilla gorilla (assembly GCF_029281585.2). Lineage (NCBI taxonomy): Eukaryota > Metazoa > Chordata > Mammalia > Primates > Hominidae > Gorilla > Gorilla gorilla. Next base: position 218,913,345 of record NC_073224.2, read on the forward strand.
CTGGATCTTCTGGATAACTTGAAGCAGTTTCTCCATAAGTACTTGCTGCTTCACCTTGCACTTTCATGTTATAGAGACAGCTGCTTTCACTAAACCTCATGAGCTAAACTTTGCTAGCTTCAACTTTTCTTCTGTAGCTTTCTTACCTCTCTTAGCCTTCATAGAATTGAAATGAGAGTTAGGACTTTGCTTTGGATTACATTTTGGCTTAAGGGAATGTTGTGGCTGGTTTGATCTTCTATCCAAACTGCTCTTTCTCCATATCAGCAATAAGGCTGTTTTGCTTTATCATTTGTGTGTTCACTGGAGTAGCACTTTAAATTTCCTCCAAGAACTTATTCTTTGCATTTACAACTTGGCTTTTGAAGTAGCTTTCAGCCTATCTCAGCTTTTAACATGCCTTCCTCACTAAGTTTAGTCATTTATAGTTTTTATTTAAAGTGAGAGATGTGGCACAAGACCATATAGAGGCCACTGTTCAGTTATTAATTTCCATATAATGGCCTAACTTCAATATTATTGTGTCTGCTGAATAGGAAGGTCTAAGGAGAGGAGAAAAATGGGAGAGGTGGGGGACAACAGACAGTAGGTGGAGCAGTTAGAACACACACAACTTTTTTAAGTTTGCTGTCTTCTATGGGTGCAGTTCATGGCGCTCCGAGTTACAATGATAACATAAAAGGTCAGTGATCACACATCACCATAACAGATACAATAATAATGAAAAAATTGAAATATTGGGAGAATTACCAAAATGTGACGAACATGAAATGAGCACATGCTGTTGGAAAAATGGTGCTGATAGACTTTCTCAACACAAGGATTTCACAAACTTTCAATTTGTAAAGAATGCAATATCTATAATGCACAATAAAGCAAAGCAGAATAAAATGAGCTATGCTTGTACTCAGAGCTTTTCCCCACATGGGAATATCTAATGTGATTAAATAGGATTTTTCTAGTTGCTGAAAATGAAAAGATGTTTTTCAGAGAATTTCTGTTATATAATTTGTTAGAGGTGTTTTTGTCTTTTCATGCTTTTACTGAGCAAAGTCATGAAAAACGATATATCGTAATTGCCAGCACGTTCAAACACCATTTGTTAGACGTTTTTGATGAGGAAGCTTTGGGTAATTATATGAATTATTGCATCTTTAGAAGGATTTTTCGAGAGGAAACATTTTTTATTCTGGCTTCTAGAGTGTTTCTGGGAAAGTAAGCAATTATAAGTATGCTAAGTTCAGCCTCTGTTTTAAAAGTATCCTATCTTGTTGGATCTGCCCAAAATACTGCCTCAAATGAGAGTTTTCACCTTCCTCTGCCATCCTTCTGGTGTATTAATAATAAATCCTTGAAAGATGAAAGAAGTAGAACAGATTGAAATGAAGTTTAGGAGGTGAATTTTATGTTGTACATGGCTCTCTTTTCTCTGCCTAGCTCTTTGCAGCATTTTTATCAGTTATTTGGATAAGTGACATTTATGTCAAGTTTTCTTTTTTTTTTTGAGACGGAATCTTGCTCTGTCGCCCAGGCTGGAGTGCAGTGGCATGATCTCGGCTCACTGCAAGCTCTGCCTCCCGGGTTCACGCCATTCTCCTGCTTCAGCCTCCCGAGTAGCTGGGACTACAGGCGCGTGCCACCACGCCCAACTAATTTTTTTTGTATTTTTTTAGTGGAGACGGGGTTTCACCTTGTTAGCCAGGATGGGTCAGGTTTTCTAATGATCCTGTAGTTTGACACTGTCATGCAGTTGGTACAATCTGAAATGATGGCTTGTTTAGCCAGATAAATTTTCATAGTTACAAACTACAAAATCCTCTATATGAGCTTCAAAACACAATTGTAAGAGTACACACTGAAGTGAAGAACACAGCTTATTTAGCCAGGTTATGTATAAAGAGGATTTAAATGCTTTAAATGAGTGTCAGTACCAATCAGTAGTAAAATATCAAAACTGCTCCTGTGATTCTTGGTTTCATTAATGGAATTGGAGCTGGCAGGAATAAGAGAGGTATATTGCCTTTTCACTCAGCAACAAATATTTTTTTAGTGAGTGCCAGGTACATTCTGGGCAGACCCCACCTCGATAGCTTTGTGTTGGAACAAGATTGAAAGAAAAGATCAAGCTCATTTGGGAATTAAAAATCTTGGTTGGAGGGACAGGATGCTAGGGAGAGGGTTATGATTGACTTGAAACAAAAAATAGTGGTGTGAAAATTGGCAGTAATGGCAGTGTTCACATAACTTAGTGGTCTGTCGCTGATGGAGAAGGATTTGACATCTGTGTGGTTTTAGGGATGGACACGAGACAAGTGGATAGGTGATATAGGGAGAAAAATTGGGGGCCAGTAGAAGGAAGAGTTTTACAGTATTAGAACTCCATTTAATTATGAAAAGAATTTGTATCTTAAGTCGCTAAAGTTTCTTATCCCTAGTGGTATGTTGTAAAAGATATTCAGACTTTAGGTGGATGGTGAGACTAAATGGCTCCTTCCATTCAGGAGAGTTTGACTCTTAATGATTGTTCATCACTCAGTTGAGAAGAAAAGAAATTTGAAGGATTGCAAGCAGTTTGGGAAAGCCCATTTATATATTCCTTTTAATAACCTATGGTTTACTGCTATGCTTGCCCAACTGAGAATCTGAATTTCTTGCATTACTATTAAATCTAATTATGCATTTGTAATTGAATGGTTTGGAAGGAGTACAAAAAGGAGATTTTTTTTTTTTTTTTTTTTTTTTGCATTTCTAGTCATTACGGCTTTTCTAGAATCTCTTCTGGTGCACGTGTGTGTGTGTAAGTGATCCTGTACTTTTAAGTGGAAAACACAAGCTCCAGATAGACTATTGTTATAAAAAGTATTAATGCAGTGAAGTTGAGCAAAAGTAAGTCTGTAAAATGGTATGCCAAGGATACGCTTTTAGCATATGAACAAGTTTCAGTCACTTTTTGGGAGATAGAGAATTTGAGTTGTGTAGGTAGAAGAAATTTGTTTTCGTGAGTAAGCATGTGTTTTGTGAAGTAACTTGATGGAAAATTTTTCTTACCAGGAATCAGTCATGATTGAGGGACATGCCACCCGTTAGTATAGTTGGATAAAGATCCTGCTACATCGCTTCAGTGTTTGTAAAGAAAAGATTTCTGCTGGTTTATGTGAAAATATGGGGGTATTCCATTTCATGAGAGGTAATATGTGTAACAGTTAAAAGTACATGCCTATAATCTGACTGTGTTTTAGTTACAGATGGGGGAGGCTTTCAGCAAGTTATTTAATCTCCCTGTTCCTCAGTTTTTAGATATATCTTATGACCTGTTAATAATAATACCTGCCTTCAAGGTCATTTATGAGCATGAGTTAACATATATGTTGGCCGGGCGCGGTGGCTCACGCCTGTAATCCCAGCACTTTGGGAGGCTGAGGCGGGCGGATCACCAGGTCAGGAGATCGAGACCATCCTGGCTAACACGGTGAAACCCCGTCTCTACTAAAAATACAAAAAATTAGCCGGGCGTGGTAGTGGGCGCCTGTAGTCCCAGCTACTCGGGAGGCTGAGGCAGGAGAATGGCGTGAACCCGGGAGGTGGAGCTTGCAGTGAGCCGAGATCGCGCCACTGCACTCCAGGCTGGGCGACAAAGCAAGACTCCATCTCAAAAAAAAAAAAAAAAAAAAAAAAAAAAAAAAAAAAAACCATATATGTTGACTGGGCACGGTGGCTCACGCCTGTAATCCCAGCACTTTGGGAGGCCGAGGCGGGCGGATCACGAGGTCAGGAGATCGAGACCATCTTGGCTAACACGGTGAAACCCTGTCTGTACTAAAAATACAAAAATTAGCTGGGCGTGGTGGCACGTGGCTGTAGTCCCAGCTACTCAGGAGGCTGAGGCAGGAGAATCGCTTGAACCCGGGAGGTGGAGGTTGCAGTGAGCCAAGATCACGCCACTGCACTCCAGCCTGGGCGACAGAGCAAGACTCCATCTCCCCCCCCCCCCAAAAAATTAGTATATCAATATAACTACGTATTTAGTGGCTTTTTGGTTCAGCTATATGTTAATATTAGGAATATCATTAGAAACACTGTTTTTACTTCAAAGTTACTGAGGAAATTAGTTTCATACTTTCAGAAACCTCATTGAATAAGATGTAACCTCAGTTATTCTGGACAGGCTGGTTAAAAGTTTTATCAGAACAGCTGGAAAATAGTGGTAAGAAAATATTTCACATACAGACTGTTAAAATTTTTGGAAAACATTGCCCGTATCTATTTTTCTTACTCTGCATAAGTTAATGGATTCGTTTTCTTTCTCCTCTCCTTACCACCCCGTAACACCCTATTTCTTCAGGCAACATAGGAGTATTTTGACATTATTTGATGATAGTGTTACCATAATAGATGATCACCTGTGTTCATTTGATACGCCCTTTATCTTGGCTGGGCTGCTCTCTACAGTTGATTTCAAAGGATCTTTCAGTATTAAGATTTTTACCCTCTGCCTGTGTTATTTAGCAATGCCCAGTAAGTTGAACAGATAATGACTCTTCTCTACTTGAGGCTTGTATCACTCTTGTGGCTCTTGATATTAACTACATTATAAAAATACTTAAGTTTGTTCCTGAAGTGTTGTTTACAGATCACATGCAATGATGCATGATAGATTCTGTTTGCTTTGTAATTACAAGAAATGCAGTCCAGTAATGGGAGGTTTACTGCTTTATTGTTCCTTTTAGCAGCCAACAGAAAAATGCTGTCACCAAAACTGTGTCAGTGGAGATAACTAGAAGATGGTTCCTGTAGTTGTATTGCATCCCAGGTTCCTATGTTACCAACTTTGCCTCCTGTGCTTTCTTTTCATCTCCATCACCTACTCTCTGTGGCCTGCCCCTTTGGTTTCCCCCATTTATTCCGTTCTCCTGCTATACCTTTCTGGCTGTTGTTTTTCTGTGACTTAATTTCTTTAGGGCTATCTTTGCCATGGGGTAGGAAGGCTGAATGGGGATGAGCCTTGGACACTAGATCCCAGTTCTTCCTTTTGAGCACAAGATCAAGTTACTTATACCATCTGTGGGTGGTTTGACGCCTAAGAGTAGGACAAAATAAGACCAGAGTGGGCCCAAAGGTCGAAGCTTGGCTTTATTTGGACTGATAGCAACGAATATTTTGCTGCTTTATTTATTTTGGTGCAAGACCACATTTTAAGATTGTTATTATAGTTCTCCATTTTAGAGCTATAAGTGCCCTCTTATATACCTGATTAGTTAAAAAGAGCAAGCAAGTCTCTGTTATTAAGAGTCTGATATATATTGAAAAGTTTATTTCTTACGACTTTTACAAAAATAACAAATGACACAGATGGCAAGTAGATCACAGAGATGCTAGACAATGCCAGATCATGAAATGGGTGATCATGAGATCCAAGACTAGGAACCAGTAGTCACAACTGTACTTGTGCCACCAAGCAGACATTTCCTTGCACACTGCTATAACTTGTGGCTATTAATAATCATAGAGGATTTTTGCCACTGGATTTCAATTAAATGTAACTTGATTCTTTGATTCTATGTGTGGTTAAATTCTCAAGCGAAGAACTGTCATTCTGATTTTCTAGTCTTCTTTCTTCTCCTATTATTACTAAATAGAAAGATATTTTTGTTGAGCTGCATGCTATGTCCTGTCCCTTCCAACTGATCTGTAAGCTTTTCCATTGGCTTTCTTTCTGTTTCCTGCTGCTTTCTTGCTTCATATTTGAAGGGAGGATTCAGACCTATCCAGGTAACAAACTACTGGTTCTGCATGGCCTCTTTATAACTCAGTCTGCTTATTATTATTACATTGAGATTGATTGCTAATGAATGGATACATTCACATTGGAAATTTACAATTGGTATATTGTTTCAAGGCTTTTAATCCTGCAGTGAAAATTATAACTACAGGTACTGGTTGCCATTTTGAGAAATTTGAACTCTGCTGATTCCAGACCATTCTTAGGCCTGTCTAGATTGTCCACTTTTATTGCAAACTATTCTAGAAGGCTCAGTTTAGTATGGGATTGTGCCACCTTTTGGAGAGGAAAAAACCTGCTTAGTTCAGCATGTGACAACCCTACAGATGGTTTAATTTAGCTTGACCCTGATGGACTGGGTAAATATTTTATGATCAAAGAGATTCCTTGTTCTTCTAAGTATTTTATAAATTACTTGAACAGCAGTCTTTTAGGAGGCTACTTTTAATTTTTAATGAGTTGATAATGAACCACTTACTCTTTATCAGAGTCAGTTCTTTTATATAATAGGGAAATATCAATATCAGCTACCCCTTTTGTTATACTTTATTATACATATCTGTATGTATATATACAGTATGCGTGTATACATATATGTATGTATATATACAGTATGTGCGTATACATATATGTATGTATATATACAGTATGTGCATATACATATATGTATGTATATATACAGTATGCATATACATATATGTATGTATATATACAGTATGTGCATATACATGTATGTATGCATATATACATACGTATATATACAGTCGGGTCGAAACCACCCTACTGTTTTCAAATACGTGATGATACTGATAAGAGCTTGCCCTAGTGTGGTATATTTTTGGGAACCCAGCAATAGGTAATTTATCCTTTTTATGCATATTGTATTTGTAATTCAAGTTGACCAGATTTTTATTAGTGAAGAAAAGGAGACAGTAAAATTTATATATTCCCCTTTGTTAAAAAAAATATATATATATTTTTTCTCCCCTTCCCAGTTTTTCCAGAGGCCTCAAATACAGCCTCCTAGAGCTACCATCCCGAACAGCAGTCCTTCCATTCGTCCTGGTGCACAGACACCCACTGCAGTGTACCAGGCTAATCAGCACATCATGATGGTTAACCATCTGCCCATGCCGTACCCAGTGCCCCAGGGGCCTCAGTACTGTATACCACAGGTAAAGTATCTTTGAGGCCTAGGTGGTCCAGCAATAGAGTGGAAATTAACCCGGATTCATATCAGAGGGAGCTGGGTGGATGAATTGTGGTATTAGTTTTTGGTGACGTGTGAACTGTTTTGTTGGTTACAAATCTAGCCCTTTTGTGATTTTTCATTATGTTTTATGAAGATATTTCTACATCTGTTTACTTAAAATTGTTTAAAATGATAAATTGTTTTTATCTACTTGCTTTCTCCCGTCCCTTTGCCACAACCAACTGCTCTAAAATGGACTCAGTGATTATGCTGTTCCTGAAATCCTTTAATGTCATTGAAAAGCTACTAGCCTGAGATTATTTTACAGTGAGCTGATGTCTGCCTGTGCACTGATATGTTGTATGGCTTTACTAAGCTGCACCTTTCTCTTCATTCTCATTGTATCTTGATGGCAAGCAAGCATTTTTAATGTGTTTGACCCAATCGTTTTACCTCATTTAAATGATTCTCTTACACAGAGAACTTTACTTTCTGTAGTAAGCTACTTTCTTATTATTTTATTATGTTTTTCGCCCCCAGATACCATATTATTTATAAATATTCATACTTTCTCTTTTCTAGTACCGTCACAGTGGCCCTCCTTATGTTGGGCCCCCCCAACAATATCCAGTTCAACCACCGGGGCCAGGTCCTTTTTATCCTGGACCAGGACCTGGGGACTTCCCCAATGCTTATGGTAAGTAGGAAAAGTCAAGACATTTCTGCCAGTTTTTTGTGTTTATTTAATTTTGTTGCTTGGTGGATTGGTTTATACAATGAGGTTTAGTGGTAAGAAGGATTTTTAAATAACATGCTGCTAACAGTTCTTTCTTGAAAGCTACATTTTTTTTTTTCTTCCAGAAATGGGAGTCTCATTATGTTAGTCAGGCTGGTCTTAAACTCCTGGGCTCAAGTGATCATCCTGCCTTAGCTTCCCAAGTAGCTGGACCTACTGGCACATGCCACTCTGCCCAGCTTTAAAAGTAATTTTTTGGCTGGGCGTGGTGGCTCACGCCTGTAATCCCAGCACTTTAGGAGGCCGAGGCGGGCGAGGAGATTGAGACCATCCAGGCTAACATGGTGAAACCCCGTCTCTACTAAAAATACAAAAAATTAGCTGGGCATGGTGGCGGGTGCCTGTAGTCCCAGATACTCGGGAGGCTGAGGCAGGAGAATGGCTTGAACCCAGGAGGCAGAGCTTGCAGTGAGCCGAGATCGCGCCACTGTACTCAGCCTGGGTGACAGAGCGAGACTCCATCTCAAAAAAAAAAAAGACAGAAAAGTTACTTTTTAGAGAGTGGCTTACAAGAGGAGTATTATAGAAATATATTTAGTTAATGACATCTTCTTTACAAGCTGATAATTCTACTGGAAATAATCATGTTTCAGAGTTCTGAGATCTTCCACGAGTTCACTGTTACGTAGATTTTTACTGGATTTTTGCCAATGGCATGAATATACCTTATCCTCCTTTCACAATTTCTTTTTCTCCAAACATTTCCTACCACCTTACACCTTAAAGATTTTGTTAACGTCTTTCTTAGTAGAATGCAATTTCCATGAAAGTAGAGATTTTTGTTTTGTTCACTGCTATATCCCCAGCCCCTAGAACAGTGACTGGCAGGCACTTGGAGAATATACATGCCATAACTAAATATAACTCAGTGAACCTGTGATTCTCTGCAAAATTGTGATAAGATCTATGGCATGGGGGAGGTTTTGGGTATTAGTTCCAATGAAAATGCCTTGAAAAATTAAAAGTGTTTTTAATTTAGAGAGAGCTGGGTTGCCAAGATTATTGGCATATGCGCCAATGCTGATCTAAAAATGATAAAAATTACTTATTTCATTCAACAAATTTTTACTTCATATTACATTTCTCTTATTCCATGGAAGGTGAATAATAAGGGATAAAATTAGTAGATACTAGAAAAATTAAGTTTTGAGATTCAGTAAGCATTGATCTGTTATATAACCAACAAAGCAAAAACTTATTAAATAATCTTAATATAACATGATAACTTATCCATTAACCAGTTTCCTAAAATTGGGATTGTCTCAGGTAAGATTACAGCAGAATTGATTTGATTCAAGTAGCCCAAGAAGGTTTTTTTTTTTCAGTTTTGAGGTGAAGTAGGCAAAGCAACCAAATGTTACGTGGCTTTACTTCTTTTAGAGAAGGGAAAAGTTTTCTGTTACCTTGGTTGATATTGTCTTGGGAAACTGCTATTTCAAAGTGATACGCGATACCCTTCACTTATCCTCAGGGAATACATTCCAAGACCCCCAGTGGGCGTCTGAAACTTCAAATAGTACCCTATACATACCATGGGTTTTTTTTTTTTTTTGATCTGATAAAAGGGCTACTAAGTGACTAATTGGCATGTAGCGTGTACAGCATGGATACACTGGATAAAGGGATGATTCACATCCCTGGTGACATGAAGCAGGACAGTGCAAGATTTTATCATGCTATTCAGAATGGCTTGCAATTTAAATCTTATGAATTGTTAATTTCTGGAATCTTTTGTTTAGTATTTTCAGACTGTGGTTGACTGCAGGTAACTGAAATTGCAGAAAAGGGATTAATACTACATTTTATATAACCTCACTAAATGTCTCAAATATGTTTATTTAACTCAGCTTTATTAAGTTGTATCATTACTATGAAATTTGATATTTTCAGAACAATAATGTGTTACATATATGTGAGTTTAAAAGTTACACTATATATATATATATATATATATATATATATATATATATATATATATATATATATATATCACCCAATTTTTGACAGCATATTGCAAGTGCTGTTGAAGTATTCCTTGTGTAATCCTTGGACTTACCTTTGTCACCATTTTTATGTAATTCTAGTGCCTTTATTCTAGGTCCTTATTCTGAAAACTTAAATCCAAGTAATTATTTTTGAGAGTAACAATGGTTGTTACTATCTAGAATTTTTTTAATAGAAAACAATGGGATTATTAATCAGCATAAACATGCTGAAATGGACAGTATCTCCCTTTAATTTCTGTGTTGCAAAGGGAATACAATTAGTCTTCTAATTTACAACATCATTTTTAAAGATGTCTTACTGAATTGTAATCTGCTTTTTACTTAGTGATTATGCCAATCACTTTACTCAGAAAATGTCATCATTAAATTTCCTCCTGTAAGTCTGTGCCAGCCCTGTTTATTGCTTTTAATACTATTGTACAATATGTATAGAAACAGTAATGATGAATTTACTAGTAGAGACATAATGTGCAGATTTGAATGTACAATATTATAACATTTTGGCTTTATTTCTATTAGATATATACCATTTTTATTCATTTTTATGAAAAAGCAGTATGTTGAGGTATAATTGTATCTCAGATATTATTGATGTCTGTTCCCTTTCATAGATATGCTTTCTTCCCCAGTAAATTCTCATGCAGATCCAGTAGACATCAAGTGGGCAGTTTATCATCTAGATTAAAATATTGTTTCTCTAGTTTTCTTAATATTAGAAAAACAATCTTAAAATAATTTATTTCATTATGAAAGTAACTAAATTAATGATAAAAATTTAAAAAGGCCGGGCGTGGTGGCTCATACCTGTAATCCCAGCACTTTGGGAGACCAAGGTGGGTGGATCACCCGAGGTCAGGAGTTCTAAACCAGCCTGGCCAACATGATGAAACCGCATCTCTACTTAAAATACAAAAATTAGCGGGGTGTGGTCGTGGGCGCCTGTAATCCCAGCTACTCGGGAGGCTGAGGCAGAAGAATTGCTTGAACCCAGGAGGCGGAGATTGCAGTGGGCAGAGATCATGCCACTGCACTCCAACCTGGGTGACAGAGTGAGACTCCATCTAAAAAAAAAAAAAAATTTAAATAATATAGAGTGCATAAAGTTGAAATAGCCAGTTTCTCTCCCTTCCCATCCTTTAAAGCAATAACATTTAACAGTTTGATACGTATTTTTTTCATTTATATTTAACAAGTTTTTTTAACTTAAATTAACATGGAATATTTATAGTAGTGTAAATAATAAAACTTCCTGGTTATTGTTTTCCTTTCATACTATATTCATGGGCATCTTTCTATTTCATTATCTATAGAACTTCTCTCATTTCTTTTAAAAGATACATAATCTATTTTTGGAATGAATCATAATTTATGATACCTAATTTTTTGTACTTTAGTAGAGATGGTGTTTCACCGTCTACCAAGGCTGGTCTCGAACTCCTGAGCTCAGACATTTTGCCTGCCTTGGCCTTCCAAAGTGCTAGGATTACAGGCATGAGCCACTGCGCCTGGCCATGTTTATTATTGTTTCTATGGAAAATTCAAGGTTTTGAATTTTTTTTAGAAGACAGGCAGTGTGCTAGTTATTTTGTGGAATACAGGTGTTAAGATACTCTTCCTGCCATTCAGTTTCTTATAGTAAGTCTGTTAGATATTGTGCTTAGGTTTAAACAGTGAGAAGAAATCTAAATATTGACTGCACCATTGGTTTCACATTATAGACAAGTAAAATGAATAAAAAGTAGAGTAAAATAAAGTAGAAAACATACATGACTATTAAATTTATAATTTGGCCAAGAAGACCTTTAAAGAAAACTGCTGTTTACTGCCAGTATCATTTCATGTTTTAACAACAAAAATCATCAAATAGGAGCAGTCCTTTATACAAATTTTAAGTTGTTAAACCTCTGTGTGACACCGGGGCCTGTTGTGGGGTGGGGGGAGGGGGGAGGGATAGCATTAGGAGATATACCTAATGTTAAATGACGAGTTGATGGGTGCAGCACACCAACATGGCACATGTATACATATGTAACTAACCTGCATGTTGTGCACATGTACCCTAAAACTTAAAGTATAATAAAAATAAATAAATAAATAAAATAAAAATACAAACCAAGGTTCACATAAAAAAAAAAAAAACCTCTGTGTGTGTGTTTGTATTTCATGATTGTTATTGTATTAATTTTGCAATACATCATTGACACTTTTTATATAGACTGAGGTTTGGGAACCACTGATTTAGAACTGGGATCAGTGAACTTTTTTTTTCAGTAAAGGGCTAGATAGTAAATATCTCGGGTTTTGCAGGCTGTATGGTCTCTGTTGCAGCTGTTCAGCCGTGCCACTGTGATGTAAAATCAGCCATAGACAGTTGATAAACTACTGTACGTGGGTGTCTTCCAATAAAACTTTATTTAAAAAAATAAATAATGGTGGACTACATTTGGCTCTTAGACTGTAGTTGACAGATCCTTGATCCATACAAATGTACTTCATTCCATGCATAAGAAATTTGAGGTCCAGAGACATTAATTAACTTAACTAATTAATAAATGGTATGTAAAAATTACTCATTTCTAGTGGAATAAAAATGTTTTTAAATATAATAGTATAATAATATACTATTATATTAGTAGTATAGGCAGTAGTATATTAGTAGTAGTAGGGCAGATTTTCTACTCTGCTAGAGCTCACAGTTAAGAAGACTTAATGTTTTGCTAATTGCATTTAATCCCACTATATTGAGATTATCTTGTTCTGCCACATTTATTGGATTAATGTGATATACCAGGCTCTTCCCCAATCATGTAGGCTCAAAAATGTTTCATGAGAAGAATCCAGGTTTTTTTTTTTTTGTTTTTTTTTAAGAGATCACCTTTTGGATCTTATTTCACTTACCTCAAAAAATATGGTGAAGTGAGCAGATTGTGTTGCTTGCCTGGCAGCATTTGAAACCAATTTTGGGGATTTGTTTTCTGAGTTAATTTCTGAGCCAGTGACATAATAAAGTAGCACATAATTGCTAATTTGAGCTCTGCTTTGAGAATAGTTTACTCATTGTTAGAGGATGACTGAGATTTTTTTTTTGGTCTTTTTACATTGAACTTACTGAAATCATAGTCATGCCCTCTGCTTAGATCTTTTCCAAATCTGATTCAGCAAACCTGATTGATACCTACAGAATTCTGGTACTGCAAATCATGGTGCTTCCAACAACTTTACACTTGAAAAGTGTTATGGTGGTAGTGGGGATGTTGATGGTGATAATGAAAGCGGGCCAGCCTTATTTGACTGTTTGCTTAGTACCAAGGATTTTACCTGTGTGAACTACCCTCGTACATATTTTTTTCCTTCTTGTTACGGTGAATCAATTATCCATGTTCTATGGAAAGCCAATCTTTTATGTGTGTACCGGATCCCATCCTGTACCCATTTAAGGCTATTACTCTAGCAATTCTTTCTTTCCCACATTGACAATTTTCCCCCCTTCCTCTGCTGGATTAGTGTCATCTGTATATAGGAATAGGCACACTGTTTCATTGACATATTAAGGAAAGTTTTTTTGATTCCATATTTTTGTCCAGCTATAGCTCAATTTTTCTGCTTTTCTTTTACGGCAAAATTTTTAAGGAAAATATTTATACTCATGGTTTTCATTTTCTGTCTTCTCTTTCACTATTGAACCCACTCAAATCAGGCTTCACACTCTTCACCTCTCTGCGCAAACAACTTTTGTCAAGGTCACTGGTGATTTGTACTCTGAAAAATCTTATTTGACCTCTTCAGCACCATTTGATGTGGTTAAGCACAGCCCTCATTCTTGAATAATTTTCTTGATTTCAACCACTGCCTTGGTTTTCATCTCTTTGGCTGGAGTTTTCCCAATTTCTGTGACCTCTAATAGACATGGAATGCCCCAAGATTTAACCACTGGGCTTCTTTTCTATCTGTATTCATTTCCTGAGTTACCTAGTCTTGTTTAAATGTAGTTTATATTCTGTGAATTCCAGAATGGATAACTGTAACTCATACCTATCCTCTGACTCCAGATTTGTGTCACTTTCTAACTACTTGATCTGTATTTGAAGATCTGGTAAGCACCCGAAACTTGACCTGTCTAAAACTGAACTCTTGATTTTTCTGCCCCAAACTCTATTCCTTCAGTGTTCCTCATCTTAGTAAGTAGTACCTCTGTTCTTTCACTTGCTCAGGCATATAAAACTGAAAGAGTTTTCCTTGAGTCTTCTTTCTCTCACACCAGTATCCAATTCATCAGCAAATCTATAGGCTCTACCTTCAAACCATCCAGTATTTGACCCCTTCTCCATACCTCTACTCCAAACAATTTGGCTTGATAGTAATTATAATAATAGTCTTAAGTTTTGAAAGTTAAAAACAGCTCATTGGGAGTACAAGGAGTGGGGGAAGAAGATAATTTCAGGCAGACGGGCAGTATAGTCAAAGTTGAAGAGATTGGTGTACTCAAAGGATAGGAGTTAGGAGTAGGTTATAGCTAGAACAAAGATGTGGATTCAAGAATGATAGAAAATGTAATTTGGAACCTGGATTCTAAGTATCTGGACTTTATCTTAAGGCCATATGTTCTGAGCCCTTTTTCCACCCCAGTATCTGGAAATTTGCTAATCCTTTATGTATCTCCCTATGGCAGTAGTTCCCCATGAGTAAGGAGAAGAATTAGATCACCCCTACTTTCCAAGATGATCAGATATATTCCCTTCTGTCCCTGACAAAACCCATAAACAAACATACACATACACCCTTGTGTGAGAGTCACAGTTGCATGTGGTAAGCCTCAGAATAATATTTTTTAAAAGCATCACTATAGCATGATCCATGTTTTAGAAAGACAACTGTGGTGTGGATCTGTAGGAACCGGGTATTTAGTGGTTTTCATATTGGATGTTTGTGAATGTTTGAAAACATTACATATTTTGGGAATAATTTCTTGACCACTTCAGTAACTGGAGGAGAGCTAGTGGAAAAAGATGATGAAGAATGCTTAGTGTTTTTGTTTTTACCCTTTTAAGGGGATTGTGCAGAGACACAGTGTCATTGCTAGTTCTCTAGTGTTTGACAAAATAACTGACTGCCTATTTAATTTTTTCTAACTTTTTAGGAACGCCTTTTTACCCAAGTCAGCCAGTGTATCAGTCAGCACCTATCATAGTGCCTACGCAGCAACAGCCGCCTCCAGCCAAGAGAGAGAAAAAAACTGTAAGAGATTTTTATTACTTTTTCTTATTTTAAATCTAAAATCTATTCACTTACAGATAAGTTTACGTAGTCATTATTCATCTCAATTCACAAATTACTGTGCCTTTTTTTTTTTTATTCTTCCCTTATATTCACACCACTTGACCTGAGGATTTGTATGGGCATGTAATTAGAAGTTGTTCATACCATTTGCATAATATCATCTTTAATTATTCACTGAGCTAGGTTTGCTGCATGACAACATGTACTCCACCTTTAGAACTGGGAGGGTTTAGTGGGCTAAGGTTTTACTCAGTGTGAGGAATTTAAGCTCAGTTCTCACATCTAGACTCTCCTTTAACACCAGTCTTTTTCTTTTTTTTTTGAGATGGAGTCTCACTCTGTAGCCCAAGCTGGAGTGCAGTGGCGCGATCTCAGCTGAACTGCACCCTCTGCTTCTGGGGCTCAAGCGATTCTCATGCTTCAGCCTCCCAAGTAGTTGGGACTACAGGCACAAGCCACCAGGCCCGGCTAATTTTTTGTATTTTAGTAGAGATGGGATTTCGCCATGTTGCCCAGGGTGATCTCGAACTCCTGAGCTCAAGCAATCTGCCTACCTTGGCCTCCCAAAGTGCTGGGATTATAGGCGTGAGCCACCGTGCCTGGCCAACACCAGTCTTAATCAGCTCTCCATTCAAGTATGAATTGACAGAAGAAAAAAATAGCACAAGGAAAAAGAACTGAGATATTAAGGATAGCAAGAAAAATCCTTCCTGTGAAATAGATATCTTTTAAGAAACAAAAAACAGAGTTTAGAAAATGTATTCTAATTGTTTTTTATAATTTATAGGGGCTTTGTCTTTGTCTAATGAGGCAGGCCCAAGAGAATTGGAGTGTAGTAATATAAAAGTCAAATGGCAAAAAAATTGTAGGAGAGTGGCTTGCAATTCCTTACGCAACAGAACAGACAAAATGGGTGATCTTTTTATTCAAGAGAGACTCCCACATTCACACGAATAAGATAGGTGGGGTGATTTATAGCAATACTCTTGAATTACTCTAACTTAATAAAAATTAATGAGGTTCAGGCCGGGTACAGTGGCTCACACCTGTAACCCCAGCACTTTGGAGGCCGAGATGGGTAGATCACTTGAGGTAAGGAGCTCGAGACCAACCTGGCCAACATGGTGAAAACCCATCTCTACTAAAAATACAAAAATTAGCTGGGTGTGGAGGCTCGTGCCTATAATTCCAGCTACTCGGGAGGCTGAGGCACGAGAATCACTTGAAACTGGGAGGGGGAGATTGCAGTGAGATCGTGCCACTGCACTCCAGCCTGGGCGACAGTGTGAAACTGTATCTCAAGTAAACAAACAAGAAAATAATAATGAGGTTCAAGACTTTGGTTTAAAACTTGTTTTTATTATTAGAAACAAATTACTTGTGCATATATCATAATGAACAGGACATGACAATGTATCATGACACTACAGTCAAGAAACTATATGCTTTGGTAATGTTGAATCAGCGTGACAGAAGTTGGACTTGAAGAACACTCTCAGAATGCAGAAAAATGAATAGAAGAAATGAAACTGGAAGACAGTAGTTACAGATGTTTCTAAAGAAGAAAGAATAAATGAATTAAAGCTATACTTAAAACTTTATTAGAAATAATTTTCCATACCTAAACAATAGCTGGCATTAGAAGTCTTAATTGAAGGACTCCCCTAAAAGCGTCCAGATCCAGGTAGTTTCATTAGTGAATTCCTTGAAATTCTCAAGAAGTGTGGACTGCCTTGATTAAGGTATGGTGGTAATAAACAGCAGTGGGTCCTTTATATCTTAGCACTCTCCCAGAATAGAATGCCTCGTTGCAGACACTTACCCCCTTTACAGCACCAACTCCACTGACATCTTTAAGCATAGGGTAGCCTTTAAAAAAATTAAAATAAGACCATACACACTTTGTGCTTATTGCATTTTTTCACCTACCAGCACATCTTAATGATTATTCTGTGTCAGTTCATGTAGATCTGCCTCATTCTTTTTTTTTTTGAGACAAAGTCTCTTTCTTTTCCCCCAGGCTGGAGTGCAGTGGCGTGATCTCAGCTCACTGCAACCTCCGCCTCCTGGGTTCAAGCGATTCTCCTGCCTCAATCTCCCAAGTAGCTGGGATTACAGGCACCTGCCACCGCACCCAGCTAATTTTTGTATTTTTAGTAGAGACAGGGTTTCACTATGTTGGCCAGGCTGGTCTCAAACTCCTGACCTCAGGTCATCCGCCCACCTCAGCCTCCCAAAGTGGTGGGATTACAGGCATGAGCCACTGCGCCCGGCCAGATCTGCCTCACTCTTTTTACTGGCTGTTAAGTATTTAATTGTAAGGACGTAAGATAATTTTTTTTTTTTTTAATGGAGTCTTGCCCTGTCGCCCAGGCTGGAGTGCAGTGGCGCGATCTTGGCTCACTGCAAGCTCCGCCTGTCAGGTTCAAGTGATTCTCCTGCCTCAGCCTCCTGAGTAGCTGAGACTACAGGCATGTGCTACCACGCCCAGCTAATTTTTTGTATTGTTAGTAGAGATGGAGTTTCATCGTGTTAGCCAGGCTGGTCTTGATCTCCTGACCTTATGATCCGCCCGCCTCAGCCTCCCAAAGTTCTGGGATTACAGGCATGAGCCACCACGCCTGGCCGACGTATGGTAATTTTTGAGCTATTCTGTTCTCGATCAACCTTTTTCCAGTCTTTGCTGGAAAAGGCATGATTGCAGTCAGCATTATTACATATGTATATAAGGTTGTTTTCGGGATAAATTATTCCTAACTCGTAGGGTATTTGTATTTTTTATTTTGGTAAAGAACTTCAGAGAATTATTTACAGCGTTTAAAACTTTATTCTACGCCAGGTACCGTGGTTCACACCTGTAATCCTGGCACGGGAGGCTGAGGCACGAGAATCGCTTGAACCTGGGTGGCGGAGATTGCAGTGAGCCGAGATTGCACCACTGCACTCCAGCCTGGGTGATAGAGCGAGACTGTCTCCAAAAAAAAAAAAAAGAAAAAAAAAAGGAACTTTTATCTATGCAGTAACTTTCATATATTAAAAGTATTTTATGAAACTTGTATGTTAAATATGGTAAATAAAATCAGTCTTACAGGTTCTTACAAAACAAGTATAAATATTAATAGTTTGCCTTTTTGACCTAGAAATCCAGCCAACTAGGTTTCATTTTAGCTTGTTATTCTAATTAGTTCATGTCAGAGCTAATGGCCTACATTTATCTGATGGATCTGTGATTGAAATAAAGTCAAATGTGGTGATTATCACCTTTGATATTTGACAGGTTTCCCAGTTTGCACCTTTAACTCACTTATATGCCTATAAATTTGCTACACAGACACTCATCTGTACATATGTCATTTTATTTAACCTTATAGATAAGAATTCGGGATCCAAACCAGGGAGGTAAAGACATAACAGAGGAGATTATGTCTGGAGGTGGCAGCAGAAATCCTACTCCACCCATAGGAAGACCCACGTCCACACCTACTCCTCCTCAGGTAAGACAGAGTGAGCTGTAATGGATGGCACTATTTGTTCACTAACCTCTACTGAACTCTTCTTTCTTCTATAGCCACTTTCTGTACTTTTCATTTCCATCAGTTGTCTCGCAGCCTCGAATATCTAAATGGTATTTAAACAGACATGTTTTTTCTCTTTGCAAATTATAATATTTTTAAATTTTTATTGGTAATATATTTATGTATTGTTTTCACAATCAGAGCACAGGTGAGGTGCTGCCATTCTTCTTAATGAACTATCGCATGATGCCAAAAGGAGCTGCATTCTTGTAGAAACCTCATCATTAAATGAGTATTTGACATTTCACATGGAACCTTAGGATTTAAGTGCTGCACCTTTTGTTAATGCAAACATTAAGGTTGAGAATTTAACATTTTTACCAAACAGTGTTGCTTGAGATGATTGCCTGTGTTATTGAGAGCATATTAGGATGTATAACAGGTATACTTCTTACCTTTTAGAACTACATAAATGAGCTTCTTGAGTGCAGAGTGTCTTCTTTAATTACAGTCATCCCTTGATATCTACAGGGGATTTGTTCAAAGATGCCCCCTCCACAGTACCAAAATTCGAGGTTGTTCAAGTTCATTATTAAAATGGCGTAGTATTTGCATATAAACAGTGCACATCCTCCCATATACTTTAAATAATCTCTAAATTACTTATAATATCTAATACAGTGTAAGTAGTTGTCATACTGTAGTATTTTAAAATTTCTATTGTGTTTTTATTTAAAAATGTTTTTTTAAAATATTTTTTATCCACCATTGGTTGAATCTGTGAATGTGGAACTTATTAATAAATTGTCAGTTAGGCACCTTTTTCTTCCTGGTGAAGAATGTGGTTATCATAATCTCCTAAGATTTTACTTTCTTGTTTTTAGAAATCAAGATATTGTAGAGGAAACTGGAGTTTAGTAAACTATAATAGAGATTAGATTCCGCAAATCTGACAAGATTTGTATTTCAAGGCCGGGCACGTTGGCTCATGCCTGTAATCCCACCACTTTGGGAGGCTGAGGCGGGCCAAATCACCCGAGGTCTGGAGTTCGAGACCAATCTAGCCAACATAGTGAAACCCCATCTGTAACTAAAAATACAAAAATTAGCTGGGCATGGTGGCACTTGCCTGTAATCCCAGGTACTCAGGAAGCTGAGGCAGGAGAATCGTTTGAACCCAGGAGACGGAGGCTGTGGTGAGCCGAGATTGTGCTGCTGTACTCCCCAGCCTGGGCAATAGAGAGAGACTCTGTCTTGAAAAAAAAAAAAAAAAAAAAAAAGATTTGTATTTCATTCCTCCTATGTCACTTTATATTTTGATAAATGATATAGAGACACGTGGTTTTCAGATCTTAAAAATTATCTAAAGTGAAGCCAATTGCAGGTGCAGTGGCACATGCCGATAGTCCCAGCTATTTGGGAGGCTAAACAGAAGGATCCCTTGATTCCAGCTTGGGCAACATAGCAAGATCCTGTCCCTTAAAAAAAATTGTCTAAAGTGAAAGCCTAATGTCTAGAAACAGATAAAAAGAAAGCTATTAAGGAGTAGGGGGCTGCTCTCTTTGCTCTTTTATGCCTGGATGGTAAAGGGGTTCCTTGGAGCCCAGTTTACAAACAAGTGATACGGAT
Organism: Gorilla gorilla gorilla; assembly: GCF_029281585.2. Lineage (NCBI taxonomy): Eukaryota > Metazoa > Chordata > Mammalia > Primates > Hominidae > Gorilla > Gorilla gorilla. The sequence continues at coordinate 218,933,539 of NC_073224.2, forward strand.
GATCACATAGAAAGCATTTCAGAATGATAGACTGTTGACTTCATTTTAGTAGTACAGACAAAAATAAAAAGTTCATAGAAATATTCTTAAATATCAAAATCACAAACAGCTGGCTGAGTTTAGAGCCTCTTGGAAATCTGTGGATTTGAGAAAGACTTAATTTTGGTCCTTTGTTGTAATGATATGTTTTCTCTTGGAAATGATGGTATCTGGCTGACATTTATCTCAGTCTTTCATTATCCAGATGAGTATATATGTCCATCTGGACATGTGTGTTGTAAGGTCATGTTAATAATTCTTCATCATTCCTCATTATTCCCCTAGGAACATTCCAATTTTGGAATGATTAAGCAGGTCTTATATTTAGTCTCTTCCCTGGAAGTGAGCATGGGATAAGCAAAATTTTTAAATTGAAGTAATCTATATATGTGCTCTGTTAGGTGGGGGTACACTATAGCAAAACTTTGCAATTAGTTGATCAGTGCAGTTAAATTTTAGTCTGTATTTTCAAACATATTAAAATGTTACTACTGTCAAGCCAGATAAAGGATAGACAATCCTTTGTTGATTTATGTTTAAATTCTCAATTTGGACATGTATGTGTCTTTTTGCACTTAAATGCCCTGTGGGGTGTGATTGGTTTTCTGTAACCTTCCAAGCTTGGTTCCCACCCTCTTCTGGTATCCCTCTGTGTTTAGCTACAGACATCTTTTTGTTCTGTGTCTTTCCCCAGAGACTGTGGTTCTGAATATGAGTGTATATTTCTCTATAATCATAAAGCACATTGAATCTACACTTTCAACAGATGAAGGCCATCAATCAATAGTAGTAATTTGGTAGTTCTTTTTGAGAAGTGTAACATCAGTTATAAAGCATAAGTTTATTAGGTGAATTTCATGCTTTTAAATCCAAATGCATGAAATTCATGGAATGAACAAATAGCTTTTTAACAGAGACGTGTACTAGAGATATTTCATTTTCCTCTTAAGAAAAACAGTAGCACAAGCATAATGATGACAACTGACATTTGACCTCATTTTCTGGAGCATCATAGAAAGGATGCAGTGGCTCACACCTGTAATCCTAGCACTTTGGGAGGCTGAGGCGGGCAGATCACTTGAGGTCAGAAGTTTGAAACCACCCTAGCCAACATGGTGAAACCTTGTCTCTGCTAAAAATACAAAAAAACTAGCCAGGCGTGGTGGCAGGCACCTGTAATCCCAGCTACTCGGGAGGCTGAGACAGGAGAATCGCTTGAACCCGGGAGGCAGAGGTTGCAGTGAGCTGAGAGCACCACTGCATTCCAGCCTGGGCAACAGAGAGAGACTGTGTCTCAAAAAAAAAAAAAAAAAAAATGTTGACCCATTGTTTGAGAAGGAGCTAGAAATGTTTAGTTATGTGTAAAAAAGCTGCAAGTTATAAATATTGGCAACTAATTTCCTTAACAAAATAGCACTCTGCCAGCCAAAGAAGACTCATTAGATTTAACTTCAGTTTTACTAGTTTTCAATTTTGACATCAATCCAGATAAATACAGAATCATATCTGGTTAGAAGACTACAGATGAGACAGCCCTCTGCATCAGAATTTAGGATTCAACAGTAAATACTGTAGTATTGGCCTTAAAGTACCTGCTTTGAGTTAGACATAATTGCTTATGCTGTGGATAACCAAGCCTTTCCCTATCACCGAGGGAAGTCCCAGTCTCTGTAAGGGGAAACAGAAGACCTGTTACTAAGATCTGACTGGTGCAGAGGTGACCAAGTGGGGCAGAATTGTAGCACAGATACCAGAGACCCATTAATGGTGGTGGTACATGTGAAATAGAACAGGGAAGAGGTTTAAAACTTTGACTTGGAATCAGACATAACTGGGTTTCATGTGTGGGTTCCACTGCTTAGCTTTGTAACTTTAGCCCAATTACTTTATCCCAGAGCATTACTTTCTACATTTAAAAAGTAAAACCTATCACACAGAGAGGATTAAATGAGACAAAATACTTAAAAATTGTTTAAGTTCAGGGCCTGGTGCGCAATGAATATTCAGCAAATATCTATTACTAATACTACAATTATTATTATTTCAGGAGGCACAGAGAATGACTGGAAGAATGTGGGAAGGCTTTACCACAGAGACACCATTTGATCTAACTTTCATGGGTATTCACAAAATGAAAGGGAAAGGGGAATTGAGGCAGAGGAACAGCATGTGCAAAAATGGGAAATTAGATGAAGGGAGGCTATTATTATCATATTTCAGGTGAGAAATTCATTGAAGGAGAGGAAGCCAGTTGGAGAAATGTTTAGCAATTAGTTACTAACTAGATAAGGACTCTAAAAAGGATGACCATATAATTTACCATCTAAATTGGGGTGATTGTGGAAATGAATGGCGATGCTATTGTTAATGCCAGCACAGCAGGCGTAATCAGTACTGCACATGTAAATGGGGATGCAAGTTTTCTCCAGATGTAAGGGAGAGAGAGAGTCAGGGATGCCTCTTCATGTTTAAAAATACGTCTTTTGTAGTGAAACATAATATTGAGTATACGTGGGGAAGTTTAAAGAGCGGGATATAATGAGTTTGCTTTTGGCAGGTGGTCAAGCCATTGTGATTTTTATCTAATTTGGTCTTGAGGTTTCTCTGTCAAGAGTGGCCATAAACCAGGATAGGCACTCTCTAAGAGAGCCCTGACCAGGGAAAAGTTATGTTTGGGTGTGTTTGTCAGGTGAGACATAAGGAGGAAGTGAAACCAAAATGCATGAAACAGAAAAAAATTTACTACTTCCTAATCCCAGAGAGGTTAGCAGTGCTGATGGGAGGCTGATAGGGGAGCTCTGAAGACAGCAGGGAACTCACCCAGCAGGTGGAGAGAGAGAGAAAGAAGACTCGTGGGACTGTCCCTTTATTAAGGTCCATGTCCTCCCTTAGGCTTCCCCACTGGAGTTATGGATTCGCTAGTTTGAAGAAAACACTTTCAAAGGGTGAACTTACTTACATAACTCTGGTGTTAACCATTAGGTTTTATCATGGTCAGCAGCTATGGGGTATGTTGTGTTTTGGGTCAGTTAGATGAGGAACAAACGGCCTCTTTCACAAGCAACTACACAGGAAGGAAATATTTTAACTAGGCCAAATGTGAAAGGGTTTCAAAAACATATGCTAGCCCTAAAAATGGATGCTGAGGGAGCAATTATATTAAATTTGTGACACAAGCTATGAGTTAATTGAGGGAAACTGCATTGGGTTTCTGTGAGGAGAATGGAGAGGAGAAACAAATTTTTGCTGCTGCTGTTTTTACCCTAATGAGAAGTAGACAGAATTTGAAACTGTTCTTCAAAGTCTTAAAATTTTCTATGGGTTAACTAGTAGAGATTTTATATCTCACATATTTAGGAAATATGCATATGTGTATATACATGTTCCCTGTATATACACATTGGATCCCTGTATATGCACAGAGGATCACAGTGCGTAGATGGAGGTGCATGGCTGGATATCATGGCTCACGAGAACACTTGCTGCTGGTTTTCACTGTGTTACTTAGATTTATGACCTTGGGTCAGAACATGAAGTTCTTAAAACCCCTATTTTTTCATCTGTAAAATGAGGAATTGTACAAAATAATCTGAGAGTTCCCTTTTAGTTCTTACCTATTAAAGTGGGAAAGAAGGAAGAATTTTGTTCCTCGCTCAGTATCAAATCTCTCAACTCCTGATGATGACAGTAAGGCATAAGGAATATCCCTGTATTTAGAAATATGCTAGCTATTATGCCTAATAGTCTTCATTGAAACCCTGTAGGGTAAAAATAAATACATGGCGCCATGTCAAGATTGTCTACTTCCAAATAGGATGAATGGTGGACCAAAAATCACTTAATTTTTTTTTTTTTTTTTTTTTTGAGATGGAGTCTCACTCACTCTGTTCACCCAGGCTAGAGTGCAAATGCGGTGGCACAATCTCGGCTCACTGCAGCCTTTGCCTCCTGAGTAGCTGGAATTACAGGCATGTGCCACCATGCCAGCTAATTTTTGTATTTTTAGTAGAGACAGGGTTTCATCGTGTTGACCCAGGCTGGTCTCGAACACCGGACCTCAAGTGATCTGCTCGCCTCAGCCTCCCAAAGCTCTAGGATTACAGGCATGAGCCACCATGCCCGGCCAAAGATCACTTAATTTTTAAAAATGAATTATGTACCTTTCTTCCTTGATATACTCTTTTTTCCCCCCTGCTTCTAGAATTATTATTGTAATGAAACACAGTTATAACATGGGAGAGAGTCCTATGCTGTGGGGCTTTGGGGTAGGAAATTATGGATTGATAGCATATCTTAGGAAAGATACAATCTCTCCTACCATTTGGGAAAATTACTAAAGTCAGCAGGTTATTCAGTCTTTTGTTGAGCTGCTTATGAAGTTGATACCTGCAAACCTTAAATTCCATGACCATTTATTAATTACAGTTGACCCTTGAACAAAATGGGTTCGTTTATATGATAATTTTTTTCAGTAAATACATTGGAAAATTTTTTGGACGTTGTGATAACTTGAAAACTCCCAGATGACATATTGCCTAAAATTATCAAAAAAAGAAAAATTTAGGTATGTCATGAATACATAAAATATATGTAGATACTGGTCTGTGTTTTCATTTAGTGCCATAAAATATATACAAATCTATTATAAAAGTTAAAATTTATCAAAACTTAGGTACACAGATACAGACCATACAAAGAGACCATACAGACCATACAGAGAGAAGTGTCAACAGACACAAATATGCAATCTGGACATGGTGGTGCACGCCTGTAATCCCAGCACTTTGGAAAACTGAGGTGGAAGGGTTGCTTCAGCCCAGGAGTATGAGACCAGCCTGGGCAGCATAGCAAGACCTTGTCTCTCAAAAAAAAAAAAAAAAAAAAAAAAACTACAAGAGGCAATATTACATCCTGACTTCATAAAATTAACTGTAGTACATACTGTACTAATGTAATTTTATAGCCACCTCCTGTTGCTATTTTAGTAAGCTCAAGGGTTGAGAGTATCTGCTTAAAATACCCTGTGACACTAATCATCTCCAGATGAGCAGTTCATCTCTCCTGTAAATTGTGCCTCATAGTAAAAAGTAATCTCTCTTTGTTGTTACATATTTTTTCATCGTGTTTAGTGCATTGCCATAAACCTTGAATAACACCATGGGACCCATACAGAGTGCCACCAGTGATGCTGGCAGTACTTCCAAGAAGCAGAGAAAAGTGCTAACATTACAAGAAAAAGTTGAGTTGCTTGATATCTACCATAGATTGAGCTCTGCAGCCGTGGTTGACCACCATTTTAGACAGATGATTTATTTTATAAACAGATGATGTAAACTTATGATACTGATAAATACAGTATAGTATTGGAAATGTATTTTCTCTTCCTGATGGTTTTCTTAAACACATTTTCTTCTAGCTTACATTATTGTAAGAATATAGTATATAATATATAAAACATACATACTGAGAAAAAAATATGTTTTATCGGTAAGGCTTTCAGTCAGCAGTAGGCTGTTAACCAGTTAAGTTTTTGGGGAGTCAAAAGTTATACACAGATTTTCAACTGTGTGGGGTCAGTTCCTCTAGCTCCTGAATTGTTCAAGGGCCAACTGTAGTTCATTTCATGGTTTAGCAGTAATAGTTTCCTAGAATTGGGTCTATAGCTACGGTTATGATATTCATGTTATATGTTAATATGTGCAGTAAATAGTTACATTCCTGCATGAAGAATTTGAAGGTGATACCTAGTATAATGTAAACAAATCCAATCTTTTAAAATTTCATTTTGTCATCTCAGTCATAGGCACTGATAAATTAATAGCATTCTGTACCTTAAAGCATACAGGTATGGTTTTTGTTTTAGTGGTGACTACGATAAAAACAGTGGTTACTAAATTAAATTATATTGTTCTTTATCTTTAATGAAATAACATCATTAGTAACCTCCCTTGACTTAAATGGTTCTTTTCAATAATATGTAAAGCCTTGTAGACTTTAAATAGGTATCTAAACTGGGGTGGATTCTCTCAAAAGTTTTTAAATGGGACATTTGAAAAGTGTCCTATTCTCTGTTCGTCATGATGAGCAGAGATCCTTGCTTTGTTATGCTGTTTCATAGATTAAAATGAATTTGTATACACTATATGGTTTGATAGAGGAAATAAGATCTAGTGTTTGGTAGATCAGTAGGGTGACTATAGTTTACGATAATCCATTGTACATTTTGAAATAGCTAGCAGAGAAGAATTCAAATGCTCGTAGCATAAAGAAAAGACAAATATTTATCTTTGAATTATATGAATGTGTTAAATTTTTATGTGTACACTGAAACTGTGTACATCTGTTACGCAGTAATAAAAATTATTATTATTATTTTTTTTGAGACGGAGTCTTGCTCTGTCATCAGGCTGGAGTGCAGTTGTGCAATCTTGGCTCTCTGCAACCTCTGCCTCCCTGGTTCCAGCGATTCTCCTGCCTCAGCCTCCCGAGTAGCTGGGATTACAGGCATGCACCACCATGCCCAACTAATTTTTGTGTTTTTAGTAGAGACGGGGTTTCACCACGTTGGCCAGGATGGTCTTGATCTCCTGACCTCATGATCCGCCCACCTCGGCCTCCCAAAGTGCTGGGATTATAGGCGTGAGCCACCACACCTGGCCAATAAAAATTATTTTTAAGGAATTTGCACACAGACCATCAAAGACGTACTCATTGCTTATCTGACAGAATAAAAAACAGTATCTTGTTTGATTTTTGTGTATTCTGTGAAGTTAAGAAGTTTTCGATGTTCACCAGTTATTTGTGGGTGTATGAATTATCTGTTGTACACGTTTCTTTTGGGTGATGATTTTTGTCTGACAGATTTATAAGAGGGCTTTACATGTTAAATAAATACTTTGACATATGTTAAAATTTTTTTCTTGTTTGATGATTGTGTTTTAGCTTTGTTAATCGTGCCTTCTGTCATACGGAATTGTTAAATTTTCTGTTTCGTTTATTTTTTTGAGACAGGGTCTTGTCTGTTGCCCTGGCTGGAGTGCTGTGACACAGTCACAGCTCAGTGCAGCCTTGACATCCTGGGCTCAAGCAATCCTCCCACCTCCCCCTCAGCCTTCTGAGTAGCTGGGACTACATGCACATGCCACCATGCCTGGCTAATGTTTTTTATTTTCAGTAAAGATGAGGTCTCGTTATGTTGGCCAGACTGGTCTCAAACTCCTGAATTCAAGCGATAATCCTGCCTCAGCCTCCCAGATTTCTGCTATGAGCCACTGCACCAGCTGAATTTTTTTTTTATTTTGAGACAGAGTCTCTGTTGCCCAGGCTAGAGTTCAGCGGCATGATCTCGGCTCACTGCAACCTCCGCCTCCTGGGTTCAAGTGATTCTCCTGTCTCAGCCTCCTGAGTAGCTGGGATTACAGGTGCCTGCCACCATGCCCGGCTAATTTTTGTATTTTTAGTAGAGACAGGGTTTCGCCTGTTGGCCAGGCTGGTTTTGAACTCCTGACCTCAGTTGATCTGCCCACCTCAGCCTCCCAAAGTGCTGGGATTACAGGCATGAGCCACCGTGCCCAGCCAGAATTTATTTTTGATATATACACTTATATATCAAAATGCACTTAGATTAGTTCCACATCTTTGCAATTGTGAATTGTACTGCTATAAACATACGTTTTCAAATCTCTTTTTCATATGATGACTTCGTTTCCTTTGTGTAGATACCCAGTAGTGGGGTTGCTGGATCAAATGGTAGATCTACTTTTAGCTCTTTAAGGAATCTTTGTACTGTTTTCCATAGAGGTTATACATTCCCACCAGTTTTACATTCCCACCAGCAGCGTATAAGCATTCCCTTTTCCCCATATCCATGCCAGCATCTATTGTTTTTTGACTTTTTAATAATGGTCATTCTTGCAGCAGTAAGATGGTATTGCTTTGTGGTTTTAATTTGCATTTCCTTGATCATTAGTGATGTTAAGCATGCTTTCATGTTGTTTGTAGGCCAATTTATGTATCTTTTTTTGAGAAATGTCTATTCATGTCCTTTGCCCACTTTTTGATGGGATTATTATTATTATTATTATTGCTGATTTGTTTGAGTTCCTTGTAGATTTCCTTCATCAGATGTGTAGTTTGCATCTCTATGGGTTGTCTTTTTACTCTATTGTTTCTTTTGCTGTGCAAAAGGTTTTTAGTTTAATTAGGTTCTATTTATTTGCGTTTTTGTTGCATTTGCTTTGGGGTCTTACTCATGAATTATTTGCCTGGGCTGATGTCTAGAAGAGTTTTTCCAATGTTATCTTCTAGAATTTTTACAGTTTCAGGTCTTATATTTAAGTCTTTGATCTATCTTGAGTTGATTTTTGTATAAGGTGAGAAATAGGGATCGTTTCATTCTTTTACATGAGGTTTGCCAGTTTTTCCAGCACCATTTGTTAAATAGGATGTCTATTCCTCAATTTATGTTTTTATATGCTTTGTTGAAGATCAGTTGGCTGTACTTTCTTGACTTTACTTCTGGGTTCTGTATTCTGTTCCATTAGTTATTTGCCTACTTTTATACCAGTACCACGCTGTTTTGTTAACTATAACCTTGTATGATTTGAAGTAATTGTGATGCCCCCAGATTTCTCCTTTTTGCCTAGGATTGCTTTGGCTACTTGGGCCCTTTTTTGGTTCCATATGAATTTTAGGATTTTTTTTTCTGATTCTGTGAAACATGTTGGTATTTTGATGAGAATTACATTGAATCTGTAGATTGCTTTTAGTAGTATGGCCATTTTCACAACATTGATTCTTCCAGTCTATGATTATGGGATGCATTTCCATTTGTTTGTGTCATCTGTGATTTCTTTCAGCAGCGTTTTGTATTTCTCCTTGTAGAGATTTTCACCTCCTTAGTTAAGTATATTCCTAGGTATTTCATTTTATTTTTGCAGCTGTGGTAAAAGGTATTGAATTCTTGATTTAATTCTCAGCTTGGTCGTTGTTGGTGTATAGCAGTGCTACTGATTTGTGTACATTTATTTTGTAACCTGAGGCTTTACTGAACTCATTTATCAAATCTAGGAGTCTTTTGGAGGAGTCTCTAGGGTTTTCTAGGTATACAGTTATATCATCTGCAAACAGTGATAGTTTGACTTCCTCTTTTCCAATTTGGATGCCCTTTATTTCTTTCTCTTACCTAATTGCTCTAGCTAGGACTTCCAAAACTATGTTGAATAGAGGTGGTGAAATGTAGGCATCCTTGTCTTGTTCCTGTTGTCAGGGAGAATGCTTTCAACTTTTTCCCATTCAGTATGATATTGGCTGTGGGTTTGTCATATATGGATTTTACTATTTTGAGGTAAGTCCCTTTTTTGCCTACTTGGTTGAGGATTTTATCATAAAGGGATGCTGGATTTTGTTGAATGCTTTTTCAGCGTCTATTGAGATGGTCATATGGTTTTTGTTTATAATTCTTTTTATGTGATGTATCACATTTATTGACTTACATATGTTAAACCATCTCTGCATCCTTGAAATAAAACCCACTTGATCATGATAAATTATCTTTTTGATGTGCTGTTGCATTTGGTTAGCTAGTATTTTGTTGACAGTTTTTATATCTGTTCATCATGGAAATTGGTCTGTAGTTTTCTTTTTTTGTATGTTCTTTCCTGGTTTAGGTATCAGGGTGATACTGGCTTCATAGAATGATTTAGGGAGGATTCTCTCTTTCCCAGTCACTTGGAATAGTTTCAGTAGGATTGGCAGCAGTTCTTTGAATGTCTGGTAGAATTTAGCCATGAATCCATCTGGTCCAGGCTTTTTTTGTGTGTTGGAAATTTTTAAATTACTGATTCAATCTTGCTGCTTGTCATTGGTCTGTTCAGGGTTTGTCTTTCCTCCTGATTTAATGTAGGAGGGTGGTATGTTTCCAGGAATTTATCCATTTCCTTTAGGTTTTATAGTTTGTATGCATAAAGTTGTTCATAGTAGTCTCGAGTGATGTTTTTTATTTCTCTGGTGTTTGTTGTAATGTCTCCAGTTTCATTTCTAATTGAGCTTATTTGGATCTTCTCTCTTTTCTTGGTTATTCTAGTGAATAGTCTATTTTTTCAAAGAACCAATGTTTTGTTTCATTGATCTTTTGTAATGCTTTTTTTGTTTGTTTGAATTTCATTTAGTTTTGCTGCAATTTTTGTTATTTCTTTTTTTTTTTTGAGACAGAGTCTTGTTTAGTTTGTGCTTGTGCTTGTGCTTGTTTTTCTAATTCCTTGAGGTATGACATTAGGTTGTCAGTTTGCGCTCTTTCAGACTTTTTGATGTAGGCATTTAGTGCTGTAAACTTTGCTCTTGGCACTTCTTTTGCTGTACTCCAGAGGTTTTGATAACTTGTGTCATTATTATCATTTGATTCAGATAATTTTTCCATCTTGATTTCATTATTAACCCAGATACCATGTAGAAACAGATTATTTAATTTCCATGTATCTGTGTAGTTTTGAGGGTTCCTTTTGCCCCCAAGAACTTTAAAAATCATTTTCTTAAGCCCTCTTAAGTCTGCCTTCAAGCTTTTATTTTGAGTGTCCGGGTTTCCTGTCATCATTTCTGACCTTGGCAACCTTTCATTGCTTTCAAGGATGTTCTCTATTGCAGATGTGTATTGTCTTGTCAGGTCAGTGTTTAAAGAAAAAACAATATTTCATCAATCTGAATGCTGTTAGCCCAAGCATACACCCTCTAGTTTGTTAAGTTGTTCTGTTATTATTTACTCCCTTTTGCATCACATATTAAGGTTTCTGAAGGGATTTGAGTTTGTGACTCCTTCGTTATAAACTATTTCAGGGCTAGGCGCGGTGGCTCATGCCTGTAATCCCAGTACTTTGGGAGGCCAAGCTGGGGGGATTGCTTGAGCCCAGGAGTTCACCAACCCTGGCAACATATCGATACCCTGTCTCTGAGGCAGGAGGATTGCTTGAGCCTGGGAGTTTGAGGCTACAGTGAGCTGTGGTCATGCTGCTGCACTTCAGCCTGAGTGGCAGAGCGAGACCCTGTCTCAAAAAATTGAATAAAATAAAATATTTCAACAGGTGTTTGATGTGCTCTCCTTGTTTTTTTTTTTTTTTGTAAATTATACTGTAGTCTACCTAAGTTGCTGAGGTTCTAAGCCTAGGAATCACCTTTAAATCCTCTTAATTTCACTCTCCACAGTCATTACATCAGCAAGTCCCATTTGACTCATTCCCACCACCTTCACTGCTGTTATTGTAGCCTAAGCCACTTTGCTCTCCCTAGACAACAGGAACTTTCTCACTCATCTCTCTGCTTCTGTCTTGCCTCTCCTCTGTTGATTCTGTACACAACAGCCCAAGTGAGTGATCTTTTTAAAACATAAATCATATCACACTGTTTCCTCACAAAATACTATCCAGTGTCTCTTCACTATTGACTAACTGTCCATACAGAAACATACAAAAGTCCATATTCGTAGAATTTTTGAGGTGTGTAATGGGGATTATGGGAACTACAAGATGAGATTTGGGTGGGGACAGTCAAACCATATTAGTATAGAAAGAATTAGTATAGAAAGAACTGATCTATGTGGTTGATGCCTATTGTAGTCCTTACATCCTGTAATTCCTGCATTAGAATTCAGTGGAATTATTGTTACCATTATATTATTGCTATGGTCATTATTTATTGTTTTTTATTGCCTTTGTATTAAAGGAGGTGCTTGTTATGGCATGTCATATATTATTATATTATGAGAACACTTCAGAGCTTCAGGTTAGATACCCAATTTTTGACTTGATCTCTGTACTCAGTTATTTCACAAGCCCTACAACCTCAAAACTGGAGTTCATGGTTTTCCTCTAACCAAACCCATGACTTCCAAACCTTATGTCTCCTCCAGTGTTCCCTTTCTCAGACTGGCCCCTATCTCAGAAACCAGAAACCTAATGTTTTTCTTTTTACCCCTCTCTCCTCATAGATACCCTCTCTACTATGTCTCGTCAGTTACCTAATCAAGCCCAGTCAGTTTACCCCCCACATTTAAGTAAAATTCAGTAACTGCCCCCCATTATTACCACCAAAATTATTTCCCTTGGACTACTGAAGTAACCTTGAAAATTGCATTCTTGTAACTGCTGTTTCCTTGCTCTAGTTCATTCTCCATGCAGTGGTCAGAATTATCTTTATAAAATATCAGCCAGGTGTGATGGCTCATGCCTGTAATCTCCGCATTTTAGGAGGCTGAGGCGGGAGGATTACTTGAACCCAGGAGTTCAAGACTAGCCCAGGCAAAATACTGGGACCCCATCTCTACAAAAAATAGAAGAAAAAATAGCTGGGCATGTTGGTACACACCTGTGGCTGTGGTCCTAGCTGCTTAGGAGGCTGAGGTGGAAGGAATACTTGAACTCAAGAGGTCGAGGCTGCAGTGAGCTGTGATTGCACCACTGCACTCCAGCCAAGGTGACAGAGTGAGATCCTGTCTCAAAAAAAAAAAACTGAAAAATAAAACACAAATCTGATTATATCATATTGCTGCTTAAAACCTGGCCCTGGCTTCCCATTGCTATGGGGATAAAGACCAAAAACCCTTGTTCTGGCCTGTAAGGCCTGTCTGCCTAACTCCTGCCTGCCTCATTTCACACCAGATTCCCCTGTTCTTTCTGCATCCCTCTTACCTTTTACATAAGGGAGTTGATCATGGGATACTCTTCCTTTTAGAGTCTTCATACATGTGTTCTCTCTGCATGAGATGTGTCTAACTGCCCTTCCTCCTACATGCCAACATTCACATTGATTTTTTGAAAGTCAACCTGAATGTTGCTTACTCAGAATATCTTCCTCACATACGTCACAAAGTCAGAACCCCAGATTATGGGTCATCTTTGTACTCTTAACTTTCCCAGTAAAGCATTTATACCTATAGTGATTAAATGATTAATTTTGTGGTCTATACCATATGTTTCCTTTGATAGAATATAAGCTCTGTGAACCCAGGAATGTTGTCTTAGCCATGAGTAGATTCATAGTGTTTTGTACAAGTTAAACATCAGGAGGAAATACACACATATTGACACACACCGTTCTAATGAGAGAATGGGAGAAATTCCTACGTAAGAAAGAAGCATGTTTTGGTACTTTTTCCTGGCATCATTAAGTATATTATTGTTTTGCTTCTTTTTTTTTTTTTTTTTTTTTTTTGAGATGGGGTCTGACTCTCTCGCCAGGCTGGAATGCAGTGGCGCGATCTCGGCTCACTGCAACCTCCACCCCCCGAGTTCAAGCAATTCTCCTGCCTCAGCCTCCCGAGTAGCTGAGATTATAGGTGCCTGCCACTGTGTCTAGCTTATTTTTGTATTTTTAGTGGAGATGGGGTTTCACCATCTTGGCCAGGCTGGTCTTGAACTATTAACGTCATGATCCACCCGCCTGGGCCTCCCAAAGTGCTGGGATTAGAGGCGTGAACCACCTTGCCTGGCCTTTGTTTTGCTTCTTAGCCTTCATAGTGTTTCTCAGTGGAGGCTATACTTGTTTATCCACAGATTTTATATATGTTAAATACATGAGGTATTTATACAGGATTATTTTAAAGTCATTGAATGGGATTCTTATGATGACAATAAATCAACTTTTTGCTTATATTTATGTAACTATTTGAAGTCTCTGGCTTTCTCTAAATGAATTACAATAGAGGTCAGCAAATATTTTCTCTAGTGGGCCAGATAGTAAATATTTTAGACTTTGCAGCCATATTGTCTCTTTTAGCACTCTTCGATTCTGCCGTTGTGGCACAAAAGCAGTTATAGAAAATGTATAGATAGATGGGTGTGTCTCTTCCAATAACATGTTATTTATGGGCACCAAAATTTGAATTTTATATAATTTTCGTGTGTCAAGAAATACTGTTTGTCTCTTGTTTTCCCCACCACCCCGCCAACATTTGAAATTGTAGAAACTTACCTTGTGGGCAGTACAAAATCAGGTATATGGCCCCAGGATTGTAGTTGTTGACCCTTGTCTATAACCACCTCTGTACTTAAGTATTCTGTCATTTATGTGATTAAAATAGAAGACAAAAGAAGGTGACCCCTTTTTTGTGCAAAACAATGTGCCTATGTAAAGAAAAATGAATTTTGAATTGTGCAAAGAAGTATTAAAGAACAAATTTAGATTCTGTTGCCTGTTTACTTAATAGGTAAACATTATGTTTTTAAAAAACGAATTCCTCCAGTATGTGGGCCTAAGCTTACCATGATCTCTTGAGGTCAATACTTTAAATTTAGTATATAAATCTTTGAGTAGGTTCTAAAGGAGAATTTATAAAGAATTTTTCTCAAACACTATCAGGAATCTAATATCTTGCCCTCCCTTAAACTCTTTTCACTCTAGTTTATAAGTGAGAAACACTTTATTTTTTTTCCTTGTACCAATCAGAACCTTGATTTTGAAAAATTTGACAGGGGAGTTTGCCATTTACATAATTGATGAGCTGTTGCAACAGTGTGCAAAGACTTGCTAAATGACCCTGACCTTTTAACTCTGACTTCCTTAGCATCTTTATTGAGTTATTTTATATTTTGGTAGTGATTGCCTTTCCAGAATGATTTTATAAGTTTTCATTCCCACCAATAGTGAAAGTGACTAAAATGCAGTGGCTTTGAAATTCCTTAAATATATTCTTAACTGTCTAGCTTAATTTCTTTATATGTATCAAAATGCGTACAGCATTGGATGTGATGTTTTGTGTCACAGTACTTGGTATGTTTCCTGATTTTTCTGACTTATTGATTAGTAAAATAGTTCATCATTATTTTTTCTTTGGGAAGATAAGGAACTCATTTGTTATAGACTGTTTGTTTGTTTGTTTGCTTGTTTTTGAGACGGAGCCTTGCTCTTGTTGCCTAGGCTGGAGTGCAGTGGCGTGACCTCGGCTCACTGCAACCTCCACCTTCTGGGTTCAAGCAATTCTCCTGCCTCAGCCTCCTGAATAGCTGGAATTAACAGGCACCTGCCACCACTCCTGGCTAATTTTTGTATTTTTGGTAGAGACGGGGTTTCATCATGTTGGCCAGGCTGGTCTCGGACTCTTGACCTCTGGTGATCTGTCTGCCTTGGCCTCCCAGAGTGCTGGGATTACAGGCGTGAGCCACAGCACCTGGCCTGGTTGAGTTACTTCTTTAGGAGAGAAGAGATGAAATTGGAGGTTAAACTACAATTCGACAAGATTATCCTAAATTAAAACTAATTCTGAACAAGACTAAAGTATTGAATTCTAGCGGGGCGCAGTGGCTTACGTCTGTAATCCCAGCACTTTGGGATGTCAAGGTAGGCGGATCACGAGGTCAGGAGATCAAGACCACCCTGGCTAACATGATGAAACCCTGTCTCTACTAAAATACAAAAAATTAGTTTGGGTGTGGTGGCGCACACCTGTAGCCCCAGCTACTCGGGAGGCTGAGGCAGGGGAATCACTTGAACCTGAGAGGCAGAGGTTTCAGTAAGCCAAGGTTGCGCCACTGCACTCGTGCCTGGTGACAGAGCAAGACTCCGTCTCAAAAAAAAAAAAAAAAGTGTTGAATTATATGTTAATACGTTATGATTTTATTAGTACTGTTGGAGGCTTATAAAATGATAAAGTTGAAGGAGACTGTAGGATCTTTAGTTCTACATTTCATAGCTGTGAGACCTGAGAAGTACTTTCCCAGCATTTGTGGCTATATACCTATGTACTGGATACTTGGATTTCAAATTGTAACTTAACAAACATATTATCTCACTCCTTTCTTACGACTCTTTATACATAGATTCTTTCTAGGACTTTGTTATTTTAAAATGTCCATCTTTTATATGATTGAAGGTATTTTAGATGGAAAAATCATTGACTCTAGTAGCCTTTTACTGTCTTAAACATCTTACTTTTTCTATGAGTGTCATTTTTGTGACCTACTTTTAGCACTTACCCTGCCCCCCCCCCTTTTTATTTGGTTATTAATTTCCCGGGCAATTGGAGTAGTTAATATTTTTTTCCTTTTAGGTAAACGATACAATTTACAAATCTTTTTTTCCTGGGAAATGTGGATAACTGCTTAATGAATGCTAAATAACATGGAGTGTTTCCTTTGTTCCAGATCTCTTTTCAGCCTATAGAACTGAAAAATCGGTATTTTTAGTTTTAGCTGTGAACCTTTCTATTGAATTTCAGTAAGGCATTTTTTTCCCACTGAAACTAAGGATTCAGAGTAATTACAGCAGTGCTATTTTCTTTATTTGTCCCCGTGAAAACAGTAACTCTCCTTTTTTTATATAGAAATATAATTTTAGTAGTCTTCATTTAGAATTGTGGAATATGAACATTTTCTTGGTCTAATGAATAGGTGAAATGATAGCATTTTCCCTATTTCTGTCTATTATTCTATATAAGCCTTATATAGTCAAATATAAATGTCATGTTGTACATTCTGAAAAGCATAGTTACTTAAATGATATCTATCATCCTAAATTGTATGTGTCCATTTCATTTTATATTCCCATTTTAAGTGACACTTACTGACTTGAAAATATTTTTTATCAACTCTCACTTTTTAAGTGTCTCTGTTTGCCTACACTCACCCACATCTTAATCTCCCCATCCCTACTCCCCAGAAAAAAAAAAAAAGTAAAAAGAAAAATAGAATTGTGCAGGGAGCTCTACTCTGATAGCACTGATAGAATTCGTTGTAGGATATTATAGATACCAAAAAAATTGACCTTAGATCTCCGAGGAGAGACACTGCTTTGTTTTGTGGCTTGTGTAACCCTCAAATCCTGAATGAATACCTGCCTGGAATGTGATGTAGAATGAATGTTCATGTCCTCTCTTGTGTAATTCTGTTCCCTCTAAGTTGAGCAATAGCTGTGATTTTTCTCAACCTATCCTGCTTGGATTTTGATGGCCATTTTTCATTCTAATACAATGCCTGAGTGAAAATGAGTTTCCTCACATCTCTGAAAAACCCAATATTTTAGTCAAGATTTCTGATTCTGAAAATACCATATTTGACCTAGAACCTGTAGACATTTTATGGTAAAATTGCTTTATTATATACTTTCAAAGTTGCATTTCACTTGTATGATTACATGGATAAGTAGCAGGAATCATTTTTCAATATTGTTTTCTTGAATCTGTAACCGCTTTTCAGCCTCATTACATTTTCTGTTTGTCCTGCTTTGCTAGGTAATTTATACATGAAGTTGACCAAATCCTTCTTGGTCTTTGGGAGGGTGTTAAATTCCTTCTCAGATGTGACGTCTATTGTTAGGTTGACAAGTCGGCTTGTCCTTAGAAGGAACACTGGGGAAATAAATTGTGCTAATGATTGTTGTGCTGTCTTCTCTTGCTGTGGTTAATAGTAATCATTTCTTTTCCTTCCTCTTTTTCTGCTGCCTCTTTCTTTATCTTCCCTGACTTCCCATGTACTTTTGAATTTATTAAATTGGACTATATATTTTTTCCTTGCTTTCCTTTTTTAATTTTGTGATTTCCCGTGCTCTACTGTCTTCCCTACTTGCTTGGGTTCCATGTTGCTAGTTTTTATGTTCGCACGCTCATTATCACCCTTTTTTGTACTTCAAATCCCAGCAGCTGCCCAGCCAGGTCCCCGAGCACAGCCCTGTGGTTTATGGGACTGTGGAGAGCGCTCATCTTGCTGCCAGCACCCCTGTCACTGCAGCTAGCGACCAGAAGCAAGGTTTGTGTATGACTGTTTTCCTCCCTCTTATCTTTAGTCTCTTTTTTATTAATTACATTGCCGTCAGCATTCAAGAGTAAGAGTACAGCATCCAAGGATTATTTAGACACCCACCTTTAAACAAAGCTTTGAGGCAGAAAATTAAAGTATTCTGCCTCTAGGAAACTAAAGTAGGGATGATTGGTAAAATTATTTCATACATTTGTTTAATCTCTCACTGTTAGTATCTGTATACAGTTTAAAGGTTAGCTGCCTTAAACTGCCCTTAAAAACAAGGTGGGAAGTGGAGGGAGAAATCCTAGCATATATTACTTTACAAGAACAATACAGTTTAGCTTATATATTCAGCATGTCCCTAGGTATCTTGCTATTTTAAAAAAGAAAAAAAGATAAAACATTTCTTCTTACAAGTTTGGGCTTCTATAGCCACATTTGGAGATGGAGCCAAGTTCCAGTCCCGGCTCCATCATGCACTAGTTATTTGGTCTTGATTGAGCCACTGACCTTGTGTGTCTCAGTTTCTTCACTGATAGAATGGAATAAAGACCTATGTGCTTGACAGGATTACTGTGGGAACATGCCTATCACAGGAAAAGTGCTTAGTAAATTATAGTCATTAATGCTGTATTAAGGAATAGTACACTAAGGTCTCTGCTCCTGTTGAACTTGAACATGAAGGTGCCAAATGTTTGTTGAAATAAATACTGTGCCTTTGGGAATATAATAGAAAACTTAAGGGAAATCTCATACCAGAAAGTGGGATATCATAGTCTTTGTTTCCTGCCTAGTTGGATTTTAACTTGACCTTTGCTAAAATTGAGAGAGAATTCTAAACATAGTTCGGGGAAGCAAGTAACTTTGACCCTGCTTTTATGTTTCAGATTTCTAAAAATGATTGGATATCAATATGGAAGCCATGTACCTTCTTACTTTCTTGAATTATTTATTCCTCCAAACCATTTGTTTATTCTATAGCTCTATAGTTAGTATATAGATTTTCTAAAAATTATTATTATTATTATTATTATTTTTTTTGAGATAGAGTCTTGACTCACTGCAACCTCCTCCTCCTGGGCTCAAGCTATTCTCCTGCCTCAGCCGCCCGAGTAGCTGGGATTACAGGCATGCACCACCATGCCCAGCTAATTTTTGTATTTTTAGTACAGACGGGGTTTCACCATGTTGGCCAGGCTGCTCTCAAATTCCTGACCTCAAATGATCTGCCTGCCTCAGCCTCCCAAAGTGCTGGGATTACAGGCCTGAGGCACCATGCCCGGACTAAAAATTATCCTTTAAAAAATATTTAGGAATGGCCCATAAAATAGATATATTTAATATTAAAGGTTTTTGGGTAGACTGCAAGTTAGTTAATCACATTTATAAACTTTCTGAAAGATATACTTCTAATACATGATTTCATTGATTTTTACATCAAACAAAGATTATGATATGTGTTTTTAGTATAGAAATTTCATTTTCCCCCTGAGTATTGAGAAGCCTGATACTCTTGAACAGACAGGTCCTATACTGTATTTGTTATATAAGATAGTTTTAAACCAAAAGATAGTTAGTGATCCCTAATCTGGCATGCTTCAAAAACTGCACTGTCAAGAACTTCTTTCAGCAACATTTTGAGTTAAAGGAGAACTCCTGCATGCTTCAAGCGAATTCTTTAAATAGTAAAGCCATTTACCTTGCAAAATTACAGACTGTAGACCAAATGTGGAAGTCGACTTGCTACCTTCAATGATAAAGTCGTTTTGAGTCAAAATTCAGAATGTTTTTAATCTTAGTGGAGAATAATTCTCAGAGTATTTCCCTTCAAAACTTCATTGCACTTTCGCAAATGTGTAATCTTTTTGCTGGTTAGAATTATGCTAAGCATATTGAATACTTCCCATGCAAAGAGGCCTTAAAATATATCTTCTCTGCAGACTTTCTCTGTAGCTGTGCCAGGATTTTTAAAAAATTTATCACATACTTTGATGATGATAGTTCTGTCCTTCCTGAAGACAGTATTATTGCGTTTGCCATTATTTTGTGAAAAATAATGTTAAAATTTTTAGATTATGAGATCCCTGCATTTTGTCATATTTAGGCCCAGATTTCCAGACAAGGAATGCAGACTTGATTTCCTCTCAGGTTTTTGTTTTTGTTTTGCTTAGTGGAAATTTGAATAACAACATCAACATATCTAACTGGTGTATAATATAGGCTTAATTGGAAAGTATTCCGGTTACCTTGATGAAAAGAAAAACTTGTAGTATTTTAAGTGCATTTCAGAGGTTATAACTAACTCTCTGGAATTACTGTTATCTTCCTTTTAGTACCAACTATTCACCAGAAAACTAACTCTCTTTCTTTGTTTCTCTGTTTCTCCCTTTCTTCCTTTCTCTCTTTCTCTTTCTTTCTTTCTTTCTCTTGCTCTCTCGTTCTTTCTTTCATCTCTCTCTCTCTCTCTCTTTTCTTTCTTGGCTAGTCAAACGGTAACATTTCTAATTTCATCCGTAGCCTGCCGATATCTAAAATATTACTGTTTTCAGAGTTTTTTTTTTTTTAACCAAATTTATGTAACGTTAGAAAGGGCTCACTTTTTTTTTCAGAGAAAATGGTTTTTTTTCTTTACACTGAGGATTTTTTTTTCTTTTTTCTTCTATTTTGAGACAGGGTTTCGTTCTATCACCCAGGATGGAGTGCAGTGACACGATCATGGCTCACTGTAGCCTCCACCTCCCAGGCTCAAGCAGTCCTCTCACTTCAGCTTCCTGAGTAGCTGGAGCTACAGGCATGAACCACCATGACCAGCTAATTTTTGTATTTCTAGAGGCAAGGTTTTGCCATGTTGTGTAGGCTGGTCTCAAACTCCTGAGCTCAAGCGACCTGCCTGCTACGGCCTGCCAAGGTGCTGGGATTACGGGAGCTACCTCAGCCAGCCAAGGAGTTTTTAAAAATTTCCTTCTTCACTGTAGATTCCTTTTGAAATTAGCATATAAAAACTGACTTTTTTCAAAGATCGTTATATTACTCCCAGAAACAACAGTCTCTACATTTTGCAGATTGTTTTTTTCTTTCTCAATAGAAATGTCTTTACTGAGAGTTTGTACTCAGTTACAGAATCTCATGTTAACTCTAAAGTCTCCCTCCTGCTTGATTGACTTAAGTACTTCTGTTTCCATAAGCCTCCCCTTTCCTCCAAAAAGTTGGAAGAATGTGGGATTTGAAATCATTCTCAGACTTGAGCACTTGCTACTTATATGACTTTGGGCCTGTGACTGATCTCTAAAACCCTCAGTTTCCTCATATGTAAAATAGGCAAATAATTTCTACCCCAATCGTGGTTGTGAGAATTAAAAGGGACAATGTATGTATGGTATTTGACCCAGTTCCTGGCACATAATAAGTGCTTAACAAATGTTAGCTGCCATTATTAAGCTTCCGGTTTCTCAGAGTTTTTGACATGAACAGCTAGAATATTTACATGAAGGCCAAGGTTCCAGACAAATCTACCATTTTACATTTGTTTGGCACCTTATGAAGACATAGGGAATGCTTCACATTGGTTTGTAGAGAGAACAACTGTTGAA
The DNA here is from genome assembly GCF_029281585.2 of Gorilla gorilla gorilla. NCBI lineage: Eukaryota > Metazoa > Chordata > Mammalia > Primates > Hominidae > Gorilla > Gorilla gorilla. The sequence goes on from NC_073224.2 coordinate 218,954,888, forward strand.
TGAATTAAAATTTTTGCTTGGTATTGATAGTACACAGCTGAAATGATTGCTATTTACTGAGTGAGAAAGAACATTAAATCCATTGTACTGAGGATATGGTATGGATAATTAAAGGAGTTAGTTGGTGCCTTAGTCTTAATCTTAGTGCCTGTTGAAAGCACCTAGTGTGTTCAGTGAATGGTATTCTGTTTGTAATTCAACCATTCATAGCAGTGTTGTTCATTTGGGACTCTGCTGGCATTTAGGACCTATTCTTTGTCAAGTGAGACTGTACCTCAAATTGCAGGATGCTCAGCATTCCTCTCTCTGTTTATTAAATGACAATAGCATCTTCTCAGTCATTGAGAGACTTGTGACAACCAAAAGACAACCCAGTCTTGGTCATTGATTCCACCACCATATGAGAATAAAAGGGAGCAATTTTATTCTTCTTATAAATTTGGCACTCTTTATGGAAACTACAGCTAAGCAAAATGAAAAAGTATGTGTCTGATTACTCAGAGCCATTATTAATAAGCTGACTTTCCCCTATGCACATATGTTAGTACTAAGCATTTTTTTAAGTTACCAAATTGGGTTCTACATACAGTTTTGTGCCCCACTAAAAACAAACAAACAAACAAACAAATTCTTGCCAGATGCAGTGGCTCACGCCTGTAATCTAACCACTTTGGGAGGACGAGGCAGGAGGATTGCTTGAGCTCAAGAATTCAAGACCAGCTGAGTAACATAGCGATACCCTGTCTCTACAAAAAATAAAAATATTAGCCAGGTATGGTGGCTCGTACATGTGGTCTCAAATACTTGGGAGGCTGAGGTAGGAGGATTGCTTGAGCCTGGGAGGTGGAGGTCACAGTGAGCTGAGATCACACCAATGCACTCCAGCCTAGGCGACAGAGCAAGACTGTGTCTCAGAAACAGAACAAAACATATCTTTTATTACAAACAACTTTCCATATCATTAAATACTCTTTTAAAAACATATTTTAAATATTGCATAGTATGCCATTATATGCCCAGATTATCATTTCTTTTTTTTTTTTTTTTTTTTTTTTTTTGAGACGGAGTCTCGCTCTGTCGCCCAGGCTGGAGTGCAGTGGTGCAATCTCGGCTCACTGCAAGCTCCGCCTCCCGGGTTCACGCCATTCTCCTGCCTCAGCCTCCCGAGTAGCTGGGACTACAGGCGCCCGCCACTGCGCCCGGCTAATTTTTTGTATTTTTAGTAGAGATGGGGTTTCACCGTGGTCTCGATCTCCAGACCTTGTGATCCGCCCACCTCGGCCTCCCAAAGTGCTGGGATTACAGGCGTGAGCCACCGCGCCCGGCCGATTATCATTTCTTTAATAAATCTCTATTGTTGAACATTTAGTTGATTTCCTTTTTTCTCCTTTTTTCTTGTATTATAAATAGTGTTGCCTTAAATATTCTAGACATCTATCTTTGCTAAACCTTTCACGATTATTAGAAAAATTCTTAAAGCTGGAATTCCTGCAAATTCCTAAAGATGGCCAAACTTTTTATAATAGAAGTCTTTAGAGGGATAAAATAAGTGTTTTTTTTTTTTTAAATTTAGCTCTACTGTGTTTTCAGCTTTCTGCATTTTCAGCTTTCTGTATTAAAGCTTTAATTAGTGGGTTAAAGGACTTTTATTTTAGAATGAAGAACTCAAAATTTTTTTGTTTTGTTTTGTTTGAGATAGAGTCTCACTCCACCGTATCACCCAGGCTGAAGTACAGTGGTGCGATGACAGCTCCCTGCAGCCTCAACCTCCAGGGCTCAGGTGGTCCTCTCACCTTGGCCTCCTGAGTTCCTGGGACCACGAATGCACACCACCATGCCCAGATTGTAGAAATGAGGTCTTGTAGTTTGAGACCTCCTGGGCTCAAGTGATCCTCCCCCTTGGCCTCCCAAAGTGCTGGGATTTATAGGCATGAGCTCACCATGCCTGGCCTAATTTTTTCAATACTAGATTTTTCTGAAGTATGTATAGAAGTTTATCAATCATAGGTCTACTTTTGTTTGATTTTTTACTATCAGAAATTGTTTCCCAACATTAATAATTGAATTGACATACTCTTATTAGATATTTAATGTGAGAATCAATTTCTCTTTTTCTCTCTCTCTCTGTCCCCCCACCCCGCTCCGCCTCTCTCCTTCTCCCCACTTTTCTTTTCCCTTTTTCATTTTGAGACAGCGTCTTGCTCTATTGCCCAGGTTGGAGTGCAGTGGCATGATCACAGCTTGCTGCAGCCTCAACCTCCTGGGCTCAAACGATCCTTCCATCTTGGCCTCGGTCTACAGGTCTGCGCCACCTCACCTGGCTAATCTTTTAATTTTTTGTAGACAAAAGGTCTCACTATGTTGCTGAGGCTTATCGCAAATTCCTAGGCTCAAGAGATCCTCCCGTCTCAGCCTCCTAAAGTGCTAGGATTACAGATGCGAGCCATCACACCCTGCCCTATTTTTAAATTTACTGCATCTAGGTTTCAGTCAGTGGTCATAAAGGGTGTCATTCTGATAAGCTTTCACAGTGGTATTATGTAATCTGGGTGACTTATTTAGCAGTTACTCCAGTGAGCTGGAAATTATTTTCATCAAAGATATTTTGATAAATACATATTTGTTATATATGGTGTGTTCCATCTAGAATGAACATACACACACACACACACACACACACACACACACACACACACACACACACACACACACACACACACACAAAATAAAGACACGTTTTCCTGAAATATTTTTGTCTGTTGCCCTGTCAACTTAGTCTGAGGGATTTGGCAATGAGAGCCTATTGATTCTATTTCATCACTGCAGTAACTAAGAAAAGTCCAATTCTAGAAGCACCAGCTTCTGTGCCTATAAATAAAAGTATATTTTAAGGCTAATAAGTGTCATTATAGTGAATGAATTAATAATATCTTAATGGTAATATTTAATACCTATTTATCTGATAAACTGCATATTTGCTTTCACATAATTACAATTTATTGTAAAGACTCACTTTCATTGATGTATAAAAAATTCTGTTGGAGAAAGTAGTCTCAGTTTAGGTTGTCTTTTAATAGTGCTTGAATCTTTTGTTGTCATTTGATAAACATACTCATGAGTATATGTTTTTCCATGGAGCCTGTTTATTGTGCTAAGGAAGCACAAGGCTGGAAGCCAGTCTAAATCTCCTTTGGTTTCCTCCACTCAGGGATGAATCACATATCAATTTACCTGGAATTTATTAATAAAAATGTGGAAATTATTGTTAATTATTGTTCCTTGTATTTTTCTGGTACCCGCATTATGATGACCAGCTTCTCTTCTCTCTCCGTCTCATTCTCTCTATATATACACAGATGCATTTTTGTATATTATATCAAACTATTTCATACTATGAAATACTAGTATTTTCATACTATATGTATATTGTTTTCTTTTTCATTGGATTTATTCATGTATTAACTTTGTTTTCTCCTTAATTGTTTTACATGTAAAGACACAAGATAAATTTTGTTTTTTTTTGTTTTGTTTAGAGACAGGATCTTGTTCAGTTGCCCAGGCTGGAGTGCAGTGATGCATTCACAGCTCAATGCAACCTCAAACTCCTGGGCTCAAGTGATCCTCCCACCTCAGCCTTTTGAGTAGTTGGGATTACAGGCATGTGCCACCAAGCCCAGCAATTTCCATTTTTATACCTTACATTATTTCTGGTTATATACTTCCATTGAGAATTGAAGGGTAAATTAATTTAGAAACCGATTTTTATCAGTTACTGAGAATAGTTTGATTTCACTGATAATAAATTTCATTAAATAAAATGTGATGCTTTATCTTGAGTTTTTATACAAGTAATACTTTTTAAAATAAAAATTATCTCCCCAAATACAAAAATATGTAGAATAAAAAATAACATCAGTCCCTTTATAATAATTTAATTTTTAATTGTTTGCCCTTGTACTGTTTTGCCACTATAATATATCCTTGGAAAAAAAGTTTTTTAGGGAACGAGAAGTGGTAGAAATGAAGGTTTTCCTACCTTAAAGAAAAGCCTCACTCTTAAACCAAGCATGGTTTAGCCTCAGTTTTGATGAGCTTTTCCGTTGTATTCTTGATATATAATTTTTTGATGAATAGATTCCTTCTCTTACTCCAAAACAGACTTTATGTATTGGATACCAAGTAAATAGTAGGTTTAAGTAAAAAAAGAAAAGAGACAATGTTTTTGGCATACCAGAATAAGTCTAATATATTGGTCTCTGTTCTGTTACCTGTAATTTAGAGTAAGAGATTGAAAGAATTGGCCCAAGGCAATATGTAGTCTCTGATCCAAGAATTATTCTTAAAACTTATTTTTTTTTTCCCCAGAGGAGAAGCCAAAACCAGATCCAGTGTTAAAGTCTCCTTCCCCAGTCCTTAGGCTAGTCCTCAGTGGAGAGAGGAAAGAACAAGAAGGCCAGACATCTGAAACTACTGCAATAGTATCCATAGCAGAGCTTCCTCTGCCTCCATCACCTACCACTGTTTCTTCTGTTGCTCGAAGTACAATTGCAGCCCCCACCTCTTCTGCTCTTAGTAGCCAACCAATATTCACCACTGCTATAGATGACAGATGTGAACTCTCATCCCCAAGAGAAGACACAATTCCTATACCCAGCGTCACATCTTGTACAGAAACATCAGACCCTTTACCAACAAATGAAAATGATGATGATATATGCAAGAAACCCTATAGTGTAGCACCTAATGATATTCCACTGGTTTCTAGTAGTAACCTAATTAATGAAATAAATGGAGTTAGCGAAAAATTATCAGCCACGGAGAGCATTGTGGAAATAGTAAAACAGGAAGTATTGCCATTGACTCTTGAATTGGAGATTCTTGAAAATCCCCCAGAAGAAATGAAACTGGAGTGTATCCCAGCTCCCATCACCCCTTCCACAGTTCCTTCCTTTCCTCCAACTCCTCCAACTCCTCCAGCTTCTCCTCCTCACACTCCAGTCATTGTTCCTGCTGCTGCCACTACTGTTAGTTCTCCGAGTGCTGCCATCACAGTCCAGAGAGTCCTAGAGGAGGACGAGAGCATAAGAACTTGCCTTAGTGAAGATGCAAAAGAGATTCAGAACAAAATAGAGGTAGAAGCAGATGGGCAAACAGAAGAGATTTTGGATTCTCAAAACTTAAATTCAAGAAGGAGCCCTGTTCCAGGTAAGCCATTCTGCCATTAATCTCGTGCTTGCTGAACATGAAGAAGAGGCAGTGTTTGAGTTATTTTTTAATTGGCTACTTTCCTTGACTTCCAGAAACATCGAATGAATGCTGAAATTCCTAGTCTGGTTTCTTCAGTGGTGTGTTTGTGTTTTAGTACAACCTGCAAAAGAGTTACTCCATTGTCTAAAAATGCAAATGAGAATTTCCAAATATACAAAATGCCTCCAAGGTATATGTCACGAAACGTGTTGGGTTTTGTTGTTGTTGTTGTTGCTATTGCCTCATTCATATGAATTGGTTTCTCAATGCTTAATTTTGCTGCTTTGGGGCTAGAAAACAAAAAACCAGGATGGTCTATAGTCCCTAATTCTGTCTTCCTAGAATTTTAAAACCCAGTCAATCCTAAAGGAACTCTTCTATGCATGACCACTTTTTAAATCTTGGATGTAGGAAGATAGCAATCAGAACATCAAAGGTTTATAACTATTTTTGAAAATATAATGCTGTTGTTGATTCACTTGCAGGTAAGCTTAACGTTCTCTCACTTTGCCTTTTGAAACAGTTTTATTTTTTGTGTACATTTTTACATGGTCATTAATATCCTTGGAGTATTATATTCTTCCCAGTTCAAATTATTTCTTTTTAATGTAGCATCACCTGGGACCTTAGGAACTAATTATTGGGTTATTGTAAGTTTAATCAAAAGTTATCTGAGGCTTATCAGCTATTCTAGGATAAGTTAGCCCATAGGAATATTGAAGTTTTGGCTTTGAACAATTCAGCACAGCCTATCTTCTGCAACATTGCCCTATGCTATATAATTTCCTTTCTCTGTGCCTGTCAGATTAAGTAATGCGTATGTAAATTGGGCTTTTTGATAAATGAGTGCTCCTCCAGCAGTTGATCCTTGACATGCAGTGAATAGGTTTTGGTCACCATCATCCTCAGTATTTTTGTCTATTTTGAGGTGTGTAATAAGGAAATTTGACAAACCCAAAAGCTGATCCCTACTTTTGAGATGTGGCTTTTCTACCCAGCTCAGTTCTTGAGACAATTTCCTCTTCAGTGTCTGTAAGAGGTGTCTGGCCTTTTGGAACTGCAGAACATCTTGTAGAACACCATGAGCCAGAGCAGGAAAGAAAACAATGCAAGGCAATTGGAACAGTGAGAAATTTTTCATAAATCTTTGTAAATTACCTGTTTCCTCAACTATCTGGCTTCCATTGACATCAGTATTCATAGTGCCATCACTGTTTTAGGAAACTTGTTCCTTGGTGGAGAGATGACCTTAGACCTTGTTTTGTCAGTTACCCTTTGGAAAAACAACCTTGGGGCCGGGCGCAGTGGCTCATGCCTGTAATCCCTGCACTTTGGGAGGCCGAGGTAGGTGGATTGCCTGAGCTCAGGAGTTCGAGAACAGCCTTGGCAACACAGTGAAACCCCATCTCCACTGACATACAAAAAAAATAGCCAGGCGTGGCAGTGTGGGCCTGTAGTCCCAGCTACTCGGGAGGCTGAGGCAGGAGAATTGCTTGAACCTGGGAGGCAGAGGTTGCGGTGAGCCAAGATTGTGCCGCCACACTCCAGCCTGGGCAACAGATCGAGACTCCATCTCAAAAAAACAAACAAACAAACAAAAAAACTAAACAACTTGGTGTTGGTGTGGCTGTAGGTAAATGCCCTCCAAAGAAACACGTGTTTGTTGGAGAACAGTAATTTGTTTGACACTTCAATGTTCATTTTCATTTGTAGTGATACGATAGTTACAAAAATGAGAGAAACTTATGAACAAAAATGTTTTTAAAATGTAAAAGCAAAGAAAAACAAAACAATCATAGGAAATATAAGTTGAAGATACAAACCATACCTCAGAATTGAAATAAGTGTAAAGTGAAAAGACCATGCATCAAAATCATACTTCACTCATTTCTGACATATATTCTTTTTTTAAAAATCAGTTTGCCACTTAGATGACCTGATATTGCAAGACAGTGCCCAGGGATGGATGGGCAAACAGAATTTTGGTTTAAATAATGTTCATACCATGGTACATTTGTTTGAAATGCAGATGCTCTCAGTATTAGTATTGTGAACACCAGCACCTTAATCAAAGAGTATAGACTCTTCAGTGGTAATCCAGAGAGCACTTAGAAAAGAAAGAACTGTTTTTTTCATGACTTGGAATAACAGAGGTTTGTGATGTTGGGAGGTAAAGTTTCTTGGCATTTTTCTAGTCTCCTGATTTTTTAACCTATGTGTTTAAGGGAATTACAAGTTTTATAATTTCCTTGTACATCTTAATAGTCTTCAAAATCCAACAGTAAATGAACTTCAAGAACCCCTGCAACTCTAGCTTTTTTTTTTTTTTTTAATTTTTTTTAAGATGGAGTCTCGCTCCATCGCCCGGGCTGGAGTGCAGTGGTGCAATCTCGGCTCACTGCAACCTCTGGCTCCCAGGTTCAAGCAATTCTCCTGCCTCAGCCTCCTGAGTAGCTGGGATTATAGGCGTGTGCCACCACGCCTGGCTTATTTTTGTATTTTTAGTAGAGATGGGGTTTCACCATGTTGGTCAGGCTGGTCTCGAACTACTGACCTTGTGATCCGCCCGCCTCAGCCTCCCAAAGTGCTGAGATTACAGGCATGAGCCACCACACCCGGCCAGCAGTTTGTAAATTATAAAGCCTCAGAAGCATTTCTGACCCATTCATTTCTGTCCGAATATTTTTTAAGGGTTTTGTCACAAAAGTTAACAATGAAAATTAAAATTACCTCCAGTCTTTAAGTATATCCACCTGACGTGGTCATATGCTTAATGACTACAATTTATTTGCACTTATTCACGTAATATTCACTTATTATACCTTGTTTACTTTGAGAAGTTAATAAATCGTAACAGCCGTTTACTTTGAGAAGTTAATAAATCATAACACCAAAACAGTCTGGTTTGCCTATGAGTCTTTTGGTGGTGACTTTTGAGAATAGTTTTTACTTGTCTCTGCCTGAGGATGAAACACCTCAAAGCTGGCTTCAGAAACCTGATACATAAATAACATATCAGTTGGTATAGAGATAGTTGGTTAAAGCAGTAAAGTTATAACATAAGGGATATGGTATCTTTTAGTTCTGCTGCAGAACATTTTCTTGTAACTATTCTAGATCATATTTCTGAGTGAATAAAAATGCATCAGTTGAGGCCGGGCGCGGTGGCTCACGCCTGTAATCCCAGCACTTTGGGAGGCTGAGGAGGGTGGATCACCTGAGGTCACGAGTTTGGGACCAGCCTGGCCAACATGGTGAAACCCCGTATCTACTAAAAATACAAAAATTACCCAGGAGTGGTGGTGCACCTGTAATCCCAGCTATTCTGGAGGCTGAGGTGGGAGAATTGCTTGAACTTGGGAGATGGAGGCTGCAGTGATCCGACATCGCGCCACTTCACTCCAGCCTAGGCAACTGAGCAAGACCCCGTCTAAAAAAAAAAAAAAAAAAAAAAGAAAGCATCAGTTGTTTTCGGATTGAAGAACAAGCTCTGTAAAATTAGAATTTGGTGTGTATATATCTTCAGTGTACTCTGAAAAGCCTCAGTTATTCTCAGTTATTGGCCACACTTTTAATATCACCGTCACTTCAGTAATTAAATGCATAAAACTAGATATTAATTGGATGATATATTAAAGTCTTGGGAATTTTTATTGTTTATTCCCTGTATCTGGTGGGAGGAAAAAGGAGTGTTTTGAACTTGTGGGAAAGCATTCCCCATTAATCATCCAGGAGTTTGTTTTCTACAATTTTAGGAATGTATATGATGTATAGTGTGTAACATTAACTTTCCCACTTTTTAAAAGAATTGTGACTTTTTTATTTTATTATTTTTACCTATATCAGATATAAAACCATTATTTAAATTTTCTTAGGCAGACGGAGATTTCTAATTTTTCTATTTTGTTTTTTTGGCTCTTGCTCATAGTACATTTTTAATGTATATTTTGTAAGTTTGTTTTATGAACTTATCCAGATAAATTTTCCTGGATGTAGATTGATGGCAAGTTATTCTAAAGCAGATTTGTGTTTACTTTATCTGCTGCATGTCTTGGGGAAAGCATTTGCTGGAACTAAATCTGGGTTTAATGTTTGTTAGAACTAAATCTGGGTTTAATGTCCTAAAGCTACAGTTCTATCCCAAAGTCTAAGGACAGCCATACCGTATGGCTTGGATACTAATTTTCAGGGTAACAGCAATCTTCTCTCCATCCAGTTGAAACAACGTCCTTTCTCATCATCACTGTGTTGGTTCAGTGGTTTATTCCCTCCCTCTCTTTTTTAAGCTGTCTTTTCACTGAGCATGTCACCCATTTGGGAGTCTCAGAGCTTTATGTGAGCATCTCAGTTCCAGGTTCCCACTTTGCAGGGATCCAAGATCTCTCTTTTCTTATGGGTGTTAAAAATACAAATTCATTGGTTATAGAGACTGGCACACCCTCCTACACCCCTAGGAATGTAAGGATGGCATCAGCCACTGACCTGTAGTTTACCTTATATTCTCGTAAGCTCAGCTAAGGATGTAGGAGGGTTTCCAGATTCTGTAGAATATAACATAGAAAGTTTATTTCTCAAATGGAGATACGATTATATGTTTTGGTAATGTTAACAAAATACTGATCCATGTAGCCAATCAAGTTGCTGCTTTCTTTTTAGTTTAGACTTACTGAAGTGTAAAGGGAGCATACTTCAGTGCAAGAAAAATATTTTAATAACAACCCTTGCTTTATTCTCAACTGTGAGAGTATTCAGAGTACTTTCAAAGAAATAAACATAGCAAACATAAAACCAGAGATATAAAAGTCTATCAGTTTTCCTAGATTAAACTAAAAATGACTAATCTTTTAAATAATAAAATTTATTCTAACCTTTGCTCAAGTTACATATTCTAAAATATATTTGAAATATCTCTGGAAGATTTAGTTGCTGGGGCCAAAAGTAGATTGCCAATGGTTTGAGTGTCCTATTGGCCTAATCACTATACTACTATGCATCCTTATAATTTAGCTTCTACAGAAACGTGTTCTGGAAACATGGAAACAGGACTCCTTACACATTCCTGGTTCTTTGTCGTCTACCAAAACCAGCAGAGTGATCCTTAAAGCAAGGACCATTGGCTTCAGTTTTCAGAGGCTTGAGTCTGAGTGATCCTTAGGGATAAATAAAGGTTTTCTCCACCTTGTTTGTAAACTGTTTCCAACAAAGCTGCCTAAAAGGTATGTTTCTGCCATCCCATTCCTACTTTCTTGTTGTCCTCCCCAGTAAACTCTTAGGCATTCCTTGGAAAATACTGATGCTGGTCAAATTCTTTTATATACTGCAGAATGAGCCCAGACACCTGTTAGTTGAGCCTGTTGGCAAGTCCCTTACGTAGTTCTTCCTTGCCTCTTTATGTGGGATAGATTTCCCCATTTTTTACAGTAGTTCATGTCTTTCATCATGAGCCCTAAAGTCTCAGTCATTGGATATTAACTTAGTTCTACATCTTTCTGAGTAGTTATACTTTGTTCAAAATGTAGTTCCCTTTTCCCCACATTTAGTAACTAATCCTCCTCCATGACAAAGGACTATTGTACTGACCTGCTTCCAGAGAAGGTAATTCAGTCAGCCTAGAGCTGTGCTCCCTCAGTCTTTTAAAGAAAACCTCTACAGGAAAACCTAGTCTTACTATAAGTTTTCCCTTTCTCTAATATCCATCATTACCTTGCACACAGTTGCCTTGAGAACTTTTCCTGATTGCCTTGGAAAAGATAACTTTCCATGTTCCTAACACAAAGAAATGATAAACACTTGAGGTGATGGATACCCCAATAACCCTGATTTGGTCATTACACATTATATGCTTTTATCAAAATATCACATGTACCCCACAAATATGTATGACTATTATGTATCCTTAAAAATTTAGAATTAAAAAATAAAAGCACAAGTATGCCAAAATAAGGAAGATAAGTTTAGTAAGACTTTATTAAGAAAAAAGATAATTTTCTCTACTAATGCATAAAAATGCCCAAAATACATTTCCTTCAATATATTTCTTTTCTTCAATTTCTATTACTGTATTAAAATACTTGGTAATTTAGTCACAATCATAATAAAAATTATTGTACATTTTTCTGTTTCCAAAGGCCTTCCCAGGCATTTCAAGCATTATTCTTGTGATTTGAACAGTTATTCCTGGATATAGTTATTTCTGTTTTGCTGATGACAAAAATAAGCCTCAGAATGGTAAATCAGCTTTCTCAGGCTCACAGGAGAATTACAGCCCCTTCCTTTATACGTCATGTTTCTATTAATCTTTCAGAGATCATATGTCAATACAAAATTACCTCAGGATTTGACAGTTATACTTTATGCTTGTGACCTAGGTTCATAGTGAAACATGAAAGCCCACCTGTTTGAACCACAGTAGTTACTGAAGGCCTACTGCGTGTCAGTCATTGTTCCGCGCACTTGAGATTTATGAATGAGTAATACAAAGATCCCTGCCCTAGTGATGTATTAGGAAGTTTTAAGTGCTGTAAAAATAATAAAACAGGGTGAGGAATGCAAAGGGGCAGCAGGTTGTAGTATTTAAATAATATGATCAGAGTCATAAGCCTCAGTAGGAGGTAAGATTTGAGCAAAGACGAGGGGGATTATTTGAGCTACCCTGTACAAAATCTGTGATTTTCCTCTTTTTCCTTTTGAAAAACATACCTATCAAAACCCTTGAATCAGTACTATAACTCCTACTTTGTCTATTAAACTCCAGTAGACAGAGCACTACTGGAGAAGATCACACCACTTACAGTGGTGTGAGTGCAACTACAAATTCACACTGTCCATCCCAACCATTATTTTTATGATTTTTCTGTTGAAAATCCTGTACTCTGCCCAGTGCTACTCACCTGCAGCACATGACCTCGTCTCCTTCTTTATTGAGAACGTTGAGGACACTGGGTACGCCTTTTTTTAACTTTCTGCCCCCTTACAAACCTGGCTATATTGAAACCTTCATCAGACTCTCTTAGTTGTCTCTTACAGTCTCGTATGTATTCACTGCCTCTCTCCCACCTTCTTATTGTCTGTCTCATGCCAGAGACGCTCTCTGAGTCCCACATAACCATTTAGCTGCCACTTAAATGGTATCTTTTTCTTCTGACCCAAACTGTTTAAGAATAGTCTACCATTTCTTCTACTATTCTTTTCACTATTCAGCTAACATATAGTCTGATTTATGCTCCTAATACGCTAGTGGAATCTTCCTCAGCAGGGTCATCAGTAGACACACATTTATCTTCCTAGTCTTTTTGCCTCATTTTACCACTATTGGTCTCTTTCTCTCTCTCTTTTAAGTTAGGTCGAGTGTAATTTATATGCAGTAAAATTCACCCTTGTTAGCTAGCATTCATTTCTGTGAGTTTTGACTAGCACAGAAAGCCATGTAATCACACCAGTCAAAATACAAAACAGTTCCATCAGCTGGGCGTAGTGGCTCATGCCTGTAATCCCCACATTTTGGGAGGCCAAAGTAGGATTTCCAAATTTTTATCTCTGTCCCAACTCCTCCTCTAAACTTCAATCTTAAATTTCCAATTATCTGACAAATATCTCCACTTGGAAATCTCAGAGTCATCTCAAATTCAGTACATCCAATACTAAACCAGTCACCTATTCCTCTAAACCTATTCTTTCATCTCAGGTTATACACTAGCTTTAATTAAACTAAAACCCTGAAGCCACCGTTGACGAACCTCCCTTTTGAGTCCCCTTTTTTCCTATCCAGTCATTTCACAAGGTGCCCTGTTTTTGTTTTTGTTTTTCCCCCCACAAGATAGAGTCTCACTCTGTTGCCCAGGCTGGAGTGCGGTGGTGTGATCTCAGCTCGCTGCAACCTTCCGCCTCCCAGGTTCAAGCGATTCTCCTCCCTCAGCCCCCTGAGTAGCTGGATTACAGGTGCGCACCACCACGCCCGGATAATTTTTGTATTTTTAGTAGAGACGGGATTTCACCATATTTGTCAGGCTGATCTCAAACTCCTGACCGTGTGAGCCACCACGCCTGGCCGGTGCCCTGGTTTTATCTAATGTATTTGTGACATTTGTTCCCTCCTCTCCATTTCCTTCTTCCCCTGCCTTATCCCTGCACTTATGTGTGGATGCTTGTCATTTCCTTGGTCCCAGTTTTGCCCCCACTTGAAACTGTTCTCCACCAAGTGGCCGAAATCATCTTTTAAAAATACAGATCTAGCTTTGTCACTCCTCTTTCATGTCTTTTTAAGCCCTTAAGGATGCTGTGAAGGATTGGGGGAAATATCCTGCAAAATGAACTCTAAACTTCTCAAGTTTTACCACCAGGTCTTCTGGTATCCATATCCTCTCATACCTCTGCATCATCAGCTACAGTAATCCACCAGTGTTCTAGAAGCCTGGAGATTATTTCAAAAGCGCCATATAGTAGGAGTCTTCTGAGTATACAGGCATACCTCATTTTATTGCACTTCTCTTTATTGTGCTTTCACTGATACGGTTTTTTTTACAAATTGAAGGTTTGTGGTAACTCTGTGTTGAGAAAGCCTGTTAATGCCATTTTCCAACAGCATGTGCTCACTTCCTGTCTCTGTCACATTTTGATAATTCTCACAGTATTTCAGACCTTTCATTATTATAGGTGTTATAGTGATCTGTGATCAGTGATCTTTGATGTTACTGTTGTAATTGTTTTGGGGCACCACAAACCATGTAAGACGGCAAACTTGATCGAGAAATGTGTATGTTCTGACTGCTCCACCAACCGGCAGTTCTTCCATCTCTCTCCCTCCCTCTCCTTGGGCCTTCTTATTTCCTGAGATACAACAATATTGAAATTAGGGTATTAATAACCCTGCAGTGACTTCTAAGTGTTCAAGTGAAAGGAAGAGCCGCTCGAAATTAAAAGCTAGAAATGATTAAGCTTAGTGAGGAATATGTATCGAAAGCTGAGACAGAGTGACAGCTAGGCCCCTTGAGACAGTAAAGTTGTGAATGCAAAGGAAAAGTTCTTGAAGGAAGTTTAAAGTGCTACTCCAGTGATCACACAAATGATACAAAAGCAAAACAGCCTTTTTGCTGACATGGAGAAAGTTTCAGTGGTCTGGATAGATCAAACCAGCCACAACATTCCCTTAAGTCAAAGCCTCATCCAAAACAGTGCCCTAAGTCTCTTCAGTTCTATGAAGACTGAGTGAGGTGAGGAAGCTGCAGAAGAAAAGTTTGAAGCTAGCAGAGTTTGGCTCATGAGATTGAGGAAAGATGTCATCATAACATGAAAGTGCAAGGTAGAAGCAGCAAGTGGTGATAGAGAAGCCACAGGAAGTTATCCAGATGATCTAGCTAAGATAATTGATGATAGTGGCTACCCTAAATTACACATTTTCAATATTTGTTGAAAATCAACAGATACTGATATTGTAGATGAAACCGCCTTGTGTTAGAAGAAGATACCATCTACCTACTTTCTTTTTTTTTTTTTTAAGACAGAGTCTTGCTCTGTCGCCAGCCTGGAGTGCAGTGGCACCATCTTGGCTCACTGCAACCTCCGCCCCCCGGGTTCAAGCGATTCTTCTGCCTCAGCCTCCTGAGTAGCTGGAACTACAGGTGTGCACCACCACACCCAGCTAATTTTTGTATTCTTAGTAGAGACAGGGTTTCACCATGTTGGCCAGGATGGTCTCAATCTCTTGACCTCATGATCTGCCCACCTTGGCCTCCCAAAGTGCTGGGATTACAGGTGTGAGCCACTGCGCCTGGCCCCATCCAGCACTTTCACAGTGAAAGAGAAGGGGAGAAGTCAATACCTGGCATTAAAGCTACAAAAGACAGTCTGATTCTTGTTAGGGGCTTATGCAGCCGGTGACTTCTGTTTGAAGCCAGTGCTCATTTACCATATGGAAAGTCCTAAGGCCCTTAAGAATTCTGCTAAATCTACTCTTCCTATGCTCTATAAATGGAGCCACAAAGCCTGGATGATGACACATCTGTTTGCAGTGTGGCTTACCGACTCTTATAAGCCTACTGTAGAGACCTACTGCCCAGATAGCAAGATTCCTTTCAAAATATTACTGCACATTGGCAACACACCTAATAACCTGAGATCAAAGAGTAATTTTGACTTTCAAGCCTTATTATTTAATAAGTACATTTTGTATGTCTATAGCTGCCATAGATAGTGATTCCTGTGATGGATCTGGGCAAACTAAAAACCTCCTGAAAATCTGATTTGTTCGTGGCATTTGTTCCTTCCTCTTCATTTCCTTCTTCTGCCTTAGTTAGCCCTGCACTTATGTGTGGATGCTTGTCATTTCCCTGGCTCCAGTTTTGCCCCTACTTCAAATTTATTCTCCACCAAATAGCCAAAATAATTTCAGCATTCTAGATGCCATTAAAAACATTTGTGGGTGCAGTGGCGCACGCCTGTAGTCCCAGCTACTCAAAAGGCTGAAGTGGGATGATCATTTGAGCTCAGAACTTCAAAGTTCATCTGCACAAGAGAGGAGACACCTCAGCAAGATTCCTGTCTCTTAAAAAAAAAAATTGTAATTCATGGGACGAGGAGGTTAATATATCAACATTAATAAGCATTTGGAAGAAGTTGATTCTAACCTTCATGGATAACTTTGAGGGGCTCAAGACTTCAGTAGAAGAAGTAAGTGCAGATGTGATGGAAATAGCAAAATAACTAGAATTAGAAGTGGAGCCTGGCTAGGCATGGTGGCATGCGCCTATAATCTCAGCATTTGGGAGGCTGAGGCAGGAGGATTGCTTGAGGCCAGGAGCGTGAGACTAGCCTGGGCAACATAGTGAGACCCCATCTCTAAGAAAACAAAAACATAGAACTAAAGCCTGAAAATGTGACTTAGTTACTGCAATCTCATGATAAAACTTGAATGGATAAGGAGTTGCTTCTTCATGGGTAAGCAAAGAAAATGGTTTCTTGAGTTGGAATCTATTCCTGTTGAGGATACTGTGAACATTATAGACATGACAACAAAGGATTTAGAATGTTACATAAGCTTAGTTGATAAAACAGCAGAAGGGTATGAGAGGATTGGGTAAAATGCTATCAAATAGTATCACATGATACAGAGAAATCATTCATGAAAGGAGCAGTCAAGCGTTGCAGCAAACTTCATTGTTGTCTTATTTTAAGAAATTGCCACAGCCACTCTCATGCCTCAGCAACCACCATCCTGATGAGGGCAGCAGCCATCATCATCAAGGTAAGAACCTCCACCAACAAAAAGATTACACCTTGCTGAGGGCTGAGATGATCATTAGTATTTTTTAGCAATAAAGTATTATTTAATTCAGATATATGCATTATTTTTAGACATAATGCTATTTCACACTTAATAGACTACAGTTTAGTAGAAACATGACTTTTATACGCACTGGGAAACCAAAAATTTGTGACTCGCTTTATTGCAATATTAACTTCATTGCCATGGTCTGGAAACAAACCCACAATATCTTCAAAGTATGCCTGTGCCTACATAGGCATAGGATCTGAATGTAGTTTTTCATGTATTTGATTAAACACTGGCAGTAAAATTTAGTGGTAAGATCAAAGCAACAGCATCAAACACTCCTGAGTCTTACCGTTTTTCCTTGTCTATCTCTGTGACCATGGGTGAATTTCCTAACCTCTTTGAGTCTGTTTCTCATCTAGAAAAATGAAGATAATAATAGTATTTACCTTATAGAATTGTAAAGATAAAATGTGATGTATGTAAAGTACTTAGCACAACATCTGACACATATTAAGCACTCTGAATGTTAAATAACATTGATACTTCTATTTTCAGCTTGTATTAAGAGCCCAAATGTTCCCTTTGAACTCTACTAATATACAGAAGAGTTGGATATCATGATCTTTGCCCTGAGGAATTTATCTTCCAAAGAAAGGGAGCTCAAGGAGTTGATACCTTCTGAAATGTTTTTAATAAAATCTGGGACATGAGATGGTGGAAAATCCCTTAGGATAGGCCGTTTGCATGTATAATGTTGATTAAAAGTGTTTGTACCCATTATGTCATTTATCTTCACAGTAGACACATCTCAAGGTGACCTCTGCTGTGATTGATAAAGGAGAAGGCCTCCTTAGAACAGTGAAGGAAAATCTGTAGTTGAGTTGAGGATGGTAATACCATCATTAACTTCCTGCTTTGGCAGGAGTGGAAAATTAGGAAGAAAGGCAAAGAAAGCTCAGAAGAATGGGGGGAAAAATGAATAGGGCAGCCATAAAGTGGTAACAACCCGAATCAGTTTATCAACTGATGCATGAATAAACAAAATGTGATATATACATACCATGGAATATCGGACCATGATAAGGAATGAAATTCACATGGTGTACAATGGATGAACCTTAAAAACATTATGCTAAGTGAAAAAAGTCACAAAAGACCACATTTTATATGATTCCATTTGTATGAAATGTCAGGAATAGGCAAATCCATAGAAGCAGAAAATAAATTAGTGCTCGCCAGGGGTTGGGGAGAGAAGAGAGTGGGGAGACAGTGCTAATACATACTGAGCTTCTTTCTGGGGTGATGAAAATATTCTAAAGTTATATAGTGGTAGTGGTCACACAACTGTGGATATACCACAGACCATTAAATTGTATAGTTTTAAAAGGTTAATTTTATGATACGTAAATTATATGTCAACAAATATTACATATATATTTTTAAAAAGAGGGGCCTGGCGTGGTGGCTTACATCTGTAATCCCAGCACTTTGGGAGGCCGAGGGGCGGATCATGAGGTCAGGAGATCAAGACCATCCTGGCCAACATGGTGAAACCCGTCTCTACTAAAAATAGAAAAAATTAGCCAGGCATGGTGGTGCACGCCTGTAGTCCCAGCTACTCCGGAGGCTGAGACAGGAGAATCTCTTGAACTCGGAAGGCGGAGGTTGCAGTGAGCCGAGATCACACCACTGCACTCCAGCTTGGACAACAGAGTGAGACTGTCTCAAATAAAAGAAAAATGAGTATGATATGGTGGTGCCACCAGCATCTATATAAGGATTTGCTTAGGGAAGTTATAGCTTAGAAATTGAGGAAGTAAATTTCAACAAGAACACCACAATTGACAGTATCAGAGATACAGGAGTACTTGTGTACAGCCAAAAATTATATCATCTTTTGACACATGTTATGCTATTGTTGTATAAATAAATTTATACAACAATTACTTATATAGTGTATACATAAAAACTGTATTGTTTTTATTCTGTCTTATTACTTTACTACTAGTTACATTTTACCTCAGTTTGAGAGGGTGTTCTCAGCTTGGTATTGAATGTACCACCTGTAGAGTTCAAGACCAGCCTGGGCAACATATGGAGACCTTTCGTCCCTGCAAGAAAATAAAAAATTAGCCAAGCATGGTGGTGTGTGCCTGTAGTCCCAGCTACTCTGGGGACTGAGATGGGAGGATTGCTTGAGCCTTTGAGATTGAGGCCGCACTGAGCCATGTTCACACCACTGCTCTCCAGCCTGGGTGACAGAGTAAGACCCTGTCAAAAAAACAAAACAAAACACAACAAAAACACCTGTAGCAATCATTCTAGAGGCATTGCTTGATGTCACAGATATGAAATATCCAGTTGGGCCAGCAAAGCAGAGTGGTTCTTCATGATCAGAACATAAGGGATCTGTGTGGTGGAAGTAGTGATTCTGCTGTTTCTTTGTTTGTAACTTGTTCCCTTATGTTTTTGGCCCAGTTCAGCCACCCTCTGTAACTCTTCCTTCAACTCTCCTACCTGAGACCCTTCTGGATCTGTCTCTTCTTTCCAGCTATCCAACCATTCATTTATTCACCCATCTGTTCAATACCCATTTCTTTTCACTCCATTTCACAGACTGTCATTATCTTACACCTCAGCTATTACAACTCTGCTTTCAGACTTCTCTGGAAAAGTAAAGTGCACATTTTCCAGAAAATTCTTTCAGAGAAAATATTGCTGCTGGATGCCAGATATCTGTCTAAGACCTGTAGAAATAGTCATTTCAAGGGTACAAGATCCAGGCTCCCAGATTAGCCTTGAAACTATCATTATTTCATCCTAGCTTTGCTTTAATATTATTTTTTAATCTTTTTGCAAATCTCCCACACCTGTTTGATGAGTGTTAATTCCTGCATTGTTTGCTTGATGCTGTCTTCAACCTAGACCACATTAAGGAACCTGCTCAATTCAGTTAGCTGGGTGTGGTGCCTGGCACCTGTAATCCCAGCTACTCAGTAGGCTGAGGCAGGAGAATTGCTTGAACCCAGGAGGCAGAGGTTGCAGTCAGCTGCGATCACACCAGTGCACTCCAGCCTGGGCAACAGTGAGACTCCACCTCAAAAAAAAAAAAAGTATTTTTTTCAATTTTTCAGTATGACTCTATTCACAAGGTTTTCTATTCTTATAATTCTTCGAACCCTTAAACATATAATTATGTCAATTTAAAATACTCGTAGTACTTTATGCATATTGATATGTATACATTTTACCTCTCCAACTTCTTTTACATCTCCAGGATTAGTAAAGCTTTTATTTTTCTGTTATCCCCGAGAGCTTTTATTAAATGTTTATTTACTCATTTCCGCAAATGTATAGATTTGTGTTGCTGTTTTTGTTGGGTTTTTGTTTTGTCTTGTTTTTTAGGGATCTGATAGTAACAAATCAGGTATATTTAAAATCACCACCCTGGTAAGAAAAAATTGTAGTTTTTTTTTTTTTTCTTTTCTTTTTTTCTGAGACAGGGTCTTGCTCTGTCACCCAGACTAGAGTGAAGTGGCATAAACATGGCTCACTGCAGAGTTGACCTCCTGGTCTCAAGCAGTCTTCCCACCTCAGCCACCTGAGTAGCTGGAACCACAGATGTGTGCCACCACACCAAGCTAACTTTTTGTAGAGATAGAGTCTCACCATATTGCCCAGCTGGTCTTTAACTCCTGGCCTCAAGCAGTCCTCCTGCCTTGGCCTTCCAAAGTGCTGGGGTTACAGGCATGAGCTACCATGCCTGGCCTGTTGATTTTAATAATAGTAGCTATCATTGATTAAATGCTTGCTATTTATCAGACACTGTGGTCAATTCTTTAACCCTCACAACAACTCTGTTATCCTTACTTTACAGAAGAGGAGAATGACGCATGGAGGAGATGATACTTGCTGAAGATTATATAGTTAATAAGTGGTAGAATCAGAATTCAAATTTCAACTCTACAATTTATACTCATAGCCACGTCTTTATAATATTGCCTCTCAAATTAAGCTACATATCCTGTAAATAAATCTTAGACTTCAGCATTCAAAAGTTAAAATCATTTAAAATAGTTCTTACTAAAATAAGATATTTTTATATGAAAGATGAATATATACATAAAGCTACAGCTGGATAAACAGGTAGATGATAATAAGGGATACAAAGTCAAATGTGCTCACCCTGAATAATTAGTAAGGGACAGCAAAAAGCACAGAATGTATCTTTCCCAGTTCATTAGTTAATACCTCTCTCCAAGTTTCTGCCAATTCCACAATTCATGCATGTAACCTAGGAATCACCTTAATACTAATGCAGTGTTTAAGAAATAAAAGTAGGCTGGCTGCTGTGGCTTACACGTATAATCCCAGCACTTTGCAAGGCTGAGGTGAGAAGATCACTTGAGGCCCAGAGTTCATGACCAGCCTTGGCAACAGAGAGACCCTTTCTCTACAAAAAATTTAAACATTAGCCAGGCGTGGTGGCACATGCCTGTAGTCGCAGATACTCAGGAATCTGGGACAGAAAGATTGCTGGAGCCCAGGAGTTCGAGGCTGCAGTGAGGTATGATGGTGTCACCACACTCCAACTTGGGCAGCATAGCAAGACCCTGTTGCTAAGACGTATAGAAATAAAAATAGAAGTCATTATTTATGTGATAGCATTCAATGAGATGATCAATAGCATCCAAAAACTATTAGGGCTTTTGTAACATAATACCGTTATTAATAGTTGTCATTCATTCAACAGGTATTTATTGAGTCCCAGACTGTCATAATTTATATTAGTTTTTAACAGAATTCAAATAAGATTTGAGTGATATTTGAAATATTTAAATCAGTATACCTGATCATGTAGGGAAAACCTCCCTTTGACATGATATTATACACTGATGTTCCATAAATTGTATAAATCATGAATAACCCCTAAAACGTGGCTTTTCTATATATCTTACAAATGAGTTTTACTCTAATTTTAAAGCCATACCAAGGTGTAAAACAGTACGTATAGTATAAATAAAGGAGAAACCTGTATGCACATTCACATGTATAATGCAGACATATATGTGCTTGCATATACACCAGTATTTTCTGAGGATAAGTAGGAAATACTTAATAATGATTTTCTCTGGGGAGAGAGACCTAGGAGCAAGATGGGAAAGACAAGACTTTTTCAGTTTTTCCTCGTTTGTTGTGAAATCTTTTTGTTCATATGAATTACTTTTGTCATAATTAAAGCCAGAAGCAAGTTAAATTATAAATTTTGCAGTAATATGTGTCTTAGGTCTCATTCAAATAATAATTTTCGGGTGGGTGAGGTGGTTCACACCTGTAATCCCAGCACTTTGGGAGGCCAAGGTGGGCAGATCACCTGAGGTCAGGAGTTCGAGACTAGCCTGGCCAACATGGTGAAACCCCATCTCTACTAAAAATATAGAAGTTAGCCAGGTGTGGTAGTGCACGTAGTTCCAGCTATGCGGGAGACTAAGGCAGGAGAATTGCTTGAACTGGGGAGGCTGAGTTAGCAGTAAGCCGACATCGTGCCACTGCATGCACTCCAGCCTGGGCGACCAGAGTGAGACTCCATCTCAAAAAACAAAACAAAAAGAACAATTCTCTCATGATTTATCTGATATATGTGAAACATAGATTGTCAAATTTCGAAAGGTACCTACCAGTCTGTTTTGAATGATTTCTAATATTCCTCAAGATTTGCAGTGCCTCACTTCTTATTAATATCAGTTATTCTTCAGTAATATAAATGCGGAGAACGGAAATATTTCTTAAGAATTTATTTTTTGTATTTCTGATACCATTTGTATCATGATGTTTTCATTAGAGTGCAGAAGAATTCCAGTTTTTTTGGGTATAAGATTTAGTATTATTCAATTCAACAAACATATCAGCAGATAAAGTTGGAATAAATAGATGCTGACAGTTCTTTCTTTAAATTTCAATAACAGACTCTAGATCTTCTCTAAAATGTCATGTTAAAATGAGTTATAAATTAGAATACCCTTTTGACTGCCTATTCTCCATATTTTGGGACACATTAGAGAAGATATTCAAACTGGAAACTGTCATGGAAAACCAAGAAATATGAATGACTTAACCATAAGTTTTTATGATGTGCCAAAAGAGATGTGATAAATCCATGCTTCACTATTTTTGGTACAAAATCCAGAATTAAATTGGTTAATAGATTGATTTCATTTGTTCTGGCAATGCTAATTTATATCTACCATGTGACAGGCCCTTTTCTGACCTCTAGCACCACAGAGATGAATGAGGCAAAGTCTTTTTCCACTGAGAACTTGATAATTTTGTAGAGAGACAGATATATATATATATATATATTGGGATGGGTAAGGTGAAGAGAGGAGGGAGGAAGTGATGGTCCCTGTTAGAGTGTATTTTTTATTATTCATAGTAGCTCCCACATATTAAGGTTAAAGCAAATTTCTCTGTGCTTTGCAGTCTGGTAATGTAGATTCACTGATGGTCAGATGGAAAGTAGATTTTTTTTTTCCATCTAGGTTTACATATTCGAGGCAGTGAGCTGTAGCATTTTATTTGGAGATGAAAAGTGTTGAGTAGGTGTAAAGGTAACTGTGTATTATAGTCTCTTTCCTAATTAAATTACATATTTGTGCTGTAGTGATTGACTTTTTTGCATCTGTACTAGATTTACCTTGAATTAAATTGCAGTCTTTTTTGATGATGGTAGAAAGTGGTTCAAAAGTGTCTTATTAAAATGCAAAAGTGCCTAAAACACAGAGCAGTAAAAACAGAGGCCTAGAAGATATGCCAGTGGTCTCATTGGAGTCATCTTTGTTCTCAGTGTCGACAATTGCTTAATGGACTGTCCTCCACTGAACTTTTTGGAGCAAACCTACTTAGTGTCACTTTGCCATTTTATTTTTTTAATGACATACTGTGCTGTTGGGGCAACAAACTGCACATCCTGTCCTGCTACAAAAGCAAAAGACAACTTTAACCAAGATAAAAATGAAGCTGGAATTAAGGCAAGAAAGTGCAGGATAAGGCAGACTTGAGAGATAGGGTATTGAGTTGGGAAGGGTTTTGAAGTTAGATCTGTGTTTCAGTTCTAGCCCCAACCTTTACTCTCTGTAAAGGGGAAACTTATAATCTCTCTGTTCTTCAGTTTCCTCATCTCTGAAATGGGAGTACTGTAATACTACCTACACAAAGAGATTTAACCAGTATTGTTGTTCTAGAGAGACATTAACCTTGGGTTTAATTTTGATTGCAGGTCATTTATTCATTAACAGATTTGCCAGGCACTGTATTGGTTGCTGGGTAGATTGAAGAGACCAACAAAATATAATCCTTATCCTCAAAGAACTCAAACCCTAATAATTATTCTTAGCTTGTATCCAAGTCTTTGATTGTGTAGAGTAGCAAGGGTGCACACTAAGTGGGTTGGTAAAAATGTTGAAACTGTAGAGCAGTAAATGGGCCTGATGTTGACCAAAAGGTAAAAGCCAGATTTCTAACTTTGCTGTGTATCAGAAACCAGAGAAGCACATGTTCTTAAAGAGGTAGACCTTGAATGCTGGACGTGGTGGCTCATGCCTGTAATCCCAGCACTTTGAGAGGCCCAGGCGGGCGGATTATCTGAGGTTGGGAGTTTGAGACCAGCCTGACCAACATGGAGAAACCCCATCTCTACTAAAAATACAAAATCAACCGGGCGTGGTGGTGCATGCCTGTAATCTCAGCTACTTGGGAGCCTGAGGCGGGAGAATCGCATGAACCCGGGAGGCAGAGGTGGCCGAGATCACGCCATTGTACTCCAGCCTGGGCAACAAGAGCAAAACTCCTTTTCAAAAAAAAAGAGATAGACTTTGAAGCTAGTAGTAGAATCATTCTCATGCAAGTGAATTTTCGTCAAAATTTTTGGATTTAAGTGGCACTTTGATAAGTATTTGAGATACCAAAAATTAGAGTTCAGTCAAGAGAAATTGATGTTTGAAACAAGATAGAGGTCTTCAGATTCTAAGAAGTATGTTCGATATGGAAATAGGAAAAGCAGGACTTGGAGACTGATATGAATATAGGCCTAAGAGAACTTTTCAAAAAGAGTTTGTATCAGACAATACCAATACCAAATGCTGCAAAAATACTTGAGTGTAATGGTGAATTAAAAGGATGTTGAATTTGTGATAATTTTGTCATTTACTACTCTGAGACAAATTCCATCACCTAAGCAGATATAAGCACCAAAGATTTGGAGAAAGAATAGTGAAATCAAGAAAATAAAGATACAGGTATGTCCATGGCAGGGCAGAAGCCTGGGGATGTCAAAATACACACTGGACCTGCTGAAGCATGATGAGAAAAGCAGAAGCAGGTGCACGTTTTCTTCTACTTTCCATGCCACTTTGGAAAAGAGTCCAAACATTTAGCTAAGCGGGGGCTTTTAGGCTGCATACTTAAGTAAGCATTATCTCCTCACCTGGCAATATCAGAAGCTGGAGTATAATGACAAAAAATTGAATTCAACAGTGTTCTTCCAGTTTAGCATATATGGCTGTGGAATCACCAGCTCAGATCTTGGTATAATTTGAGGGTCTGGTATCTAGTCCCTGGTACAGATGTCTCACATTGCAATCCTGTGACATCATCCATGACCTTAAAATCATGGTTTGGAATCCAACAGCTGTTCTTTCGGAATGGTCAAGGACTGAGGTCAGTTTATATAATGAGGCACACTGTTAGTTAAGCTGATACACCGCTTCAACACTGCATTCAGATTAATGGTTTCTATTGAGCCACTTCTTTTCTCTTTGCCTAACCTTGCATCAATAGCACAATTACCTTCGTTACTTTAGTTTTATAATATCCTAATATTACAAGCCCACTACCTTTAAATTCTACATCAGAATTGTATTGGCTTTTCTTGGCTTTTGCTTTTTCATTTACAAATAACAACATATGGAATTGTTCTCTGCACAAAATAGGTATTTGATCAACGGAAAAATTAGAAGATTTTTTTTTCTTTATGCATATGGTATATTTAGGGTTTCATATGCATTAACAATTTTCTTATAAATGTTTACATCACATAATTTGTTCTTAGAATTTTCAAACACACCCAAATATAATTTGTACATAATTTTTATAAACACTTCTATTATATAAAATAATTATTGCTTGTAAATTTGTTTGAGTTCATTGTAGATTCTGGATATTAGCCCTTTGTCAGATGAGTAGGTTGCGAAAATTTTCTCCCATGTTGTAGGTTGCCTGTTCACTCTGATGGTAGTTTCTTTTGCTGTGCAGAAGCTCTTTAGTTTAATTAGATCCCATTTGTCAATTTTGTCTTTTGTTGCCATTGCTTTTGGTGTTTTGGACATGAAGTCCTTGCCCACGCCTATGTCCTGAATGGTAATGCCTAGGTTTTCTTCTAGGGTTTTTATGCTTTTAGGTCTAACGTTTAAATCTTTAATCCATCTTGAATTGATTTTTGTATAAGGTGTAAGGAAGGGATCCAGTTTCAGCTTTCTACATATGGCTAGCCAGTTTTCCCAGCACCATTTATTAAATAGGGAATCCTTTCCCAAAAACAAACAACCCCATCAAAAAGTGGGCGAAGGACATGAACAGACACTTCACAAAAGAAGACATTTATGCAGCCAAAAAACACATGAAAAAATGCTCATCATCACTGGCCATCAGAGAAATGCAAATCAAAACCACTATGAGATATCATCTCACACCAGTTAGAATGGCGATCATTAAAAAGTCAGGAAACAACAGGTGCTGGAGAGGATGTGGAGAAATAGGAACACTTTTACACTGTTGGTGGGACTGTAAACTAGTTCAACCATTGTGGAAGTCAGTGTGGCGATTCCTCAGGGATCTAGAACTAGAAATACCATTTGACCCAGCCATCCCATTACTGGGTATATACCCAAAGGACTATAAATCATGCTGCTATAAAGACACATGCACATGTATGTTTATTGCGGCATTATTCACAATAGCAAAGACTTGGAACCAACCCAAATGTCCAACAATGATAGACTGGATTAAGAAAATGTGGCACATATACACCATGGAATACTATGCAGCCATAAAAAATGATGAGTTCATGTCCTTTGTAGGGACATGGATGAAACTGGAAACCATCATTCTCAGTAAACTATCGCAAGAACAAAAAACCAAACACCGCATATTCTCACTCATAGGTGGGAATTGAACAATGAGATCACATGGACACAGGAAGGGGAATATCACACTCTGGGGACTGTTGTGGGGTGGGGGGAGGGGGGAGGGATAGCATTGGGAGATATACCTAATGCTAGATGACGAGTTAGTGGGTGCAGCACACCAGAATGGCACATGTATACATATGTAACTAACCTGCACAATGTGCACATGTACCCTAAAACTTAAAGTATAATAAAAAAAAAATTAAAAAAAAAAAATAATAATTATTGCTGTTCAAATGAGTCAGTTATGTTGTTTGGAGGAGCAACAGAGAGGCAGACTTACTAAAATATATTTTAGCAGAAAAGGTTTTGAAAATAATATTGGGACTTTAGCTTTCTCTATAAATGGATGGTTCCTGCATTTACTATCAGGAAACCTGGGCCACTGCCATTCTGAAACAGTATTTCTAGAGAGTGACCAAAGAGAGTTGGTGTAAAAATCCTAAAGGCCCAGGACTGAGGTTAATGGGGAAAAAAAACCCAAGCTCTCGGTGGAAGTTTTGGTCAGAATAGGAGATGAAACAGAGTACAGTGAGAATCAGGTAGCTTCTGATCAGTAAGAAAGTCTACCATATATGTTACTGGAATTTTTAAGCCTCTTTCTCTTAGAATTCTCTCAGTTCCTATTACATGGTAGATTAATTGAAGGAAGTCATTCTGACTTCCTGTTCTTGGCAGTAGGAATCACCTTTCTCGCTTAAAAGCAGAGAACAAGCCTAATATATTCTATTATTCTATTCTCTCTTCTATCCAACCACCAGTCATAATGTGATAATAATTTTCAGTTTTAGTTGTTGCCCTTCCTACTTACTTTTGTGCCATAATGATGCCTTATTAATAGGCTATCTCATATCTTTACTAATAAAAAAGAATGTGAATAAAATATATTAAATCAAAGTTTGCTTGAAAATTTACAGGAATTTGTCTACTTGAAATATGTGATTTAAAACATAAATTGCCTATTTTAAAAACTTAGTTAAATGTCACTATCAATTTTATTTGTACAATAAAATATCTCGACCGGACGCAGTGACTCATGCCTGTAATCCCAGCACTTTGGGAGGTCGAGGCGGGCAGATCACTTGAGGTTGGGAGTTTGAGACCAGCCTGACCAACATGGAGAAACCCTGTCTCTACTAAAAATACAAAATTAGCTGGGTGTGGTGGTGTGTGCCTGTAATCCCAGCTACTTGGGAGGCTTAGGCAGGAGAATCACTTGAACCTGGGAGGTGGAGGTTGTAGTGAGCCCAGATTGCGCCATTGCACTCCAGCCTGGGCAACGAGCAAAACTCCGTCTTAAAAAAAAAAAAAAGAATTATCTCCAGAGGGCTAACTGAAGTCATCGCAAGAGAAAATAACATTCTGACTTTGGTGTCTTTAGAAGGATAGCCTACATCATTACAACATTCTGATTTTCTTCTCTATAAAAGGGTCTCTAAAAAATAGTATTGCTTCGTGATTCTCAAAATTCATAGCTAGAGTAAAATAGCTGAGGAGAAACATGCCAGATCATAGGCTTTGTAGACGCTGTGTCTCCCTTCTAATTTACTTTATGATATATATTAAAGGCAAGAGAAAAAAGACTTTTCCTTGCCTTAATTTCAGATTAGTTAAAATGGATATTTTCTTTGATTATTTTTTCTTTTGGTATTGTTTTCAAAGTTAGCATATGTTGATTAGAGAAAATTCAATGTAAACTGATGATGATAAGAAAAATATGGGGTCAGGCTTGGTGGCTCACACCTGTAATCCCATCACTACGGGAGGTCAAGTTGGGTGGATTGGTTGAGCCCAGTACTTCAAGACCAGCCTGAACAATATAACGAAATCATGTCTCTACAATACAAAAATTAGCCAGGTGTGTGGTGGCATGCACCTGTACTTCCAGCTATACGGGAGGCTGAGGTGGGAGGATCACCTGAACCAGGGAAGTTGAAGCTGCAGTCTGCCGTGATTGAGCCACTGTTCTTCAGCCTGGGCGACAAAGTGAGACCCTGTCTAAAAGAAAAGAATAAATAAATGTTGGGTTTTGTCTTGGCAGAAAGGAAATCAAAAGACAATACGTATAAGTTTAACCTGTCTAGGAAAATACCTGTCGGTTAAAAAGAAAACAAAGCATCTAATGAAAGATTGGATAAAGGATGAGAATAGGAAATTCACAGAAAAGAAAGAACAAATAACCAAAAACAAAAAAAGGAAAAAATGCTTAACCTCATTAGTGAGTGTAGAAATAGCACATTTAAGCTATTAGTTTGCCAGATATAAAGTACTTGTGAGAATGGAGAAAATCCAACACACATTTATTTGTGAGAGGAGTATGAGTAACCTTTGTGGAACCAAATCTGACAATGTCTATATTTGGAAATAAAATTACTAGTATAGGCTGGGTGCAGTGGCTCAGACCTATAATCTCAGCTGCTCAGGGGGCTGAGGCAGAGGATTACTTGAGCCCAGGAGTTGAAGACCAGCCTGGGCAACATAGTGAGAACCTGCCTCTTTAAAAAAAAAAAAAAAAAAAAGGTACTAGGAGGATATATTTAAAAGTTTTCGTGGTAAGAAAAATAGCAAAAACGTAAGATTTTTCAAAAGAAATGTTGCATACTAGTATTTGCATAATGACTAGACACTAGGAGGGATTTTAAGTGAAAATAAAGCATGTTGAAGAATAACTCATATAGTTATGACCCTATTTTTCTGTTTAAGATAAACTTGTGGCTGGGTGCTGTGGCTCATGCCTGTAATTCCAGCACTTTGGGAGGCTATGACGGAAGGATTGCTTGATGCCAGGAGTTCGAGACCAGCCTAGGCAACACAGGGAGACCCATCTGTACAAAAAAACAAAAATTAGCAAAGTGTGCTGGTACGTGACTGTGGTCCCAGCTACTCAAGAGGCCAAAGCAGGAGGACTGCTTGAACCCGGTAATTCAAGAGTGTAGTGAGCCATGACTGCGCCAGTGCACTCCAGCCTGAGCCACAGAGAGATACCCTGTCTAAAAAATAAATAATAAACTTGTATATAGGGTTGTGATTATTTGTATGAGCCATGATGGTGTAGAAGACTATATATCAGACACAGAGTACTGAGGCAAGGTTCACCTCAGGCAAGTAGAAATGGCTAGTTGGGAGAGAGGGATATTACCTTTGTTTAAGTGGACACATTTGTCATTAAAAACAAAAAGTAAAAGATAAAAGGCAACAGAAATTAGGAGGAAGAAAAAAGCCCTTGGAATCCCACTACTTAGATGTACAGATTATATATTTACCTTTGTAAATGGAAAAATAACTATATATAATTTTAAAGCCTTGTAAAAACAGTATGTCATAGAAATGTTTTTATGTCAGTAAACATACATTATCGTATTTTGATAGTTGTGTAATAGATATATGGAAATGCTAATGTTTTAGGTACTTCAGAAACCACCCAGAACACTTCAGTATTTCTATTGAGGTATAGTTGATGTAAGGTTAATGTACACATAAAATATTTGATCACTTTTAACAGGAACATGCTCTATATAAACGATAACTATAATTGTATTTATCACCCAAAATTTTTCTTATGCCTGTTTTGTAAATCCCTCCCTCCTGCACTACTACCCTCATCTTCATCGCCAGGGAAGCACTGATCTGTTTTTTGTCACTACAGATTATTTTGCGTTTTAGAAATCTTATGTAAATGAAAGCATAAACTGTTTTTTGTCTGGCTTCTTTCTGAGATAGGGTCTCACTCTGTTACCTAGGTTGGAGTGCAGTGGCACGATCACAGCCCACTGCAGCCTTGACCTCCCAGGTTCAACACATCCTCCTGCCTCAGCCTCCCAAGTAGCTGGGACAACAGGCGTGCACTACAATGTCTGGCTAATTTTTTGCTGTTTGTTTGTTGTTGTTTGTAGAGACCGTTTCGCCATGTTGCCCAGGCTGATCTCAAACTCTGGGCTTAAGCAATCCACCTGCCTTGGGCTCCCAAAGTGATGGGATTAAAGGCATGAACCACCATGCCCAGCCTGACGGGCTTCTTTCATTCAGCATGTTTATATATGTTGTTGAGTATGTAAAGAGCTCATTTTTAAAAATTGCCGAGTATGGATTTGCCACAATTTGTCTGTTTGTTAACCTATTGATAGACATTTTGGCTGTTTCCAGTTTGGGGCTATTACAAATAAAGTTGCTGTGAGCACCTGTGTACAAGTCTTTGTATGGACATAAGCTGTCATTTTTCTTGGGTGAATATGTATATATGAAATGGCAGGGTTATATATAGGTGTGTATTAATTTTTAGGAAATTGTAAGTCATTTTCCAAAGTACATTTGCCATTTTATATTCCCACCAGTAATGTCTGAAAATTTCAGGCTATCTTATTTCTGCTAAATCTCCTTTGTACCACTTCTATAAATACGTTGTGCATACATAATGAGAGTCGATTGAATGGATTCTCTATTTTTTTCAGTTGATCCGGTTGTCTTTTCTTGTTGCTCATACCACACGGTCGTGATAGAGAAGCTTTGTAATAAGTCTTAAAATCCGAGTATTAAGCCCTCCAACTTCATTCTTCTTTTTCAAAGTTGTTTTGGCCATTCTAGGTCCTTTGTTTTTCTAGATTCATTTTATAATCAGTTTTTTTCTATATTTTTTCCTGCAAAAAAAAGACAGTTGAAATTTGATTTGCATTGACACTGTAGACAGAATTGACATCTTGCAATATTGAGTCTTCTGACCCATGAACACGGTATATTTTGCTTTTGTTTTTTTTTGTTTTTGTTTTTGTTTTTTTTTGGGACAGAGTCTCGCTCTATTGCTCAGGCTGGAGTGCAATGGCACGATCTCGGCTCACTGCAACCTCCGCCTCCCGGGTTCACGCCATTCTCCTGCCTCAGCCTCCCGAGTAGCTGGGACTACAGGTGCCCACCACCACGCCCGGGCTAATTTTTTGTATTTTCAGTAGAGATGGGGTTTCACCGTGTTAGCTGGGATGGTCTCGATCTCCTGACCTCGTGATCTGCCTGCCTCGGCCTCCCAGAGGCATTTTTTAAAGTATTCTTTAATTCTCTAAATAATGGTTTGGAGTTTCTAGTGTATAGGTTTTTTGTATCTTTTGTCAAATTTATATCTTTAGATGCTCGTGTACATGGTTTTTTATTTCAATTTTTGTTACTAGTATATGGAAATACAATATGTAATAGATTTTTATATATCAGTTTCATGTCCTGCAACCTTGCTAAGTATACTTCCTAGTCTTGTTAGCTGTTTCATAGAGATTCCTTTGGATTTTTCTATGTGGATAATCATCTTGTTTGAACAAAGACAAATTTACTTCATTTCCAGCTGGATGCACCCTTTATTTATTTTTCTTGACTTACTGCACTAGCTGGAACCTTCAATACAATGTTGAATAGAAGTGGTAAAAGTAAACATTGTCTTGTTCTGATCTCAGGGAGAAATCATTCAATCTTTTACCATTAAGTATGATGTTAACTGTCAGTTTTTTATTATCTAGATGAGGAATTTCGTTTTTATTTCTAGATTGCTGAGAAATTATTTTAGTCAAGAATATAAATTGGATTTTATCAATTGCTTTTCCTACATTTGTTAGTAAATCATATGGTTTTCTTTTTTGTTTATTAACTGCTTATTTGAAAATATTTGACATTTGAATATTAAACCAACCTGCTTCCCTGGGATAAAACTTGGCCATCACATTTTTTTTCTTTTTCTGTATTGTTCAATTTTACTTGCTAAAATTTTATTTAGTGTTTTTTTTTTCAGGGGCGGAGGGTTTGTATTTAAATTTATAAGGGATGTTCACCTGTAGTTTTCTGGTGATTGTCATGTTTAGGTATCTGGGTAACGACGCAGACCTCAAATGATGAGTTAGTGAGTTTTCTCCTTCAATATTCTGGGAGAGTTGGTGTAAAATTGATATTGTTTCTTCCTCAAGTATTTGCAAAGAATCCAAACAGTCTCTAACAGATAAAAAAGACAAGGGAATAGATTCTTCCACAGAGCCTCCAGAGGAGTCACAGACCTGATGATATCTTCTTGCTTTTTGGCCCAGTGACACCATGAAAACAATATGACCCATGATGAGGAGAAAACAAATCGATTGAAACTCACAACTGACATGCCTAGAATTAGCAGACAAAATCATTAGAGGGTTATTAGATACGGTTGCTATAACTGTATTTCACATATTCAAAAAGTAGAGATAAGGGATCGACATAACTGGAAAACACAGAATTGGTAGAACCAGTAAACAGAAAACTAGTAAGGACCTAGGAGCTGGAATAGCACAGTCAGCCAACTTGATTTAATTGACTAAACATTCGAACAGTAGATACACATTCTTTTCAAATACAAATTGAAGATTTACCAAGATAGACCATATTGTGGTTCCAGAAACGAGGCTTAATAACTTTAAAAGGATTCAAGTTGGAAATCAATGAGAAAAATATCTCTGGAAAATCCCCCATATGTTTAGAAACTAACACACTTTTAAATAACGCAGAGGTCAAAGAAGAAATCAGAAATGAAATTATAAAATATTTTGAACCGAATGAAAATGAAAACCCACCCATTTTCTATTTTCTATTGCTGTTGTAATCACCACAAACATAATGGCTTAAACAATACATATTAATTATCTTACAGTTTTGGATGTCAGAAGTCCAAAATGGGTTTCATTTGGGCCAAAAATCAAGGTGTCATCAGGTCTATGACTCCTCTGGAGGCTCTGTGGAAGAATCTATTCCTTTGTCTTTTTTATCTGTTAGAGACTGCTTACATTCTTTGGCTGTGTCCCCTTCCTCCATCTTCAAAGCCAGCAACATAGCATCTTCAAATCTCTCTGTGTTTCTCCTACCTCCCTCTTTTGCTTGTAATGAGCCTTTCGATTACATTGGATCCACTGGGTTAATCCAGGATAATAGTCTCCTCATCACAAGATCCTTTATTATCACATTTGTAAAGTCAGTTTTGCCAGGTAGGGCTACGTATTCACAAGGTTAAAAGCATTAAGACGTTGGCATCTTTGGTGTGGTCCATTATTCTGCCTACCACACTGCTAAAGCAGTACATAGATGGAAATTTACATCACTAACTGCAACTGTTAGAAAAGAAAAAAAAAAAAAAAGGCAGGACGTGGTGGCTCATGCCTGTAATCCCAGCACTTTGGGAGGCCGAGGCGGGCAGATCACGAGGTCAGGAGATTGAGACCATCCTGGCTAACACGGTGAAACCCCGTCTCTACTAAAAATACAAAAAAATTATCCAGGCGTGGCGGCGTGCGCCTGTAGTCCCAGCTGCTGAGGAGGCTGAAGCAGGAGAATGGCGTGAACCCGGGAGGCAGAGCTTGCAGTGAGCTGAGATCGCACCACTGCACTCCAGGCTGGGTGACAGAGCAAGACTCCGTCTCAAAAAAAAAAAAAAAAAAAATTCTAATTATTGACCTCAACTTTCATCTTAAGAAATTATTAAAAGAAGAACAAACACAGAAAAAGTAGAAGGAAGGAAATAATACAGATAGGAAACAAATGTAACAAATAACAAGAAAACAGGGAAAAAATTTATAAAACCAAAAGGTGGTTATTGAGGATATAAATAAAATTACTAAACCTGGATTTGACTTTTACTTTGATATTTAACCTGAAAGCTAGAAGTAAAACAATTTAAATTGTGTTATAGATATCTGGCTTCGTTATTTTTAGAGACAGGTTCTTGCTCTGTCACACAGGGTGGGGTACAGTAATACGATCATATAACCATCAACCCTTGGGCTCAAGCAATCCTCCTGCCTCAGCCTCCTAAGCAGCTAGGACTAAAGACACAAGCCACCACACCCAGCTAATTAAAAAAATTTTTTTTGTAGAGATGGTGTCTCACTATGTTGCTCAGGCTAGTCTTGGAACTCCTGGCCTCAAGTAATTCACCCACCTTGTCCTCCCCAAGTGAAATGGCTGTTTTTGATAGAATTTAAGTCTAGTTTCCTCATTTTATTATACTGTTTTGTTTCTAGTGCTAGGACCTCACCAAACTAACTCATGTAATTCAAGCTCTTTGTGAAGTAGTGATAGAGCAGAAAGATTTTGTCATACCATGGGAAGCCTAATTACCAAGTCAACATACATTTCAAATAACAACCTCTGAGAAGATGCGGAAAAACACTAGACCTAACTCTCAAGTGTTTCTTTTGGTTGCCATCTCTCAGTGGCCCATCATTCTTACATATTTCATCACCATTGTTATTCTTTTCAGGTCATTACATCTTCATTGTAAAATTTATCCTCTCACCTGGGTTTCTTCTTTGTGCCACCTTAGTTTCTTAGATAAATCATCACATTTTCCTAGATTCCCATGAAGATCTGTGAAAGGAAAAGAGGTGGTGATTTGGGACAGAATAGGATTCACAGCCTATAGGAACTCTAGAGGGACAAAGTTCTTGCATATTATCTAATCAGAATGATTTAGTGCCAACTTGTAGATCTCAAAACTTGGAAAAAAGTAAAAATTGTCAAAATATATCAAGAATGGATGAGAAGGGATTAAAACCAGGTGATAAGGATGGGAACTCTCACTGAAAGTTCCATTATTAGAATATTCTACTTTGTTTATGCACAACTCTGTGACAATGCACTGGGGCTGTTCCCTGAGCATTAGTGAAGTGTCTATACTTGGAAAGTCTTCGTAGTCTCAGTTTTGTGTCACTTCAGTCTAAGAGACCCAGACTCTGGACACATTAATTTCAAACCTTGGAACTAGGGAGTTTATGTTGTATTCCAAAAGCATGTGGAGCTACAAGGGAGACTTTTTTGTAATTCAGAGTCTCTTACCTAGCCGTTATGTGGCCACAAGATCTTCAGCTAATCTGCACAATTCAGGCGCTTCAGGCCAACCCAGAAAATTATCTCCACAAATGTAGAAAATAAAACAGCTTTATTAATTTTTTAAAAATTTTATCTTGAGACCAAGTCTCACTCTTTCACCCAGGCTAGAGTGCAGTGGTGTGATCACAGCTCACTGCAGCCTCAATGTCCCGGGCTTGGGCAATCTTCTTGCCTCAGCCTCCTGAGTAGCTTGGACCACAGGTGCATGACACTACACCTGGCTAATTTTTTAATTATTTTGTAGAGATGGGGTCTCCCTGTGTTGCCCAGGCTGGTCTTGAACTTCTAGGCTCAAGCAGTGCTCCAATCTTGACCTCATGGTGGCATGAGCCACCATACCTGGCCTTATTTTTTTAGAGACAGAGCCTCACTCTGTCATCCAGGCTGGAGTGCAGTATATTTTATTTTTATTTTATTTTTTTAAGTGACAGAGTCTAGCTATCTATATTTATATTTATATAAGGGGTAGAGGAAGTGTTTGCAATTAACCACAAGTGTTCTTTAGCTAAAGATCTAAGAAAAGGGAGAGAGAAAGGAAATAAAAGGAAAATAAAGATCTCTTTATTATACCAAGGAAATAGAAAAAATGTTAAACTCTTACAACTTACTTGGATGACTACCTGATTAATAAATAAGTTAGTAAAGAGAAGCAATATCAAGTTTATCTAAAAATTGCTGTCAGATCTATATTGTTGCATAGCTAATAGTAGGATACTCTGGGATTAAAGATTTACCTGTCTTATGTAGTTAGCGCTTTTACATTCTTTTTTTTTTTTTTTGAGGCAGGGTCTCAGTCTGTTACCCACGCTAGAGTACAGTGGCACGGTCATCGCTCCCTGCAACTCCAACTCCTGGGCTCAAGTGATCCACCTACTTTAGCCTCCTGAGAAGCTGGGATGACAAGCTTGTACCCCGTGCCTGGCTAATTTTTTAATTTTTTGTAGAGGTCTCACTTTGTTGCCTAGGCTGGTCTTGAACTCCTGGCCTCAAGCAGTCTTCCCTCCTCAGCCTCCAAAAGTGTTGGGATTACAGGCATGAGCCACCGCTCTCAACCTCTTTTACATTCTTTTAACCTACGTGGAATGATGCTATTTTTGGTTTTTCATTTTTTCGGGTATAAAATGAGTACTCTCTATGAACTCCGTAAGTTCTCCAGATCCTCTGGAGATCAGAATCATACACAAAATTGTAATCTGCCCAGTAAAATTAACTGTTTTAAGAATGTGTTCCAATAGTATTTTTATAAAGAGCAATCTATCCTAAAATCTATAACAAGACTAAAGTGGATTAGTCATACAGGATAAAACAGAATTTGAAATAGTGAATGAAAATCAACTTTAAAAGTTTTACTTTTTTATTTCTCCCAATTTAAAATTATCATTACAAGCATTGAAGAACAAAGAGAAACCACTTATTGTTCAAGTATGTAGCCTGCATATTAGTGTTAAACTTTTCTTTGTTTCCTTCCAGTTTTTACATAAATATTTTACATGGTTATAAATGAAGTGTAGGTATAATTTTGTATTTTTTACCCTTTTCTGTTTTTTAACCTTAACCTACTCTCTAAAAATCCCATTTAGTCTCATTAGCCTGAATCCAAATCCTTGCTACTAGAAGTGGCTCATAAAAATCTGTGCTGTGATTTGCCTGTTGACGGTAGATGTGAAACTTGACCAGTTTAATTTTATCCTTATGTGGATTTTCTAAAGATAATCAAGGTTTTTTGTTTTGTTTTGTTTTTGTTTTTGTTTTTTTGAGTCGGAGTCTCACACTGTCGCCCAGGCTGAGTGCAGTGGCATAATCTTGGCTCACTGCAACCTCCACCTCCCAGGTTCAAGTGATTCTCCTACCTCAGCCTCCTGAGTAGCTGGGATTACGGAGGCCTGCCACCACGCCTGGCTAATTTTTGTATTTTTAGTAGAGATGGGATTTCACTATGTTGGCCAGGCTGGTCTTGAACTCCTGACCTCATGATCTGCCCACCTTGGCATCCCAAAGTGCTGGGATTCCAGGCGGGAGCCACCATGCCCAGCCAAGAAGGTTTTTTTAGTTCCTATTTACTTTTGAATAAAATGTCTTAATTTTTAGAATCATGTCCATTTAGCTCTTTTATAGTTCTTCACTGCCTATTCATCTTTTTAGAATCTTTTTTAATTTTGATTGTCTCCCTATTAATTGATTGCTTTCAAATTATCCTGCTACGTAGCACTAATTACTAGCTTTTAACCACTTAATCAAAATTTAGCAGATTGGGTCAAGTGTGGCAGTGGCTCACTCCTGTAATCCCAGCACTTTGGGAGGCCAAGTCAGGAGGATCACTTGAGCCCAGGAGTTCCAGACTAGCCTGGACAACATGGTAAGAGACCATCTCTACAAAACATTAAAAAAATTAGCCGGGCATGGTTGCGGGTACCTGTGGTCCCAGCTACTGGGGAGGCTGAGGTGGGAGAATCACTTGGGCCCAGGAGTCTGGGGCTACAGTGAGCCAAGTTCATGCCACTGTACTCCAGCCTGGGCAACAAAGGAAGACCATGTCTCCAAAAAAAAAAAAAAAAAAAAATTAGCAGATTGAATATATAAGAATTTTAACAGAGTTAATTTGTTGTTAGGACAGTCCCAAAGACCAAAACTATAAAGCATAAATTCTTGTTTGAAGTTTTGTGGGGGAAAAAAACAAAAACAAACAAACAAAAAAAACAGTATAAAACTAAATAGGTGATGTGCCTATAATTATGCTTTTTAAATCTCGGAAATAAAGTAACCCAAAATGTTTACAGTGTCTCAAAAGATAACACATAGGTTTTTTTTTTTTAACTTTATATCTGTCTATACTTTATAAGTGCTCTTCAATGGGTGTATCTTTTTATGATTAGAATAAATAAATAATCTAGATAAAGGGAGATTATGCCAGTGATAGCAGTAACGTTTGTCATTCTTGTACTTACTGTGTAACATTTCTGAGTCAGGATTTTAGACTAAAAACCATGACTTAACTATTAGCAGTTTCTTTAAGAGCTGATATTTCTGCAAAGAAAAAGAGAGTGCATGTTCTAGATCATGTGTCTACACAGAATAGTTCCTCAGGATGCATTATATCCCTGTCTCTTAACTACTCTTGACTCTGCTATCCCTTTAAGACCTACAATTTTACATAAAAGTTTTTCTTCATATTTTTTTTTTTTTTTTTGAAATGGAGTCTTGCTCGATCGCCCAGGCTGGAGTGCAGTGGCGTGATCTCTGCTCACTACAACCTCCATCTCCCAGGTTCAAGCGATTCTCCTGCCTCAGACTCCCGAGTAGCTGGGATTACAGGCACATGCCACCATGCCTGGCTAATTTTTGTATTTTTAGTAGAGGCACGGTTTCACCATGTGTTGGCCAGGCTGGTCTCGAACTCTTGACCTCAAGTGATCTGCCTGCCTTGGCCTCCCAAAGTGCTGGGAATACAGAAGTGAGCCACTGCGCCCAGCCTCCATATTCTAACTACCTCAGACTTCAGGGAAAACTATTTCTAAAAACACATGTGGGTTTTATAAAAACCGGTAAGTTTATGAAACTTTTACATTAGCCCTAGCCCTCAGTCTCCAAGTCCAGTGTTTATGTCTTAGGTTGTATAGGGATAGTTGTTAGGTCTTAATTTGCAGGAGTAACAATTTGAATCCAGTTAAGCCCACATAAAAAGTAAATGAAAAACTAAGAGACTCTTCCATTTATGGGGATGACTTGTATTACATCCTACAGATACCAGAAAAATGTTACTGTAAGGTGCACTCTTTTTGAAATCTTAAGATGAAGTCCTTTCCAGTTACAGAATTTTTGATGTAACACATCAAAAATTGTTTCCCTCCAATTAACTGTAGGAACAGTAAACTGTAGCACAGTTTTAAAACTTACATAGAGAGAAGACAAAGAATCTCCCTAAAGCCCAATGATTAAACATGTCTGTTAATTTGTCCATTAGACGTTTTACAAAACATCCCTGAAGAAAAACATTTTGTTCCAATAGCATAAAAATTTGCAAAAATCAACCTACTCATCTGACAAAGGGCTAATATCCAGAATCTACAATGAACTCAAACAAATTTACAAGAAAAAAACAACCCCATCAAAAAGTGGGCAAAGGATATGAACAGACACTTCTCAAAAGAAGACATTTATGCAGCCAAAAAACACATGAAAAAATGCTCATCATCACTGGCCATCAGAGAAATGCAAATCAAAACCACAATGAGATACTATCTCACACCAGTTAGAATGGCGATCATTAAAAAGTCAGGAAACAACAGGTGCTGGAGAGGATGTGGAGAAATAGGAACACTTTTACACTGTTGGTGGGACTGTAAACTAGTTCAACCATTGTGGAAGTCAGTGTGGCGATTTCCTCAGGGATCTAGAACTAGAAATACCATTTGACCCAGCCATCCCATTACTGGGTATATACCAAAAGGATTATAAATCATGCTGCTATAAAGACACATGCACATGTATGTTTATAGCAGCACTATTCACAATAGCAAAGACTTGGAACCAACCTAAATGTCCAACAATGATAGACTGGATTAAGAAAATGTGGCACATATACACCATGGAATACTATGCAGCCATAAAAAATGATGAGTTCATGTCCTTTGTAGGGACATGGATGAAACTGGAAACCATCATTCTCAGCAAAATATCGCAAGGACAAAAAAAACCAAACACCACATGTTCTCACTCATAGGTGGGAATTGAACAATGAGAACATATGGACACAGGAAGGGGAACATCACACACCGGGGACTGTTGTGGGGTGGGGGGAGGGGGGAGGGATAGCATTAGGAGATATACCTAATGCTAAATGACGAGTTAATGGGTGCAGCACAGCAACATGGCACATGTATACATATGTAACAAACCTGCAGGTTGTGCACATGTACCCTAAAACTTAAAGTATAATAATAATAAAATTTTTTTAAAAATTGGCAAAAATCTTGAAATCAGCATTACCTTTTTGTATTTTTGTTTTTATTCATATTTTAATGTAGTTGAAATTAAATGTGTCTGTAAGAGTTTAGTTCTTAGGTGGGGGAGTCCAGGTAATTATGAATCCTATGCAGAGACTGTTGCTTGTCCTGTCATGCTTTAATACAAGACAAGGAGGAAACAATCTATGTCTTTGCCTTGGGAAGGTTAATAATACTGCCTTTGCCTAGAACTGCTATTATTTGTTCAGTCAACAAATTCGAGTGCCCTCCCTGTGCAATGAACTGGAAAGTAAAGAACAAATCTAAGACAGTATCTTAAATTTAATTCCCCCATTCTAGTTTAATCAGTGTTAATTGTCATGAAAATCTGTGTCACTCTTTGTCTTCCCTCTCCCTTTTTCTTCCTGACTGCTTCCCTTCTACTCCCTTTTCTCCCCCTTCATTCCTCAGCACACCCAAATTTTACTGCACCTTTCTATCAGTAAATGTAGGAGAAGGGATATATGCCCCAACCTCACTGGGCATTGGGGGGGGGGGGGGGGGGGGGGTGTGTGTGTGTGTGTGTGTGTGTGTGTGTGTGTGTGTGTGTGTGTATCCAGTTTTTTTTAAGGACTAAGTGTCTCCTAAAGAAGTCTGTGCTCCAGTGAAACCCCATCTCTACTAAAAATACAAAAAATTAGCCGGGCGTGGTGGCGGGCGCCTGTAGTCCCAGCTACTGGGGAGGCTGAGGCAGGAGAATGGCGTGAACCCGGGAGGCGGAGCTTGCAGTGAGCCGAGATCGCGCCACTGCACTTCAGCCTGGGCAACAAAGCGAGACTCTGTCTCAAAAAAAAAAAAAAAAAAAAAAAGTTTGTGCTCTTTCTGTCCCTCTTTTTCTGAATTATTGTTTTAAATCAAGACTTTAAATAGCCACTTAAACAAGATGAGTAACAATTCTCACTGGCTCAGTAGCTGTTTTTTTTCCAAGTATGTTAAATATGTTATATTACTGAAGGAAGAAATATTTTGTTTCATGTTTTGGGGTTGAGTATATTTGATATATTTGTGGAAAGAAAAGTTTATCTTTGTTTTTTGTTGTTTAGAGGGAGTTCCTTTTGAGCTTATATTTGAGCCCCCAAAATCCTCCAAAAAATTGTTCTTCCTCTTTTCCATGAATGGGATTTAGAGCTAAATTCATACAAATGCAAAACAAAATAAAATTACAGATTCTCTGAACTCTATAACTCCTAAAAAGATGCAGCTATAGAAGCAGAGTTGAAAATCACAAGAATTTTGGAGGAAGCGCATTTAACAGACTGGTTATATCAAATCAGAAGATCCACAAAAAATGCAAAGAGACAACTGCCGAATATATGTATTCAGTAGAAGCCTGTGAGACAATAGCAAATTTAAACCCACCCATGGTTTCCATCCTTTGAAAAAATTTACCTTGAGTAGGACACAAAGGAAGAATGTCAGCTGGTCTATTAGTGTTTCCTTAATGGTTCCTGAGGGGAAGAAAAAAGAATAATTGGTGTGAGATGTGTATAACAAAGAAGACATGCAGAGTATTTTTTAAGATGGTACAGTAATTTTGAGGAAAAAAATTAATATTAAACGTCTCCTTTTTCTTGTTCCCCCAAAAAGTGTGTGTTCCACCAAAAAGTGTGTGTGCACGTTCTACTGTCATACCAAAAAAGATGAGACTGTCCCAGAGTCTCAGTGAATTATCTTATAGATCTGTAGGGAATCAGATTAGATGATACCCTTTAGCTTTGTGTTTATTTGCTTTTGGTAATGTTCCCTATTAAGTGGCCTTTCTTTAACTCTTCTCCTTGTTCATCCTTCTATAGTACCTCACTCCTGTCTATTGATTCATAAGTTGCCCTCTGTAGAAGCAGTTTAATATCATCAGCTTACTATCTGATGGTTAAAATGTCTTTCACTTATACACCCATGATTCTGTGGAATTTGTAAGCCAGATGAATTTTTTAAAGCCCTTTGTAAACTTAATCCTTTAATCTAGAAATCTGAAACAATGGAATAATTCAGTAAAAATTATCTATTTTCTTAGTTTTCACTCTATCAATATGAAAGGCTAGGCAAACAGTATTGATCTGAGATGAAAACAGAATGTTTTAGAAATGCTGCCTATCTAATGAAACCTTAATTGAAGTATCCTTTTGTTGTCTAGAAAACTTAAAAATAACGGAATCCTGAGCGTATTATTTTTTATTGCTTGAAGTAACTTTAGATATCTAGTCTCACTCTTATACTTTATAGCTGAGTAATGTAGGGGCCTGAGACCTGTGACTTGCTTAAGTTCACGTAGTTGATGAATAGAAGTAGACCCAGGTCTAGAACTGGATCACAAGTCAGTTTTCTTATGTATGTACTCATCACATGTTGAATTACATGCTGGGGTATTTCTAACCATGAAATGGGAAGAACACAGGCCACTGGTTAGAAAGCTACGAGTTTGTACCCACAACACTTGATGTTGCAATCTCTGGGCTACTACACAATTGTTCACTTGATCAGCCAACTATTTGTTTGGTATAGGTAAAGTTCTCTTTTATCCTGCTTAATTTGAATATAGGTATCACTTAGACCTAATATTTCTCAGAATGACTTTGCAGTGGCAAGTAATGGGCCTGATCTTGTATTTCAGCTCAAATAGCTATAACTGTACCAAAGACATGGAAGAAACCAAAAGATCGGACCCGAACCACTGAAGAGATGTTAGAGGCAGAATTGGAGGTAAGCAAATCTCTTAAGTTCATAGTCAGAGCAGTGGTGCCATTTCATAGACAGGTATGTGTTTATACCTATTTATTGAAATAGTTTTCCAAGCAAAACTTAATATATCAAGCTCAGAGACTAATTGTTTTAAGTCCATTTTATATTAGAATTTTAAACAGATTTTTAGTAACATGTTTGATTTCATTGAATTCTTATTTTTCTTTCAAAATACCTCTTTTAAAATAACAAACTTGGCCAGGCACAGTGGCTAACAACTGTAATCCCAGCACTTTGTGAGGTGAAGGCAGGATGATCACTGGAACCCAGGAGTTTGAGACCACCTGGGCAACATAAGGAGACCTTGACTGTACAAAAATGTTTTAAAATATTAGCCACACATGGTGGCGCATACCTGTGGTCCCAGCTACTCGGGAGGCTCAGGTGGGAGGATTGCTTGAGCCCTGGAGGTGGAGGCTGCAGTGAGATGTGATCATGCCACTGCACTCCAGCCTGGGCAACACAGTGAAACATAATCTCAAATAAATAAATAAAATGACAGTTTTTGGTTAACTTTCCTCTTCCCCCAACTAGAACTTTTGTTTGTATTAACTGGATAGAAAGATAATCTGGTAAACAAAAATGGAGAGTTTTTAAAAATACCATTAGTAATGGTGGTAGAATTCATCTAGTACATTATAAAGAAATTGATTTTGAATCTGTCATCTGTTAACTGCATCCCAGAAACATAACTTTTCTTCATATGGTTTGTCTGTCTTAAAATAAGCCATGCGAGATTTTGCTTCAGATTAAAACATACCAAGTCCAAGAGATGAATGTGAGGAAGAAAAAAGGACAAATCAGTCCTAAGTTTTACTCTAACAATTTCCTTGTCTGTAATCTCAACATCATTAGCATTATGTATTGAAGCTTATAAATGAAGAGCAATGTAAATCTGTATGTAGCTTTTTCCCTTTTTTTGACTATTCTTTTAGCTACTTTATTAAAATAATTTTACTCAAGGTTTAACATGATAATATTAAAATGTAAAAATTATCTTAAGATAACTTTGAGTGTGTTTACTTCATTCGGCTTTTTTAGCAAGTTATAATTCTTA
Organism: Gorilla gorilla gorilla; assembly: GCF_029281585.2. NCBI lineage: Eukaryota > Metazoa > Chordata > Mammalia > Primates > Hominidae > Gorilla > Gorilla gorilla. The sequence continues at coordinate 218,999,321 of NC_073224.2, forward strand.
CCTTCTTTGGGTATCTAACAGTACCCCTTGGTTACTTCCCCTGTGCCTTCATTGCTGTTACATGATGCTGTGTTGATGTCACTGTTAGTCCCATAGCAACCACTAAAATGTTGATCATTGTGATTTCATTGTGTTTATTAGGGTGTAAAACTTGGCAGTAAGGTATAGAGGTGCAAATAGTCATTGCACTCCTTTTGCAGCTGAACCTGAAAATGTTCCTCCTACAGAGAATAAAATACCTTCCAGAGGCATGGGAATCACATACATTCCTGCTGTGGCTGTTAAGAGCTTCATTAACTTCTTTCTTTTTAGATTCAGCTGGTTTTTTTGTTATTTTTCTTCTGTTATACTTCATGTTGGATTTCTAAGCATTATTGAATATTATATAGGCCACTCTCCCATGCCTTCAAATATTCATCCTAATCTTCAGCTTGAGGTTCAGCAAACTTTTTGTGTAAAGGTCCAGATAGTAAATATTTTAGGCTGTCACAATTCCTCAAATCTGCTGCTGTAGCTTAAAAGCAGCCATCAACAATGTGTAAATGAAAGAAGCATGGTTGTATCTTCACAAAATTTTATTGGTGGACATTGAAATCAGAATTTGTATGCCAGGAAATGTTTTTCCAGATATTTTCAGATATTACGAATATAAATATCATCCTTACCTTGTATGCTGTGCAAAAGCAGGCGGTGAGCCAGAATTGGCCCTCGGGCCAGAGTTTGCTATAAAGCTTCTTTAGCTTGTTACTCTTGAAACACAAGAACTGTTTTGACTTATTTTGAACCAATCACTTTTTCTTAACTTTATAGTTTAAGACAAGGCTGGGCACAGTGGCTCATGCCTATAATTCTAGCACTTTGGTAGGCTGAGGCAGGAGGATCACTTGAGGCCAGGATTTCGAGACCAGCCTGGCCAACATGACGAAACCCCATCTCTGTTAAAAATACAAAAATTAGCTGGCCGTGGTGGCGCGCACCTATAATCCCAGCTACTCAGGAAGCTGAGACAGGAGAATCACTTGAACCCAGAAGGCGGAGGTTGCAATGAGCCAAGATTGTGCCAGTGCACTCCAGCCTGGACAACAGAACGAGACTCTGTCTCAAAAAAATAAAATAACCTAAAAAATTTTTAAAAACTAAAGCAAGACAAAAAATATTTGCTTTTTACACAGTGACTTCTTTCAGAAATCCTTTTTTCTGTCTTTCCTAAAACTGAGCTTTCGTTGGCATAGTGTAGTAAATACTGGATGCCATTGTCTTCATTTCCACTAATCAGGCTCCCCCTTTCTTAGATTTATTTTCTCAGCTTTTAAAATAATTTGTTTCTGGTATCAGCTTATTTGGGTTACATATTAGGTTGTTGCATTATTAAAGATATTTATCAAAATTATAGTCTAGAGGCTGGGCGCGGTGGCTTACGCCTGTAATCACAGCACTTTGGGAGGCCAAGAAGGGCAGATCACGCGGCCAGAAGTTTGAGACCAGCCTGACCAACATGGTGAAACCCTGTCTCTACTAAAAATACAAAAATTAGCCAGGCGTGGTAGTGTGCGCCTGTAATCCCAGCTACTCAGGAGGCTGAGGCAGGAGAATCGCTTGAACCTGGGAGGCGGAGATTGCAGTGAGCCGAGATCGCGCCACTGACTCCAGCCTGGGTGACAGAGCAAGACTCCGTCTCAAAAAAAAAAAAAAAAATTATAGCCTAGAAAAGTAAGGATGAAGGATGATTTCATATTAAAATTGCTTGGCAAAGTATCTTAAAATAAGTTTTAAAATTTTAGAGCATTTCATCAATTATTATATACATAGTTGCCAGTCTGATTTTCTAGCACTTTTAAAAAACTCATTGCATTAAGCAGAGAGTTCTGTCAAGTGAATTCTTAACAGGTTCCTATAAAAGGTTTACCTTTGGCTGTCCAGCCAATGAAGTCATCTCTTTCTTAAATCTGTTTCTGCATAAACAATTTAGGAACTGTACAGACTAGTTGACTAGGATTTTATCCTGCTTAAAAAAAAACCCATAAATATTTAATTAAGCCATTTTTGTTATTCTCTTCAAATACCCCTCATAGTAATACACCTCAGATAATTCAGTGATTCTGTGTTCTCTGAATTATAGTTTGTTATTCATAGAACTAGTTTCTTTATACTTCTTTTTCCAGTTAGAAATTAAATTTCTAAGTAATACAGCCTCTGTTTATATATGATAGACTGTTGTTGATTGTAGGTACAGAGAAGAGGATGCACTGTATTCTCTAAAAAAAACTTGTTTCACATTTTATAAGATCTGAAATAAGAATTCTGTATAATTGTATAATTTGGTTATGTTGCTCTTTAATAAGTTTAAATACCATTTACATACTGATATCTCAGATTATTAAATGTCTTCCTGATGACCTGTACTTAATTATGAGATGGTATTATAAGATTATTATAATTAGACTATAGTAGAGTCTAAAATTTTTAAAAATGAGGCTGCTGATTCATGATTCAAATTTGGTAGATCTGGTTTTTTCAATGTTTAAATGATACCTACTTTCTGCCATGCTTTATAAAAGAAATTGTTTCCAAACTTATTTTTTTGGAATTTTATGTCTGTCTGTCTTTTGAGGGTTTTTATATACTATCTTTTTCCATGAATTAGTCGGGGGAATAGGTGTGGGGTGGGGTTTGTGCATATTTGCATGAACTTTTTATTTCCATTATTAGAAACAGAGTCTAAAAACCATCTGTTTCTGTTGATAACATTAAACAATTTATTGGCTTTTCAACCATGATCTGTTATATGGTAAAAGAAAATTTACTAGTATTATATCTGTTTTAATACTATCTAACAAAGAAGTATTTGTTACTCAAAAATTGTTTTAAACATAATTTCATAGATTATTTGGGGTGAACTTTTTTCTGCTATGTATGACACTACTTTACACTATCCTCTGCTGAACCAGCTCCAGTTTTTGGCTCTTCTCCTCGTGTGAATTTATCAATTAGAACACCTCTGAGTACTTGTTTCAGAGGATTGTTTTCAGAGTGCATACCCATCGTGAAAAGAGTTCACAGAGAACTTTGCCTCAAGGAGTTTTGAAGATTCATGAGGCCTTTACAGAGCCATTTGTGTTTGATATCTGACACTAAGATGGTCAAAAATAATCTAGGGAATAACTTCAATTCTTTTTTGCCTTCTGAAAATAGGTGTGATACTCCATAACCCAGATTTCTCTTTTTTTCTCTCTCTCTTTTTTTTTTTTTTTTTTGTATACAAGATTTTTCTATATGGTCACAGCCTCAGAGAAGTCTAAGAACGAATAACAAAACAGATTTTAACTAGCAAGTGGCCTTTTTGTAAAATGAGATATGATCAGTTTTATAGGACTTAGATGTTTTAAGCTATTCTCCAGACTGTCAATTTCACAGCCAGAAGACAGTGTAAAAAATACCCTCCAGTGTTTCTTTTTATATTTGTTGAGCTTTAATGGCAAGGGTAGTGTAGTGCTTGTTTTAGATTCTGACTAGGACTCTTTCATGTTCATAAAGTTCCATGGATTAACAGTTCTTTCCATTCTAACCTTTGGTATATTTGGATATTATTAGTCTCATGTTAAAGCATTTCAGCAGCCATTTGCATGGTCTTCCTTTTCCTAGGTGCTGAAATGAGAAAAGTATTTTTTTTAAACTCAGCATTCTAATACCACATGCTGAACACAGACATTCTTATCTTGAATGACATGTTTTCCTTTGCTTTTTGAAGGGGGTAGTTGTAGGTTTTTATGTATATTTACACCCGTGAAAAAAAATGTAACCTCTTTGTTCATTTATTATTTAGCCTAAAGCTGAAGAGGAGCTTTCCGTTGACAAAGTACTTGAATCTGAACAAGATAAAATGAGCCAGGGGTTTCATCCTGAAAGAGACCCCTCTGACCTAAAAAAAGTGAAAGCTGTGGAAGAAAATGGAGAAGAAGCTGAGCCAGTACGTAATGGTGCTGAGAGTGTTTCTGAGGGTGAAGGAATAGATGCTAATTCAGGCTCCACAGATAGTTCTGGTGATGGGGTTACATTTCCATTTAAACCAGGTAAGTTTATACCTGCCTTCCTATGTACCTCTTTATCCCTCTTCTGCAACCTTAGAGAAATGTTGCCTCTTTTTAGAGAGATACTGGATGGAAGAAAGAGGTTTATCACAATATAATATTTACAGGACAGATCAGCAAGCCCAAGTTAGTGACTAGCAAATCCAGAGAGTTCTGTATTGCTGGAAATGATACCCGATACTGGTATTCCCCTTTTACTGGCATTGGAAGAGCATCTGGCAGAGGGAATCAGACAGTGCCATGCTAGTGGGTGCACTTTGATTTTAAAAATTATTGCATTCGTTTTAATTGAAAGGGATATAGAGATATTACCACATTCCTCGAGATGGCGTTAGTCATCTTTCATAAGACTTGATCTCTGTTGACAGAAATCACTCTGTGGAACTGAATTCTGAAACAATGTATTGAGTACCTGCAGTATGGGAAGTTCCCTGTGGTAAATATGTATGATAAACAAGTAAATAAGGAATATATATGATAAACATATGGTAAACAAATATAAACCCTGGAGGATTTTTTTATCTTAAGATACCATCAAATGCATTAAACTTCTGTCATAATACTATATAAACTGTGACTGACTTTGAGATATATGGAGAGATTTGGTATGGATCTGTAAGGAAAGATGGTTCCTTTGATAGAAAGTTTGGGCTGGGTGCGGTGGCTCACGCCTGTAATCCCAGCACTTAGGGAGGCCGAGGCGGGCGGATCACCTGAGGTTGGGAGTTCGAGACTAGCCTGACCAACATGGAGAAACCCCGTCTCGACTAAAAATACAAAATAAGCTGGGCGTGGTGGCACATGCCTGTAATTTCAGCTACTTGGGAAGCTGAGGCAGGAGAATCGCTTGAACCCAGGAGGCAGAGGTTGCAGTGAGCCAAGATTGTACCATTGCACTCCAGCCTGGGCAACAAGAGCAAAACTCCATCTCAAAAAAAGAAAAAAAGAAAGTTTGGAGTAGGTGAAAAGTTTTCCTTAGTCTGCCAAATCTAGACTAAGTTTTGCAGGAGCTAGGGTTTGAATGTAAAATACCAGACCTCAAAGGTAATCTAGATCAATATTTTTCAAACTGTTGGATTTAATACATTTAATTGATTGTGAAATTAATAGGTCACAACCAACATTTTAAAAAAGTATAATATAATAAAAAATGTCAGTCTATTACATGTAAGTAAGAATAAGTATTGTTTTTAGAAACTTTGTAGTTATATATGTGTTTATAATTGTCCCGGGTCATGAAGTCATTATGTCTTACTGTGAGTTGTAGTCAGAGATGTTTGAAAACCAATGACTAGTACTTACCACTTTATTTTATATTATTTTAAAAATTTTTTATTTATTGTTTATTTTTTACAGAGGGAGGGTCTCACTATGTTGCCCAGGCTGCTTTCAAACTCCTGTGCTCAAGCAGTCCTCTTGCCTCAGCCTCCCAAAGTGCTTCCATGCCCAGCCCTTACCACTTTGATATACTGATCTTTCACTACCAGTAAAATCCTGTTAATGGGCTTTATGAAATTGTAAATTTATGCTATCGTAAAACTTTTTTAAAAAAAACCCTAGGACTCAGTGTACTGAATTGCTTTTGTCAACTTAGGCTTGTATACTGTGTTCAAAAATAAAGAAAAAGATCTAGGCTTGTACCAGGTCACAGAGTACTTGTAGCCATCACCAATGTGTCTTAAGAAAATGGAAACACTATTGCTATTTTTAGACTATGCAAATTATATTTTTATATTAATTTATTTTATGTTTTAATATTTTGTATATTGCATAATTTATGTTACTTATATTTTATATTATATTTTAATTCTTTTCATCCATCAGTTTTGCAGTATAGGCCCTGACTATAATTGATCAACTTCCTTTTGCCCTTGTAATATTTAACAGCAGTAATTGGAAAAAAGACAATAGTCATTGGAAAAAAAACAGTTTGAAATTTAGATCCCAATAAGCTGTCTACTTTTTAACAAATATAATAGGGTAATAAAGATATGGTGGAAAACATTTGGAATATTCTCAAAGACCCATCAGCGGGTCTATAACCTACACATTAGGAATCTCTAATGTAAGAAGGATCCAATCTGCTATCAGGAAGTAATCTGGAGTCTGATTTTGATGAGTTTTATTAATTAAAATAAGAAAACTGTGATTTTTTTTAGATGAAATTACAGGCAGGAGAAAAAACTTAGTATCTAACTGCGTAGACAGTTCATTATCTTAAATAAGTTGTTTCTGTGTTTTGTGTCCTTTTGCTTTTTTTTTTCTCTAAAATAACATTTCCTAGTGAACAACCAAAGTAGCCTTTTTTATGAAGCCAAGGGTTTTATCAGGTTCCTTATTTCTTAGTTATTTAAGTCTTATTTCTAAGTTATTTATTTAATGAGGATTATTACATGTCCCTGGCCAAAGGTTACTTAGTGTGTATGTGAAGTGATTCCTACTTGCTTTAGATTATTTTACTACTCAAAGGTATTTAGAAGGGATGAAAGAACAAGTGATGGTTTAAAATCTTTACATATTTTCTGACTGTATTTCATTGTTCCCTTCTATTTTTTGTTTGTTCATGAAGAGATAAATACTGGAATGTGGTTTGTACTCTTAGGGAATGTAGGTCATGCATCATTTAATGATGGTGATTTGTTCTAAGAAATGCATCATTAGGCAATTTCTTCCTTGTGCAAACAAAAGAGTATTTGCACAAACCTAGATGTTCTAGCCTACTACACACCTAGGCTGTATAGTGTAGCCTACTGCTCTTAGGCTGCAAACCTGTACAGCATGTTGCTATACTGAATAGTAGGCAGTTGTAACATAATGGTAAGTATTTGTGTATCTAAATATAACTAAACATAGAAAAGGTATAGTAAAAATACTATATAAAAGATTTAAAATGGTACACTGTATAGGGCACTTACCATGAATGGAGACTGCAGGACTTGAAGTTGTTCTAGATGAGTGGTGAGTGAATGTAAAGGCCTAGGACATTACTGTATGCTGGTGTGGATTTTATAAACATTAGGGCACACTACATTTATTTTAAAATGTGTACTTTCTCTAATAATGAATTAATCTTAGCTTACCTTAATCTTTTTACTTGATAAACTTTTTAATTTTTTAACTTTTTGACTTTTATAATAATATTTAGCTTAAAACACACTGTATAGCTATGCAAAAATATTTCTTTTTTATTTTTCTTCTTCTTTTTTTTTTTTTGAGATAGAGTCTCACTCTGTTACCCAGGCTAGAGTGCAGTGGTGCAATCATAGCTCACTGCAGCCTCAGCCTCCTGGACTCAAGTGATCTTCCCACCTCAGCCACCTGATAGCTGGGACTACAGTTGCATATCACCATGCCCAGCTAATTTTTAAAAAATTTTTTTCTAGAGATTAGGTCTTACTACATCACCCAGGCTGGTCTCAAACTCTTGGCCTCCCAAAGTACTGGGATTATAGGTGTCAGCCACCATCCCTGGTCTTGTTTCTTTATATCCTTATTCTATATGCTTTTTTCTATTTTTAAAACTATTTATCTTTTTACCTGTTAAGGATTTTTCTTAAAAACTAAGACACAAACATATATTAGCCTAGGCCTATACACGGTGAAGATCATCAACATCACTGTCTACTACTTCCAGATCTTGTCTCATTGGAAGGTCTTCCGGGGCAATAATATGCATAGAGCTGTCATCTCCTATTATAACAGTGCCTTCCTCTGGAATATTTCCTGAAGGACTTGCCTGAGGCTGTTTTACAGTTAACTTTTTTTAATAAATAGAAGGAATATACTCTAGTGATTTAAAAGTATAGTATAGTAGATACATAAGCCAGTAACATAGTTATTTCTTGTTACTATGAAATATTATGTGTTATACTTGATTGTATGTGCTATACTTTTAAATGACTGGCAGCACAGTAGGTTTGTTTACACTACCATTAACACATACATGTGAGTAATGCATTGTGCTGCCACATTGTGCTGCCACAGTGTCATTAGGCAATAGGAACCTTTCAGCTTCATTATAGCCTTATGGGCTATAATGTTGTATATGCAGTTTGTTATTGATCGAAACATCGTTATGCAATGCATGACTGTATATAATGCCCTACAAACAGTGTCTGCCTATATTCCTCTTTCTAGAATCCTGGAAGCCTACTGATACTGAAGGTAAGAAGCAGTATGACAGGGAGTTTCTGCTGGACTTCCAGTTCATGCCTGCCTGTATACAAAAACCAGAGGGCCTGCCTCCTATCAGTGATGTGGTTCTTGACAAGGTAAGCTGCGTACTCAGAGAAAACTAGTTCTTTTTGGTGGGAACTGATTTTAACTATAAGAGCAAATATGTGAAGTATGAGCAGTTTTTAGTAATTGTTAGACCAAATGATGTAAAAATATCTAATGTTTAAGAACTTGTTTCCCTAAACACTGTTGGATTTTGAGTTTCTTATAGGTTACAGTCATTTTGGGATTTGGCCCATATTGGAGTGGTGGTTTTTTTTAATGTTTATTAATTGATTTATCTGCTTATTATGGCTGTTTTTTGGTGAAATAAAAAATTTTGTGTTTGTTGGGGGGAAACATGGCTAAATTGATACGGAGGTCTTTCCTCATTGTTCTAAAAGTTCATTATGGAGTTCTATTGGCATTGAGGACAGGTCAGAAATCTAGGAAGGTATTTGGCAGATCAAACATAAGTGAGAGTCAACATGATTCAAATAATATGTGTCTCAAAGTTTCCCTAATAGATACCTCCAGTGATTGAATTCTCCAGTCTTGTGCAAATAGGCATCCTTCCTCTTTGCATCTGATCTTTATGGTGCACACAGCAAATTAGTACAGTCAGTATTTGTTTACTAAATTAAAAGGAGTAAAGTCAGATCTACTAAAGTAATTTCATGTAAATCAAAGATAAATCAGAGCTGATGATTAAGCTTGAAGTATTTTTGTTTTGTAGAGGAACAAAAATGTAAAAGTAGAGATTAACTATCTTATGGAATCATATCTACATCTTAACCGATTTATGCCTAGTGTTTCATTATTGGAATGCTAAGTTTGTGAGAGTTATTTATATCCTACTGCTCAAGGTCATAACCAAGGTCTGATTTTTCACGCAAAAATATTTGCAGCCTCCGGCATAAATGGGTTAGTAAAGATGTCCAGCAGCTGCTTATCCAGAACTCATTTATATTATTTTACTTTCTTATAGCAACAGGTCTTCTTACTTCTGTTGGTGGTATCTAAGTCTTCTCTCCTAGATACTTATGTGAGGACAGCTGAATGACTGATTAATGGTGCTAATTTGAGGCTACTTCAGTACCTCAGAAGTCAAGTGTTATATCCACCAAATTCAATTATCCTCTTAGAAAATATTCCTGCCTGTCCTGCTGCCTTATCTGTTTATGACTTTGGCCACTAATTAGTTGATTTCTCACTGATCTGCTTAACTTTATGTTGTCCATGGTCACGTTACATGCTTATTCAAAGTCAGATATCTTAGATTAACAAGGCAGACAGTGAAATTTTAAATGAATCATCACCTATGAAACATGTCTCCTCTAAGACTTATTGTCCACTCATAGTACATTCTTTACTAACCATAAGTCTACAGCATCAAAACTAAAATGAGCAGTAGCAGGATTCCTATGGGCAAGTGCTCTATATCCTGGTGAATATTTTTTTTTAATTCTAGAATTTGACCCTAGTGTAGAGGATCTCAAAATGTCTTGTCTTGTGCCATTCAGTTGGTCCTCAGTATCTAGTGAGCCAGTCTGCTGATTATGTATAGCCCCTACTTGGAAATTTAAGGCCTAAATCATTCCCAGGGTATCAGAAAACCATTGTTTTAGCCTAATGGCTCTAAGAGTAGCCCAGGAGAAGCTGCCATGGATGAGATTGGACTTCTGCTGGTTCCAAAGCTGGTGCTTACCGTTTCAGCTGATGTAACTTTTCAGTAAAAATTTTTGTTACCTTTTGTGTCAGGGAATGCTCTGGAACATGTATTAAGCTTTCTTTTGCTTTTTCATGCAGATCAACCAACCCAAATTGCCAATGCGAACTCTGGATCCTCGAATTTTGCCTCGAGGACCAGACTTTACACCAGCCTTTGCTGATTTTGGAAGGCAGACACCTGGTGGAAGAGGCGTACCTGTAAGTGCAAGTTCCCTACAACTCACTTAGTTAGACAGTGGCACAGACTCCATGAAATCCTACCTCACAGCAAGACAGCAGCTTTTATTCGTTAATTCTAGTCAAGAAGAAGAAGAAGAGGCAAAGACTATCCTTTCCATACTCATATTAAAGCAGATAAAGAATACACTTGAGTTCTTTTTACTTGGCAGAAGCTAGTCTGCATTAATTTGGTCTTGATTTTTTTTTTTTTCCCTATTTTTTCAATTGAGGTGACCTGCAAATAGGTTTAAAAATAGTGCCAACCACGGCCAGGGATGGTGGCTCAGGTCTGTAATGCTAGCACTTTGTGGGGTCAAGGCAGGAGGATCACTTGAGGTCAGGAGTTCAAGATCAGCCTGACAACAAAGAGAGACCCTGTCTCTACCACAAAAAAAAAAAAAGAAAGAAAAGAAAAAAATAGGCCAGGCATGCTGGTGCATGCTTATAGTCCTAGTCCCAGCTACTCGGGAGACTGAGGTGAGAGAATTACTTGACCCCAGGAGGTCCAGGCTACAGTGAGCCATGATCATGCCACTGCACTCCAGTCTGGGTGACAAAACAAGAACAGGAAGTCCAGGCTTCAGTGAGCCATGATCATGCCACTGCACTCCAGTCTGGGCGACAAAGCAAGACCCTGTCTCTGAAAAAATATATATACAGAGCGAGCCAACCTTGATAAGATTCCTGTTTTGTTTTGAGGTGTCCTGAAATACTGGAGATCTCTGATGACATTCAGCTAATGATCATGTCTTTGTCTTTGTTTCTACAGATTTGCAAAGTGCAGAGCAGGCATGGATTGCCAATTCTGGAACAGAGCAAAGCCCCAACTTGCCCTCCACTGGTGATGTCACACCCACCCATGAAGAGCCTGCCTCTAGGGGTGCGCTGAACACTTTGTTTTTTGTAATAATAGTCTCTGGTGTTATAATATTTTCTGTTACGCTCTTTTTATTTACTATTGATTGTTAAGTCAAAATTTTAACAAATGACATGTACAAAAGAGTGCAGTATTGGTAAACTGCAGATTGCCATTACACCCCCAGTGGCAGGCTCTTTCAGCGGTGGAAGTGGCATCACCAGTGGAGTTATGCTGGGGCACTGCACTGTGCAGGATTCGGCAGGCTCTGCCTACTCCATGCTTTGTAGACTTGCAGAAAGCATGGGGAAAGTTGCCAATGATGTTGAATATCTCTTTTCCCCAAGTTAGAATGGCATAGAAAGCAATAAATCTAACATTTTGGAGGAGCTTGGGGTTTGATGTACATTTGCAGATAACCGTGTTACTTCATTTTATGTAAGGTGACACTTTTTGTTTCCGCATCACCTTTTTATTTCTGAAATGGCAACTTTTGAAACCTGCTTTGAAATAAGACTACATTGTCTGAAAACAAATGTCACTTTGTAGATATTTAAATTATTTGATTATTTTCCTGCAACCAAACAGTGATGGCGTATACTTGAATGCCTACAGTGTGTTGGAGGCTTTGTAAAACTACCGAAAACCACCTGAATTTGAAGCATACTGTTTATTGAGCCATTAATCCATCACCATTTTAGAGACCTGTGTATGTGAGATACTCTGTTTCTCACACATTTATCTATTTTCAGGAAATACTAAATTAAAATTTTTCTAAATCTTGAGTTACCTCACCAGAAAGTGTTAGAAAGCAGCTTTCTAGAAACCATTTTATACCTTTTTTTTTTTTTTGAGACAGATTCTTGCTCTGTCGCCCAGGCTGGAGCGCAGTGGCGTGATCTCCACTCACTGCAAGCCCTGTCACCTCCTAGGTTCACACCATTCTCCTGCCTTGGCCTCCCGAGTAGCTGGGACTATAGGTGCCTGCCACCACGCCCGGCTAATTTTTGTGTGTGTGTGTGTATTTTTAGTAGAGACGGGGTTTCACCGTGTTAGCCAGGATGGTCTTGATCTCCTGACCTCGTGATCCACCCGCCTCGGCCTCCCAAAGTGCTGGGATGACAGGCGTGAGCCACCGTGCCCGGCCCATTTTATACTTTTTTTTCCAGTATTATTTCCCTTTTTAATGTTGAAATTTTTATTTGTGTTACTGTTCATTTTGGTTTTGGTTTATATCTTTGTTTTGCCAAATATTTGAAATAATGTTGATGCTGTTTTGAATATTCTGTGGATAATAGCATCTGTGGTTATTATCGTATTGCCCAATGTTGTTGATATGTGACTCACAAAATGTATAAATCCTCTTCCAGTGTCACTTTTCACTAACAGCTTGCTAGTCATTGTTTGCTAATAACTAGTTATAACAAAAAGGAAATATTGTGAGTTTAGAATAAGCAATGTCTCTTTTAAATTATTGAAAATAGAAAATGATTTTTAAAAGTAACTTTATCACAGCGTATACCACTCCTCTGTATACCTACATATGTGAGATCCGTGAGTTATTCTGGTACACTCAAAGTAATGTGACTAGAAGTGAGATGTTATCTAGAATTTGTAGTAGCTCCAAAAAGATCAACTTTAATTACTTAATTTACTTTTATTAAGCAGCTTTGTTCTGTGTCAAAAGCTAGTTTTTAAGAGAAATTTTGATGTCTCAGGGTATTGTTGATATATTAAGCCTTAACACAAGTTATTCTTCCAGCCTATCTCCTAGATAACAGACATTCTCCACTTAATTTGCCCAGCTTACCTTGGTATATTGATGTAGATACAGATGGGAATGTCATAGGACATAAATATCAACATATAAAGGAACAAAAATGGCCAGGCACAGTGACTCATGCCTGTAATCCCAGCACTTTGGGAGGCCAAAGCGGGTGGATTGCTAGAGTCCCGGAGTTCAAGACCAGCCTGGGCAACATGGTAAAATCCTGTCCCTACAAAAAATACAAAAATTTGCCGGGCATGAGGGCACACACCTGTAGTGCCATCTACTTGAGAGACTGAGGTGGGAGGATTGCCTGAGCCTGGGAAGCAGAGGTTGGAGACAGAGGCTGCAGTGAGCCAAGATTGCACCACTGCACTCCAGCCTGGGCAACAGAGTGAGGCTCTGTCTCAAAAAGACAGGAACAGAAATAATGCTGTTTGGAAAAAAGCAACAGCCCTACTCTTTGCAGTTTCTGATTCCATACTTCAAATAACTTTTTCCAGTTCTCCAAATTATCTTATAATTAATTATCACTTAATGATATTAAAATCTATGAGGTATGCCCCATTATTATCTTAAGTAGCCATGACTTCTAATATAAACTTTTCTACAGCTCATGCCTGTAATCCCAGCACTTTGGGAGGCTGAGGTGGGCAGATTACATGAGGCCAGGAGTTCGAGCCCAGCCTGGCCAACATGGCGAAACCGTGTGTCTACTAAAAATGTGAAAATTAGCCAGGCGTGGTGGTACATGTCTGTAATCCCAGCTACTCAGAAGACTGAGGCACAAGAATCGCTTGAACCTGGGAGGCGGAGGCTGTAGTGAGCCAAGATCACGCCACTGCACTCCAGCCTGGGTGACAAAGCAAGACTCTGTCTAAAAAAAAAAACAAAAAAACAAAAACTTTGCTGCAACAGACTTGCTATAAAATATTTTTAATGTATGCCAATGATTTTAAAATGTCATATGCAGCTACGTAGTTTTCAAACCTAAGTGTCCTTCACTGGATAGTAAAGTGCATATCTGTTGGAAATTACCATGAAATATCATGTCTTTAGTTATTTTTAAAATAAAATTATGGACTGGGCGCGGTGGTTCACGCCTGTAATTCCAGCACTTTGGGAGGTCGAGGCAGGTGGATCGCAAGGCCAGGAGATCAAGACCATCCTGGCTAACACGGTGAAACCCCGTCTCCACTAAAAATACAAAAAATTAGCCGGGTGTGGTGGCGGGCGCCTGTAGTCCCAGCTACTCGGGAGGCTGAGTCAGGAGAATGGCGTAAACCTGGGAGCTTGTAGTGAGCCGAGATCGTGCCACTGCACTCCATCCTGGGCAAAAGAGCAAGACTCCGTCTCAAAAAATAAAAATAAATAAATAAAATTACTTGTCAGTTGTGTTAGTAGTCTTTTTGCGGACATCACAGAAAGCACTCCAAAAAATATATCTTAAGAGGAGCATTGGACCTATATAAGTAATTTGCCATTTATACTTATTTTAACTAACTTTTGAGATAAACTGATCAATCATAAAAATGCTAGCAGCAAAGAAGAATCCTAGGAGTAAAGTCTTTCTTTAAAGGAACACTTGGTTGTCTTCCTTCTTTAAAAATTTAAGCATATATTGATTCTCTTTTCTTTGGTTATCCAAGTAGGCAGTGGAATTTAAGGTTACAGTCTCTGAATAAGATAGGAATGATGTATATTAAATTGCAAAACGGAGATGGGTATAATTTCGTAATACATTTTTGAAAACTGACAGTGGGTAAAAAATGCAAACTTTAACGTCACCTGAAAAAAGAAAATGGCTCACTAATCAACCCCAGACTTTGACATTTTTAGTTTTGACATTGTGGACCTTGAGCACATTATACCTTAAAGTTCCTTAAAGTACTGTCTTTCAAAGAAAGAAACCAGGTGTCGTTTCTTTTTGTGTGTAGCCCATACCTCTTAGCACAGGATCCTAGATTTTTTGTGTGTTTAGTATATAAATCATTCATCATAGGTTGCTACTTCTGAAGGATACCATAAATTTGATTATCTGTATTAAGATTTTCACACATAAAAAGGGACATGAAATGTTTAGATTTATGTATCACTTTTTTAAAAGTTCCTTTTGATCCTTTGGTGTTGATGATAATATAGTTTTTAGGGTCCTTTTACATGGTTTATATCCTATAATCACAATAATGTTTTTAGGTAGGGCTGGCATTGTATATATGAGAAAATTTAACAAAACTAAGAGACTTGCCTGTAGTAACTTTGCTCATATATAGCAGATTTGGACTCTAGATTCTGATTCTTTTGTCTCCTAAGTTCACTACACCACAGTTTTCCAGGCATTGCTATTCCAAACAGTGAATTCATTCTCAGAGTGTAAATATGGGCACATTAGAGATTGATTAATTGAACATGTTAAGAATTTGTAAGTATAGTAGATCTATTAATAGCTAGATAAATATTTGAGAACAGTGTCTTTATCTTAGTTATAACCAGAGATACAATTATAATTTAAAATTTTTTCTTGGGTGCTTTCACGTGGGCTATAATTTTAACTATTTTATCCTGGACTAACAATTTATCAGTTAGCTTTTCAAAGTTTTTTTTCCTTTGAAGCATTATTGTTACTTTCTCACATCTCTCTGTTGCTCATTTGAAACTCACACATATTTGTCTTGGGTCAGGTAAAGAGGTGTGGAATAAATCATATTGCCATTTTCCAGATTCAAATCTCAAGGCATATTTATTCATTGGTGTTTGCAGTAGGTTTTGGTAATGGGCATTTTCTGACTTTGTCTCCTAATGTGCATCTATGGCTCTTAATTGATTTTGACATAATTTCCTTTCATTGCATCCAGAAACATTTGTTCTTGACAATGTTTATGTACAAATGCATGGATTAAATTAAATATCTTGTGATATAATTGTTTACCTGAGGTTTAGCCAACCATTTAATAAGTTATTAATCCATATAAGTCAACACTAGAATATAACTTGAATTATAAAAATCAGGCATTACTTGATTACCACATTTTTCTATCAGAATTGTTTCTTCTGGGCTACTATATTAAAGTTTCAGTTAGAATTTATGTTCTTATAGTAGTACTGTCTGGTTTAACAACTGTTCCCTGTTGGTATTTTTCCAATCTGATGATCTTTATTTCCTTTCAGTTATACCATGTGTCTCATACCTCTGGGTTTATCTGACCTGTTTTTTTTTGGTTTTTTTTTTTTAATGTTTATCAAATAATCTGAGATATCATCAGTACTGTATCCTTAGCTGGATGCATTTGACAAGATTGGTGTGAAATTTTGCAGAAACCCTAACTTTTGATCCTGATGCATTCTTGATACTACCATTTCTAATTGGGGCAGATGGTGAAGCATAAAGGAATAATTCTGAGAATGATTGATGTGTAAAGGTGTTTGAGCTTATCAGCTTAGGCCCCAGACTGTGTTATCGCCTAGAAACTGTCTTTTTATATAATGAATGACATTAAAGTCTAGACTTTTTTCTCTGAAGTGTTAAATGAATTCAAAAGGGCAGCATTGGGGCCTTAAGTGAGAAATGATTCTCATCTATGTGTGCTTTGTATGAAGTTTTTATTCTCTCTTGAAATCTAATGGCTAGCCCTTCAGTGCAACTCAGAAAGAAAAAAAAAAATCTGGTGGCAGTATTTGCTCAGCACTAAAAGAATGATATATCAGAAAAAGTAAAGGTTGCCAACATGCAGCAGGTCTGCTTGAAGGTAGCAGAGCTTAGTATCAACCCAAATATTTAACCTTGAAAAATTATTTCCAAGCATTTACGATAGTAATTATGAATATTTTGATACACAAAATGCAACTTTTAACTTACTCTGTTATCTCTACTTAGTGTGCTGGCAGTATAACATGGCAACATACATTGGTTTTAACATAAGGGTACAGTGGGAATCCAGCAGGAATAGAGCAGACAAATAAAAGGAAGCCTTTTTTTTCAGGGAGTAATTTAGTTTGACTCTCATTGATGATATATAACGGGCTTATTTTAGTATTTCTGACCCAGCATGTTGAGTGGAATCTTTTATGATCTACAGTAAGGCTTAGTGATGATATTAAATTTGCATTTTACCCTGGGATTGTAGAAACCCAGTTTTAGCAGATTTGTAACTATGATGATACCTACCTGTGAATTTTTGTAATTATTGAAGTGACCAGTCCACAGTTATTCAACTAATAAAAGATAAGCTTAAATTAGGAGTAGTCTTTCTCATTAGAAGTAACGGCTTTGTCAAACATCTGGTTCAAAAAGGCCTCTTGTTCAAAAGTTGTAGTGGTGGAGAACATTACATTGATGGTATTCTGAAGTTATTTTTTTACCCCCAAAAAAGATTACCTCCAGTTTGAGTACCTAGTACCCAATCTTTGCATCTAGCATTGCTTGGCGTAGTCATCAGACTTGACTTGAACAGCACAACAAAGCCAATAAATTGTAAGTACTCTGAATAGCTGTAATATTCTTGTCCTAGTTGTTGAATGTTGGGTCACGAAGATCTCAACCTGGCCAAAGAAGAGAACCCAGAAAGATCATCACAGTTTCTGTAAAAGAAGATGTACACCTGAAAAAGGCGGAAAATGCCTGGAAGCCGAGCCAAAAACGAGACAGCCAAGCCGATGATCCCGAAAACATTAAAACCCAGGTGAGAACAAAAGCATATCCTAACATTCTTTTGAAATTATATTGATTTTGTTTTAACTTATTTTGCTTTGCTAATGTTTCTAGAGATAATCAGTTTAAGACTTTTTATAACATTTTCCTATTAAAAGAATTATTCTGAAAGCCATTATGGATGCCAGGTAACCTACTGTTTTCTCTTGAAATTGCTTTCTGTGTATTTTTTCAGAATAGTTACCAGGTCTAGAGAGTTCATGTGTCATAGACTTATGTAATTCAGGCTTAGGTTAATATTTGCTTTTCTTTAAAATACATTTTTAGATTCTCAGTGATTGAGTCTCTTTATCCTATTTATGCTAATTATTACATTGCTTTATGTTCCTTGTCAGGCCTTCATTGCCAATAAGCTAGAATTTAGAAACTCATCTTGTTTTGAAGCCTTTTGGAATAAAATTTAATTCTTTGAATCTTTTTATGCATATCCTGCCCTCAGAACTATGAGGATAAATTGAATGGATTTATTTTATTGACACAAAATTAATTTTTATGTATCAGATTATATAAAGCCTTTATTTATCTTTTGCTTTATACACAATGTCAATTCCTATCCCCAGGTTACCTCTGCGACTTGAGATGTTTTTGCTTCTAGGCACCAAAACTGGAGTCTCTTAAAATTCACACTTGTACCAGAGCCAGGCATCACAGATCACGTACTAACTTTTCAGCATCTGGATTCCTTATATATCTTTTCTCTCACCATGAACAGTTAAGTGTAGCAGTTCAAAGTTCCAGCTCTGGAGGCAGAGTCCTGACTCTGTTAGGCAGGTTCTTAATCTCAACTATAAAATGAAGTTACAAACATTGAGTGCCTCATAGGGCCAGTGTTAAGATTAAATGAAATAAATATAAACCATTTGGCATGGTTCCTGGAGCGTGGTTAAGTGCTCAGTACGATGATGTCCCTGAGATCAGAGATGTGCCTTAGATATCTTTTTGATTCAGTACCATCACATAACCTCAGAGAGCAGGGGATCCCCAACCCCTAGTACCAGTCAGTGGCCTGTTGGGAACGGGGCCACACAGCAGGAGGTAAGTGGTGGCAAAAGAGCATTACCACCTGAGCTCCGCCTCCTGTCAGATCAGTGGCAGCCCTAGATTCTCATAGGAGTGGAACCCTATTGTGAACTGTACATGGAAGCGATCTAGGTTGCACGCTCCTTATGAGAATCTAACTAATACCTGATGATCTGAGGTGGAACAATTTTATCCCAAAAACCACTTTCCTCTTCCCCGCTCAACCCCACCCCCAACCCTGGTCTGTGGAAAAATTATCTTCCACAAAACCAGTTCCTAGTGCCAAAAGGTTGAGGACCACTGTTAGAGAGAGTAAATTCTCAGTAAATAATTGTTCAGTAAATAAGCGAACCCACAGAGTAGTTAATACAAAACAAAGATGAAGATGAGGCAATCCAACAACTAGCCATGCTGTCAAACTGTAATTGGCGGCTTGCTTTTGTTTATCTCTTTAGTGATTATCCGCAAACATTTGCCACAGGGTTCCTAAGGACATCCTTCTTCACATTGCTGAGATGAGTTCTCTCCATTTCAACATATCTCAACCTTTTTTGGAAAAAAGAAGAAAAAGCCTTTTTTGTCCCTCTCTCCAATCTCCGTGAGAAATGCTTAATGATAATGGGCCTAAATGGCTTATAAAGATAGTTAAAACTTCCTACTGGATCTTCATCATTGACAGTGAAGATGTATTTAAGGCACTTGGATTAATGCATTACTTTATTAAATTCTTACTGTATCTATAATGAGGAAATAGATGTTATCCTTTTTTTCATGAGGAAACTGAAGCTTCAAAAGTTGTCAAGCGTCATGAAAGATACTAAATAGTCCAGCAGTTGTTATAACTCGTAATCTGCTTCTGTTTATAACAGAGTCCTCTCCATTATTAACTCTTATTTCAGAAACAGAATAATTATCTTGATATGAGGCAGCATTAATTAATAGGTTTTCTTTAGTAAGTAGATAACAAATCTGATGGAGAATTTTTAAAATTCCTTTACAGAGCCAGTACAACCTTCTTTTTTCTTGACACTTTCTTTTAAATATGGACTTGCTTTGTTGCCTTCCCTTACGTTCCTACTACTATATTAAATCAGCATTGTGAACGACCACTGTTGATGACCTTATTCTCATCTTCTTGAAGCATTTCTAGGATATCATTGCCTCAGGACATGTCTGGGCTTCTACCCCTAGGATTCCCTGCATTCTCTTTCTTCTTTCTCCTCTATTACAACATTTCTACTGGTGCTGCCTGAGTCATCTACCTGAAACACTGATTTTTGTCTTTCCATTCGAGCTTTTTAACCTAGCATTCAATATGTCATTTTCACTCACAGCCAGTGAAAACTAGTCTTCTGATATTTCCAGCTTGTTCTCTCAATTAGCAAGCTAGAAAATCCTCATTAACAATTCCTTCCTAAAGTGTTTTCTCCTTCATAAAATATCTACTTTATTTTTTTCCTTCCCTTTACCTAGATCTTTCTGTCCTTTATTATCTGGCCCAATTCTCATTTCCTTCTTTTTTTTTTTTTTTTCTTTTAAGATGGAGTCTCGCTCTCGCTCTCGCTCTGTCACCCAGCCTGGAGTGCAGTGGTGCGATCTTGGCTCACTGCAGCCTCCGCCTCCCAGGTTCAAGTGATTCTTCTGCCTCAACCTCCCAAGTAGTTGGTGTTTACAGGCGTGTCCACCATGCCTGGCTAACTTTTTATATTTTTAGTAGAGACCAGGTTTCACTGTGTAAGCCAGGATGGTCTCTATCTCCTGAACTCGTGATCTGCCCACCTCGGCCTCCCGAAGTGCGGGGATTACAGCCGTGAGCCACCACCCCCGGCCCTCATTTCCTTCTAAAGGCATTCCTCGACTAATCCAGTTCCTCTGACCTCATGTACCTAAACTATTCCCCTTTCTGGTCTCTAATCAACCCCAGTACTTGCTTTATCACTTCGTTTTTAAATGTATTGTCCCTGCAACTAGATTTTGATTCTGTAGAAGGCAATAACTGTGTTTCGTGCTTCATTTGTACCTAACACAGAATTTACTGGACATCAACTAGATATTTAGTTATAGTGAAATGATTTTTTTTTTTTTTTGAGACAGGGTTTCACTCTGTCACCAAGGTTAAAGTGCAGTGGCACTGTCAAAGCTCACTGTAGCCTTGACCTGCTGGGCTCAAGCGATCCTCCCTCCTCAGCATCTCAAGTATCTGGGACTACAGGCATGTGCCACCATGCCTGGCTGATTTTTTTTTGTAGAGACCAGGTCTCATTCTGTTGCTCACGCTGGTCTTGAACTCCTGGACTCAAGCGGTCCTCCTGCTTTAGCCTCCCAATTGCTGGGATTCCAGGTATGAACTACCATGCCCAGGCTTTTTTTTTTTTTTTTTCAAAGTGGGTCTTAAATCTATTGCCCAGGCTGGAGTGCAGTGGCACAATGATGGCTTGCTGAAGCTTCAACCTCCTGGGCTCCCACCTCAGCCTTCCAAGTAGCTGGGACTGTAGGCATGGACCACCATACCTGGCTAATTTGTTAATTTTTTTTTTTTTTTGAGACAGAGTCTCACTGTGCTGCCCTGGCTGGAGTACAGTGACGCGATCTCAGCTCACTGCAACCTCTGCCTCCTGGGTTCAAGCAATTCTCCTGCCTCAGCCTCCCGAGTAATTGGGACTACAGTCATGCCCCACTACGTCAGGCTAATTTTTTTGTATTTTTAGTAGAGACGGGGTTTCACCACGTTGACCAGGCTACTCTGGAACTCCTGGCCTCAAGTGATCTGCCCTCCTTGGCCTCCCAAAGTGCTGGGATTACAGGCGTGAGCCACTGCTCCTGGGCCTAAAAATTTTTTAGAGGCAGTGTTGCCCAAACTCCTGGTCTCCTGCAGTCCTCCTGCCTTGGCCTCCCAAAGTGTTGGGATTACAGGCATGAGCTCCTGTAGCTTATCCAATAAATGATTGTGTGTGTGTGTGTGTAATTTTTCTTTTTTTGGAGGCAGGGTCTCACTGTTACCCATGCTGGAGTGCAGAGGCATGATCTCAGCTCACTGAAGCCTTGACCTCCCAGGCTCAAGCGATCTTCCTGCCTCAGCCCCAGAATTAGCTAGGACTACAGGTGCTTACTACACACCCAGCTAATTTTTGTATTTTTTGTAGTGATGGGGTTTCGCCATGTTGCCCAGGCTGGTCTCGAAACCCCTGAGCTCAAGCAATCTGCCCTCCTCTGCCTTCCAAAGAGCTGGGATTATAGGCATGAGCCACTGCACCCGGCCTCATTTCATTCTTTCAGCAGTGTCTTTCGCAGAGCAGTTGTTTTTATTTTTATTTTATTTTATTTTATTCTCATTATTATTATTTTTTGAGACAGGGTCTCACTTTGTTGCCCAGGCTGGAGTGCAGTGGCACAATCACAGCTCACTGTAACCTCAGCCTCCCCTGGCTCAGGCAGTCCTCCCTCCTAAACCTCCCAAGTAGCTGGAACTACAGGTGCGTGCCACCGTGCTCAGCTGATTTTTGTATTTTTTGTGGGGACAGGGTTTTGCCATGTTGCCCAGGCTGGTCTTGAACTCCTGGGCTCAAACAGTGCACCCACCACAGCCTCTTAAAGTGCTGGGATTATAGGCATGAGCCACCATACCCAGCCTGTTTTTAATTTTGATAATATTGAATTAATCAACCTTTTCATTCATGATTGTGCTTTTGCTGTCATATCTAAGAAATATTTGCGTAAACCCAAGAAAACAACACTTTTCTACTATGTTGTCTTTTAGAAGTTTATAGTTTTAGGTTTCACATTTAGCTTTGTGATCCAGTTTTTGTTGAGTTTTGTACAAGGTGCAAGATAATAGGTCAGGGTTCTTTTTCTCCCCTTTCTTGTGGATGTCCAGTTGTTCCAGCACCATTTGTTGAAAAGATTATCCTTTCTCCATTGAAATGTTTTGGCATCTTTGTTGAAAATCAGTTCATCATGTATGTGTGCATCTGTTTCTAGACTCTACATTCTTCTTCATCTAGCTATGTGTCTGTCCTCTGGCCAACACCACTCTATCTTTATATAGAAAGTTTTGAAATCTGATTGTGTGAATTCAATTCTCCAACTTTTTGTTTTTCTTCAAAATTATTTAGGCTCTTCTAGGGTTTTGTGTGTGTGTGTGTGTGTCTTTTCATATAAATTTTAGAATCAGCTCCTTGTTTTCTACCCAAAACAAAAAACAAAAGGCCCTATTAGGATTTGGATTATGATGTATCTGCAGATCACTTTGGGGAAAACTGACATCTTAACAATAATGAATCTTCTAATACAAGAACATGACATATATCTTCATTTATTTAAGCCCTCTTTGATTTCCTTTATCAGTGATTTATAGTTTTCATATTTTTTTCCATCTTTTTTGTTTTGAGACAGAGTCTCACTCTGTTGCCCAAGCTGCAGTGCAGTGGTGTGATCTCAGCTCATTGCAACCGCTGCCTCCCAGGTTCAAGTGTTTCTTCTGCCTCAGCCTCCCGAGTAGCTGGGATTATAGGCATGCACCACCACACCCAGCTAATTTTTCTATTTTTAGTACAGATGGGGTTTTGCCATGTCGACCAGGCTGGTCTCGAACCTCTGGCCTCAAGTGATCCACCCAACCTTGGTCTCCCAAGTTGGGATTAAAGGTGTGAGCCACCACGCCTGACCTTTTGCTAGTTTTTGGCTAAATATTTTGTAGATTTTGGTGCTGCTGTAAATGGTACTTAAAAAAAATTAATTTCTGGTTATTTATTGCTAATACATAGAAAAGCAGTTGATGTTTGCATTTTGACATTGTATCCTACAATTGCTAGATTGACTTATTCTGGTCTTTTTGCAGATTCCTTATGATTGTCTATGTAGACAATTATATCTTCTCTGCATAGAGTTTTATTTCTTCCTTTACAATCTACATACCTTTTATTGCTTTTTCTTTGCTTTATTTCATTGATTAGGACCTCTGGTATGATACTGAACGGGAATGGTGAGAAGAAACATTTTTTGCATTATTCTCAATCTTAGGGGCAAAAATCATTTTGCCTTTCACCTTTAAGTGGAGTTGTATATCTCCTTTTACTAGTCTAGGAAGATCTCTTGTATTCCTATTTTTTTTTTTTTTAGAGTTTTTACAACATTGTTTTAAAAGACTCCTGCCTAGTGTTTCATACCATTATTTATATTATACCATAATTTAGACAAATTTCTATTTTTTTTACATCAAAGTTATTTTCTGTAATGAGTTATGTGGCTAAAGTATTTTTACATATCTCTAAATATAAATACGTTTCTAAAAGTATAATTACTGGTTCAAAGGTTACATACACAGTTTTAAAGCTTTTGATATACGTTGTCAAATTGCCCTTAGAAATGTTAACAGATAATGCTCCCACCAGCTTAGTGTGTATATACCTATTTCTAGAATTCTCCTCAGTAGTGAAAAGAAGGTAATTTTTGACTATTTGTTAAAATAGATTAGTTTAATTGTTTCTGTGACTAGTTCACAGTCCTTGTTAATAATTTGAGAAGTTGAACTTATATATTATTTTTAAAATTAATCATTACAGAAAGCACCATATTGTCACAGTTACTCTAATGCTTTTTTCTTTTTTGTGGCCCTTCTAGGAGCTTTTTAGAAAAGTTCGAAGTATCTTAAATAAATTGACACCACAGATGTTCAATCAACTGATGAAGCAAGTGTCAGGACTTACTGTTGATACAGAGGAGCGGCTGAAAGGAGTTATTGACCTGGTCTTTGAGAAGGCTATTGATGAACCCAGTTTCTCTGTGGCTTACGCAAACATGTGTCGATGTCTAGTAACGGTAAGAAGAGAGGAAGGAGTAAAACCAGAAATCTTCAAGAGGTATATTCTCCCCTCACTACACATTCTTCCCAGAAGTGTTATTGGGGCAACATAAAGGGGAGAATATATTTTTAGTATTTATTGATATAATATTCTCATTATTAAAGACAATCTTGCTTTATTAAAACGTATACTCCCCTCTGGAGGAGATATGAAGTCTGGACCGAAATGGGCATGAGATGGGCCCATTCAACATAAGAAAGATAGAGTCAGGTTTAAATTAGTAATGTAAAATTATCGTCATGGGCAACAAATTTTTCCCGTTTGTCTCTTATGGAAAGCAAGCAAATGCATGCTTCCACATTTAATTAAGTTTGAAATTTAAAAACACGTTGATTCTAATTCTAATCTCTGTGAAAATGAAAGGATAGTTGTTCTGTAGTCAAAAAGGTTTCAAAGCTGATAATTTCATGTCATAGAAACTGTTAGGTTTCTCTCCCTTTACATTGTCTGAAGCCATTTAATCTCCACAGCCTGTCAAATCTAGGGCAAGACAGAGAGGGAGACCAAAGAGCTTCTGGTTAGTGTTCATTGTCCTCTATTCCATGGTCATAAACTGCCATGTATCATCTGTTTTCTCTTCCTGTTATTGTTACCGAGGTACTTGTGTCAGAAATGTCTGTCCTTTAACATTTGGATTTTTTCTTAATTATTACAACTCGTTGTCGTGCCTTGCTGCTTAGAAACAAGCTATGAAAATGCAAAATTCTCTCATTCTACCAATATTTTTGACTACCTATGTCAAAGGTAGGTAAGTCTTTTGGGGTTTGGAAAAGTCACATCTTCTGTCTTAAAGGAATTCAAAATCCATTTTGAAAATAAGTATTTCCAAGAAAAAAATTACTTAAAAGGTATTTTGTGATGTAGCAGTATCTTAATGCCTGAATGGATGGTTAGACCGAAAAATAAGTTGGAAGAAAAAGAAAACACTATGTTGGTGGGAGAGTCACAAAACTTTTATAAAGCAAATAGAGTTTGAGTTGGACCTGAGACAATGGGAAATACACATTTGGAGAAGAAAGAACATATTCTAAGCGGGCTCAAGTCTGAAGCAGTAAGTGTGGCTTTGGAGTCGCAGCTCTAGGTTTAAAATTTAAAGTTTAAAATTAAATTCCAGGCTGGGCAAGGTGGCTTATGCCTGTAATCTCAGCACTTTGGGAGGCTGAGGTGGGCAGATCACCTGAGATCAGGAGTTTGAGACCAGCCTGGGCAACATGGGGAAACTTCGTCTCTACTAAAAATACAAAACTTAGCTGGGTGTGGTAACAAAAATTAGCCAGGCATGGTAGTGTGTGCCTGTAATCCCAGCTACTTGAGAGGCTGAGGCAGGAGAATCACTTGAACTCAGGAGGCTGAGGTTGCAGTGAGCAGAGATTGCACCACAGCACTCCAGCCTGGGTGACAAGAGTGAGACTCTGTCTCAAAATAAAATAAAATTGAGATAAGAGAAGATAGTTTCTACTCTGCCACTTCCTAACTTTATGACCTTAGAACAGTTACTGATCTCTTTAAGCCCCTGTTTTTAATCCATAAAATGAGATTAATTCATACCATTTATAATATTATAAGGATAAAATTAATTAAAATAAATGAGATTACAAAATTTCTAGCCCAGTGTTTGGCCTGTAGTAAGCCCTAAATAAATTGAAACTATATTAGACTTTTTAGGTCCAATTTGTGAAGGTTTTGAATGTTGGCTATAGAATGAGGATGATTATTATAATAAAAATAGTCTATTCAGCACCTACTAAGTTGCAATATGGATCGAGGCTTTATATATACATATTATTTTTAATGGTTATTCTAATCCTGAATGGTCAGTGTTACTAGCCCCACTTTATTGAACCAAAAGCTGAGCTTGAAAAGGAAAAATAACTTGCTCAGGGTGATGTAACTAGTAAGTGGCATTGCTAGAATTCAAATCAGGGATTATTTAACTCAATCACTTGCCATAGTGCCTCCTGATGTGCCATAGTTATATGGAAGCAAACTAATTCTCCATTTCTGGGCTCTCATTTTCATTGTGGTAGCCATGACATCCATGACTCATTAAAATTAGGACTAGATCCCAGATCCTCTGGATCACACTTTAATGCTCTTTCCCAGTTTTGAATTTTATCAGATAGGCAGTTAAGTAGTGTGTAGGTGGTTTAATGGAGGAGTGATATTGATGAAAATGGCCTTTGAAATGATCTGGCAATAAGTACAAATTGGATTGGAATAGGAAGAAATTACAGACAAGCCACCCACTTACGAGACTTTTGAAAACTTTATTGGATTGTTTTATTTATGTATTTTGCTTGAGACAAGGTCTTTTGCTGTGTTGCCCAGCAAAAGTAGCATGAGTAGCAAAAGTAGTAGGAGTCCAGTAGCATGATCATAGCTCACTGAGGCTTCAAACTCCTGGGCTCAAGCAGTCCTCCTCCTTGACTATAGGCACACACCACCACCAGGCCTGGCTATTTTTTTATTTTTGGTAGAGATGAGGTCTTACTATTTGCCCAGATTGGTCTCAAAAACTCCTAGGCTCAAGTGCTCTTCCCGCCTTGGCCTCCCAAAGCACAGGGATTACAGGCAGGAGCCACCTCCTGGCCTCCTGGATTATTTTAAATTATAAGATGACAACCTATTTGAACAAGTCAAATGGTATAGTTAATACAGTTATTAGTCTCTGCTTGCAGCCCCAGCCAGTTAATCTTCCTTCCCTATCAGATGGTCACTGTGAATGGTTTTGATGTAATCATCTATAGTTTTCTTCATGTTTATAAAATCACATGAAAATATGAGTATGTATAAAGAGGTTTTTTTGGTTTTGCTTTAATTGAATTATATAAATTATTTTCAGTTTGCTTTTTTTTTTTTAACTTAATAAATGTTTTGGGCAGCCCTCTAGGTCATTACAGATAGATTTTACTCATACTTTTATACTAATTGCATAATATTTCATAATATGCATATACCATAACTTGTTCAACCATCTCTCTTCTCTCTCTCTCTCATATGTTCGTTTATCCTTGTATTCTGGAGCCTGCCTCCCTCCCTCCTTTTCTTGTCTTTCTTTTTTTTTTTTTTTTTTTTTGAGACAAGCTCTCACTCTGTATCCCAGGCTGGAGTACAGTGGTGTGATCACAGCACACTGCAGCTTCAAACTCCTGGGTCCAAGCAATCCTCTCATCTCTGCCTCCCAAGTAGCTGGGACTACAGGCACATGCTCAGCTAATTTTTGTATTTTTTTGTACATGTAGGGTTTTGGGGTTTCGCCATGTTGTCCAGGCTGATCTGGAACTCCTGAGCTCAAGTGATCTGCTTGCCTCAGCCTTCCAAAGTGTTGGCACCATAGACGTGAGCCACCATGCCTGGCCTCTTTCTTCTTTTCCTTCCCCTTCCCTTTCCTTTTTGTCTTGCTCTGTCACCCAGGCTAGAGTGCAGTGGCAGGATCTGGGCTTACTGCACCCTCAACCTTCTGAGCTCACATGATCCTCCCACCTCAGCTTCCTGAGTAGCTGGGACCATAAACATGCACCACCATGTCCAGTTAATCTTTAAATTTTTTATAGAGACAGAATCTCAATATGTTGCCCAGACTGGTCGTAAACTCCTGGGCTCAAGCAATCTTCCTGCCTCCTTCCCAGAGTGCTGGGATTATAGGCGTTAGCCACTGCACCTGACTTTTATTTCTTTAGTGTATGTTTTTAATGTTTTAAACTTTTTTATTGAAATATGACTAACTATGTGCTTTCTGGGTTGAAATTCTTCATTTGTTGCATTTGCCAAATTTAATGATGTAAATGCTGTCCTCAGGACTATTTGTAATCTACTGACAGTTTGACAAGACTCACAAAATTACTGTTAAACAGTTGTCTGTCATAAACCAATACGAACCAGCTTCAACACACCAACGCAACATGCTTACAGAAAGGTATACAAATCATTACTGTACAGCTCAGTGTATGTCAGTGAAGTGAATACACCTTAGACCCTTTTCAATACTCTTTAGTCTTTTTTAAAGGTAACTAGGACCAGGTGCAGTGGCTCATGCCTACAATGTCAACACTTTGGAAAGCTGAGGCGGGAGGATTGCTTGAGCCTAGGAGTTTGAGGCCAGACTGGGCAACATAATGAGACTCTGACTCTACAAATAAAAAATTAAAAAATGAGCCAGGCATGATAGTAGTCCCACCTGTAGTCCCAGCTACTAGGGAGGCTCAGGTGGGAGGATCCCTTGAGTCCAGGAGGTCATGGCTGCAGTGGACCATGATAATACTATGGTACTTACTCCAGCCTGGTGACAGAGTGAGACCTAGTCTCAGGGAAAGCAAAAAAGGTAACCACTGTCCTGACTTCTGACACTGTAGTTGATTACTTTTGAGGGATTGAGAGACTGAAATAAAATGGTAACAGTGAACATAGAATCATAGAATCCTACTACACACATCAAACATTATAGGATTATTAAATATCTAAATTTGAAAAGCTAACCTTTTATAAGAAAATCAAGGAGGCTATTTTCATGAACTTTTGAGTAGGGAAAGATTTCTTTAGCAAAATTCAAAACATGAAGGATAAAGGTATAAGATTTGACTGTTAAAGTTTATAATCTTTGATGCAGCAAAAGATACTATAAATAAATACAAAGATAAAACCACAACCTAGGAGTATCTGTTTGGAGTGCATTAACTGACAGAATATTAGAATCCAGAATTAAGGAAGAAAAAGAAGCAAATCAGTAGGAAAAAAACAGCCTAATAAAAATATGGGCAGTTCATAGAAATGAAAATCCACTGGTTGATAAACTTTAGAAAAGATAATCAATGACAGCACATCTCAAAATAAGACATTTACCTGGCCAACAAATATATGAAAAAAAGTTCAACATCACTGATCATCGGAGAAATGCACATCAAAACCACAATGAGATACCATCTCATGCCAGTCAGAATGGCGATTATTAAAAAGGAAACAATAGATGCTAGCAAGGCTGTGGAGAAACAGGAATGCTTTTACACTGTTGGTGGGAATGTAAGTTAGTTCAACAGTATGACGATTCCTCAAGGATCTAGAACCAGAAGTACCATTTGACCCAACAATCCCATTACTAGGTGTATAACCAAAAGAATATAAATCATTCTACTATAAAGACACGTGCACACGTGTGTTTATTGCAGCACTATTTACAATAGCAAAGACATGAAACCAACCCAAATGCCCATCAATGATAGACTGGATAAAGAAAATGTGGTACATATACACCATGGAATACTATGCAGCCATAAAAAGAAATGAGATCATGTCCTTTTCAGGGACGTGGATGAAGCTGGAAGCCATCATCCTCAGCAAAGTAACACTGGAACAGAAAACTAAGCACTGCATGTTCTCACTCATAAGTGGTAGTTTCACATTGAGAACACATGGACACAGAGAGGGGAACAACACACACCAGGGCTTGTTGGGGGAGGGGGGTTGAGGGGAGGGAACTTAAAGGACAGGTCAGTAGGTACAGCAAACCACCATGGCACATGTATACCTATGTAACAAACCTGCACATCCTGCACCTGTATCTCGTGGTTTTTTTTTTTTTAAGGAAAAAAAAAAGACATTCAATTGTTATTCATTATTAGGGAAGTGATAAACTAAGAAATATAAACCATAGTTCTGTAAAATTCACCCCCACTAGATTGAAAAAAAAATCCCATTTTAAATGTTTTTAAAGATGAATACAACCATTTATGAGGGCAATTGGGCAATAATGTTGAAGATGTTCATGTACTATGCAATAACATCAAATTGCTAAATGTACCAGATATTTACAAACGTGAAACAACAAGAACTCTCACATACTGATTGCAACAGCCACTTTGGAAATTGTTTAGCATTATATACTAAAGCTGAAGTTTTTCTGCCATAACTAGCATTTCAATTCTTAGGTATATACACAACCAATAAACATACATATCTCATATGCTAGGAAATATATACAAAAATGTTGTAGCATTTTTTATACAGGAAAGAAAAATGAAAAAATGCCTGTTAATAGTAGAATGGATAAATCGTAGCATGTTTATACAAGGACAGTGAATCTGAAGTACAACTACATGGGCATGGATTCTCACAAGAGTAAGTTTGAGTAAAAGAGGGCAGACCCAAAAAGATACTACATGATTTGTTATTTAATGTTCAAAAATGAAACAAAAACTAACTTTGGTGTTTGGGGATACCTGTCTATAGTGTTAAAGGTTGCATGTTTTCTTTGTGAAACGAAAGCAAGGCTGGGCTCAGTGGCTCACAGCTGTAATCCCAGCACTTTGGGAGGCCAGGGCAGGCGGATTACCTGAGGTCAGGAGTTCAAGGCCAGCCTGGCCAACATGGTGAAACCCCATCTCTACTAAAAATACAAAAATTAGCTGGGCATGGTGGCGCATGCCTGTAATCCCAGCTACTTGGGAGGCTGAGGCAGGAGAATTGCTTGAGGCAGGGAGGTTGAGGTTGCAGTGAGCTGAGACCATGCCACTGCACTCCAGCCTGGCCGACAAAGTGAGGCTCTGTCTCAAAAAAAAAAAAAAAAAAAGGCAAGAAAGTTATAAAAGTCTAGGAGGCTTTTGTATAACTTTGGAGACAGAGGGTTGTGGATGTGCTTTGGAAGGAAATTTAAGAGGAGCTTCTGAGAAGCTTTCAGTGTTCTGTATCTTGACCTGGTTACCATACCTGGTAGTATTTATGGAGTTTGCTTTTTCATAATTTATTGCTGAACCTTAAAAAATTTTTGAAACAAAAACAAGCAATAGAGTGAAAAGCTTAAAAACCACTATAGGCTTTTAAGTTTTACTGTAATATTTAGTTTCTTAAAAACTGAAAAAGTGGCCAGCTGTGGTGGCTCATGCCAATAATCCCAGTTGGGGAGGTCAAGATGGAAGGATCACTTGAGCCTAGGAGTTGGAGACCAGTCTGGGCAACATAGTGAGACCCTGTCTCAAAAAAAAAAAGTGTGAAAAAGCTGGGTGTGGTGGCATGCACCTGTAGTCCCAGCTACTCCAAAGGCTGAGGCAAGAGGATCACTTGAGCCCAGGAGTTCAAGGATGCAGTGAGCTATGATGGCACTGTTGCATTCTAGCCTGGGTGACAGAGCAAAACCCCGTCTCTAATATATGTGTATACACACACACACACAGATTTTTTTTTTAAGCAAAAGATCTAAAACAAATATGGCAAAATGGTAACATTTGGACAATGGATACCTGAGTGTGTGCTATATTATTTTGTACTGTTGGAAAAGAAATGAATTAGCTGGGCATGGTGGCGCACGCCTATCACGCCAGCTACTTGGGAGGCTGAGGCATGAGAATCACTTGAACCCAGGAGGTGGAGGTTGCAGTAAGCCAAGATTGCACCACTGCACTCCAGTCTGGGTGACAGAGCGAGACCCTGTCTCAAAAAAAAAAAAGACAGAGAAAAGAAAAGAAATGGAGTCTACCCAATTGCTTTTTCAAGATGACATGTCCACGGGCCAGTGTTGCCCAAAAGTGAAATGCCCAAAATTGAGCTGTTAGTATGTGTTTCAGCAATGCTGGCATAAGCAGATTTGTTTCCTTCAAGCCCCTGTTTACTATGCTAATGTTTCCTGGAAAGATCTACTGTATACAACATTTTCCAAACCTCTAGACCACAGGCATTTAAAAGAATTCCCTTAAGGTAATTATTAGCTTGAAAAATAATACCTCCCAACAGAATCAAAGAAACTGAAGACAGTGAATAAAAAATTGAACTAGTATCTGGAAGTCTGGTCTCAACCAGGGACATTCCCTCCCACCCCCACTTCAGGACATTTGGCAGTGTCTGGAGGCCTTCTTGGTTATTGGTATGGCATCTTAGTGGGTATGGGGTGAGGATGCTGCTGAGCTTTCTATAGTGCACAGGAGAGCCCTCCACAAGAAATAATTATCCTACCCCAAATGTCAGTAGTGTTGAGGTTTAAAAACCCAGCCTAGATTGTTGAGATTGTAAGATTTAGGAGAATATGTGTTCCCATTGTTTAGAGCAGTTGTTAAGCCATTTTTCTCTTTCCATGTCATTCACATTGATTGCACACCTCCATTTAAAACCTCTTTTGTAACTTTGCAGTGATTAGGTGAATCCTAGAGTATAAAATTATTTTGTTTGTTAATTTTTTCTTGAAGTCTTAAAGGGTAGGCCTTTAAGAAAGATTCTTTTAGATTTATAGAGGAAATTGATATAATGGATTCAGCTTTCCCTCGTTGCTCTGTAGTACTGTATACACACACATACAGATACATATGTACATATCCATCCATATATGCAGCTGCCCGTGTCCACCAAGCTCTACTAAGGCATACCATACAAGGCTTGAGGGAGTCATAAGAGATGGTCAACTCCGCCTCTGGAGTATTTTGCTGCTTCTGCTAGTTCAACTGGAAATGACTGAAGAGGCCTGTGAGACTCCCTTCATGAATAATAAAGCATTTAACTAGAATTCAGCATTTCTTTTTGGAGGAGGACATCTGAATTAAGTGGCAGGTGAGGAAGAGTGGACAAGAGAAATGTTGTCCTGTATCTAAATCTGTACTTAAGTACAATTTTAAATTGGATTATTAAAACTTTAAATTGCTGTGCTTTTGTCTTAATTATAATTGAAATGAGAATGCTCATCTCAGAACCCCTCTAGAATATAAACTCCAAGGAAAGGGACTTTTTCTGTTTTGTTCACTGCTGAATTCCCAGTGCCTAGAATGATTCTTGGCAGGTAATAGTTGTGAGTGAGTAGGTAAATGCCTGAATGAAAGAATAACCAACTTGAAAGAGTTTCTTTTATGCCCTGAGACTGTAGTTTTGTTACTTTTTATCTGTGCTGTGGGAGACATACATACCTCAGCTACAAAGAATGGCACTAAAGGCAGATTTTTAAGCATTCTGTATACTGTTATGCCAGATACAGAGCTTGTAGTATTGACACTTTAAGTGTTTAAAAGCAAAACATGAGGAGAATGACAGGACTGAGAATAGGAAGAGACACCGAGAGAAAAAGAGAGGCAGTTAAATCCCATAAAAAATAAAGCCCGGAATTGCAGACATGACAAGTCAGCCTTGGGCAACAGCGAGTGACTGGTCAACCGGAGGAGGAGGGATTTGTAACTGTCCTGATGGAAGATTTTATAATGTGTTGAAGAAAAAATGATCAGAGATGACGTATACTTTCATAACTGACCACTCCCTTTTGAATCTTGTGCATATCCTTTAACACTATACCTCTTCAGGTATATCTAACAGAGATCCATTTTGATAGATGTGTTCATAGTATGCAGAGTATTATGTACAGTTTTGGCAGGGTAAATTGCCTAACGTCATGATATAACCACTGATAGAAAATAGTATGTCACCATGGACCTGAGAGTTATGTTGGTTTATTAAACAATTTTTTTTAAATTACTGTATTGCTGTTTACTTCACTTTTTTTTTTTTTTTTTTTTTGAGACGGAGTCTTGCTCTTTCACCCAGGCTAGAGTGCAGTAGCACAATCTCGGCTCACTGCAAGCTTCGCCTCCCGGGTTCAAGCCATTCTCCTGCCTCAGCCTCCTGAATAGCTGGGACTACAGGCGCCCGCCACCACGCCCAGCTAATTTTTTGTATTTTTAGTGGAGACGGGGTTTCACCATGTTAGCCAGGATGGTCTCAATCTCCTGACCTCGTGATCCACCCGCCTCGGCTTCCCAAAGTGCTGGGATTACAGGCGTGAGCCACTGCACCCGGCCTATTTACTTCACATTTAACAGCAAACTGTCCTTGGCCAGGAGTAGTGACACATGCCTATAATCCCAGCTACTCAGGAGACAGGTGGGAGGATCACTTGAGCCCCGAAGTTTGAGACTAGCCTTGGCAACATAGGGAGACACTGTCTCCAAAAAAAAAAATAAAATAAAATTTAAAGTAAACTATCCTCTAGAAACCAGAGTTTTAGAGTTAGCACAGAGGTGCCATTTGCTTACATTATCCTATTCATTACAAGTACTTTACTTCACACTAGCACATGATTTGGGGGCAAAACTACTGCTGGGCCATGGGTTGCCATTAACATCTTTATGTTCTGAGACAGCACTGAAAATCCTGAACATGCTAAGCCAAGGCCAGGACTTACCATTCCATTTTCATTTCTGTTTGATTGCCGTAATTACTACACTGCTGACAACCCTTGATGATTCTCTAGAATTTGATCCTTTTGGGGATAAGCATGTCCACCCTCAATGCTAACAAATATGTCAGCAGTATAGGCCCTGTTGCTTGAAGAAAATTACTACCTGATGCTGACAACATTCATATCTAAGATTGCTGAGTGACCTGTATGTGGATGGGTCTCTTTACACTAATGCCACATTGTTAGTTTACTACTGTATAAAAATAAAAAGGTAGGTGCTTTCTAGTGAATTCAGCTTATCAAGCAGCCTTACTAAAACATTCTCACCGACTCCCTTGCTCCCTTAGAAAAAGAAACCCGTCCCGAACAACCCATTTAAACACACATTTTAGTGTTGATCATGGACTGTTAAGTGAAAATTGCAGTTGTCTAAATAGATCCTTTTCTCACTGTCACATACCTTTCATTCTTGCTATTATCCATGATCATATTTGCATGCATCTGCCTTGTCCACTGTTGTGTCTCTGAAAAATCATAGTTTGAAGCCCTGACTCTTACTATAATTACATTAGGAGGTGGGTGGGGGGCAGTAACTAGGTTTAGTTGAGGTCATGAGGGTGGAGCCCACACAATGGGATTAGTGCCCTTGCAAGAGGAAACACCTGAGCTGTTTCTCTCCCTGTCATGTAAGGATACAGTGAGAAGTCAGCCATTTACAAGCCAGGAAGAGGGTCCTCACCAAGAACTTAATCTGCCAGTACCTTGATTTTGGACTTCGCAGCTTTCAGTACTATGAGAAATAAACTTCCATTGTTTAAGCCACCCAGTCTATGGTATTTTGTTATAGCAGCCCAAGCAGATTAAGGTATCCACTCTTCATGTTCTGTTCCAACTAACCAATCTCAGTGGGTCTCTTGACCACCCAGCGTCCAGCAGACAACAAGTGCTCACTTACAGCCCTGTCAAATTTACCATCTCCTAAGGACAAAAAAAAAAAAAAAGAAAAAGAAAATCACCATGAATCACTATTCTCAGAGGATATGTTCTCACTGGCCCCTGTCCATATTTCCACAGCCCTGTCAACCATCCCCAGAGGGTATTAAGATCATGTTCCAAAACAAGTCTTCAAGGAGCTGTATAGCTAGGTATTCATTCATTCAGAGATACATTTTTGTAAATCTGTAGTCATTCTGCTAGTTATTCAGCTTTAATACTTCCACGTGAATATATCTGAAAAGTTTATGCATGATTATGTGTTCTTTATGCCCCAATTCATGTGAAATTCCTCTTGACCATTATTTTGGGATAGCAGACTTTTGTTTCTCTTGCATTTTGTGATTTTCTCTTTATTGCTTAGTGAGCTAACTTTGCTTTATCCTTTCTTTGATAGCTATGTTATTACAATATAGGTTACTCTTAATGTTTAATCATAGACCTGTCAAATGAAGTGTTTAATATAGCCATACTAGTTGTTGATTGGGCCCTTACTGTGTGTCAGCCACTATTTGCTTTTCCTTAGATACCTCATTTGATCCTCCCAATAACACCTCCTAAGAGATAGGTATAATACCTCACCCCATTTTTGAAATAGAGGTTTGGGGAAACTGAGTGACTTGGCCAAAGTCACATGGCAGAGCTGGGATTGTGACTATGTCCAGAGCTCCCTTTTCACCAGCTATTTTATCATGTTCCTTAATCTACAATCATTTTGGAATATCTCATTCTGCAGGTGTAGGGACTGAGGTTCAGTGAGGTAACTCTCAAATTTACATAGTAGATTAAAGAGCTGGGATTCAGTTTCTGATTTTGTGACTCATATTCCAGCACTCTTTCGATTTCAGTTACAGCTTATTTATCTGTGGCTTATTAAAGTGCTTCCATGCTGAATGCTCAAGCTACCCTCTCAGATGGACATAGAGGCTGTACCTCCCTTGTTTTAGATGACAAAACTGAAACTTGGATTAAAAGAATTGCCTTTGTTTATATAGCAAGTAAGCAAAACTTTTGATACTTAACCCAGCTCCTCTAAAATAGTCTTTCCTGCACTTCTCAGCATATGGCAGTGGCTTAGATTTTCATATTGTTTGTTGTCCTCATTTCTCTCTTTTCTACACAGTAAATCTGTAATGTAGGAAACATCTCTTTAGAGATGATAGATTGTGGGCCAGACTATTACTTTCTTGTCAGTCAGTTATACACTTAATGTCAATACAGATGATGGAGGTAAATATGCCAAGATGCTGGCTAGGATTTTGTGGCTGGTTTAACTTATGTTCCTATAAAGCAGCAAATTGGATATAACTGCTGATGTTTAGAAACTTTAGTTCTAAAATCTAATGTCATGTTGGTGCTCTTGTATGCCAACCTGCTTTTGAATATACTTCTTGGTTCTCTTTTGTATTTCTTAGTCCATTATTGTGTATTCTGGGTCTTATATAAGAGAAGGTAGATTCAACTTTTGGCTTTTGCTTTGGAAAACTCTTGCTTTCATGTAGCATTTCTTTTCTTGAAGGCTGACTTGTGTGACTTTAGAGTAGGCCTGACTGTAAAATTATCTATAGTTGCTTGCATTTATGTAGCCTAAATTTGGAGTTAAGGATACAGTAGACTTTTCTCTGGTTGTCTAAAAAATTATCTGAAAATCTTCCCCTCTTCCTAAGATAATGTCTCCTGCTGAAAGGAAATATGCAGTGTAACACATGGTTGATTATTACTGGATCTGTTAAATGATCTTTCATACATCGTAGGGAATACATTGGAGAGTGTGCCATCAGTTCTAGTACAAATATTCTAGCATTATCATCGTCAGTTCTCAGGAAGTTTCTGTAGCCATCCAGCCTTGATCAACAGCTGACCAAGTTCATTCTGGTTGATAACATTAATTATTTTGTGAGTATGGATGCAGTGTACCCAGTTTTCACAAAGATCTTCTGTTATACCTAGGGCAAAGACCATACATACATTTCAGAACTTTGGGAGACACTTTGTGATCCCAGAAAAACCGTTGTATCATATTATGAAATAGCTGTTCAAAATGGTGCTCAGAGGGATGTCATCTGTAAATTAGAATATTTTAGTAGAATCCCTGCTGCAGTCTACTGTCTTTATATTCTAAATATGTTCATAAGAATGTCTCTGTGTTTGGTTACAAGTAACCTTGAGCTATTACAACTATTAGAAAACAATTATTATTGGATTTGGATGGAAACCTTGTAAGGATCTTGCTTCCAAACTTTTGGAGAACTAGTATATTCTCATGGCACATAAGCAATAAGCAGTAAACATACTATATTTATAGTCAAGGTAAGTGCTAACATTATGACATTCCCCAATGAAAAGATATCTCAAAAATCCCCCAGTATCCCAACTTCTGCATAAATACAATAAGGATCTCACCTACAACAGTTTTGTGATAACCAGCAAATTCTCCCTTGTCTTATGTCATTTTTGTGTGTTCTATTAAACCAAAATACTTACTACAACGGTACTTCTCAAAAAAAGAAGTAATAACTCTACACAGTTTTTTTTTTTTTTCTAAATAAGGTCTAGATAAGTTCAGGGTTATAGTTGCAATGATATGACAAGGATTTCCATGTTAACTAGAAGCATGGCTAAAAAAGAGTACATTTATATGAGAGGAATGTGTGTCTTTTCTAAATAAAATTTAAGACATATTACTGTTGAATCATGAAATGCCTGAAGCTATATTGTTTGCCTCTTATAGAATGCTTACCTGTGGTTCAGTCAGCATTATTTCATACAATAAAGCAAACAGATATTTTTAATGTCTTTAAGTAATCTTGTTGATTTTTTTTATTTTCCTGTCTGGATGTAGCTGAAAGTACCCATGGCAGACAAGCCTGGTAACACAGTGAATTTCCGGAAGCTGCTACTGAACCGTTGCCAGAAGGAGTTTGAAAAAGATAAAGCAGACGATGATGTCTTTGAGAAGAAGCAGAAAGAACTTGAGGCTGCCAGTGCTGTAAGTATTTTCATAGAAAGACAGTGCTTGTACACTTTGAGCACTGTAAAGTAGAAATTTCAGGAAGCTAGATACAGCATCTCCCTGCTACCTTAAGAGGGACCTATGGCCTTTTTTTTTTTCATGTAGAAACAACATATTAATGTTTAGGGGAATGCTTTGTTCCTTTTAGTGCCTAATATAGGGGACAGCTCAATTTTCCATGCCAGCCATTCAATCTAAGCCTGAGTCAGGTCACTGAGTTCCAAAAATCTGAAATGGATGGGTATAGTTCAGTTTTCTGAGGAGTAGATTCTACACTTGCTATCAGATTCTCACGGGGATTCTGACCCCATGAATCTCAGTGTTTATTGTGCAGTACAACTTTCATCATCAAGATGCTATTATTCCTCCTTACACAACAGCCAGAGGAGAGGACAAGGCTTCATGATGAACTGGAAGAAGCCAAGGACAAAGCCCGGCGGAGATCCATTGGCAACATCAAGTTTATTGGAGAACTCTTTAAACTCAAAATGCTGACTGAAGCCATCATGCATGACTGTGTGGTGAAGCTGCTAAAGAACCATGACGAAGAATCCCTGGAGTGCCTGTGTCGCCTGCTCACCACCATTGGCAAAGACTTGGACTTTGAAAAAGCAAAGGTAAAAATCCAAAAGCTCAGAAACCTTCGCAAAGGCTCCTTTGTCAGTTGCAAAAGAACTTAGACTGTCAACAGAATAGTTCTATCTTTTCCCAAAGGTCTAGGCTGTTTATTTTTCTTCTTTTGCCCATCTCATTGTCAGTGTTCAACCATCATGCTCCTTACATTTCCATTAGAGTCAGAGGTGAGGAGGGTCCCAAATTGTGTAAAAGCCAGTTTGGAGATTCTTCAGATTATTTGTCCCATATTCTTTTTTCTTCTTCTGTAACGATTTCCCAATTTGGGAACAGAAATATGCAAAGAAAAACTATGGCCTAAGGGTAGTGCAGAAATGAAGACCCAGTAGTGCTTCTCAAGTTTATACTCTAATTGATGACACAGCCGTCTAACCATAATATAAGAAATCATTAAAAATACTGTAATAATGTATGCTATTTAAGGGGTATAGAAATTAGAAATGCTTCAAAGAAATAATGTCAGAAACACTCCATAAAATCTGATTCAGCTAGGATTATGCTTAGCTGTGACAGAAAACCCAGTGGTTTATACAAGATTGAGGTTTACTTCTTATTTATGTAAACAAAGCTCCGAGGTAAGTCCTTTCAGCTTAACATTCTGTGACTCCTAAAGTGTAACCCTTGTCCTAATCATTCTCACCAGAGAAGGTAGGAAAAGGGGCAAAAGACACAGCCACCTCTCTCTCTCTCTCTTTTTTTTTTTAAGTAACAGGGTCAGCCGGGCGCGGTGGCTCATGCTTGTAATCCCAGCACTTTGGGAGGCTGAGGCGGGCAGATCACCTGAGGTCAGGAGTTCGTGACCAGCCTGACCAACATGGAGAAATCCCGTCTCTACTAAAAATACAGAATTAGCCAGGCATGGTGGCGCATGCCTGTAATCCCAGCTACTTGGGAGACTGAGGCAGGAGAATTGCTTGAACCGGGGAGGCAGAGGTTGCAGTGAGCCAAGATTGCGCCATCGCACTCCAGGCTGGGCAACAAGAGTGAAACTCCATCTAAAAAAAAAAAGGAAAAAAAAAAAAAGGTAGCAGGGTCTTGCCCTGTCACCCAATTTTTTTTTTTTTTTTTTTTTACTTTTTGTAGAGATGATGGGTCTCACTTAGTTGCCTAGGCTGGTCTTAAACTCCTGGCTTCAAGCAATCCTTTTGCCTTGGCCTCCCTAATTGCTAGGATTACAGGTATCAGTCACTATGCCTGGCCCCTCTGGTCTCTTTAGGAAGGCCCTAGGAAGCTATAGCATAACATTTCCATTTATATTATTGCCTATAATTAATCACGTGACCAAAGCCAGCTGCCAGGAGCCTAGAAAAATGTAGTCTTTATTTTAGGTGGTCATATGAACAACTAAAAATTCTACCATATGGCCGGGCACAGTGGCTCACACCTATAATCCTAATACTTTGGGAAGCTGAGGCAGAAGGATTGTTTGAGCTCAGCAGTTTGAAACCAGCCTGGGTAACATAGTGAGATATCATATCTCCAAAAAATCATACACACAGAAAAATTTAGTTGAGTATAGCGGCATATGCCTGTGGTCCCAGCTACTTGGGAAGCTGAGGCAGGAGGATCACTTAAGCCCAGGAGATTGAGCCTGCAATGAGGCATAATTGAGCCATTGCACTCCCAACTGGGTGACAGAACAAGACCCTGTCTCAAAAAAAATACAAATAAAAATTCTACCACATTATATTTTGGCTATAAATTGATATTCCTAGACCATTTAGAAAACTACATGGGCTGGACGCAGTGGCTAATGCCTGAAATTCCAGCACTTTGAGAGGCCAAGGCTGGAGGATCGCTTGAGCCCAGGAGTTCAAGACCAGCCTGAGCAAAATAATGAGACCCTGTCTCTACAAAAAATTAAAAGATTAGCCAGGCATGGTGGCACGTGCCTGTAGTCCCAGCTACTCGAGAAGCTGAGGTGGGATCGGTTGAGCCTGAGAGGTTGAAGCTGCAGTGAGCCGTGATTGTGCTACTGCACTCCAGCCTGGGCAATGGAGTGAAACCCCATCTCTAAAAAAATAAATAGATAACTACATAAATAAATAACTGTAAATTGGTAAAATTACGTTTAAGTTTCTCAGACAGGAGTACTAATGATTTTGCCTCTTGCAGCCACGTATGGACCAGTACTTTAATCAGATGGAGAAAATTGTGAAAGAAAGAAAAACCTCATCTAGGATTCGGTTCATGCTTCAAGATGTTATAGACCTAAGGCTGGTGAGTGGGAAAAAAATAATAATAAGCCTGCTGGTCCAGTCTCTTTAAAGGAATTGGGTTGGGGAAGTATGTCCTGTTGTTTACATGTGTAAAGATAGTGCTTTTGCTTCAGGACTCAGAATTTGAATTGGCAAACTTTCAGTGGGAGAGTTCTGAGAAGGGACAAAAGTCCTATTGCCAGTTACGTGCTTCTTCTCCTTATTCTGATTATCGAACCATATTGCAATTTTGTTTGTGCTTTGTTTTTTTTGAGATAGAGTCTCACTCTGTCGCCCAGGCTGGAGTGCAGTGGCTCAATCTCAGCTCACTGCAACCTCCGCCTCCCAGTTTCAGGTGATTCTCCTGCCTCAGCCTCCGGAATAGCTGGGATTACAGGCACATGCCCCCACACCTGGGCAATTTTTGTATTTTTAGTAGAGACAGGATTTCACGCTGTTGGCCAGGCTGGTCTGGAACTCCTGACCTCAAGTGATCTGCCTGCCTCAGCCTCCCAAAGTGCTGGGATTATAGGCGTGAGCCACCACGCCCAGCCACTTGCAATTTGTAATCAGCCATTCTGAATTCAAACTCCATTCAAATGTAAATTCAATTAAATTTAGTCTTTGTAAGATAAATAATCAGCAAGTCTCATCTCCACAGTAAATACCTTTAACTCTCTGAGCCTTACATTTTTAATCTCTAAAATGAGGATGTTGCCTACCTTGCAGATTTGTTGAAGAGTCAATGGAATAATTCTGTAAGGTGCCCAGCTCAGATATTGGTGTTTTCTTCTCTTTCGTTTTTCCTGTGACCCTCCTATTCTGCTGCTGGGTTTTTTGTTTTTTGTTTTTTTTTTTCCTCATTTCTCTTACTGGGTGCAGTTTTTGTTACTACTACTTTTCTCTGTTTTAAGTTTAACTCCTACAGGGAGTTACTCTTTTGTAAGTTTCACTCCTACAGGGAATATACTACATCAAGCCCTACACTAGAGAAAGTGAACAAAGCCCTACCTCTTATTTCTCCTCCACCCAGGCCAGATAGCATTGATGATGATTCTTTATCTTGCTAAGACTAGATGTGGTTGTCTTCACCCTTGTTATCAACCACTTATACTTGTATCAGATGTTGGGACTGTTGCTAGAAAGAGAAAGGAGAAGTATAATTATAAAGTGACAACTTATTTTGTCCTTAATACAGGGGATAACCAAAGGGCAGAGTGGTATGGACCTTTGTGTAGAATATCAGAACCATGATATTGGAGAAATAAAAGCATGAGTCATCCTTGACTTAGAACCCCTATGGAATGTGATATGATCTGAGTAGTAATCCCACAGATTGAGGCAAGGCCAAG
Organism: Gorilla gorilla gorilla; assembly: GCF_029281585.2. Lineage (NCBI taxonomy): Eukaryota > Metazoa > Chordata > Mammalia > Primates > Hominidae > Gorilla > Gorilla gorilla. Next base: position 219,042,114 of record NC_073224.2, read on the forward strand.
GAATCCTCATCATTTTTATTTTTCTCTCCTCCTTTCAAATGTACAAAATACTGATACAGATAAAATCCATTTAGTCCACAGAGAAATATATGCCATGCTTAAAAATATAGTAATAAATTTGGGCCAGTCTTTTACCCTGTTCTTTGTATCCATTGGCTATTGGAATATGTAGTATACAATTGGCCAGTTTTGATTGAGAAGATTTTAATCCTTTAGCTCTAATCCTAAACTGCTCATAGTGTCATCTATAAGATACATGAGAAACTGCCATAATACAGCTTTTGTAGGTATTTTGTACTTTTCCAGTAGTAAACATTACTAATTTTTAAATTTTAAAAAATGTTCAGTTTATCTGGCAGATAACCTTATTTTCTGCTTTTATAGTGCAATTGGGTATCTCGAAGAGCAGATCAAGGGCCTAAAACTATCGAACAGATTCACAAAGAGGCTAAAATAGAAGAACAAGAAGAGCAAAGGAAGGTCCAGCAACTCATGACCAAAGAGAAGAGAAGACCAGGTGAGGCCGGAATCCACCAGGGTTTAGAGAACTTGGAAGTTTCAGGAATACATATTAAGAATTATGTATTTAGGTATAAAATGAGATCAGAAAGAACAGCCCAAAGAATAGAGTGGTGATTGTTAAGTGAAGCAGTTTCACCTGAAGAGTAAAGTTACTGAGTAAAAGTAGAGAATGCAGGAACAGAGCATGATTTCTTTCACTACTTAAAAGCCAGTAAGCCATAAGACTTTATTGAGCATCTTCTATATACTCAGAATTGGTGAGACTAGAAAAGGAAGTGGAAAATGTAGTTACTTCCCTCTCAAAGTGTACAGTTTATCTGGTAAGGTAAAACTTTTGACAAGCAAAAGAGGAACATTTGTTAAGCAAATGGAAGATAGTATCAATTATGAAATGTGTTCTCCATTAACTGTTAAAATTTAGAGAAAAAGAAGAGAGACAGCTGAAAGAAAACTTTATTTAAGAAAGGGGCACTGTGTAGCAGGCTGGACGCAGTGGCTCATGCCTGTAATCCCAGCACTTCGGGAGGCTGAGGTGGGTGGATCAATTGAGGTCATGAGTTTGAGACCAGCCTGACCAACATGATGAAACCCCGTCTCTACTAAAAAATTTGCTGGACATAATGATGTGTGCCTGTAGTCCCAGCTATTCAGGAGGTTGAGGCAGAAGAATCACTTGAACCTGGGAGGTGGAGGTTGCGGTGAGCCGCGATGGCACCACTGCACTCCAGCCTGGGGAGCAGAGTGAGACTACATCTCAAAACAAAACAAAACAAAAATAGAGACATGTAAAAAAAGTGAAAGATGAAGTAGAAGGCATTTTAAACTTGAGATAATAGTCCATTTACTAAGTTTAGGAACGTTGGAAAAGAAAACCTTTTTCAGAGGGAAATGATAATTTTCTGGCTGATAGTAAATACTCAGTAACCATTAGTTATTGTCACAGACACAGTAGAGCTCATAGTGAAGTTGTTAGGAGAGATGAATTCTGCAGGGAAGAAAGTTTACTTTTAAGTTTTCTTGAGACACCACACTTGCCTTCCTCGCTCTAGTACCTAGTGCAGTGCCTTTTGGGTAATAACTTTTATTTATTATTGAACCAGATTGAGAGGGAAAAGGAGAAGATACCAAAGCCTAATTCATGGAGGATATTCACATATGACTACAGGAAGAAAAGAACTCTTGGAAAAGTGCCAGACAAATGGAGAGAAAGGACTAAGATACAAGTGTCATAGAGACAAGGAAGAAGCAAGTCTGTTTATGATCAGTAATATCAGATAGCACGGAGAAAATCAAGACGTATGTTAGGACCAGAAAAGCTTTTGGATAGACAGTTCGGTGATCTTTCAATTTATTAATTCATTCAGCAAGTATTTTTTTTTGAGATGAGTCTCGCTCTGTCGCCGAGGCTGGAGTGCAATAGCGCGATCTCGGCTCACTGCAACCTCCGCCTCCCGGATTCAAGCAGTTCTCTGCCTCAACCTCCTGAGTGGCTGGGATTACAGGCGCCCACCACCACGCCCGGCTAATTTTTTTGTATTTTTAGTAGAGACGGGGTTTCACCATCTTGGCCAGGCTGGTGTTGAACTCCTGACCTTGTGATCCACCCGCCTTGGCCTCCCAAAGTGCTGGGATTACAGGCGTGAGCCACCGCACACGGCCCTCATTCAGCAAGTATTTATTGTCTGTCACTTAACAAGGCACTCAAAGTCCCTTCCATCATGCGGCTTACATCTTATGGTAGAGGGGAGAGAGGAGACAATAAATAATAAATACTTAAATAAAATATATCATTTGTCAAATAAATTTGTAGAAAAAGAAGGGAGAAGGGACTAGGGAGTGCAAATCTTGGTGAGTAGGGTGCAGTTTTAAACAGGAAAACTGGGGAAACTATAAAAGTTGGTATTGTTTGAGCAAAGACCTGAAGCAAGTGAGGGTGTTAAATCATGTGGAAATCTGGGGAAAGAGGCTTTTAGGCAAAGGGAGTAGTAAGTACAAAGACCCTGAAGCAGCATTTTCAAGGAATAGCAAGGGGGCCAGTGCAGCTGAACCTAAGAAGGGCCTGACGGGGAGAGTGGTAGAAGATGGGGACTTAGAGGCAGCAGGAGCCAGATTATTTAGAGGCCATTTGTAAGGAATCTTCTCTTTTTCTCTGAATGAGACAGAAAGATATCAGAAGTGTTTTGAACAAAAAAGTGACGAATTTTGTACTTTACTAGGATCACACTGGCTGCCATGATGAGCACAGCTGAAGGTAGAAGCAGGAAGGCCAAAACACGTCTCTACAGTAATCTAGGAAAGGGGTGTTGGTGGCTTAAACAAAACTGCTAATGTTGGTAGTAGATTCTGAATGTATTGCATAGGTTTAACTGGCAAGGTTTACTGACAAAAATTGGATGTGAAGTGTGAAAGAGGAGTGAAGGTTTTCCACCTGAGCAGCTGAAATGTTGGAGAAGCAGATTTGGGAAATAAAGCATACTTCTGTCATTTGACCCCATTAAATACAATATACTTTAGAATAAATAATTTCCATCTGACTTCTCCTAAAGCGTTCTAGTCATTAATTCTGTGAATACTGGATTTAGCCCTGCCTTCTCCAGCACCAGATATTCATTTGTGTCAGTTGTTTGTTTCTAGGTCAGTAATGTTTCATGGGTGATCCAAAATAAGCAGTGCTTCTGCTGATACAGGGTGCTTCTGCTTATATTTTCCTGCCATGGGATTAAAGATATTGTCATCAATGCTTTAACATCTTCTGTTGCCTTTCTCCTTGGTTTTGATGAAAATATTGCTCAATCTTTCAGTGTAAAACTGACTTGAGACAGATGAGAGACTCACACTCTGTTCTCCCTGCAGGTGTCCAGAGAGTGGACGAAGGTGGGTGGAACACTGTACAAGGGGCCAAGAACAGTCGGGTACTGGACCCCTCAAAATTCCTAAAAATCACTAAGGTGAGTCTGACATTTAAAGTACAATTTACGCTCTCCTTTGATGCCTTTGATATTAAAAAAAAAACACACACACAATTTACAATAGTTGCAAAACGTGAGTCTCAAAAGTACTTATTAAAGTAAAACAGCAATGTTGCAAATCCATGGGGTGGTTATTTTTTAATGCGTTTTTCTTCAAGTTACTATTGATCAATGTATTCTACAAACTCGTTTCTACATTTTCTTTTTTCTTTTTTTTTTTTCTTGAGATGGAGGCTCGCTCTGTCACCCAGGCTGGAGTGCAGTGGCACGATCTTGGCTCACTGCAAGCTCCACCTCCCGAGTTCACACCATTCTCCTGCCTCAGCCTCCCAAGTAGCTGGGACTACAGGTGCCCGCCACCACGCCCAGCTAATTTTTTGTATTTTTTAGTAGAGACGGGGTTTCACCGTGTTAGCCAGGATGGTCTCGATCTCCTGACCTTGTGATCCACCCACCTCGGCCTCCCAAAGTGCTGGGATTACAGGCGTGAGCCACCGCGCCCTGCCTCATTTCTACTTCTATAAGGGTTTACTAAAGAGGAAAAGACTAGGTTACTTCTTAGACATAAGATGCTTAATATACAAGAGGTAATAACAAAGATATTTTAGAAGCCTAAGTCAATTGCAGGCTTTTACACAATGTATCCGTAGCTCTGGGGAAAAAAGCAATCACCTGTTTAAACCTAACCATGAAAGATTTGCCTTATCCAAGGCCTAAAGGAAACCACAGAGGGCCTACTAGAAATCATTCTGTAATAAGGATTTAATAGACTCTGTCTGCTTTCCTCTCTTTTGAGAGTCTGTGGGCAGTAAGAGGAAAAAACTTTCTGTAGCAGATATTTTCAGCAGTAAAAGTTGATCGTTGTAAGTAGGATGAAGAACTTTGGAGAATGTAGAGAAAGCAGAATTAAATATGATGAGAGTGGAAACTTCTAAAGTCCAGTGGGTTTTCCAAATCATTTGCAAGTCTAGTTTGATCCTTATACTTCCCATAGTTCTGAAAATTGGCACCCTGCTATCAAAATACTGAAGACAATCAAAACTAATGTGAAAATACTACATGAAAGAAGATAACTGACAAGAAGTATTAAGAAAAGTCTTTATGAAAATTGGAATAAAATGGGCTATGTCATTTGCATCTTCACAGTTTTGTCAAAGCTTTGCTTCATGATAGAAAATTCTCCTTCTGAATCTCTCTTAATAATGTAGTTAGCTAGGATCCTTTTCTCCAAGATTCTGGTACTTTCTTCTAGTTGTTTATATCTCAGAGCAGGAATTCCATTGCTGAATACAATTTGAGTCTTACCCATCTCCATTTCCATCTAGAGACAGTTTTAACCAAAAGTTTATGTTTAAAGAAGTCCTCCAGCATTTTGAAAAATGTGTCAGTATTTAATAACAACATTTGTATTTTTAAATATTATGCTTTCCGTGCTTGGATACTATAAAAACAGTGCTGGTATCAAACCTCCAACATTACTACCTTAATATTTTTAAGTACGTAAATTGTTAATAAACTTTGTGTATTCAGATAGTTATACTGGAGGTACTATACATGGGTATCCTAGAACAAAACCATTACACATATTTATTGTTAATTGGGAGAGGTTTGTGTGAAAGCATATTACGTAGCATAGCAACATATATATTATGAGCTGTCAGACCATAGAAATACCTTTTTTACAAAGCGCTACATTACAGCTTTTATGTTATATGTATTTTATAATAATATGCATTACAGCGTAATTTTATTTCACTTGTAGTAAAGTTGTGCTTGGAAGATTAAACATGAGATATCAGGCACCTTAACTTCCTGTGCTCCCTGCCTAACATTCCAATCTCTTTCTTCTTATTCTTTATTGAATACTCACATCCCACTGTCTATCTCTAGCCAACATGAAATTTTTGTGTCTGTTGATCTATTTTCTGACAGTCATGTAAAGACACTAATGAATTAATTTTGTAGTATTTGTATTTTTTATTTTTAAAATTAATGGGTATTGTAGAAGAAGAATGATTAGAAACTGCTTATTACAGTTAGCAAATTCATAAACCATCTTAAACAGGAGGACCTGGATGCATTCTCTAGACCAAACAGTTTTTTGTGGAAACTGGAGTCCAAGGAAGTGCTTCAGGGGCCACATGGATCCCAGTTTAATGAGAACAGCTCCAATTTCTGTTTCTATTAAATTGGCATTCCAAACAAATTTTTGTTGCTAAAATTGGTTCTACTTCACTGAAGAAGAAAAAAAATAAAAGAAAAACTATTCTTCTAGAATATTTCCTATAATTGACTTGTGGTCCCTTATGTTATAGCCTACAATTGATGAAAAAATTCAGCTGGTACCTAAAGCACAGCTAGGCAGCTGGGGAAAAGGCAGCAGTGGTGGAGCAAAGGCAAGTGAGACTGGTAAGTGTGTGTGTCCCTTCTCAAACCTGGCTGTGGCTTGTTAGCATTTGTCTTACAGCGCATTCCCATAGTCATCGAATGATGGTTTTTGGGAAAGATGTGTAGACTAATCATGCCTAAAATTTTATTGGTAGCCCTTTCCTTTCAACATAGATCCTTTCTCAGGATCCTTAAATAATTTTAAGTATTTTTTAAATTTCAATTCATTCATTTAGACTATTTAATTAAGACCTTTATTTATTTATTTATTTATTTATTTATTTATTTATTTATTTATTTTTGAGATGGAATCCCGCTCTGTCACCCAGGCTGGAGTGTAGTGGCGTGATCACAACTCACCACAGCCTCAGCCACCTAGGTTCAAGCAATCTTCCTGCCTCAGTCTCCTGAGTAGCTGGGACTACAGGTGCACGCCATCACACCTGGCTGATTTTTTTTTTTTTTTGTAGAGATGGAGTCTCACTGTGTTGCCTAGGCTAGTCTTGCACTCCTGGGCTGCAGTGATCCTCCCACCTTGGCCTCCTGCGTGCTGGGATTACAGTTATGAGCCACACTCAGCCACTAAGACCTTAATTTTTTAGGTTCCCTTTTTGTTGTTGTTCACAAATTTAATATAGCCAGAGAAATTACTGGGACCCTAAATTAAAAGGGAAACTCATTATGCTGATAAAAGAATCTTAATATGCAGAGCATTTACTATAATTTTAGGGAGTTGTAAAAGAATAAAGAAACATTGTTCAAAATCTTTTTCGAAAATCAGATTTTGAGAGATTTGACCTCAGGACCAAAGATGTTTGGATCTCACAACCACATCTTACTAGCTGAGGAAGCCCAATGGAAAGAACAAAAAATTCAATGTTAACCTACTTCCCATATGTCCCTTCTACTAAGTAATTTCAACCTTTTTTTATTTAAATTTTAAAAAATGTCATTATTCAGTAAAACCCACATGCATGTTTGTGCACAAATGAGATTGCAGCATTTGTGCTGGTTAGCTTTGTTAAAGTTTTGTTCGGTTTTCGCTTGCCTTCCTCCTCCTATATGCCACTCCCACCCCTGTTTACTATGTTTTTGAAGGAACCAATGGTTGAAATAAATAAAGACTTCTAAACTCTATTATGTGCAAATTCCCTCTAACACTTTGCTTCTCAGAATATGGTAGAGGGACCAGGAGATGGGCATCACCTAAGCTTGTTAGGAATGCCTGGTCTCAGGCCTCACCTAGGGATGCAGATAACTGATTATTTGCATTTTAGTCACGTGATTTGTATTTTTTTCTAAATCCTCGACATGTGTAGATGCCTTACGGTCAAGTGCTTCCAGTTTAAACAGATTCTCTGCCCTGCAACCTCCAGCACCCTCAGGGTCCACGCCATCCACGCCTGTAGAGTTTGATTCCCGAAGGACCTTAACTAGGTGAGAACCCTGCTTTTTATGTCTACTCAAGGCTGGCCTGCTTGCCAGTATGTGTGGCAAGATAGGAACATGGGTTTTGATAGTAATCCTTATGGATGCATTCCTTTTATTCCTAAAGTTGATTTCTTTAATCTTCACACACTATAATTTCTAAGATAGGAACATAATTGGGTGGTGGATTTGGGATGGGATGGGAGGGAAGGGATTCTTAAGAAAGCTAGGCCCACCCAAACAGCCCTGGAGGCATGTCTAGGGGCTCCGCAAGCTAATCCTCCAGATGTTCTAGAAGCACCTAGCATTCTCAACCATGGGAATTAAAGAACATGACAATCCACCCATACATTTCTCTGTCACACTCTTCATGTTATATTTGAGGTTGTCCTTCAGATTTTGCTAGTCTCCATATTTCACTGTCTTTCTGCTTTTGCTTTTCTAGGGTTGATACAGTCAAGTATCCTGTTGGCTGGTTTACATAAAATGAATGGGCACCCTGTAGTGCAGTCACAAAAAATAATATTTTTTACATAAGCACTTTCAGAATTGAAGTTTCTTTAAGCTCTAAAACTTTTTTTTTTTTAATTATTATTTTTTAGAGATGGCATCTTGCTGTGTTGCCCAGGCTGGCATTGAACTCCTGGTCTCAAGCGATCCTCCCATCAGGCTTTTTATTATTATTATTGTAATAAGTTTGATTAGGTAGACTTTGTAAACTGTGTTCTTAATCCCTTGACTTCTATTGAAACAAAGTATAGTTAGCACAAGCCAGCTTTTCATGATGATTCAGGTTGTCATTGAGTATCACTTGTGGCGCTTTGCCCTGTCATAAATGTCCCCTAATGGTTCTGCTTCCTAAGCACTTGTGTATGTTCTTTCACAATAGTTAGACCATTTTCCTGCCCGAGTCTCTCCTTTTCCCTTTTAATTTGCTGCTTCTGGTCCGCCACGGGCCAACGAACTGTTTACTCAGCTGGTTAGAATTGTCTAAAAGAAGACGAAATCAGGAAATATGGAGAGTCTCTCTTAAAAGGAATAAAATATATAGCGTTAGCTAATCCAAGACAGCTTCTTCTTGATTCTCAAATATTTTCTATATGTTTGAAGATTCTAAATAAAAAGGTATCATTGTATAATTTCTAAGATAGTGATACCATGTTCTTATAATATTTGTTTCCCTTTCATTTATGTAACTCATACTTTATCATTGTCTTCTTTATTCCTGAAAGATTTTTTAAAACTAAAACAAGAAATTGCCAGAATTAAGGCCGGGCACTGTGGCTTACGCCTGTAATCCCAGCAGTTTGGGAGGCCGAGGTGGGCAGATCACCTGAGGTCGGGAGTTCGAGACCAGCCTGACCAACATGGAGAAACCCTGTCTGTAATCCCAGCTACTCAGGAGGTTGAGGCAAGAGAATCACTTGAACCCGTAGGCGGAGGTTGCAGTGAGCCGAGATTACGCCATTGCACTCCAGCCTGGGCAACAAGAGTAAAACTCCATCTCAAAAAAGAAAAGAAAAAGAAATTACCAAAATTATCTCTGACTTTTTTTGAGACAGAGTCTCACTGTCGCCCAGGCTAGAGTGCAGTGGCGCAATCTTGGCTCGCTGCTACTTCCTCCTCGCAGTTTCAGGCCAGTCTCATGCCTCAGCCTCCCAAGTAGCTGGGATTACAGGCGCCCGCCACCAAACCCGGCTAATTTTTGTATTTTTAGTATAAACACAGTTTCACCATGTTGGCCAGGCTGGTCTTGAACTCCTGACCTCAAGTAATCTGCCCTGCTCGGCCTCCCAAAGTGCTGGGATTACAGGTGTGAGCCACCATGCCCGGCCACCACTGACATGTTAAAGTGTTAAATAGTATCCCTTCAGAGAAAAAAGTTAAAACATCTTAATAAATATTCCCTTTAAAGCACTCTTTTACTCGTTTGTTGAATAAACTTTGAAATATAATTGGTGCCTCACACATCTAATGTTATCTGTGAAAAATTCTGTATACTTTCAGAAAGTCTTAGTGTTATTTTATAATTTGAATATGTGGGGGACATGGGCTTGTCTTTCCTTTGAAAAGTGTTGTTTTGTCTTTTAAGTCGTGGAAGTATGGGCAGGGAGAAGAATGACAAGCCCCTTCCATCTGCAACAGCTCGGCCAAATACTTTCATGAGGGGTGGCAGCAGTAAAGACCTGCTAGACAATCAGTCTCAAGAAGAGCAGCGCAGAGAGATGCTGGAGACCGTGAAGCAGCTCACAGGAGGTGTGGATGTGGAGAGGAACAGCACTGAGGCCGAGCGAAATAAAACAAGGGAGTCAGGTGAGAGACTTGGCTTAAACAGATGCAGATTTGGGTTTTAAATTTGGAAGGAAAAATAAAAAAGAGACTGTGCCTGAGTAGATTTTAGAATTAACACATAATAGCAACACATACCAGCATCTGAAGAGTTAAAAAGGGTACTTCATAGTTTTATAACAGTTCTCATTCCCTAGGTATGCCTTAGCTGAACAGTTTGTAAATTTTCTCTTTTCTCTATTAAATGTTATGGTGAGGAGGTCCTCCTGCTGTATTTTAAGCAATCTGAATTTCTTACAAGTCCCTGTAACATCCCACACTTGACGTTGCTGTTAGATTGTGTATGCTGTGTAGAGCTCCTCAAATGTGTGAAAATTCTCATTGAGCCACTGCAAGACAAACCAAAGAGAAGGTATTAGGTTATCTTTAGTTGACTTCATCTTCTGTGGTAACCTGTTGTTTTTGTATGCATTTGGCATGTATATACTTAGAGGACTTGCTCAGATAATGCTCTAAAAATTGCTTCATGTATTTAACCTGTGTTTCAGTTTTCTTATCTGTTAAATGGGGATAAGTTGTACCTACCTTTTCAGGATATTATGAAAATTAAATAAGAAGTTAATACACGTAAACACTTAGAACATTACGTGATAAATACAAGGTTTTCAAAAAGTATTAAGTGTTGTGATGACGAATATAGCAAAGGAAAACAGTTTAAATTGAAGATTATTTTCAGCCTCTTTTAAATATTAGTCGTGAAGTAATACCAGTTTTAGTTTTTTAGTATTTATATAGCTTTCTAATTTGTTTCACTATTTAAATTGTTTCTCTTAACTGTAGTCCCTAAATGGATCTCAGAGACAAATTGAAGTGTCTTCTCCCAATTGGTGTAACTTTAGATAATACAGCTTTAGGGATATATGGCTTTTTTAAAATCTGTGCTAGATACTTTTGAAATATAACAGGATAGGACATAAAATATCTTGGATGTAATGAATAATGTAGCACAGCTGCCCTATGTGTTTTTATGTCTGGTTCATTTGTACACTTACCAGATGCACAGTGAGTGTGAGGCCCTTGATCCCTGTTCTCAGCCTTCAGTCTGCTGAGTCAGAAAGACCTTTTTTAGTAATTCCACGAAAGACACAAACTGAGAAAGGTGCTATGAAGGAAGGAATTTAGTTCTAAGAGAATACTTAGAACTATCTGGTACCAAGGAGCTATGTAGAATAGGGGCAAGGGGAGGTTTCCTTCATCCGAAGGACCAGTAGGAATGAAACAGGTTCGTAGGCAAGGATGGGTGTGAAACAGAAGGAAAGAGCACTCCAGACAGGATTACTGTGAGCAAAGCTGTAGTAGGAATAGCCACGGTTTGTTCAAGCAGCTGCCCAAGATCAGTGTGGCTCAAGCTTAGTGGCGAGCAGGGCCCTGACCTGTGCAGGATTGTGAAGACCTCATGTACTCTTCATCTTCGAAGCAATGGGGAGCAATCATAATACAGAAAGGAACAAAAAAGCTTTAATTAAGAAAGTTTATCATGTTCCTAAATCTTGTTCATTGTTATTGTAGATTATAAAGTTACTTCGTGCAAATCTATTCTAAAACAAAAGGTTTCTGTATTGTTTTTATCTATTAAATGTCTTGTAGCTATTAAAATAATGTAATAGCACATAATATTGTCAACCATAATCTCACTATTTTAATAGTAATTTTTATTATTTTTACTTTTTTTGGGGGGCCTCACTAATAGCAAAACCAGAAATTTCAGCAGTGTCAGCTCATGACAAGGCTGCATTATCAGAAGAGGAACTGGAGAGGAAGTCCAAATCTATCATTGATGAATTTCTACACATTAATGATTTTAAGGTAAATGAGATTAAAAAAACACACACACACAGAAAGTCCTTTAATAGTATATAATAACTTGGTTCTGGTCTAAATCAGGTGTCATTGTGAACTGATAAGACTTAGGGTTGAGTAATCCAAGTCCTACACAATTCAGTTTGCTTAACGCTGATGCATTTCTGCCAAGTACTCTCTTTTAATTTGATACTATAATTTACAACATAGAGTGGTGGGCAGAGAGTATGAGTACCAATCCATCCCCACTAAGGGAAAACCAAATTGATTTCTATGTTAAGGAACAAAAACAACACATTATCATTATGAAGCATTTCTGGCACCCTGTATATAGCTGTCATGGTCTTTTTTTTTTTTTTTTTTTTGAGACAGAGTCTTGCTGTGTTGCCCAGGCTGGAGTGCAGTGGCACGATCTCGGCTCACTGCAACCTCCGCCTCCCAAGTTCAAGCAATTCTCCTACCTCAGCCTCCCAAGTAGCTGGGACTACAGGTGCCCGTCACCATGCTGAGCTAATTTTTGTATTTTTAGTAGAGGCGGGGTTTCACCATTTTGGCCAGGCTCGTCTCGAACTCCTGACCTCAAATGAGCACCCACCTCGGACTCCCAAAGTGCTGGGATTACAGGCGTGAGCCACCACACCCGGCCTGTCATGGTCTTTGTAATCATTCTGTTATCATTCTCATATTAATCTTGAAATGTGGCCAGCATTACTTTTTCTTTATTTCATAAAACTGAGGCATAAAGAAACAAGCAATGTGCCAGGTCAGACAGCCTAAGCCAGAGATTTCAAGACAAGGCCTTGAATTTGCCCTTTAACCCTTACCTTCTCTTTAATCTTCATTTTGAGATAGTAGTGAATAAGACATTTCTACCTGACCTCGTGAACCCTATAGTCTAGTGGCAGAGACAAACCATAAACAAATAACTCCACTAGCAATTACTTAACTATAGTTATGATAAATGCTAGTAGACCTATAGGTCTTAGGAGAAATCCATTAATGGGATCTAATTAAGTGATGTGAAGTCAGGAAAGGCTAATCTGTTAAAACAGTCTTATCTGTTAAAATATTTGTCAGATATATTAACTACTTTTGCTGCTTTGGCACTATATTATTAAACATTCTTTGAAGATTATTTGTTTTCTTGGCCGGGTGCAGTGACTCATGCCTGTAATCCCAGCACCTTGGGAGCTGAGGCAGGAGGATCACTTAAGCTCAAGAGTTTGAGACCAGCCTGGGCAACATGATAAAGCCCCGTCTCTACAAAAAATACAAAAATTAGCCGGGTGTGGTGGCACGCATCTGTAGTCCCAGCTACTCAGGAGGCTGAGATGGGAGGATCACTTGAAGCCTGGGAGGCAGAGGTTGCAGTGAGCCGAGATCATCCCACTGCATTCCATCCTGGGTGACAGAGTGAGACTGTCTCAAAAAAAAAAAAAAAGAAAATATTACTTGTTTTCTTAACAGTGTAATCATCATCTGCTTTCCATATATAAAAATCACCTTGGTTATCTATAGTTCAATCTTCTAAAGCCTTCAAGCCTCTGAAATTCTTCAAAATTCAGAAGAAGTAGAAGGAAGTTTTTGATGATGAGTGAGGTGGAGGTGAGTGCTTTGCAGAAACTGTTCGAAATGTACCAAAGTAAATGAACATTCACGGGAAATAGCCAAAGAATAAACCTGATGTACTGTGATTCATCAGTTAGCTTCCTGGAAAATTAGGGGTAGTCTTATAAATTGGCAGCATAGCGTTTTTCTTGCACGGAAGTAGGGAAATGTGAATGAATTGCAAAAAAATTAGAATGGCCAAGAAAGATGAAACGCCAAGACAGTAAGGAAGAAAACAGTGGAGATTGGCTTCAGATGTAATTTGTAGGATGTACAAAGTAAATGAATAACCCTTTAAAAGGGGAAAAATATGATCCTGTGATGAACTGGAGGTATAGGGAGAAAAAGACCTTAGTAACACCTAAAGAGTACAATAAGAGGACTCTTTGGAGAATCATGAGCCCTGGGCCAGGCTTGCAGTACAGAAGGGGCAGAATCGTTGTATCTTTAGAATTTCATTGTGCAGTGTACAAAGCAACTGTGCCTGCAATATGGTTAAAACAGGTATTAACATTGGGCATTTACTGAGGACTTACTCTGCGTTGGGTGCTGTTGTACATATTTGGTATGTATTAGTTTGTATTGTCCTCGTAACATTCTCCTGAAGTTGATGTTATTATCATACCCATTTTTCAGATAAGGAAACTGAGGTGCAAAGATGTAAAGCAGCTTGTTCAAAATCTTAACTGCTAATAAGTGCCAGATTGAGGATTCAAAGCTAAGTTTCTAGCTTCAGAGGAGAAAATGCTTTATCTCATTACCTTTAGGGTATTAGTGTGTCAGGCTAAAGACTTAAAGAGCTGATCTTAAAAATATTTTTTCCAAATATCTTCCTATTAGGTGCTATTGTTTTTAACAGTAATTCAAATTAATATTTATTGAGGGTTTATTTTGTGCCTGGCACTGTGCCAAGTTCTTATATCTATATTTTATATACATTCCTCACGGTAACTCTAAAAAGTTAAGCCCAAGAGATTAAGTTAAACTCCTAAACTCTAAAGTAGTAAGTGGCAGAGCCAGGGTTCAAACGTACCTCTGTCTGACTCCACCGTGCATGTTTTAGCCTCTATGCTATTTATTTATTGAATACCTAAGTGTGCTAGCCACATTTTAGGGGTTATGACTGGGTATACCATATTTGTAGTGAACAACAAAATCTGCTTCCATGGAGCTTACATTCCAGTGGGGAGATACAGACAAGTCTGGCCCTAAAGATAGGTAGTAAATTAATAAATAAACAGTAGCTACCAAAAACATGTTTTCAGTGCCAAAAACTAAAATTATGTGATTTGATGGAGTCAGGGAAGACAGGAAGTATCATTTCAACTAAAAGCTCAAAGACAAAAAGAAGCAAACCATGAGAAAACCAGATGGAAGGGCAAGGTTATGAACTGCTATGACACTGTGAGTATCATGATATAGCTGGAAGTATTACCCTTGAAAACCAGCACAAGACAAGAATGCCCTCTGTCACCACTCCTATTCAACATAGTACTGGCCAGGGTAATCAGGCTAGAGAAAGAAATAAAGCATATTCAGATAGGAAGAGAGGAAGTCAAACTCTCCCTGTTTGCAGATGACATGAACCTGTATCTAGAAAACCCCATCATCTCAGCCCAAAAGCTTATTAAGCTGATAAGCAACTTCAGCAAAGACTCAGGATACAAAATCAAAGTGCAAAAATCACTAGCATCAGTCAAGCTGAAAGCCAAATCTGCAGTGAACTCCCATTCACAATTGCCACGAAAAGAATAAAATACCTAGGAATACAGCTAACAAGGGAAGTGAAGGATCGCTACAAGGAGAACTACAAACCACTATTCAAAGAAATCAGAGATGACCCAAACAACTGGAAAAACATCCCATGCTCATGGATAGGAAGAATCACTGTCATGAAAATGGCTATACGGCCCAAAGCAATTTATAGATTCAGTGCTATTCCCATTAAACTCCCACTGACATTCTACAAAGAACTAGAAAAAAGTATTTAAAAATTCATATGGAACCAAAAAAAGGAGCCCAAATAGCCAAGGTAGTCGTAAGCAAAAAGAACAAAACTGGAGGCATCACACTGCCCTACTTCAAACTATATATATATATTTTTGTTTGTTTTTTATTTATTTATTTATTTTTTTCTTGAGATGGAGTCTTGCACTGTTGCCCAGGCTGGAGTGCAGTACACGATCTCGGCTCACTGCAAGCTCCGCCTCCTGGGTTCACACCATTCTCCTGCCTCAGCCTCCCAAGTAGCTCGGACTACAGGCACCCGCCACCATGCCCGGCTAATTTTTTGTACTTTTAGTAGAAACAGGGTTTCATGGTATTAGCTAGGATGGTCTTGATCTCCTGACCTCGTGATCTGCCCTCCTTGGCCTCCCAAAGTGCTGGGATTACAGGCGTGAGCCACCGCGCCCAGCCTACTTCAAACTGTATGTATTACAGGGCTACAGTAACCAAAACAACGTGGTATGGTACAAGAACAGACACATAGACCAGTGGAACAGAATAGAGAACCCAGAAATAAGACTACACACCTACAATTATCTTATCTTCAACAAACCTGACAAAAACAAGCAATGGGGAAAGGATTCCCTTTTTAATAAATGGTATTGGGATACCTGGCTAGTCATATGCGGAAAATTGAAACTGGAGCCTTTCTTTGTACCATATACAAAAATCAACTAAAGATGGATTAAAATGTAAAACTCAAAACTATGAAGAAGAAAACTTACACAGTACCATTCAGGACATAGGCACAGGCAAAGATTTCATGATGAAGATGCCAAAAACAGTGCAACGAAAGCAAAAATTGACAAATGGGATCTAATTAAACTATAGAGCTTCTGCACAGCAAAATAAACTATCAATCAACAGAATAAACAGACAACTTACAGAATAGGAGGAAATGTTTGCAATATACACATCCGACAAAGGTTTTTTTTGTTGTTGTCTTTTTTTGTTTGTTTTTTGAGACGGAGTGTTGCTCTTGTCGCCCAGGCTGGAGTGCAGTGGCGCAATCTTGGCTCACTGCAACCTCTGCCTCCCAGGTTCAAGCGATTCTCCTGCCTCAGCCTCCTGAGTAGCTGGGATTACAGGCGCCCGCCACGACACCCAGCTAATTTTTTGTATTTTTAGTAGAGATGGGGTTTCGCCACGTTGGCCAGGTTGATCTCAAACTGCTAACCTCAGGTGATGCACATCCCAAATACTGGGATTACAGGTGTAAGCCACCATGCCCGGCCCCCGACAAAGGTCTTATGTGCAGCATCTATAAGGAGCTTAAACAAATTTACAAGAAAAAAAAAAACACACTAAAAAGTAGACAAAGGACATGAACAGACAGTACTCAAAGGAAGACATACATGTGGCCAACAATCACAAGATAAAAAAGCTCAATATCACTGATTATTAGAGAAATACAAATCAAAACCACAATGAGATACCATCTAATACCAGTCAGAATGACTATTACTAAAAAGTCAAAAAATAATAGGTGTTGGTGAGGTTGTGGAGAAAAAGGAACACTTTTACACTGTTGGAGACTAAATTAGTTCAACCATTGTGGAAGACAGTGTGGCGATTCCTGAGAGACCTAGAGACAGAAATACCATTTGACCCAGTAATCCCATTACTGTGTATATACCCAAAGGAATATAAATTGTTCTCTTATAAAGACACATGCACACGTATGTTCATTGTAGCACTATTCACAATAGCAAAAACATGCAATCAACCTAAATGCCCATCAACGATAGAGTGGATAAAGAAAATGCGGTACATAGACACCATGAAATATTATACAGCTATACAAAGGACCAAGATCCTTTCCTTTGCAGGGACATGGATAGAGCTGGAGGCCATTATCCTTAGCAAACTAATGCAGGAACAGAAAAGCAAATACTTCATGTTCTCACTTATAAGTGGAAACTAAATGATGAGAACACATGGACACATAGAGGAGAAAAATGCACACTGGGGCCTACTGGAGGACAGAAAGTGGAAGGAGAGAGACAGGATCAGGAAAAATAACTAATGGATACTAGGCTTAGTATCTGGGTGATGAAATAATCCATACAGCAAACCCCCATGACACACATTTACCTATGTAGCAAAGCTGCACATCCTGCACATGTACCCCGATCTTAAAAGTTTAAAAAATATATATCATGATATAGCTAATTGACCCTTTATGCAAACACAGTGAATGAATTCCCATTAGAAGACATTTAATCACTTCCATTTAAATACTGAGGAATGATATTTATTTATTTATTTATTTATTTATTTATTTTTTGGAGACAGAGTCTCACCCTGTCGCCCAGGCTGGAGTGCAGTGGGGTGATTACAGCTCACTGCAACCTCTGCCTCCCGGGTTCAAGCGATTTTCCTGTCTCAGCCTCCCGAGTGGCTGGGATTACAGGCGTGTGCCATTACACACAGCTAATTTTTGTATTTTTGGTAGACACGGGGTTTCACCTTCTTGGCCAGGCTGGTCTCATACTGCTAAACCTCAAATGATCTGCCCGCCTTGGCCTCCCAACATGCTGGGATTACAGGTGTGAGCCACCGCTTCCAGCCTGAGGATTGAATATTTGCATTCATTTACAAGTCCTCTTGAAAAGGCATAACAATGATGTTGATTGGCTTAAAATAAGGTTAAAAAACCCACAAGGGGCCAGGTATGGTGGCTCACACCTGTAATCCCAGCACTTTTGGAGGCTAAGGCTAGAGGATCACTTGAGCCCAGGAATTTGAGACCAGCCTGGGCAAGATATCCATCTTTACAAAAAAAATTTTAAAAATTAGCCGGGCATGGTGGCATGCCTGTGGTCCCAGCTACTTGGGAGGCTGAGGCAGGAGGATTGCCTGAGCCTGGGAATTTGAAGCAGCAGTGATCTATAATCATGCCACTACACTCTAGCCTGGGTAACTAAGTGAGACCTTATCTCTTTAAAAAAAAAAAAAACTAAAAGACCCACAAGGATGAAGAGACCAGGAAATAGACAGAAGCAACGTTCTGGAAGTTGGAAATAAGAAGGATGAGTGGTAATTTATTTAACAAACTAAAAGACTGTCTGTGAGGTACAGATGTGGCCAGAAACAAAAGGGAATTAGTTGGTTAAAAGCATATATAAGAAACATTTTACAGCCGGGCGTAGTGGCTCACGCCTATAATCCCAGCATTTTGGGAGGCTGAGGCAGGCGATTACCTGAGGTCAGGAGTTTGAAACCTGCCTGGCCAACATGAAGAAACCTTGTCTCTACTAAAAATACAAAATCAGCCAGGAGTAGTGGCTCATGCCTATAATCCCAGCTACTTGGGAGACTGAGGCAGGAGAATCTCTTGAACCTGGGAGGCAAAGGTTTCAGTGAGCCAAGATTACGTCATTGCACTCCAGCCTGGGCGACAAGAGTGAAACTCTGTCTCAAAAGAAAAAAGAAACCATTTTACATGATAATTGTCTTGAATGTTTCAAAAATGGCAATGTCATGAAAAGACAAAAAAGAGAAAGGACGATTTTAGATTAAAGGAATCTGAACAACATAACATGTAAAGTCGGGTTCTCAACTGGACTCAGCAACAACAAAAAGCTGTATTAGACATTCACAGACAGTTGTGGAAATTTGAATATGTACTATATAACAAATATTTTTATTGACATTATAGTAAATTTCTTGGACATTCAGAAAGAAAACAACAATTGATGAATCTAAATCAAAGTGAAGATATGTAGTTGTATATTGTATGACTCTTTAATTTTTCTGTAGGCTTGAAATTTTGTTAGATAAAAAGTTAATGTGAGGGAGGTATTAAATAAAGGAGCAGGGAGGAAAAAGCGGCAGTGGTGAGACACCTAGATGAGCCTTCTCCCTTCTGCATCAGTTCATCACCCTTCCTGCCTACATCCTCCCCCTTCCTACCTACATCCTCCCCCTTGGAAGAGCTACTTTGCTTCAAAGGTTGAACCAAAAGATTGTGAATTCAGGGCACCAGACTAATTTCCAGTAGCTGAGAACAGAGAGATACACTGCTTTATTGGTGTATCAGCAACTCTGGCTGACCGACTTTTACCCTTCAGACCAAAGATATTGACTTGGCTGGATACTCTATAGTAAACACCAGTTAACAAGCACAAATTAAGAAGCATACCACAAGAACTTACTAAAAGAATTTTAATGCTTAACCTAACCATATCACTTAAATTTAACTTTCATATGAAGGAAGACCTTTTTCATTGAAGATTGTGCAAATATTAACCTATACAGACACAGTAACCTCTGTTGACACATTAAGACTTTTGAATCATGACATTAAATTTCTATTTCATAATATAACATTTTCAATTTTTTAAATCAGTGATCATAAAATAAGTAAATATTATGTAGAAAAATACATTTGACTCACCCTTTGAGTGATGTTTAATAAAATTGTTAAACATGTTAGCTTTGTAAAGATGCATCATTTAAAATTTTTTTTTTATTTATAAAAACAGTTCTCTGGTAAAAACTGGAAAACCTACTAGATAAATTTGAAAAGGGCTGTAATGCTCTTTTTTTGTATGACTTTTAATATTGCCCATATCAGCCTGCAATTTACTGAGCTATATATTATGTTAAACAAATATAAACTTATATATGAAAACTGTCCTGTTCATGGAGCTTTCTACTGATTCTGTTGTAAGTTAAAAGATTTTAAAGTTATCTTAACATTCTGGTAACACTATTCAGATTTTGGAGTAAACCTTTCTTTGCTGTTGGAACAGGAAGCCATGCAGTGTGTGGAAGAGCTGAATGCCCAGGGCCTACTACATGTTTTTGTGAGAGTGGGAGTGGAGTCCACCCTGGAAAGGAGCCAGATCACCAGGGATCACATGGGCCAACTACTCTATCAGCTGGTCCAGTCAGAAAAACTCAGCAAACAGGACTTTTTCAAAGGGTCAGTATCCTCTTCAAGAGTGGTATTCAGTTACTAGGCTCTTGGGTACCAGTTAATTTTCAAAGTACTTACCTCTTTAAGTATTTAGTTTTTTCCATAGATGAAAATTGTATCCACTGTAATATGTTGATATGATGCAATTAATATATTGATATGTTGGTATGATGGCATTTTATAGATTGTGCTAGGGCATAAAGGTTATCTTTTGGTTTTCTGAATATTATTGTTAGATCTCTATCATGATGTAAGTAAGGTAACAGAGACCCCTTAGCCTCAGGGAAACTCTGAGGCCTTTAGCAGCCCATTTACATGTGATCCCCAAATGTTCTTTGAGGAAAAAAGCTTTTCTTTGTGAGAACAATTCTGAAAAATTGTCTTAAATTTAAAAACCATATTCTTTCAATAAACCATGGTTATTGTGGCTAGGAAGCACTTGTGTGCCCACTCTAGCCTCATGGAGAAGGTTATGTAACTTGGTGTTCTTAATGATTTAGTCTATTTCGGGTTGGTTTCATTATGATTCTTGTCAATGGATGGTTTGATAAGGTCTGCCTATCTGCCTGTCACTGGTGGTGAATCCTCATTTGATCAGGTTCTGGTATATTTGTGATATACCATCATCACAAGTACATGGATCAGGTTCCTTGTGGTTCAACCACAAAATCTTACCCAGGCATAGGTTGTATAACCAATGTTTAAAGTGAAAATTGCATTGGTAAAAAATTTTGTTTTAGGAGCCATGTTGTATCGAATATAAACACAGAGTCACACCCAGCACTGACCGATGCCCACTCTCTAAGGGAATAGCAACTAGGATCTCCTAAGGTCTGGACATTGGATTTATATCTGCCATCTCATCCTCACCTGGACATATGCTTATTGAATCAAATGGCAGTAAGAATTCTGTACTACTTGTAATTTTCCTCTTTTTTTTTTTTTTTGCCAAGCTCGTGTTCTCATAAATTAAATGCACATATGATTAAATGCGACTGTTTATTTTTCCGTAGTCATTTCACATATGGCAATCCTTTTAGAATAAGGTAACCATTAAATGTCATTGTTGGCCAGGTGCAGTGGCTCACACCTGTAATCCCAGCACTTTGGGAGGCTGAGGCGGGTGGATCACTTGAGATCAGGAGTCTGAAACCAGCCACGGCCAACATGCCAACATCTACTAAAAATACAAAAATTAGCCCAACGTGGTGGCGTGAGCCTGCAATCCCAGCTACTTGCGAGGCTGAGGCATAAGAATCGCTTGAACCCGGGAGGCAGAGGTTGCAGTGAGCCAAGGTTGCACCACTGCACTCCGCCTGTCTCAGTCTCAAAAAAACAAAAAAGTCATTGTTGAATTTATTCATTTGACTTTGCAAGCAATGACGGCGTTGTCTTCTAGGTCCTAGAAAATTTATACTTGCCCCTAGGACCATTAAAAAGTTTTCTTGCCAGGCGTGGTGACTCACACCTGTAATCCCAGTATTTTGGGAGGCTGAGGTGGGCAGATCACGAGGTCAGGAGTTCGAGACCAGCCTGACCAATGTGGTGAAACCCCGTCTCTACTAAAAATATGAAAATTAGGCTGGGCACCGTAGCTCACACCTGTAATCCCAGCACTTTGGGAGGCCGAGGCGGGTGGATCACAAGGTCAGGAGATCGAGACCATCCTGGCTAACATGGTGAAACCCCGCCTCTACTAAAAATACAAAAAATTAGCCGGGCGTGGTGGCACGCACCTGTAATCCCAGCTACCTGGAGACCGAGGCAAGAGAATCTCTTGAACCAGGGAGGTGGAGGTTGCAGTGAGCTGAAATTGCGCCACTGCACTCCATTCTGGGCGACAGAGCAAGACTCCCTCTCAAAAAAGAAGTTTTCTTTCAGGCTGGGCATGGTGGCTCACACCTGTAATGCTAGCACTTTGGAAGACTGAGGCAGGAAGATCACTTGAGCCCAGGAGTTTAAGACCAGCCTGGGCAGCATGGTGAAACTCCATCTATACTAAAAATAAAAAATTAGCTAGGCAGGGTGGTGTGCACCTATAGTCCCAGCTACTTGGGAGGTTGAGGCAGAAGGATTGCACCTAGGAGGTCCAGACTGCAGTAAGCCATGATCACACCACTGCACTCCAGCCTAGGTGACAGAATGAGACCACGTCTGGGGAAAAAAAAAAGTTTTCTTTCAGCAATAAGCTAGATTGCTCTGAATTAAGGCCATTTGAACCAGTTAGTAAGACACTTTGGCAAAAGTTGCTGTGGTTATTGGTTTTTAAGGCCAGGATGGTTTCCCAGTTTTAAAAGAGAAGCCTCCAATTCAGTCCAGTAACTAGCCAGTGCAAATGGTAAGAGCAAATAAAGGTGTGTACACCCTCACAATCAGATTGAATATGGTCCTCCCAGCAGACTTGAAACTTGAAAATAATTTCCTAGAAATAATACTGTTGGAGTGACGAGGATATCCATTTATAAATAGTTACTTATTACCCAGATATTATGCTACATTCCTCAGAAAATTCTGGAAATGATAATGGTAAATTATCATTTACCATTTTCTGTCTCTTCAAACTATACTCGGAAGTTGATTCATATCTATAAAGATGCCCAGAAGCATAGTCTACCTTTATTGGCTATAATTGAACCTGTGAGATACTAACTTAGTCTCTCGGATATCTCAGACATTTGCATTTCTCCCTTTGTGGGATTCTCTGAAGAAAAAATATCATAACCAGACATGGTGGCTACAGTTTTGTTGTTGGTGTTAGAATTGCTGTTGCCGGCAATAATTACCACACTACTACCTTTTATTTAGACATAAAATGAGGTTAACACTTCTGTGTCTCAGCAATTACTTCATGTTTCACCATACCTGCTTCCGTCTGCAGCTAGAGGCAGTGCAGTGACTCCAGGCCTAACCTTCGATGCTTAGACCTAACCAGTCTTGGACCTTAGACCAAGACATGTAAAAGTTGTACTATTTTATTCTAAATGGAGAGGCCTGACAATTTAGTGCCACCTTTTTCTAAGAGGGAAATGTAGGGATTGCTTCATGTCAGTGTCCACCAAGAGCTTTCTTGCAAGCAGATCAGAATTTCACAATCCCTTCTAAAGCCTGAGTTATAAATGGTTCATACTGTCTAGAGAGGCCATTTCATTGGAGCCATGAAGATACCCTGTCTTTTGCTTCTTTATTCTTAACCTACAAAGATAGTATTGTCCTTCCATAGTATTGTGGAAGAGCCTCTGAGATCAGCTGTTTTGGGTGCTGCTACTGCTTAGATGTCAACCTCTGAACAGTTGGGGAAGCAGTTTCTGCCTAGCTCGCCAAGCCAATGATAACTCTGGGAAGGTTAGAAAGCAGAAAGCCAGCCAGGTGCGGTGGCTCACGCCTGTAATCCCAGCACTTTGGGAGGCCGAGGCAGGCGGATCAGGAGGTCAGGAGATCGAGACCATCCTGGCTAACATGGTGAAACCCCGTCTCTGCTAAAAATACAAAAATTAGCTGGGCATGGTGGCGCATGCCTGTAATCCCAGCTGCTCGGGAGGCTGAGACAGGAGAATTGCTTGAACCAGGGAGTCAGAGGTTGCAGTGAGCTGAGATTGTGCCATGGCACTCCAGCCTGGCAACAGAGTGAGACTCCTTCTCAAAAAAAAAAAAAAAAAAAAAAAAGCAGAAAGCCTCCAGGTGTACTGGTCCCTGGTGAGGTAGCTACTAATCTGCCATTTCTCCCTATAGCTCTTTAGAGTATGCACTGCTGCAAAGTAGTAAAATAGACAAAAGTTTCAAATAGGCTTTATGAATATAGCTTTTAGGTCCTTTGGAATTTTCCTTACAAGATGTTATATCAACTGTGAGCATAATAGTTGCTGTATGTGAAACATATCTCCGCAAAGAAAACATCAAGCCATCGTCCTGATATTTTCAGGACTTGAATCTAAATACTTTATCACCCTAGTTAGGTTGGTAGGTAGATAGGTAGAAGCATTATTGTATAGGTACATGCACTTCAAACAGTGTGTTGATAGTCTTTTTATATCATGATTTCAGAAAACTTCTTTTTAAAAACTGTCTAGTAAATATAGTTGAGTGCAGTTTGCTATTAGTCACAGAATTGGAATGACTTTGAAAGTATAATAAACAAATGAAGACCAAGGTTGTAAAAATTAGAGTGGACAATAGACACAAAATATGTACCCTAGAGGAAGATTGATACATTAATATTTCACTTTGGGAGGTGTTCGTTAGGAAATTCTTATCTCTTCCTTGACTACTTTTCTGGAACCTTTATTACTGCTTATGGCAATTCTACATTGGTAAAAGACCCTATGTAGGCCAGACACAGTGATTCGTTCCTGTAATCTCAGCTACCAGGGAGGCTAAGATGGGAGGATGGCTTAAGGCCAGGAGTTCAAGACCAGCCTGGGCAACATAGCAAGACCCCATCTCTAAAAAAAATTAACAAAAAAATTGGCTGTTCATGGTGGCACGTGCCAATAATTACAGCTACTTGGGAGGCTGAGGCAGGAAGATTGCTTGAGCCCAGGAGTTCAAGCTATAGTGAACTGCGAGAGCATCACTGCACCCCAGCCTGGGCAACAGAGTGAGATCCTATCTTTAAAAATAAAAAACACTTTGGGAGGCCAAAGTGGGCAAATTGCTTGAGCCTAGGAGTTTGAGACTAGCCTGGGCAACATGGTGAAACCCTATCTCTACCAAAAAATACAAAAACTCTCTGGGCATGGTGGTGGGTGCCTATAGCTGCAGCTACTCAGGAAGCTGAGGTAGGAGGATTGCCATACTGACCTTGTAAAATGACTTGGGAAGTATTTTCTCCACTTCAATTTTTTGGAAGAATTTGAGAAGAATTTGTTCTTCTTCAAGTGTTTGGTAGAATTCAGCAGTGAAGCCATCTAGTCCTGGGCTTTTTTTTTTCTCTCTCTGAGATAGGGTCTTGCTCTGTCACCCAGGTTGGAGTGCAGTGGCTTCATCGTGGCTCACTGCAACCTCAACCTCCTGGGCTCAAGTGATCCTCCCATCTCAACCTCTCAAGTAGCTGGGACAGTAGGTGCACGCCACTGTGCTCAGCTGATTTTTTATTTTTTGTAGAGATGGTGTCTCACTATGTTGCCCAGGCTGGTCTTGCACTCCTAGACTCAAATGATCCTTCCGCCTTGGCCTCTCAAAGTGCTGGGATTACAGGTTTAAGGCAGTGCACCTGGCCATGATTCAGTCTTGATTTGTTGTATGTATCTATGAGTTTATCTGTTTTTTTCTAGATTATCCATTTATTGTTCATAGTAGTTTCTTATGATCCTTTGTATTTCTGTGGTATCGGTTGTAATATCTCCTCTTTCATTTCTTATTTTGAGTCTTCTGTCTTTTCTCCTAGTCTAGATAAGGGTTTCTTGATTTTCTTCATTTTTCCAAAAATACAACTCCGAGTATCATTGATTTTTTTTCTTTCATTTTTTAAGTGTCTATTTCGTTTATTTCTGTTTAGATGTTTGTTATTTCCTTCCCTGTGCTAATTTTGGGCTTAGTTTGTTCTTCTTTTTCTAGTTCCTTGATGTGTAATGAATGGTATATTGTTTGAGATCTTTTTTCTTTTTTGATATAGATGCTCATTGCTATACATTTCCCTCTTAGGAGCACTTTTGCTGCATTCTATAAGTGTTGGTATGTTGTGTTTCCATTTTCATTTGTCTCAAGATATTTTTTAAAAATTCCTTTCTAATTTCTTCTGTGACCTATTGGTTGTTTAGGCAGATGTTGTTTAATATTCACATATTTGGATATTTTCCAAGATTTCTCCTGTTACTGAGTTCAAGTTTTATTGCATTGTGATCCAAAAAGATACTTGACATGATTTCAGTCCTCTTAAATTTGTTAAGTCTTGTTTTGTGGTCTAACATATGATCTATTGGGGAGAATGTTTTATTTGCACTTTAGAAGAATATGTATTCTGCTGCTGTTTAATAGAATGTTCTGTATATTTTTGTTTGGTTTAAAGTATAATTCAAGCCCAATGTTTCCTTACTGATTTTCTGTCTAGATGAGTTGTTCATTGTTTAAAGAAGGGTATTGAGGTCCCCTGCTCTTGCTGTATTGTAGTCTGTCTTTCCCTTCAGATAATTAATTGCTCTATGTTTTTAGGTACTCCAATTTGAGGTGCATATGTATTTGTAACTGTTATATCCTCTTAGTAAATTGATTCCTTTATCATTACATAATGAGCTTTGTCTCTTTTTATAGTTTTTGACTTAATGTCCTTTTTGTCTCGTATAAGTATAGCTACCCCTGCCCTCTTTTGATTTCTATTTTCATGAAATATCTTTTTTCTTCTCTTCCTTTTCAGTCTATGAATGTCCTTACTAGTAAAGTGAATCTCTTATAAGCAGCATATGGTTGGATCTCATTTTTCATTTATTTATTTTTTAGATTTTGTGAGAGAGTCACACTCTCTCACCCAGGCTGGAGTGCAGTGGCGCAATCAAGGCTCACTGCAACCTCTACCTTCTGGACTCAAGCAATCCTCCTGGGTAGTTGGGACCACAGCCATGCATCATGATGCCTGGCTAATATTTTTTATTTTTTTATAGAGACAGATTCTCCCTACAATGCCCAGGCTGGTCTCCAACAACTAGGCTCAATTGATCCTCCTGCCTTGACCTCTTCAAGTGTTGGGATTACAGGCATGAGCCATTGCACCTGGCTGGATCTTATTTTTTAATCTATTTAGCCACTCCGTCTTTTGATTGGAAAATTTAATCCATTTACATGTGACATAATTATTGATAGATAAGGACTTGCTACTGCCATTTTGTAATTTGTTTTCTGGTTATTTTTGACAATACCACTTTCAATTGTGGTAGCATTATTTTGCTTTTTTGAAAGATTTCTTATCAGAACTTTACTGCATTAAAATTTTTAAATATTTTTCTTTTAATCATGTATCCCTTTCTTCAATTAAAATTTTATACAAAAACCCAGTAAATAAAATGAAGTGGAGCTTTTGTAGTTGAAATGGGCGGAGGGATATCTGCAGTCTCATCTATGTAGACCTTACCAAAGTTCAGTCCAATGGCTGTGGTTTTTTCCTTCCACCCAAAGAAAAGCCTGACAGTCCAATGACTGTGATGGTCACTACATGCCAAGAGGCAAGGGTATGATGTAGCTCTGTTTCATTTTTTCAGCTTTTAGAAAATACATGTGGTGCAAAGCATTATTATAGGCTATGTAGTAGTGCAAAGACATAAAGACAGTTATTACCTGGGTGCTTCAGCACACTCAAGATTTTTCTTTTAGAATCATGCAACAGGATTTAAGAACTGTAAACCTGAAAAAAAAAAATAAGCTTCTTACAGGCTTGTTCTATGGAAATCCTATGTTCAGCCAAAAAAGTTTTTAGTTAGCAGTATAGATTTGACCACTGATTGTGTTCTGTGGACTGTCCTATGATGAACTGACTGATCAAGGCATAAAAAACCAAAGCAAGAATATGGGTATATTTTATTTGTATTGAGATAAAATATATGAGATAAAAATAGCAGCAGGTACACTGCTGAAAGACCAGCATGGCTACAGTTGTCTCTTGGGCCCATTAAACAGCTTAATTTATGCTGCTAGCCCACAGAGCATGAGTTGGCAGGATCAGGTGGTTAACCTAGAAATCCTGGAGTCCAGCTAGATTATATTCCATCAGTGGTACATTAACTGAACCCAGAGTATGCACATAATGAGAGAACCTGCAATTATTTGACATCTATTTGCCATAACACAGACACTGTCCTCGGCATCAAATAATTGCAAGCTGTGAGGTCAGAAAGTTGGAATTAAGGATTCATGAAGCCCAGAGTTAGATAATATGGCTGAGCTGCAAACTGTTTTGAAATGGCAGCTTCAGAATGGTGACCCTGCCTATGGTGGTAGCTATTTTTAAGTGAAAAGTTTAGTGAGATGTAGGCCTCTGAAAAAAGGGTGGCATACTTTGGCTAGAACCTGGAACTGCAGTGGAAAAGCACACGTTTTACAATTGTAGAGATCTGAAAGGGCATGCATACAATTACCACCTGCTCTTAGCTCTTCAATTCATTCCTCCCTTTCCTTATGACTTGCAGTTATGTGTATGTCTCCTGTAGTTAAATTCATTTGCTTTTGTACTTTATTATATATTGTATGTAGAAATAATTAACAAAGTCTTGAGTTGTTTGTTTATACTTCCAAATGAATAGCTATGATTTTTAGCCTACATCAGAGTGCTGGTATTTTATATTTGATTTTCCTAAGTTTTATATTTAATTCCCATTTGCTTGACATTGAGAAATATTTATAATTCATAGCACAAAAGCCTGAAACCATTAGCTTTTCTGTAGAGATAGAACAGTTTGTAACATGTAATAATGATGATAATGTTAGTAATGTTGCCAGACTCTTTTATATCCATCCAGTTTTTTCCCCATTGTAAGGTTCCTCAAGGACACAGATTTTTGTCTTTTACAGTAAGTGTTTAGTCAGTGCTTTTGACTGACTCAGAGGATATGATATTCAACTGTGGTGAATTCTTTATAGTGCAGGATTAAATGGATAATTTTTCCCCTAGAACTTCACAGGACTGTCCTTCTTTTCATCATTTAAGGCTTTCAAATGTCACCTTTATATGGAGGTATTTTCTGACCTCCTTCTGGTACATAGTTCATGTTCTTCAGAGTATTAGCCCTATTTGCAAGTATGCTTTTGTCTGTTCTAGTCTTTTTCCCCACGCTAATATAATCTCTTTGAGAATGGTAATGTATTTACCAGTCACTTTGTGGCTAGACTGTACCTAACATAGCAGATGATTAATATGTATTTGTTGACTGATTTTTTATCTCTTTATTTAATTTTAACTTTTGAATTACATTTGCATGTGATTTTTACCCCCTGTTCCTTTTCAGTTTTTCAGAAACTTTGGAATTGGCAGATGACATGGCCATTGATATTCCCCATATTTGGTTGTACCTTGCTGAACTGGTGACCCCCATGTTAAAAGAAGGTGGAATCTCCATGAGAGAACTTACCATGTAAGTTATACTTGTTTCTCTTGATATATATCAGGTAGAACTGACTAATAACTCACTTGCTAGCTCTCTATCATAGTACTGTCCCATTATCGCCTTTGGAGACTCATGAATGCAGGCTGTGACTCTTTAAGACTTCTGATTTCAGTGTAAAAATGTTACCTTATGCTAGGTCTACACCTGAGATATTCTGGGGATATGATAGCCCTGTGGTCTGTTGAGGGTAGTGGCGATGATAGATTGGCTCCAGAATCGTGTAACTGGAAGATGACTGCTTCTAGAAGCTTAATGTTCATCTGGCTTTTGTGTCTATCATTGCAGTAGTGCTGTAAGTAGTTATATTTTCCCATTGTAACTTGTCAGACTGCATTACCCCATAGTACATGCTCATGATTATAATAAAAGGATGATTTTAATAAACAGAGATCTCAAGTATTCCTCCGTTTGGATGTGAGTGGGGAATGGTTGCTACGTTATATAGACCAGTGGTTCCCAAACTCTGTTCTTCGAAACACTAGTGTTTCCACAAAAGTTGTTTATATAGTCAAACTTTGCACATGGTCATGTCCCTTTTCTTTGAGATTAACAAAACATACTTAGCATATTAAAGTTTATGACAGTCCTATAGTAAAGCAATAAATAAAAACTAGTTAGCTTTGTTTAATTCAGCATTGCCTCACTTAGAGTATAGATATCCTATGGAACACAGTTTGGTAAATACTGATTTAGACTATTAAAAAATTGGCCCCTTCGCTGTTTCATCCATAATTTCATCTATAAAGAAAAGCTTCCTTTCTTAAAAATACTTTATATATGGCCAGACGCAATAGCTTACACCTGTAATCCCAGCACTTTGGGAGGCCGAGGCGGGCGGATCAGAAGGTCAGGAAATCAAAACCATCCTGGCCAACATGGTGACACCCTGTCTCTACTAAAATGCAAAAATTATCTGGGCATGGTGTTACGTGCCTGTAATCCCAGCTACTTGGGAAGCTGAGGCAGGAGAATCGCTTGAACCAGGGAATTGGAGATTGCGGTGAGCCAAGATTGCGCCACTGCACTCCAGCCTGGCAACAGAGTGAGACTCTGTCTCAAAAAAAAAAAAAAAAAAACTTTATAAAAGCATCACAACTCCCTGTTACCTAAGGTGCTTCTCATTTTAGCTTGAAGCAGAACTTACATAAACAAACAGATTACCACATCTGATCTTTGTGTTGCTTCTATCACTGAAGTGGTTAAAGAAAAAGGTAAAAACCAAGAACTCACATGTACCTTTTCAGGAACTTCTCCTGAAAATGACTTAGAGCATGTCCTGGAGCTTTGGCTTGCCCAGTATTATGTAGGTTGCACAGTATCTGGTTTTTGGTCACACATTGTTTGCCTCTTGTTCTAGAAGAAAGGATTTCTTTAGAGATACTTAATCACTGCTCCTATCTTTTACAGAGAATTTAGCAAACCTTTACTTCCTGTTGGAAGAGCTGGGGTCTTGCTTTCTGAAATATTGCACCTACTATGCAAACAAATGGTGAGTGTTACACTGAGTGTCAGACTCAACAGTATTATTAGGAAGGGCAGTGATCTTGATCTTGGGTTATCTGTGAATAGCTTAGGTCTCAGGGTGCAAGTAATTAAGAGTGAGGTCTCTGCTTTAACCCAGTTTCTTTCTGAGGTGTATTTGTCCTTCTGTTTGCTAATATCTTGGGGCAGAATTATCAAATCTTGACTAGATTTGGTATAATTCTAAAGAATCTCAAGGCATGTTTTATTTGTAGTTGATTTTTTCTTCCTTTGAAACAAAATGGATATATCATTTATATGTTTTAATAGATTTCAACGAAAAGCTCCATAGAGCTGGAGGCTGTCAGTCTATGGCAGGCTGTCAGTCTGTAAAGTGGGAACAGATAAATCTAAACCGATAATTTCAAAAGAGTGAAAGTGCTTTGTTAGAAGTCTAAGAGGTTTGGGGAAGTGTTGTGGCATCACAAAGGGAATGAAATGTCTAGGATGAGAGGGATGAGAGATGTCAAAACAAAACAGAACTCAGAAATGAAGATTCTGGAGTGATTTCTGACTTACTTACACCTGACTCAAAGATATTGGATGATAGATTTTAATGTTTAAAGTCAGTGTTTCATTCCTCCCTCTGATACAGAAGTCCTTCTGTATCCCATTTGTGTGGTAGTTATTCATAAACAGATGCACTAAATATCCTTGTCTCTAGTTCTGTTGACTATTTGTTAATACTACTCTTTGCTTAATGGCACTAAAATTTTTACTGAACCCTAGTTTTTATGTCCAGAATTTCCTCCTCTCCGACCTACTTGACTTTAGTCCTTATTTAAAACTCACATTCTGGCCGGGCGCGGTGATTCACGCCTGTAATCCCAGCACTTTGGGAGGCCAAGGTGGGCAGATCACGAGGTTAAGAGATCGAGACCATCCTGGCCAACATGGTGAAACCCTGTCTCTACTAAAAATACAAAAATTAGCCAGGCATGGTGGCACGCGCCTGTAGTCCCAGCTACTTAGGAGGCTGAGGCAGGAGAATCGCTTGAACACGGGAGGCAGAGGTTGCAGTTAGCCGAGATCATGCCGCTGCACTCCAGCCTGGCAACAGAGCAAGACTCCGTCTCAAAAAAAAAAAAAAAAAAAAAAAAAGACTCCCATTCTGGCTGGCGCAGTGGCTCACGCCTGTAATCCCAGCACTTTGGGAGGCCGAGGCGGGTGGATCACTTGAGGTCAGGAGTTGGAGACCAGTCTGGCCAACATGGCAAAATCCCATCTCTACTAAAAATACAAAAATTAGCCAGGCATGGTGACAGGCACCTGTAATCCCAGCTACTTGGGAGGCTGAGGCAGGAGAATCGCTTGAATCTGGGAGGTGGAGGTTGGAGTGAGCCGAGATTGTGCCACTGCATTTCAGCCTGAGCTACAGAGAGAGACTCTGTCTCAAAAATTAATAATAATAACTAAAAACTCACATTCTTACTAACTTTGATGTATAGAAACAGCACAACCCTACTTCCAAATAAAACTAAATTCTCATATAGTGTAAGCTTTGGAGCCAGATGGCCAAGTTCAAATTCTGGTTCCACTATATTTTCAGCTATGCCTTGGACAAGTTACTCTATGAAGTAATTAATACATACCTCTCAGATGACAGCAACAGCCTCAAACCTGGCATTTTCCGTTGTCACTGTAACTTTCTTCAGGTGGAGGACTTGTACCTCTTCGCTTTTTTCTACCTGATAACAGCTCTTCTTTATTGTCTCTCTTGGGCTCAACCTTGTGCTTCTTGCCCTTGAAACACTTCTCATTCCTGGTTCAGGAGCAACAACTGCCTTAAGCCTCCTTGTATCAGGCAGCATGGCTGTGATCTATTATGAAGAGGGATTCTAGTGAGGCTTCTTGAATGGCTTTAATAGCAGATACATACAGAGCTATCTAGGAAAAGACACAGTGTGGAATTTATAAACTCTGTGTATTGGACTTTTTTTGATGTTTATAAATCCCAAATAACCAGCTGTAGCTCCCCAGATTAGTCACCTCATAAATAAGTTATTTAATCTTAAGCAGCTGTACTTCAATTATTCACCATTGTATTTATGTGCATTCAGACATCTTAGTTTGAAAGTCACAAGTCTTAAGAGATTAACTTTTTATCAGCGAGGAAAAGTTTGTTTTCGAGACTGGTCTTGCTGTGTGTGTTGCCTGGGCCAGACTCATACTCCTGGGTGAAAGCTGTCTTCCCGCCTCAGCCTCCCTAGTAGCTAGGACTATACAGGTGTGCACCACCATGCCCTGCTGGAAACGTTTTGATTTTTCAGCTTTTTGGGGTTTGCACTGTTTGACTTCAAGCAAATCTTTTTTTTTTTTTTTTTTTTTCTGTTTCTTCTTCCACTGTGAAAGTAAATGGATTGGATTTATCTCTATTTTAGAGCCATAAGAAAGTGGGAGCCTTATGGAGGGAGGCTGACCTCAGCTGGAAGGACTTTTTACCAGAAGGAGAAGATGTACATAATTTTCTTTTGGAGCAGGTAAGAACAAGGCTTATGTTTTGCTGTTTGATAGTAGTTGATCTATTTCATAGAGGAAGTGAAGGTAATTTCCTTCGTATTCCAGTCATTAAAATTACATCAAAATAGGAATCTTGGTACAGATGTCCTTTTAAGTTCATGCTTTTAAAGCCACTCCAACTGTGTGGTCATCAGATGATTGATATTTAAAAAAAGAAAATGTAAAAGACTTAGCAACCTGTAGAAAAACAAGCTACAGCAAGCGGAAATGAAGTTAACAAATAAAGCAAGGTGACAGGGCCAAAGCTGTCTCCTGATTTCTGGGTCTGATGGCAGGCCAGAAGCAGCCAGAAGTTATTCTGTGGGGAATGGAGACCATTAATACCCTTATAAGGTAGAAGATTAGAGACAAGCTTATAGCTTGAAACTGCACAGGTAAATAAGTGCAAGGAAGTAGACACAGTCTTATACCCAGAACCTTAGCTATCCTGCCTACTGACTGGTAACTAGATCCAGAAATCTACAAAACAGAAGACCCCATGATCAGTATAATCTGGTCCTATAGGAGGATTTGTGGGCTGTTAGGTTGAGGTAACCATAAAACAAATTAGATCAAGAAAAGTAACAGAAAGAAAACAAAACTCTCTCAAAACGTTACTGAAAATCAAAATCCTAAAACTCATGAGGAAAACTAAGGCTAAGACAGCCAACAAAATCAGGAATAAGGAGAAAAAAAATCACCATAGGTAAAAAGAGAACAAGAATGCAATCTGAAAATGACTTTAAAATAAGTATTTTGTTCTGGATAAAGATATTATATTAGGTTGCTACGGACATTAGCTTTCTTTTTGGTTGTAGTCTGGAACACTGAAGAGCATTCTTGCCACAGCAATAAGAACCTGCATGAAGCATAACTTCTGATGTGTTACTGGACTTAGAAGAGGTGGAAGTAATTTCCTTCAAAGGGACAAAAAGAATTAATGAGGGGGAAAAGCCAGAGATGAAACCTGAACTGTGAATAGTAATTACATGTGAAGGGCATATTGCCCAAAGGACACATAGCCCAGTGGGAAGATACTATTACAAATGCTGTCAGATGTCATGGAAAAAGTTGACTTAGTCCCAGTTCAGTATTACCTTGGCTCCCAGAAGAAGCAAATCAAAATGCTCTTTGGAGAAACATCCTCAACTTAGGTCCCCTTATTTTCTACAAATACAAATTATTTAAATATATGAGTTGACACTTGGTGTTCATTTAACATACAATTAAATAAGTAAAGATAAAAGTAAACAGACAATAAGTAGTAGATGTAGACCCCATGGACTTGAGGTAATGGAATTATCATTCAGAGTATAAAATAACACTATAGTAAAAGAAAGAATCACAAAAATGAGCAAACAAGAGACTAGTCAAAATGGTTAAAGAGATTTGAAAAGAAAAGAAAAGGTTGGGTGCAGTGGCTCATGCCTATAATCCTAGCACTTTGGGAGGCTGAGGCAAGAGAATCTCTTGAAGCCAGGAGTTGGAGATCAGCCTGGACAACATAGTGAGACCCGTCTCTACTAAAAAAAAATAGCTAGGTGTATTGGTGCACCTGTAGTCGTAAGCTACTCAAGAGACTGAGGCAGAAGGATCACTAGAGCATGGGAGTTTAAGGCTGCAGTGAGATGCGATCACACCACTGCACTCCAACCTGAGAGACAAAGTGAGAGCCTATCAAAAATAAAAAATAAAATAAATAAACAAAAGCCACACACACACACACCAAAATCTGTAGGTAGCTATCTAAGATATGTTAATATGTTAGGAGATTTGGAGGAAAGAATGAGAGAACATCTAACCTATCTAATTGGAGTCCCAGAAGGAAAATTAGCCTAAATGGAGAAGAGGCAATATTTGAAGAGACAGTGGCTGAGACTTCTAGAAGTGATAAAATATACAAATCTATAATGAAAGCCCATATATGCAATACAGGATAATTATATTTTAGTGAAACTGCATAATACCAAAGACAAATGAAAGATTTTAAAGAAGCTGGAAAGAAGAAGCACATTACCTACCTGCCTCCCCCTCAAAAAAAAAAATACACAAAAAATTAGACTTTGCAGTAGCAACCATGAAAGCCGGAAGATGGTAGAATAATCTCAGAGTGCTGAGAAACGAGCAGTAAATGTAGAATTCCCTGTGCAGCTGAACTAACCTTTAAGAATTAGGGCAATGCATACTGAGAAACTTAACAACATACTTCTAAATACCCATGGGTCAAAGAAGAAATCAAACATGATAGTAAAAAACATTTTTAACTGAATGAAAACAAAACCACAACATATCATCGATATTTAGAAAAGAAGAAAGGTCAATAACCTCAGCTTCAACCTTAAGAAATTAGAAAAATAAGGCCAGGCACAGTGGCTCATGCCTATAATCCCAACGCTTTGGGAGGCCAAGGCAGGAAGATTGCTTGAGCCCAGGAGCTTGAGAGACCAGCCCAGGCAACAGAGCAAGACCCTATCACCAAAAAAAAAAGAAATTAGAACAATAAGAGCAAATGAAGCTCCAAGCAAGTAGAGTAAAGGAAATAATAAACATTATATCAGAAATCAATGAAATAGAAAAATTTTTAGAGAAAGACCAGTGAAATCAAAAGCTGGTTCTCCAGGAGGTGGAGGTTGCAGTGAGCCAAGACTGCACCATTGCACTCCAGCCTGGACAAAAGGGCGAGACTCCATCTCAAAAAAAAAAAAAAAAAAAAAAAAACTGGTTCTTGGAGAAGATAAAAGTGATAAAACCTCTAGCCAGATTGATCATGAAAAAAAGTTTGAAAAGAAGGTACATATTACTAATATCTGGAATGAAAGCGGTAACATCAGCACAGATTCTATACATAAAAGTGGGTGAGGAAATTTTATGAATAATCTTTATGTCAATAAATACCTCAGCCAGGCGTGGTGGCTCATGCCTATAATTCCAGCACTTTGAGAGGCCAAGGCAGGCAAATTGCTTGAGCCTAGGAGTTCAAGACCAACCTGGGCAACGTGGTAAAATCCCATCTTTACAAAAAATACAAAAATAAGCCAGGCATGGTGGTACATGCCTGTAATCATAGCTACTCGAGAAGCTGAGGTGGGAGGATTGCTTGAGCCCGGGAGGTCAAGGCTACAGTGAGCTGTAATCATACCACTACACTCCAGCCTAGACAGCAGAGTAAGACCCTGCCTTCAAAAAGAAATAACCCTAGTTGAATACATCGATTTAGTTGAACTAGTTGAAATGAACAAACTTCTTTCTTTTTTTTTTTTTTTTTTTTTGAGACAGAGTTTCGTTCTTGTTGCCCAGGCTGGAGTGCAATGGCGTGATCTTTGCCCACCACAACCTCTGCCTCCTGGGTTTAAGTGATTCTCCTGCCTCAGCCTCCCAGGTAGCTAGGATTACAGGCATGTGCCACCATGCCTGGCTAATTTTGTATTTTTAGTAGAGATGGGGTTTCTCCATGTTGGTCAGGCTGGTGTTGAGCTCCCGACCTCGGGTTATCCACCTGCCTCGGCCTCCCAAGTGCTGGGATTACAGGCGTGAGCCACTGCGCTCAGCCACAAATTTCTTAAAAGATACAAACTACTAGAGCTGTCTCAAGAGATGGATAACCTGCATATCTGTTAAAGAGATTGAATTCATTAGTTGAAAATGTTACCACAGAACAACTCCAGGCTTAAATGGTTTCACTGGTAAACTCTACCAAACATTTAAAGCGGAAATAATACCCATTTAACAGAAGAATTCTACAACTATTGCAGAATATTGAAGAGGAGTGAGTATTTCTGTGAGGTCAGCATTAGTCTGATACCAAAACCAAAGACATTTCAAAAATCTGTAGACCAATATGCCTCATAAGCATTGAGAAAAAATTCCCAATACAATTTTAGAAAATCAAATCCAACAATATATAATAAGAGTAATACATTATAATAAGGTAGGATTGGCTGGGCACGGTGGCTCACTCCTGTAATCCCAGCACTTTGGGAGGCCGAGGCGGGCGGATCACGAGGTCAGGAGTTCGAGACCAGCCTGGCCAGCATGGTGAATCCCCGTCTCTACTAAAAATACAAAAATTAGCCAGGTGTGGTAGCACACGCCTGTAATCCCAGCTACTCAGGAGGCTGAGGCAGGAAAATTGCTTGAACCCAGGAGGCAGAGGTTGCAATGAGCCAAGATCACATTATTGCACTCCAGCTCTGGGTGACAGACCAAGACTCCATATTGGGAAAATAATAATAATAAGGTAGGGTTTATCCTAGAAATGTAAGGTGGGTTTAATATTTGAAAATTGATGTATACGTAATAGGGAAGATGGTGAAGTATACATAATGGAAGTATACATAATAGGGAAGATGGTGATGTATACATAATAGAGAAGTATACATAATAGGGAAGATGCTGAAGTTCCAGGATTCAATCCCTCCACTGACACAACTATTGAACTGGCAAGATCTGTTAGAGCCAACTGTTTTAGAACTGTGGAGTCTCGTTAAATACATGCATTATCAACACCAGGGGATTGCATAATGAAAAAAGAGTCTGATAAATTTCAGTGAATTTGGGAATTTTGCATAGAACTTACCAGTACCCAGCCCTGTGGCAGACCACCAGGAAACTGGCATCACACCATTTCTGGTGCAGCTTGCTGGTGCCAGGTTGAACAATAAGGACTTCATTTTCCAAGGATTGGGGTTGTGTCTTTTAATTGACTTTTAGTTGACTGAGAGGCCAGTGCTGGGGCTGGCTGTTATTTCAACTCTTTCATGCTAAAGTATCTTTTAGGGCTGTGACTATCAAAAGTATTTAAGCAGTAGTGTTACGGGATCTCTGGGGTGTCGATTTTTTTGGCCAGAAACCTCTGTGGCCATGGCACCTTTGCCTGAGTTCTTTTCTTGTGTCCAGGAAGAATGAGGTACGCAAACAAATGAAGGGTGAAGAAGAGTTTTATTTAGTGTTAGAACAGCTCAGAGGAGTGGGTAGCTCCTCTCTAGTAGGCAGGTTGTCCCACGGAGTGTTCAGCTCTCTGTAGAGAGGAGGCTCTGGAGAGGATAGCTCCTCTCCACAGGCAGGTCATTTGGACATTTCTGCAGGTCTCTGAAGCTCTCAGTGGAGAGGGTACCTTCTCTCTGCTGGCAGGTCATCTCTGCAGCTCTCAGCAGAGAAGGCATTCTTCTCTGCAGCTGGTCCTCCTATCGTCTCTCTACCCTCTTTGTCCTCTGGCCATCTGCTGCCCTGTTCTGGCTGAGTCCAGGGCTTTTATACCTCAGAGGGGAAGAAATGCATGCCGATTGGTCCATAGGCAGCCATGGTTGGGCCTGGAAGAGGCACCATGAGCCCCTACTCCACTCTGCTGGACTGGCATCCCAGCCCCCAGCCTTCAGGTCCTCCCTGGCCTGAGGGTGGGGCCTTACTGGGGACCCTGCCCCCTTCCACCCAGGACTCTGTCTGCCTCCTGCTGCCATTCATGGCCCTGGGGCTTGGTCCCAACCCCACTCCAAGATCGGAGAGCAGGCAACCCTGAGCCTGCAGGGACAGGGGGTCTTTCCTGGGACACCCGAGGGTGCTGACTGCAGAGATGCCCAGGTGCTGCATGCCTGGGAGGGCAGCCACAGCTGCACCCCAGAGCTCCCACCCCACCAACTCAGAAGAGGCAGGGCTCCCCCTTTTCCCGTCCCCTGCCTGCTTTGTGGAACGGGAGGCCCAGGTCTGCAGCCGCAGGTCAGGCAGCTGCGACAGCACCCAGGACGGGAGATCCTGCCTGCTCCCTCGAGAGGCTCGAATCCACAGCTGCAGTTTGGGTGGGAGGGCAGGGCTCCTGCCTGCTCCAAAGAGCAGGAGGCTTGGGTCTGCAGCTGCGGTTTGGGTGGCTGCAGTAGCACAGGCAGCTTCCATCCCAACTCAGAAGGGGCAGGGCTCCCACCGGCTCCATGCAGTGTACAGCCCCAGCTGCACCTCCCTGCTGCAGCCAGCGTGATGGCAGCAGCCGCTGCCATCAATAGTATCTCTCTCTCTGTCTCTCTCTCTCTCTCTTTCTTTCTCTCTCCAGTCTCTCTGTCTCC
This sequence comes from Gorilla gorilla gorilla, assembly GCF_029281585.2. Lineage (NCBI taxonomy): Eukaryota > Metazoa > Chordata > Mammalia > Primates > Hominidae > Gorilla > Gorilla gorilla. Next base: position 219,081,268 of record NC_073224.2, read on the forward strand.
TCTCTTCTCCCCTCTCTCCTCTTTCCTCCTTCTCCACTCCCTCTCCCTGAGTCCTCTTTTTTTGTTAATTTAACTTTTATTTTAAGGTCAGGGGTACATGTGCAGGTTTGTTCTATAGGTAAACTTGTGTCATGGGGGTTTGCTTTACAGATTCTTTTGTCACCCAGGTATTAAGCCTAGTACCTATTAGTTATTTTTCCTGATCTTCTCCCTCCTCCCAACCTCTGCCCTCTGATAGGTTCGTGTGTGTTGTTCCCCTCTATGTGTCCATGTATTGTCACCATTTAGCTCCCACCTATAAGTGAGAACACGCAGTATTTGGTTTTTTGTTCCTGCATTAGTTCGCTAAGGATCACTTGGCCTGGGAGGTCAAGGCTGCAGTGAGCCATGATAGTGCCATTGCACTGCAACCCGGGCAAAAGAGCAAGACCCTGTCTAAATAAATAAATATGAGACTTCAGTTTAAAAGAAAAAAAAAGCAATCGGAGGTCGAGGCTGCAGTGAGCCTTGATAGTGCCACTGCAGTGTAACCTGAGCGAAAGAGCAAGACCCTGTCTAAATAAATAAATATGAGACTTCAGTTTAAAAGAAAAAAAAAGGCAAAATAATATATATATAATAAAATGAATATATAAAAATGTTTAGAGTATAGTTTGAACAATGAGGTTGAAAAATACTTGGCCTGTATCTTGACTTATAGTTTGCTTAAAGAGCTTATGGCCTACATGTTGTGCTTTTTTGCATATATTGGAGCATCATGGATTGGATGTATAGTTAACCAATACTAAATCAGAAAAATTGTAATATTGAACCATGTTTCTAAAATCTTATGGAGCTGGGTGCAGTGGTGCACACTGTAGTCTCAGCTGCTCGGGAGGCTGAGGCAGAAGGATCTTCGAGCCCCAGAGTTCAAGTCCAACCTGGCAACATAGTGAGACCCCAAGTCAAAAATAAATAAATAATAAAACCTTATTGGGAAATATAATTTAGAGATGCTACGTAAGTGGTAGAAATGGAACAATCAGATGACAGAATTCAAGACTGTGGTTTTCACTTTGTGGATTGGGGATAGGGTATAGGACCATACCAGAGTATTCAAGAGTATTAGAGAAAACCTTATGTGAGTAATCCTTAATATTTTCATCTTTATGGTTTTTGTATAATGAAGCCACATAAAGCAAGGCATACCTATGTACTTCATTTCTTTAGTCCTTTGAAAATTATGAATAATTTTGATTATAGATTTTTTTTTCTTTTTGAGACAGGATCTCGCCCTATTGCCAGGCTGCAGAGCGGTGGCACAATGACAGCTCACTGCAGCCTCAACCTCATGCTCAAGCAATCCTCCCATCTCAGCCTCCTGAGTAGCTGGGACCACAGGAGCATGCCACAACACCTGGCTAATTTTGGTATTTGTCTTGGTAGAGACGGGGTTTTGCCATGTTGCCCAGGCTGGTCTCAAACTCCTGAACTCATATACTCCTCCTGCCTTGGCCTCCCAAAGTGCTGGGATTACTGGTGTGAGCCACTGCGCCCAGCCTGATTATAGATTTTTTAAAACTATGTATCTAAGTGCTAAACAATTATAGCATCATTTCTCACACCTATATTCGAAATGGCCACAACTTAACAAAGCCAAAACTATCTAGTTTTGATAGCTGCTGAGTACCAATACTAATATTAAACCATAGGTTGCAGAAAGAGAGTGAAATTGTACCCTTTTCTAGGGCTCCTATCCTGCCTTAAAGAGCTATGTTGCAGCTAAGGGGAAGATTGAAGCTCAAGATTATTTGCGTGTAACCATAGCCTAGAGATAATTATAGGGGGTTTATTACCTTCTTTTTTAAGATACACGGTGTGAGAAGTTGGAAAAATATTCAGAAGGATAATGGACTGACAATTTTTCAAAACTATAATACGAACAGGTTGGGCGTGGTGAGTCATGCCTGTAATCCCAGTCTTTGGGAGGCCAAGGAGGGCGGATTGCTTGAGCCCAGGAGTTCAAGACCAGCCTGGGCAGCATGGCAAGACCCCTTCTCTACTAAAAATACAAAAAAATAGCCAAGTGTGGTGGTGTGGGTCTGGAGTCCCAGCTACTCAGGAGGCTGAGGTGGGAGGATTGCTTGAGCCCGTGATGTGGAAGTTGCAGTAAGCCAAACTACTCCAGCCTGGGTGACAGAGCAAGACCCTGTCTCAAAAAAAAAAAAAAAAAAACTACAAACATAAAATAGCCTCTGCTGATCATTTTGATTCCATGTAAAATAGAAGACGTAACCTATGACTTTGTTCTTCTCTCAGGATGATAATAACATAGAATTATATTAATATATTAATATGTTCCACCTTTTATGTTTCAGAAGTTGGACTTCATAGAGTCTGACAGTCCCTGTTCCTCTGAAGCACTTTCAAAGAAAGAACTGTCTGCCGAAGAGCTGTATAAGCGACTCGAGAAACTCATTATTGAGGACAAAGCGAATGATGAACAGATCTTTGACTGGGTAGAGGTATAAAGACTATGTCACCTTCCCTGATACCTCTACAGGAAAGATTCTTGTGGGATCCCCTTAATTCGCTTACCTATCAGTTCACTTCATGAATTTTTAACCTTAATTAAATTAGTTTTTAAATGCTTTTGTTTTGCCATCCTTAGAAAAGAGTAACATTTTTCTCACCACTTAAGGGGTTAAGTAATGCTTGAGATTAACTTCTAATTCACATTAAAATTAAGACGAAAAAGCAGTGTTGGCACATGTAAAAATAGTTACATGCTTCTGAGTAAGTAGTCATTAAAATACACTGCAGTTGTGGTGTCGTTCTTTCATAGATTGAGTAGATGATCTTAATATGGATTATTTATTGAGGAATAAAATATGTTTTTAAGTGGTTATACTTCCAAATGTACAAGTACATAACACTATATAATTGAATGAGTAGAGGATAGGCAGTGGGAAGGACCCTGAAAAGTAAATACTGCTAATTCAAATATTAGCACATAGAACTGGCAATAGCCAAATTATTTTTCAATGAATTGGACATTTAATTTTAGCAAGAATGTGCAAAAATGTGATTCATCTGGTCTGGGTGTGATGGTTCACGCCTGTAATCCCAGCACTTCGGGAGGCCGAGGTAGGCAGATCACGAGGTCAGAGTTTGAGACTAGCCTGGCCAACATAGTGAAACCCCATCTCTACTAAAAGTACTAAAAAATTAGCTGAGTAGTCCCAGCTACTGGGGAGGCTGAGGCAGGGCTCCTGTAGTCCCAGCTACTCAGGAGGATGAGGCAGGAGAATCGCTTGAACCTGGCAGGCAGAGGTTGCAGTGAGCTGAGATCGCACCACTGCACTCCAGCCCGGGTGACAGTGCGAGGTCTCAAAAAAAAAAAAACAAAAAAAAAAACAGTGACTCATCTGTTCTTAGTGCCAGATCAGTCCTGATGTTCAGGAGATCATTTCTCTGGTACGCAAGGGTATCTTTTTTTGTTTTTTGTTTTTTGTTTTGAGATGGAGTTTTGCACTTGTCGCCCAGTCTGGAGTGCAGTGGTGCAATCTTGGCTCACTGCAGCCTCCACCTCCCAGGTTCAAACGATTCTCCCGCCTCAGCCTCTGCCTGCCACCATACCCAGCTGATTTTTGTGTTTTTAGTAGAGACAGGGTTTCACCATGTTGGCCAGATTGGTCTCGAACTCCTGACCTCAGGTGATTCATCCTCTTCAGCCTCCCAAAGTGCTGGGATTACAGGCATGAGCCACTGCACCTGGCCTGTTTTTTGTTTTCTCGAGACAAGGTCTCGCTCTGTCACCCATGCTGGGGTGCAGTGGTGCAGTCATAGCTTACTGCAGCCTCAAACCCTTGGGATCAAGCAGTCCTCCCACCTTAGTCTCCCAGGTAGCTGGGAACACAGGCATGTGCCACCATACCCAGCTTTTTTTTTTTTTTTTTTTTTAAGAGATAGGGTCTTACTATATTGCCTAGACTGGTCTCAACTCCTAGCCTCAAGTGATCCTCCTGTCTCGGCCTCCCAAAGTGTTGGGATTACAGGCATGAGCCTCTGTGCCTGGCTGAGCAAGGTTATCTTTAATTGTTTTATTTCTTTTTGACTTCAGGCTAATCTAGACGAAATCCAGATGAGTTCACCTACATTCCTTAGAGCTTTAATGACTGCTGTTTGTAAAGCAGCTATTATAGGTAAGTAACATTTCTGAAGGCAGCTCATAACATCTGAAATCCCCATTATGTCAACTACTAAGTATACAGTTTGATTTTACATTGTTTTCAAAACTTCTCCTATGTAGCTTACTTTTCTGTGCACTGTCCTTTCTGTCTGTGATGCCTGGTTGTCTCAAGCGTGGAGACAAATAGCTGCTCCGCCTACAGAGAACCCAGATCTAACCAGCTACCACATGCCTTGCATGCTCCTTGGATTGTTTTTCACTACGTTGCGTGTAGCTTTTTCTTTATCTTTTCACCTCTAACATTCAGGGCCGCCTCCTCCTTCCAATCATGAATTATAATGAACGGGTTGAATATTCTTAATCTGATTATCAGTATAGGGTTATTCTCATCAAAAAAGTCATGTTATGTAAGTACATACATGAAGAAAAAAATATCAACAGTTTGTCCTGTTCTTTGTTGACTTTATTTGATATGATAAGACAATTTTATTGGCTTATGAATTGTTAATATTGATAGGATTAGGGTCAGTAGAAATCCCAAATATTCCAAGCTGTATACAATGTTTAACATTATTCAATGAAGACATCTCTTTAGTTTCAGATAGAAATTCATACTTCTGTCACTGAAGCGAGAAAAAAAAATTCATCAGTGCAAAGGTGTCTCAGAATTTCAAGTCTGTCTCTATTTTGAAGATGGCTTTCTGCCACTTAATATAGCTTCAGAATTGTAATTTAAGATTTGCAATGAATTTATTTTCAATGTTCTTTAATGAGATAAATAACAAAGCTAAGTAGAAAGTCTTCATGAAATTTTTAAAAATCATTTTCAGTATCCATAGAACCATCATAAGACTTTCATGTTTTAAAATTCGAGTTGGGAAGTCCAAAAGCTGTTTGGTTTTTGTTTTCTTGAGATGGTGGGGGTCACTGTGTTGCCCAGGCTGGACCTGAACTCCTGGGCTTAAGCGGATCCTATCGCCTCAGCCTCTTGAGTAACTGGAATTACAGGCATGAGCCACGATGGCCAGATTTTAAAAGCAAAATCTGCTTTTAAAAACAAAATTGTGTCTTAGTGATAACTTACAGATAATATAAACCCGTATGTGTCTTTGTACTGAGGATGCTTTTCATTTCTCAGCCCCTTTTTATCATTCCTTTCCCTCAAAAGGCCTAGATTAGGTATGTTATCTGCCACTGCCACAGTTAGTTTTTATCCTAGTAATAACAAAATGGTTCCAATTATTTTAGCCTTCTGAAAAGATTTGTATTAAGTGTCACTTTAATTTCCTTTTCTAATGTTGCTTTTTATGTTGCTTTTTTTAAATACTCACTTGAAATTCCTACTCCATGTTTCATTTATTTTTGATTGACAAATTATAATTGTATATGTTTATGGGGTACAATGTGATGTTTTGATATACATGTCCAATGTGGAATGATTGAATCAAATTAATTAACATATCTATCACCTCACTTAACCTTTTTTTATGGTAAGACATTTGATTAATTTTGCTTTTGTAGTTTGTCATAAAACCACAGTCACTGTTTCATTATAATTAAAGATAATTGGGTACGCTACTCCTGAGGGAAACCAGCATTCAAAATGCATCCCCCTCCATATTTTTTATTATTTGTGAGAGAATGTCTCATTAATAATTTCAGAGCATTTTGGATTTCAAAATATTTGCCTTAGACCTTCTTGCCTCCTCTTCTCTTGTAGAGCCATATGGGTCCTTTGTACTCAGAAAATTGAAAATGAGCCAGGTTGCAGTGGCTCGTGCCTGTAATCCCAGCATTTTGGGAGGCCAAGGCAGAAGGATTGCTTGAGCCCAAGAGTTCAAGACCAGCTTGGGCAATATAGCGAGACCCTGTCTCTATTATATAAAATCTAAAATATAAGAAGAAGAAGAAGAAGAAGAAAGGCCAGGAGCAGTGGCTCATGCCTGTAATCCCAGCAGTTTGGGAGGCTGAGGCGGGTGGATCGCCTGAGGTCAGGAGTTCGAGACAAGTCTGACCAACATGGTGAAACCCTGTCTCTGCTAAAAATACACAAAAAAATTAGTCAGGCCTAGGAGCAGGCGCCTGTAGTCCCAACAACTTGGGAGGCTGAGACAGGAGAATAGCTTGAACCTGGGAGACGGAGGTTGCAGTGAGCTTAGATTGTGCCACTGCACTCCAGCCTGGGCAATAGAGTTGAGACTCTGTCTCAAAAAAAGAAAAAAGAAAGAAAATTAAAGATAATTCTATGTTAACTCCTTAAATGTAATTCCTAGTTCTTCTATCACCTTTAGCCGACTCTTCTACCTTCAGAGTGGACACTGCTGTTATCAAGCAGAGAGTGCCGATCTTACTCAAGTACCTAGACTCAGATACAGAGAAGGAACTGCAAGCACTTTATGCACTACAAGCATCGATAGTAAAACTTGATCAACCTGCCAGTAAGTTTATCTCATGTTACAGTTAATCTAACCAACGAGCGAGATTTATCCAAGCCAGGACTTAGAGATGATTTAGGGTTTGAACAAAGGACAATAAAAGAATCACTAATAACACAAACTCATATAACTAACTTTAATAAATTTGAATTTGGCTGGGTGCAGTGGCTTGCTCCTATAATCCCAGCACTTTGGGAGGCCATGGCAGGCAGATCACTTGAGGTCAAGAGTTCAAGACCAGCCTGGCCAACATGGTGAAACCCTATCCCTACTAAAAATACAGAAATGGCTGAGCACGGTGGCTCACACCTGTAATCCCAGCACTTTGGGAGGCCGAGGCAGATGGATCATGAGGTCAGGAGATCGAGACCATCCTGGTTAACACAGTGAAACCCTGTCTCTACTAAAAATACAAAAAATTAGCTGGGTGTGGTGGCGGGCACCTGTAATCCCAGCTACTTGGGAGGCTGAGGCAGGAGAATCGCTTGAACCCAGGAGACGGAGGTTACAGTGATCCAAGAGCACGCCACTGCACTCCAGCCTGGCGACAGAGCGAGACTCTATCTCAAAAAAAAAAAATACAAAAATACAAAAATGGGCTAGGTGTGGTGGCATGTGCCTGTAGTCCCAGCTACAGCTACTCAGAAAGCTGAAGCACGAGAATCACTTGAACCTGGGAGGCGGAGTTTGCACTAAGCCAAGATTGTGCCACTGCACTCCGGCTTGGACAACAGAGCAAGACTCTGTCCAAAAAAAAAATAAATAAATTTGTTATATATTTGTATATATTTGTATGAAAATATCACAACAAGAAAACTATTTAGATTAGGTTATTTCATCCCCATTCCAGGGCAGGCCTAATAAAACTTTCCACAGTGATGGTAGTATATAGCCATACCATTGAGTATGGTCACCATGAGCCACATGTGGCAATTCTATACTTAAATATGTCTGTTGTGACTTAGGAACTGAATTATTGACTTTAAATTTAAATAACCATGTTTGACTAATAGCTTCCATATTGGACAACACAGGTCTAGGGCATGAAAATGGTTAATGATGTTGAGGATGATACTCTAGAATCTTTAGACACCCAACAAAGACCCTAAGTGTAGTGTATTTACCATGCTATATTTACTAAGGAGTTTCAGAATAGTTTTTAGTTAAGGGTTATGATTAATTCTTGGCTAATGAAACAAAGCAACCTGTACACTTAAGTCTTAGTGATACTTGGTGTTAACTAATGATTTTTATTACATCTTGAAAATTCAGTTGGTATTTGTTAAAGCGGGCAGTACATAGCTATTAGAGCACTCAAGTAGTTCTTTGGTACTTCCTTATTTTCGCTTTTGTAAAATTCCTTCTTTCCTAGTCCTGAATTGCTCTTGGAGATAAAGGAAAAGATCAAAGCAAATTATCCTTATAGTGTAACTGAAGAGACAATCTACCATGGATCAGATAATTTGATAATATTAGCTTAACTAATATAATTACAAAGATAAGTCTTTTTAAAAAAAGGCCGAGGCATGCCGATCACCCGAGGTCAGGAGTTTGAGACCAGCTTGGCCAACATGGTGAAACCCCGTCTCTACTAAAACTACAAAATTAGCTGGGCGTGGTGGCGCACGCCTGTAATCCCAGCTACTTGGGAGGCTGAGGCAGGAGAATCACTTGAACCCATGAGGCGGTGGTTGCAATGAGCCGAGATCATGCCACTGCACTCCAGCCTGGGCAAAAAGAGCAAAACTCCATTTAAAAAAAAAAAAAGTTAATACGACTCATGATAAACCTAATATTGATTAGCATTTATTGTTTATTCCACTGCCTCCCTCCATTAATATAAATGATCGGAGAGCTGACTATAATAACTATAAGCTAATAACTTATTATATATGATAACTATAATTCTCAGTTTTACTATGAGAGTAAAACCGAGAATTAAAATCACACAGATAGTTTGGACGTTTAAAACAGTAAATAACAGGTGTAGTTTCACTGGATAAAATCCAGATGAGATAGCTTTTACTCATGTTTTCCATGTGAATGATCACCTCTTTTTTTTTTTTGAGACGCAGTCTCGCTCTGTCACCCAGGCTGGAGTGCAGTGGTGCAATCTCAGCTCACTGCAAGCTCCGCCTGCCGGGTTCACGCCATTCTCTTGCCTCAGCCTCCCTAGTAGCTGAGACTACAGGCACCCGCCACCATGCCCGGCTAATTTTTTGTATGTTTAGTAGAGACGGGGTTTCACTGTGTTAGCCAGGATGGTCTCAATCTCCTGACCTTGTGATCCGCCTGTCTCAGCCTCCCAAAGTGCTAGGATTAAAGGTGTGAGCCACTGCGCCCGGCCACCTCTTCATTTTTAAAACAACATTACAAGGAAGAAAAAGCATATCCTGCCTTTCTCCCTTCCCCCAAATTTTGTAAAAATAATACAGTAAACTTGCAGCACAGAAAATAGTAAAAAGAAAGTAAAAAACTACTCGTATTTAAATTTTATAGGGTTTAGATTGAGCTAAACATGATATGAAACAGCTTCACTGGTATCAGAAAATAGTTCAGATTGGGCCGGGCACGGTGGCTCACACCTGTAATCCCAGCACTTTGGGAGGCCAAGATGAGCGGATCACCTGAGGTCAGGAGTTCGAGACCAGCCTGGCCAACATGGTGAACTCCCTTCTCTACTTAAAATACAAAAATTAGCTGACTGTGGTGGCCGGCGCCTGTAATCCCAGGTACTTGGGAGGCTGAGGCAGGAAAATTGCTTCAACCCAGGCAGGCGCCTGTAATCCCAGGTACTTGAGAGGCTGAGGCAGGAAAATTGCTTCAACCCAGGCAGGCGCCTGTAATCCCAGGTACTTGAGAGGCTGAGGCAGGAAAATTGCTTCAACCCAGGCAGGTGCCTATAATCCCAGGTACTTAGGAGGCTGAGGCAGGAAAATTGCTTAAACCCAGGAGGTAGAGGTTGCAGTGAGCCAAGATCACACCACTGCACTCCAGCCTGGGGACAGAACAAGATTGTCTCTCAAAAAAAAAAAAAACAGAAAAAAAAAAAAGAAAAAAAGTTCAAATTGTACAAAATAATAGGAATAAAAAAGAATTTAGACTGCTTCAATCTTTTTTTCCTCTTCTTTAAACAAGTTGTTGGGCTGTTTATACTGTCAAGAGCAAGTATGGTGAATTGTCATTATTGCTTTTTTCTGGGGGGATTAATGCACATTTATTCAGTCATTCATTATTTTGAAATATATTCTTTTCCTCATAACTACAGTGTCCCAAAGCTTATAGTTTATTTTCACCTCCTTGCAGATTTGCTGCGGATGTTTTTTGATTGTCTATATGATGAGGAGGTGATCTCTGAGGATGCCTTCTACAAATGGGAGAGCAGCAAGGACCCTGCAGAGCAGAATGGGAAGGGTGTGGCTCTGAAATCTGTCACGGCATTCTTCACGTGGCTGCGGGAAGCAGAAGAGGAGTCTGAGGATAACTAAAACTTCAAATACACAAAACGAAACAAAAGAAACAATTTAAGTATTTTTTTAAAAAGTTTCACGTCTTCGCCAATCACAGTGCAGCAAGGCCAATTCTCGCAGAAACCCCCACGTGTGCACGAGTGGGAGAGGGGAAAGAGAAAAAAAGGTGATCATGGAGGAAAAAGGTACTGGATAAAAGTAAACTTCAAACCTTAGGGCGGGAGCACTAAAACCAAAATACATGTATTATTTATAGAAAATATTTTCTGTTTTAATCTTTTCTTTTTAAACAAGGACTCATACTTAAAAAAATGTTTAGCAAAAAAAAAAAAAGTTGAGAACTTTTAATTTATTTTAAGGACTGCAAATGCCAGTGTAATTTTTTAATTTGCAGTTTCTGTAAACAACTTGTATAATAGAAAAAGCAGAGAAATAAATTTCCCTCCCCTTCAAGATGCACCTCATGTTTGTTTTAAGGTATAGCATTTAGTCCAGATTTGAGAAAGTTTGGGGTGAACAAGGTAAGAAAGATTTTTTTTTTTTTTGGCATCAAATCTTTCTGCCTGCCTCTCAGCTTGCTTCAGAAAATTTAAAAAATCACAATAGTAATCAAAACATACATAACATTGAAACAGAAGGAAATGCTGTGGACCACAGAACTCCAAGAATTGTTTAAAAAAAAAAAAGTGCTACCCTGAGAAAAGTACTCTTAATACTCTTGAAATCTTTAGAGCAACTTTAAGGCTTGTAAATACATAGAACAAATATTTAAAAAAACAAAAAGAAATTGACTCAGTACTATTTCTTTTCACTTTGAAAATATAAAGAACAAAATAAAGACAAACATTGCAAGTTTAAAAGAAAGTAAAGTGACTTCTCCTTTGGACAGCTGCTGCATGTGTGCCCATTCCTGGGGGTGCTGTCTGGCTATTTATTGTCTAATTCAAATCACTCCTGAGGGGAGAGAGACAAAACGAGAGAGAGTGAGAGAGTGTGTGTATGTGCGTGTATGCACACGTATGTGCATGCACATGTATGTATGTATATGTCTCTACTCACTGAAAAAGCAAGCTACTTTGTGGGTAAGGAGGGCACTTGTGCTTGGGTGGGAATGCCCCACTGGGAGTCCAGTGAAACTTGTTTCCAACACTAACTAAAAATGCATTCAGGACAGTAAGCCTCAAGGGCAGTCCTTTAGATAACTAAGTTTTCCACTCTGTGTATCAGGACTCAGGACAATAATTCACTTTGAGACTGCCACTACCACTGATTTTAAAATCTTCCATCAATTGCCTGCAATGCTTAAGAAACCCAAAGATGTCCTCTAAAGAATGAATAAAACCAAAAGCTATATTATGCTTTTACAAAAGTGGGGGTGGGATTTTTATAAAAGTGGGGGTGGGGTTTAAAATCAAGCCAATACCATGTATGCAAATCACATTGTCTGCCAACTCCAACCTCATTCAAGCCATTCTGGTGAGTATAAAGCTGACTGTGGGCCTCTGCTTGGGCCTCTGCTTCTCCTAGAGATACTGGAGTGCTGTGCTTTCTAATTTTCCCACCCTTTCATGAAGTCGCAGTCTCTACAGATGATTTTCCATTTCAGTTGTTTGTGGGCCATCAACCTACAAATTGTATTTATGAAGAAAGCCAGACTACTCCCAGATAAATAGTCTTTGTCTTTTGTATCTGGATAACAAGAGATTTCTGCTGGCTTCCATCTCTGAAGAAATACCACATTAAGAGACTTGGCAAGACTTGTGAAACACAAGAACAAAATTTTCTATAGCAATAAAATGTTTTTCTGAAGTGTAGCTGAACACAATACAAGATCCCACTACATAAGCCCACAGAGGCCATTTTTCAGTGGTGGAATGCTGTATGCCACTGGTCCCCAATGCACAACCTAGATCCCTCACATGTGCAGTTCACAATGGGTTTGCGCTCCTGTGAGAATTTAATGCCACCGCTGATCTGACAGGAGGCGGAGCTCAGGTGGAAATGCTTGCTCACACACCACTCACCTTCTGCTGTGCAGCCCAGTTTCTAACAGGCCATGGACCAGTACGTGTCCTTGGCCCAGGGGCTGGGGACCCCTGCTGTATGTTGCTTTTGTTTTGTTTTGTTTTGAGACAGGGTGTTGCTCTGTCACCCAGGTTGGAGTGCAGTGGCTTGATCATGGCTCACTGTAGCCTCAAACTCCTGGGCTCAAGCGATCCTCCTGCCTCACCCTCCCCAGTAGCTGGGACTATAGGCGCACACCACCACAGAATACTATTGTTGAAGGACCAAGTCCTGAAAGTCTTTTGAAGGGTATGCGACAGCATCAGCCATAAAAGATGGGGCCTGAAAAGCTGTTTTGGAGCCTGACCACAGGCTTTGCCTGGGATCCCTCAATTGGGAGAAGCAGCCTGGTTCTATGATCAACTGAGTAAACAACCTCCAGAATCAAAGTGCAGAGGATTATGATCAAGGAATCTTCTCTGAGTGATAGAAGTTTTTAGAAGGTATTGACAGCACTCAAGGGGTTGAGGGAGGGGAGTTTAGGGGAATACAGGATGGTAACTGCCTCTTGAGAATCAGTAGCTGTTTTTTTGCAGGGGTCTGACCAGGGAGGGATTTCAGGTAGTAGAGATGGCCTAGTTATCAGTATTTTACATATTAACAAGTATAAGGAATGGAGGAGAGAGAGAAATATTTTTGAAAGAACAATTAAAGGGTTGAAAAATATCTTAAGATATAAACATCTCTAGTACAATGACAGAAATAATGTTTGAAATCTTACCTATAACATGAAGTATGTTGAAGAGACTACAAAGTAAGCTTTGAGTATCTTGTTGCTGTGGACACGGAATGTGTGCTAGGATTAGAAGTTGCCTAATGACAAAATATGAGCAAAGTAAGATAATTGCCCCCTACTAATATCCACTGAACTGCAAAACATTGTCAAGATTATTACCCTCTCTGGTCTTTTTACTGGAAAATAGGGTTTGGCAATTTTTGTTTTAATATAATAGGTGACATTGCCAACATTGATATGCCAGCACTCCTTCAAGCTGTAGCAAAAGCTCCTTCACCGATTTCAAATTTGGGAGCAGGTCCAATGCCTTTTTTTTTTTTTTTTTGAGATGGAGTCTGGCTCTGTTGCCCAGGCTGGAGTGCAGTGGTGTGATCTCTGCTCACCGCAAACTCCGCCTCCCAGGTTCAAGCAGTTCTGCCTCAGCCTCCCGAGTAGCTGGGATTATAGGAAGCGCCACCACGCCCGGCTAATTTTTTTGTATTTTAAGTAGAGATGGGGTTTCACCATATTTGTTTTGCCAGGCTGGTCTTGAACTCCCAACTCCAGGTGAACCGCCCACCTCGGCCTCCCAAAGTGCTGGGATTACAGGCGTGAGCCACCACCGCACCTGGCCCAATACCTCTTTTAGTGCATTTATTAAGGTGCTTATACCTATTTTCTAACCAGTCAACTTATGGCTATTCAATAAATGAACATTTTTTCATTTCTAACAAAGGAAAATAATACTAATTTTCAAAATGAACTTATTTTGGGTTCTTGCGTAGGCCAATAAGCTAGCCCATAACTGCATCATTAACTTGTTTTGTTCAACCAATATTTAACTCAACATCTACTGTGCACTAAGTGGAGATAGGATAACAGTGACCAAAGTAGGCTCTGCTTTCATGGATCTCATATTCTTCATGAAAACAGAAAGCTAGAGGTCGTTAACATGCTGCATCAGCATCATATCCCACTAAGAAGTATCTGCTCCTTATGACTTTGGCAGATCTTTGTTTGTTTGTTTTTTCTTTATATTTCAAAATTCATTATAGGCTGTTTGCAACAATTAAATCCAAAGATAGCTTTAAAACCACTCTCCAAACAAGTTATTCTGGAGTTTTTGACATACTATCTTTTTGTTTCAAATGGCCCTTTTTAAGTCAATAGAATTCTAAGTTGGTTGGGGGAAGATCCTAGGCTACTGTATCTAATTCTGTTTTCATCACTCAAGTTTTATTATTTAAAAAAAAAATAGAGGAATCCAGTTTTTCAATTTCAACTATGTCATTAGCATGTACTTCCATATTCTCCATTTTGTAGGGAGTAACATTTTACATTACTTTTTGTTTGCTTTTTCTTTTCTTGAGACAGTCTTGATCTGTCGCCCAGGCGGGAGTGCAGTGCTGTGATCTTGGCTCACTGCAGCCTCCGCCTCCCAGGTTCAAGTGATTCTCCTGCCTCAGCCTCCCGAGTAGCTGGGATTACAGGCTCAGGCCAGGTGGGGAGAGATATGCTACATGCCCACTGGCATAAAATATCCCATATGTCCCTCAAAAGGAAAAATGATCATCTGTTAGTTTGGGGACTTAAAAAAAAAACCTGACATCACTGTGTATTACCAAATCATGAGATGATTTATACATTAAGCTACAGAGAATCATATGCCAAATGTTATTCAGTTAAAGTTTTATTTTGAAATAATTTCAGACTTACAGAAAAGTTGCAGATTTTACAGAAAGTTCTATATACCCCTCACCCAGTTCCCTTTATAATAACATCTTATATTGCCATAGGACATTTGTCAAAACTAAGAAACCAGCTTTGGTATGTTGCTTGTAACTAAACTTAAGAGTATTTAGATTTTCACCAATGTCCCTTTTCTGGTCCAAGATGCAATCCATGATACTACATTGCATCTAAGGAATCATCTCCTTAGTGTCCTCTGGACTTTGACAGTTTTTTGGTCTTTTTCATGACTTTGACAATTTTGAGGAGTAATAATGGGACATTTTGTAGAACGTCTGTCAATTTGTATTTGTCTGGTGTTTTTCTCATGATTAAAGTGGGGTTATGTATTTTGGATAAAAATAACTGTATATTGTAATCCCAGCTCTTCGGGAGACCAAGGCAGGAGGATTACTTGAAGCTAGGAGTTTGAGACCAGCCTGGGCAATATAGGAAGACCCCCCCATCTCTACAAAAATACTTAAAAATTAGCCAGGCATGGTGATGCACACCTGTAGTCCCAGCTGCTCAGGAAGCTAAGGCAGGAGAATCACTTGAGCCCAGGAGATCAAGGCTGCAGTGAGCTATGATCATGCCACTGCATTTCAGCTTGGGCAGCAGAATGAGACCCTGTCTCTAAAAAATAAAAACACAAATACCATATAAATGAAGTTCTCTTCTCATATATCAGCAGGTACAAGATACTCACATGATAACTTTATTTGGCTAAGTTGGTGTTTGCCAGGTTTCTCTACTCTGTAGTTACTTTTCTTTCCCCCCTTTCTTACTCTAGTCTATATGAAAGCCAGTCACTAAATCCAACCCACACTTGGGAAGAGAGATGGGAGTAGGAGAGAATTAAGCTTTACTTCCTTTCTAGAGTGGGAAGCGTCTACTTAAATTATTTGGAATTTTCCCACAAGGAAGATGTCTCTCTTCTCTATTTGTTTGTTTAGTCACTCATGTATTTATATGTGTGTATGTATAAATGTACACACATGGATATGTATATATCAGTATGGGCTCATGTATATTTCATACTTTGAATTATAACCCAATAGTACATGATTTTGTTGTTCACATTGTTCCAGCTTTAGCCATTAGGGGCTCTTTCAAGTTGGCTTATGTGTCCCTTGACATTCCCTGATACTTTTGTTTTTAGAGCACGTACTTTCTGCCATCACAAGATGCCACAGACATATCTTGTATTTTCCCTGCCTCAGTCCTAGAATCAGCCATTTCTACAAGAATCCCTGGTTTCTTCTAGGAGAATGGGATTTAGAAACCAAGCTTTTACTCACTGGGTTTGCATGTTGCTATTGGGGCATCTCAGCCTCTTGGTCTGCCAACATTTTAAACTTCATTTTCTTGCCAGGCGAGTAAGCTGCTTTCACATGGAGCACTATGACCTTTAGAAAACATAGTTCTGGGCTGGGCGCAGTGGCTCACCCCTGTAATCCCAGCACTTTGGGAGGCCACAATAGGCGGATCATGAGGTCAGGAGATCGAGACCATCCTGGCCAACATGCTGAAACACCGTCTCTACTAAAAATACAAAAATTACTGTGCATGGTAGCACGTGCCTGTAATTCCAGCTACTTGGGAGGCTGAGGCAGGAGAATCGCTTGAACCAGGGAGTCAAAGGTTTCAGTGAGCCAAGATCGCGCGACAGCACTCCAGCCTGACGACAGAGCAAGATTCTGTCTCAAAAAAAAAAAAAAAAAAGAAAACATAGTTCTGGTGTGTGTGTGTGTGTGTATTACTTTGGGCCAAGCGCAGTGGTTCACGCCTGTAATCCTAGCACTTTGGGAGGCCGAGGTGGGTAGATCACTTGAGGTCAGGAGTTTGAGACCAGCTTGTCCAACATGGTAAAACCCCATCTCTACTAAAAACATACAAAATTAGCCAGGTGTGGTGGTGGGCACCTGTAGTCCCAGATACTCGGGAGACTGAGGCAGGAGAACTGCTTGACCCCGGGAGGCAGAGGTTGCAATGAGCCAAGATCCCGCCATTGCCCTCCAGCCTGGGTAACAGCAAGACTGTCTAAAATATAATAATAATAAAATAAAACACTCTGGTACCCAAAAGACTCAAGCCTATAGATACGTCATTCATTTTCTGCTCATCTTACATAGGAAAAAGTAGAGGGCCAGGCACTGTGGCTCACAGCTGTAATCCCAGCACTTCGGGAGGCCAAGGTGACCAGATCACTTGAGGCCAGGAGTTCAAGACCATTCTGGCCAACATGGCAAGACTCTCTCTCTACTAAAAAATACAAAAATTAGTTGGGCCTGGTGGCGCATGCCTGTAATCCCAGCTACTCAGAAGGTTGAGGCACGAGAATCACTTGAACCTGGGAGGTGGAGGTTGCAGTGAACCAAGATAGGGCCACTGCACTCCAGCCTGGGTGACAGAGTGAGACTCTCTCAAATAAATAAATCAATAAATATTGAACTGTTTCTCTCTTTCCCCATTATGATGATTTGTTTTAATTTCCCTTAGCTAGTAATATTTAGAGTCTACTAAGGTACCAATACAGAGCAGTGTTAAAATGTTAACTCAAACAATAATAATGGAAATCGCAAAATAATGAAAAGTTAACTGATGATAAAAGCACTGCGTATCAAAACTTGAGATAAACCTAAAGTAAGCCCAAGAGTTCGAGGTTACAGAGAGCTTTGATTGTGCCACTGCACTCTAGCCTGGGTGACAAGAGTTAAGACCCTGTCTCTTAAAGCAAAAAAGCTGAGTAATACTTTTAGGTAAATGTAAAGTCTTTAAATACATTTGTTTAGAAACCATACAAGTTTAAAGTAAATGAATTAGGGTATCATAAGAACCAACTGGGGGCAGGGGGATGCCACCTAAGTGAATATCAAGAGTTCACTCTTCCTTCTGTAGGAAGAAGTTGTGTGCTGAGAGGAAGGAGGTATAGACTAGAATTGGGAGATCTGTGCTCTAATGCTAACATTGCTGTTCACGGAATATTTGACCACCTGCTTGGTATGGGCCTTCCTCTCTTCTCTAGAAAGGGCTCACTCTTGCCAACCATATGAGCACATCCAGAATCACTTTAAATACTGCCTACCAAGCTTAACAAAGACAAAAGGTTTTGGTAATAGTAGGATATTACCAGCTTTTCAATGAAGTAAAAATATCAAGAATTTCTGAAATTTCAAGTCACCATGAGTTGAACTTGTACTATCAGTATTCCTTTTCAATCCTTCTGTCATATTTACCTCTTATTGGTAAATACATGTCCTCTGACCTGAAGTCCTGGGAAACTATCTTTGCCAGATTTCAAAAAGCCACCCTGCCATAACTTCTTCCTACATTGTAGAATAAATAGTGCTCAACACTGGCTGTGTGTTAGAAGTACCTGGAAAGCTTTTAAAAATACAAATCCTGGAGCCCCACCTCAGACTAATTATTTCAGGATCTCTGGGGATGAGACCTGGGCATCTCTCTCTCTCTCTCTCTCTCATTTTTTAAATTTAAATTCCTTAGGTGATCATAATATGACCCAGGGTTGAGACGACATTGAAATGGTGAAAATAACCTGATTCAGCTAACAATATAGATAACAATTTATATTTTCAGGTATTTCAGAAATATATTTTAACTGCAAGATGTTGGACAAACAAATGGGCTTACATATGGCACATACTTTGAAAATACAGTGTTAGGAGAGCATATAATGGGGAACCTGTATACACTGGGGGATTAGGGAATGTTGCCCTTAGGAGTAGAATTTTAAACAAAAATGTGAAGAATCAAATAGTTAAGGGGGTCTGTTGAAATAGAGGAGATCTTGTGTGCAAAGTCCATGGTTGGGGGAACACATGGTGTATTTGAGAATGAAGAAAGGGTGACAGTATGGCGAGAGTTCATTCTCACATGCAAAAGTCGAATCTGAACGTGCCCAGTGACAAATTAATCCAGACAAACTTTTTCTGGACAAATAGAGGGAAAGAACCTTTTTTTTTTTTTTTGACAGAGTCTTGCACTATCACCCAGGCTGGAGTGCAGTGGCACAATCTCAGCTCATTGCAACCTCCACCTCCCGGATTCAAGCGATTCTCTTTGCCTCAGCCTCCCAAGTAGCTGGGACTACAGGCATGCACCATCACACCCGGCTAGTTTTTGTATTTTTAGTAGAGACGGGGTTTCACCATTTGACCAGGCTAGTCTCGAGCTCCTGACCTCAGGTGATCCACCTGCCTTGGCCTTCCAAAGTGCTGAGATTACGGCATGAGCCACCACGCCCAGCCATGGAAAGAACTTTTGAAAGCTGCCTTATACTTTGACTTAGCAGAATTCACTAGAGATGAACTTTAGTTGGTTTTTTTAATAGTTACTCAGCAAAAAGAATAATGATGCTTTCAATCATTTCCAATTCGCAATTAGCCACACAGCATGTTAGAATAACTGTAGGCTCTTTGGAGTAACTAGTTATATCTAACCTCAGGGTTAGTCAAAGTATGGGCCTTGGACTAGCAGCATCAACATCACCTGTGAGCTTCTTAGAATGCAAATTCACAGGCCCCAGCCTACTAAAACAGAATCTGAAGAGATGGAAGATCCCAAGAAATCGCTATAAGCGCTTCAGATGATTTTTAGGCACACTGAAGTTTAAGAACCACTGCCTAGGAGTATTTCACATCTCTGCCAGAGTATAGTCCTCTTCAAAAAGCTAACACAAAACAAGTTGTATGCTGCTTTTAGAACCTTTCGGCTTGTACTTTCGCATCTACGACACAGAAACAATAAGCCCTTCCTGATTTCCTTAGTAAACTAATAGTAAATTAATTTCCTAGGCAATGCAGGATGGCATCTAATTGGTCTTCATACTAGGCTTCTGACATGTAAGGTGGTACTGCTTCCTTTTACCAGGTAGGGAACTGAGTAACACAGAAGTCATGTACCTAGCAAGTGTCAGAAGCAAGACTGGCACTTGGTTTTCTGGGAGGCAGTATTGTCCGAAAAATAACTCTCACCACCAGGAGTTTTCTTTTGGGGAAAATGACATAGTGGATATAGTTTGGAATATTGGCATTGGAAAAATAGGAGCATTAGTATAGCCCTGCTGGGGTTGCTGAAACCTCGGTTTCCATTTATTTATTTATTTTTTTATGAGACAGGGTCTCACTGTGTCGCCCAGGTAGGAGCTTAGTGCTGTGATCTCGGCTCATTGCAACCTGTCTTCTGGGCTCAAGGGAGCCTCCAGAGTAGCTGGGACTGTGGCTAATTCTTGTATTTTTTGTAGAGATGGGTTTTCACCATGTTGCCCAGGCTGGTCTTGAACACCTGAGCTCAAGCCATCAACCCACCTTAGCCTCCCAAAGTGCTGGGGTCGCAGGCATGAGTTACTGCGCCCGGCCAGTTGCCTCATCTATAAAACAAAAGTAACATCCACTTCATGGGGTTGTCTTGAGGAATTAAAGGAGATCGGATAAAGTGCCCAGCATTCTGCCTGAAATACCTAGGGCCCTTCCTGTCTGCGTCCAGTGTTCTTTTTCTGCCACACTCTTACTACCTTAGTCATAATCAGTCACATACAGTTAGGCTATGCCATTTTCAGAACTGTAGGAGATTATAACTTACCTATCCACATTTCTTTCTTTCTTTTGTTTTGTTTTGTTTTTTTTTTTTTTTGAGACGGAGTCTCACTCTGTCACCCAGGCTGGGGTGCAGTGGCGTGATCTCGGCTCAGTGCAACCTCCGCCTCCGGAGTTCAAGCGATTCTCCTGCCTCAGCCTCCCAAGTAGCTGGGACTACAGGCATGCGCCACCACGCCTGGCTAATTTTTTTGTATTTTCAGTAGAGATGGGGTTTCATCATGTTGGCCAGGCTTGTCTCGAACTCCTGACCTCAGGTGATCTGCCCGCCTCAGCCTCCCAAAGTGCTGGGATTACAGGCGTGAGCCACCGTGCCCAGCCGACATTTCTTTAATATTCTATTGATCAAATTTTTAAAATTGTTTTACTTTCCCTAGAAAATACTATGAAGTCTTTTTTTTTTTTTTGTTTGAGACGGAGTCTCGCTCTGTCGCCCAGGCTGGAATTCAGTGGCACCATCTCGGCTCACTGCAAGCTCCGCCTCCCAGGTTCACGCCATTCTCCCGCCTCAGCCTTCCGAGTAGCTGGGACTACAGATGCCCGCCACCATACCCGGCTAATTTTTTTGTATTTTTAGTAGAGATGGGGTTTCACCTATCATGTTAGCCAGGCTGGTCTCAATCTTCTGACCTCGTGATCTGCCCGCCTTGGCCTCCCAAAGTGCTGGGATTACAGGCGTGAACCACCGCGCCCGGCAATACTATGAAGTCTTAAGTGTCTATCCCTACTGCTAACAGACCTGGGAATAGAGGCTTTTAGCTCCCACTTCTCCTGGGATTCAATAGAACATTGCAAAATCCTTTTTTTTTTTTAACACAAGGATCAATGCTTAGTGTCCTTTTCAAGTTGTTTATTGCCCTACCTAGAAAGAAAATGACTATTTTCCTACAAAATCATAATGAACTCCTAAAAATACCAGGTACTTAGAAATGCATGTTCTGTCACATCCAGCTCTGGCTTTGTTCCTAATTTAGGGGATGCCAACTACTTTGGGCAAAGAGACAGCTATACCAAACAAGCCTGCTGGCTGCTCAGAATAAATTCTAGGCCGGGCGCGATGGCTCACGCCTGTAATCCCAGCACTTCGGGAGGCCGAGGCAGGCGGATCACGAGGTCAGGAGATCGAGACCATCCTGGCTAACGGTGAAACCCTGTCTCTACTAAAAATACAAAAAATTAGCCAGGCCTGGTGGCGGGCGCCTGTAGTCCCAGCTACTCGGGAGGCTGAGGCAGGAGAATCGCTTGAACCTGGGAGGTGGAGGTTGCAGTGAGCCGAGATCACACCACTGCACTCCAGCCTAGGCGACAGAGTGAGACTCCATCTCATAAATAAATAAATAAATAAATAAATAAATAAATAAATTCCAGCTTTTTCTTATTAAGTGTCATAGACTCAACCAGCAGAGTGTAAAACAGAGACACAAAGGTTAGGATAATCATGTGGGGGTTTCTTCTTGCTGAAAATGTTTTATCTTTTGAGAAGAGCAGGAATATCACCAATAAAATGTCAGGTTTTAAAGTTGAACAATCCTGGGTCTTGATATATATGGTTCTCAAGAATTATGCTACTAATTCCAAAGTTTGGATGGTTGAAAATTTACAGCCTTGTGCAAGTGTCGTAAGAATACTCAGAGCCAGCCAGGCGCGGTGGCTCACTCCAGTAATCCCAGCACTTTGGGGAGGCCGAGGCAGGCGGATCACGAGGTCAAAAGATCGAGACCATCCTGGCCAACGTGGTGAAACCCCGTCTCTACTAAAAATACAAAAATTAGCTGGGCGTGGTGGTGTGTGCCTGTAGTTCCAGCTACTCAGGAGGCTGAGGCAGGAGAATCCCTTGAAGCCAGGAGGTGGAGGTTACAATGAGCCGAGATCTCGCCACTACACTCCAGCCTGGCGAGAGAGCGAGACTCCGTCTCAAAAAAAAACAAAACTCAGAGCCAGTATGTATTGGTTTTTGAAAAGTTTGCATTTTCTCATCACCATGCAGTTGCATTTTGATTTATAAAAGGAAATGATCCTTTTCATCACCATCTTTTTAAAACTCTTTTCATCTCTTTATTTTTTAAATAAATGGATCCAATTTCATGATACTGATTTTTAAAATTCAATCTTATTCCCAACCACAGATTTTGACTCATGTTTTCCTTTAAATTACTGGTTGTTTTTTTGTTCTTTTGAGACAGAGTTTTGCTCTGTCGCCCAGGCTGGAGTGCAGTGGTGGGATCTCTGCTCACTGCAACCTCCACCTCCCAGGTTAAAGCGATTCTCCTGCCTCAGCCTCCCGAGTAGCCAGGACTACAGGCGTGCACCACCATACCCAGCTAATTATTTATCTATTTATTTATTTATTTTTGAGGTGGAGTCTCCTTCTGTCACCCAGGCTGGAGTGCAGTGGCATGATCTTGGCTCACTGCAACCTCCGCCTCCTGGGTTGAGGAGGCTAATTTTTTTTTTAATTTTTAGTAGAGACAAGGTTTCACCATGTTGGCCAGGCTAGTCTCAAACTCTTGACCTCAGGTGATCTGCCCACCTCGGCCTCCCAAAGTGCTGGGATTACAGGTGTGAGCCACCGAGCCAGGCCAATTTTTGTATTCTTAGTAGAGACGGGGTTTCAACATGTTGGCCAGGCTGGTCCTGAACTCCTAACATCAGGTGATCCACCCACCTCAGCCTCCCAAGGTGCTATGATTACAGGCGTCAGCCACTGCGCCCAGCCCAAATTACTGGTTTTATTGAAAAGAAAAATATTCCCCTTTACACTTAAACTTTCTCCAACTACTCCATATCTACAAAACAAATGTCCTAGGGTAGCCAACTTGGTTTGCTGGGACTTTTCTGGTTTAAAAACTGAAAGTCTGGCTGGTTGTGGTGGCTCACGCATATAATCCCAGCAATTTGGGCGGCCAAGGCGGGCGGATCACAAGGTCAGGAGTTCAAGACCAACCTGGCCAACATGGTGAAACCCCGTCTCTACTGAAAATAGAAAAATTAGCCAGGCATGGTGGCACGGGCCTCTACTCCCAGCTACTCAGGAGGCTGAAGCAGGAGAATTACTTGAACCCGAGGCAGAGGTTGCAGTGAGCCGAGATTGCGCTAGTGCACTCCAGCATGGGCGACAGGGCAAGACTCCATCTCAAGGAAAAAAAAAAACAAAAAAAAAAAACTGAAAGTTCAACCCCCACCCTACCCTCAATGGATAAACTGGGACAGTTGGTCACCCTGGATGTCACTGAGCTGACACTAATTTCTGGTCACCCTCAGAGGCCTGGTTGCCCTGCAAAGAAGGGAATCCTCCTGCAAAGATTTGCCTGTAAAGCCACAAAGCAGGAGTCAAAGGGGAGGAACAGTGCTGTTAGTACATTTACTTCACATTACACTGTCAAAACAAAACTGGATATATTCTGCTTTTAGTAAATCTGGCAAGTAGTGTCTCTTCAGTCTAAAAAGCAGCTGGTTTGCCTCTGGCATTGAAAGCGGGAAAAGACCTATCAACACAAATCCCAGAACCTGACATGAATACAGGCTTGAAAGCAAGTTCCCTGAAGTTTCCCTGAAGATGGCGGGACTAAGTACTTTACTCCTCTTGGTTTTAGATTCTATCCCTATGGAAAGACTCTTGTAATAACATTCTCAAATGTTTCTGTTCCCTTGAGTGCTGAATTGTAACTCTACTCAGTATGTCAGATGCTACAAACTCAAGGATAACTGTTATTTAAAACCTCTATCCTCAAAATGATAGGAAATTTTTGGCACACTTTTCAAACTCCCTCAGGTAAGAGCTGTAGGTGGAAAAGTTGACTCCCACTGAGCGCTGGGTGGAGGCTGCTGACACCTATAGGATAGAGTTTCTCTAACTGAATGGCAGAATTAACTTTTAAAAATGCAGTTGGCATTTTAAAAAAAATAGAACATACAAATACACCTTAAGGTAAATGTTATTTAGTAAAACATTTTGGCTTTTATATATAGTAGTACCGCATATTCGCGGTTTCACTTTTCGAGGTTTCAGGGACCCCACAGTTAAAATTCTTTGGTAGAGACCTACAGTTTCACCATTTTGCCCAGACTGGTCTTGACTCCTAGGCTCAAGCAATCTGCCAGCCTCAGCTTCCCAAAGTGCTGGGATTACAGGCATGAGCCACCGTGCCCGACCACAGTTCAAAAATATTTTGAGAGAACCACTTCCACATAACTTTTTTAACAGTACATTGTTATAATTATTCTATTATTTATTGTTGTTAATCTTACTGCACCTAATTTATAAATGAAACTTTCTTACAGGTATGTAGGTATAGGAAAAAACATAGTATATATAAGGTTTTGTACTATCCGTGGTTTCAGGCATCTACTGGGGTTCTTGGAACGTATCCCGCATGGGCAAGAGGCAGTTACTGTACTGATTCACAATCCTTTATCCAAAACTGTTGGGACAAGATGTGTTTCAGAATTCTTCAGTTTAAGAAAATGTTTCAAAGTTGGATGACTGCTAGGCTAAGTGGAGTTCAAGCTATTGTCACCAGTGAATAGAGAAAAGCGCAACATTGGCAAGGGAGGATCCAAGGGTGTTCCTGCCTTTAAACCAACATCTTGGCCCTCAGGTAACACTACAAAAAGTAAGAGAAAATCACTGGGAGTGGGAGAGTCATATTAAATGTTTTTATCAGCCTCCATTTCTTGTTAAGCAGTATAAATTGTTCCTTCTCCTACCATCCCTTTCCAAGCTGCAGCTAAGTTAGGGACTGTTTCCAGTCCTTCTGGCTGGAAACCACAAAAGTCAAGTAACCTTCAACCCTGCCAAGACCATACATTCTGATGAGATCCAAGCCCTGGCCTGGATTTTTTGTTACTTCTGTGTGAAATTGCAATCCACCAGACATGACTCATGGAAAGAATAAAGATCAGCTGGGCTAGGAACAGAAACCTCCTCTTCCCACCAGCCAATCAAGAATTATTCTTTAAGTGTTGGCCAGGCACAGTAGCTCACAGCTGTAATTGCAGCGCTTTGGGAGGCCAAGGTTGGAGGATCACTGGATCCCAGTTCGAGACTAGCCTAGGCAATATAGTGAGACTCTATACAAAATAAAACTTAACTGGGCATGGTGGTGGGTGCCTGTAATCCCAACTACTCAGGAGGCTGAGGCAGGAGGATTACCTGAGCCTAGGAGTTCGATGCTGCGATTGTGCCACTGCACTCCAGTCTGGGCGACAGAATAAGACCCTGTCTCAATAATAATTTTTTTAAAAATTTATTTGACTGTTAACAGCTCTTTTAGAATTCGTTTTCTGATTTTTACCAGAAAACCCCCATGGGGGGAAAAATTCTTCAAACCTCTCCTTGTTAACACAAGGTGGCATGTAAGTAAAATAGGTAGATATATCTTCCGATGCTCAGCCCAGTGACTGTGATGTCATAGCTCTGGTCTGGAATATTCTTAGAATCTGAATCTGCAGTTGCTTTGGGCGCAGCGGCTCATGCCTGCAATCCCAGCATTTTAGGAGGCCAGGCGGGTGGATCATCTGAGGTTAGGAGTTGGAGACCAGCCTGGCCAACATGGTGAAACCCCATCTCTACTAAAAATACAAAAATTAGGCAGGTGTGGTGGTGGGCACCCAGCTACTCGGGAGGCTGAGGCAGGAGAATCGCTTGAACCCGGGAGGCAGAGGTTGCAGTGAGCCCAAATCATGCCACTGCATTCCAGTCTGGGCGACAGAGCAAGATTCTTGTCTCAAAAATAAATAAATAAATAAAATTTGAGGAACAGGAAAAAAACAAAAAGCAACCAATCTATTACCTTCACAACAGGCTGTAAAGTCTGCAAAGCCAGCTTTATGCTAAAGTTTCAACATGGACTTGGCCTCTGAAAAAGTGGGTGTTGAAAATTAGAGATGATACAGTTAGATTGTGAGGACTTCTTAACGCTTGCACTCCTAGTTCACAAACCACTAGGTTTCCTCATCTTTCTGGGACTCCCTAGGCAAGGACTCCCTGAGAATGGATAGCCTTGGGCAGAACTGTGAAGTCATCACAGACAGCCCCTCATTTACTCCTTTCTCTCCCCAGAAGTTCCTACCCTAGTCAGACCTCCAGGGTTCTTATCTTCTGATCCATCCGGAAAGAGGTTTAAAGTAGGAATTCTCAATTATCACTTTAAAAGTGCTATAGAAGAATGGCTGGGAGAGGTGGTGTGCCTATAGTCACAGCTCCTTGGGAGACTGAGGCAGGAGAACTGCTCGAGCCCAGGAGTTTGAGTCCAGCCTGGGCAGTATAGCAAGACCCCATCTCTAAAAAAAAATTTCTAGGTGCTGTAGAAGAGAGTGAAGATTAAACCAAAGGAATGAATCTCTTGAGTGGCAGAACTTCAGGGACTTTGATGAGTGTGAGAGGTCTCTGAGTGAGAGGGTCTTCCCAGTGCCTGGAAGCTCAGTCTTTGATGGCAGCCTTCTCTAATACACCCCATAAGAGCTGAGCTGCTCTTCTAAACTTGTCAAGGTGGGTCTTTCCACCAATGCAGTTTGTTTACCTTTAGGTAAATGGTACAAAAATCATCATGTAATTGTTGGCTGGGTGCGATGGCTCACGCCTGTAATGCCAGCACTTTGGGAGGCTGAGGCGGGAGATCACCTGAGGTCAGGAGTTCAAGACCAGCCTGGCCAACATGGTGAAACCCCGTCTCTACTAAAAATACAAAAATTAGCCAGGCATGGTGATGCACATCGGTAATCCCAGCTACTTGGAAGGTTGCGGCATAAGAATCACTTGAACCCAGGAGGTGGAAGTTGCAGTGAGCCAAGATCCCGCCAGTGCACTCCAGCCTGGGTGACAGAGAGAGACTCCATCTCAAAACAAAACAAAACCTATTACATAACACACTTCAATGATCTGTGACTAGTATAGCTTAAATAAAGCCAAGTGAAATAAACTATAAAACTATACCCGTATGGAATCTTTTGATTCAGAGGCAGGTACATACAAAAATCAAAACTGGCCAGATATTAAATATTACATTGAGCAAAGGTAAAGTGCTTTAACTAATAGACATGTACAATAAAAATTTCAGATCCCTGAGTAGAAAACTTTCAACTTCAGTCTTCAGTAAGTGGTAGCCTTAATGCCTGCCCGTGTGTGTGTGTGTGTGTGTGCACTCTCTTGTGGAAAAAATGTGTTTCAGGATTTTTCCTCCTTTGGTGTTCATGTGGTGAACAACAAAGTAAGATTGATTTTTTGTTGTTGTTTTTTGTTTGTTTGTTTTTGAGACAGAGTCTTGCTTTGTCACCCAGGCTGGAGTGCAATGGCACAATCTCTGCTCACTGCAGTCTCCGCCTCCCAGGCTCAAGGGATTCTCCCCCCTCAGCCTCCTGAGTAGCTGGGATTACAGGCACCCACCACCACGCCCAGCTAAATTTTGTATTTTTGTAGAGACGGTGTTTCATCATGTTGGCCAGGATGGCCTTGAACTCCTGACCTCACGTGATTCCCCTGCCTGTGCCTCCCAAAATGCTGGGATTACAGGTGTGAGCCACTACGCCCAGCCTTGATTTTTTTTTTTTTTTTTTTTTTTTTTTAGACACGGACTTGCTCTGTCGGACAGGCTGGAGTGCAGTGGCGCAATCTTGGCTCGCTGCAGCCTCCGCCTCCTGGGTTCAAGGGGTTCTCCTGCCCTCAGCCTCTCGAATAGCTGGGATTGCAGGCACATGCCACACGCCCGGCTAATTTTTGTATTTTTAGTAGGGACAGGGTTTCACCATGTTGGCCAGGCTGGTCTCGAACTCCTGACCTAGGCCTCCCAAAGTGCTGGGATTACAGGCATGAGCCACGACACCCGGCCTGATTGATTTTTGAAACACCTTGTTGCCCACGCTGGAGTGCAGTGTCATCATCACGGCTCACTACAGCCTCGACCACCTGTGCTTAAGTGATCCTCCCATCTCAGCCTCCCATGTAGGTGACCACAGGCGTGTGTCACCACGCCCAGCTAATTTTTTTTTTTTTTTTTTTTTTTTTGATATGGAGCCTGTCACCCAGGCTGGAGTGCAGTGGCGCGATCTCAGCTCACTGCAACCTCCCTCTCCTGGGTTCAAGTGATTCTCCTTCCTCAGCCTCCCGCGAGTAGCTGGGACTACAGGCTCGTGCAACCATGCTTGGCTAATTTTTTGTATTTTTAGTAGAGACGGGGTTTCACCATGTTAGTCAGGACGGTCTTGATCTCCTGACCTCGTGATCCGCCCACCTCGGCCTCCCAAAATGCTGGGATTACAAGCTTGAGCCACCGCGCCCGGCCTAATATTTTTATCATATATAGAAAGGGGGTTTCTCCATGTTGCTCCAGGGTGGTCTTAAACCTCCTGGGCTAAAGAGATCCTCCTTTTGGGAACCTAGGCTTCCCAGAGTGCTGGGATTACAGGCATGAGCCACAGTACCCCACCAAGATTATTTTGAGACAGGGTCTTGCTCTCTCTGGGTGGAGCACAGTGGTGATCATAGCTCACTGTTGCCTCAAACTCCTCGGCTTCAGCGATCCTCCTGTTTCAGCCTCCCGAGTAGCTGGGACTAAAGGCCTTTGCCACCATTCCTGGCTTATTTATTTATTTAGAGATGGGGTCTAATTATGTTGCCCTAGCTGGCCTCGAACTCCTGGCCCCAAGCCTCATGCAATCCTCCCACCTCGGCCTCCCAAAGTGCAGGGACTACAGGCGTAAACCACCATGCTCGGCCTAAGTTTTGTTGTTGTTGCTGTTGTTTTAAGCAAAAATCTGTGGAGGAGGAAACATCTCCCAGTTTGCTCTCATCTGAGTCTGCTTCTTACATGAGATGGGTCTGAAGACATTTTAGGGTAAAAGAAGAACGGTAGGATGTTTTAAATGTACGAATACATAAAAATGGAAGTCTTTGAAAAGGAAGACAACAGAAACGTTAACAACAAAGGGAGTGAGCAGAATGAAGAATGGCATAAAAGACCAAAACCCCTTCTGAACAGCTGGAATATGACACCAGAGTACTAAAGACTGGTAATGCCATCAGGATATGAATGATAACGCACACCTCGTAAAGAATTTTTTATGCTGTCTGTGAAATTTGAACTGATAGAGTGGGGTGGCTGTGGCAGGAAAAGCTGGTGAGACAATTATGCTAATGGCAGGGCCAGACGACTGGGTGAGTGCTTAAATGGTGTCATAAGTCTTTATAAACCTTGGCACATACGTTTGAGTACTGGTCATCTACTGTAAGCTTGGGACAATTCTACTGGTATTTCCTTACATTCATTACCCAGTCCCTCCCCTGTCCCCCAACACCTGCAACTTTAAAAACAATCTTTCCAAACTAGCTTTGAAGAGCTGTACTTTTCCTTCGTATGTACGTTGCTTAAGTACGCTGACAGCAACGTAATATGACAATTCAAAGGGAATCCCGTCTTCTAACCTCAGGGTTTTCATTCTAGGGAACTCTCCCTGCATGTGAGGATTAGGGAGCCCGGAAAGCCCGTTTCAACTTTTCAGTTCTGAGTCCCGAGTCACTACTCTGCCCTGTACCGTCTGGAGACTTAATGGGAGCGAGTGCGAGGCAGTGAATTCTCCGCTCTCTAGTTTTCCAATTCTACGGTCTTCAAAAAAAGGTTTGCTCTTGAGCTGCGCCTAAACTGAGAAGCCGGAAAGGCTAGCTCCGCTAAAGGCGGACGAGTGGCAGAAGCGGAAACCCAGTTAAGAGAAGGGACTGCCCTGGAGAGCACAGAAAGCGAAGGTTAGCGGGGGAAAGCAGCGCCCCTCCGAGGAAACCGACACCTCCCCGCCACCGCCCCGCCACGCCAAGGCAATGGGCGCCACCACGCAGCGCCGGGAACGCGCGCCGACGCCCCGCGCTCCGCCGGCGTCCGCCCGTCCCCGCGCGCCCCCTCGCACCCCACGCGCGGGGGGCGGGGCCGGCGGGGGCGCGCGCGGGGCCGCGGGTAGGGGGGCGGGGCGGCAGAGCTCGGCGGCGGGGACTGGAGGACAGCGGTGGCGGAGGCGACTAGCGGCGGCGGGAGCGGCGCCAAGAGGCCGTGCGGTACGCGGGCGCCAGGACCGGCCGAACGCAGAGGTAACGCAGGACGGAACAGGCGGCCGGGGAGTGGGCGCGGGCTCGCTGGGCCCCGAAGGCGAGTGGCGGAGGCCGCTCGCCCGGGGCGCCGACGCCGCTCCCAGAGAGGAGGGGGCGGGGCGCCCGGGTCCCCGGAGGTGGCGCCTTTTGTCTGCCTTCCCCGGCCGCTCCGCCCCACTCCCTTCCTCTCTCCTGCGACCTAGCCCCCTGCCCTTCTGGTGGACTCCTCCTCAGGGGCCCTCCGGCGCGCGCGCTCCCGCCCTTGTTTTGTTTGGATTTGGGGGAGGAGGGGGAGCTCTTCTCTGGCCGTGCGACCCTGCGTCCCAGCGCGCCTGCGTCGGCGTCCTCTTCCCGCCCCGATTGGCTGAGGGCTGCGCATGCTCCGAGGCCCGCCGCGGTCCGGCGTCCGCCCGCGTCCTCCCCTCACCCCACTCCCTCAGCGGTTTTCGGAGCCGGTTCGAAAGATGCCGGCGGCGGTGACTGGCTGCGGCGGGCCCGCCCCCCGGGTTCTCCGCCCCCGTCGCCGCCATTACGGAGCTCCCAGTGGTGAGTGTGCGGAGCGCCGAGGCTCGCGTTCCGCCGCTGCTTCCGTCGCCGGGGCGGGCGCCGCGGTGTCCCTGCCGAGCGTGAGCCCCGAACTGTCACCGCGCCGAGCCCCAGCCTCATCCGTCGGTGTCAGCGGTCCGAGCTTTCCCCGCCTCGCTGGCGGCCCGCGCTCTCCCCCGCCGTACGCGTTCGCCGCTGTGGCCTGTAGCTACCTCGCCTCGCCGCTTTGTCTCCGCTGCTCTTGCCGTCCTTCCCGCGGCCCTCTGCGGGCGCGGCTGTCGGCTGTCGCTTTGCTGCTCCGCGACGGCGGCCTTGAGTCTCGCTCCCCCGGTGGGAAACGTAGAACTGGTTACTCGCCACCTTAGGCGGTGGGGTTTGAATGAGAGCAGTGCCTCGGTAGGTCGTCAGAAAGTTACAGTCGCCCATCTGAGCGTTTGTAAGAGATGGAGGCAGGAGTGGTGAGGTGAGAGCCCCAGATCTGAGGGTTGGTACTGAATTGACAGCTGTGACCGGGGACAGCCACTTAACCTTTTTGAGAAAGAGTTGCCTCCCGTACGGAGACCGGACCGGGTGAAGTGTGCTGCCGCATCCGCGTGCGCGTTCTCTCTGTTGTTTATTGTGCTTCCTGACTTTGCATTGCATTAAAAAGTGAGAATCCAATTCGAAATAACGTCTAAAAATCGCCTGGGGCTTTTTGAGCACGCTGTCTTGTCTTAGAGTGAAATTAGAGGTGACTAGTGTCATTTTTGAAAGGTGCTCTAATTTTGTTTAACCTGACATAGGCAAAAAACTTGTCAGCTTTTTAATTTTTCATTGCTCTTCTCAAAAGTTTAGTGTAATTTGTTTCAAAATAGAAGTAACATTTTAAAGTTTGCTGGGTTGGTTGGTTTTGGCTTTGTTTTTAAGCTTACTTGGAAGATTGTAGGGCTGGAAGTTAGTGGAGAACGTATACTGAACTCTTCATTTCCGGATGAAAGTTTTAACTCCTTACCCAGTTAGATTGTAATTTTATTGAGATGAGACACTGTAGTGTGTCCTTAGTATCTATGCCCAAGACAGACACCGAGTATATGTTTGCTTATATAACTTAAATTTGAAAATGAAAAACAAGTGGTGTCAGCAGTCAAATTACAGGCATTCTTTTTGTGACATGACTCGTTAAATCTGAGTATAGTGAATGACTTAAGATTGGGAACAATGTGAGGTGTTCAGCGCATCACTAATGACATGTATTACATATATTTTATGGTAAAATGTGAAATTATAGTGCTTTCCCTAAAATGCATATTATCAAGGATATCAGTAAACTGAAATACGTTGTTAAACTCCTCACTTTTCTACAGCTTTCTCTTAATGTAGAGGAAATAAATTAAAACTGAAATTTGGGGCTTTTTATTTCTACAATACTTTTTTTTATTGCTTGCATTCAAATAATTTAAAGCCGTGCATGGTGGCTCACACCTGTAATCCTAACACTTTGGGAGGCCAAAGAGGAGGATCGCTTGAATCCAGGAGTTAGAGACCAGCTTGGGCAACCCTGTCTCTACAGAAAATACAAAAACTATCGGGCTGTGGTGGCGCATACCTGAAGTCCCAGCTACTCAGGTGGCTGAGGTGGGAGGAGATCGCTTGAGCCCAGGAGGTCGAGGCTACAGTGATCCCTGGTCATGCCACTGTACTCCAGCCTGAGACCCTGTCTCAAAATAAACAACCGATTTAATTTAAGCATTTCCTTTGACAAAAAGCAAATATTTGTTATTGTTCTAACATTAAATTTAAGCAAACTGATGTTCATAAGAGGACCTTGTAAACCACAAGTAAACTCAGACTGTTTATTTTTGGCACATATAAAAACCAAGATGAAAAACATGAATAGGCCGGGCACGGTGGCTCACGCCTGTAATCCCAGCCCTTTGGGAGGCTGAGGTGGGCGGATCACGAGGTCAGGAGATCGAGACCATCCTGGCTAACACGGTGAAACCCTGTCTCTACTGAAAATACAAAAAATTAGCCGGGTGTGGTGGCGGACGCCTGTAGTCCCAGCTACTCAGGAGGCTGAGGCAGGAGAATGGCGTGAACCGGGAGGGGAGGTTGCAGTGAGCCGAGATCGCGCCACTGCACTCCAGCCTGGGCGACAGAGCGAGACTCGGTCTCAAAAAAAAAAAAAAAAAAAAAAAAGAGAAAAGGAAAACACAAATAAGTTTTATTTGTTCATCCTTTAACAAATATTAATTGAGCATCTATTCTGTGCCTGGTATGTTGTTAGGCATCAGGTATGCAGCAAATGAACCAGGTAGATAAGATCCCTGCCAGGAACAAGTGTGGCAGCCTCAAAATTTGATCATTCAGAGTGCAATAGTAAAAAGTTTAGTTAATAGATACACTGGGTCAGATGCAGTGGCTTACACCTGTAATCCCAACACGTTGAGAGGCCGAGGCAGGTGGATCGCTTGAGCCCAGGAGTTTGTGACCAGCCTGGGCAACGTGGCAAAACCCTGTTGATACAAAAAAGAGAAAAATTAGCCAGGCATGGCGGTGCGTGCCTGTAGTCCCAGCTACTAGGGAGACTAAGGTGGGAGAGTCGCTTGAGCCTAGGAGGTTGAGGCTACAGTGAGCTGTGATACTACAACCTGAGCATCAGAGTGAGACCGTGTCTTAAAACAAACAAACAAACAAAAAACATAGGTACAGTGATGTTAAGGCAGTGTGAATTAACGTTGCATATACTTAGCTCTGTAATGAACAGTGAATTTATTAAATAGCCAATTAACCCAACTATTCTAAAGCAAGTACTACAGATTGAAGCTTTGAAGTTCTATGACTTTGACTTTTATTAAGGAAATGCAGAGCTGAGGCTAACATCTCTTTTTTTTTTTTTTTTTGAGACAGAGTCTCACACTGTTACCCAGGCTGGAGTGCAGTGGCATGATCTCGGCTCACTGCAACTTCCGATTCCCGGGTTCAAGTGATTCTCCTGCCTGAGCCTCCCGAGTAGCTGGGACTAACCCAACTATTCTAAAGAAAGTACTACAGATTGAACCTTTGAAGTTTTACAACTTTTACTAAGGAAATGCAGAGCTCTGGCTAACATCTCTATTTTTTTTGTTTTTTTTTTTTTAATTGTTGTTGTTTGTTTTTTGAGATGGAGTCTCACTCTTCACCCAGGCTGGAGTGCAGTGGCATGATCTCACGTCACTGCAGCCTCCGCCTCCCAGGTTCAAGTGATTCTTCTCCCTCAGCCTCCTGAGTAGCTGAGACTACAGGTGTACACCACAGCGCCTGGCTAACTTTTGTATTTTTAGTAGAGATGGGGTTTCACCATGTTGGCCAGGCTGGTCTCGAACTCCTGACCTCAGGTGATCCCTGCCTCAGCCTACCAAAGTGCTGGGATTACAGGCATGAGCCCCTGTACCCAGCCCTAACGTCTCTTAATATTTATCCCAAATAACTGGGTTTTAAGTGTTCTTCACACATAATGAATGTAGTCATAAGTACTACCAGATGTCTTTGTTCATTCAACTTTTATTATTATTATTATTATTATTGAGCCAAGGTCTTACTCTGTCACCCAGACTGGAGTGCCGTGGTGCAATTCTAGCTCACTGTAGCCTGGAACTCCTGGACACTGGCAGTCCTCCCACCTCAGTCTTCCAAGTAGCTGGGACTACGGGCATGTGCCACAGTGACCAGCTAATTTTTTATCTTTTGTGTGTGTGGGTTTTTTCTTTTTTTTTTTTGAGAAGGAGTCTTGCTCTGTCGCCCAGGCTGGAGTGCAGTGGCACAATCTTGGCTCACTGCAATCTCCGCCTCCCGGGTTCAAGTGATTCTTCTGCCTCAGCCTCCCAAGTATTTGGGATTACAGGCGCGCACCACCACACCCGGCTAATTTTTGTATTTCTAGTAGAGACGGGGTTTCACCATACTGGCCAGGCTGGTCTCGAACTCCTGACCTTGTGATCCATCTGCCTCGGCCTCCCAAAGTGCTGAGATACAGGCGTGAGCCACCGTGCCTGGCCCTTTTGTGTTTTTTTTAAAATTATTTTTTTCTTTTCTTGAGGCAGGCTCTGCTCTGTCAGCTAGGCTGGAATGCAGTGGCTCAATTTCAGGTTACTGCATCCAAAACCTTCTGGGCTCAAGCAGTCCTCCCAGTCTCAGCTTCCCAAGTAGCTGGGACTACAGGCGCATGCCACCATTCCCAGCTGATTTTTAATTTTTTTTTTTTTAGAGACAACGTCTGTATTGCCCAGGCTGGTCTTGAACTCCTGGGCTCGAGTGAACCTCCTCCCTTAGCCTCCCAAAGTGCTGGGATTACAGGTGTGAGCCACCACACCTGGCCTGTTTTTAAATTTTAATTTATTTACTTTTGGTAAAGACCAAGTCTAATGTTGACTAGGCTAGTTTTGAATTTGTAGCTTCAAGGGATCCTCCCACCTCTGCCTCCCAAAGTGCTGGGGTTGCAGGCATGAGCTACTACACCAAATGGGAAAATATTTTTTTAAAGATGCCTATGAACGGAGACTCCTGAAGGTTGTTGACTTCACGGTAGCATTTTCAGCCTAGCTAGTGTTATCGTGGGTTAAGAAAGATAAATTCATTAGCAATATAACTTTACTAAGGATAACCTGATTGTGATATTGTTTTAGTTCCATATCATATTTGCACGTAAAAATACCAGCAGATTTGCATAAGGCTTTTTCTTATTAAGAAAAATGGGCCGGGTGCAGTGGGTCACGCCTGCCATCCCAGCACTTTGGGAGGCTGAGGCGGGCAGATCATCTGAGATCAGGAGCTCGAGACCAGCCTGACCAACATGGTGAAACCCCATCTCTACTAAAAATACAAAATTAGCTGGGCATGGTGGCGCATGCCTGTAATCCCAGCTACTCAGGAAGGTGAGGCAGGAGAATTGCTTGAACCAAGGAGGCGGAGGTTGCAGCGAGCTGAGATCGTGCCACCGCACTCCAGCCTGGGCAACAGAGCAAGACTCCGTCTCAAAAAAAAGAAAAAAAAAATTTAATATTAATGGATATTCTGGTTCCCTAAGTATGAGTGTGTTACACTGCACTGAATTCTTTCAGCTGACTGAAAGATTTCCTTGCAGCTGACTGACAATTGACAAGTCTGGTATTGCTCTTGGTGTTCCCATAAAAATATTTTCCCGATAAGTGTGAATGCATCCTCTGTGTTCCAGTCTTCCGGATTTATCCTAGTTGTTGTAGGTTGGGACTGTTACTTGCCAAGTTGAAAGCTCTTCAATTCTTAGACAAGGTTAGACCTTAATGTAGAAGTTGCAGGACTGTGATTCCCTACTCATTGTTAATAGTTCATTAGCACAGAGATCTAAATACTTAAGTGGTCTTTTTTTTTTATATTGAGGAATTTTTGTATAAAATGTCATTGAGTCTCAGATGAGATTTTTGGGGAAGAGGGGGTGTTAGTGATCAGGTAAACTTGGGTGACTGCATGGGTTTTTATCTTTGAATATTTAATTATATTCTTCTGTACTAGTTTTCCTTACATTAAAAATATGACAGTCTTAGAAGCATACTTTTATTCTCCTAGGTGATGGTCTAAATTTGCTTCTGTGGGTCTGGAAGCTATTAGAATGTCATGTTATTCGGCAGTATTTTTCCCCTTGTGTTTTCCCTTAATAGAAGGAAAAAAAAAGTACTTTAATAGAGATAGAGTTTAAGATTACAGTTAATTTTCCTGACTCTTTCGAGAACAGTAACAACAAAAGCCTTCTCTTGGTAAACTGATCTTTGACTAAACATTTGACTAACTGTTCCTTAGTCTCTTTATTCTATCCTTCTAAGTTCCTGATGGTAGCAGGAGGGGATGGGGTTAGGTTCCTTAGGAGCTTCCTTGCCCTTGTTGTCTTTGTTCATGTGGAAGGTGCAACAGCTGCCGTGGCTTATGCATTCGTCTTAGTTGCTGCTTTATGTAGTCTATATTTTGGTAGTTTTATCTTTCTGAGTAACCAAATCATCTGTCACTTAACTATAAATTTTATAGTTATATTTTTTCCCTTTGGATGTGTATTAAATTTAGACGTTTTAGTTTAGTTTTGTTTCTGTTAATCTTCACACCAGGTCTTTTCTGTGCTTTAGGTTGATTCTTCACCACACTGAAACCATTAGGAAAAATCCTTGTGGTTAACAGCAGAGGCTTCAGAGTGTAACCTGTACTCGGGCCTAGAAATTATTTAAAATGGCGACTGATACGTCTCAAGGTGAACTCGTCCATCCTAAGGCACTCCCACTTATAGTAGGAGCTCAGCTGATCCACGCGGACAAGTTAGGTGAGGTAGGGGCTGACACATTCTTGAAGCTCACTCTTGGATCAATCCCTGACTTCAGGCCCTGCTGGGTCCTTCTTGGTACATGTTCCTTCCCTTACTTTGGGGAGTCTAGGTTGTGAATTTGAAACAAAATCAGATTCTTTTCATCTTCCCTTTCCCCTCAAATTCCTGAGAAAACCTCCAACCTTCTAAATTTATAGCAAATCAACTATAATTATGTGTTTCCATTTGAAATTCAAGCTAAAATAACATACTTTAAAAAGTGTATCTTAAAAATCGTATTTCACTTCAAAAAAAACTTGTTAAAAGTAATTTGCATCAGATCCTGGAGTCGACTTGAAGAATTCTCCTACATCTTCTGACACCCAGTTAGGCCCTTTGAGAAAGAGAGAAAAGAGAATTTTTAAATGCATGTTTGATTATGGCCATCTCTTTTCTTAGAAGGTAGAAGATAGCACCATGCCGATTCGTCGAACTGTGAATTCTACCCGGGAAACTCCTCCCAAAAGCAAGCTTGCTGAAGGGGAGGAAGAAAAGCCAGGTAAAGTAAAACGGTGACACAGCTTAAAACATCAAAAGTTATACTGCAATTTGGA
The DNA here is from genome assembly GCF_029281585.2 of Gorilla gorilla gorilla. NCBI lineage: Eukaryota > Metazoa > Chordata > Mammalia > Primates > Hominidae > Gorilla > Gorilla gorilla. Next base: position 219,118,984 of record NC_073224.2, read on the forward strand.
GTGTCCCATAAATTCCTTTGAACTTAATTGTTTTTTTTGTTTTTTTTTCATGGCTAAGTGTTTTGGGGAAACATTTAGAGAGAATCAGTAGCTATTGGTATGTCATTGCCAGACCATGAGGGCAAAGTAAGGTTTCATCTTCTCTATAAAGGTTTTTGGAAGGTGAAAATGTTATGTTGGAATTAAAAACAAAAATGTTTGGGGATGACAGGAATGGCCAGAGAGTAGCATTCTGGACATAAAGTGTCATGGGGATGAATGCAGTGTGGGAGAATGGAAAACGTGGGCCTTTAGAATAGACAGTGGAAAGTTCATCCAGAAATCATCTGGAGGCCTTCAGAGAAGCAAATGGTGACCTGTTGATCTGTAACAGGTATTGGTAGAGAAAAGATTGGCCAGTCAGTGGTGGGAGCATAACAAATGGAAAGAAACATAGACCCATCAACATGGAGTACTAATGCTCCTTTATGGCATCTATAACCACCTCTTCTCCTTTTCCCGTCTTTATTTTTCTTCTCATGACCTTTTTGGTTTTTTTCCTTATCTTTTCCCTTTTTTCCTTTCTCTCTTGCCTTTTGTCTCAGGTTTTTCAGGGATGAGCACACTGTGCTGCCTCTGTTGTGGCTGTTAGAATCAATTATTTGCTGACCAGCATGTATTAGGAATAGAGGGCCGGGCACAGTGACTCACGCCTGTAATCCCAGCACTTTGGGAGGCCAAGGAGGGCAGATCACCTGAGGTCAGGAGTTAGAGACCAGCCTGGCCATCATGGTGAAACCCCATCTCTACTAAAATTACAAACATTATCTGGGCATGGTGGTGCATGCCTGTAATCCCTGCTACTCAGGAGGCTGAGGCACCAGAATTGCTTGAGCCCAGGAGGCAGAGGTTGCAGTGAGCTGAGATCATGCCATTGTATTCCAGCCTGGGCAACAGAGGGAAACTCTCTCCAAAAAAAAAAAAGAAAAAAAAAAAAAAGAGGAGTAGAAAATACATGCATCCTTGTTGCCTGTATCCCTTGGTGCATCAGGGCAGACATCAATAACCAGTCAATATACTCTTTTCTGGCTGAGCCTGGATTTTTTCTCTAAATCCTTAGATGAATGCTATAAGCAATTTGGGCACCCTGGCCTAAGGCAGTTAAGAAACATGGGAATCCGAATATTTAAAAAAGTAAACGGGTGCTGGTAAGTTGAAGATAGGTTATCTTGTCCAGCACTGGGATAAGCCACTTGGTGGTCCATCTTAATCCATGTTTAACAGCCAGCTGAAGCCGCTAAATCACTAATAACATCAGCTTTCAGAATACATGCCAGAGGGTTCAGATGTAAAAAGTATTAGAAAACTCAACCAAGAGTTTATGAAGAAACAGTGTCACTTCACAAGTTGTATGTTTGTTTAATCTTCTCTCTATCCCATTTTGTACATAGTATTTTGTACATAGAAATTAGACTTCACTTATTTTAAATTTTGTAAACTCTGCGTTTTACACAGAAACACAGTAGTTTAATGAGTTGGAAACAGTCTTATACATAATACATATTCAATATCTGTTGAGTGACTGAACTTTATTAAGCCATAACTCTTGAGCAGTTATTCTTGAGAAGAGAAAATAATGTAAAATTGAATTTATAAGTCTTACTACAGTAAAACCCCTGAATGATTCTTAGCTTTTCATCTTTTTAAGAATAAGACAAAGTGTAAATAAACATGACTAACTAATAGTAAATTCTTGCCCATGCAGCCATTTAGGTCAAATTGTTGGGTTGAGGGGCAGTAAAAGATATATCATGATGAAAAATACATTTTATTGTGGAAAACCTAAATGTAGTTATTATCTTTATCCCCAGATACCATTGTTATAGTGAAGTTCTATCCATAATACTTTGTCATCCTAAGCATATGGGAAACAATTCTAGAAGCAGAGAATTCCAGAGGAGGATGGAAATCACTTGCTTAGTATAAGTGTTAGAATTGTACTTATGTGATTTGGTTTTAAGAAAGAAGTGGCATTTTAAAATTCTCTTTATAGCTGGGCGCGGTGGCTCACGCCTGTAATCCCAGAATTTTGGGAGGCTGAGGCGGGTGGATCACGAGGTCAGGAGATCGAGACCATCCTGGCTAACACGATGAAACCCTGTCACTACTAAAAATACAAAAAATCAGCTGGGCATGGCGGCACGCACCTGTAGTCCCAGCTACTAGGGAGGCTGAGGCAGGAGAATCGCTTGAACCTGGGGAGGCGGAAGTTGCAGTGAGCCAAGATTGCGCCACAGCACTCTAGCCTGGGAGACAGAGCAAGACTCCGTCTCAAAAATAAATAAATAAATAAATAAAATTCTCTTTATGTGAAGGCCACGAAGAAGTCCTTGTCATTATTGCAATAATTAGTTCACATAATTTAAATGATCAAATTCTTCAAGCATATACTTTGGCTTGAAGTATATGCTTGCCACTGGAGTCCTTTTTCTTTCGTTTTTTTTTATTTTTTTATTTTTTTATTTTTATTTTTTTTTGGAGTTCTCTGAAGTCCCTGCATAACCAGTGCCTGGGGTTCTGTGTTTTATAGTAGCTACTCAGAGACATGCTGTGAAGGAAAGGCACAAATAGCAGCAGACCTCCATGTTCCCCTCTCATATTTCTACTCTTGCTTCAGTCATTCCTTTGGAGAATACATGAGTTTTTAAATTACTTATTCTCTGAGATTTGCCTGTTGAATTATAAAATGGCTAGTTTCTTAATTATGAGTCTCATGAATATTGCAAAGTAGAATAATTAAACAATTTGGGATGAAATGAGTTTTCCTTTCTATGTAATTTCCTGGTCTATTTTTCTAATAATAGATAAATAACCACCTGACCAGGCAACTTGAGTGACATAAAGAATGTAAGAAAACTGCATTAGTGGTCATTCATTTTCATTTGTTAATTGGAGACTTTGGCTGGCCCGTTTAATAAGATAAGCTTTTACCTTTTATTGACTCAGATTGGAATACATCTGCTTATGCAATTCTGCTCACCTGATTTTTTAGAACCAGACATAAGTTCAGAGGAATCTGTCTCCACTGTAGAAGAACAAGAGAATGAAACTCCACCTGCTACTTCGAGTGAGGCAGAGCAGCCAAAGGGGGAACCTGAGAATGAAGAGAAGGAAGAAAATAAGTCTTCTGAGGAAACCAAAAAGGAGTAAGGAGTTATGTCTTCTTGCTATTTATATTTGAAGAATGTGTAAAAGGACTTTAGATTAGATTGTTTTAAAGTGTTATAACATTGGTTTATGCTAGGTATTTGCTATTTGGATTTAATTTTTAGAATTACCATTTGAAATAGGTTTATTATATAGTTGTTTGACCTGTTAGAATATGCTGTAGTTAGCAGAACACAATGGTTTGAATAATCCAAAAGTCTTTGTCATTGGCTTTGGAATGTGTTTTTGAGCTTGTAATTTATTGTGGGAGTATCTGATATTTTAAGCCTTGGCAAGACTTCAATAAGAAATGAAACATAACTATAAAAATCTGACCTAGAAGACATTTCACTATTTTATTCCTACTTCTGTGCCAGGAGTGGGTTGTTTTTGTGTGCTTATGTTAGAAGGCATTAATTTGTATCAAGCCATTGGTAGTGTGACCTAAAAGTCTATATATGTTTGATGAAGTATTCAGTTGAAGAATTGGCTTGGAGAATCTGAAAGTAAAATTTGCTATTGATGTGTATCTATATAAAGTGATGGCAGTTAACTTTTTAATTTTTAATTTTTTTTTTTTTTTGCAGGAGAGCTGATAGTATTCATTCCACTCTTTTCATAATTGGTCAGAACAGTTAGAAATTGCTTTTAACTATAGTCATGCATTGCTTAACAATGGGTATACATTCTGAGAGATACATCTTTAGGCGATTTCATCATCGTGCCAACATCATAAAGTGTACTTACACAAACCTGCATGGTACAGCCTGCTACATACCTAGGCCTTATGGGATAGTCTGTTGCTTCTAGGCTACAAACCTGTACAGCATGTTACTGTACTAAATACTGTAGGCAGTTATAACACAACGGTAAGTATTTGTGATTTAAACATAGAAAAGGTACAGTAAAAATATAATATAAAAGATAAAAAATGGTATACCTGTGTAGGACACCTACCGTGAATGGACCTTAAAGGATTGGAAGTTGTTTGGGTGAGTGAGTGAGTGGTAAGTGAATGCAAAGGCCTAGGACTACTGTGTGCAACTTTTAAAAATAAAAAGTTTTTATTTTTAAAAACTTTTAAAACTTTACCAAAAACAAAGACACAAGCTGGATGCAATGGTGCACAGCTGTAGCCCTAGCTACTTAGGAAGCTGAGGTGGGGGGATTGCTTGAGTCCTGAAATTTGAATCTAGATTGGGCAACGTTGTGAGACCTCATATTTATAAAAAAACAAAACTGACACAAACATACACCTTAACCTAGGCCTGCACAAGGTCAGGGTCATCAATATCACTGTCTTCCACCTCCAGATCTTGTCCCACTAGAAGGCCTTCAGGGGCAGCAACACACATGGACCTGTCATTTCCTATGATAACAGTGCTGTCTTTTGGAATACCTTTTGAAGGACCTGCTTGAGGCTGTTTTACAGTTAACTTTTTTTTGTAGGTAGAAAACATATACTCTAATGATAAAAAGTATAGTATAGTAAACACATAAACTAGTAGCATAGCTGTTTATTATCAAGTATTATGTATAATTGTAATGTGCTTTTTTTTTTTTTGAGATGGAGTCTCACTCTGTCACCCAGGTTGAAGTGTGGAGTGCAGTGGCGCAATCTGGGCTCACTGCAACCTCCACCTCCCAGGTTGAAGTGATTCTCCTGCCTCAACCTTCCAAGTAGCTGGGACTACAGGCGTGCACCTCCACACCTAGCTAATTTTTGTATTTTTAGGAGAGACGGGGGTTTCACCATGTTGGCCAGGATGGTCTCAATCTTTTGACCTTGTGATCCGCCCACCTTGGCCTCCCAAAGTGCTGGGATTACAGGCATGAGCCACCGCGCCCAGCCAATATGCTATATTTTTGTATGACTGGCAGCACTGTAGGTTTGTTTACACCAATGTCACCACAAACAAGTGAGTAACGTGTTGCGCTGTGATACTACCACAGCTAGCATGTTAACCAGGTAATAGGAGGTTTTCAGTTCCATTATAATCTTAAGGGACCACCATTGTATATGTGGTCTGTTGACCAAAATATTGTTACACAGCACATGACCATAAAAGAATAACAAGAATAACTTAGTAATAACTATACCTTCTAGCTATAATCTTCAGGGTATTCTTTATCTGAGTTTCATAAGTATAGCTAAGGTCTGTGGAATTTATAGCAACTATCGTGTGTGGGTGTGGGTGTGTTTGTGTGTGTGTGTGTGTGTGTGTGTGTGTGTGTGTTTAATAGAGATGGCGTCTCACTATGTTGGCTAGGTTGGGCTTGAACTCCTGGCCTCAAGCTGTCCTCCCTCCTCAGCCTCCTAAATTGCTGGGATTACAGGCATGAGCCACTGCACCCAGCCTATCCTCTGTTGTTAAATGTTCTAATGCACCTATTAGGTGCACAGAGTACTGTTATATACTCAGAATAAAATTTACATAATGCTTTAAACCTCACAAAATTGTTTTGATAAACATACTCTTATAATTCTTGCAACACCTTGGGAAGTAGTTGGTTCTATATTACTGTTTTATAGCTGAGGAGAAAGACTCACATCATTTACTAAGATCATATAGCTAGCTAGTAAATGTTTGAGTGAAAATACAAACAAAGGTTTTCTGACTTTAAGAGCTTGAGTTTTTTCCACTATACCATATTGCATCTGTTGTAGTTGTTAACTAATGTGCATTTTAAAATTCTCGTTTGTCTTATGTACTGAGCCCTTATACCAGTGCTAATTTATGTGACTCCTCTCTCCTGCACCTAAGAGAAAAATACCTTTTTAATTCATTTATAGTACCCAATTTTTAAAGAAGATTTATTTTGTAAAATTTTGCTTATGGTACATGTCATGTTAGCCTGTAACTCAATTAAAGCATTAATTTTTATCCCTCCCTGGTCTTTTCCTCCTTCTGACTTTATACGTCTTTGTAGAGAGCTTATCTTCTATAATAACAATTCTTTGTTTTAAAGTGAGAAAGATCAGTCTAAAGAAAAGGAGAAGAAAGTGAAAAAAACAATTCCTTCCTGGGCTACCCTTTCTGCCAGCCAGCTAGCCAGGGCCCAGAAACAAACACCGATGGCTTCTTCCCCACGTCCCAAGATGGATGCAATCTTAACTGAGGCCATTAAGGCAAGTTTTTATTTCAAGCAATTCATCTTAGATTTATTATGTTCATTTTTTTCTTATTTGAAAATGGCATGTATCTGTCTAGACATCGTAAATCTTGCTCTGCTTCCTAAAGGAGTTTTAAAGAGAGGAAAGTCATTATAAGTTCATGTTTTTCTAATATAATCACATTTGGTGAACACTGTTAATTTTTTTTAAAAATTTATATTTAATATAGCAAATATTTTAACTTTAGAATTTTTAAATGCAGTTTATCGATTAAGTACAGTTTTTATTTGAAGGTTGAAAATGTTAATTCATTGAACAAACATTTAAGGACTACCTTCCTCTGTTGGGCGCCCCTGCTAGTGGTGAATTAACTAAGGCTAGCAAAGTCCTTGCCCTTATAAATCTAATTGTGACTCAGTAACTGAAAAATATTGAGAATTTTTGTTTAAAAAATATCTCTAGGTTCATTTCTAAAGCTAAGTGTCTGATCTTGGTAGTGGTTATCTTTCACACCAGAACCCTGTTAATAAACACTGCTTTATCACCTAGACATTCCAAAATGCTTACAAAAATTATCCTCCTTACATAGATTTATGATTTCATTGACTTTCATTAGATGTAGTTTTCCTATTTTAATTTTTAAAGGTTATCTTCTAATTTGACATTGCCTTTATTGTATAAGTCTTTTCATTTAATTTTGCCTTGTTTAGTTCATATGATCAGATGACAAGAGGAGTTAGAACAGACCCATCTTTTAGGGACCCTGTTGTTAGGATCTGAGGCAGGACTGGGGAGACAGGGGTACAGATGATTTTAACCAGAAAAGGGGGGATGTGTACGAAAAGGAGCAGCCTGGTTGTCATTCTCAGAATATGAGAATTTAGCACTAACACATAAACTGGAAAAAGGATTTGCCTTCAGACTTCTCCCTTTACTCCTTCAAGACTTCTTATGCTCTCACCTCATTAAGAAAACTTCATTGGCCTAGATTACCTCACTGTAGTGAAATCTCTGTTCTTTGTATAGCCTTTCTTCAAGGATTTCACTTGATGACCACTCAGCCTGGGTTTGAAGGAGCAGCATCATAGTGAGGATGGAAAAAGGGCTGAAACTTTAAAATAGTGAAATAAAAAATTAAAACAGTATCAATTTGGCTTAAAGAATGGTTTGAATATAATTGTGCATATTTATGGAGATGATTGATTTTATATAGATAATGTGTATTCCATGCAATATGACAAATTATTGTTTCAGACCATGGATACCATTTTCTGTATTGAACAGGAATCATGATGTCTACTACCATCTCACTGTCGGATTGGTGGAGCAAAAGATTATTTGTTTCAGCATTAGTGTTCTTTTCTGCTTGATTTTCTTTGCTCTGTGTTTTCTTTTAAGATCAGGAGTAAACCTCAGTAGGTCATTAATAGTTCAGAGACATATACTTGAATTACATGACCCATATTAATACAACTTGTTTCGTGTTGTGCAATCTTTTCTGGACCATCTACCTGTGAGTTATTTTTCTTTGTTGTCAAAATGTATAAAAACATTCAACGAAGTTCTTATCCAATGAGAATGAATAAGTGCTACATTGATTTAATAGACACTGTGGCAGTACAAAATTGATGGACTAGCCCATTAGATAAATGACAGATGCTACTTTTGTGTGCTTCAAAATTTTAAATATTTGATTTCAAGTCAGTGACCAGTTGGAAAACAAAATTTTAAGCATTTGAAAAAAATTAAGTATTTGCTGCCTTTGTGACATAATGAGCTACTTAATTCTTCCAGGTGCATTAGTCAAATGGAGTATAAGTAAAATAGAATGGAAATGGAAGAGGGCACATTAAATTCAAATAGAACACCTTCACTATTACCCAAAACTCTCCTTCAGCACTTTGCCATCTGTAAACCCATTTTTATGCCACTTATTCAGATTATGTTTGATTCTTCTTTCTGCTGACATTCATACAGAGCCTTCAGGGAAATGTCCTGGCATGCTCATTCCTTAAACTCGTGCCTTAAAATGGGACAGATCTGTGATCCTGTAAGTGATAGGTTTGTTCTGCTTTTCTCATTTTGATGCCAAAGATCCATCTTCTAAATACAGAATGGAATTAAAATGGAAAGAGGTTCTTCATTATACATAGAATGTTGTTCATGTTCAGTATGGTCCTTTAGGCTGTTTTGAACAATTTAAAATTGTAGTAGAAATATTTAGTAATTCTGTTATTTCTCTGTAGTCATTATGAACTGAAGTCTTCTGAAGTTCATTCTTCCCTACCGTTTTTGTCATCTATCATCAAATTCACTTCCGAAATAATTTATTTTGAAAATATTTGTCAGGCTCTATCTAATAAAAAAAACCAACTAGTTTAATAAATGTTTTCTAGGCGTGCTTCCAGAAGAGTGGTGCATCAGTGGTTGCTATTCGAAAATACATCATCCATAAGTATCCTTCTCTGGAGCTGGAGAGAAGGGGTTATCTCCTTAAACAAGCACTGAAAAGAGAATTAAATAGAGGAGTCATCAAACAGGTATTACACAATTGTTAGTAGTAAGATCATTTCATTGTGTATTAGCTTTAAGTCTACAGTTAGTAACATTTAGGCTTTTTGTGCCTTTTTGGTTAAAAATAAGTTTCATGATGATGAAATTCCTTAAGTTTAACATAGTTGAATTATCTGAGGCTAGGTTTTGAAAATGCTGGTGCCATTAAGATAGTGTAACTTTTTTCTAGCTTACTTTGCTCTTAATTGGATATTTTTTGGGGGGCTGCTTGTGCTTGAAATCATGTAGCACTGAACATGAAAAAGAGGTAAGGAATCCTACTACTGAAACAACAAAAATGAGGCTAGGGATGGTGGCCTACACCTGTAGTCCCAGCACTTTGGGAGGCTTAGTTGGGAGGATCACTTGAGCCCAGGAGTTCGAGACCAGCCTGGGCAACATAGCAAGACCCCCTTCTCTACAAAAAATACAAAATCAGCAGGGTTTGGTGGCACGTGCCTCTAGTCCCAGGTACTTGGAAGGCAGAGGCAGGAGGACCGCTTGAGCCTGGGAGGTTGAGGCTATTGTGAGTTATGATCTCACCACTGCAGCCTCGGTGAGAGTGAGACCCTGTCTGAAAACAAAAAGGAATAACAGAAATAATAATTGCCCTTGTCTTAGGTTTGTTTCCTTTAAAGCCTAACTTACATGATAGACTTGTTACTATTAATTTTTAGCTTCATAAATGTGCTCACCTTAACTGATTAGTATCTAAACTATTAAAGCCTGTTAAGAGTATCAGAGAAACCCGAGTGAAATGTGACTAGCACTAGAACAAATGTTGATTTCAGGCATAAATCTACTTTATCTTGCATAGTGCATGGAAACTTAGAACCATAGAAATCTAAAGCTAGAATAAACTTTATATTATGTTACCCTCTTCAGAGGTCCAGAGTGATGAAATAACTGCTAAGGTCTTACGGTAGTGGCAAAGATTTTAAAAACCTAGTTCACCCCATTCCTAGAGTCTTGTTATGTTTTTTCTATACCCCCTGCCTGTTTGATCAGAACAGAATTCTGTGCCACTCAGGCATTTCAACTCTGCTTAGGGACTTCCAACTAGTACTTAATTCCACAGATACGTCTTGTCTCCTATGTGCCAGTTGCCTGGAGGTCTGTCGGTGAATAAAACCGATTGCTGCTGTGTGGAGCTAGGAGTCCAGCTTTCTCAAAATGTAAAACTGATATTTAAATGGCCTTTAGAATTATCACTGACGGCCGGGCACAGTGGCTTATGCCTGTACGCCGAGGTGGGAGGGTTGCTTCAGGCCAGGAGTTTGAGACCAGCCTGGGCAACATAGCAAGGTGAGACCCTGTCTCTACAAAAAAATTATTTCTTTATTCTATTTTATTTTACTTTTTGAGACAGGATCTCACTCTGGCCCAGGCTGGGGTGCAGAGGTGCAATGTCAGCTCACTGCACTCTCTACCTGCTGGGCTCCAGCCATCTTCCCACCTCAGCCTCCCGAGTACCTGGGACTGTAGGTGTGCACCAGCACACCCAGCTAATTTTTGTATTGTTTGTAGAGACAAGGTTTTGCCATGTTGCCCAGGCTGGTCTCAAGCTCCTGGGCCCAAGTGATTCACCCACCTCAGCCTCCCAAAGTGCTGGGATTACAGACGTGAGCCACCATGCCCAGCCTTTACAAAAAATTTAAAAATTAGCCAAATGTAGGGGTGCATGCCTCTAGTCCCAACTCAGGAGGCTGAGGCAGGAGGATCGCTTGAGTTGAGCTATGAGCTAACATAGCAATGAGCTATGATTGTGCCACTGCACTCCAGCATGGGTGACAGAGTGAGACCCTGTCTCTAAAATAAAACAAAATTATCGTTGACTAAAACGTCTTACCTAGTTAATATAATTAGTAGAGCCAAGGACCTGTTGTGTAACATGTCAGCAAAGCTTATGAGATGGCTTCATGTTTTAGTTTATGGCCTGCTCTAGCCTACATAGCCTGACCACCCTCGGTTTGATGCCTAAACAACTCTTAGTAGGCTAAAAGCATTCCAGCTTGATTGCTGCATTGATAGCAGTGTAGGTAAAACTAAGCTGTGGAGGACTTTAGTTATTGTGAATCAACTTTTTTTTTGAGATGGAGTCTCGCTCTGTTACACAATGGCATGGTCTCAGCTCACTACACCCTCTGCCTCCCGTGTTCAAGCAGTTCTCCTGCCTTAGTCTCCTGAGTAGCTGGGATTACAGGCACCTGCTACCACACCCAGCTAATTTTTGTATTTTTAGTGGAGATGGGGTTTTACCACATTGGCCAGGCTGGTTTCAAACTCTTGACCTCAAGTGATCTGCCCACCTCGGCCTTCCAAAATGCTGGGATTATAGGAATGAACCACCGTGCCTGGCCTATTGTGAATCAACTTTAAAATTTTATGAAAGTGCTTTGTGAACTGGAAATATGTGGTAAAACTTAACATACCATTGTGTGCAGTGGCTAAAAAATTGTTTGTTTGTTTTTTGAGACGGAGTGTCGCTCTGTCACCCAGGTTGTAGTGGAGTGGAGCGATCTCAGCTCACTGCCAGCTCTGCCTCCTGGGTTCACGCCATTCTCCTGCCTCAGCCTCCCGAATAGCTGGGACTACAGGCACCCGCCACCACGCCCGGCTAATTTTTTGTATTCTTAGTAGAGATGGGGTTTCACTGTGTTAGCCAGGATGGTGTCGATCTCCTGACCTCGTGATTCGCCTGCCTCGGCCTCCCAAAGTGCTGGGATTACAGGCATGAGCCACCGCGCCCAGCCAAAAAATTGTTAGATAACCCTTCCCAAGGGAATAATGTATCATTGGTAAACTGTGGGAAGTTACGTGGCCTGAGACTAATTAGGCTCTAAACTTTTTCCAAGGCGCTTTTAAGACAGTGAGGGCTTTTCTTATTTTCCCTAAGAGATTGTGTCCCTTCCTTTTTTGGGACATTTTTGTTTTGATTTTTTATTTCATTTTGAAAGTTTTTAATAGACTGTTTAACCTGGTATCACAGTAGCATTCTTCCCAAAATTTTGTAGATGAGAAAACAAAAGCTCAGAGGGTTAACTGGGTTGTCCAGTATTACTCAGCATCAGCTAGATGGTATATAAAGGAGCTTTCATCTGAAGTCTTTTGACTCTGCGTTGACTGTTTTTTTTTTCCTCTGAAGAAGTAAACACCACTTTACATTAGCTCTTGCATTACCATGGCCTGTAGTTTCCTTAGCCTACTGTAAAGTTATGAATACTAGAATAACAAAAATTAATTTACTTTAGGTTAAAGGAAAAGGTGCTTCTGGAAGTTTTGTTGTGGTTCAGAAATCAAGAAAAACACCTCAGAATTCCAGAAACAGAAAGGTAAGACATCTGTACCACAGTTTGAGTGCTGTGGAGCTGTTACTGCTACTAAAAATAGCAACATTCATTGAGTGTTTGCTGTGTGCCTGGCACTATGCAAAGTTCAGCCTTTCTGCTAAGGCCTAGGGAAGTTATAAATAATTTGTTCATCTAGTGAGTAGAATAGCCAAGATGCAGATCCAAGCAGTCCACCCTGGTTAAGCCTGTGCTCTTAAGTGCCTTATATTAAATTATGGGCAGCTATATAAGTTATACTGTTTTTTATTTTGAGATGGAGTCTTGCTCTGTTGCCCATGCTGTAGTGCAGTGGCATGATCTCAGCTAACTGCAACCTCCGCCTCCTGGATTCAACCAGTTCTCCTGCCTCAGCCTCCTGAGTAGCTGGGATTACAGGCACTCGCCACAGTGCCCGGCTAATTTTTTTGTTAATAGAGACAGGGTTTTAGCGTGTTGGCCAGGCTGGTCTTGAACTCTTGACCTCAGTGATCTGCCCGCCTCTGCCTCCCAAAGTGCTGGGATTTACAGGGTGAGCCACTGCACCCAGCTGAATTATACTGCTTTTTGTGAAATATCTTTTAAACTAGAGGAGGTATAAGAGTCCTCTGTTTTTTTTGTTTGTTTGTTTGTTTGTTTTCTTTTCTAAGATAGAATCTTGCTCTATTGCCTGGGCTGGAGTGCAGTGGCACAATCTTGGCTCACTGCAACCTCTGCTTCCTGGATTCAAGTGATTGTCCTGCCTCAGCCTCCCCAGTAGCTGGGACTGCTACAGGCATGTGCCACCATTCCCAGCTAATGTTTGTATTTTTAGTAGAGATGGAGTTTCACTATGTTGGCCAGGCTGGCCTCCACCTCCTGACCTCAGGTGATCTGCCTGCCTCCGCCTCCCAACGTGCTGGGATGATAGATGTGAACCACACCATGCCCAGCCTAAAAGTACATTTTTACCAAATACTAGACCCAAAAACAATACCCAGATCCAATTTTTCTTCCTGTTTTTGTAAATACTAACATTCTTCTTCCCAACACATATAATTTCATTTGTGTAAAGTATATCTACAATAATAAAGTGAAATGTCTTGTACTCATTTATATCAGAAATTGAAATAATATTTTTCTACCCTTTTTTTTTTTTTTTTTACAACTCTGAAGCTTTTTATCCTTTTTTCATAGACTTTTCAAACACTTTCAAAATGAACTTTATGCATTTTTTTCTGGTGCTGTACTTCATAAATTAGGACCTTTAAAATCTACACTCCTTTTTACTTTTATGTGTGTTTTTTGTGTGTGTGTTTTGAGACGGAGTTTCTCTCTTGTTGCTCAGGCTGGAGTGCAATAATGCAATCTCGGATCTCTGCAACCTCCGCCTTCCGGGTTCAAGTGATTCTCCTGCCTCAGCCTCCTGAGTAAATGAGATTGCAGGCACATGCCACCATGCCTGGCTAATTGTGTATTTTTATTAGAGACAGAGTTTTACCATGTTGGTCAGGCTGGTCTCAAACTTGTGACCTCAGGTGATCAGCCCACCTCAGTCCCCCAAAGTGCTGGGATTGCAGGCGTGAGCCACCACACCTGGCTGCTTTTTCTTGTTTAGTTGTGTTTTTTTTTTGGTTTTTTTTTTTTTTTTTTTTGAGACGGAGTCTCACTCTGTCACCCAGGCTGGAGTGCGGTGGCTCCATCTTACATCACTGCAATCTCTACCTCCCGGGTTCAAGCAGTTCTTGTGCCTCAGCCTTCCGAGTATCTGGGATTACAGGCTACGACGTCTGGCTAATTTTTGTATTTTTAGTAGAGAGGAGGTTTTGCAATGTTGGCCAGGCTGGTCTTTAACTCCTGACCTCAGGTGATCTGCCCACCTCGGCCTCCCAAAGTGCTGGGATTACAGGTGTGAGCCACCACACCCAGCTTTTATATGTATTTTTAATGCTGTTTGTTAAAAATTTTATATCAAAGAAATTGTCATAAAATTGACAAATTTGGTAATCAACTGAGGAAAGCCCTTGAGTTGTATGTAGAAGCATTTACGTTCTATAATGATCATAATTTTTGATAATTACTTTTCAGAATAGGAGCTCTGCAGTGGATCCAGAACCACAAGTAAAATTGGAGGATGTCCTGCCACTGGCCTTTACTCGCCTTTGTGAACCTAAAGAAGCTTCCTACAGTCTCATCAGGAAATATGTGTCTCAGTATTATCCTAAGCTTAGAGTGGACATCAGGTATGAGCCATTGGCCTGGCCTTTAAAACATGATGTGTTACTTCCTTTAGCTCCCTTTTCATGGGAAAAGAGATAGATTAAATACTGAGGAAGGATTACTTTCAGCTAAGAATAAACCTTTTTTATTGGTTTTATTTTTTTGCTCCATTATGTTTTTCTTTTCATATCTCCATGTATAGTTTTTTTTTGTTTTTTTTTTTTTAGTTTTTTGAGACAGATTTGTTCTTGTCACCCAGGCTGGAGTGCAGTGGCACCATCTCAGGTCACTGCAGCCTCTGCCTCCCGGGTTCAAAGGATTCTCCTGCCTCCGCCTCCTGGGTAGCTGGGACTACAGGCACCCGCCACGACACCCAGCTAATTTTTGTATTTTTAGTAGAGCCGAGGTTTCATCATGTTGGCCAGGCTGGTCTCGAACTCTTGAACTCAAGTGATCCACCCGCCTCGGCCTCCCAAAGTGCTAGGATTACAGGCGTGAGCCACTGTGGCCAGCCTTTTTTTTGAGATGAAGTCTTGCTCTTGTTACCCAGGCTGGAGTGCAATAGCGCAGTCTCAGCTCACTGCAGCCTCTAACTCCCGGGTTCAAGCGATTCTCCTGCCACAGCCTCCTGAGTAGCTGGGATTACAGGCCCTGGTTACCGTGCCTGGCCTAGTTTTGTTTTTTTTGTGTGTGTGTTTTTTTTTCAAACCCAAATCTTATGTTTCTTTGTAAGATCCTGGTAGAGTAACTCTTTTAAATGTTGTCAGCTGTTAAGATATTTACTGTTGAACTGTGTGTCTTCTCAGATACGAAATATCTTAACAGTTGACAACATTAAAAGAGTTACTCTACCAGGTTTAAAAGAAAAAAAAACAAAAAAAAAAACTAGGCTGGGTGTGGTGGTGGGCATGTGCAGGCCCTGCTACTCAGGAGGCTGAGGCAGGAGAATCGCTTGAACCCAGGAGGTGGAGTTCGCAGTGAGCCGAGATTGCGCCATTGCACTCCAGCCTGGGAACCAAGAGCAAAACTCCGTCTCAAAAAAAAAAAACCGTAAGAGTAAAAAGGAGTGTAGACTTTAAGGGTCCTAATTTATTCTTAGCCTTTAATAACTAAAGAATGAAGTACAGCACCAGAAAGTAATACATAAAGTTCATTTTGAAAATGTTTGAAAAGTCTGTGAAAAAAGGATAAAAAGCTTCAGGGTTGTAAGAAAAAAAAGTGTAGAAAATACTATTTCAATTTCTGATATAAATGAGTATAAGACATTTCATTTTATTGTAGAAATACTTTATACAAATGAAATTATATGTGTTGGGAAGGGAATGTTAGTATTTACAAAAACAGGAAGAAAAATTGCATCTGGGTATAGTTTTTGAGTCTAGTATTGGGTTAAAATGTACTTTTAGGCTGGGCACGGTGGCTCACGCCTGTAATCCTAGCACTCCAGCCTGGGTGACAGAGTGAGACTCAGTCTCAAAAAACATTATAGATATATGATAGATATATGCATACATACGTACATACATATACATCATATATATATTTCATGAGAATTCAGGCATCAATAACACCTGTACACAGAAATAGCATAATGTTTTCATCATTTAAACATGCAGCATAAAATTCTGAGATAATTTTGTTAGTAATTGATATGTAAAATTTGCCATTTAACGTCTTGACAGATCATTTAGATTGTCACATTTGCTCAGTTGTAGATTCATGCAGATATATCAATTTGTTTAAATTTGTAATTCACAGACTGAGAGTGTTTGTGTGAGATGACTTCTAGAAAATTATGTTTAATCCAGATTTCTGTCTTCAGAAGACTACCATATTGAATGCACATTGTCCCGATACAGTGTAGTACCAGTATTTACTTGCACTACTGAGGCATGCAATTAGAAGTGCTGAGGTTTCAGTCCAGAAGCCACATTTTCAGAAAATCAGTAGTGGTCATCAGAGTGCCAAATTAAAGAGCTAGTGAAATAGTGCAAAAGAAAAGGGAATTATAGAAGCAGAAAGTTCTAAATTAATGTGCTGATATTTTCATGCTTCTTATATGCTGAGTATAGTGGTAGTAGGCAGACACAATTGTGGATCAAAAATGCGTTGTATGATGCATTTAAAGTTGGAAACATATTTCACTATTCTTTAACAAAGAATAAAGTTTATTTGGCTCAGGGTACTGCAGGCTGTATGAGAAGCATAGTGCAGGTGTCTGCTTCTAGTGAGGGCTTCAGGAAACTTACAATCATGGTGGAAGGAGGAGCTATCGTATCACATGGCAAAAAAGGGAGCAAGAGAGGAGGGAAAGGTGCCACACTCTTATTAACCAGATCTCACACTCTTAAAACAACCAGTTGTTTTAAACAACCCGCTCATTACGGCCAGGAAGGCACGAAGCCATTCACGAGAGATCCATCCCTATAACTCAGACACCTCCCACTAGGCCCCACCTGCAACACTGGGGATCATATTTCACTTTTATCTCCTTTGTGTGACCTCAAAATATCTGAGACAGGTCTCAGTCAATTTAGAAAGTTTATTTTGCCAAGGTTAAGATTGTGCCTGTGACACAGCCTCAGGAGGTTCTGAAAACTTGTGCCCAAGGTGGTCTGGGCACAGCTTGGTTTTACACATTTTAGGGAAACATGAGACATTAATATATGTAAGGTGTACGTTGGTTTGGTCTGGAAAGGTGGGACAACTCAAATCAGGGAGGGGGCTTCCAGGTCATAGGTAAATAAAAGACAAAGAATTTCATTCGTTTTGAGTTTCTGATTAGCTTTTTCAAAGGAGGCAATCAGATATGCATTTATCTCAGCAGATGAATGACTTGAAGTTCTGTCTGTCCTTTGTCTGCAAGGATTTTCCTTGTGATTAGGGGATTCGTGATTAGGGGATCCCAAGATTTATTTTCTTTTCACAGCCTTTATTCCCTGCTTTTTGGTGAGTGGAGACCATATCCTCCCCCATTTTTTTTTCTTGTAGTTCTACTCTACTTACATAAGGTAGTGTGTTGCTACCAGTGTGCCTTTGCTCCACTTCTTTTGAAACATATTGTCATGACCTTAGGCTGAAACAAAATTTACCTGATAATGGATGGGTTGTCAACCCAAAGGTGCTAATGAACCTGAAGACCTTTTCTCATGGTCTTTTTAATGGTAATTTTTTCCATTGAAACTTTTTTCTCTTATGTGAAACCATATTGATTTTCTCTAATTCTTGATTATAATGGAGTCCTGTCATATACACATTTAACTTGAAAATTCAGCCATTCTTGCTTGACCAAACAAAAGAAGAAAAATACAGTTTCACCAAAGTGTAAGTTGTCTATACTGGTATCTACAATGTCTCCCCTTCCACTTTCTCCACTTTAGTCAGACTTTATCCCCACCACTTTACCTGAATATTTTCTGTCAGTCTCCACGTTGGTAATTTCAGTGGTCAATTCATAGTCCTTACCAGCTGCCCTCTCAATGGCATTTGACACAGTTGATGACTCCTACCTGCTTGAAACATTTTCTTCACTTGCCTTCCAGGACACCACACCTTCCTTGTTTTTCTGTAACCTTTTTACCCTTCGTTTCTCAATCTCCTAAGGATTTCTGCTTTACCTCTTAATAGAAAGGAGCCCTCAGGGTTATACCTTAGGCCTCTCATCTTTTATGTCCACATTCACTTGGTGATTCCTTTCACTTGCAAAACTTTAAATACCAGCTATAAACTATTAATTCACAAATGTATGAATCTAGCCAATACCTCCCTTCTAACTTCAGATTCGTGTATACGGATGCCTGTTCAGCATCAGCACTTGGATATCTGATTTAAATGTTGAAAACTGAACTCTTGATCCCCACTCTGCTCCCTCTCCCCCCAAAAATCCCTGCATTTCCCACATTATCTTCATTTCAGTTCATGACAATATTATCTTTCCATGTGCTGAAACCAAAAACCCTGACTTTGTGCTGGTCTCTTCTCTTTATCAGACACCTTTATCTAATCTATAAGCAATTATTTTTGCTCTGTCTTTAAAATATATCAGTAAACAGGCTGGGTACTGTGGCTCATGCCTGTAATCCCAGCACTTTGGGAGGCAGGTGGATCACATGAGGTCAGGAGTTCGAGACCAGCCTGGCCAACATGGTGAAACCCCATCTCTACTAAAAATACAAAAAAATTAGCCATGCATGGTGGCACGTGCCTATAGTTCCAGCTACTCAGGAGGCCAAGGCAAGAGAATCACTTAAACCTGGGAGGCATAGTCTGCAGTGAGCCAAGATCACACCACTGCACTCCAGCCTGGGCGACAGAGTGAGGCTCCGTCTCTAAATAAATGAATAAAATAAAATATATCAGTAAACAGACTACTTGTCATCACCTGCACTACCATTCTCTTCCAGGCCACCATCATCTCTCACCTGTATTAGAGCAATAACTTCCTAACTGCTTTTTTCATGCTCCCTTTCAGTATGTTCTTACCATCATAGTGACAGTGAGACTTTTTTAAAAATGTAAGTTCTATCACTTTTTAAAATTTATTTATTTATTTATTTGAGAAGGAATCTTGTTCTGTTGCCCAGGCTGGAGTGCAGTGGCATGATCTCGGCTCACTGCAACCTCCACCTCCTGGGTTCAAGCGATTTTCCTGTCTCAGCCTCCTGAGTAGCTGGGATTACAGGCTGTGCCACCACACCCGGGTAATTTTTGTATTTTTAGTAGAGACAGAGTTTCACCATATTGGCCAGGCTGGTCTCAAATTCCTGGCCTCCAGTGATCCGCCCGCCTTGGCCTCCCAAAGGATTACAGACGTGAGCCACTGTGCCCAGCCTGTCACTTTTTTTTTTTTTTTCAAGCTGGGGTCTTGCTCTGTTGCCCAGACTGGAGTATAGTGGCAAGATCATGGCTCATGGCAACCTCGAACTCCTAGGCTCAAACGATCCTCCCACTGTGGCCTCACAAGTAGCTGGGACTGCAGGAATGTGTCACCACACACAGCTAGTAGTTTTTAAGTTGTTAATAGAGACAGAATCTCCCTACATTGCCCAGACTGGTCTTTAACTCCTGGCCTCAAGTGATCCTCCTGCTTCGGCCACCCAGGTGTTGGGATTACAGGTGTGAGCCACTGTGTCCAGTGTCATGTCACCTTTCTACTCAAACATTCAGTGTCTTCCCAATCCCCTCACAGTTAAAAAATCAGTCTGCAGGGCTGGGTGTGGTGGCTCACGTCTGTAATCCCAGCACTTTGGGAGTCTGAGGCGGGTGGATCACAAGGTCAAGAGTTCGAGACCTTCCTGGCCAACATGGTGAAACCCCGTCTCTACTAAGCATACAAAAATTAGCCGGGCATGGTGGCACATGCCTGTAATCCCAGCTACTCAGGAGGCTGAGGCAGGAGAATTGCTTGAACCCGGGAGGCAGAGGTTGCAGTGAGCCAAGATTGCGCCACTGCACTCCAGCCTGGGCGACAGAGCAAGACTCTGTCTCGGGGCAAAAAAAAAAAAAAAATCGGTCTTTAAAATGGCCCACAAGGCACTACACTCCCTTGTATCTCTGACCTAAGCTACTCCTTTTCACTCTCTCACTGGTCTCAGAGCCTTTGTGTTGCATTCCCTTTACCTGAATGTATTTTTCCCCATAAGCCACTTTGCCAGTTCCTTTACTTCCTTAAGTTTTTAGTCTGATGTCATCACCAAAGGCCTGCCTTGACTATTTTTATTATTCTTGTTACTTGGGCATATAAACAAGAGAAATGTATTTCTCACAGTTGTGCAGACTCGAAGTCTGAGATCAGGGTGCCAGCATGGTTGGGTTCTGTGAGGGCCTCTTCTGGGTTTCAGAGTGCCTTCTTCTCATTGTATCCTCACATGACAGAAGGAGCCCTTAATACTTTCTTAAATGTTTTATTTTGGAAATTTTCAAATATACACAAAGAAGCATAGAGAACATTAACCATCATACTTAAATCATTCTTTTTTTTGTTTGGAGACAGAGTTTTGCTCTTGTTGCTCAGGCTGGAGTGCAATGGCACGATCTTGGCTCACCGCAACCTCCGTCTCCTGGGTTCAAGCAATTCTCCTGCCTCATCAGCCTCCCAAGTAGCTGGGATTACAGGCATGCGCCACCATACTCGGCTAATTTTGTATTTTTAGTACAAATGGGGTTTCTCCATGTTGGTCAAGCTGGTGTCGAACTCCCAACCTCAGGTGATTGCCCGCCTCGGCCCCCCACAGTTCTGGGATTACAGGTGTGAGCCACCTCACCCGGCCACTTAAATCATTCTTAACGAAATTAATAATTTCTTAATATTATCTAGTACCCAGTCCATGTTCAAATGTCCTTAATTGTCTCCAGAATGATATTTTACAGTTGTTTTTCCTAACATGGCCCACACGTTGTATTTGGTTGATAATGACCAACCAAAACCTCTCTCCCGGCCAGGTGCTGCGGTTCACATGTGTAATCCCAGCACTTTGGGAGGCCGAAGCGGGAGGATCGCTTGAACCTACAAGTTCGAGACCAGGCTGGGCAACATAGTGGAACCCCCTCTGTACAAAAAAAAAGTAACAAAAATTAGCTGGTGTAGTGGCATGTGCCTATAGTCCCAGCTACTCAGGAGGCTGAAGCAGCGGAAGGGTTGCTTGAGCCTGGGAGATCAAGGCTGCAGTGAGCCATGATCATACCACTGCACTCCATCCAGAGTGACACAGTGAGATCCTCTCTCAAAAAAAAAAAAAAAAAAGTGGGCCAGGTGTGGTGGCTCACACCTGTAATCCCAGCACTTTGGGAGGCTGAGGCGGGCAGATCATGAGTTCGGAAGATCAAGACCATCCTTGCTAACACAGTGAAACCCCGTCTTTACTAAAAGTACAAAAAATTAGCTGGGCGTGGTGGCATGCGCCTGTAGTCCCAGCTACTTAGGAGGCTGAGGCAGGAGAATCACTTGAACCTGAGGGGGCGGAGGTTGCAGTGACCTGAGATCGTGCCACTGCACTCCAGCCTGGGTGACAGAGGGAGACTGCGTCTCAAAAAAAAAGGAGTGTTTAACCCATAGGGTTTAAGTCTCTTAGTATGTGCTAAGCACTTCTTAGAATAGTCCTTGGTACCTAGTAAATGTTCAACTAATGTTATTCTTATTAGTCTCAGTTCCAGCTTCTCATAGTATGACCATTACAGCATGCTAAATAGGATTCTAATATTTAAAGACATAATTTTTTTGTTTTTTATTTTTTATTTTTGAGACAGAGTGTTGCTCCGTTGCCTAGGTTGGATTGCAATGGCATGGTCTCAGCTCACTGCAGCCTCCGCCTCCCGGGTTCAAATGATTCTCCTGCTTCAGCTTCCTGAGTAGCTGGGACTACAGTTGCCTAACACCACGTCCCGTTAATTTTTTTGTATTTTTAGTAGAGCTGTGGTTTCACTGTGTTGGCCAGGCTGGTCTCGAACTCCTGATCTCGTGATCCACCCGCCTCGGCCTCCCAAAGTATTGGGATTACAAGCGTGAGCCACCACGCCCGGCCAAGACATTGGTTTTTAATATAACATGGAAGTCACCTTCTTAATTTGATAACAGTGATTTTTTTGCAACCCTAGAAGAAGAACTGGGCATATTGGGTATATAGAGACTCAGAGTTGGCCTTGAAGAAGGTGTCTTTGGAAATTTTCTAGGTCTGTCATACAGCGTTAGAAGTCAAATGTTAAAATCTAACCTTCAGCCAGGCGTGGTGCCTCATACCTGTAATCCCAGCACTTTGGGAGGCCGAGTCAGGCAGATCACCTGAGGTCGGGAGTTCGAGACCAGCCTGACCAATATGGAGAAACCCCGTCTCTACTAAAAATGCAAAATTAGCCGGGTGTGGTGGCGCATGCCTGTTATCCCAGCTACTCGGGAGGCTGAGGCAGGAGAATTGCTTGAACCTGGGAAGCGAAGGTTGCCGTGAGCCAAGATCGTGCCATTGCACTCTAGCCTGGGCAACAAGAGCAAAACTCCACCTCAAAAAAAAATAATAATAATAATAGTAATCAGAACTCTAGATCTGGGAATAACCCTGTATCTATTTCTTTACATTTTTCTTTCATTAATGTATTTATCACTATTTTTTTTTGTTTTTCTTTGCAGGCCTCAGCTGTTGAAGAACGCTCTGCAGAGAGCAGTAGAGAGGGGCCAGTTAGAACAGATAACTGGCAAAGGTGCTTCGGGGACATTCCAGGTTAGAGATCAGAGGCCTGGTTGTGGAGAAGTGCTTCTTAAAGTTTTTGGTTTCAGGACCTCCTTATACTGTAAAAATTTATTGAGGACCTCAAAGAACTTTTGTTTATGTGGGTTATATCTGTCAACATTTACTATGTTAGAAATTAACATTGAGGTCTGGGTGCGGTGGCTCACACCTGTGATCCCAGCACTTTGGGAGGCTGAGGCAGGTGGATCACCTGCGGTTGGGAGTTCGAGACCAGCCTGGTGAAACCCTGTCGTCTCCACTAAAAATACAAAAATGAGCTGGGCCTGGGGGCACATGCCTGTGGTCCCAACTACTTGGGAGGCTGAGGCAGGAGAATCACTTGAACGCGGGAGGTGGAGGTTGCATTGAGCCGAGATCGCACCACTGTGCTCTAGGCTAGGTGACAGAGCGAGATGCCATCTCAAACAAACAAAAAAACACAAATTAACACTGAGGAAAAATTTAAATATTTAT
The DNA here is from genome assembly GCF_029281585.2 of Gorilla gorilla gorilla. Taxonomy (NCBI): domain Eukaryota; kingdom Metazoa; phylum Chordata; class Mammalia; order Primates; family Hominidae; genus Gorilla; species Gorilla gorilla. The sequence goes on from NC_073224.2 coordinate 219,142,056, forward strand.
CGATTTACTTCAAAATACTAGTAGAAAACCCATTACATATTAACATAAATGACATATTTTTTTGTGAAAAATAGCTGTCCTCCCCCTGCCACCTCCCAGCCTTTTTTTTGAGACAGTGTTTCGCTCTGTTTCCCAGGCTGGAGTGCAGTGGCACAATCACAGCTCACTGTAGCCTCTATCTCCCAGGTTGAAGGGGTCCTCCAGCGTCAGCCTCCCTAAGTGCTGGGATTGTAGGTGTGAGCCTATAATCCGTCTTCCCCAATTTTTTTTTTTTTAATGAGAAATCGTCAGGCACTGTTTACATTTTTGCAAACATCTTTAACATCTAGCATAACAGAAGACAGCTAGTATCTGTTCCAGTTTATTTTGGGTTACTTATTTGAAGAAAATCTAACCTTACACAGAAATACAATTAGAAAAGGATGGAATATTTTAAGATAACTTTCAGATAGTTTTAGAAATTATTCTTTGATACTACACCAAAACTCAACAAATCGTTATTTTTTTAACAGCTTTATTGAGGTTGATTTGCATACCTTATACAATTTAATTTATATAATTACAGTTTATAACTCAGTGATTTTCAGTAACTTTATAGAGTTGTACAACTATCACAGTCCAATTTTCGGACATTTCTGTCACCCAAAAAAGATCCCTTGTAGCCATTTGCAGTCACTCCCTATTCCACCAGCAGCCTCAGGCAACCTCTAGTCTGTTCTCTCTCTGCAGATTTGCATTTTGTTCACATTTCATATGGATAGAATCTAGAATCATGTACTATATGATCTTGTGTCTGGCTTCTTTTGGCATGATGTTTTTGAATTTTATCCACGTTGCAGCATGTACCAGTACTTTCATTCTTTTTTATTGTCCAATAGTATTTCATTCCATGGATGTCACATTTTGTTTATCCATTCATGAGATGATGATGGACATTTGGATTATTTCTACTTTTCAGCTAATTATGAATAATACTGCCTATGAACATTTATGTTCAAGTCTGTGTGTGGATGTGTTTTTAGGACTTGCTGGGCCATATGGTAAATTTATGTTCTAAGAAACTGGCAGTGTTTATAAGGGCTCAAGTCGTTTTGTTTTGTTTTGAGATAGGGTCTCACTCTGTCACCCAGGCTAGAGTGCAGTGGTGTGATCTCGGCTCACTGCAACCTCCACCTCCCTGGCTTAAGCAATCCTCCCATCTTAGCCTCCCTAATAGCTGGGATTATAGGCGCGCACCACCACCATGCCTGATTAATTTTTGTATTTTTTGTAGAAATGGGGTTTCGCCGTGTTGCCCAGGCTGCTCTTGAACTCCTGGGTTCAGTGAAGTAGTCTGCCTGCCTCAGCTTCCCAAAGTGTTGGAATTACAGGTGTGATCCACCACACCTGACCAGGGCTTGAGTTTCTCCATATCCTCCTCAACGTTTGTTACTCTTTTTTATTATAGCCATACTAGTGGATATAGGGTATCTCGTAGTTTTGATTGGCATTTCCCTAATAATTACTGATGTTGAGCATCTCTTGTGCTTAAGGCCATTTGTTTATTGTCTGTAGTGAAATGTGTATTCAAATCTTTTGCCCATTTTTAAAAGGGGGTTGGTTGTTCGTTAACAAGAATTCATTACTCTAGATATAAAGTCTCATCAGATTTTTTCTCCTATTCTGTGACTTTCTCAGTAGTATCTTTTGAAGTGTTTACTTTTTGATGAAGTCCTATTTATCATTTTTAAAAATTGCTTTTGCAGTTTTATGGTTATCTAAGAAACATTGCCTAATTAAAGGTAATGAAAATTTACTCGTACGTTTTAAGAGTTTTATAATTTTGGCTCTTACATTTAGGTCTGTGATCTATATTGTTTTGTTTATAGTGAGAGGTAAGGGTATAATTTATCTTTTTGCATGTGGGTGTGTGATTATCCCAGCACCTCTTATTGAAAAGACTGTCCCTTCCCTGTTGAATTGCCATAGCATCTTATGAAAATCAATTGACCATAAATATAAGGGTTTATTTCTGGATTCTGAGTTCTCTTTTGTTCTGTATGTGTATCCTTCATGCCAGTACTGCACTGTCTTATTGACTGTAGCTTTATAGTGAATTTTGAAATTTGGAATTATAAGCCCTCTAACTTTTTCAGGAATGTTTTGACTATGCCGGGTCCTGTACAGTTCCATACAAATTGTCCATTTCTGCCAAAAAACAAAACAGCTGGAGTTTTGGTAGGAATTGCCTTGAACCTGTAGATCAATTTGGGGAGACTCACTGTCAACAACGTTGAGTTTTCCAATCCATGACACAGAGGTCTCTTTATTTAATTTCTCTCAGCAGTCTTTTGTAGTTGTTCAGTGTACGAGTCTTGAATTTTTTTTGTTAAATTTATTGCCAAGTATTTTATTCTTTTTCCATGCTGTCATGAATGGTGGAAGTGTTTTCTAATTTTCGTTTTCAGGTTGTTAACGCTAACCTGTAGAAATACAATCGATTTGTCCATTGCTCTTGTATCCTTCACCCTTGCTGAACTCACCAGTTGTAGTAGTTTCTTTGTGAATTCCTTACAGTTTTCTACATACAGGATCTGTTATCTGCAAATAAAGAGCATTTTACTTCTTCGTTTCTAGTCTGGATGTCTTTTACTTCTTCTGATTGCCTGATTGCTCTAGATTAACCTCCATTACAGTGTTGAATAGAAGTGGTAACAGCAGACGTCTTCGCCTTGTTCCACATCCTGGAGAGAAAGCACTCAGTCCTTCACAAGTTAGCTATAGGTTTTTCATAGATGCCTATTGTCAGGTTGAGCAAGTTCCCTTCTATACTACTAGTTTCCTGGGAGTTTTTATCATGAATGGCTATTGGATTTGTCAAGTGGTTTTTCAGTGTCTATTGAGATGATTGTGTGGTTTGTGTCCTTTGTTCGTATGGTCTGTTAACATTATTTGTTTTGTGGTAAATTCTTTAAAGTTTAGTTGCCATGTGAAACCTGAAACCCTAATCAGTGAATTTCTTGGACTGTGTTACCTTAAAATTCATTGAACTTTGAATAGGTATTTTAATCCTTCATAATTTTGTAGCACGATACATTGGTCATTTGAAAAATAGTGGCACAGAGTTACATAGATTTTCCAAATGTTGGCATTTCATTATATACGACAACAAAAATTACAATCATTGGTATTGGCCACTGATCTTATAAGAACAGTATTTAAGTATTGGGAAGATAACAGACTCACAGTGATGGACACAAGTTTTTCAGAATTTAAATCTTCTCTTGAAAGGTTGAATTTTATCATTGGCAACAGATACTATTATTTTTTGACATGACCGGCTCTTTTAGTTCATTTGCAAGATACTGTCTACCTCATAACCAAGTCTGAATAATGATAGGTTAGCTGTCAGTTATTTCTTTAAGTAAAAAAAGTATTACAGATCAGGCGTGGTGGCTCAAGCCTGTAATCCCAGCACTTTGGGGAGGCCGAGGTGGGCGAATCACGAGGTCAGGAGATCCAGACCATCCTGGCTAACACGGTGAAACCCAATCTCTAGTAAAAATACAAAAAATTAGCCGGGCATGGTGGCACATGGCCTGCAATCCCAGCTACTCGGGAGGCTGAGGCAGGAGAATCCCTTGAACCCAGGAGGCAGAGGTTGCAGTAAGCTAAGATCACGCCACTGCACTCCAGCCTGGATGACAGAATGAGACTCCGTCTCAAAAAAAAAAAAAAAAGTGTTCCAAGAAAAGTGCAGCTAATTCAGCTCATAACTTTTAACAATTACACAAGTGCTTTTCCTGGATACCATCATGTCTACATATGTAGCAGATACGGATTATGTGGTTCTTCCTGTTTCATCCCATAAAATATTCTAAAGACACATTCAAAAGTTGAGATTTAATAAAATAATTTTTAGTACTTTATCAAGGGCATTCTAAGTGAATTCGTGCTCTTTTTTTTTAAACCATAAGTACATAGCAGTAAAGAAGACAATAACCACATTTTTGTGTCTCTGCCTTTATCTGTGGTAAGCTGACAGCAGTTTTACCCACCATTGCTTGTGCACCATCAGTGCAAATGTCAAAATAGTGAAAAGGCCAGGTGCAGTGGCTCACACCTGTAATCCTAGCACTTTGGGATGCTGAGGCGGGTGGTTTACCTGGTCAGGAGTTTGAGGCCAGCCTGGCCAACATGGTGAAACCCCATCTCTACTGAAAATACAAAAATTAGCCAGGTGTGGTGGGCACCTGTAGTCCCAGCTACTCGGGAGGTAGATGCAGGAGAATCACTGGAATCTGGGAGGCGGAGGTTGCAGTGAGCCGAGACTGTGCCATTACACTCCAGCCTGGGCAACACAGCGAAACTCTGTCTCCAAAAAAAAAAAAAAAAGACAGTGAAAAAGCAAATCGCATCTTAGGTTTTTGTTTGTTTGTTTTTTGAGATGGAGTCTTGTTGCAGTGAGTACAGTGGCTCGATCTCGGCTCACTGCAACCTCCACCTCCTGGGTTCAAGCGATTCTCCTGCCCCAGCCTTGCCCAAGTAGCTGGGACTACAGGCATGCACCACCGTGCCCGGCTAATTTTTGTATTTTTAGTAGAGATGGGGTTTCACCATATTGGCCAGGCTGGTCTCGAGCTCCTGACCTCAGGTGATCCACCCGCCTCAGCCTCCCAAAGTGCTGGGATTACAGGCATGAGCCACTGCGTCTGGCATATCTTAGTTTTATTATGCAAATAGTTTTGACCTTGCAGATCCTCTGAAAGGGTCTCAGGAACCCAGACGATTGTAACCAGACCATTCTTTAAGAACCACTAAACAGTTTTGTAGAGCATTTCTGGTTTTCTCCTTTTCCCTTTTTGCGTATTATTTGCTAACCTTTGTTACCACACCTTTCATTTTCAAAGTATGCTATGTAATTTTCTTTTGTATGATACTTTTTTTTTTTTTTTAGTTTATTTATTTATTTTTAGAGACAGAGTCTTGGTCTGTCACTCAGGCTGGAGTATAGTGATGTAATCATAGCTCACTATAGCCTCAACTTCCTGGGCTTAAGCCATCCTCCCACCTCACACTTTCATGTAGGTAGGCTACAGGCATGCCGCCATTCATAGGTAGTTTTTTTATTTTTAGTAGAGAGAGAGTCTCGCTATGTTGCCGAGGTTGGTCTTGAACTCTTGGCCTCAAGCAGTCCTCCCCCATTAGCCTCCCAAAGTACTGGGATTGCAGGTATGAACTACCGTGCTCCCTGATACCCTAAATATTTATCAAAATTTTTCACTGCTATTTTCCTCATAGGATTAAAAGGGCTATTTATTATTTTTTATAACTACAGCTGACCCTTGAACAACATAGGGGTTAAAGGTGCAGATCCCCCGTGCAGTAAAAAAAAAAAATCATATGTAACTTTAGATTCCCAGAAAACTTGACTATTAATAGCCTGCTGTTGACCGGAAGCCTTACAAACAGTTAATACACATTTTGTATGTTGTATGTATTATATAATGTACTCTTAAAGTAAGCTAGAGAAAAGAAAATGTTATTGAGAAAATCTTAAGAAAGAGGAAATATGGCCGGCCACAGTGGGTCACACCTGTAATCCCAGCACGTCAGGAGGCCGAGGCAGGCGGATCTCCTGAGGTCTGGAGTTTGAGACTAGCCTGGCCAACATGGTAAAACCATGTCTCTACTAAAAATAAAAAATTAGCCAGACCTGGTGGTGGGCGCCTGTAATCCCAGCTACTCAGGAAGTTGAGGCAGGAGAATTGCTTAAACCCAGGAGACCGAGGTTGCAGTGAGCCGAAACCACGCCATTGCAATCCAGCCTGGGCAACAGAGCGAGACTCCATCTCAAAAAAAAAGAGAGAGAGAAAATATATTTACTGTTCATTAAGTGGAAGTGGATGATCGTACATGTCTTTATCCTTGTCATCTTTGAGTTGAGTAGGCTGAGGAGGACAAGGAGGTGTTGGTCTTGCTGTCTTAGGGTGGCGTGCAGAGGCAGAAGAAAATCCATATATAAGTGGACCAGCACAGATAAAATTGTGTTGTGTTCAAGGGTCAGCTATACTTCATTTTTCAGATTCAGAAAAGTGAAGTATTCTCAAATAAAATAATCTTTTTTTTTTAAATTTATTTTATTTATTTATTTTTTTAGACAGAATCTTACTCTGTCGCCGAGGCTGGAGTTCAGTGGCATGATTTCGGCACACTGCAACCCCGCCTCTTGGGTTCAAGAGACTCTCCTGCCTCAGCCTCCCAAGTAGCTGAGACCACAGGCACCTGCCACACCTGGCTATTTTGTGTGTGTGTGTGTGTTTTTAGTAGAGACAGGTTTCGCCATGTTGGCCAGGCTGGTCTCGAACTCCTGGCCTTAAGTGATCTGCCTGCCTCTGCCTCCCAAAGTGCTGGGGCTATAGGTGTGAGCACCCAGCCAAAAGAATCTTAATTTTTAGGGACATAACTGGTTAACCTGCTTATTAGGTACAGTTGTCAGTATCTTTGGGTTAGGTTGGCTATTATTTTAGGGTGGATGGAGGGTAGATGGAAGGAGAAAATATCCATAGGAGGGTTGGGACTTCTCAGTTAGATTGAATAACCTGTTGAATGGGAAGAGAAAGTCCCTAAGCTGACAATTTATTGTAAAACATATCTGTGCTAATGCAGGAACTCCGACCCACCTGGTGCAGAGGAGTCTTGTCTTGACCTGCTTTGGGAGAGTGTTGTCTTGATGCTTTTCTCTTCCTCCTTGGAAAACAGCTGAAGAAATCAGGGGAGAAACCCCTGCTTGGTGGAAGCCTGATGGAATATGCAATCTTGTCTGCCATTGCTGCCATGAATGAGCCGAAGACCTGCTCTACCACTGCTCTGAAGAAGTATGTCCTAGAGAATCACCCAGGAACCAATTCTAACTATCAAAGTAAGACTCCGTTGTGTATATTTAACTGGGATTAGGAGAATTTTCTTTTGAAAAAACCGTGGAGGGCCAGGCACTGTGGCTCACGCCTGTAATCCCAGCACTTTGGGAGGCTGAGGCGGGCGGATCACGAGGTCGGGAGTTTGAGACCAGTCTGGCCAACATAGTGAAACCCCATCTCTACTACAAATACAGAAAAATTAGCAGGGTGTAGTGGTGTGCATCTGTAGTCCCAGCTACTCGGGAGGCTGAGGCAGGAGAAACACATGAACCCAGGAGGTGGAGGTTGCAGTGAGCCGAGATTGCACCATTGTACTCCAATCTGGACAACAGTTGCGAGACTATGTATCAAAAAAAAAAAAGAAAGAAAAAACCATAGAGATCATGCTATTAATGTCAAAGTATTAACTACTGACTGAAAACCAAGAGGGAACAGCTTTACAAATTTCATATTTACAAAAAGAAAAACAAATAATCAAAACTGAATTCTTAATTTAAAGCATCTGCTTATAAGAAGTTGCTTTTACTGTAAAGATTTTTCTGATATTTATTGTAATTTAGATAAATCTCTAGGTTCAAAGCAACTCTAAATTATAGTGTATTTTTTCCTACTTCTGAATGTTCACCAAAAACATCTAATTTTACTTTGAAACAAAGCCAGGATTTTAGAGTACTTACTACTTATATTATTTCTTATTAACCTAAGCCCCACAACAGAAAATACTTTATTTCAGTAAAGTATATTTACTCTAGGAGGTGGTGATTTGAGATGAGACACCCTGCCTTATCAGCATTATCATGTGTGGATTGGTGAGACTGGGTGACTTCTCAATGAACTATTAGAAGAGGCACAATGTTGTAGGGTGAGGGATATGGAAATTAAGTAACAGAAGAAGACAATCCAGAATATATTATTGTAAATTAAAAGGTAATTTTGAAGTCTTTTTTTTTTTTTAGACAAGAGTCTGGCTGTGTTGCCCAGGCTGGGGGGTGCAGTGGTGCAATGTTGGCTCGCTGCAAGCTCCGCCTCCCCTGGGTTCACACCATTCTCCTGCCTCCACCTCCTGAGTAGCTGGGACTACAGGCACCTGCCACCACCCCTGGCTAATTTTTTTGTTTTTGTATTATTTGTTTTTAGTAGAGACAGGGTTTCACCATGTTAGCCAAGATGATCTCGATCTCCTTACCTCGTGATCTGCCCGCCTCGGCCTCCCAAAGTGCTGGGATTACAGGCGTGAGCCGCCACGCCCGGCCTATTTCTATATGCCAGATGTTTTAAGAGAAGATGAATTTGGTTAACAAGCCTTTCAGTTTCACTGATATTTGCAGCTGTTTTTTGGATACTGAATCACCATAAAATATATTTTGGATATGTCTCTGTAAGAAAGATGAGAATGAAGGACTTCAGGAACCATGATATTGTTTTGTTACTGTTTACTGATTTATGAATAATTAGTTCTGTTCATCTTTATAAGATATTCTCCTAGATGATTATCAGTACCTATAGGTACACAATAGATGTTTAAGTGAATGGAAATAATTAAATACTTAGTTTTAGGTCTGCTGTTTATGTGCTACCTTAGAGCAAGTCACTTAACTACTTTGAGCTCAAGTCACTTAACCACTCTGGGCTTTTTTTTTTTTTTCTGTGAAATAAGGTATTTGACTCAATGGTCTCTAATGTGTCTTTTCATTATAACTCTTGCCAGGTATGGTGGCTCATGCCTGGAGTCCCAGCAGTCTGGGAAGCCAAGGTGGGAGTATTGCTTGAGCCCAGGAGTTTGAGACCAGCCTGGGCAACATAGTGAGACTTTGTCTCTATATTTTGCAAAATTTTAAAATATAGATATATGTATGTATGTATGTATGTATATAATTTAACTCTTGCCAAACTTATGGGCAATAAGTAAATGTTTAATTAATTAAATACCTTTGAACACAAAGGATTCACTTAGTGTATGTCAATTACCGTATGTGACAGGATATTAAATTGATGGGCATCTGTTTGTGGTTGAGGGAATTATCTAATCTGAATAACTAGATAACTTTCATTTCTGAATTTTTTTTTTTCAGTGCATTTGCTGAAAAAAACCCTGCAGAAATGCGAAAAGAATGGGTGGATGGAACAGATCTCTGGGAAAGGGTTCAGTGGCACCTTCCAGCTCTGTTTTCCCTATTATCCCAGGTAAGCACTTAGCCTATAATAGATCACTGTAAATTTATAATCTGATTCTAAGTTACACACTCAGTTTAATTTATTTTACCCTTATTACTGTTTTAGTGAACTGGAAATACAGTCGTCCTTTGTTACGTATAGGGGATTGGTTACAGAACTGCCCGCATACCCAAATGCGCATGTACTCAGCCCTGTGGAATCCATGTATCTGAAAAGTCTGTCCTCTTTGTATGCAGGCTTCGCATCCTGTGGATGTTGTATTTCTGATCTGTGTCTGGTTGAAAAAAAAGTCCACATATAAAGTGGGCTAATGCGTTTCCAACCTGTGTTGTTCAAGGGACAACTGTATTTGAAAATAAAGATGACTTTTAAGGCAGTATTATTTTGGAGTAAAAGGTTTTGTATAAAAATAGTGATTTTAGCCAGGCATAAGATTATCTGAGATCCTCGGATGGTCATTTTGATGTTCATTCCTTCTTTATCAAGTAAATGATAATGACAGATTCTTAGAGGATTATGTATAAGTTTTTGTTTTTGTTTTTTGAGACAGGGTTTCACTCTGTCGCCCAGGCTGGAGCAGTGGTATAATCTCGGCTCACTGCAACCTCCGCCTCCTGGGCTCAAGTGATCCTCCCACCTCAATATCCCACGTAGCTGGGACTACAGGTGCGCGCCACCACACCCAGCTAATTTTTGTGTTTTTTGTAGAGATGGGGTCTTACCATATTATCTAGGCTGGCCTTGAACTCCTGGCTCAAGCAGTCCTCCCGCCTCAGCCTCCCAAAGTGATGGGATTATATGCATAAGTTTTAATTGTCCAATACCAAGTGGGGAGAACATTGACTGTTTCCAAGAATCTTAACTCTGCCTTCATACTGTAGAGACAGGAACACTTATCTGAAAATTTGTCTCTTGCAAATACCTTATTTATTCTTTGAAACAAAAAAATATATTGATCACCTCCTGTGGTCCAAGCATTGTTTCATGCACTGGGTTTAAAGCCTTTTGATTTCCAGTAAAGTACATAACATATACCACTAAGACCCTGTTTTAGCAAGACTATTGTGTAACTTTCTTATATTATTATTTCTGTACAAACATAAGTGTTACTTGGCTTAATACATATTATGTAAATTTTTCAAACATTAAACATTAAATTTAATTCCCAAAGTCACACACACACAAAATGTTACATTCTGCCAGGTGTGGTGGGATGCACCTGTAGTCCTAACTACTTGGGCAGGTGAGGTGGGAGGATCCCTTGAGCCTAGGAGTTTGATTCCAGCCTGGGCAGCATAGCAAGACCCTGTGTCTGAAAAAGGCAAGAAACACACACACACATATATGTATGTATGTTATCATTTAAGGATATGTTAATCAAAGGAATCAAGGTTCATACCACCAAGGACAAAAAAGAGTTTAGGAGATCCTTGCCGAATATCTCTGAAGCTTTGAACAGATTTAGGCCTTTGAGGTCTTTTTTTTAAGACTTGGAGGTCTTTTGCCAGTATTATGAGGCTGAAGTGTGTATTCCATGCAGACTGTTCATTGCTGTGTACTCATTGGCTAATACAGTGCCAGATACATATTAGGAGTTTAATTGTTTACTAAATAAATGACTATGGATTAATTTTATTAAATAGTGGGTATAGAATTAGGTATGGTGCAGGACTTTTATAGATTTGGCATAACTTTATATGTATGTTCAAAATACGGTAAATTGTAACCTGATACATGTAACCTAGCTTGACATTTTTGGGAAGGGTGGGAAGAAGTGGGATATGTCCAGGTAAGAGCATCTAGGTTCACATTATTTTTCTTGTTTTATATGGGACTTGTGTTGTAATCCAATTTTTCCCCGTATAGCCCAGGAGTTCTATTTCCGAAGAAAGAGCCAGATGATTCTAGAGATGAGGATGAAGATGAAGATGAGTCATCAGAAGAAGACTCTGAGGATGAAGAGCCGCCACCTAAGAGAAGGTGTGGACATGTGAAAACCCCTTGTGGGGAGGACACTAAATACCTCAGAGCTGAAAAATAGTACTATAGGAGGGGCTAAAGCTAAAAAGCATTTCAGAAACTCAGGATCCTTCTCAAGTTCTTTATATAAATTTGGATTGATCTTCTCCTTTGAAAATCAAGGGCTCCAGACTTTTAGGGCAAGCCTATGTGTATCCATAGTTTAGTTATTCAGAGAAAAATAATTACATATTTCCCTAGAAACAACGTCATGAAATTGTGTCTAGACTTCATGAATTGGTTGAATTTTTATACAATTTTAGTAAAATCTCTAGTAAAAAATTGTCACATTCCTATTCTTAACGTAAGTGACTACTTCATATGCCGTTTCTCTTTAGAAAGCATCTGGTTGTCCCAACAAAACGAATCTCTTAAGTACTAAATGACGGCCTTTGCTCTTTGGTTCTCACAGGTTGCAGAAGAAAACCCCAGCCAAGTCCCCAGGGAAGGCCGCATCTGTGAAGCAGAGAGGGTCCAAACCTGCACCTAAAGTCTCAGCTGCCCAGCGGGGGAAAGCTAGGCCCTTGCCCAAGAAAGCACCTCCTAAGGCCAAAACGCCTGCCAAGAAGACCAGACCCTCATCCACAGTCATCAAGAAACCTAGTGGTGGCTCCTCAAAGAAGCCTGCAACCAGTGCAAGAAAGGAAGTAAAATTGCCGGGCAAGGGCAAATCCACCATGAAGAAGTCTTTCAGAGTGAAAAAGTAAATTTTATAGGAAAAAAGGGTATCATGATGAAATTCAAAATCTTATTTTCTAAGGTCAGTGTGCATTTGTTTAGTTTTGATGCTTTTCAGATTACATTATTTTCCTCTCCTATGAACATTGTGGGGAGGGACTCTAAATAAACCAGTTTAGGCATTTGCTAGCTTTAGGTGCTTTTATTGGTGCCTGCCCTTTTCCTTGTTCATTTTAATTTCTGCAATAATCCTGGACTTTCCTAAACTATGTAATGTATACTTGTCCTTTTTCTCTGCCTCCCCCAACCCCCTGTTGTTTTCATGGTTAGCTTTGCCTTTTTTTTTTTCTTCCAGTTTTATCTAAACAGTTGCAGAGATTTTTATATTTGTAGAAAGCATCAAGAACGGTATGCCAGTCAGGTCCTGGAAGTAAAATGGAGGCACAATATAGCACTGAGTTGTAAAGCCTCCTGCCTGGAGACTTCAGTTATAGCTGTAATAATTAATCTTATTTATAAAAGCCACTCCACTAACCTTTTCTCTCCAACTGTAAACACAGAGACAGCTTTGGGAATAAGCCAAAAACAGTGTGATCTCATTAGATTTTGAAGATATATGACTCCTTTGGGCTACATTTCATATTGATCAATTTCTAGGTATTTTTCACTGGCCCAAAGTATTGCATTCCCTTAACAGCAAGCACAAGTTCTCTATGTCACTTGTTTTTTGTTGTTGTTGTTGTTGTCGTTGTTGTTTTGAGACGGAGTCTTGCTCAGGTGCCCTGGAGTGCAGTGGTGCAGTCTCAGCTCACTGCAACCTCCACCTCCTGGGTTCAAGCAATTCTCCTGCTTCAGCCTCCCGAGTAGCTGGGATTACAGGTGTGCACCACCACGCCTGGCAATTTTTTTGTATTTTTAGTAGAGATGGGGTTTCGCCATGTTGGTCAGGCTGGTCTCGAACTCCTGACCTCAGGTGATCCGCCTGCCTCGGCCTCCCAAAGTGCTGGGATTACAGGAGTGAGCCACTGCGCCCGGCCTATCCCACTTGGTTTTTGACTGAAGGGGAAGTGTAGAAATATATTGATTTGTGATTTCTGGTGTCACCTGTGTTACCAAAAATCAAAACAAACCTTTTTTATTTTTTATTATTATTTTTTTTGAGACAGAGTCTCGCTCTGTCGCCCAGTCTGGAGTGCAGTGGTGTGATCTTGGCTCACTGCAAACTCCGCCTCCCAGGTTCAAGCGATTCTCCCACCTCAGCCTCCCGAGTTGGGACTACAGGCGCACATGACCACGCCCAGCTAATTTTTTGTATTTTTAGTAGAGATGGGGTTTCACCATGTTAGCCAGGATGGTCTCGATCTCCTGACCTCGTGATCCACTCACCTCAGCCTCCCAAAATCCTGGGGTTACAGATGTGAGCCACCACTCACGGCCCAAATCTTCTTGATCATATGTTTAAATATATGTTTTAATATTTGGAGCATGAGTTGTCACTTCTTGTTTGCCTTTTTTATAAGGAAATGTTGGAGAGTTACATCATTGCTAATGTAGAAATGTTAAGTGGAAAAATATACAGTTTGGTAAAATAAACTAGATTCTACATTTATTTGTGGGTTTTTTCCCCTCCTTTCTTTCCACAGCACTTTTGATATCAAGCAAGTGGCTTCCTTTTTGAGATATTTAAAAAAAAAAGAAAAGGAGAAAAGTAAATGAAGCCCAACTACCTAACCCTTTCTTATTTGTATTTTGTTTTAGTATTGTGAAGTTGTGTTAAATAGTACTAGCTAGAAATACAAATTTCTGGTTATCATTTCTCTTCCCTGTGGCACTTGACATTTTAATTGTCTTAAAGTTTTTGAAGTACATCTTCTGGCCCCTTGAGTACTGCCAGAGGCAAAAGATGTTTGTTTCTTATTCATTCCACTTTTGTCTCCTGGGATCCCTTCTGTAGCCTAAAGTATGTCTGGGAAATGGACTTGAGAACATTGGCTTGAATTAGATCATAATCATGTGTGATCCCATCATGAATTCATTGGAATTTGTGTTGCATGTAAGGCAATCTTTCCTGTTGTAAATCTTCCTTTTTTTATGTACATATATTTTGAAAAATATGAATAAACATGAAATTTTAAAAGCTGCTGAACCGTAGCTTATATTTAAAGGTTTCGAGTATAGTATATCCTCAGAAGTAGCTAAGTGTCGCCCTCACTTTAAGTCTTTTCTGCTCCTTGAAATGAACACCATCATTTTCCTTTTTAAATATAAGCTCCAGTTCATGTGTTTTGGAATTCTTATAGAGGGTAAACGATGTTTCCAGATACGTTGAATGCTAATTACTTAATGAATCAAAGGTTTAAAAAATCATTTTGTATTTTATTAAAGACTGCTTCCAAGATCATAGAGTACAGTCATGTTCAATAAATGTTCAATATTCAGATAAGTCCTTGGACTAGAAAAAATTACAGTACTGCAAAAGATAACAGATAAATCCTAGACATCAAATTCTAGAAGTAATTGTAATTACTCCTGTGCTCTCTAGCAAGTAATGATTCTTTATAGTATGGATGTTAGGTACCTGTGCTCAGAATTCTGCACTCTTCTGGAATCAAAAGTTGGGAGATTTTGGTTGGTTTCTTTGCTTTATGATACTGCTTTTAAAAAGACTTACTGAATAATCACCTGGTGGCTGTATTGCACACCAGGCACTTAAGCACAGGCTGAGAAGTTTAGATCATTTAAAGGTTCTTCCAACTTTAACGTTCTGTTAACTATAAGGACAGTTTGTTTCAGTGTGATGTAAAGGGAAAAGACCAGGAGGGTCATTGCACTCTTCCACGAACATCCACAACTGTCAAAGACATACGCCTTACTTACATTGAGATAAAAGAATGTTTGATTTCTCCCTTCCAGGCATTCCAAAGGAGCAGAACACATTTATAATTTTTACTTCCATGTTCAGAAAGGGGAACAACAAACCCCAGAGGTAATCCCAGAAATCTCTAGCATGGATCAATAGCTTCAGTACTCTGTTGGTGGCTTAGTGACCTCATTTACAGTGTTTCATACACTCTGAAACTACCTACAAGCTACCTTTGATAAATGAGTCTCAGAAAGTGCTGGGAGAGAGATTGTTGGCTTCTTAACCTACAAAATGAGGAAGGAAAGATACCATTGTTGAGAAATGTGGAGACCTTTCCTTAGCACTATGACAGAAGCATTCATTGCACATGGATTCTGACTAAGCATCCACATGGACTTAATGAAAGGAAACCTAGTCCTGTATAAATCTTAGGAAACAGGTGTATGTTTTAATCATGTCTTTTGGGTATAATTAACAGGAAAATGACATGAAAACAAAACTAAACAATCTGCTAATACCTTTTGACGTTTGTTTTTTCATCATTGCTGTTTTTCCAAATTTTGTTAGCCCTTGTCAAGGTTTGCTAACCAATTCTTAATTAATACTTACTTTAAAGAGCCTGTGAAATTATTCTCTCTCAGGCTGTGACCCTCTTGCCATCTTGATACGTCATGAGAACGAAGCTCACCAGCCATGTTCATTAAATACTGCATTTAACTAAGAGAAACTTTAAAAATTTGGGATTATAGTTAAGGTCTCCTATCTTTGGAACCTGATTGATTTATCTTTCTTTGGATTAAGCAAAAATTCTAATTTTAGCTATGAAAGAAAAGAAATTCTATTCTTAATTGGAAAAGACCATTAAACTGTTTCCCCAGAGGTTCTGGTTGACATTACTTTCTAGCATGTAGATTTTGCTTTTGCATTTTCATGGTGGAACAGATGGTCACTCACTTCTGCAGAGCCAAAGCCAAGGAAGCAGAACTGTTGAAGTTTTGGCTTAGGAACCACTTGACAAAGATTTGTTTAGAAGCCATTACAGATGGTTAAACAGTACCCCTAATCAGCTGCATTATTTTCTTAAGAAATTAATCTCTACCGTCTTTATAACTATATTTTTTTACTTATTTTTTTTTGAAATGGAGTTTGCTGTGTCACTAAGGCTGCAGTGCAGTGGTGTGATCTTGGCTCACTGCAGCTTTGAACTCGTGTGCTCAAGCAGTTCTCCCCACCTCAGCCTCCCAAGTAGCCGGGACTACAGGCAAGCTAATAAATGCCTGGCTAATTTATCTTTTCTAGAGATGGGGCCTCACTGTGTTGCCCAGGCTGGTCTTGAACTCGTGGCCTCACATAATCTTCCCACCTGGGCTTTCCAAAGTGCCAGGATTACAGGCGTGAGTCGCCATACCTGGCCCTATTCTTTCTTCTGTTCTTTTCCACAAGATTGTTAACTTCAGTGGCTTTTTTCCTGTTGGAAAACTTTCTACCTTTGATGATTTAATTTTATCAGCTTTTTAACTGTTTTAACTGTTCTTAATTCTGTCTTGTCAACCACTGGTATGTCAAAGGAGGCCTCAAAAGGCTGAAGCGATTTTCCTCAAAAATTACAACTCTTTTTTTTCCTGATATTGTATATAATGTATAATTAACACTGTTCACTATTAAATCTTTGCTTAGCAAAAGAGAACTCTGTGGTGCCTAGAGTATGTCTCATAAAGTATAGTTGTAAGTTTGGCTAATTAATGTAAGTAGTAATAGTCATAACGACTAACACTAGCTGAGCTTCTTCCACATCGGGCTCTGTACAGATACTATTTTTATTTTATTTTTGAGATGGAGTCTCACTCTTTCACCCAGGCTGGAGTGAAGTGGTGCAATCTTGGCTCACTGCAGCCCCCGCCTCCCGGGTTCAAGCAATCCTCCCGCCTCAGCCTCTCGAGTAGCTGGGACTACAGGCATGTGCCACCACGCCCAGCTAATTTTTGTATTTTTAGTAGAGACGGGGTTTCACCAGGTTGGCCAGGCATATTACAAATTCCTGACCTCAGTTGATCCTCCTGCCTTGGCCTCACAAAGTGTTGGAATTACAGGTGTGAGCCACTGTGCCCAGCCAAGCACATGTTTAAGAGAGCAGAGGGCTTGGAAATGAAATTATTGTCAACTTTGCCAATAGTCAAGTCAGTGTGGCTTTTGTTTTAATTTTGGTAACTGTCAAAATTAGACCTTGGATTACTGGAAAATACTATCTTGGCTACACTTTGGGTTTTTTTTGTTTGTTTGTTTTTATGTCACAAGTTACTAAGCAATCCCTTAACTCTTTTTTTAGGACACCCCAGGTATTTGGTCATTCTCATATCCTAGTTGTGGGACACTCAGAATTCATCCTGTGAATTCATCCAGTTTGCAGGATGCTGATACTCGTGAGAGCTTTTCCCCTCGCAGGAGCCACAGCTTCTATCAGAATTTTATGTTGCTAAATGAGCAGCTTTCTTTTAGGAAGCAAGAGAAATTCCAGAATGGGGATTTTCTCAGACAACTGAATTTTTTGGAGATGGGATCTGCTTAGTAATCATGAGCTGGAATGTTAGAAATCCTTGCTCTTTTATTTATGATTCGGAAAGAAACCTTAGTCATTCAGTCTCTCCTATCTTTGTGTGCTTTGTTTGCCTAATACCAACAAATAAATACTCTTTTTCCTAATTCCCAGAGTTTCACATCCTGCTCATCCATTCTACTGTTTTGAGAACTTTTGCTCTGATGAATTTATTCTGTCAGACTTAAATTCCTTGTTACCTGTTTGTGTAACTCAAACTTCCTGATACAGTCTATAGAATAATAAATGTTCTTCAGTTTCAAATAGAGATTGACTCCCGGTCGGAGTATACCGTTGAGTCCAGTGTCCTAACATCTGTGGCTGTGGTCCTGCACGGTGGTCTTTGAGGACTGCGTCACTTACCAGCTGTGTGACCCTGGTCACCCACTTATCTCCCTGAGCCTTGATTTCCTCATCTTTAAAATGATGGGCTTCATGTTGACAATCCTTGTTTTTTCAGAATAACACCTAGAAGCAATGTGAGAGTCTTCAATTCCAAAGAAATATTGAACTGTGTTTACTACACTACAGTTAGTAATGCATTTAGTATTTTAGGAAAGACTTTTTAAAAAATAAGAGCCAAAACGTCCAGTTTCACAAAAGTTCTGTTTTGTTTAAACTACATTGTAGTTTCTTATTGCTAGATGCTTTAAATCACATTATCTCAAATTCTCACAGATATATTTTCAAAGATATATGAAATTATCCTCAATTTTCAGAAGCAAATAAATTTAGTTGATTTTCCCCAAATTAAAGATGTAATAAGTTGATGGGGTTAGATTGAAGCCAGGCTAGACCACTCATCCTTCTTCCAGGCCTCCTCTAGTGGTTTTGTACACTGATAGCTCAAGCAGCAAACTCTGACAGCAAGGACGAGAGGGTCATGCCATGAAATTAATGGGCATTGGTTAGCATATTTTTTTTTTGATTCACAGATTTTAAAATCAGGTTATTAAACTGTTAGAAGCTTACTTGGCACAAGATGAACAAGAACAAAATACAGCCTTGAGTTTCAAAAGCCAGGACAGGGAAGAGAAGCCAGGTGAGCAAGAGACATGAGTTCCTTCTGAGCTGTGGCCACCAGATGCCTAGGCAGCCATCAGCTGCCACCCGGGTCAAACCTGGTGCCTCAGTTGGCTCACCTGTCCCTGTAGATGAAGAGCAGAGCTGCAGAGAAAACTGAAACTACTTGTGCAGTCTTTATTTCTTAAAATCTCCATTAAAGAATACCAGCTTCAGTTTTTCAGCATAGGCATTATTTTAATACTGGGTAATACCTGCCTTACTGTACTTTCTGGAATGCATTTCAAGACCTCCTATTTTATTTGTCTGTGGTAACAAACTTTGTAAAAAGTGTTTCTAGGAAGGAGCCATCTTTTTCCAGACCTGTGCTTTTCAGCTGGGAAGGTACTATAAACCATTCCTCTTTTCTCTGCATCTCAAATGGGATACTCATAGGAGCAAAATAAATATGGTGCCTCTTTCTGGGGCATCAGTTTTATTCAAAGATACTGCAGGGAGTGGCTTCATGGTAATATTGACACAAATAGAAGGTAGTATGGAGCCCACAAGAGTTGGTAAGAGGAAACGAGATTTCCCGGAAACAAAGCAGCAGGAGTGCTTCAGGTAGGCTCTGCTGTCTGATCCCCAAGACGTGTACATTCACTCACTCTCCTTGGAAAACACGAGAAGCAGTGGCTGGGACCCTCCAAGAGTGTACAGCTACATATAGTCTATGTGCACTTTGGAACCAGGACTAGCAGTGCGACCTTGGGCAAGTCACTTAACCTTCTGATTCTCTGGAAAAGTGAGTTGAACTCAGATCATCTGTTGCAGCCCCTGCAGCTCTGACATTTTTCTGTGTAACCTCCACACTTTCTGCCAACCAGAAGAATACACAGGGAAGAAGAGCCAAGCAATACCATGTTGTGGCCCATTTCCTGATGGATAAGGAGCCTTATGTTTCTTAGAGATGGGGGTCTCACTGTGTTACCTAGGCTAGACTCAAAAACTCCTGGCTCAAGCAATTCTCCTGCACCAGCCTCCCAAGTAGCTGGGACTACAGGCACGTGCCATCATGCCTGGCTGGGAATCTTATTTTAATCACTGTATCAGTTTCCTAGGGGGGCCATAACAAAGTACCACAGACAGGTTTAAACAAAAATGTATTAATATTTTCTCCAGTTCTGAAGGCTAGAGGTCCAACATCAAGGAGTCAGCAGGGTTGGTTTCTCCTGAGGCCCCTGAGGGAAGGATCTGTTCTAGGCCTTTCTCCTTGGCTTGCAAATGGCTGTCTTTTCCCTGTATGTTTATGTCACCTTACCTCTGTACTTGTCTGTGTCCAAATTTCCTCTTCCTATAAGGACACCAGTGTTACTGGATTAGGACCCACACTAATGAACTCTTAATTTACCTCCTTAAAGACCCCGTCTCCCAATATGATTCCGAGGTACTGGAGATCAGGACTTCAACATAAGAATTTGGGGAGGACAGTTCATGACATTGTCTCTGAATTTTTGTTTTTTTTAATTTTTGGAGACGGGATCTTGCTCTGTCACCCAGGCTGGTGTGCAGTGGCACAATCATAGCTCACTGCAGCCTCAAACTCCTGGGCTCAAGCAATCCTTCCACCTCTGCCTTGCAAATCTTCCAAATGCTAATTTCTAACTTTTTTTTTTTTTTGGAGATTCTTGCTGTGTTGCCCGGGCTGGTTTGGAACTCCTGGCCTCAGGTGATCCTCCCACCTCAGCCTCCCAAAACATTGAGATTACAAGTATGAGCCACTGTGCCTGGCTTGGAATTTTTTTTTTCTTTTTTTTTTTTTGAGACGGAGTTTCGATCTTGTTGCCCAGGCTGGAGTGCAATGGCATGATCTCGGCTCACCGCAAACTCCGCTTCCTGGGTTCAAGTGATTCTCCTGCCTTAGCCTCCTGAGTAGCTGGGATTACAGGTGTGTGCCACCACACCCGGCGAATTTTGTATTTTTAGTAGAGACGGGGTTTCTCGATGTTGGTCAGGCTGGTCTCGAACTCCCGACCTCAGGCGATCTGCCCGCCTCAGCCTCCCAAAGTGCTGGGATTACAGGTGTGAGCCACGGCACCTGGCTGGAATGTTTTTTAAAATCGCTGTTCTAGGTCACTTATTTTTGGGGGACAATGTTGGTAAATTGCAGGGATGGCCGCCATGACACATCTGAGAGAACAGAATGATAGTGTTCAAAGGTGAAATAAGTCAACATGTGAAGGTGTTGGAGACTGGGATGGAGTGTGCGCTGTCAAAAGGGGATGTGGATGAGCTGTTGCTGTGCGAAGCCTGTTAGGAGCTTACCATCTTGGCTCTGGTTCTCAGTCCTGTTGTTAGAGAACAGCTTCTGAGTGATGTTACTTCCCACACACATTCGTCAGCTGCCAACTCCAGCCCATGATTCTGGGATTTTAGAGAAAAGGGAAGATTGATAGCAAGCTCACACCTGTATGGTTTAGTCATTGTCATTAACTCATCAGGAAATACCATGACATGGCATGTGCACCAACATGTTCAGCAGTCATGACTCCCACCCCCACCCCAGCTTGCCTTTTTGTCATCCTTCCCTGCTTAATATGGGTCCTTTGGGTTTCCTGTACACGTAAGTCATTAATCCAGTGGTTGAAGTTTTACACCTGGTGGCTCCCAAGAGCTTGTGTTGTCATGAATGTGAGATCACAGACATTAGGCAGATGAAGCAGTGATGGCCGTTTTACGCTGCAATCCTGAGCGGAACCCAGGAAATGGCTGATACCCACTGAAGTTTGTTACATTTGATGTAAACTTTTCAGTTTGTACATGGAATGTACCTTTATGTACCTTTAGCGAGGCTACATCTGTGGTACAAGTTTGGTGTTTCTGCGCTTTTAGGATAAGACCAACTGAATTTGGTAACCTGGGGGAGTAGCCCAGATAAGCAGTTACATTACTTTGATGCATAAATAAAAATGAAAGCCGGGCACGGTGGCTCATGCCTATAATCCCAGCACTTTGGGAGGCTGAGGCAGGTGGTTCACTTGCGGTCAGGAGTTCAAGACCAGCCTGGACCATCTCTACCAAAAAGATGAAAATTAGCCAAGCGTGGTGGCGTGCACATGTAATAGGCTACTTGGGAGGCAGAGGCAGGAGAATTGCTTCAACCTGGGAGGCGGAGGTTGCAGTGACCCGAGATTGCACCCCTGTACTCCAGCCTGGGCGACACAGCAAGACTCCGTCTCAAAAGTCTCGCTTCTCGACCAGGCTGGAGTGCAGTGGTGCGATCTTGGCTCACTGCAAGCTCCGCCTCCCGGGTTCACGCCATTCTCCTGCCTCAGCCTCCCGAGTAGCTGGGACTACAGGCGCCCGCCACCATGCCTGGCTAATTTTTTTGTATTTTTTAGTAGAGATGGGGTTTCACTGTGTTAGCCAGGATGGTCTCGATCTCCTGACCTCGTGATCTGCCTGCCTCGGCTTCCCAAAGTGCTGGGATTACAGGTGTGAACCACCGCGCCCGGCCAAAAAACATTTTTTTTAAGTAAAACTAAAAACCTTCAAATATATAAATGCACTTGGTTTTGAAACCTTGTATTTCTGAGTCAGACTGAAGACCAACAAAAAGAAGACCCTTCTTGGTAGTAGAAAGTCAGTAGTCAATGTCACACACTTTGAACATACTTATCTTTCTAGATTTTTTTTTTTTTTTTTTTTTGAGACGGAGTCTTGCTCTTGTTGCCCAGGCTGGAGTGCAGTGATGGGATCTCAGCTCACTGCAATCTCCACCTCCTGGGTTTAAGCGATTCTCCTGCCTCAGCCTCTCAAGTAGCTGGGATTACAGGCGCCCACCACCACGCCCAGCTAATTTTTGTATTTTTAGTAGAGACAGGGTTTCACCATGTTGGCCAAGCTAGTCTCGAACTCCTGACCTCAGGTGATCTACCTGCCTTGGCCTCCCAAGTGATGGGAATACAGGTGTGAGCCACCGCACCCGGCCTCTAGATCTGGTTTTTGCAGTGCTTTGTATGTTTTATTGTAAATCTCTGTGTCCCTGGGATCTAGCACAGTGCCTGCCACTCAAATCTTGACCCTCTGTTTCCTTCTGAGAAAGGTTTAGAAAGCAGGATTCTCCCTCTGGTTTTGACTATTTCATTATCTGAATTTAAGCTTTTGTCATTTTGACCTGAAACAAATTCCTGCCACTATTTTAAAAATTGCATGTATCAGAATGAATTGTATGCATCAGAAAACTTGTTAGAGTTAGTATTTAATGGAGCTGTGCCTCGTGTTGCTGTCTCTGAATATTCTCAAAACGGGGACTGTGGAGCTAGAAATTGTTGAGTCTTCTATTTAAAACTTACGCGCTTTTCTCCCCCTGCCCCCACCCAAGAAAGCTAGGAATTAACCGTTTATTCTTTGTGAACTCCAAGTTTAATAAACTGGATTTGCAGAGAATAGGGGTGACTTGTAAACCATCTTGTTCCCTCTTGTCACTGGACTCGAGGCTGGCAGATGGCTGTGGTGAAGTGTTGCCCAGAGCACTTACATCTAGAAGTCAAAAAACCCTTGCTTCAGCCTAGGCAATATAGTGAGACCTCGTTTCTACTAAAAAACAAACAAAAAAATTAGCTGGGTGTGGTGGCATGCACCTGTAGTCCCAGCTGCTCGGTGGCTGAGACAGGAGGATCGCTTGAGCCTGAGAGATGGAGGAGTGAGCATTGATTGTGATTGTGCCACTGTCACTCCAGCCTGGGCGACAGAGTCAGACCCTATCTTAAACAAACCCTTGCTGTACTGTCACTCCAGCCTGGGCGACAGAGTCAGACGCTGTCTTAAACCCTTGCTGTACTGTCACTCCAGCCTGGGCGACAGAGTCAGACCCTATCTTAAACCCTTGCTGTACTGTCACTGCAGCCTGAGTGACAGAGTCATACCCTATCTTAAACAAACCCTTGCTGTACTGTCACTCCAGCCTGGGCGACAGAGTCAGACCCTATCTTAAACAAACCCTTGCTGTACTGTCACTCCAGCCTGGGCGACAGAGTCAGACGCTGTCTTAAACCCTTGCTGTACTGTCACTCCAGCCTGGGCGACAGAGTCAGACCCTATCTTAAACCCTTGCTGTACTGTCACTGCAGCCTGAGTGACAGAGTCATACCCTATCTTAAACAAACCCTTGCTGTACTGTCACTCCAGCCTGGGCGACAGAGTCAGAAGCTGTCTTAAACCCTTGCTGTACTGCACTCCAGCCTGGGCGACAGAGTCAGACCCTATCTTAAACAAACCCTTGCTGTACTGTCGCTCCAGCCTGGGCGACAGAGTCAGACGCTGTCTTAAACCTTTGCTGTACTGTCACTCCAGCCTGGGCGACAGAGTCAGACCCTGCCTTAAACAAACACTTGCTGTACTGTCACATACAAAAGAAAATCAAGACTAAAAGTAAGGTCTAATGTCAGCTAATATTTATTGGGTGCCTCACTTCCTGTGGGTCAGGTACTGCGCTACCTGCTCGTTGGAATCCTCACGTGGCTGTGAGTCAGGAGTTAGTAACTCTCCTTTCCACACGAGGCGCTCAAAGAATGAAAGTGATGAAGGCGTTTGCCCAAAGCCCCACGTTTGTAAGAGGAAGCGCCCAGATTTGGGGCCACGCCTCACTGCTGCCTCTGGGTTTCCAGATCCCCTGAGGAGGAGTGGCCAGCATGGCCTCTTGGCGCAAACCTGCCTCCCCTGGAACTCCAGGGGCCCTCAGGCCCTCTGCGCTGTGCCCACCTGTCAGGGTGCCCCGCTCCCGGTCTGCAGCCTTTGCGCCCCCACTGGCCCCGAGCCCCTGTGTCCTGGTTTCTCTGTGGTGTGGTGCATGGGCAGGTTCCGGGGGGGGTTCCTGCAGATGTCAGGTTTGATACACAGCAGCCTTGGCTCATCGCCCGGTCTCCTGGGACGATAGCGCTCCCCGTCCCAGTGCCGTGGCTGGAGCTGCTCGCCCGATTCCCCACCTAAAGGGCCC
Source organism: Gorilla gorilla gorilla (assembly GCF_029281585.2). Classification (NCBI taxonomy): domain Eukaryota; kingdom Metazoa; phylum Chordata; class Mammalia; order Primates; family Hominidae; genus Gorilla; species Gorilla gorilla. The sequence goes on from NC_073224.2 coordinate 219,166,283, forward strand.
GAAGGATGGGGCCACGGCCCATGTGCGGTGAGCAACGTTCCTTCCCAGATTTCTCAGTGCTGGGCCCCGGGCTAAGCAGGATCTGTCAGTTCCCGGCTGAGAACGTCCCGGCAGGAAGAAAGTGAGGAGGAGGATGCGCAACGACCCTCCACTCACAAGGGCCGGGCCCGAACCACCCTGAGCGCCTCCTCCGAGCCAGGCTCGATCCTTCACGCTGGGAACGGAGACACTCCGGTCCAGTGTCACTTGTCCTCGAGTAAGAGGAGAGGGATGACAGGCGAGCAACGGAGTCACAAGGGCTCTGCAGAGAGTGAAGCGTGAGTGGTGGTCATGGAAGGCTTCCCGGAGGAGGCGGTGCGGTAGCCGCGGCTCGGATGACGCGGAGGAGCCAGCCAGAGAGGGGAGGGGCAGAGGCCCTCCAGGAGGAGGGACCCGTGAGTGAGGCGCGGGGGATTCAGCGCCCCCAGCCCGGGAGGAGGTGCCTTCTGAGCTCCGGGCGAGCCCCTCCCGCCCTTCCAGGCGGAGCGCCGGGCGTGGGCGGTGTCAGGGCCCCTCGCGGCCGCTGATTGGGTGGTGCGGCCGAGCGGAGCGGCTCCGCGGGCGCCGATTGGTGAGTGAGGCGGGTCGCTGCCGCCAGGTGATCCGGTGGTCGGTTCCCGCGGCCACGTGTGGGGGCGCGGGGACCGGGGTCGGGGGCGGCGGGAAGCAGGCACCCAGGCGCGGGGCTGCGGCGGCGGGAGACGCGGGGGTCGCGGGCCGGAGCGGCCGGGACCGGACTCGAGAGGCGGTGAGCGAGCGCCGGGAGCCGGGCAGGGGCGGGGGGCTTGGTAGGCTGACACGGGCGCGGGAGGGTCTCGGGAGTGAGGGGCGCCCGTCACCCGCTCCGTCGTCATCTGCCCTCCCTGCCACTGTAGCCTCCTCCGTCCCCTGCAGCGGAGCCCAGCCCGCTCCTGGGTCCGGGGACTCTGCCGGGGCCCCTGGCCGTTCCCCGCAGCGCCCCGAGCGAGGTAGCGCAGCGGGACCGGCAGCCCACTCTGGAGCGCTTCGCACCCCCGCGCCCGCCCCTCAGGGGCCTCGGCCCACCCGCCCCTGGAACAGCGCTTCCCGCTCCCGTGTCGCCTGTTTCGAGAGGCCGTGAAGCAGCACCCCCAGCACACGCACGCACCTCGCCTTCTCCTCACCCCGCTGTTCTCTTCTCATCACTTTACCCCCATGCCGCCTCCACCACCCCAGCTGGGTGCCCCCAGAGGGCGGGCACCTTCGTCCACCGGCGGCGGGGCCTGACAGACAGTCAGCCTCGGAAACATTCCAAGAAGGACCAGAGCTACGAGCACCCCAGGAGGTAGTGCTGGGGGATCCCCACCCTACAGCTGAGGACCTGGAGCCTGAGAGCTTAAGTGACTTGCCCAAGGTCACGCCAGCCAACCATGTCAGACCCCACAATCTAAGTTCTTGACCCCTGGCTGGGTGGCCTTGGGTTTCCCCGACCCTGTGGCCCAGGGCAGGTGGACGCGTGTTGGGGCAGTGGGAGTAGACTGGGCGCTCTGGCAGCCCCAGACCCTCCGGCCAGGAGGCAGCACCTGAGTTCGCCAGCCAGCGGCTTCCTTGCCTCACCTCCTCGTGGACTGGCGGGGACCCCCACCAAACTCCAAGAGTGGACACCCTACTTATCTGTGGGAGGGGAGGCCGAGCAGAAAGGCACCGCCATGGCCTGAGGAAACAGCTCCAGAGACATGGATTTGCTTCCCTGCTCTCCCACTGAAGCTGTGTGACTATGGGCAAGTGACTTCACTCCTCTGAGCCACCCTTTGCTGACCCAGGGTCTGCGGGCTGGTGGTCTCCCCCTGACACGACTCAGCTATGGTGCAGTGCCCCAGAGGGCTTCTGCGCCTGACCCACGAGGCAGGTCAGCCCATCCAGTCTCCTGTCTCTGAGCAGGGCCACCTGGAAAACCTCAGAGGACAGCTCCAGCCTCATTCCAAGTGTGTCCCCTTCGGAAGGTGCTGGCCCAGCCAGACTCCAGTGTAAAGCCTCAGAAAAGCAGGTCTGCCCCAAAGAGACAAGTGGATGTTTTGTGCCTGGAATTGGGTAATGTCTGTTTCCAGGATTAGAGTGAGCCCCGTGCCCTCTCTGGTCCCCCGGGAGCCCCCCACCCCAACTCCAGGCCTGGGCTGAATGCACTGTGCTCCTCAGGCTTAGGAAGGAGGGAGGAACTTCCAGTTTCCAAGGAGGCTAAGGACCAGGGAGATGGGGAAAGGATCAGGTGATGGTGGGTGGGCTGGGGCCCCTAAGAGGGCAAGTGGTTGGCCTCTGCACCCCCACCGCTGGGACACTGGGGACGCTGAAAGCTGCAGCTTTGGGTGTGGAGGGAGGGACTGCAGCAGCCCTGGACACAGCTGTGTGCGCGTGTGAGTGTGAGATGCCCGCACGGCTCCTCCCCATCTCACACTTGGTGCCTGAGAGGCTGTGTCCCCCCCCCCCCCCGCCCCAGCAGGATGGGAAACGTGCCCTTCCCCTCTCCTCCCCACAGCTCTCCTTTCTCTCTTTTGCTTTGTCTTTCTTGCCCTTCTCTGTTCCTGCCTCTGTCCCTGGCCACCCCTCCATCGTCCGTACCTTCCCTCTCCTTTTCTCCGTGTTTTGTGGTCTTTGCCTCCTCCCTCCCCACTGCCCGCCATCCTGGCCGATCCTGGCCCCAGGATGTGACTGTGAAGTTGAAAGGCGGCTTCACTGGAAGCCCCCCTCCCCACCTCCTTACCTGGAAGCAATGTCATGTGGCTTTAGTGCCGGTTGCACATGCAACTTTGCTTTATTTAAACATAAAAGATACAGTAGGTAAAGGATATGACATGAAAATGATCCGGGTGCAATAGCCCAGAAAAGCAGGAGGGCAGCCAGGATAGGAGGGGGCGCCAGGAATTCTCAAGAGGATGGTGCAGGTGCAGCGTTTTTTTTCTGGCTCCTGGCTGCTCACTGAAAGTGGATCGGTGCAGGCACCTCCACCCTGGCCTGAGCCTGGGGTTAAAGGTCATGGGCAGGCAGAGACAGGGTCCCTTCCCGGGCTCTTGGTGCTAACAGAGTCAGTTCCAAAGCACCCCAGCCCTCCTCCTTGAGTGGGAGCACACCCGGGACCCGTCGTTGCTGCCCAGGGCTCTGTTGGATACCTGCTGTCTGTGGGCGCCTGTCGGTGTGGCCAAGGACAAGGAGGGGAGCAGAAGTGGTCAGACCCCGCTGTCCTCCCAAGCTCCCTCCTGAGCAGCAGGCTTTGTTGAGCTTTGGATCCAAGCCTGGCTGGCGTCGGGCTGGGCGCTGCCTCCTCCATTCTGTCCCCATCTACTCCTCACATGATCCCAGGTTTGCAGATGAGGAAGGGGAGGCTCAGAGGGTTGAGGCAGCTGGCCCAAAGTCACACAGGATTTGGACCCAGGACTCTCTGATCCCAAGTCAGTGATGACAAGCAGGCTGGTGAGAGAAGCCAGCCAGGGTGGGACACAGGTGGCTTTCTCACTGCTCCCAGGAGAGACCGAGGGAGCGGAGTCCTGGGGGACCTCGCCAGAGGCATTTAGCCATTCTTTCTTGGAATCATGGGGCCATGATATGTTAATTCCACATTAATTGAACACCAGCTGTGTCCTGGGCTCTCATGGGAAATAGTGTGTTCCCTGCCCTTGAGGACAGTCACCTAAGGGGGGTCCACTCCTCTCTTCCACGACTGGATGTGGGAGAGGGGTCCCAGGAAAGACCAGAACCTGGCTGGGCTGGACGGTGGGGGGTGGTCCTCAGCCCCCAGGGCAGTTGTCCTCCTTCCTCACATCCTGTCTGCATCAGTGCACTGTCTGACTGAGTTCTGGTTTTCATGATCTGCAAGGGGTTGGCGGGTTCAGGAAGGGGCTGGGGTCTGTTTGGGCTGAGTGAGGCAGGGTCCCATGCAGCAGGTCCCTGGCCTCATCAGCTCTGGCCATCCAGCTTGCAGCCACCTTCATGAACTACAGAGCTCCTGCCCTAGAACCTGCTATAGCTCCCCACTACCCACAGGGTGGGGTCTGAATTCCTGAGCCTGGCGTCTAAGGCTGATCCCAAACTGGATCCAGCCTGCCGTCCTGGTAAGGGCTGAGGTCGGCCTGCGGGCCCCCACTGCCTGCCTTCCTTTGTGTCTTTGTAGTCTCTGTTTCTGCTGCTGTCACTGCCCTTCTCTTTGATGGCGCCCTCTCAGGTGGCCCTCCCTTCCCTCTGGCACTTTGCGCAATCTGGTTACAGGTCCATCCCCTGACTTCCAGCCCCTGGGGCAGGCCCCAGCCCAGAACACCAGGATCCTCAGTGCTTGCTGAGTGAATGAGTGACCCTGGGCATGTACCGCCACACCCTTCAGATCTTGACCCAGACCTCCCCTCCTCAGTGAGGGCTTCCCAGCAACAGTCAGCCCTTAAGCTGACGTTTCCCATTCTCCTCCCTGCTCCATCCCCATCTCACGTATGATCTATCTTACTATTTAGTTCAATGTCTTTCTCCCCAGCAACAATGTAAGTAAGCTCCCTGAGGGCAGTCAGAGACGTCATCATTTTCTTCCGGGCTGGCTCCCCAGGGCCCAGGACATTGCGCAGCCGTGCTGCACACATAGCAGCTGCTCAGGAAGCCAGTGAATGAATGGCCTGTGGGGGGCACTCTGTGGCTTGCCTGCCTCTAAAGCAGCCCTTCCCCCCCTGCCCTTTGCAGCCTCCCCTCCCGTGGAGCTGGAAGCCAGGCACCCTGGGGGCCATGCAGAAGGCGGGGGCTGGGGGCCGCAGGGCCTCTGACTGCGGGCTGGCCCCTCACCGGCCCAGGTGCATCACCAAGTTTGCCCAGGTGGGTGGGGCCACCCTGTCCAGGTGTGCTCTGGTGGGTGGCCCTCAGGTAGCAGGCGCTGGTGATTGGGAAGTGCTGCGGGCCTAGGACCTATTTCCACCTCTTTCTTCCCTGACTTGGGCTGGGGAGTGTGTGTGTGCCCTGATGAGGGACTGGGACTTCAGAGAGCTTCAGTGACCTGACCAAGGTCACCTGCTGGGGAAGCAGCAGAGCCTGGGCTCCGAGAATCGAGCTCTGTCTGTCCACAGACACGCGTGGCAGAGCAGATGTGTGTTTGGGGGGAATTTGGAGGATGGGGTTAGGAGCCACGGGCCTGACTCCCCGCCTTACTCCCTTCACCCCACTGCCGAGCAGTACGTGGGCTCCTTCCCTGTGGATGACCTGGACACCCAGGAGAGCGTGTGGCTGGTGCAGCAGCAGCTGTGGGCGCTGAAGGTGGGTGGCCTGGGAGGGCACTTCCCTAGTGGAAGTCACAGCCTTGAAGACCAGGTAACCCCCTAGACCAGATCCACCCTCCCCACAGTTAGAGAGGGGCAGGACACAGGCCCTGTTTGTGGTGGGCTGGTCAGGACAAACACCCAGGCTCCAGGGGCCCCATCCCTTATGCCCTGGGCTACTGTGACCTGGGCCCCACAGCTGGAAGCCACAGATGGAGATGTGGGTGATAGTCACAGCCTGGCCTGCGGTGGCCCTAGCTAGGGGTCATCTGCCAGGAGCCATCCCCACTTCCCCAGCGCCAGGGGGGTCCATCAGCCAGGGCCCCACCCCCTGCCAGGGGTGGTGGAGTGGGCTGACCAGCCTTTGGTGGATGGTCCTGAGGCTGGGCAGGCCAAGGCAGGGTCTGGGAGGTGGTGCCTGTCCCCACTACTCTTTTCCACCCAGGATTGTCCCCGACGCCGGGCCGTCATCCTGAAATTCAGCCTTCAGGGTCTCAAGATCTACAGCGGGGAGGGTGAGGTAGGAACCCCTGTGGGTGCAGGTGAGGACTGGAGGGGTACAGGTGTCTCCACCCTCAGGATGCGCTCTCCTCTGTCTAGGTCCTGGCCTTAGCTCGGCCCCGGTGCTTCCCCTGGGGTCCCCCTGGCGCGCCAGCCTACCTGCTCTGGGCCTTTGGATTTGCACCAGGGGCCGCCTCCTCCCAGGGCTGGCTCAGGCAACAGCTTCCCACCCCTGGGCCTCCAGAATCCCTCTGGGGCCACCTCCCCACCTGAGCATCAGGAACATCCAGCCCACTGAGGCTCTCGCAGCTGCCCTGCCCCGCCCTGGCTGGTGGGCCGTGGGCAGCTTCACCCAGGTGCGGTAGGGCTGCTCCTGGCCACTGCTCCTCCTCCCTGCCCTGCTGCAGGCTCGTCCTGCTGCTGAACCAGCGTGGGGCGGACACTGACTGCGCGCCAGACTGTACCCCACAGCTGCAGGCATCAGTCACCTACCACTGAGGCACACCTGGTGTCCCCAGAGCTGGGCATTGCGGGGCCCTGGGGTCAGGTCCTGTGCCACTCACATGAGGTCCCACTGATCCCCACCTACAGCCCTATCGAGAGGCCCTCGTATCTCCCTACCTGACGCGTCACAACAGGCTCTCAGAGGACTGCCCTCACCTGCCCAAGTCACACAAATGAGTGGCAGAGCCAGGATTCGCACCCCAGTCACCTGCCTCCAGGGACCAGGCGTGTCACCCCAGTGCCTGCTGCCACTCCCATTCTCTGTGCTCCCGGCAGGCCGAGCGTCACATGGGGGTGGCGATCTTAAGCCCCAGGGCCCATGTGAAGGATGAGGGCTTGAGACTGGGCGGGCCTGGAAGGAGGGAGGGTTTCTTCACCCCTGCAGGCTGGCAAGCAGGGGTGGGGCTGCCCGGTGGGTCTGATGGGGGCCTCACACTGCTGCCTCGCCAGGTGCTGCTGATGGCTCACGCCCTGAGGCGCATACTCTACTCCACCTGGTGCCCTGCCGACTGCCAGTTTGCCTTCATGGCTCGAAACCCACGGAGCCCAGCCAGCAAGCTCTTCTGCCACCTCTTTGTGGGCAGCCAGCCAGGAGAGGTATCTGGGGCTTGAGGCAGGGGACCGCCATGGAGGCCGGAGGGGCTGTGTGCCAGGCATCAGGGTGGGTTCCTTGAGGGCTCTGCCAGGGCGGCCTGATCCCCCTCCAGGCATGCACCCCTCACCACATTGGCTCTTTCTGTGGCTCTTCCCACTGAGGACACCACAAAGCAAGTCAGTGGCCTCAGCATTCCCTAGGGCCCAGGGGCGGGAATCTGGCCACGCGCTTAGAGAGTGGAGAGTCACACCTCCAGGCCTTCGCTCATGCCGTTCTGTCTGGCATCCCCTCCCCTTCTCATCCTAGCACATTCCACTCACTCTTCAAGGCTCAGCCCATGTGTCTGAACCCCGCCTTGACTCCTCTGGATGGCCACTCTCTCTGGGGTCCTGTGACATGAACTGCACGCTACCATCGTCTGCCCTAATTACAGGCACCTGAGTTCTTTGAGAGCCGAGTCTGGGTCCAGGTCTTGAGAGAGTGCTTGGCCCAGAGCGGTCGGGGTGGGCAGGTAGATCAGAAAGTCAAAGCCAGCCTGGCTGTTGTGAAGGACAGAGCCTTGGCAGCTAGGCGCTTGGCAGGCAGACGCTGGGTTTGGTTCTGACCAGCAACCATTTGCTGTCATCCTGTATATCCAGGCCATGTGCTGGATACTGGGGTGACACGTGGCTGAGTCATGTTCCTTGAGCTGACGCTCACGGTTCTAACTCGTTGGGTCTGGATGGTGTGTGTGGCGGTTGGGATGCACTGCTCCCGACAAGCACTGGGTCTGTGCTGGGAACTTCCTGTGCTCTATTTCACTGACTCCTCAAAGGGGCACAGGGAGGTGGGGATGAGGAAACCGAGGCACAGAGAGGTGCCATGCTCTGCCCAGGGTCACACAGCAGCTCCTACATGACAGAGCCAGGATTGGAACCCAAGTTCTGACTCCAGGACCTGGGCTCTTGGCCATTCCTGGAAGAGGGTGCTGATGTGGCATGCAGGGTGGGGCTGGTAAGCCTGGGGGCAGGAGTGCATGAGCTCATGCTTCCATTCTCTGCTCCAAGCGTGGTGCCTGGACCACAGTAGGTCCTCAGTGTTTGTTAAATATATAAAGGAAGCTGGTAAGGGAGCCTGCATGGTGGTGAGGTTTTGAAGGGTAAGTAGGAGCTTTCCCAGGAAGAATGGGAAGAGCCTCCGAAGCCAAGGGGCTGCATGCACCCATGGTGAGTGGGCTGAGGCCCAGGGAGTTCACTGGGAGATGGAGACCTCCTCCAGCTGAGCCCACCTCTCTCCCTCCCTCCCAGGTCCAGATCCTGCACCTGCTGCTGTGCCGCTCTTTCCAGCTGGCTTACCTCTTGCAGCACCCTGAGAAGCGGGCACAGCCAGAGCCCTGCCCAGGGCCCACAGGGGAGGTGCCCCTGAAGCCACTGTCCAGCTCTGGGGGCCTGGTGCGGGAGCCCTTCGGCCGTGATCAACTCTCTCAGAACGTCCATGCCCTGGTCTCCTTTCGGCGGCTGCCAGCAGAGGGGCTGGTGGGCAGTGGGGTACGCAGCACCCCAGCCAAGGAGTGGGCAGTGGACAAGGGAACTGGGTATGGGTTTGGGGGGCATGTCAGGGCAGGGGCTTCACTTGGCCTGACATGGCTAGACCTGAGTCTGCCTGCCTGTGGGCCCCTCTTGGTGCCCTAGAAGGAGCTGCCAGAGTCGGAAGGCCGTGCCCGCCATGCCCGCCTGGGGAATCCCTACTGCTCGCCCACGCTGGTGCGCAAGAAGGCCATTCGCAGCAAGGTGATCCGCTCGGGGGCCTACCGCGGCTGCACCTATGAGACCCAGCTGCAGCTGTCGGCTCGGGAGGCCTGTGAGTTGTGGGAACATGCCTGCCCTGTGTGTACCTGGGACACGTGCCCATGTGCTGCTGGACCAGCCAGAGGTGGGCGTGAGTGCCCGTTCCTGCAAGGCTGTGGCCGCACCTCCAAGTGATGCCTGTGCACTGTGTGTGTTTGCCTGCATCCGTGTCTGTGCAAAGGGGACTGTGTACAGCTGCGTATGGACCAGAACTGTCGGGCGGAAGGCCCGTGTGCAGATATGTCTGCTGAGCAGGGCAGAGAGGCTTGGGGAGGACATCACCCTGGGTGATGAGGCCTGCGGCCGTAGGGAATGGGAGGGCTCGGCCACTCTCCTTCTGACTCCTGGATGGTCTCCACAGTTCCTGCCGCATGGGAGGCATGGCCCCGGGGTCCTGGTGGCCACTCGTGCCTGGTGGAGAGCGAGGGCAGCCTGACGGAGAACATCTGGGCCTTCGCTGGCATCTCCAGGTAGGAAGGGCCGGGCCTGGCCTGGCCTGACGCCCAGTCCCTTGGGGTGGGCAGAGAAATATGGGCTTCCCAGGCCCCTGAGGCGCACACTCCCGTGCACGGGCAAAGCGCTCCCAACCTCAGTGACCTCAGGCCTGGGACTTCACCACCCTGGGCCTCCATTTTCTCTAAGGTAAAATGGGGTTAATGAAAGGAGCTTCATCTTAAGGCTGTGGAGAGGGTCAAATGAGGTGATTTGAGTGGAGCCCTCAGCACCTGGCCTGCACAGGGCGAGGCCCCTAAGCATCAGCTCTTTAAGCCTCTCTCCTGAGAGAGTCTTGACATTGCTAACAATTACAGACTCTGGAGAAACCTTCTAAGCTTCTAAAAGCTTCTTTCTGTTGAGCCAGACTCTGAGTCAGGCCCCATGTTGGGTTTTTGCTGTTGCTTTTGTTTTGAAATTTCATTTTAGAGACAGGGTCTCATTCTGTCACCCGGGCTGAAGTGCAGTAGCATGGTCATGGCTCACTGCAGCCTCAAACTCCTGTGCTCAAGGGATCCTCCTGCCTGGGCCTCCCAAAGTGCTGGGATTACAGGCATGAGCCACTGAGCCCGGCCAACGCACCGTGTGTTTAAGGGCATTTAATCCGCAGGCTGCCTCGATGCTGCTGGGGTCCTCGTGACCATTGCCCAGGAGAGCAGTCCAGCCTTTACTCTCTCCCCTCTGTGCTCCTAGGCCCTGTGCCCTGGCCCTGTTGCGGAGAGACGTGCTGGGGGCCTTCCTGCTGTGGCCTGAGCTGGGTGCTAGCGGCCAGTGGTGTCTGTCCGTGCGCACGCAGTGCGGCGTGGTGCCCCACCAGGTCTTCCGGAACCACCTGGGCCGCTACTGCTTGGAGGTAAGAGCGCAGCGGCCAGAGGGGCCTGGGCCCCGCCGCATCACTGGCTCCATCCCTGGCCCTTCCTGCCTGCCCTTTTCTAGCTGCTGAGGTCCTGAATGTGCCTCACCCCCATCCCTGTCTCCCATTGGCTCTCCCTGGCCTCGCCCCTCATCCAATTCCATCCTGCCTCTACTGTCCTGCTCCTTCCTCATTGGCCCTGCTGGCCTCACCCCCAGCTGGCCCACTTGGCCCCACCTCCGTTGGCTCCGCTCTGCTCTGACCTGAAGGCTCTTGGAGGGCAAGGGAGGTGCCTGGTCACTGAGGACCCTTCTCTCCAGAGGTGGCTTCAAAGGGTACCTCTAATAGAGTCTTGAGCTGGGGTCACGTCTAACATTTCTACAGGAATCCTGGCTTTCCCACACCCTAGCCCATCTTAGCAGAGGAGGAAACTAACTCAGAGAGGGCAGGGGGTGCCTAAGCTCAACAGCCTGAGTCTCCAGTGTGATGTCTTGTCCTGCCCTCCAGTTTCTAGGGATGGGAGGGGGTGGCGAGGCTTTTCACATGTGTACCCTTACTTCCAAGCTAAACATCTCAGCCCTATCCAGGCTGGGAAGAGAGAGAGGGAATGGTGTTTGGCTCTGCCACGATAGCACATGTGAAGCCTCTGGGCTCCATTCCCTGCTCTCCAAAATGGGCAGGCTCCTGTGGGAGCGGGTGGCTGGTGCCTGGCGTGAGCCCTGGGGAAGGGGACTGGAGCTGAAGTCCCTTCCTCCCCTAGCACCTGCCAGCAGAGTTCCCCAGCCTGGAGGCTCTGGTGGAGAACCACGCGGTTACTGAACGTAGCCTCTTCTGTCCCCTCGACATGGGCCGCCTGAACCCCACCTACGAGGAGCAGGACTGTCGGCCCCCAGGCAGGCCGCCCCGGACTCTCCGGCCCCTCAGCCATGCCAAGTCCGAGGCAGAGCTGCAGGGCCTGGGCTAAGAGGTAGGGCCCGGGTCCCACAGGCCCCGCCTCACCCCGGATCCTGGGCCCCAGCAGCATCTCTGCCCGTCCTGCACCCCTCTGGTTGCCAGTTCCATCCAGTCACCCTGCCCTTGGAGCAGTCTTCCATCGCGTCACTGTCCGTGGGAGGGGAGCCCTGAGGGTGGGTATCGCCAATGGCTTCTTGGAGAACATGTGGCCCGCTGAGATTCCAGGAGGGCAGGTGGAGTTGCAGGCTTCGGATAACCCTTTGGGTGGCTTCGGATGACCTGCTGTGTGGGTTCGGATGCTCTGGGACTTCTGGGCTTCTGCTTTACTCCTGGGGCAGGAGCTTGTTCACGGCAAAGCTGCAGCCCTCTCCTAAGGAGGCTAGGCCTTGGGGCGCTGACTGGGAGTCTCCAGAAAGAGGGTTTTGGGGAGGCAGGAGTGAGCTCTTACTCTGGGCAAAGACCTGGAGTGAGCCACCCTGTCTATGAGAGCAGAGATGACTCCATGGAGCTTGTGGGCAGGAGGCTGGGGATGAGCCCCATCTAGGCTGACAGAGCAGGGCTGTTTCTCACATGTATCTGAGAGTGAAGGAGGGGTGGGAAGGTGCAGAGAGGGCAGGAGGGACAGAGGGCTGTGCCTAACGCTCACGCATGGTGGACTCCTGTGTGCAGAAAGGGATGCGCACCAGCAGACAGGGCCAAGAATCTCCATGCTGTCTCCACTCAAAACCTCAGGGCCGTGACTCCCACTTTCTCAGAAGGGATGCGCAGGCTCACCCCTTCCCCCTGGGAATCACCAGGGCACCCCCACCCCCAGCTCATCTCCTTTAGCCATTTGACAGGGAGGGGCCAGCAGTGAGCTGCAGGCTTAGAGGGGTGACCAGGGCCCTTCCTAACTCGACCGCATGTGGTTTGGTGGCTGCCTTGGGAGGGAGGCTGTCCGATGCTGACATTCCCCTTAGCATGGCCCTGACCGTGGCTGTCAGGGGCCACCTTGCCTCACCAGGCCAGCCCCACTGGGAATGGGGTCAGTCACAGCAGAACCGTCAAAAGGTGGACCTGATGTGGGCCCTGCCGGGGGCGCTTGGCCTCAGCGGGCCATGGGAGACCCAGGGAAACGACTCTAGTGTGAGGCAGTGGTCCTGCCAGTGACTGACAAACCCAGGTATCCCTCTTTGTAAGCAAACTTGACAAATAATGAATCTACTGAACTCAGTTCTAGAACAAGTTCATTTTGCATGAACTTCTCTTATTGAAGCAGAAGCCACGTCATGAGCCTGGGGGCTGCCCTCTCCCCGTCTGGGAGTGGGACAGAACTGTTCAGTGCCTTGAAAGTCACAGATTTCTGACTCCTGGAAGGAACTGGGCAGTCCCACCAGAGCAGAAAGAAAGGAGGCAAACTTGGGGAGTGAGAAGCCAGCCTCCCAGAGGCCCAGGCCTCGTGTTCCCCACCTCCAACCCTCCCGTGAGGAGAGGGGCTTGGCCTGGGACCTTGTAACTTCCTTGCAAGTTAAGTGAGCTATCCTGTCACAGAAGATAGAAGGAACTGCCCTTTGGGACTTCTTTTCACTGGAAACCCAGCACTGGTTTTATGTTGAGTGAGTGGGAAGCTGGGGCTCTGTTTTACAGCCATCTGTACTGGAGCCTGGACAAACCACTGGTCTCTATGGGAGGCCCCAGCCTCACATTTCCCTGGCAAGGAGAGAGAGGTTTAGCCATGTCCTGGGCCTAGGATTACAGCCCAGAGATGGGCACTTAAGAAGACCTGGTCATTGGTCCAGACTTGGGCCAAGGCTCTCCTCTGTGAGGGATGAGTTTTACTGGTGAATTACCTGTGTGGAGAAGCTATCAGGGCCATGTTTAGCACACTGAAGGGACCAGTCTCCACCAAGCACTTTAACATCCCTCCAGCCAGCATAGATTGATCTCGTGTTACAGAGAGGGCAAGGTTTTTGGCCCCTGTTTGCAGACTCCATGTCTTAATCAGAGACCACAGTTTTCTCTTTGTTCCAATCTGCGCCACCTCGGTAGCCCCACTTTCCTTGCTGTGTGGACTTGAAACAAAATAAAATGTGTTGCTTCAGACTGTCTGCTACAGACTTTTCTTTCCTTCGAAAGGTGAGGTTTTTGTCGTTTCCCTATTTCGTTTTTGCCAAACATACCTTCAGCTGGTGCTGAATGGTGAACCAGAGGTCCTGTCCTCAAGGGCTCAGAAGGAATTGCGCAGGGAGACTCAATCAGTTTACGTTCCTCTTCTGCTGCAACTTTCAGTGGATATATCTATAGGAAAAAGACTCAAGTCCTTCTGCACTGGCAACCTGGGCTTGCTTTCTGCTTCTGCAATGTGCCACAGGACCTCTGCACAGCCCAGACCGGTGTCCTCCTCCTCCTCCCTTCCCTTCACCTTGTTAACCACTCAGCCATCATATTTCAGCTCCAGTCAATCTCAGGATGCCTGCCCTACACCCTGGGCTGAGTGAGGTTCCTTTTTTAGATGTTCCATAGGCTGGGTGCAGTGATTCGTGCCAGTAATCCCAGCACTTTCGGAGGCCGAGGTGAGAGGATCATTTGAGTCCAGAAATTGGAGACCAGCCTGGGCAACAAAATGAGATCCCATCTCTACAAAAAATTAGCCACTCGGGAGGCTGAGTTAGGAGGATCGCTTGAGACCTCCTGAGGTTGAGGCAGCAGTGAGCTATGATTGCACTCCAGCCTCGGTGACAGGGCAAGACCCTGTCTCAAAAAAAGATATGTTGCATGGAACTGATTATTCAGTTTGTAATTACATTTTCGTTTTCGGGATTTTGTTTGTGGGATTTTATTTCCTGTGTCTGTCTCTCCAGCTAGATCATGCAGGAGGGCTGTCTCCCTAACATCTGTCACGGTGCCTGACATATAGCCGACACTCAGTGTTTCAGTGCAAGGAAGAGCCCAGCGCCCAGAGGTGTGACGGAGGTGCTCTTCTGGCTGGGGAACTTGCACTGAGCCAGGAGGGATAGGCCAGGCAGCCTTCCATCCAAAAGACTTGTTTTTGTTTGTTTGTTTGTTTTAGATGGAATTTTGCTCTTGTTGCCCAGGCTGGAGTGCAATGATGCAATCTCAGCTCACTGCAACCTCTGCCTCCCGGGTTCAAGTGATTCTCCCGCCTTAGCCTCCTGAGTAGCTGGGATTACAGGTGCCCACCACCAGAGACGCGGGTTTCACCATGTTAGCCAGGCTGGTCTCGAACTCCTGATGTCAAGTGATCCACCCGCCTTGGCCTCCCAAAGTGCTGGGATTACAGACGTGAGCCACCGCGCCCGGCCCAAAAGACTTGCTCCCAAAGTGTTTGTTTTACAATCTCGGGTCTTAGAAATAACACAGGTGGCATGAGAGGAAGCTGTCCAGGGGCTGTGGGTGGTGGGCAGCCTTTCCCTGAGCCAGTACGGGGACGTGGATAAGGGGCAACAGGTCCTTGCCGCTTTTCCTAGGTCCCTGGCCCGTGCCTGAGGCCTGGGATCTCTGTAGCCCCGAGGTGGAGTCAAGCCTGGGGCCCCGGGCCCCAGTCTTAGCCGCAGCCTCGGGCAAGCTGCGTAACATCTCTGAACTGGGACTGTGCGGATTCGAGAAGGCAGCGGACGCAAAAGGAGCCCAGCCAGGGCTGGCGCTTCCCGCAAGCGGCCGCGCGTGGCTGCCCGGGGATCACTCGGGCGACGCTCGCGGGCCAGGCGGGGCGTTCCCGGGGCCGCTCTTGTGACGCCACGGGCGTTACCCAGCAACCGCGAACGCCGCGGCGGTGAGCTTGCGGGCGGGCGGCTGGGGCGGCTCCGGGCTCGGGTTCTGCGGCGGCGCCTGCAGCGCGGATCCCCCACGTCCCCGCTCGGGCCGGGCCTCAGAAACGGGCGAGCCCGGGCGCGGGAGGAAGCGGCGGCCCCGGCTCGGGTCCTGCGACGCCCAGCTCCCCTCGGGCGCCCCGAGGGGTCCCCGCCCCCCGCCGCGGCCCCGCCCCTGCCTCAAGGCCCCGCCCCCCGTGGCCGGCGCTGGCCCCGCCCCTTGGCCCGGGCTGCTGGGAGTCCCCGGCGGGGCGGGGGTCAGCTCTGGTCCCGGTGGTCCTGGGCGCGGCGCCATGGCCTCCGAGGCGGTGAAGGTTGTCGTGCGCTGCCGCCCCATGAACCAGCGGGAGCGGGAGCTGCGCTGCCAGCCCGTGGTGACTGTGGACTGCGCGCGCGGCCAGTGCTGCATCCAGAACCCGGGCGCCGCCGACGAGCCGCCCAAGCAGTTCACCTTCGACGGCGCATACCACGTGGACCACGTCACCGAGCAGATCTACAACGAGATCGCCTACCCGCTGGTGGAGGTGAGGGAGCCCGGCAGGCCGCCCTGCAGGCAGCAGGGCATGGGTCCGCCACGAGGGTCCCCAGGGGGCTGCGCTGCCCCCCAGCCAGGAGGAAAGGCCCTCGAGGGGCGCAGGCGGACGGGAACAGGTAGGTCCGGAGGCTTTTGTCCAGGCGGGACACAACCAGAGCCTGCCTCTAGTGTCGCCTCCGGGTCTGCACTATCCCCAGCGTCTCCGCCTCCCGGGTTCAAGCGATTCTCCTGCCTCAGCCTCCCAAGTAGCTGGGATTACAGGTGCCTGCCACCACGCCCGTCTAATTTTTGTGTTTTTAGTACAGATGGGGTTTCACCATGTTGGCCAGGCTGGTCTCGAACTCCTGACCTCAAGTGATCCGCCCGCCAAGTGCTGGGATCACAGGCATGAGGCACCGCGTCCAGCCGAATGGTGACTTTTCATCTTCCCTCACTGGCAAGTCGGGGCACACCCAGCCCTGTTTTGGTTACAGCATGGGTCTTTGCAGTGGAACCGGGCATAGATGCCATGTGGGCCCTTGGGGTCTCAGAACAGTTCTCTGGGCCAATCTACCCACACAGGATCCACCCCAAGCCCACACTAAGGTCTAGAATTTGCAAGCTCATGAGCTCTGCAAGGGCAGGAACTGTGTCTGCCTCGTTCACCACTTTGTCCGTAGGCTTAGCATAGTCCCTGTCGAATGAATAGAAACAGCGATGAATGAAGAATGACTTTGGGAATGACTTTGGGGACAGCACCGGGTTTGCCTCCTCTCTTCCTTCCAGGCCTCATCTTCCACCCCTCCCCCAGTCCCTCCTGCTCTCCACACCTCATCTGTGTGGCTTTACTCAAGCTGACCCCTCAGCCTGGAATGCCTTCCTCTTCCTGTCACCTGGCAAAGTACGAACCCCACTCCCAGCTCCCCCAGTTCTCCCTGTCTTTGCCGCCTGGAAAGCTGTGCTTCGTTCTTCCTGTGCCATCCTGTTTTCGCTTCTTTGTACTCCCTGTCCCTGCCGGCTGGCTGCCTGGACTCTTGTCGCTGTGTGCCCCGCCCCATAGCCCGCCATGAGAATCGCCTGTACGTGTCCAGCTCCCTGCGTTGCAGGCAGACATTGGGCCATCACCTGTGTATGGCAGTGCTTCCTGTGCCCATGCACGAAAGAAGCCCCGTACGCACCCTGTGAGAGCCCCGCAGGTTCTGCTCCTACCCTTTAAGATATTGATTTTTTTTTTTTTTTTTTTTTGAGACGGAGTCTCGCGCTGTCGCCCAGGCTGGGGTGCAGTGGCACGACCTCGGCTCACTGCAATCTCCTGGGTTCAATAAATTCTCCTGCCTCAGCCTCCCGAGTAGCTGGGACTGCAGGAGCTCACCACCACACCCGGCTAATTTTTCATATTTTTAGTAGAGACAGGGTTTCACCGTGTTGCCCAGGCTGGTCTCGAACTCCTGACCTCAGGTAATCTGCCCACCTCAGCCTTCCAAAGTGCTGGGATTACAGGCATGAGCTACCCCGCCCGGCCCAAGGTGTTTTTCTTATCATCTTATCAATTTGCCTCAGTAAGGCCAGCCCAAGGGCACACGGTCAGTGAAGTGGAGATGGATGTGAGCCCAGGGGGCCAAGCCCACAGCGCAGGCTCTTCCCCATCCACACACAGGGACAGCTCCTACCCCACCAGACAGTCAACTCCTTGAGGACAAGCTGCGCCTTGTTTATCTCCACAGTCCAGTGCCATTGTTGGTGGGGGGACCAGGAAGGGCCCTGAGTCTGTGGGTTAGGGAGCCCTGTCCCGAGCCCTGCTGTGCCTGCTCCTCTGAGCACGGGGTCCTGCCTTCCTCCCATGCAGGGCGTCACTGAGGGCTACAATGGCACCATCTTTGCCTACGGCCAGACAGGCAGCGGGAAGTCCTTCACCATGCAGGGCCTGCCGGATCCGCCCTCCCAGAGAGGCATCATCCCCAGGGCCTTCGAGCACGTGTTCGAGAGCGTCCAGGTACGGGCCTCGCAGAGGGAAGGGGCAGGGCCAGAGTTGCAGCTGGGCCCAGAGCACTTCTGACAGGTGGCAGAGACACGGGAAGTCTTTGGAGCCCGGCCTGACCCGTGCAGATCAGCAGAGAAGGCTCTGGGTTCTGAAAAGGTGGCGGGAAAAAAACTTAGAACAGAGAAAATTCTGTCCATGCTTTTCTCTCACCATTTTTGCCTTCTAACCCTTAGTTGAGCATTTCCCATGGATCTGCTGACCCTGTGCACTGGGCCAGGAAGTGGTTGTAACAATCACAGCTTCCCTCTTTATTGAGCAGTTGTTATGGACCAAGTCATATGTGAAGCCCTTGGCATCCTTATCTCACTGAATCTCCAGCCTGACCCAGGAGGTAGCTGATAACCCCATTTTTGAGATAGGGAGATTGAGACTCTGAGCCTTTATCGGCCAAGTTGAGACTAGACTCTGAATTCATCCCGGCATCCAGGCTGCAGGTGAGAATTACCTGGCGACCATTTGTGGCAGTGCACGGGGAATGGCGGATGGGGATAACCCTGATCAGCTGCAGAACCCACTGTGCCACTCTCAGGACTCATCATGGTGGCCACAGCAACATGTAGGGCCTTGGAGAGCTGCCAGGGACCAGCCCAGAGCCAGTGCTTGCCCCAGGCCTTCCCTGTGGCCTCAGGTTTTTTTTTTTTTTTTTTTTTTTGTGAGACGGAGTCTTGCTCTGTCACCCAGGCTGGAGTACAATGGCATGACCTTGGCTCACTGCAACCTCTGCCTCCCAGATTCAAGCAATTCTCCTGCCTCAGCTTCCCGAGTAGCTGGGATTACAGGCACCCATCACCACACCTGGCTATTTTTTGTACTTTTAGTAGAGATGGGGTTTCGCCATGTTGGCCAGGTTGGTCTTGAACTCCTGGCCTCAGGTGATTCATTGGCCTCGGCCTCCCAAAGTGTTGGGATTACAGGTGTCAGCCACCGCGCTTTTTCTTTGTTTGTTTTTGTTTTTGTTTTTGAGACGGAGTCTTGCTCTTTCGCCCAGGCTGGAGTGCAATGGCGCGATCTTGGCTCACTGCAACCTCTGCCTCCCGGGTTCGAGCAATTCTCATGCCTCAGCCTCCTGAGTAGCTGGGATTACAGGTGTCCACCACCATGCGCAGCTAATTTTTTTTTTTTTTTGAGACGGAGTCTCGCTCTGTTGTCCAGGCTGGAGTGCAGTGGCGCAATCTCAGCTCACTGCAAGGTCCGCCTCCTGGGTTCACGCCATTCTCCTGCCTCAGCCTCCTGAGTAGCTGGGACTACAGGCACCCACCACCACGCCTGGCTAATTTTTTGTATTTTTAGTAGCGACGGGGTTTCACCGTGTTAGCCAGGATGATCTCGATCTCCTGACCTTGTGATGTGCCTGCCTTGGCCTCCCAAAGTGCTGGGATTGCAGGCATGAGCCACCGCGCTTGGCCTAGCTAATTTTTGTATTTTTAGTAGAGACAGGGGTTTCACCTTGTTGGTCAGGCTGGTCTCGAACTCCTGACCTCAGGTGATCCAACCACCTAGGCCTCCGAAAGTGCTGGGATTACAGGCATGAGCAGCGCCCTGCCCTGTTTTTTTTGTTTTGTTTTGTTTGTTTTTTGTTTGTTTTTGTTTTTAACCTGAATAACGAGGAGGCCTCTGTTTCCTTTCCCATGAGGCTTGTAGACAGAGCATTAGACAGCAATATGAAGATTATGCAACTCAAAGAGGCCTGAGCGCCCACCAAGCTGGAGACAGGAGAGAGCTTGCCAGGAAGGCCAGCAGGGCGGGTTGGGTTGGAGACTCCTCTTGCCCCGATGTCCCTTCTCCTCCCGTGATGTCCTGGTGGCAGAGGGCCCAGGCCCCAGGGTCAGACCTGGCAGCAGGTGGACTTCGAGCTCTGATGTCTAGGTTCTTTCTGTGTACTCCCTGCAGTGTGCAGAGAACACTAAGTTCCTGGTCCGGGCCTCCTACCTGGAGATCTACAATGAAGATGTCCGGGACCTCCTTGGGGCTGACACCAAGCAGAAGCTGGAGGTGGGTGCAGACCCACTGTGGGCAGGTGGGGCTGGTAGGGGGGAGGTTGGCATTGGTGCTGCTCCCTCAGAAATATGGGAAAGTGTCCTGAGGGTGCCGGCACTGGGAGACTAGAGTCGGGACTTTTTTTTTTTTAATTAAAAAAAAATTTTTTAGGCAGGTGCAGTGGCTCTTGCCCGTAATCCTAACACTTTGGGAGGCCAAGGTGGGCAGATCACTTGAGGTCAGGAGTTCGAAACCAGCCTGGCCAACATGGTGAAAACCCATCTCTACTAAAAATACAAAAACTAGCTGGGCGTGGTGGTGCATGCCTACAGTCCCAGCTACTGGGGAGGCTAAGGCAGGAGAATCACTTGAACCCAGGAGGTAGAGGTTACAGTGAGCTGAGATTGTGCCACTGCACTCCAGCCTGGGCAACACAGTGAGACTCCGTCTCAAAATATATATATCTATATTATCTATATATAGATAATATATATAATATAGATAATATAGATACTATAGATACTATAGATAATATAGATATATTATATATAATATAGATAATATATTATCTATATATATAATATAGATTATCTATATATATTATCTATATATATTCTATTATCTATATTATATATAGATAATATTCTATTATCTATATTATATATAGATATATATATTATATATATAGATTATCTATATTATATATAGATAATCTATATATATAATATATATATCTATATATAATATAGATAATAGAATATTATCTATATTATATATAGATATTATCTATATTATATATAGATAATATCTATATTATAGATAATATTATCTATAATATAGATATATATATGACAGGGTCTCGCTGCGTTGCCCAAGCTGGCTTCGAACTCCTGGCCTTGAGCCTTCCACCTCAGCGCCCCCAGTAGCTGGGACTACAGGCATGCACCACCACATGAACCCAGCCACTTGGTGTTTTTTATGCAGGAGCCTCCAGCCTCCCACCTAGAGTTTTTCTACTGCGTTCCCTCTCCTAGTGCAGCTGAATCATAGCTCAGCCCCCAGACAGGGAAGCAGAGACAGGAGGCAACAGAGGGTGTTGCTCCCACATGTCAGCCCCAGAAGGCCAGCCTGTGGAGTTAGGGCACTCTGGCCCCCTGCAAACCTTCTGCTAACCCGCTCTGGAGCAGCAGGGAGCCCTCCTCCCCTTCGTCACTACCCTGGACCCTAGAAAGGCCTCAGTTACCCGGGCCTAGAGGGGCCGAAGGCTGGCAGCTGCTCACACTTGCTGCAGCTGAGCCACGGGCCTCAGGCCTATTGAACCAGCTGTCTTGGGGGCTGCAGTGACAGATGCGCTTGCTGAAACACACTCCAGAGGTCACCAGGCTTTAGACACGCTCCCTCGTGGAGGATGTGCAGATGGCTCTCATGTAAACCTCCTGGCAGTCCAGGAGGAGGCACCGTTCCTATTCCTTATAACAACAGATGAGGAAACTGAGGCTCCATGTGCCTAAGTAAGACCAACCCAAGGACACACAGTCAGTAAAGAGTGGCAATGGGATTTGAACCCGGGGGCTCCATAGCACACACTCTTAACCCGTGCTTAACACAGGCCGGATCGTGGTTGTAATCAGAGGTTATTACATCACCTAAGGCCAGCAAGAGGTTTGGGGAAGCAGAGTTCTATCCCCTCCCCGTAGCCACTGTAAACTACCATCACAGAACCCAGCCCTGAACTGCCTGATCTGGTGAGGCCTGAGGGGGCCTCTCCAGCGGGTTCTTCCCACCCATGTCCAGGCAAAATGTCAAGGGCTACCCTCCCCGTGGCAGCGATGGACACATTCCTGCCATGCTCCCCTCTCTCATCCTTGCCGCATCCCAGCTGGTTGCCATGGTGACCCGGCTCTGGCCTCTCCGCAGCAGAGATGAGCGGTTACCAAGGAACCTGGTGCACGGCTTGGGGCTGTCACTCAGCGCCTCCCCAGGCGTCGGGGGTGGAGTGGGGTTGGGAGCACGGTGGGGGGGGACCCCTGAGGCCATCACAAGTGTGGGAGCAGGGAGCCTTCCTAGGCTGGAAAATATCGTGGCGGGAGACCCCTCGGGTGAGATGTTGTCTCCTGGGGTTGCTCAGGCCCGAGATGGCGACCTCATCCTCTTTGTAACTGAGCCCCCGCGGAGTACCCGCAGAACCGTTTTTTAGATCTGTTCTCTTCCTAATCCTCATAATAATCTTGTAGAAATAGGAGTTATCATCCCCATTTTATGGAAGAGAAAATTGAGGCTTAGAGAGGCATATTAACCTCCCCAACCAGCAAGTCACAGAACAAGGTGCCCTCAGGCCACACGTGGCTCCGTCCTCTGGGCTCCCTCCTCACAGCTGCCGCCTGGGCCGAGACCTGCCCTCTGTCATCTCAAGCTTCAGCCGCTGCAGGATGCTCTGGCCTCTCTCTGTGCCCTGAACCCTGGAGCCTTCCATCGGCTGTGACCCCACTAACAAACAGCTGTGACCCCACTAACAGCTGTGACCTTCACCTTCTACTTTCTGGGTGTCAGTTACTCCTCTATTCCATGAAGCCCAGTCCCTTGGTGGGGCTTGGCTGTTTCTCCACGCTTCAGCAGACAGGACCAGCTGTGCCTCGCCCCGACCCCCACCCACGCCTCTCCCACAGCAGGGGCCTGAGCCCACCTGGGACCTCCCTAGAGCTGCTGGGAGCAAAGCAGCTGAGCCTCCTGTGGCTCTGACCCGCAGGGCCACTTGGCAGACAAATGCCTTTTGTCCTCATTCATTCTGCTCTGGTGCCAGAGTGGTTTTATTTCCTCTCATACTTGAAAAATACCGTGTTTCACAGCTCCGTGTCCGCAGCAAAATGACTTTGCTGCCTGGAAAGCCAGCAGGGAGCCCTCAGATAAATTAATTTACTGCTGCCATCGCCCTGAGGGCTGGGGGCCTCTGGGCTGTGAGCCTGCAGGGTTCTGGGGAGCAAGTGGGCTCACCTGTGATCTGAGGGTTTGGGGATATTCCTGTTGTTCTAGAGCCACGGCAGAGGGGATCTGGAGCCTTAGCAACGGGCGAAGGGAGACAGCACTCAGGGCTCATGGGTGACGACAGGCTCAGCCCCTGGGATCTGAAGCTCCCTAAAGGAAAACCACCTTTGTAATCATAGCACTAACAACAACAGCACAGACAGTGGCTGGCATCTATGGGGCACTTAGGTGCTGGCACCATGCTAAGCATTGTGTGTGTCTTATTTTACAGATTCCTCCCCATATCCTATGAGATAGCTGTCTCATGCCCATTTTACAGATGTGGAAACTGAGTCTTAGGTTGTCATTGGCTGAAGGTCCCATAGCAAGTAGGAGGCAGGGGTAGGTCTGAGGCTGGCTGGGCCTGGAACACACCCCTCCCTGTGACAGGCATGTGAGGTGCCAGCCTGCATTACAGGAGGGCGAGGGCGGTCTGGATGGGGCCCTTCTCTCTGGTTCCTTGACCATCCCTGGTCCTAACCCTTGGCGGCTGGAGGTTCCTCCCCTGACCGTTCCTCCTCCCTCAGCTGAAGGAGCACCCAGAGAAGGGCGTGTACGTGAAGGGGCTGTCCATGCACACGGTGCACAGCGTGGCCCAGTGTGAGCACATCATGGAGACCGGCTGGAAGAACCGCTCGGTCGGCTACACGCTGATGAACAAGGATTCCTCACGCTCGCACTCCATCTTCACCATCAGCATCGAGATGTCTGCCGTGGGTATGCGAGGCCGTTGTTGGGGGCAGGGGGACAGATGACCCAGCCACACTTCCACTCCCACTAGCCAAGGCACGCCACCTCTCGGGGCCGCAGGAGCCCCTGGAAAGTGGGAAGAGATGCTCTAACAGCCTGGAGGAAACCCAAGAGGACCCTTGGGATGCTGGGACCCGTGTTCCCAGGATAAACAGCAGCAAAGACAGTAACACTGGGAGCCAACATTGAGCACTCACTGTGTGCCAGACAATTTTTATTTATTTATTTGTTTTTTGAGACAAGGTCTCACTCTGTCACCCAGGCTGGAGTGCAGTGGTGATCTCGGCTCACTGCAACCTCCACCTCCCAGGCTCGGGCGATCCTCCCACCTCAGCCTCCTGAGCAGCTGGGACTACATGCACACCACCATGCCTGGCTAATTTTTTGTAGAGATGGGGTCTTGCTGTGTTGCCCAGGTTGCTCTTGAAGTCCTGAGCTCAAGCAATACTCCCGCCTCCCAAAGTGTTAGGATTACAGGCTTGAGCCACTGCGCCCGGCCAGTGTGCCAGGCAATGTGTGTGCATTATCTCACTTACTCCTACAGCACTCCCATGAGGTGGATACTGAATCATCCTCATTTTACAGAGGAAGAAATTGAGGCCACACAACTAGGAACTAGTGTCAGAGCCTGGCTTCTATCCCGGGGTCTTCCTCTGGAGTGTGTGTCACTCCAATCTTGTGGATTCTCCTCTCCCTCTGTAACGTTCTCTACTCCTCAGTCATCTCATTATTATTTTTTTCTGGAAATGCTGCCGAGAAAGCAAAGAGGAAGGAAAGAAATCCATGTTTATTTGGGGGCCCCTATTGGCCATCTGCAGTGCCAAACCCTTTATACCCTTCATTCCATTTAAATCCCACGACAGTCTTAGAGACAGGCACTAGAATCCTCATTTTATAGACGAGGAAACAGAGGCTCTGAGAGGTAAAGTGATTTGCTTGTTCGAGGTCTCACCACCGCTAATTGGTGGAGCTGGGATTTGAACACGGGTCTCCCTGATGTCTGGGTTTTCCCACGAATGCTGCAGCTGCCTCCAAGCTGTGGTCCATCATGACTAGAACTCCAAAGAGCAGTGGAGCAGGAGGTGGCCTCAGCCCAACTGGGAACATAATTCTGGAGAGATCCCTGACCCAGGGATCAGGGTCAGGAATTAGCTGGGTGTAATGGTACTTGCCTGTAGTCCCAGCTACTTGGGAGGCTGAGGTGAGAGGATTGGTTGAGCCCGGGAGACCGAGGGTGCAGTGATCTGAGATCGCACCACTGCACTACCCAGGGTCAAGGCCTGGGTAGATGGAACCTCCTGGATGCATTGCCCAGCCGGTGTGGTGACCTGGCCTTGGGCCAAGCCCCAGTGCTTGCTAAGGTATGAGGCCATGAGTCTGAGTGTCCCGGGGATGCTGATATAGGGAGGGTTGGGACCAGAGGGGTCACAGCCTCAATACTGCAGCTCAGGGAGGGGCAGAGACCAGGGCAACTGAGGACAGATCAGGAGGGAGGAGGAGGGAGCGGGTTTAGGGGGCACCTCTTGGTCTTTGCAGGAGGGTTTGAAGGATGAGGCAGGCTGGTTGCACATTCACCTTATAAAATAATGTGAGCTCAGTGATGATGGTAAAGTAGGGAATGGTAGGGAACAGTTACTCATAGTTCTGACACCTAAACACCACTAACATTTAAGCATTATATTAATATATAATTATTTATATTTATAATTCTTTATATGTTTATTTATATATAAATGTATATATTATATATATACATATATATTTTTTATACACACACACACACACACACACACATACACATTGGTTTGTTTTTTTTTGAGACAGCTCTGTTGCCCAGGCTGGAGTGCAGTGGTGCAATCTCAGATCACTGCAACCTTGGTCTCCCAGGCTCAACCAATCCTCCCACCTCAGACTCCCAAGTAGCTTGGAACTACAGGCATGCACCACCACACCCAGCTAATTTTTATGTTTTGTAGTGACAGGATCTCGCCATGTTGCCCAGGCTGGTCTCGAACTCCTGGATTCAGGCAATCCACCTCAGCCTCCCAAACTGCTGGGATTACAGACATGAGCCACTGCGCCCAGCCCATATTTTCTTTTGATCCTTTTTTTCCTATGAATGTTTTAAACATAACTGAAATCTTACGCCATCTTTCCCCTGGTTCCATCTCCCTTGCTGTCACTAAGCATTTCTGCACTTTACTGTCACCGTGTCTTCATGACCATGTGTGTTGGCCTGGCTCATGCCATTTTCCAACCGGTCCTTGACAATTGGTTTCCAGTTTCCCAGTGCTGCAAGTCATGCCACGATGGACATCTGTGTGCACAAAGCTTTTTCTCATCTGAGAGTCATTTCCTCAGACTCGGTTCCCTGCAATGGAGTCCTGGAGCAAAGATAACAAACGTGGTTAAGGCTCCTGGTCCGTTCTGCAAAGAGCTTCCCAAAGAGGCAGCACCAAGTTCCTTCCTGTCCTTTTTTGAGAGGCAGAGTCTCACTCTGCCACCTAGGCTGGAGTGCAGTGGTGCAATCATAGCTCATTGTAGCCTTGAACTTCTGGGCTCAAGCATCCCTCCCACCTCAGCCTCCTGAGTAGCTGGGACAACAGGCACTCGACACTACACACCCAGCTGTTTTTGGTGGTGTTTTTGTTTGTTTGTTTTCTTTTTCTTTTCTTTCTTTCTTTTTTTTTTTGAGACATGATTTTATTTTGCTGCCCAGGCTAGAATGCGGTGGCATGATCACAGCTCACTGCAACCTTAACCTCCTAGGCTCAGGTGATCATCCCACCTCAGCCTCTGAAGTAGCTGAGACCACAGGCATGCACCACCACACCCTGCTAATTTTTATACTTTTTTTTGTAGAGACGGGGTTTTGCCATGTTTTCCAGGCTGGTCTCGAACTCCTGGGGTCAAGCAATCCTCCCATCTCCCAAAGTGCTGGGATTACAGGTGTGAGCTACTGCCCCTGGCCTGTTGTTGTTGTTGTTGAGACAGAATCTTGCTCTGTCGCCCAGGCTGAAGTGCAGTGTTGCAATCTCGGCTCACTGCAACCTTTGTCTCCCAGGTTCCAGCAATTCTTGTGCCTCAGCCTCCTGAGTAGCTGGGATTACAGGCATGTGCCACCACGCCCGGCTAATTTTTGTATTTTTAGTAGATACAAGGTTTCACCATGTTGGCCAGGCTGGTCTTGAACTCCTGACCTCAGGTGATCCGCCTGCCTTGGCCTCCCAAAGTGCTGGGATTACAGGCATGAGCCACCGCACCCAGCCTGTTGTTTTTTAATAGCCTAAAGAACCAGCCGGCTACGAATGCGCTGTCTGTTTACCTTACTTCTCCAGACCACCAACCTGTCAACTAAAGAAAAATCAACAAGTCTGGGCACAGTGGCTCATGCCTGTAATCCCAGCACGTTGGGAGGCCAAGGCAGGATGATCACTTGAGGCCAGCAGTTCGAGACCAGCCTGGGCAACATAGGGACACCATATCTCTAAAAAGAAAGAAATTAGCCAGGCGTGGTGATGTACGCCTTCAGTCCCAGCTACTTGGGAGACTGAAGCAGGAGGATTGCTTGAGCCTGGGAGTTCGAGGCTGTATTGAGCTAGGATTGCACCACTGCACTCCAGCCTGGGCGACAGAGTGAGACCCTGTCCCAAAGGCAAAAAAAAAAAAAAAAAAAAGAGACATCCTACTGAGGATTATAGACTGAGGCCTACAGCCCAAAGCGGCTCTGTCAGTATTTCAGTTCACAGTTTATATACAGGTGGTGAAGACTCAGCACCTGCAGAATCGCATCTGACTTGCTCAGAATCACATCAAGGTTTGGGTGCAAGAGCACATCTGGTGATAGATTCCAGAGGCTTCCGCACGAACCCCGGCAGACATTATCTCGTGTAGGAAAAGGCATGGCCTAGGCTCTGTCTTTAAGTGATGTGGTGACTCAGCGACAGACATGGGGGACTGTAGACTCCATCCTGTTTTGTCTTCAAAGCGTGTCTGTGGAGCTCTGCACAGCTCTGTGCGTCGGCACAGAGGCAGCGTCTTTGTGAGCTGATTATGCTGGCAAGCGGAAAAGAGCAAACATGGCTTCTAACATCTGCCGCTTTGTCTCACAAACCCTAATGGGGAACCATGGGTAGTCTCATTTTGTTGATGTGGGGAATTGAGAATCTGGGAGGTAGGTGGCTCTGCTAATGCCACACTGCAAGGAGAAGACACGACTGGGTTGGGAACCGGGTCTAGGAGTCTCCAAAGCAGATGTTTTCTGTTTTGAATGACATCACTCCCTGGTGATCCAGCCCACACCCCTGCCCTTCTCTACCTTGACCTTGCAGGAAGCCTTCGGGAGCTGCTGTGGCAGCCAGAGGCCCTATTGCACTCAGAATGGTCTGCAACTCCAGGCCCTGCTCCTGGAGACAGCCTGCCCTGGGTTCTGATGGTGGCTATAGCTCTTAGCAGCTGTGTGACCTTGGACAAGTTCCATGCCCTCTCTGAACCTCAGTCTACCCATCTGTAAGATGAGCCCAATAATAGCACCTGCTTCCTGGGGCTCCTGTGCAGCTGAGGGGAAACCCTCGGTGGGTGGGCATTGAGCACCCAGTGCCTGGCACTGATTGCCCTCGATACATAGGGCTCACCCGAGGCCCTCGCCACTTTGCCTGGTCTGTGTGCAGATGAGCGGGGCAAGGACCACCTCCGGGCGGGCAAGCTGAACCTGGTGGACCTGGCGGGCAGCGAGCGGCAGTCCAAGACCGGGGCCACGGGCGAGCGGCTCAAGGAGGCCACCAAGATCAACCTGTCGCTCTCGGCACTGGGCAATGTCATCTCGGCGCTGGTGGACGGGCGCTGTAAGCACATCCCCTACCGTGACTCGAAGCTGACGCGGCTGCTGCAGGACTCACTGGGCGGCAACACCAAGACGCTCATGGTGGCCTGCCTGTCGCCTGCGGACAACAACTACGATGAGACACTCAGCACGCTGCGCTACGCCAACCGGGCCAAGAACATCAGGAACAAGCCGCGCATCAACGAGGACCCCAAGGATGCGCTGCTTCGCGAGTACCAGGAGGAGATCAAGAAGCTCAAGGCCATCCTGACACAGCAGATGAGCCCCGGCAGCCTGTCAGGTGGGACCACGTTGGGGTAGTGGCGGGAGGGCCAGGTCCCCAGGAGAAAGCTTCCTGCCCTCTGTCTTCTCGCCTCCAACTTCCCACCTAAAAGACGGTGGGAGCAGCATCCTCCCACCCCTCAGCCCCATGTGAGCGCAGGGCCCTGGTTGGAGATGGCCCAGATGGTATCTGCTTGTCAGTGTCCTGGGAGGAGGGCAGTCCGTCTGGCCTGTCCCATCTGACGCAGGCTGTTGCCCACTCCCCGCCTCTCATCTGCTCATCCATTATCCCCCCCACCCCCACCACACCCCCCACCACACCCCCGTCTGCTGCTGTCTGTGGCATTGTCGCAATGCGTGTTCGCTGCTCAGCAGCTGGCAACTCACTCCCCACGGCCACACCTGCTCCTCGCAGGCACCTTGTTACTGCAGCTTTTGCGCCCCGGCATTTGCCTGTCACCTGGCAGGTGGAAATCCACACCTGGAGCATTGGCCTGAAGGGGCTTTGGAACTAAAGGACTCTTTTTTTTTTTTTGAGACGGAGTCTCGCTCTGTCGCCCAGGCTGGAGGGCAGTGGCATGATCTTGGCTCATTGCAACCTCTGCCTCCCGGGTTCACGCCATTCTCCTGCCTCAGCCTTCTGAGTAGCTGTGAAGGACTCTTAAGATTTTCTTATCTCAGAAGCTCTTGGGGAAGGGAACACAAAATACTTGGGTCTGTCTGTCCATTCATCCCCCTCCCACCCACCTTCCTCTCCATCTATTCATTCTACACACACCCATTCACCTACCTGCTCATCCACCCATCTGTCCATCCTCCCATTTACCCATTCATCCACCCACCTTTTCTTCCACCTACCCACCTTCCCACCCACCCCATTACTTATCCATCTGCATACTCATCCATCCATCCACCCACTCACCCACCTATACATCTATCCATCCATCCATCCATCCATCCATCCATCCATCCATCCATCCATGCATCCATCCATGCATCCATCCATCTATCCATCTATCCATCCTCCCATCTACCCCTCTCTCCCTCCATTCCATCAATCCATTTCTTCCTTCCATCCATCCATCTACACAGCCACCCACCCACCCATCCATACTGACCCTTCCTTCCTTTCTTCCATCCATTCATCTGTCATCCATCCATGCATCCATTCATCCACTGATCCTTTCTTCCATCCATTTGTCCATGCATCCATCTATTCATCGATCTTCCTTTCATCCACTCATCTATTCATCCAGAGATCCTTTCTTCCTTTTTTCCTTCCATCCTTCCATCTCCCATCCATCCATCCATCCATTCATCCATTCATCCATCCATCTCCATCCTTCCTTCTATCTACCCACCTACCCATCTTCCATTCATTTTATCTACCCATCCATTCACCCATTCTAATCACCCACCCCATCCACCCTACCATCCATATACCCACCCATTCATTCACTCCATCGTATCATCCATTCTTTTATCTATTTTTCCACTCACCTACCCATCTATCCACTGAAGGTTCCCTGAGCTGCTCCTCTGTGTGGACCCGTGCTGGGTACTGGATACACAGAGATGAATCAGATGCAGGCTGTGCCTCGTGGGGTACCTAATCTCCTGAGGAAGAAGGACACTCCAATGGACCATCACATGCAACGAGACACATTCTAGGGCAGACAGCTGTACAGGGCAGAGAGGAGTGCGTGGTCAGCCAGGTCTGTCTGTGGGTGGGATAAGGTCAGTGAGGGAAGGCTTCCCGGAGGAGGCAGTAATTGAGCAGTCTTGGAAGAGGAGAAATTTCCCTGTTAGGATGAGAGTGTCCAGTGTGTGCAGAGATGCATAAAACTCTAAGGTGCATTTGGGGAACTACAAAGCCCTCTGCTGGCTCCCTTGGGCATAGGGGTGATGGGAGGTGGTCAGGCAGGACTGGGGTGGAGAGGGCCTTGAACACTATTGCAAGGCATTCCACCTCAGCCATCTGCCTTCCTCCTCTTTCCCTACTCCTCACCCCAACCCTACTCACCCCCAAGATTGGTAAGGGGGAAGACAAGAATGGTGAGGGTACCAGGAGGGAGTGGGGGAGGCTCGGCCCGCGGCCCCCGCACCTAGCAGCTAACACCTGTGCAGTCCTTCCAGTGGTGATGGAGGCAGCCCCCAGGATAGAGGCTGTTAGCATCCCTTCTCCCTGGATGAGGAGCAAGGAGCCCAGCCAGCAGCATGACTGAGGTGGTGCTGGGTGGATAGCTGAGCACTGAGCAGTTATCACCAGCTCCCTCCCAGCTCCTCAGACAAGCAACTCAGTCACTGAGAACCTCAGTCTCTTCATCTGTAAAGGGGACATCATAGCGACCCCTGCCTTGTGTGTGCTGTGAGGCAACTGGGAAAATTGCCTGAGGTCATGCATGTGTGGGCTCAGCACGAGGCCTGGCACGGTGGGCTCCAGAGACAATGCATGCTGCCTTCACTTTGGAGCTGGGCCTTGAGACCAGGCGTGCCTGACCCAAAGCTCCCTGTGTTTGCCCCTCCCAGGACTCACTTTAGACATTTCCCCCTTAGCCCTGGTTCTCCCTCTAGCATATCCCTCTTTTTCCCTTTCAACAAAACTTGAAACATCTGTCTACTTTTACCGGTCCCAGTCTCTCTCCCTCTGCTCTCTCTTGCCCCTACCCAGGCAGGCCCTGTCCTGGCCCATTGACGTTGTCCTTGTCACCGATGGCCTCCTGTCGTGGAGCCCGGTGACTGTCCTGGGGCAGGCCTCACCTTGCCGTCTCAGCACCAGTTGGCTCAGCAGATCCCCTCCCTTCATGAGACCTTTGCTTCCTACATGCCCTCTGCCCTGGCTCCCTTCCTGCCTCCCCACCCGCCTCTCCTCAGTTCCCAGGGGCGAGTCCTCCCTGCTCCCTGGCCTCTTAACCCTGGGCTGTCCCAGGCTGGTCCTCTGCTGTCCTCTCTCTGCACTCGCTGCTCAGGTGGCTTCGCCTGGGTCCCTGGTGTTATCACCACCTCTGCATTCCTGACTTCCCAAGTGCACCCCGCAGCCTGGCCATGCAATTTGTGTTTGTGTCTTTTTTTTTGAGATGGAGTCTTGCTCTGTCACCCAGGCTGGAGTGCAGTGGCGCGATCTCGGCTCACTGCAACCTCCACCTCCCGGGTTCAAGCGATTCTCCTGCCTCAGCCTCCCAAGTAGCTGGGACTACAGGCACGCACCACCATGCCCAGCTAATTTTTTGTATTTTTAGTAGAGATGGGGTTTTACCGTGTTAGCCAGGATGGTCTCAATCAGGACCTCGTGATTCGCCCGCCTCAGCCTCCCAAAGTGCTGAGATTACAGGCATGAGCCACCTCGCCTGGCCTCGTGTCTTAATTTATAAAGGTGACTGGGTGACAGCACAGAGATCCGCGCCACTGAAAGGAAAGCCCATCGTTACTCACAGTGCTCCTGGAAACCCGGGGTCAGGCACACACACATGGGGAAGCACCAGCATCAGTCTGGAGGGAGAAGGGAGTGGGGGCCCGGGCCACAGCCTTTACTGGGCTTCCTGTGGGAAACACACAGCAAGGCCTGGGAGGCAGGTTGGGACCAGCTGATTGGAATAATTCTGGTGGGCTTTGGGGTTGAGGGGCTGTTCCTGGTTGTCTCTGCCTGGCCCTGGGTCTGTTCAGGGCAGGGGGAATCTTGGCTTGGTGTGAGAGTTACATACAGCAGGTGGCTTGGGGTGTGGACTCGGGCTCGGCTGGTTTATATACCAAAGATGGACTCACTGACTCGTGGTTTACGGTTTCTAGGAATTAGCTCGCCCTGAAGGGCAGTCTAACCCTGCCCAGCAAGTCCCTCAAGATAATAGAACATCAAGCAATGTAGAAAAGAAGTAAAACATACTATACCATGTCCTCTGAATTCCAGACTTGAATCTGTAGCTGTGTAATAAGCATTTCAAACCCAACATGTCCCACTGTCAACTCGATGGGCCCCCAAATCTGCTAGGCGTGCAGCTCCCCCTAACAGCTGACAGAGGCAACTCAGGTGTTCAAACCAGGCACCTTGGGGTAGCCCCTGGCTTCTCACGTCCTCTCAAATCTACATCCAGTTGGTCAGCAGATCCTGCCATCTCCACCTTCAAAACTGGCTACAGCCTGGCCGGGCGCAGTGGTTCACGCCTGTAATCCTAGTACTTTGGGAGGCCGAGGTGGGCAGATCACTTGAGGTCAGGAGTTGGAGACCAGCCTGGCCAACATAGTGAAACCCCATCTCTACTAAAATAGAAAATATTAGCCAGGCGTAGTGGTGCACACCTGTAGTCGCAGCTACTCGGGAGGCTGAGGCAAGAGAATCACTTGAACCTGGGAGAGGGAGGTTGCAGTGAGCCGAGATCACACGATTGCATCTAGCCTAGGCGACAGAGCAAAGACCCCGTCTCAAAAAACAAAACAAAACAAAACAAAAACTGGCTACAGCCTGTTCACTGCTTCCCTCCAGACTGAGTTTCTGCACGCCCCCCCAACGGGTCTCCTAGTGCCTACCCTGGTTCCCCTCAGTGCACTCTCCACGCAGCAGCCAGGGAGAGCCTGTTCAAATGCAAGGCCTGTGACTGCCCTGTGCACACCTGCCTCATTCAACCTAGAGTCACAGCCAAAGCCCTCACCCGGCCCTCCACAGCTGTCACAATCTGGCATTATCCCTCTTGGACTTCTCCTCCTGTCCTGCCCATCACTCCCTCCCCTCCAGCCACACTGGCCTCCTGGCTGGGCCAGGAACAGTGCAGTCTCACAACCGCCTCAGGGCCCTCGCACTCACCGCTCCCCGTGTCTAGCAAGCTCCCCCTGTCTAGCAAGCGCCTCCTGTGCCCGCCCTCTCCTCGCTGCTTCCTTCATGCCTTGACTAAAAGGCCTTTAATAAATAAGCTTTTTATTTATTTATTTTTGAGACGGAGTCTTGCTCTTTCGCCCAGGCTGGAGTGCAGTGGTGCCATCTCAGCTCACTGCAACCTCCGCCCATCTGGTTCAAGCAATCCTCCTGCCTCAGCCTCCCGAGTAGCTGGGATTACAGGCTCCCGCCACCATGCCTGGCTAATTTTTGTATTTTTTTGGTAGAGACGGGGTTTTACTATGTTGGCCGTTGGCTGGGCTTTTCTTGAACTCCTGACCTCAAGTGATCCACCCGCCTAGGCCTCCCAAAGTGCTGGGGTTACAGACATGAGACACTGTGCCCAGCCTAACACACTATTTAAATGGCAACTTGGGCCGGGCAAGGCAGCTCACACCTGTAATCCCAGCACTTTCGCAGGCCGAGATGAGAAGATTGCTTGATCCCAGGAGTTTGAGACCAGCCTGGACAACATGGCAAGACCCCATCTCTACAAAAAATAAAAGATTAGCTGGGTGTGGTGGTGTGTGTCTGTAGTCCCAGCTACTCAGGAGGCTCAGGTGGGAGGATCATTTGAGCCCAGGAATTTGAGGCCTCAGTGAGTTATAATCCCACCATTGCACTCCGGCTTGGGTGGCAGAGCAAGACCCTGTCTCGATAAATATATAAGTAAAAAAATTGCAACCCTTCTAACTGCTTCTGACTCCCAAGCACCCTCCCTACTTGCTTTTTCTTCTCAGTACACATCGCCATGTAACGTGTTACCCATTTTGCTTATTTATTTTGATGGGAGGTGCTTAGGCAGGGCTGGAGTGGAGAGGGCCTCGAACACCACCATGAGGCATTTCACCTTGTCCATCTGCTTTTCTCCTCTTTTTTCCCAGTGGAAAACTCAGCGTGGGTGTGGAGTTTTTGTCTTTGTTCAATGCCACATCCTCAGAGTCTAGAACATCGAGGTGCTCCATAAATATTTGTTGGATGACTAACAGCCTTTTACATGGAGATGTGTTTGAAATAAGCTCAATACTTTAAAGTCTTCTTGAATGACCATGAGGTCGTCTTTGTATAGATTTCTGCTTAGTTCCTGCACACAATGTGCCCCTCATCCTGGCTGCTAATTTCTGTTTCTCCCCCAGCCCTGCTGTCCAGGCATGTGCCCCCAGACCCTGTGCAGGTGGAGGAGAAGCTGTTGCCCCCACCTGTGATCCAGCATGACATGGAGGCCGAGAAGCAGCTGATCCGGGAGGTGAGACCCAAGCGGGTGGGAACATGGAGAAGGGACAGGCAGGTGGGGCCCAGGGGGAAGGGCAGGGCTGCCGCTGGGGTCCAACGCGATATCACCGTACCTTCACCGTGGGTTTGGTCCTGAGAAAGTTGAAGCTCAAAGAGATGCCAGGACTTGCCCAAGGTCACACAGCAAAGAGTCTGAGCCAGGATTTGAACTTGAGTTCTTGACTCCAGACTGCATTCAATGCCGCCTTAGGGCCTGCGTGGTGAGAATAGAGGGGTGTGGAGGCTTCTCCAGGGGCGTGGTCTCCCCTCCGTTTTGAAGGAAGGGGTGGCTGTGCATTGATGGAAGCAGAAAAGGCATCCCTGGCTGTGGAAATGGCCTGTGCAGAGGCGAGGCAGTCAGGGTGGGGAGGAGTCTGTCCCCCAGCAGCCGACGACAAGTCTGAGAGCCAGCCAGCCCGTCTGACCAGCAGGTGAGTGTGGTGTTGGCCTCCTGGAAAAAGCTGTCACCTGGGGCACCTGGGTCCTCTCATCTGAGTGCCTCCCAACATCCCTGGGAAGCAGCGGGTCAGACGATGCCCGATTTCCAGAGGCGGAGCTGATCCCCAAAGCGGGACTTCCACAGCCAGGCTTGGCGGGGCCCCCCCCACTCCTGCCTTTGGCTCCATCCCTGACTCCACGCTCTGTTGGTTTCCAGAGATTCCCGCCTAAATGCTGCATCCTGAGACCTGAGCATGCCGTGGAGTTTGACATGTGGCAGTCCCTTTATTCATTTATTTATTTACTTATTTATTTTTGAGACAGCGTCTTGTTGTTACCCAGGCTGGAGTGCAGTGGTGCAATCTCAACTCACTGCACCTTCAAACTCCCTGGCTCAGGTGCTCCTCCCACCTCAGCTTCCCAAGTAGCTGGGACCACACGTGCATGTCATAACGCCTGGCTAATTTTTAAATTTTTTTGTAGAGATAGGGTCTCTATGTTGCCTAGGCTGGTCTTGAACTCCTGGGCTCAAGCGATCCTCCCACCTCAGCCTCCCAAAGTGTTGGGATTACAGGCGTGAGCCACTGCGCCGGGCCTGATAGTCCCTTTAGAACCCTGACTTTTCCTGATGTGAAACCTGATGCCAGGCAGGACGAGCTATCCCGGGGCTGGGCCTGGATGTATCCGCTGCTGGACCCCTGCCACTCACCTACCACCTCCCACTGGGGTCCGTCCTCAGGCCCCAGAAGCCCCTGTTGGGCTGTGTTACCTGGGGCCCAGCCCCTGGGGCAGACAGGAGAAGGACTGTGGGGGTCTCAGTCCTGTGGGCCGGAGACGTGGGAGAAATCCATCCAAGAGCCTCGGGTGCTGCACGTGACGGGCGGGGCCTGTGCTGTTTGGGGAGAGGCTCGATGGTGCCCCCAGTGGACGCCGTCCGCCCCTGCAGGCTCTGGAGCTCGGCAGCGGGCACTGCCTTTCTCCCTCCACTGCCGTTTCCAGACCGGGTGTCAGGTCCCTTCCTGTAGCTCTGGGGAGGCTCCCGGGGAGGCTTTAGCAAGGAGGGGCCCTGGGGGATGGCTGAGCTAAGACAAGCCCGCAGAAACCAGAGAAGTCAGCCTGCTGTTGTTCGGAGTGGGCATGGAGTCACACAGCGGGGCTCGGAGGCTGGGAGTCACACACAGAGCCACAGCCTGGGGGGCTCTGGTCACAGATGGAGGGGTGGGGCGGGCTGTGCAGGACGGGGACGGAGGCTTCCTTCCCGGGAAGCCCGGTGGGGCCGGCGGCACCCGCTGTCCAGTAAGTAGGGCACTGCCTCCCCCTGGTGGTCACCAGGGAGAAGCGACGCCGTTCCTGGCGGGCCCCTGGAGTGTCACGGATGGGGGTGCCTTCTGCCCTGGGGATGAGGTCTCCTGCCTCCTTCTCGTGGGGCGGCCTAGTGGACACTGCGTCAGAGTGGTGCTGGCTGACGCCACCGCCACCAGGATTCCAAGAAACCCTGAGGTTTCTTCTGTGAGCCATGCTTGGAGGAAGCGTTGAAGATGTCTGTGCCCCTCCCCCACCCCGCTATCCCTGCTTCCCTCCTGCCTCCCATTTGTTCTTTTTCTCAACTCTCATATTTATTGAGCACCTGCTATGCTCCTGGGACCGTGTTTCCCTTTGTATTCCAGAACCATTCAGGGAAAGGGAGGAGCCCCCTCTGTGTAGGGAAGAGGGCACGGGCCAGGAGCCGGGTTCCGGTCCCCAGTCTGAACCAGGGGTTTGGACCAGAAGATTCCTAGGGTCCGTCCAGCTTTCTGCAAGTCCATCCTTATGGGCTCTGTGACCTTGGGCAGGTTGTTTGAGCTCTCTGAGCCTCTGTCTCATCTGCAGAACAGGCATCATAGCGGCTTTCCTGCTGCTTCTTAGGGATGTAAGAGGATGAAATGAAGGGCCATCATCTCCTTGGCGGGGCTGTGTATCATGTACCAAGCAAGAGCTGGGGGTCAGCTCCGCCATTCAGTCCTTAACAGGCATATTGTGAGCGCGTGCTGGGTGCTGGACACTCTAGCCGGAGGGGGATGTGGGGCCAAGGAAGGGTTTTTCATGCTTTAAATGTTGGAAGTAAGAGAGCATGTGTTGTAGACTGTCGGGAATTATCCAGCACAGAGGGAGAAGTCGAGGTTATAGGAAGGAGGGGGCGGATTGCAAGCACAAGGTCCTGGAGCTGGGTGGCGTGGGCTCAGAGGAGATGGAGCTTCCGGGTAGATCTGCAGGTGGGTGGGAAGGTGAGGGAGTCCTGTACCTCCCTGTTCCCTGTGACTTACCAGGCAGGGGATGTGGGGGGAGAGGAGGGTTGGGAAGACAGAGCGAAAGGGTAGGACTGGGGCTGTGGGCTCAGCCATGTCGAAACCCGCCTGCCTGAGATTCAGGTCCCATGTTTAAAAGTGAGAATGGGGTTGGGCGCAGTGGCTCATGCTTGTAATCCCAGCACTTTGGGAGGCCGAGGCGGGCGGATCACTGGAGGTCAGGAGTTCAAGACCAAGCCTGGCCAACATGGCAAAACCCCGTCTCTACTACAAATACAAAAATTAGTTGGGTGTGATGGCACGTGCCTGTGATCCCAGCTACTTGGGCGACTGAGGCAGGAGAATCGGTTGAACCCGGGAGGTGGAGGTTGCAGTGAGCCAAGATGGCGCCAGTGCACTCCAGCCTGGGCAACAGAGTGAGACTCCGTCTGAAAAAAAAAAAAGGACAGGATGGTCCTTGCTCTTTGGAGGGTGCCTTCTGGTAGGGGAGACCAACAATAAACTATAATCAAATAAGTAGAGACTATCATGAAGGAAGCAATGGTTCGGGCAGAAAAAGCAGCTCCTGAGATTACTAGGAAGCTGGAGAGACAGAAGAGACCTAAGGAAGGAAAAGAAGCAACTGGCGGCCCTTGCCCTGGTGTCAGAAGACAGCAGCTGTAGAGGGCTGTGAGGAAGGAGGGTGCTGCTGAGAGAGCTCACACACCATTCACACCTGTTCACACACATCCACACCATACACCCATTCACACCTGTTCACACCCATTCACACCCGTTCACACCCATTCACACCCTTCCCTGGGCAAGTGTGTCCTGCCCTTGGCTGTCTCCCAGGAGTCCTCATCCTGGAGTAGTGAAATGGTTGAAAACCCCCAAAAGAAGCAAAAGCCAAAGCCCCAGGGGTCTCCTCAGGAGAATAAAATGGGAGACCCATCTCTCCAAACCCAAGAAGAAGAAATCTTTCCCAAGGAGGAGCAGGCTAGTGGTGATCCTGGGGAGACAGCTGGCAGCATGTCTTCCCAAGGTGGAGGCTGGGTGCAGTGGCTCACGCCTGTAATCCCAGCGCTTTGGGAGGCATAGGTGGTGGATTGCTTGAGGTCAGGAGTTAGAGACCAGCCTGGGCAACATGGCGAGACCCCCATCTTTACCAAAAATACAAAAAATTAGCCGAGTGTGGTGGTGGTGCCTGTGGTCCCAGCTTCTCGGGAGGCTGAGGTGGGAGAATTGCTTGAGCCGGGGTTGGGGTTCGGGTTCACTGCAACTTGAGGTGGCAATGAGCTGAGACTGCGCCACTGCACTCCAGCCGGGGTGACAGAGTGACACCTTGTCTAAAAAAAAAAAAGATGAGGACGTAATCATCCAAGGAGGAAACAGTTAGTGACCCCGAGGGAGAGGCAACAGGAGCATTGCCAAGAAAAAGAGGAGATTCTCTTCCAAGGAGAAACCATCAGCAATGGGCCTGGAGAGGCCACTGGTAGCAAGATCAGCTCCAAGAAGAAGAAAAAGACCCACAAACAGGCCAGGCGTGATGGCTCATGCCTGTAATCCCAGAACTTTGGGAGGCCAAGGAGGGTGGATCACGAGGTCAGGAGTTTGAGACCAGCCTGGCCAACATAGTGAAACCCCATCTCTACTAAAAATACAAAAATTAGCCAGGCGTGGTGGCACGCGCCTGTAGTCCCAGCTACTCAGGAGGCTGAGGCAGGAGAATTGCTGCAACCTGGGAGGTGGAGGTTGCAGTGCGCTGAGATCACACCACTGCACTACAGCTTGGGTGACAGAGTGAGACTTCGTCTCAAAAAAAAAAAAAAAAAAAGAGTCCCACAAACCATCCCAGGAAGATCAGAATGAACATTTCCTGGGGGAGAAGCAAGCCCCCAAGGTGGCATTTTCCAACCCTATACCCCAATAAAAACAAATTCATGAGCACACACACAGAAAATAAATAGCATAATAGAAGCTCAGGAAGTGTGTTAAGAAGAAATAGAAGCCAGGCACAGTGGCTCACGCCTCTAATCCCATCGCTTTGCAAGACCGACATGGCGAAACCCCATCTCTGCCAAAAATATGAAAATTAGCCAGGCATGGTGGCATGCACATGTAATAGGCTACTTGGGAGGCAGAGGCAGGAGAATCAGGAGAATCACTTGAACCTGGGAAGTGGAGGTTGCAGTGAGCTGAAATTGCGCCACTGCACTCCAGCCCAGGTGACAGAGCGATACTCTGTCTCCAGAGAAAAAAAAAAAAAGCAATAGAGGAAGGGACAGAGAGCAGTGCAGGAGGCCTTCTGCTTCTGAGAGTATGGTCAGGGAAGGCCTCTCTGAGGGATGTTACTAAGCTGAGGCCTGGGAAGGTGCTTGCCAGGGAGCAGGGCAAAGGCCTTGGGGCAGGGAGGAAGTGGGTGTGTCTAGGAGGCCCCAAATGTGTATCATAGCAGTTGAGGGGGAGGCAGGGCCAAATCACTTGGGACTCAGGTCAAGTTGAGGAGCTTAGATTTCATCCATGAACATGGGATACCATTAGCAGATCCTAAGCAGGGGAGACACCTGGGTGGGCACCATGGCTGTGTCAGAGAGAGGTTGGGGCCGTAGTGAGAATAGAGGTGAGAACCAGGTGGCTGTTTGGATGAGAGCTGGCAGTGATAGCAAAGATGGAGAGAAGTGGATGAATAAAAACATATTTTGTCATTGATGGGTTGAGGACCATTAGGCAGAAAGGTATTTGCCAACATGGAAAGGTGTTCATGATATATTGCTGTGTGGATAAAATAGATTGCAAACAAATGCATATATTATTCATCTGTTAAAAAATGCACTGAGCAGGCTGGGCATGGTGGCTCATGCCTGTAATCCCAGCACTTTGGGAGGCTGAGGCTGGTGGGTCACCTGAGGTCAGGAGTTCGAGACTAGCCTAGCCAACATGGTGAAACTCCATCTCTACTACTACTACTAATAATAATAAAATAGCCAGACGTGGTGGTGGACAACTGTAATCCCAGCTACTTGGGAGGCTGAGGCAGGAGAATCACTTGAACCTGGGAGTTGGAGGTTGCAGTGAGCCGAGATCATGCCATTGCACTCCAACCTGGGCAACAACAGTGAAACTCCATCTCAAAAAAAAAAAAAGAAGCACTGAGAGGCTGGGTGTGGTGGCTTATGCCTGTAATCCCAACACTCTGGGAGGCTGGGGTGGGAGGATCACTTGAGGCCAGGAGTTTAAGACCAAGCTGGGCAACACAGTGAGACCCCTACTCTATGAATTTTTCATTTATTTCTGTTTTATTTTTATTTTTGAGACAGAGTATCACTCTGTCACCCAGGCTGGAGTGCAGTGGTGTGATCTCGGCTCACTGCAACCTCCACTTCCCAGGTTCAAGTGGTCTCATGCCTCAGCCTCCCCAGTAACAGATTACAGGCACGCCACCATGCTTGGCTAATTTTTGCATTTTTAGTAGAGGCGGGGTTTTGCCATGTTGGCCAGGCTTGCCTTGAACTCCTGGCCTCAAGCGATCTGCCTCAGCTTCCCAAAGTGCTGGGGTTACAGGCATGAGCCACCATGCCCGGCCTACAAAATTTTTTAAAAAAATTAGCTGATGGTGGCCGGGCGTGGTGTCTCACGCCTGTAATCCCAGCACTTTGGGAGGCCGAGGCGGGTGGATCACGAGGTCAGGAGATCGAGACCATCCTGGCTAACACAGTGAAACCCCGTCTCTACTAAAAATACAAAAAATTAGCCGGGTGTGGTGGCAGATGCCTGTAGTCCCAGCTACTTGGGAGGCTGAGGCAGGAGAATGGTGTGAACCTGGGAGGCAGAGCTTGCAGTGAGCTGAGATGGCGCCACTGCACTCCAGCCTGGGCGACAGAGCGAGACTCTGTCTCAAAAAAAAAAAAAATTTTTTTTGCTGATGGTGGCATGCCCATAGTCCCAGCTATTCGGGAGGCTGAGGCAGGAGGATCACTTGAGCCTGGGAGTTCGAGGCTGGAATGAGCCATGATTATGCCATTGCACTCCAGCCTGGGGGACAGAGTGAGACCCTGTCTCAAAAACAAAACAAAACAAAAAAGCATTGAGAACAGTTTGGAAAGGTCTTCACCAGCAAGTAATTATCACAGTGTTGTACCACTGGATTCTCTTGGCTTACTTATATGTTCTGTATCGTTTGAATAACAAAAAAGGAATACCGAAAGCTGGGTTTCAAAATGATGATAAAATGCTGCCTGCCCTCTGGTCCCCCCCCACACCCCAGGAGTATGAAGAGCGCCTGGCCCGGCTGAAAGCCGACTATAAGGCCGAGCAGGAGTCTCGGGCCAGGCTGGAGGAAGACATCACTGCCATGCGCAACTCATATGACGTCAGGCTGTCCACACTGGAGGAGAACCTGCGGAAGGAGACAGGTGGGCACCCCTTGCCCCCCGAGGCTGTCTCCAGGGAAGGTGGCCTCCTTTCCGCCTCACTGCAGTAACTGCATCACAGAGCATTTTCTACACCCGAGGATCAGGTCTGTTTTATCCTCACAATGGTCCAGTAAGGTAGGTACCACAATTATGCTCACTATATAGATGAGGAAACTGAGGCACAGAGAGGGTAAGTAACTTGCCCATGGTCACACAGCTGGTAAAGGAGAGCCAGGATTTGAACCCAAGCAGTCTGGCCCCAGAGCCAGTGTTCTCACCCACAGCACTGCACTGGGGTGGCTTAGCCATGGACTGGGCCCCAGCTCAAGGCTGACTGTGAGCTGTAAAGTACCACCCTTTCTTTAGAGGCGAGCCCCTGCCCCGAATTTCTGTGTTTTCCAGTCTCTTACTTTTGAGCCTCTCTGTTAGCAAAGCAAACACATTCCATAATAAGGATTTAATCCTTAGCCACAACTGTTTACCTATCTGGCGGTTTTTGTGTTCTTTTTTTTTAAAAAAATTTCTTTGTTTTGAGATGGAGTCTTGCTCTGTCGCCCAGGCTGGAGTGCAGTGGCATGACCTTGGCTTACTGCAACCTCCACATCCTGGATTTAAGCAATTCTCGTGCCTCAGTCTCCTGAGTAGCTGGGATTACAGGTGCACACTACCACACCCGACTAATTTTTGTGTTTTCAGTAGAGACGGGATTTCGTCATGTTGGCCAGGCTGGTCTCGAACTCCTGGGCTCAAGCGATCCACCTGCCTTGGCCTCCCAAAGTGCTGGGCTTACAGGCCTGAGCCACTGCACTCGGCCTTTAGTTTTTGTCTTCTTT
Source organism: Gorilla gorilla gorilla (assembly GCF_029281585.2). Taxonomy (NCBI): domain Eukaryota; kingdom Metazoa; phylum Chordata; class Mammalia; order Primates; family Hominidae; genus Gorilla; species Gorilla gorilla. The sequence continues at coordinate 219,208,586 of NC_073224.2, forward strand.
TTGCCGCCCTAGGATATTCTGCCGTACCAGTGTCAGTCAAACACGCATGCTGCCTGGAGGTCCAGACTTCCTAGCACTCATGAATAGTGTAGAATCCAGGCCTGGAATGATGATGATACTGATCGCACCGTCGGTACCGCTTGTTGGCACATTACCGCGTGCCGGGTACTGTGTGGGTGCTTTACCTGCACCTCCTCACTGAGCCTCTGTCTCCCCAATCCAGCGAGGTAGGACTCCCTGAATCCTCCCATAACTGTGTGGAAACCAAGGCTGAGAGAGATCCAGGCCATTAGCTAGGGAGTGGGTGCCATATTTCAGCAAAGGGAAAAATCAAGACCCTCTTACAGGAGTCTGGGACATAACGATAAAGAAATGGGTGGGAGGTATGAGAGGCGCCGGGAGCCCCCTGAACTGGAGCACTAAGGGGCCCATGTGAATGCAGCCCTGTCTCCGCTGCAAGGGAGACGCACTCCTGGAGGAGACCCAGGGGAAGAGGAGGGAGCAGATTCTAGCATTTTATGCCCTTTGGAGTGTTCCCTCCAGTCCAGATTGAATATGAGGCCTCCAGCAGATCTTCGTCTGGCTTCTGGAGCTCTGACATTCATCCACAGCATTCATTTAGCTCCCGTGGATCTAGCATATCCAGTGGACAAGAGCCCTGGGCTGGCCACTCCAGTGAGGGCTCTGAGGGCACCTGGGCATGAAATCTGCTGAGCTCTCAGCCTTGGAAGGCAACAAGGCCCCAGGAAGCCTGCCAGTGTGCGAAGAGTGGTCCCAAGGCTGGGTGTGACGTAAGAGCCCAGCACTCAGTGGCTGTGGAGGTCAGAAAATGGAGGAATCCCAGCGTTGGTCAGGGAAGGCTTCCTGGAAGAGGTGGAAGGTGGTAGGGTTTGGGTTCTGATAAAAGCAGAGATGGGAAGGCAGGCAGGCTGTAGCCAGCCTCTGGAGGGTCTGGGAGGCTCTGACTCTTAAGCTGGTCTTTTAGAAACAGTGGTCTTGGGCCGGGCGCAGTGGCTCACGCCTGTAATCCCAGCACTTTGGGAGGCCGAGGGGGGCGGATCACGAGGTCGGGAGATCGAGACCATCCTGGCTAACATGGTGAAACCATGTCTCTACTAAAAATACAAAAAAAATTAGCCAGGCATGGTGGCGGGCGCCTGTACTCCCAGCTACTCGGGAGGCCGAGACAGGAGAATGGCATGAACCTGGGAGGCAGAGCTTCCAGTGAGCTGAGATCGCACCACTGCACTCCAGCCCGGGCGACAGAGCGAGACTCTGTCTCAAAAAAAAAAACCAAAAAAACAAACAAACAAAAAAACACACTGGGCTTGGAGCCACCTTCTAGGGAAGGGTCTCTCATTCTGACACTTTAAAAACCTGAAGGAAGTTCTCCATTTTTCAGAGGCTGTCCTGCAGGCGGGAGTCCTTTACAAGGCTGAGGTCATGTCCAGGTCTGAGTTTGCCAGCAGCTCTGAGTACCTGCCTGCTTTTCAGTATGAGACGGTGGTGAAACCCGAGGTCTTCTCCACGACAGACACTCTGCCCAGTGACGATGTCTCCAAGACTCAGGTTTCCTCCAGGTTTGCGGAGCTGCCCAAGGTGGAACCCTCCAAGTCTGAGATTTCTCTGGGCTCCAGTGAGTCATCCTCGCTCGAAGAAACCTCTGTGTCCGAGGCTTTCCCTGGGCCTGAGGAGCCCTCCAACGTGGAGGTCTCCATGCCCACTGAGGAGTCCAGGAACAGATACTTCCTGGATGAGTGCCTCGGGCAGGAGGCCGCTGGGCACCTGCTGGGCAAACAGAACTACCTCCCGGAAGAGGAGCCGCAGGAGGTGCCCCTGCAGGGGTTACTAGGCCTGCAGGACCCGTTTGCCGAGGTGGAAGCCAAGCTGGCCAGACTCTCCTCCACCGTGGCCAGGACAGACGCACCCCAGGCAGACGTCCCCAAGGTCCCCGTGCAGGTAGCTGATGTCACGCATGGTGCCATGTGAACACTGAGCAGGCAGAGCCTGCCCAGAGCCCGGAGCTCACTGTGCACACACTGTTCACACACACGGCCTCTGACACTCAGGCCGTGGCTCCACTGTGTCTGCTGCGGCTCTGGCACTGGTGGCTGGCTCAGGGGCACTGGTGTCCAGGGGTTAGGGAAGGAGAAGCTCTGTCTCATGCTCTGTAATTCAATAAGAAAGTTGGGGTCGCGATGCAAGGTTATGCCAGGTGGGCTCCCGTTCTGCAGACGGAGGGACAGCTGTACAGGGCGTTTGCCCAGTTGCCATGGTTACAGTGAGTGTCCAGGCCTGACGGAGCCCTGGGCGACACTCACCGGCTCGTGAGCTCTGTAGTGAGCTGGGTGGGGGGTCTGTGGGAATCCAGCCACCTTTCAGTGACCACGAGGCTTCTGGGACACTGCTCTTCCTCCATCTGGCCCCCTGACCAACATCTCCCTTTTCAACAACCCTCTTGTTTTTAAAACAATGTTCCTCTTGGCCAGGCACATTGGCTCACGCCTGTAATCCCAGAACTTTGGGAGACCGAGGTGGGTGGATCACCTGAGGCCAGGAGTTCAAGCCCGGCCTGGCCAACATGGTGAAGTGAAACCCCATTTCTACCTAAAATATAAAAATTAGCCAGGTGTGGTGGCGTGCACCTGTAATCCCAGCTACTCAGGAGGCTGAGGCAGGAGGATCACTTGAACCTGGGAGACAGAGGTTGCAGTCAGCCAAGATCGCACCACTGTGCTCCAGCCTGGGCGACAGAGCGAGACTCCATCTCAAAGAAAAAGAAAAGTCCTATTTTCTCCTCTTTGTTCTCTGCTTTCCTTTCCTCTGTGTGTATGTATTTTTTTTGTGTGTGTGTGTCTGTGTGTGTGTATTTAGAGAGAGAGATCCCAGGTCTACCACTTCCTTGGTTGTGTGACCTTTCTGGGCTGGGTTTCCTCATCTGTAAAATGACGATGCTTCAGAGGAGTGGATGCAGGCAACGCTCCTGGCACACAGCAGGTGCCCACCACACGCCTGTCTTCCCGTTTCCTCTCTTCCCTGTTCTCTCCCTCATCTCTTCCCTCCTTTGTGCTCCTTCTCTCGGGAGTGACAGGCAGGGGAGGTTGGGGGCTGGTGGGAGGCCTTGGGGAGTTGAAGTGAGGCCAGGGGTGAGGGAGTAAAGGATGGTTCTGGCCCAAATCAGCCTTCTTTCTCCCCCATCCCCTCTTTCCTCCCAGGTCCCTGCGCCGACAGACCTGCTGGAGCCCAGGGATGCCAGGCGCGAAGCCGAGGCGGCTGATGACTTCCCGCCCAGGCCTGTGAGTACCTCCCCGGGCCTCCATGTGGGGGACGGGGTTCTCTTCAACTTCCTGGGAAACTCCAGCTTGTCTTCTCCCTCCCTGAGCTTCAGTTTCCTCATCCATGAGCTGAGAACAACAACCCCAGCCTTCCCCGGGCTTGTGGCCCGTGGCCCGTGGCCAGGCAGTGTGCAGTGGGAGGAACCATCATCCTCTTCTTATGGAGTGAAAGTGGCCTGTTGTTCTAGATGGTGGCTTTCAAACCTTCCTTAGCCTTGTCGCCCTTTGTGTAAAGGAATTGAGGCCCAGTGTGTGCAAAGGACGAGGGCTGCAGGTCAGGGCTGGTGGCCCCTAAGACACCATCGGGGAACCCAATTTGAACACCCCAGGGGAGCGAAAGGAGAGGAAGCTTTAAATCTCCCCACATTTATAGAGGAAGAAGACAGTTTGGACCCAAGTGTGGGCTGGGCACGGGGCCTGCAGCAGGCTCTCAGCAGGGCGTAGATGGAGCAGCCGGGGCAGCCCTGGCTAGGAAGTGACTCTGGGGTGGGACCCAGGCGTGAAGGAGGGACGGGGGGAAGCAGCAAGCAGAGGGGATAGCAAGTGCCAAGTTCCTATGGCTGGAAAGACCTTGACTTTCTCAGCAATGGAAAAGGAGGCCACGGTGGCGGGGGAGGCCGTGGAGGCAGGGAGCCGGCAGGGAGGAAAGTGGACTTTCCTGCGAACGTGACGGGAAGTCACATTGGGCTCATCGGGAACGGGATGTGATCGGTTTCTATTTTAAGATGGCCCTGGCTGCCTGTGGAGACTGGATTGTGGGAGGTGAGAGAGGAAGCTGGGAGCCTTCCTCCTAGCGTGGGGGTGTCAGTGGGAATAGCGGCAGTAAGAACTCAACAGGGCGTGTTTTTGTGTCACTGGTGTCCCTGAGCTGGAGGTGATCTGTCGGGGCTGCAGCAGGCGGAATGGCCCCGTCTGGGATTGAGCCACCTGGGAGCTGTCGGCGGGGGTTGGGGCGGCCTTCCCACCTCCACCTGGGTTTCTCTTCACACTCAGGAGGTAGATCTGGCCTCGGAAGTGGCCTTAGAGGTGATGCGGACAGCAGAGCCTGGCATGTGGTTGGAGGCTCAGGCCCCGGTGGCCCTGGTGACTCAGCCTCAGCCCCTGCCGGCCACAGCTGGTGTGAAGAGGGAGAGCGTGGGCATGGAGGTGGCGGTGCTGACCAATGACCCGCTGCCCATGGTGGACCAGCAGCAGGTGCTGGCCCGGTAAGCAGCAGAGCATGGGGCTGGCGGGACCCCACGGTGAGGTGGGAAGGGGCTGCCTTCCAGGACGGAGGCGGGGGTGCCATAGCTTCCTCCCAGCTCTCCCTTCTAACTTGGCAGGGCGGCCCTGATCCTCTCTCCAGGCGCAGTGGGGACTGGGCGGGCAGGGCTCTGCTCCGGAAGCTACACAGGCTGCCACCAGCATCCCTTGTCAGGCCTGCTGGCCTTCAGGTTTCAGGAATCCCAGGGCAGAGTGTCGCAGGCTTTTCTCCCATCCCAGCCAAGCCCCCAGCCCCCTGGCCTCCAGTGCCCTCCTGAAGGTGAGACCCACTCACCCACAGGACAAGCCATCCCCAGGCACTCTCTGGGACCGCCGGGGGAGCTGGGCTTTCCTCACTAGCCGTGTGGCTGTTAGGTTACTTAACTTTTCTGAGCCTCAGTTCTCACTTCCGTTAATGATGATGTCAGCCCGACCTCCATGTCATGGTCATCCAGGGGTTCAACAGGCAGAGACCCAGTCCCAGAGGCCACAGTTCAAACACTAACTGAGCGACCCCTGAGTGCTGGGCCCAGGACGCAAGGATGAGCAAGCTGCTGCCTCAGCCCCAAGGGCCCACAGGCCAGGGCGGAGGACAGGCAGGGCCAAGAGGGTCCTGTTCTCTAGCAGTTCCCAGCCTGCCTCCTCCACTAGCTCTGCCACCTCAGGCCAACTTGCAACCTCTCTGTGCCTTCACTGCCCATCTTCAGAATGGGTGATATCAGTAGTCCCAGTGTGAGAAGCTTGTGGTGAGGGTCAAAATGAGGCATTGCCTGCAGTGTGGCAGCCCCGTGCCGGGCACGCAGTAAACACTTGGCACATGTCCTGGCTGTTTTCACAGTGTGGTGTGGAGGGAAGGCTGGGGGGCCTTCACAGAAGTGGAGACACCTGAATAAGGTTTGCTGCAGGGGTGGCATCCTAGAGAAAGGGCACAGCACCTGCAAAGGTGTGGAGGTGGGACCCGGCCCGGGCATTTGGAGACGTGCCAGCCGTGAGTGAAAGCTGGAGTGAGCCGCAGAGTGGGGTGCAGGGGAGATAGAGGGAAGACCCTATGTGCCCTCCTCGGGTGCTTGGGCTCCATCCTGATGGAGACCCACAGCAGGATGTTTTTTTCTTTTTTTTTTTTTTGAGACGGAGCCTTGCTCTGTTGCTCAGGCTGGAGTGCAGTGGTGTGATCTCGGCTCACTGCAACCTCTGCCTCCTGGGTTCAAGCGATTCTCGTGCCTCAGCCTCCCAAGTAGCTGGGATTACAGGTGTGCACCATCACGCCCGGCTAATTTTTGTATTTTTAGTAGAGATGGGGTTTAATCATGTTGGTCAAACTAGTCTCAAACTCCTGACCTCAAGTGATTCGCCTGCCTAGGCCTCCCAAAGTGCTGGGATTACAGGCGTGAGCCACTGCACCCAGCCAAAAATTTGTACCTCTAAAGGACAAAACTCTAAACGTTTTTGAGCATTTTGGACATAAATAGTCTTAACCATGTATTGTGCATGTCCCTGCCTGATTAAATATTGTGCGCTGAGTGTATTGAACATTTTTCACAACCCAGGGTTCTTCTCATCATGCCAGTGGCCTCAGACACAGAACTAGCCTGCTCAGCTGCAGGGAGCACCAGCGTGGGAAGTCCGCGGGTCAGGGGTGGGTTAGCTGAGCCCACAGGAAGATTCCCGCCCTGACCCGCCACTGTGGTCAAGTGCACAGGCAGGGAGTTGGGCAGGAATCCTGGTTGTGACCCTGAGCAAGCAGCGTCCTGTCGCCGAGCCTCGGTTTCCCTCCCTGTGAAGTGGGGTTGTTGGAAGGATCTGGGGGGCCCACGCATAGCCTGGAGCCTGCTGGATGGCACGTGCTCGGTGATGGGCAGACATTGTCTTGTTTGCTTTCTCCTCCACGCCGGCAGTCTGCAGCTGTTGGAGCAGCAGGTTGTGGGTGGAGAGCAGGCCAAGAACAAGGACCTGAAGGAGAAGCACAAGCGGCGCAAGCGCTACGCAGACGAGCGCAGGAAGCAGCTGGTGGCTGCCCTGCAGAACTCGGATGAGGACAGCGGGGACTGGGTGCTGCTTAACGTCTACGACTCCATCCAGGAGGAAGTGCGGGCCAAGAGCAAGCTGCTGGAGAAGATGCAGAGGAAGGTGAGGCCCAGATGCAGCCCCCCATGCCCAGCTGCCCAGAGATGGGTGAGACTCCCTGATCCAGGCATCCCTACACCTTGTGGGAAGCCAGGCAACCTTCTACTCTACACAGCAGGCATGCATGCATTTATTATTTATTTTTAGAGACAGGGTCTCTCTGTCGCCTAGGCTGCAGTGCAGTGGTACAATCAGCTCACCTCCCAGAATCAAGCCATCTTCCTGTCTCAGTCTCCCGAGTAGCTGAGACTACAGATGTGCACCACCACACCTGGCTACTTTATTAAATTTTTTGGACAGGCAGGGTCTCACCATATTGCCCAGGCTGGAAAGCACTTATTAAGTGCCTGCAGTGTGACACACCCTGTTCTGATGCTGGCAGGCAGAGCAGTCACAGTGACAGATGTGTCCCTGTCACTGTGGAGCTTGCCTCCAAGTGTGTGTGTTGTGTGTGTGCATGCATGCGGGTATGTTGTGTGTGTGTGCACGCATGCGGGTATGTGCTGTGTGTGTGCGTGTGGGTGTGCGTGTGTGTAAGAAATAACACAGGAGAGAAATAAGTAAGAGAATATTGAGGAGTGGTCAGTACTGTGAAGAGAATACCAGGGCGAGACAACTCCGCTTTTATGTTTTCATTTTTGTTGATGGTTAAGTGCACAAATTACAAACGCACAACTTGATTCATTTCTACAAAGTGCTTTCCACAAAGCATGCCCATGAAACGAGCACCCAGACTGGGAACCTCAGAAGGACCTGGGCTACCACAGGTGGGGGACAGGAACATTCTCCTGGAGGTAGAGACTTCTGGGGGAACTGAGAGAGAGAACCAGCGCTGGGTGGCGTGAGGAGGAGCATTGGGATGAAGCCTGAAGCAGGAGTGAGGTCAGCATCTTCTAGGAGCAGAGAATGGGCAGATGTGGCTGGAGAAAGGGAGTGAGGCCTGAGTCAGGGAGAGCGTGATTCTGCCCACGGTGAGGGTCACGTGCACTGCCTTTGGAGCTTTCTCTGTGCTGTCTGGGTCTCCTGATCCTCATGATGGCTCCTTGGCCATCTGCAGGGTCCTCCCCACCCCCTCACCCCCACCACTGTCCTGGCAGCCTAAGGATCTTGCCAAGCATAAAACTTTGCCTCTTTTGGCTGGGCGCAGTGGCTCTCGCCTGTAATCGCAGCATTTTGGAAGGCTGAGATGGGAGGATCACTGGAGGTCAGGAGTTCAAGACCAGCCTGGCCAACATGGTGAAATGCCGTCTCTACTAAAAAAAATACAAAAATTAGTCCGGCGTGGTGGCGCACACTGTAATCCCAGCTACTCAGGAGGCTGAGGCAGGAGAATCCCTTGAACCTGGGAGGTGGAGGTTGCAGTGAGCTGACATCACGCCACTGCACTTCAGCCTGGGTGACAGTGCGAGACTCTGTCTCAAAACAAAACAAAACAAAACCTTTTTGCCTCTTTAACCTCTTTAGTTTTTTATTTTCCTGGATTTTTTTTTTTTTTTTTTGAGACAGAGTCTCGCTCTGTCACCCAGGCTGGAGTGCAGTGGCGAGATCTCGGCTCACTGCAAGCTCCGCCTCCTGGGTTCATGCCATTCTCCTGCCTCAGTCTCCCGAGTAGCTGGGACTACAGGCACCTGCCACCATACCGAGCTAATTTTTTTGTATTTTTTTAGTAGAGACGGGGTTTCACTGTATTAGCCAGGATGGTCTCGATCTCCTGACCTCATGATTCGCCCACCTCAGCCTCCCAAAGTGCTGGGATTACAGGTGTGAGCCACTGTGCCTGGCCTTTCTTGGCTATTTTTATATCTTTTCTTAATGCTCCTTGTTATATTTCCAGTTGAATTCATTCTCCCATAGATATCTTGAATTAGGTCTACATTTCTAATATTTTTTCCTTTCTTTTCATTGATGTCCTATTTCATATCTTCTTGATTTTTTTGTCCCTAAGTTTTTCAATTTTGGATTAGAAATGTTCATACCTGTGAATGCCTGTTTAAGAACATTTTATTCAAATGTATTCTAATTGGGGTTATTTTGTATTTCTTATTTTTAAGAGTCTCACTCTGTCACCTAGGCTGAAGTACAGTGGCACGATCATAGCTCACCATAACCTTGAACCCTTGGTCTCAAACAATCCTCCCGCCTCGGCCTTCCAAACTGCTGGGATTACAGGTGTGAGCCACTGCACCTGGCCTTGTGTTACATTTTTATCTGCTGGCTTGGTTCTGCGAGCTTGTGCTTTCGGGGAGAATTTTCTTCACTGAAATGTTTTGATTTTTATTTTCTGTTTCTTCTGGTAGCTTTGGTTAGACACATCTGTTCTTTTCTGTTTACTTTGTAAACAGTCATGTTTTTCTGGACTATCAATAACAGCTGAAGGCAGAGATGAAGTTTGAGGGGGTATCTTAGTTTTCTTCATTCGATAGCACACTCTTCTCTTTGTATAGTGAAGTGTAGTTTTAAATAGAACTCTAGGCCGAGCACGGTGGCTTATGCCTGTAATCTCAGCACTTTGGGAGGCTGAGGTGGGCGAATCGCTTGAGCCTGGGAGGTGGAGGTTGCAGTGAGCGGAGATCGTGACATTGCACTCCAGCCTGGATAGCAGCATGAGACCCTGTCTCCAATCAATCAATCAATCAGTCGATCTCTGATTTGTTTCCTATTGCTGTGTTAACAAATTACTATAAATTTACTTACTTAATATACACAAACATATCATCTCACAGTTCTGTAGGTCAGAGTCCAGGTACAGTGGGGCTGGCTTCTCTGCTTAGAATTCCACAAGGCTGAAATCAAGGTGTTAGCAGGGCTGGACTTCTTTCAGGAGGTTCTAGGGGAAGAATCCTTGTCCGCACTCATTTCAGGTGTTGGCACAATTTAGTCCAATGAGGTTGGTTGCGGGACTGAAGTCCTCATCTTTTTGCTGACTGTTGGCTGTGGGTCACTCTTGGCTTCTAGACACCGCCTGCATTCCTGGGCTCCTGGATCCCTGCAAAGACAGCCAGAGTGGGAAGCAGTACCTCTCACGCGTGGAATCTCTCTGACTCCACTTCTGCCTCATCTTTCAGAAGCATCTCTTCTACCACATCTCTCCTGCCTGCCTCTCTGCCTTCTCTGTTTCTTTTATTTTTACTTTTCATTTTATTTTGAGATAGCGTCTCACTCTGTCACCCAGGCTGGAGTGCAGTGGCACAATCATAGCTCACTGCAGCCTTGACCTCCTGGGCTCAAGAAATCCTCCTGCCTCAGCCTCCTGAGTAGCTGGGACTACAGGTACGCACCACCACGCCTGGCTAATTTTTTTATTATTATTATTATTTGTAGCAGAGGGGTCTTGCTATGTTACCCAGGCTGGTCTCAAACTCCTGCTGTGTTACGCTGGCTGTCCCAGGCTCAAACGATTCTCTTGCCTCAGCCTCCCAGGTAGCTGGGACTGCAGGCGCATGCCACTGCACCCAGCTAATTGTTTTGTAGAGAAGGGGTTTTGCCATGTTGCCCAGGCTGGTCTCGAACTCCTGAGTTCAAATGATCTGCCGGCCTCAGCCTCCCAAAGTGCCAGGATTACAGGCATCAGCCACTGCACCTGGCTGCGAAGTCCTTTTTTTTTTTTTTGCCAAGGAAGATACCATATTCACAGGCACAAAAACAGGGGGCAAAAATCTTGGGGGTGAAAGCTTATTTTTTTGGTGGTGGTTGTCTTTTGTGGTTTTCTCTTGTTTCTGCAGGACTTTCAGTTTCCACCTCAAGGGCGCTTCCCACTTCTAAATGCAGCACCTTCCGGAGACTAACTCCTCTGGTCCTGCACACGTACTGGTCTCTTCCATCAGTTTCTCATTTTCAGGTTTCAGATCCGTTTTTAGGATTGTCTTGCTCCTTGTGGAGGGACTGCACCCTGCCTTCCATCACCTCATTCGTCCTCGCCCCATGCTGTCCTGGATGCTCTCTGCTTACCTCCCCATGGGGTGGCTCCGGGGCTGTCTGCTGGACTTGGGGGTTTATCTCTGTACTTCCATGTGATTCAAAGCTTCCAGCGTTCTCTGTCTTCAGGTCATGCTGTAGGCTGGTTAAGGGTGGCTTTATTTTTCTCTCCTGGTTCTTCTGCATGCTTTTTTGGAGGTCTTGTTGGAGAGATTCAGGCTTAGATGGATGTTTTCATCCTCAGGTACCTAGAATGCTGTCTATTTTATTTTATTTAAACCTTTTTTTGTATAAGGAAATATGTACGTACGTGTGTATACACACTGTTATGGTTTGGCTGTGTCCCCACCCAAATCTTATCTTGAATTATAGCTCCCATAATTCTCATGTGTTGTGGGAGGGACCCAGTGGGAGATAATTCAGTCATGGGGTCGGTTTCCCCCATACTGTTCTTGTGGTAGTGAATAAGTTTCATGAGATCTGATGGTTTTATAAGGGGAAACCCCTTTCTCTTGGTTCTGATTTTCCTTTTGCCTGCCACCATGTAAGATGTGCCTTTCACCTTCCACCATGATTGTGAGGCCGCCCCAGCCATGTGGAACTGTGAGTCCATTAAACTTCTTTTCCTTTATAAATTACCCAGTGTCGGGTATGTCTTTATGAGCATTGTAAAAACAGACCAATATACACACACACAAGAACACACGTGCCATCTCTTTCTTAGATAAAAGTAGCTCTAGTGCACACTTTCTTCTACCTAGCTTTTCTCACACAACAACGTATAGTATCCTGAAGGTCACAGCAGTATGGAGAGATACTCCTCATTCTTTTCTGTTTTTGAGACGGAGTCTCGCTCTGTTGCCCAGGCTGGAGTGCAGTGGCCTGAGCTCGGCTCACTGCAATCTCCACCTCCTGGGTTCAAGAGATTCTCCCACCTCAGCCTCCCGAGTAGCTGGGACTACAGGCGTGCACCACCCATGCCCGGCTAATTTTTGTATTTTTTAGTAGAGACGAGGTTTCACTGTGGTGGCCAGGCTGGTCTTGAACTCCTGATCTCAGGTGATCCACCCACCTCGTCCTCTCAAAGTGCTGTGATTACAGACCTGAGCCACTACGCCTGGCCTCCTCATTCTTTGACAACTACATAGCACTCTATCGTGAGGCTGGATCATTGCTTATTGAGTCAGTCCTCTCTTGATAAACACTTGGGGTGTTTCCAATATCTTGTAATAATAAAGGCTGCTGTAGTAAACAGCCTGTGCATATGACTTCCGTATTCTTGGTAGGTTTCTTTGGAATCTATTCCTCCAACTAGGGATGCTGGGACAAAGGGTAATGCAAGTGTGATTTTGCTTGATGTCACTAGATATGCCAACTTCTCCTCCATAAGGATTGTAGTGTTTCGTATTTCCACTAGCATGTATCCATGTGTTTCTCACCAACAGAGTATATTTACAAAAACCTGGATTTTCCTTTTCTTTATTGAGACGAGGTCTCACCCTGTTGCTCATGCTAGAGTGCAGTGGCACGATCACAGCCCACTGCAACTTCAACCTCCTGGCCTCAGGTGATCCTCCTACCTCAGCCTCCCGAATAGCTGGGACTACAGGCATGCACCACCATGCCTGGCTAATTTTTGTATTTTTTTGTAGAGACGGGGTTTTGCCATGTTGCGCGGGCTGGTCCCAAACTCCTGGGCTCAAGTGATCCTCCTGCCTTGGCTTCCCAAAGTGCTGGGATTACAGGCATGAGCCACTGCATCCAGCCCCTAAAACTTGGATTTTTACCACTTTGTTAGGTGAGAAATAATATCTCAGTGTAGTTTTTTGTTGTTGTTGTTGATTTTATTTTATTTTTCTGAGATGGAGTTTCGTTCTTTTGCCCAGGCTGGAGTGCAATGGTGCAATCTCGACACACTGCAACCTTCGCCCCCCAGGTTCAAGTGATTCTCCTGCCTCAGCCTCCCAAGTAGCTGGCATTACAGGCATGTGCCACCACGCCTGGCTAATTTTTTGTATTTAGTAGAGATAAGGTTTCACCGTGTTGGCCATGCTGGTCTTGAACTCCTGACCTCAAGTGATCCGCCCCACCTTGGCCTCCCAAAGTGCTGGGATTACAGGCGTGAGCCACTGTGCCCAGCATTAGTGTAGTTTTAATTTGCATTTTTCTTATTGTGAGCAGTGTTGAATAGTTTTTCATATGTTTTGTGGCCATTTGCAGTTTTTCTCCAAACTATTTTTATCTCTTTTGCTCATTTCTCTATTAGGGTGGTTGTTCTTTTTCTTTTCTACATGTAGAAACTCTTTATACATTAGGAATATTAACTCTTGGTCTGTGATATAAATTGTAAATTTTTTTCCAGTTTGTCTTTTACTGTGCTTTATGGTATTTTTGCCATATGAAAATTTTCAATTTTTAGATTTTGTCAAATTGACCAACTATTAAAAAATTATTGCATATTGATTTTCAATCATGGGAAAATTCCCTCATGTTTTTTTTCTAGAACTTCTATGGTTTCGTCTTTTTTACATTTAAATCTCTGATCCTTAATCTGTCACAGGGGTAGAGAAAAAAAAGTAAATTAATGATCTAGTTAGAGTTTATCTTGGTACATGTGTGAGGAGCTGATTCGATATTGTCTTTTCTTTTTTTCTTTTTCCTTTTTTTGAGACAGAGTCTCAGGCTGGAGTGCAGTGGCACAATTTCCGCTCACTGCAACCTCCATCTCCTGGGTTCAAGTGATTCTCATGCCTCAGCCTCCTGAGTAGCTGGGATTACAGATGTGCACCACCACGCCCAGCTATACAAAAAGAAGTACAAAACTTACGTTCCAAAAACAATGAAAAAATGTGAAAGTAATTAAGAAGACCAAAATAAATGGAAAGACATCTCATGTTCATATGAATTGGCAGACTCATATTGGTGAGAGGTCAGTACTCCTCAAATTGATCTACAGATTCAAGGCAATACCCATTAGAGTTCCCACTGGTTTCTTTGCAGAAGTTGATAAGCTGATCCTAAAGTTTACAATTAAATTCAGGGGACTCAAAATAGCCAAAACAATCTTGAAAAGAACAAAGTGAGGGGAGTCACACTTCCTGGTTGCAAAGCTTTGCTACAAAGCTACCGTAATCAAGACCGTGTGGTACTGGCATGAGGACAGACACACAGATCAATGGAATACAAATGAGCATCCGGAAATAAACCCTCATATTTACAGTCATCAATTAATTTTTTTTTTTTTTTTGAGAGAGAGTCTTGCTCTGTTGCCCAGGCTGGAGTGCAATGGCGTGATCTCAGCTCACTGCAAGCTCCGCCTCTGGGGTTCACGCCATTCTCCTGCCTCAGCCTCCCGAGTAGCTGGGACTACAGGCACCCACCAAGATGCCCAGCTAATTTTTTCTATTTTTTAGTAGAGACGGGGTTTCATTGTGCTAGCCAGGATGGTCTTGATCTCCTGGCCTTGTGATCCGCCCTCCTCAGCCTCCTAAAGTGCTGGGATTATAGGCATGACCCACCGCGCCCGGCCCTTTTTTTTTTTTTTTTTTTTTTGAGATGGAGTCTTGCTCTGTCACCCAGGCTGGAGTGCAGTGGCGTGATCTTGGCTCACTGCAACCTCTGCCTCCCGGGTTCAAGCAATTCTTCTGTCTCAGCCTCCCAAGTAGCTGGGACTACAGGCACATGCCACCATGTCCGGCTAATTTTAGTATTTTTTAGTAGAGATGGGATTTCACCATATTGGTCAGGCTGGTCTCGAACTCCTGACCTCAGGTGATCCATCCGCCTCGGCCTCCCAAAGTGCTGGGATTACAGGGGTGAGCCACCATGCCCAGCCTGTCAATTGATTTTTGATAAGGATGCCAAGATAATTCAGTGGTGAAAGGACAGTCTTGTCAATAAATGGTGCAGGGACAACTGGATATTCACATGCCAATGAATAATGTTGGACCCCTACCTCACACTCCATACAAAAATTAACTCAAAATGGATCCAAACCTAAATGTAAGAGCCAAAACTGTAAAACTCTTGGAAGAAAACGTAGGTGTAAATCTTTGCTACCTTGGATTAGGCAGTGGTTTCTTAGGTATGACACCAAAAGCACAAGTTACTTAAAAAAAAAAAAAAAAAGAGGGATAAATTGGATGGTGCAGTGGCTCATGCCTATAATCCAGCACTTTGGGAGGCCGAAGTGGGAGGATCGCTTGAACCCAGGAGTTCAAGACCAGCCTGGACAACATGGGGGAAACCCTGCCTCTACAACAAATTTTAAAAATATTAGCCAGATGTGGTGGCATGCACCTGGAGTCCCTGCCACTCAGGAGGCTGAGGACTGGAAGAGAGGGAGGACTGGGAGGTCGAGGCTACAGTTAACCAAGATCACGCCACTGCACTCCAGCTTGGTGACAGAGTGAGAATTTTATGGCATATGAATTATATGAATTATGTCTCAAGAAAACTGTTACAAAAATTATCGTGCTGGGTGCAGTGGCTCACACCTGTAATCCCAGGACTTTGAGGGGCCAAGGCAGAAAGACTGCTTGAGGCCAGGAACTCTAGACAAGCCTGGGCAACACAGGGAGATCCTGTCTTTACAGTAAATTAAAAAATTAGCTAGGCGTGGTGGCTCACACCTGTAGTCCCAGCTATTTGGGAGGCTGAGGTGGGAAGATTGCTTGAGCCCAGAATGTCGAGGCCACAGTGAGCTGAGAAGGTGCCGCTGCACTCCAGCCTGGGCAACAGAGTGAGACCCTGTCTCTAAAAAAATAACAACAAACAAAAATTATTGTGAGTGATTCCAGATGTACAAAAACATATAATGATTATTATACCCACTAACACCATGTGCTTACTACCCAGTCTAAGAAATGGAGCAGGGCCGGGCGCGGTGGCTCACCTGTAATCCCAACACTTTGGGAGGCCGAGGTGGGTGGATCACCTGAGGTCAGGAGTTTGAGATCAGCCTGGCCAACATGGTGAAACCCCGTCTCTGCTAAAAATACAAAAAATGAGCTGAGCGTGGTGACTCAAACCTGTAATCCAAGCTTCTTGGGAGTTGAGGCATAACAATCGCTCAAACCCTGGAGTCAGAAGTTGTAGTGAGCTGAGATCATGCCACTGCACTCCAGCCTGGGCGACAGAGTGAATCTGTCTCAAAAAAAAAAAAAAAAAAAAAAAAAAATGGAGCAGGCTGGGCCACTGTAGCTCACACCTGTAATCCCAGCACTTCAGAAAGCTGAGATGGGAGAACTGCTTGAGTCCAGGAGTTTGAGACCAGCCTGGTCAACAAAGTGAGCCTCGTATCTATTTAAAACAAACAAACAAACAAAAGAAATGGAACATTGTTAATCCAGTTGAAACCCCTGTGCACCAGCCTCTCTGTGGCTGTCCTGCCCACCCATGTCCTGCCAGCTGTTCTCAAATGGGTGAGTATCAGTGCATGAATTCAAACATCTTTCTTTTATTTTTATTTATCTATTTATTTATTTATTTATTTTGAGACAGAGTCTCACTCTGTCGCCCAGGCTGGAGTGCACTGGTGTGATCTTCACCTTCACCTCCTGGGTTCAAGTAATTCTACCTCAGCCTCCTGAACAGCTGGGATTACAGGCGTGTGCCACCACACCTGGCTAATTTTTTTGTATTTTTAGTAGAGATGGGGTTTCACCATGTTGGCCAGGCTGGTTTCAAACTCCTGACCTCAAGTGATCCACCCGCTTCGGCCTTCCAAAGTGCTGGGATTACAGGTGTGAGCCACCACGCCCTGCCTCAAACATCCTTCTTTACTAATCAGACTGTACCTGCTCTTTGAGGAAACAGACTGTGCACCAGGTAGTCTTGGGGCTCAGGGAGAGGGTGGTTATGGCTAGGGCTGGCAGTCACCTGTGCTCAGGAGGGACCGGGGGACCGGTCTGGCAGACTTGAGCAGGAGACCAAAAGAATCTGGAACCCTTGATCAGATCAAGGTGGGTCTTACTCTTAGGTCCATTGTTTAGGTCCAGTGTTTGTCACACCGTCACACAGGGCTGTGGCAGTGGGAGAGTGAGGATTGTCAAGTCGGAGAGTTTGTGCCTGTTGTCCTCCTTAGAGATGTCACTTGTGCAATTCTCTGATATCCTTTAGAACTGTGGTGTTGGATGTGGGGACTTCTCAAAGGCTCCTGGATAAAATGTACAATGGGAGATAGTGACTGAGGGGCTGGCTGTTGGGATTGCTGATCAACTTTCCCCTACATTTTGCAGGGCTGGGGGGACACATTAGGTGCTCATTTAAATGCTGGGTGGAGAGGCAGCAGGGTGATTGGATAGACGGAAGGATCAGTGGGTGTGAGAGGAGGTGGATGGATGGATGGAGGGAAGGATGGCTGGATGGATGCTGGGGATGAGAATGGATGGCTGATCAGGTCAATGAACAGACGATGCGTGGCTGCTGGCAGGACAGTGAGTGGACAGGGTGGTTAGAAGGAAGGGGAGGTATCTTTCCCTGCTCACTCCTTTGCTTTCAGCTTCGGGCAGCAGAGGTGGAGATCAAAGATCTGCAGTCCGAGTTTCAGCTGGAGAAGATCGATTACTTGGCCACTATCCGCCGGCAGGAGCGTGACTCCATGCTCTTGCAGCAGCTCCTGGAGCAGGTGCAGCCCCTGATTCGCAGGGACTGTAACTACAGCAACCTGGAGAAGATTCTGCGTGAGTCCTGCTGGGACGAAGATAACGGCTTCTGGAAGATCCCACATCCCGTCATCACAAAAACCAGCCTCCCAGTAGGTCAGGAGCTTGGCTGGCCCTTGCCCTCCCCTCCCTCCTTCACGGCTTACCATCCTGCAGACTGGCAGGGAGCGTGGGCCTCTCCTTGCAGGCTGTGGGCGTAGCAGACACGTGACCCTGGGTACCTGATGCGTTAGGACTCTGAGAAAGTGGTGTGTTCTGGAGGCAGACAGATGTGGGTTGGAATTCTGGCAGCACCATTCCCTGTGTGCCCTTTTTGGGACTTGGTGTCTTCATCTGTGAAATGGGGATGAATAACAGCACCTTTCTTAAAGTTGCTGTAAGGCTTGAAATGTGTTAATAGGCCAGGTATGGTGGCTCACGCCTGTAATCCCAGCACTTTGGGAGGCTAAGGCTGGCAGATTGCTTGAGTCCAGGAGTTCGAGACCAGCCTGGCCAACATGGTGAAACCCTGTCTCTAAAAAAAAAAATAGAAAAATTAGCCAGGCATGGCAGCATGTACCTGTAGTCCCAGCTACTTTGGGGGCTGAGGCGAGAGGATCGCTTGAGCCTGGAAAGTCAAGGCTGCAGTGAGCCAAGATCGTGCCACTGCACTCCAGCCTGGGTAACAAAGTGCGACCCTGTCTCAAAACAAACCCCGAAAAGACAAAAACCGGAAATGTGTTAATACACAGAAAACCCTTACAGCAGTGCCTGGCACATAGTGATGCTCGCTGCATGTCATTGTTATCCTAATCAGCATTGTCACTGGTTCATCCTTACGACAGCCCTGAGAAGACAGGTTTTCTACCCATTTCACATAGGAGGACACAATCTCAGAGGGTCCAAAGTCACAGTCACAGCAGTGAGTGGGAGGACCATGGATCAAAACCCACAGTTCAGAGTTTCAGGCCTGGTTCCGCTTCCGCTCTTGCTGCTGACCTCCTGTGTGGCCTTCCGAAGATCACTGTCCCTCTCTGGGCTTCTTTACAAAGAAGGGGTTGGATAAGATGACCTTGAAAGCCTCCTCACCTCTGATGAGTCTCAGAGTAAAGCCAGACATGCTGTGGCTCTTTCTCCAGCCGTGGACCTGACTCTGCCCATTTGGGGAGCCCGCAGTGCCCCCAGGAGTCCTCCCTCTTGCTCAGAGTGTTCATCCAGGTCCAACATCTCTGATGTTTATTGACACCATCCCTGCTGAGACCCCAGCCCGCTCCATTTCCCACATGCTCTGGGATGCAGCAGCCTTCCTGTCTGTCCCCACCCTCGCCTGCTGTCTTGCCTGGAAGCCCCTTGGCTGCTGTCTTGCCTGCAAGCAGACGAGGGTCTTCTCTGGTGTCTGAACCCCTCCTGCTGTCTGTTTCTTAAAATTATCCCTTGGCTTGGGCTGGGAAGTGTCCTCCCCTGTTTAAGCCTGAGCCAGGCCTGACCCCCACCTCCACCTGTGCCCTCCTCTAGGCCTTGCACCAGGCAGCAGTGACTTCAGCTTTTGTTTTCTCATAGCAGTTTCAACTGGGCCACAGAACAAACCAGCCCGCAAAACCTCTGCAGCAGACAACAGCGAGCCGAACATGGTGAGGACCGCGGGAGAGGGAGTGGGGTGTCGGGGGCTGGGAGGGCTTTGCCCCCAGTGCTGTGGGTCAGTGTTACTGCAGAGAGCTGGTTTTCCACTTTCCTCCCGCCTAAGGATTAAAGAAGGGGCCAAGGCTGGATCCTTTTCATGTCCCTCCATTGGCACCTAGACCCTCAACCCCCTCTGGCCCTCATTCAAAGGTACTCACAGTCATAAATACCAAGGGAAAGTAGATGGTTCTGGTGGCCCGTCTTGCCGGTGAAGGACAGAGGCTTCAGCCTCAAACTCAGAGGACAAGCAGCACATTCTGGTTTCCTGCTGGTAATCCTCAGACCAAAAGGGTCCTCACAGGGTTCATGAAGCAGTAATTGGGATTCCTAAGTCACTTTATTTTCCCGTCTCTCATATTCTGTCTTTTTTTTTCTTTTTCTAAGCTCAGTGGCAAGACCTATCTCCTATATTTTATAGTGCAACAGAAATGCATGTTCTTAAAGCATGGGTGGTTGTTGTTTTTTTTTTTTTTTTTGAGACGGAGTCTCGCTCTGTCACCAGGCCGGAGTGCAGTGGTGCGATCTTGGCTCACTGCAACCTCTGCCTCCCAGGTTCAAGCAATTCTCCTGCCTTGGCCTCAGCTGGGACTACAGGCGCTCACCACCATGCCCAGCTAAGTTTTGTATTTTTAGTAGAGACAGAGTTTCACCGTGTTGGCCAGGATGGTCTCGATCTCTTGACCTTGTGATCCTCCTGCCTCAGCCTCCCAGAGTGCTGGGATTTCAGGCATGAGCCACCACGCCCGGCCTCTATTTTATTTTATTTTATTTATTTATTTATTATTATTATTATTATTATTATTATTATTATTATTATTATTATTTCGAGACAGAGTCTCACTCTGTCGCCCAGGCTGGAGTGCAGTGGTGCAATCTCGGCTCACTGAAAGCTCTGCCTCCCAGGTTCACGCCATTCTCCTGCCTCAGCCTCCCAAGTAGCTGGGACTACAGGCACCCGCCACCAAGCCCGGCTAATTTTTTGTATTTTTAGTAGAGACGGGGTTTCACTGTGTTAGCCAGGATGGTCTCGATCTCCTGACCTCGTGATCTGCCCGCTTCAGCCTTCCAAAGTGCTGGGATTATAGGCGTGAGCCACTGTGCCCAGCTAAGCGGGGTGTTTTCAACGAAACTCTTCCAGTTTTTTAAGTTAGCTGGGAGCTACTGTCCCCAGCAGCCACCAGAGGCCCAGACAGAAGGGCACCAGTGGGAGTCCACCAGTCCCTTGGGGTGGCCTGGTCAGCAGGCACAGCTTCCATGACACAACTCCATGAACAATGATGTGAAAGTTGTTATTATTTACAGATCCTCAGGCTAGGCAGGGCCACCAGAGAGGGACCCAGGCAGCTGGACCCCCTGTTGGTGTCCTTGTGTCTGGGCCTCTGGTGGCTGCTGGGGACAATAACTACCAGCTAAGTTAACAGAGAACCTCTAAGAGTTTTGTTCAAAACAAGGGGTAAACAAAATTTTTCTGTAAAGGACCCAATCATAAATATCTTGGGCTTTGTGAACTATGTGGTCTCTGTCACAGCCACTCAACTCTGCCACTGTAGCACAAAAACAGCCACAGGTAATACACAGATGAATGGTGTTCCAATAAAACTTTATTTACAAAAATAGTCTGCAGGCCAGATTTGGTCTGTATGCCATAATTAGCTGATTCTGCCTTGAGCCATTACAAATATTTCAGAAAACCCACATAGAATATACCTTTACAGTTATGATAAGACCACTCCTAGGCTAATGAATTCCAACCAAACATCTCTGGCTGAGCAACTCAGGCTGCAAGGGGCCACTCATGGTGGTCTAGAGCTTGATTGGCAGCTTCATAAAAAAGGGAAAGTTGCTGCCAGGAAAAAAGACATTCTTAATCTGGGACCACAAAGAGGTTATGTCAGAATGCTTTCAGCTCCAAGCGATAGATACCAAAGCAAACAACCATAAGAAAAATAGGGAATTTTTTAGTTCATGTAAGTGGACCAGTTTCAGGCATGGCTGGATCTAGGGGCTGAAACAGTCAGGGTCTGTGTCTGTCTTCACCTCTTTTTTTTTTTTTTCTTTTTTTTGAGACAGAGTCTCGCTCTGTTACCCAGGCTGGAGTGCAGTGGTGCAATCTCGGCTCACTGCAAGCTCCGCCTCCCGGGTTCACACCATTCTCCTGCCTCAGCCTCCCAAGTAGCTGGGACTACAGGCGCCTGCCACCATGCCCGGCTAATTTTTTGTATTTTTAGTAGAGACGGGGTTTCATCATGTTAGCCAGGATGGTCTCAATCTCCTGACCTCGTGATCCGCCCGCCTTGGCCTCCCAAAGAGCTGGGATTACAGGCATGAGCCACCGTGCCCGGCCACCTCTTTTTTTTTTTTTGAGACAGAGTTTCACTCTTGTTGCCCAGGCGGGAGTGCAGTGGTGCGATCTCAGCTCACCGCAACCTCTGCCTCCCAGTTTCAAGCGATTCTCTTGCCTCAGCCTCCAGAGTAGCTGGGATTACAGGCATGCACCACGACGTCCAGCTAATTTTTTTGCATTTTTAGTAGAGACAGGGTTTCTCCATGTTGGTCAGGCTGGTCTTGAACTCCTGACCTCAGGTGATCCGCCTGCCTTGGCCTCCCAAAGTGCTGGGATTACAGGCGTGAGCCACTGCTCCTGGCCTATGTCTTCACCTCTTGTTCCTGCTTCCCTTGGTACGCTAACTGAAGGCTTTCTCCACATGGCCGGAAGGATGGCTGCTGGCCATTGGTGATCCAAAAGGAAGAGAGGCCTGGTCTGTTAAAGCAATTGTCCCCAGTCTTTTTGGCACCAGGGACCAGTTTCATGGAAGACAATTTTTCCACAGGTCAGGATGGGGTGGGGGGTCTGATAGTTTCGGGATGATTCAAGTGCATTACATTTAATGTGGACTTCATTTCTATTAGTATTACATTGTAATATATAATGAAATAATTATATAACTCACCATCATGTAGAATCAGTGGGAGCCGTGAGCATGTTTTCCTGCAACTAGACGGTCCCATCTGGGGGTAATGGGAGACAGTGACAGATCTTCAGGCATTAGATTCTCATAAGAAGCACAACCTGGGTCCCTCACACGTGCAGTTCACAATAGGGTTTGCACTCCTATGAGAATCTAATGCCACCACTGATCTGACAAGAGGTGCAGCTCAGGCAATAATTCAAGTGATGGGGAGCAGCTGCAAATACAGATGAAGCTTCACTTGCTCACCTGCCGCTCACTTCCTGCTGTGCAGCCCAGTTCCTAACAGGCCAGGGACTGGTACCAGTCCATGGCCTGGGGGTTGGAAACCCTTGTCTTAAAGCATCCTGAAACTAGAGCTTGGGGAGAGATTCTGATTGGCTCTGCCTGGGTCATGTGTCTACTCTTGAACCAATTACTGTGTTTAGGAGGATGTGGTTCTGTGATTGGTGCAGTCTGGGTCACATGTCCAGCTGTGTAACAACAGGGTGGGAGTCAGATGTAGTATAGGGCACTATGAATGCTCACCCCACTGGGACGTCAAGTGGAAGAAGGACAATTCCCTGAAAAGGGAGATTTAGATTGAAGAAAACAAGTCCATAATAGTGGGGAAAAATAATAGCTCTTGGTGATAAGAAGGTTAGGATTCCAGTTCTAATGATCACAAATGTACCTGTGAGCTGAGGATAGCAACGCATTGCCTATTCTATGAACATGTTGTGATAGATTTGGGGTTTGTGTATCACCCTGGCCCCCCTGTTGGAGCTGGCAGGACACCCTGTTTTGAGCTTTGTAGGACAGAATAAGGCACTTCCCATCTCAAGGAAGGGGAGGCCGGGTGCAGGCTTGGCTGGAGACTGACTTCCTGGCCCCGAGCTGCCTGGGATCCCACCCCCGAGTCCAGGATCTACGGAGTAGGGTACACCAGAATGGGCAGTGCCTGCTCCAGCCCTGTGACAACTTGGGGGAAGCTCGGGGCAGCCCCCACTGCCCCAGGATGCCAGAGGCTGCGGAGCCCTGTGCCAGGGGCACAAACAAGGGGGCGTGACCACGGGCATCTGCATCTCGGCAGGAGGAGGACCGCTACAGGCTCATGCTCAGTCGGAGCAACAGTGAAAACATTGCCAGCAACTACTTCCGATCTAAGCGGGCCAGCCAGATCCTCAGCACAGACGCCAGGAAGAGCCTCAGTGAGTGTCCCTCTCCTGTCCCCACCCTCTCCACACAACTGGGAGAGGCATGAAGGGGATAGTTTTGAAGTCAGACAGACCTGGGTTCAAAAACTCCTTTCCCTCTCGGAGCCTCAGTTTCCTTAGCTACAAAATGAGGGGGGTAACACCAACTTCTTAGGATTAGGTGATACGAGGTGAGGAAACGGCCCAGCCCGGGGGCTGGTGCTCAGTACAGAGTCTCCTCTTTGCTCCAGTCTTGTCTCCCCTGGCCCCCAGTAGGCACTCAGTGTATGGCTCAGGGGCCTGGCTGGGGATGCACGGGTTTAGGCCTCACTAGTTACGCGCCAGCTTCCTGGCGAGTCACATGCCAGCATTGTGACTTCCTCCAAATGCAGACTGACTTCACTTATCAAGGGCCACAAATGCAACACACGCTTTTGAGAATTAAGCATCATTTTATCTGCTTTTAAAACTGAAAGCAAAGCCCGCAGAGCTTCCAATAAGATAGCAATAAAAAGCAAATCTTGGCCAGGTGCAGTGGCTCACCCTTGTAATCCCAGCACATTGGCAGGCTGAGGTGGGTGGATCACTTGAGGCCAGGAGTTCAAGACAAGCCTGGCCAACATGGTGAAACCCCGTCTCTACTAAAAATACAAAAATTAGCCGGGCAGTAGTGGCGTGTGCGTGTAATCCCACCTACTCAGGGGGCTGAGGCAGGAGAATCGCTTGAGCTTGGGAGGTGGAGGCTGCAGTGATTCGAGATCGCGCCACTGCATTCTGGTCTAGGCGACAGAGTGAGACCCTGTCTCAAAAAAAAAAAAAAAAAAAATTAGCTGGGTGTGGTGATGCATGCCTGTAATTCCAGCTACTTGGAGGCTGAGGCATGAGAATTGCTTGAACTTGGGAGGCAGAGGTTGCAGTGAGCTGAGACAGTGCCACTGCACTCCAGCCTGGGTGACAGAGTAAGACTTTTTCTAAAAAAAAAAAAAAAAAAAAAAAAGAGCAAATTTGAGTTCTATATATTGAGGTTATTTAAGAGACAGAATGGGTGGGTGGGGGGGAAATAGGATTAATTGAGTGCCTGGCATTGTGCCCATGTTGCAGATGAGGAAACTAAGGCTCAGAGACGAAGCAGCTTCTCTAAGGTTATAGGAAGCAGTGGAGCTGGGCTTTGAACCCAGACTTGTCTGGCTTGAGATCCCAGGCTGCCTCAGTCTGATGCTTTAAAACCCCAACTCCCCAGCCCAGCCTCTTTGGATGCAGACATAGTTGCTGGGTCTGAGACCTCAGCCAGAGCAGCCTCGCAGAGCCTGGGGTCCCAGCTGCAGGGCCGGGGCCTCTGGCTGGGCAGGGGGAGCGGGAGTGGGGTGGGCCAGGCTCTCCATCCTACCCACTTGGGGCATTTTCTCTCCATCCCTGCGCTCCTGGCTTACCAGCACCTCTGCCCTCTTCCCCACAGCACATCACAACTCGCCACCAGGCCTCAGCTGCCCACTCAGCAACAGCTCTGCCATCCCACCCACCCAGGCCCCTGAAATGCCCCAGCCCCGGCCCTTCCGCCTCGAGTCCCTCGACATCCCTTTCACCAAGGCCAAGCGTAAGAAAAGCAAAAGCAACTTTGGCAGTGAGCCTCTGTGAGCACAGCTGCTTGCCATTGCCTGCCTTATAGGCATGTAGAGACTGCCAGGCCCTCCCAGGGCAGCCCCAACCAGGCCTCCTCCCACCTGCTACACAGCGCTCCGTGACCTGAGGGCTCCCTCAGCCCTGGGAAGACACATTCCCTTCCCTGTTCCCCAGAGAGCCCACCTCCGCCCTGGGCAGGAGCCCCTCGGAGGCTGTATAGTCCTCCTTAGAGAGGCCTGCTCCAGCTGTTCATACCACATCAGTGTTTCCGTCTGCTCGCCTGCCAGAGCCCACGCCCATGACCACCAGTGTTGGTCTTTGCCTCAAAGCCTGAGACCTGCTTCACGGCCTTCACCAGCCCTGATGGAGAGGGCAGCAGCTGCCACGTGGAGGAAGCTCAATATCAGCTGGGAAGGAACTGTGCCTCTGTCTGACTGGCCCCACTTCCTAAGAACTGCCCTGCCCCATGGGGTGGCACAGGGGTCCCACAGCAGGTCTTCCTGCACTGCCCACCCCTGGCTGGTCTATGGCCCAAGGAAGGCCACTCCACATTAAGCTGCCCAATAAACTGCTTTTAAGATAAGCTCCCCTTCTCTGACCCTCTGACAGTGTCACTTGGGGCCCCTCCCTGCCATTGTGGCCTGGCTATTCCAGGGAAGTTCTTTCTGGAAAAAGGGTTCTTTTGCCTGGGACCTCCAGGGTTTCTGCAGCTCCCTACCATAGTGAGTACATTCTTCTGGGAAGAGCATCTGAATTTTCATTAGATTCTTGAAGGACCTGTGACCCAGGAAAGCAGACCCCTTGTTGTGGAAAATAGGGCCATGTCTCACTGAGGCCAGAAAAGGGCCCAGCTTTTGACAGTCCTGGGGGCTGCGCTGGGACTGGGTGTCCTGATATAGCCAGAAATGAATCCAGGCCACCCTGTTTGTGCCCACATAGGGGGGTACCTAGGACACAGCCTTCCCCTTGCGCACTCTATCCCAGGCCAGTCCTGTGGGGGGCTCCACAATCTAAGGGAAAAGGCTTGGCCTTTGGCACAGTCCTGGAACCTCATTTCACTCTGAGCCTCATCTGTGAAATGGGGATAACGCTCACCTCACAGGGTTAATGTGAAGATTAAATGAGATAGTATGTAAAGCTCCTGGGGCATAGCAGGTGCTCTGTGTTAGTCCTCCTCCTCCCTATTTTGTATCAATTTCTATGGCAGGCCCCACAAGCCACATGCCTGGGCCAAGGAGCACACACTCTTGAGAAGCTGGGGTAGGGGTGTTTAGACAACTACAGAGATATCCAGCCAGAAGCAGGCAGCAGTACGTCCTGAGTCAGAGCAGGTGAGATCAGGTCTTTTAAAAATTATTTTTATTTTCTTTGAGACTGAGTCTCGCTCTGTTACCCAGGCTGGAGTGCAGCAGCGGGCAATCTCAGCTCACTGAAGCCTCCACCTCCTGGGTTCAAGCGATTCTCCTGTCTCAGACTCATGAGTAGCTGGGATTACAGGCGCCCACCACCACGCCCGGCTAAATTTTTTGTATTAGAGATGCGGTTTCACCATATTGGCCAGGCTGGTCACGAACTCCTGACCTCAAGTGATCTGCCCGCCTCGGCCTGCCAAAGTGCTGGGAATACAGGTGTGAGCCACCGCGCCTGGTCGAGATCAGGTCTTTATGGGGAACAAAGAGTGCCTTTCTGAAGGGAGCAGTGCTGGGTGGGGCTCCCAGAAAGGATGGAGAAGATCCCAGGAGGTTTAAGATGGGGGTGTAAGGAGGGCGCTCCTGGCGGAGAGCGCTGCAAAGCAAAAGGCAGGAGGTGTGGAACTCAGGGTGTTAAAGGCTGGGCCATTCCTGTTCCATGGAAGCCCTGAGCAAGGACTGAGAGGGGACGAGGCTGCTGAGATGAGTGTAGGTGGAGACCTGAGAGCAAAGAGCCTTGGGGTGTCCCTGTGCTGTGGCCGACTCTTAAACAACAGTTTAACACTGTTGGCTCTGAATTAGAGACGGGCGGATGTGGTACTGTGTGTCGAGGGTGGAAGGGCAGGAGTTAGGGTGCAGGAGCCAGGAGCTCTGCAGAGGCTTCACTTGGGGCAGAGCCAGTGGGAATGGAGAGCAAGTAGAGTCCGTTAAGATGTATGGAGGGAGGTTTTGATTTTTGCTCCATTCTTGGGTTGGTGGACAAGTGTCCGAAAGGAACTGCTACCTTCTGTCTCTACAGTTGCCGTCACCATTGGCCTCAGGATTGTGGTTGGGCCCCAGAGGACAGTGGAAGTCTTGCTGCTTGTGGTAGTTTTTACTTAAACCCGTGGTGGACAAAGGCAGGTCTGAGGTGAACCGGGTGGCCTCTGTATTAACCTAGAAGAGGTGGGAGCCACATTATTGAATGGATGTTCACTCTAGCCCGGCGCTAAGTGCTTCAAAACCTGCCATGTTCCTCCCAAGAGCCCAGAGATGAGGTAATTAAATGGCTGTTCCTAAGGCACACAGATAAGCAGCGGAGCTGGACCTCGTCCTTAGTCCTATTTACAGCCAGGGAAACTGTCCTGGAGAGAAGTGCAATGCCCGGGTAACGGCCAGTGAGAGATGCAGCTTGGAAATGGAACCATCGCTAGTTCAGTCTACTGCCCATCCACAGTCTCCAGCGTGGGCCACCGAGCTGGGCAGCACAGGGCCGTCCATGCCATGGCCTCTGGAGCCGTGAGCGGCAGGAAGGAGGCTCCAAGTGCCCTGACCCTGATCTTATTCTTCCAACTCCTCCTCCCTAGAGATGGTGGAGGTGGGGCCTAGTTCCTGGTCCCGAGCCTTCCCAGGCCCAGTGAAGACCCCGCCAGCAAGAAGGTGGCCAAACACCCTGTCCAGGACGCGACGGTCAAGCCCAGGGAGGACCCCGCAAGCTCCAGCGGGAAGCGGGCTCCAGACTAGGGGGCGGGAGGCCGGCCTGGGCGGAGCAAAGGGCGCTCGGCCTCGTTGATTGGCCGCGGCTGCAGAGCTGTCTCTCTAGCATTGAGCCTTTTCTTTAGGGGGACGGGGCCTTGATTCACTCCCACCAATAGGGTTCAAGGAATCCGCCTCCCACCAGGGCACTTCCGGCGGCGCTCTCCGCCCCTTACCGCCAAAGCTGCGGCTCTGGACGCCCAGCCGCGGCGTATACCGATCATTTCCGGGTAGTGCTCCATGGGCACGAGCCGCGATTGGGCTACCGTAGATGGGGTACTTCCGGTATGCAGGTGCTGGGTCCTTCGGCAGGAGGAGGAAGATGGAGCCCAGCACCGCGGCCCGGGCTTGGGCCCTCTTTTGGTTGCTGCTGCCCTTGCTTGGCGCGGTTTGCGCCAGCGGACCCCGCACCTTAGTGCTGCTGGACAACCTCAACGTGCGGGAGACTCATTCGCTTTTCTTCCGGAGCCTGAAGGGTGAGAGCGGGGTCCGAGGGGGTAGCGTGTGGGGGCCTGGGGTTGGTACAGCATCGAGGGCATTGACCACTCTCCTTCCCACTCCCTTTCCTGGAGCAGGCCTCCCGGGTCTGGCCTGCCGCTTGGCGTGCGGGTCCGCGATGTCTGCAGCAGGGGTTTCCCTTCGCGTCCCGTCTTCCTCAACTACCTGTTTTTTCTTGTCCAGACCGGGGCTTTGAGCTCACATTCAAGACCGCTGATGACCCCAGCCTGTCTCTCATAAAGTATGGGGAATTCCTCTATGACAATCTCATCATTTTCTCCCCTTCGGTAGAAGGTAAGGGTTCCGCGTCGCCCCTAGCACTGGAATTCGAGACCCGGGACTTGATGGATTGCTTTCTTCTGGTTCTTGGGCATGTCCTGGGTCACAGGATGGGTTGCCAGTCCTGGATGGTGCTACCACGGAGATAAGAAAAATGCTCATTTCTGACCTGACCGTAGGAGGGTACATCTTTCTAAAAGAAACAGCTAAGGATTGTGGAGTCAAGTGTTGCTGCAGACCATGGAACCCAGGGCCCTGCTGCTCTGCTGAGAAGGGAGTTTACTCTGTAAAGGGCCTGATAAAAAGATGGAAAGCTCCTGGGTTGGGTTTGCCTGGGTGGAAAGAGGAAATGGCCTGTTATTAATATGGATTGCTATAAAGAGGCATTGTGCATTGTGGCAGCTGATCTTAAGAATTCAGATAGATTCATAGTCTTGGGCTGAAAAAAGACCCTTAGCAATTATCTACCACCCCACCCCTCCTCCCATTTGAGGCTGGATAAATATGTCCAGCAGCCTTGCAGAGGGCTAGTCGTTTAACAGAATGAATATCTTGGCCAGATTATCCAGTTGATACTTGAGTATTCCTGTTTTACGAGGCAATCCACTCCACCACTGAACAATTCTGTTAAGAAGTTCTTATGTTAAGAAATATTGTCTCCTGCTTTATTTTGTTCTTATGCTCCCCAGCACCTTAGAGAATAGATAGAATACTTATCTTGTCTGGAGGCATAGCCTTCACATAATCATAGCTTATTCGGTTGTTTCTCCTCCAGACTGAACATCCCCAGCTCCTTGGCTATTTCTCTTTTGCCATACTTTTTTGGTGAGCATGTTAGTCATTCTCTTCTTTATTTGCTTCAGTTTATCTTTTTCTTAAAAGACTCAAGTTGTCCCTGTCTGGGTAAGACAGGACTGCCTTCCTCCCTTCAGTTGATGAAGCTTAGGAAGTTCTTCATTGGTGCCTTTTTTATTTGTTTGTTTTTTTGAGACAGGGTCTTGCTTTGTCCCCCAGGCTGAGTGCAGTGGTGCAATCATGGCTTACTGCAGCCTCGACCTCCCAGGTTCAAGTGATCCTCCCTCCTCAGCCTCCTGAATAACTGGGACGTGGCTTCTTTATTCTCTGTAGTTCATGCGAGATTCAGTTCCACCAAATCCCTCAAGTATTTTCCCTAGGCTTCTGTTACTTACTGTGTCACTCCCAACTCCCTTGCAACATGTGCTTTTGGAATTGGCTTTTTGGAGGCAAGATTAGTTAGGCGGATGTCACTCCAAATTGGTATAAGTTGAAATCTTCTGATGACTGGGCAGGTGAATGGAGGCTTCGGTGCAGTAACTGATGTTTGCCAAGTTTTTGCTGTGTTTGAAACTTTGAAATAGGTACCTTACAGTGGACTGGGTGAGATCTTAAGGATAGGGAGTCTGCCCTGGAGGAGTTTTTTCAGTCTGTTTTTGAGGAAATAAAGACCTGAAATGAGTTACCAAACCCTGTGTCAGGATGTAAGATGAAGCAGAGGCACTGTCAGCTTGTATAGGTCAGAAGGAAAAAAGCAGTGAATGAGACTGCTCGGGAGAGGGCTGAGAGAGGATACTGTTGGTGGGAGAAACGACAGAGAGTGTAAAACAGTGTTTCCCAAACTTTAGTCATTTGCACACGTCCTTCATGGTTTTAGTATGTTACATATCTCCTGTGCTAATAACTACCTAATATTTTTCTTCAAATTGACCTGCTTAAAAAAAAAAAAAAGGCTAGGTATGATAGCTTATCCCTGTAATCCCATCACTTTGGGAGGCCAAGGCAGAAGGATTGCTTGAGTCCAGGAGTTTGAGACTAGCCTGGGCAACATAGTGAGACCTCATCTCTACAAAAAAATGAACAAAATTAGCCGGGCATGGTGGTGCATGCCTGTAGTCCCAGCTACTGGGGAAGCTGAGGTGGGAGGATTGCTGACCCTCGGTGGTCAAGGCTGCAGTGAGCTGAGATCATGCCAACTGCACTCCAGCCTAAGCGACAGAGCAAGACCCTGTCTCAAAAAAAAAAAAAAAAAAAAAGAGAAAAAAAACTAAAACAACATTTTAAAAGGGAACCAATAGCGAGCCCAGAATTACCACCGAAAATGGAAATCCAGTGTCATCACTTGATGTACGTAGAAGGCAACTATAAATAGAATAAAAACAACACCCGTAAGTTCTAGCCAGACACTGCTGCCTGCCGAAGGCTTTGAACCTGAGGTTCCCTCTTGAAAAAGGAGATTAGCAAGCATTAGAAGCTCTAACAACTAGTATCAAACTAAGACATTCTCTTTGATGGAGAAAGCTTGAAAAATAAGGAAGGGGAGTAACTTTCTGTCTCTGAGATTCAAGGTTAAAGCCCGGTTCCCGCATTCGCGTTGCTGCCTTTTCTGCCTCTGGTGGAGTGGGTTCCACACTTTGGAAGGTGCTGCTGTGGGAAATCCTCAGGCATTCCTTGGGAGGAAGCTGCAGGGCAGGGTTCGGGGTAGGGGTTTGGTGTCTGCTCCCAGGGCCCTGCCCTCGTCCCATGACTACTGTCATTGTCACCCTCTCAGGTGAGTGAGTGCTGGCCTGGCTTCCCTCTCTGTGCCCCAGTGGCTTCTTTGCCCTCTGGCATCGGAAGGCTCCCAGGTCACTGGCAATCATGTCTACAAGGGAAGAAATTTTCAGCACATCCTCTATACCTGGGAAAAACTGGATCCCTGTTATAGATGGGGAAATGGGTTCAGAAGGGTGAAGGGATTTGCCTAGTTTTAACTCCAGGTGGTCTCAATTTCAAAGCCCGTGTTCTGTCAACTTTACAAGAGTTTCTCAACAGGTGCACTCTTGACGTTTCAGACTGGATAATTTTTTTATAGTGAGGCTGTCCTGTGTACTGTAGGGTGTTTAACAGCACCCCGGGCCTCTGCCCATTAATGCCAGTGGCCACTTCCCTGTTATGTAACAGTGAAGAAATGTCTCCAGACATTGCTCTGAGGGGCAAAATCAGCCAAGATTGCAAACCACTGCACTGTGCCAATAGGCTGCTTTTGGAATGTCCAAGACTGCCTGGCCTCTCCGAAGGAGAGTAGATAGATGGCTTTTTGAATGTAGCATGAGAGGCAGAGGTAGAGAATACAGGAGCTTCTGCGTATGCCTGAAAGTCAGTCAGGTAAGGCGCTTTTAGTTTTCTGCTGAAGATTACCCCTCAAAAAACAGGGCTCTTATATTCAGATCTTTACAAAGTCATTTCCACCTGCTACTGAGGGTCTAATGGACACACTTCTCTGTCCAGTCTCAGAAATTGGCACGTCCGTCCTTCCGGTTGCTCAGCCAGACTCCTTGGAGCTTTTCTAATGCCCCTGTCGAAACATCAGCAGGCCCTGCGGCTGTGCCATCAGAAGGCGTGGAGGCCTGCCGCGCCTCCCTCTGTTGCTGCTCCGAGGTTGGCTCAGCACTCTTCACTGCCTAGATTTTCACAGTGGCCTTCTAACCCATCACCATGGCCACTCTCACCCTCGTACCCTAGTCTCTACCCCGCTGCCAGGATCGTCCTTCAAAAATAGGAATGAGATCCTGCCAGGCCCCTGCTCAGAATCCTCCAGCGGCTCGCCACGGCAGGGCCCTCGTGTGGGGTGCAGAGCCCTGCGCAGCCTGGGCCCTCACTTCACCCGGCCTTACCTCCTGCTGCTCACTCCTTTCTCTCCAGCTAAGCCACACTGGGCCCCTTGCTGGTGACCGTGCCCACCCCCCTCGGGGACTTTGCACCTGGTGTTCACTATGCTGGGAATCCTCTGACCCCACAGACTGCCTGGCTCACGCTTACATCTTCTCAGATGCCACTTGCGGGTCTTCCTTAAACAACCTTGGCACAAGAGCTCCCCTCCCACACTGTCCACTTTGTTTTTCTTCTCGGCTCACAAGAATTACTCATTTAATGAATAAATGGATTACTGAGCACTGCCTTCATTAAATTAGGTTGAACATCAGAGTACACTTTGGGGAGACTCTGGAGCCTCAAATAGCCCCACCCAGTGCTAGTTTTAGATGCTTATGGCAGTAGTCACATGATCCAATTAATTGACCAGAAAAGGATAGGATCTCACAGTTACAAATGTTGGAAATTAATGAGCCCTTTTGGTGATCACTTTTTAAAAAGCAGTGTACTGGGTAGCTCTGTTGTGGATGTCATGGATAGAATCTGTAGGATTAATAGGGAAAAATGGATTAATGCCAGACCAGGGAGTACTATTGTCAAGTGATGGCATCACTGGAGATGCAGAAGTGCTCTTCCTCAGACCATTTAGACGGGGCGGAATTGACAGGCTCTGGAAACTGGCTCCAGTGATCAGCATCACTAGCGTGAAAGGTGCAGGTGATATGAAATACGGGCAGTACGGCGTTTCCAAATGCATATTTCCTATGTAACTTGAAATGTGTACAGCTTACTTGACCAGTGCAATTAGTGGATGTTTGACTGTTTCCTCCAAACCTCCAGAAGTTTCTAATTCTGAGCCATAATTTTGAGTCTTCACGCTGGGAGGATGGGGCCTTGCCCGTTCTGGGATGTGGTGTGGGAAGCCTGTCCCTCATTGTGGCCCCCAGAGGGTGCTGCTCTGTGAGTGATCGTGGCTGCTCTGCCCTTCATGTCCCCTCCTTGCCAGTGTCAGAGGAGCAGGGAGAGGAGACCTCTGGGTCACTGTGTCTGGTGCCTGCTTTCAGATTTTGGAGGCAACATCAATGTGGAGACCATCAGTGCCTTTATTGACGGTGGAGGCAGTGTGCTGGTAGCTGCCAGCTCCGACATTGGTGAGTCCGACCTGGGAGGTTCTGGTGCTTTCCACTTCTCCAGGGAGTTGGAGAGCATTACAAACAGAAGCTGCCAAATTAGCATTCACTGGGTGGGCCTTAGCTGGGGAGTCAGTGAGGGAACTGTTTCCTCAGTTCAGAATCTGACTCCTGGAGGCAGAATACCACACTGCTGTCCAGGGGTCCATTTGGGGCTGAGCCCAGCTGGATAAAGCTGCAGGGCACTGGGGCTGACAGAGAGGGAGTCACAAGGAAGCCAAGGACACTTGGCCCAAGGCCCCCCTGTAAGGGCTCAGCTAGGTGTCTCTTCGGTCTGTGCAGGTGACCCTCTTCGAGAGCTGGGCAGTGAGTGCGGGATTGAGTTTGACGAGGAGAAAACGGCTGTCATTGACCATCACAACTATGACATCTCAGACCTTGGCCAGGTAATCAGGCCTGTCACCTTCCAAGTTTCAGGGACATATGGCAAAGCTCTGCTTAGCCAAAAGCCAAGAGGGCGTGAGGAGGTTCTCCCTGGCTTGGGGAACCTTTTCCTGACCACCCACCTTTCCATCTACTCTTTGCAGCATACGCTCATCGTGGCTGACACTGAGAACCTGCTGAAGGCCCCAACCATCATTGGGAAATCATCTCTAAATCCCATCCTCTTTCGAGGTGTTGGGTGAGTGAGTGAGCAGGGAGAGGACAGCAGAAACCTGGGGGAAGAAGGGGTCACTTAATTTTTTTGGGAAATCAAGGCAAAATTGTAATTCTTTAGGGGTACGTAGATGGGATTAATTTGTTATATTAAGGCCGAGTATAGTGGCTCAACCTGTAATCCCAGCACTTTGGGAAGGCCTAGGCAGGAGGATCG
Source organism: Gorilla gorilla gorilla (assembly GCF_029281585.2). Lineage (NCBI taxonomy): Eukaryota > Metazoa > Chordata > Mammalia > Primates > Hominidae > Gorilla > Gorilla gorilla. The sequence goes on from NC_073224.2 coordinate 219,242,643, forward strand.
CTTGAGGCCAGGAGTTTGAGACCAGCCTGGGCAACACAGAACTCCTCTCTTTAAAAAAAAAAACAAAAAAAAAAACAACAAAAAAAAGTTGGCCGAGTGCAGTGGCTCACACCTGTAATCCCAGCACTTTGGGAGGCTGAGGTGGGCAGATCACCTGAGGTCAGGCGTTTGAGACCAGCCTGGCCAACATGGTGAAACCCCGTCTCTGTTAAAAATACAAAAATTAGCTAGGCGTGGTGGTGTGTGCCTGTAGTCCCAGCTACTTGGGAGGCTGATGCAAGAGAATTGCTCGAACCCAGGAGGCGGAGGTTGCAGTGAGCCAAGGTTGTGCCACTGCACTCCAGCCCAGGTGGCAGAGCGAGGTCTGTCTGAAAAACAAAAACAAAAACAAGTCAGACTCCATTGTTATATCAAGACAAGAGCTAAGTGGTTGGCAATTAAGAAAAAAGGATTCATTCCTGGGAAGAACTGGCTCTCGGGGATCCCATGTCCTTGGGCTCAGTTCCTGGGGCCAGTGCTGGGCTGCTCTCGTCCTGCAGGATGGTGGCCGATCCTGATAACCCTTTGGTGCTGGACATCCTGACGGGCTCTTCCACCTCTTACTCCTTCTTCCCGGACAAGCCTATCACCCAGGTAAGGGCTTCACAACCTTGAGTCTTCGAAATAAGAATGAAGCAGAACAGCACATTTGGCTGAGGCGAAGGAAATGGCAAGTTGGTGGGGTGGGGCATGGGCAGAAGCGGTGTGGTCTCAGGCTCCCCCTTCAGGTAGGGCCAGGGTCGTTTCCGTCTGGCCTGCTGTCCTCTTGTTCGGGAGGCGTGGCAGCTTTTCCCTTACTTGGAACTGCTTGGGTCACAGCCTCGTTTTGTTCCCAGTATCCACATGCGGTGGGGAAGAACACCCTCCTCATTGCTGGGCTCCAGGCCAGGAACAATGCCCGCGTCATCTTCAGCGGCTCCCTCGACTTCTTCAGCGACTCCTTCTTCAACTCAGCAGTGCAGAAGGCGGCGCCCGGCTCCCAGAGGTAGCTGCCAGGAGGCTTAGGGGCCGGGGATCCGGGTGGTGGTCTGTGTATATGGGGAGGACTCAGAAGGGGAAGAAGGAGGCTTTTAGCTAAAAGTGTCAGAGGCTGAGTGTTTCAGGTGCTGTCAGATTATTTCAGGGCTTTATTGCTATATTGCTGGTATTGGCACTTCCAGTTTTTTAAGGTAGTAGTGACTTATCTAGAGATCCCTAACCTCCACTGTTCCTTTTAGAAATTTGTGTATTTGTTGTGCAGATGACAACCAACCAGCCATATCTTTTCGTTTGTTTCCTGCGTTCCCTTTAACCATGAGTCCCTAGGTGCCCAAGGCCTACAGGCAGAACTTTGCTAGGGTACTGTCATGGTGGACATGAGTGGTCCTGCCCATCAGGCACCACTGGAAAGGTGGCTCTGGTGCCCAAGCTGCTCCTGTTTCCCTCCTGCAGGTATTCCCAGACAGGCAACTATGAACTAGCTGTGGCCCTCTCCCGCTGGGTGTTCAAGGAGGAGGGTGTCCTCCGTGTGGGGCCTGTGTCCCATCATCGGGTGGGCGAGACAGCCCCACCCAATGCCTACACTGTCACTGACCTAGTGGTAAGAGATGTCTGGGGTGGGAGGGCCCAAAGGGTTTGCCAAGCTGACTGAGCTCAGCTCAGAAGCACTTATTGAACACTTCTGTGCTGGCCTAAAGGGCATAAATAAAGATGAATAAGTTAATCCCTACACCTAAGCATGCCAGGTGAGATGCAGAGCCTGGCATGAAAACTGATGTCCTAATAGGAGCACTTCTTTTGAAGAGGTGTGTGTATTTGCTATGGGGGGCAGCAGTGGGAGGGGCTTCACTGATTAACTCTGCCCAGGAAGTTGGACTTAATAAGAGAAATGACGTTTTGGTTAGGTCATTAGGATGAATTTGTTAGGCAAGAGAAAGCGAATATGGAAGCATGAATGCTTGAAAGTGCCTGGCACATGTCGGGGCAGGAGGGTGATTTGGGTCCAGACTTTGATGGGCCATGAATACTGTGTGAAGGAATCTGGGCCTTCAGAGGAGAGGCAGAGATGCTGTGTTGGGGGATTAACCTTGCTGAGGAGAGAGACTGGTTACTGATCAGGGCCGGGTGGCAGGGGCTTCTGCAGGTCTTCTGAACTCCTGGGCATTCCTGCCATGTTCGTCGGGTGGGAGTTAAGTGCAGCTCTGCCTGCAGGTGGTGGAAGGCCTCCAGTCATGGCCAGCCCTGGCTAACCTGGCCTTTTATCTCAGGAGTATAGCATCGTGATCCAGCAGCTCTCAAATGGCAAATGGGTCCCCTTTGATGGCGATGACATTCAGCTGGAGTTTGTCCGCATTGATCCTTTTGTGAGGACCTTCCTGAAGAAGAAAGGTGAGTGTAGTTCCTGCACGAGGATGCTGCCAGAAACGGCCCCAGGCCTCACTTGCTCTCGAGGCCCAACCAGGAAAAGCTCTGGGAAACCCCTCCCGGTTATTCTTGTTGGTTCTTCCGCAGGTGGCAAATATAGTGTTCAGTTCAAGTTGCCCGACGTGTATGGTGTATTCCAGTTTAAAGTGGATTACAACCGGCTAGGCTACACACACCTGTACTCTTCCACTCAGGTAAGCACAGGTGACAGCCCCTGTTTTCAGCTAGCATGTGCCCTGCCTGGACTCTGCAGTGGCCAGGTCCTGCCACCTCTGTCCTCCTGCAGGTATCCGTGCGGCCACTCCAGCACACGCAGTATGAGCGCTTCATCCCCTCGGCCTACCCCTACTACGCCAGCGCCTTCTCCATGATGCTGGGGCTCTTCATCTTCAGCATCGTCTTCTTGCACATGAAGGAGAAGGAGAAGTCCGACTGAGGGGCTGGAGCCCTCTCTGCACAGCGTGGAGACGGGGCCGGGGGGGGCGGGGGCGGTTATTAGGATTGGTGGTTTTGTTTTGCTTTGTTTAAAGCTGTGGGAAAATGGCACAACTTTACCTCTGTGGGAGATGCAACACTGAGAGCCAAGGGGTGGGACTCACTCGGGAGAATTTTTATATAAAAGAAGTTTTTCCACTTTGAATTGCTAAAAGTGGCATTTTTCCTATGTGCAGTCACTCTCATTTCTAAAATAGGGACGTGGCCAGGCACGGTGGCTCATGCCTGTAATCCCAGCACTTTTTGGGAGGCCGAGGCAGGCGGCTCACGAGGTCAGGAGATCGAGACTATCCTGGCTAACACGGTAAAACCCCGTCTCTATAAAAAGTACAAAAAATTAGCTGGGCGTGGTGGTGGGCGCCTGTAGTCCCAGCTACTCGGGAGGCTGAGGCAGGAGAAAGGCATGAATCCAGGAGGCAGAGCTTGCAGTGAGCTGAGATCACGCCATTGCACTCCAGCCTGGGCAACAGTGTAAGAAAGACTCTGTCTCAAAAAAATAAATAAATAAATAAATAAAATAAAGTGAGATGTTGCCCTCAAACTTCACCTGGCCCCGGTCCTGGTTTGCTAACGGCTGTGGGTGGTGGTTGCTGTGGGTCATGACTGGATACAAAATCCTAAGTGGCTTCATGAAATTTTGCCTAGGACTGGACTGTCTTTCTTTAACTGTGAAATGATGATGGTTCTTCCTAACGTCTCCTCAAAGGATACAAGAAAGTTGCTAGTAGACCGAGGGGTGGGAATCACTGAAATGGAAAATCTAGATGACAGTGCTGGGGAAGAGAAAACTAGAACAGCTCGGTTGAAGACAACCTTTACTGCATGTTGACGCTGATTTAGGCAATAGCTTCCTAAAAATCATGTATAACGTTAGACGTGAAATCTCTTCCCCAATGTTGATACCTGCCCACAAAATATTCTCACCTTCTTCAGAGTATAAGAATCAGTCTTAAAGCCAAATATTCAGTTCAAGGCACATACGTCATCTGCAGTTGTAAATTTGCATTTAATATTTCACAATTCCTGTAAGAGAGGCTAGTCAGGAGGGAAACCCTCGAGTTTAAATCCCCACACTCACTTACTTACTGCTCATCAGTCACTTTCGCTAAGTGAGATTAATAATTCAGTAGCTGGTCCAGAACGCACAGCTTGGGAACGCAGAGGCCCAGGCCTCATGTAATTTCCCACTCCCGTAACTGAACGTGCTGACCCATGTTGATGTCTGCCTTCATCCAGGTGGCAAATCAGCCATGCTATGCTGCCCCCTTCAAACGAGTTCCTCGTATTAGGGGCAAAGGTCACAGCCAAACTCTGCCACTGACAGCCAGTGCCTTGGCCTGGATCCTCTATGTGGATGCAGGCCTACCCCTCCTCAGTCCAGCCTCATCTACTAGACCAGCTTGGCCATTCACTTTTCAGATGTCTGTGAGCACAGGACTGCAGACTGAACTCTGACTCAAGTTCTTCCATTTGCCAAGCCCGAGGCCTTTTCCGGCTAACCAGCCCTCTCTGCGCTGTCTTGTCTCCTGACTCCCACCCTCACCATTCACAGACCATCACGACACAGAGGATGCCAAGTTCTTTTAGTAATTCACCAGCTCCATGCAGGGACATCACAGGGCTGCCCTCCATGAGCAGAGGAGGAGGGCTGCCTGGCAGAGCGTTTCACACTCCAGGTTAGCCAGAAAGAGCATCTTCATTTTTGTTTCCACACAACACTTCTCTGTGAGCCTGTTGGCCAACAAAGTGGCGGCCGATTGTTGGAGGAGCCAGCCAACCATCTTGTCTAACTTCAGATTCTTCAGGGCTAGAATATGTTCACCCCAGAGGCTTAGATGAAGCACATTTGCAGCTACTCGGGCAGATGGTCTCTGCAACAGGAAGGGAAGCTGTAGCTAGAACATCTGTTAACACGGTCTCAACCCAAAGCCTGCTTTGTTAGTGAGGGTCTTCCCTTCTCTGGTCCCAACCCAATTCTTCCTCTACCCTATCTCCTACCGATGCCCTTCACTCAGGTGACAAATACTGCCTGTCCCCTACCCATGCTCCAAGTTTTTCCATGTGTACACCTCTGCGTGGGGCAGCATGCATTGTTGAAATAGCCTTTCCCCCCGGGTGGAAAGCCTAGTGCCTCTTGTGCACAGCTATCTGGTCCCTTGTACCAGGTAAGTAGTCTCCATCATTTCATAACTGGTTGCAGCTGTTATTCTAACCTTCACTGTGCACCAAGATAGCAGGCCACGTACAGAGAGCAGTTAACGGAGTGGCAGAACAGTGCTGGGATGCAGGTATGGCTCAGCTCTTTGCACTAAGCCTGCCCCTGAGCCAGCTGCCACTCCAATTATGGCTTCAGATAGGTCTGCCTTTGCAGTCCTTTATATTAATTTCACAATGTCCAGATCTGCTCTCAGGAGATGTTTTCCATCTCTCTCTGATCAGTTCTCAGCTGTTTCCATGAGCTACATCTCCATTAAACATTTCTCAAAAATGCATCCTTTTCTCTCTCTGAATAGCTTTTTTTTTTTTTTTTTTTTTTGAGACAAAGACTTGCACTGTCACCTAGGCCAGAGTGCAGTGGTGCGATCTTGGCTCACTGCAACCTCTGCCTCCAGGGTTCAAACGATTCTCCTGCTTCAGCCTCCCAAGTACCTGGAATTACAGGCATGTGCCACGACACTCAGCTAAGTTTTGTATTTTTAGTACAGATGGGGTTTTACCATGTTGGCCAGGCTGGTCTGGAACTCCTGGTCCCAAGTGATCCACCCGCCTCAGCCTCCCAAAGTGCTGGGATTATAGGTGTAAGCCACCGTGTCTGGCCTCTGAACAACTTTTTAAGCAACTAAAAAAGCCACAGGAGTTGAACTGCTAGGATTCTGACTATGCTGTGGTGGCTAGTGCTCCTACTCCTACCTACATTAAAATCTGTTTTTTGTTCTCTTGTAACTAGCCTTTACCTTCCTAACACAGAGGATCTGTCACTGTGGCTCTGGCCCAAACCTGACCTTCACTCTGGAACGAGAACAGAGATTTCTACCCACACCGTCCCCTCGAAGCCGGGGACAGCCTCACCTTGCTGGCCTCTCGCTGGAGCAGTGCCCTCACCAACTGTCTCACGTCTGAAGGCACTGACTCGGGCAGTGCAGGTAGCTGAGCCTCTTGGTAGCTGCGGCTTTCAAGGTGGGCCTTGCCCTGGCCGTAGAAGGGATTGACAAGCCCGAAGATTTCATAGGCGATGGCTCCCACTGCCCAGGCATCAGCCTTGCTGTAGTCAATCACTGCCCTGGGGCCAGGACGGGCCGTGGACACCTGCTCAGAAGCAGTGGGTGAGACATCACGCTGCCCGCCTATCTAACCTTTTCATGTCCTGCACGCACATCACCTGATTCATGGGCTAATCTGAACTCTGTCCCAAGGAACCCAGAGCTTGAGTGAGCTGTGGCTCAGACCCAGAAGGGGTCTGCTTAGACCACCTGGTTTATGTGACAGGACTTGCATTCTCCTGGAACATGAGGGAACGCCGGAGGAAAGCAAAGTGGCAGGGAAGGAACTTGTGCCAAATTATGGGTCAGAAAAGATGGAGGTGTTGGGTTATCACAAGGCATGGAGTCTCCTGCATTCAGTGGACACGTGGGGGAAGGGCTGCCGATGGCGCATGACACACTCGGGACTCACCTCTGGGGCCATCAGACAGCCGTTTCCGCCCCGATCCACGTACCAGCTGCTGAAGGGCAACTGCAGGCCGATGCTCTCATCAGCCAGGCAGCAGCCAAAATCTGCGATCACCAGCCAGGGGCAGCCGTCTGGGAAGGAGCAAGCAAAGTGACCATTTCTCCTCCCCTCCTTCCCTCTGAGAGGCCCTCCTATGTCCCTACTAAAGCCACCAGCAAGACATGGCTGACAGGGGCTAATGGCTCAGTGTTGGCCCAGGAGGTCAGCAAGGCCTGAGGGCTGATCAGAAGGGCCTGCTGTGCGAACACGGAAATGCCTCCAGGAAGTACAGGCTGCAAAATCCCCAGGCAAAGGACTGTGTGGCTCAATTTAAATCATGTACTAGTAATTGGAGCTGTCCCCAAGACCAAAGGAGCTAGAGCTTGGTTCAAATGATCTCCAAGGGCCCTTATACCCCAGGAGACTTTGATTTGAATTTGAAACCCCAAATCCAAACCTAAGAATCAGTTTTGCATTAAGAATCAGTTATTGCCGGGTGTGGTGGCCTGTAATGCCAGCACTTTGGGAGGCCGAGGCGGGTAGATCACCTGAGGTCAGGAGTTCAAGACCAGCCTGGCCAACATGGTGAAACCCCTGTCTCTACTAAAAATACAAAAAAACTAGCCAGGCATGGTGGTGTGTGCCTGTAATCCCAGCTACTCAGGAGGCTGAGACAGGAGAATTACTTGAACCTGGGAGGTGAAGGAGGCTGAGACAGGAGAATCACTTGAACCTAGGAGGTGAAGGCTGTAGTGAGGCGAGATCATGCCACTGCACTCCAGCCTGAGCAACACAGCAAGACTCCGTCTCAGAAAAAATAAAAAAAGAATTGGTTATTTGTAAAAGGGTCCACACAAAATTCCTTTAAAAAGCCAGTTCCTGGCTAGGCGCAGTGGCTCACGCCTGTAATCCCAGAACTTTGGGAGGCCGAGGCAGGCGGATCACGAAGTCAGGAGTTCCAGATCAGCCTGACCAACATGGTGAAACCCCGTCTCTACTAAAAATACAAAAATCAGCCAGGTGTAGTGGCGTGTGCCTGTAATCCCAGCTACTCAGGAGGCTGAGGCGGGAGAATCGCTTGAACCCGATAGGCGAGGGTTGCAGTGAGCCAAGATCATGCCACTGCACTCCAGCCTGGGCGACAGAGTGAGACTCCGTCTCAAAAAAAAAAAAAAAAAAAGGCCGGGTGCGGTGGCTCACGCCTGTAATCCCAGCGCTTTGGGAGGCCGAGGCGGGCGGATCACGAGGTCAGGAGATCGAGACCATCCTGGCTAACATGGTGAAACCCCGTCTCTACTAAAAATACAAAAAAAATTAGCCGGGCGTGGTGGCGGGCGCCTGTAGTCCCAGCTACTCGGGAGGCTGAGGCAGGAGAATGGCGTGAACCTGGGAGGCGGAGCTTGCAGTGAGCTGAGATTGCGCCACTGCACTCCAGCCTGGGCGACAGAGCCAGACTCCGTCTCAAAAAAAAAAAAAAGCCAACTCCCAGCTGGGCGTGGTGGCTCATACCTGTAATCCCAACATTTTGGAGGCTGAGGTGGGTGGATCACTTGAGGCCAGGAGTTTGAGACCAGCCTGGCCAACAGTGAAACCCCATCTCTACTAAAAATAATAATCCCAGCGCTTTGGGAGGCCGAAGCAGGTGGATCACGAGGTCAGGAGATAGAGACCATCCTGGCTAACACGGTGAAACCCCATCTGTACTAAAAATACAAAAAAATTAGCCGGGCGTGGTGGTGGGCGCCTGTAGTCCCAGCTACTCGGGAGGCTGAAGCAGGAGAATGGCGTGAACCTGGGAGGTAGAGCTTGCAGTGAGCCGAGATCATGCCATTGCACTCCAGCCTGGGTGACAGAGCGAGACTCAGTCTCAAAAAAAAAAAAAAAAAAAAAAATCAAAAATTAGCTAGGCATGGTGGCACCTGCCTGTAATCCTAGCTACTCAGGAGGCGGAGGCACGAGAATTGCTTGAACCTGGGAAGCAGAGGTTGCAGTGAGCTGAGATGGCGCCACTGCACTCCAGCCTGGGCAACAAAGCAAGATTCTGTCTCAAATAAATAAATAAGTAAATAAATAAATAAAGAAATAATAAAAGCCAGTTCCTCTAGTCAATTATTTTAAATCTTCTAGTTCAAAAATTTATCAGATGTATGAATCTCCTTACAATTTTCCTAGGCAAGTGGCCATTCAGCTTCTACTTGAATGCTTCCAGTGGTAGGCAACTCATTTCCAGAGGCCATTGGGCTTACATTTGGACAGCTTTCATTGTTTGAAAAATTTATTTATTTATTTATTTATTTTATTTATTTATTTTGAGATGGACTCTCGCTCTGTCGCCAGGCTGGAATGCAGTGGCACAATCTCGGCTCACTACAACCTCTGCCTCCCGGGTTCAAGCAATTCTCCTGCCTCAGCTTCCCAAGTAGCTGAGATTACAGGCGCCCGCCACCACGCCCAGCTAATTTTTGTATTTTTAGTAGAGATGGGGTTTCACCATGTTGGCCAGGATGGTCTCGATCTCTTGACCTCATGATCCGCCCGCCTCAGCCTCTCAAAGTGCTGGGATTACAGGCGTGAGCCACTACCCCCGGCCAAAAATTATTCTTTATAATGAGCTAAAGTCTACTTCTCTTTTACTTTATTATTTTTTTGAGATAGGATCTCACTCTGCTGCCCAGGCTGGAGTACAGTGGCACATTCATAGCTCATTGCAGACTCTTAACTCCTAGGCTCAAGTGATCCTCCCACCTCAGCCTCCCAAGTAGCTGGGGCTACAGGTGCATGCCACCATGCCTGGCTAACTTTTTTTCTGGCTAATTTAAAACATATTTTTTTTTGTAGAGAAGGGATCTCACTCTGTTTCCCAGGCTGGTCTCAAACTGCTGGCCTCAAGCAATCCTCAAGCAAGCCTCCCAAAGTGTTGGGATTACAGGTGTGAGCCACTGTGCCGGGCCTCTTTATTTACCTAGGAAAACTTGCAGCACTGAGGTCCTTGTTCTTTAAGTGGGCTAGAGAAAGGAACTTGGGAAGTGCTGTCTCTCTGCAAAGAGAGAAAAAAAAAACCCGTTCTAAGGGAGAGATTGCTAACCTCTCATGTGCGGAGCTAAATAAAGACATGACGTAGAACACAAAACCAGAGAGGACCTGAAGAGTCAGTCCTAAATGCTCCTGACCCACCCTCTAGTGCCCCTGGAGAGCTCTGATGGTGCAGCAGGTTCCTACCTGGGTCCAGCTCCACAAGGATGTTGTCGGATTTCAGGTCTCTGTGCGCGATGCCCTGTTGAACCAGATGGTCCACGCCTTCCAGCAGCTGCAGCAGCATCATGGCGGCGAGGCGGGGGCTGGGTGTGTTCACACGAAGGTACTGGCGCAGGGTACAGGGATAGCTGGTGGAGAGGGGACAGGGCCTTTGGCTACCACACATCGACAACTCCCAATACGTTTTTTTGTTTTTTTTTTTTTTTTTGAGATGGAGTCTCACTCTGTCGCCAAGCTGGAGTGCAGTAGCACGATCTTGGCTCACTGCAACCTCCACCTTCCAGGTTCAAGCAATTCTCCTACCTCAGCCTCCCGAGTAGCTGGGATTATAGGTGCCCGCCACCACACCAGGCTAATTTTTGTATTTTTAGTAGAGACAGGGTTTCATCATGTTGGCCAGGCTGGTCTCAAACTCCTGACCTCAAGTGATCTACCCACCTCCGCCTTCCAAAGTGCTGGGATTACAGGCGTCAGCCACCATGCCCGGCCTCCTAATAACCTTAATCACTGTTAGGGTTAGGCCGTTCCTCTTCCCCTTCCAGGAGCACTTTGATTCCCATTTTTCCCCAGCATCCTTTCTGTTCCCTCCCACTCACCATCCTCAAATTAGGAAGTAAGAGCTGGGGCTCCCTATATTCAAAGTAATGGTGCAGATAATTATTTCCTTAAAATAAAATACCCACTATAGCAAAGTTAGGGGATACAGAGGGTGAGGAAGGAGAACGGTTTTTATGTTAAAAACAGATAAGTCCAACCACAGAAAAGGTTAACAGTCAAATGGACCAAAAGGACTAGGTGACAAATATGTTCTGGATGAAGATGAGAGTTTGTTTCCATGAAAAATCGTCCTACAGGGAAAATGCTCTCCAGGGCAGATATGCTCCCTTTGCATGGCTTTCTTCTCCGGAAGGGTGATGACCCTGTTCTCCAAAACCCCCTGATCAAGGTGCACATGGAGGGCAGGAACCAGCTCCCCTTGGGAGATGTATCAGCTCCAGGCCCTGCCGCGCTGCTGTCACTTACTTCTTCATAACGAGGAACAGCGTCCGGCCATGGCCCAGGCCTTCAGGGTGGAGGCGTGAGGGCAGCACATCAGGGTAGTCGACCAGGGCCCCTGGCAGCAGCGGCACAGAAGAGGTGAAGGCACGGAGAACCCGGATGATGTTGGGGTGAGGGGCTAGTTGCTTGGGACCTCTCTTGGATTTTCTAGTCAGCCAAGTGAGACAAACATATGAGGCCAGCATCAGATACAACACCTGGAAAGAATAACCTAAGGCCACACCAACACTGGCACTGACATTCATTATTCACTTACTATCAAATGTTTATCACAGATTTGCTATGTGCCAGGTACTGTACATGGTGTTGGAGAACACATCTGATGACTCCCCTACCCATCCTTCAATCCATTTGTCCATCCGTCTGTCCGTCCGTCCATCCGTACACCCATCCATCCTATCCATCCCATGTGGCAGAACACAGGTGGAGAAACCCTGGTATCAGACTGCCTGGGTTTGCATTTCAGGTCTGCCACTGTAAGTCCTTGGCTGAGTTGCAGTAGCCCCAGCCTTATCCACAGTTTTGCTTTCTGCAATTTCAGTTATCTACAGTTTGAGAATAGGTGAGTACAAGAAGATATTTAGAGAGAGGAGAGAGAGAGAGAGAGACCACATTCACATAACTTTTATTACAGTATATTGTCATAATTATTCTATTAGTTATCTTTAATTTTTTACTGTGCCTAATTTATAAATTAAACTTTACCATAGGTATGTGTGTATAGGAAAAAACACAGTATATATAGGGTTTGTTACTATCTGTGGCTTCAGGCATCCACTGGGGGGTCTATCTTGGAATGTGTCCCCTCTGTCCTTATCTTCTCTGGGCTCAATCTCCAGGGTGCAAAGGGAATGCAGTGTTAACACGCTGCATAAGGTTGTCAAAGTGTGGAAGGCACCTAGAATCGTGTCTAGCACAGAGGAAGCTCTCAGCTGCTATTAGCTGTACTATTATTCATTCAACCAATACGCACTGTTTGCATGCTGAGTACCAGACATCATGCTGGAATGCTGTGGAACTACGGCACAGAACAAGATAGAGTCCCTGTCCTCATGGATTTGCAGTCTATCAGGGGAGAGAGATATTCATCAATGAGTAATCATGTGAGCTCCCTAAGAGCAAGGACTGTGCCTGAATTTTCTCCATTATTCCAAGTCTAGTACAGTAGTTGGCATGGAATATGGGTGTAATAAACCTTTGTTGAATGAGTGAATAGATCCAGATGCAGCTAGTAGTGGTAGTGTCATCTACCTGCCCTGGCTGCTCCTTATCCTGTGGGGAGTGCCCCCCGACCCCCAAACCACAGCCCTGCTGAGGCACAGTGGCTGGATTTTGGATGGGGTGGCTCTGCCAGCTGTGTGCCAGCCCTGCCCTTCAGCCAAAGCTGACTGGCCCAAGGAGTCACCTGCCCCAACGGCAATGAACCTACAGTGACACTCGAGACCCAGATGGTTGGACGAAGGGAAGGGAGGGAAGTAGATTCTCTTTTTGGGAATGTGAGTGAAGAAATCTGCCAGTCCGCAGTGGAGAGGAAGCCACGATACTTCACTGGGGCCATGAGGAGCCAGAGGTGAGCAGGCCAAAGGGAAGCAGGAACAGGAGATGCGAGGAAAGAACAGCATGTGGACAGTGGAACCACGTTCCCACAAGTTCAAGAATCAGTAACTGATGGAAATTCCTGCGGCTCACTCCTGTAATCCCAGCAATTTGGGAGGTTGAGGCAGGCAATTGCTTGAGCCCAGGAGTTCGAGGCCAGCCTGGGCAACATGGAGAAACTGTCTCTACAAAAACTACAAAAATTAGCTGGGCATGGTGGCATGTGCCTGCAGACCCAGCTACTTGGGAGGCTGAGGTGGGAGGATCACTTGAGCCCAGGGAGGTTGAGGCTGCAGTGAACCAAGATCACGCCACTGCTCTCCAGCCTGGGCAACAGAGTAAGACCCTGTCTCAGAAAAATAAAAGAAAATTTGAGTTTGCAGAAACCACTTTCTGAAAGGCTGAAACTCCCTCTGCTTATGAGATAAAAGAACTGGCTGAAATTGGTTGGAACCAATAAGGCCAACTGCAGCTTGCACAGAACAAGTTTGCTGATGTCACAGCCTGAATTGCCACTGCACGTTTCATACTCACTCCTCCCAAATCTGCACAGGGTACCCATGAGTTGGCATGAAGAGATAACTGTGCATGTCCAAGGACTGTCCAGACTTCTCCTTTCCTTCCATCAATCACCTGCTAATCTTAGAATCCACCCCTTAAACCTCCTCTAATAAAATTACCGCCTTAAAGCTAGCACAGGGAGACAGGGTTGAATTCAACTCCTGTCTCCATGTGAGTCAACTCACAATAGAAAGCTTGGCTTTTCTCAAAAATCCAGTGTCACTGCTTCTAGCACATCAGGCTAGAGCCCCCTTTGCTGCATAACAATGGTGGAGGGAAGTGAATGGGGCAGAGCCTAGACGGTGCTGGGGAGAGAGCAGGGCACCGGCCTCTCCCAGCACTGTGTGGTCCCCAGGCTGTATGGCTGCAGTCCACGTGTGCCCACGCGCTGCTCCTGCTCTTGAGTCAACCTGAGTGGCCCCTGTTCTATGCAATCAAAGGAGCCAGAGCATCGTTTCCACCCTCGGGCCCCTGGGCAAGTCATGATCACAGCCCCAGGCTGTCAGGGCCCCAGCAGGTGTCATGGGAGCTCAGGGGCAGAGGGGTATGGCTGTACTGGGGAGATACATGGTGGGGTTGGGGGTATCTGAACTGAGACCTGAAATGTGGGAGGAGGGCAGCCCAGGTGTAGCCAGCTGTATGCTCAGGAGATGGTCACAGAGAAGCCTGGCACATTCGGGGAAGGAGCTATGAAGCCAGCGTGGTGGAGTGTAGGGTGCTGATGAGAAGGGTGAGAGATAAGGTGGGAGACGCAGTGAGATGAGCAGGTTAAGCGCCTTGAATCTCCGGGCCCCAGGAGAGCAGAGGCTAGGAGGAAATGAACCCAGGGTGTTCTTGGGAAAGCTTCTCCCAAGGTGTACCAGAAGTTGAGGTAATGTACCTGCTGCCACATCTATCCGGTCATTCAACAGGTATTTACTGAGGGTATGCAGTAAACAAAGAGTGTTTACAGTACAGCCGGAGCAAAAAGGAACCAACAGAAAAAGACGTGTTATTTGAGGCCAGACGGTGAGAACTGCTAAAGGAACAAAGTCCCTGAAGAGGGACAGGGACTATGTCAGATGCTGCTGAGCAGCAGACATCATGGTGCTCCAGCAGCAGGACAGCACCACATCGGCCGGCTGCCACTCATGCCACAAAAGGAGGCATCAAGGATCATGTTAGTCCCAAAGCAGCTGACATTCAGGTGTCCACTTTCTCCAAAAAGGCCTCAGGAGAAGCAGCAGCCACTTGAGCAGCTACCTCCACCAGCCTGCAGGGACTCCCAGTCACACTGGAAACCTCCAAACCATGGAAGGGGTTTTCCACATCCACTCCCTTAATTTCATACTTTTGCCTCCCTGCTTCTGACAGAATGAAGATCTATAAACCAGCCCTCCAGTAAATCACCAAAAATGCAGCAGACCCACCTCTTCTTGGTGGATCTACAAATGAGAGACAGGGTCTCACTCCAGGGTCGCCCAGGCTGGAGTGCAGTGGCATGATCTTGGCTCACTGCAGCCTCAACCTCCCTGGACTCAAATGATCCTCCCGCCTCAGCCTCCTGAGTAGCTGGGATCACAGGCATTTGCCACCATGCCTGGCTAAAATTTATTTTTTGTAAAGGCAGGGTTTCACCATGTTGCCCAGGCTGCTCTTGAACTCCTGGGCTCAAGTGATCTGCCTACCTCAGCCTCCCAAAGTGCTGGGATTACAGGCATGAGCCAGGCTGTAAATATTAAGGTGGGCACAGTATCTCCTCTGTCATAGCCTGCGCGTCAGTCCTCACCACCTGTGGTGAGGCTGGTGGTGGACATGGGCTTTTCTGAGCTGAAAGCGTAGCTGCTGTTCACTTGCTCTTCCCTCTGCTGGGAATGCCACTTCCCTACTCCTCTGCCCAAGTAATGCCAATTCATCCTTCACAAGGAGGCACAAACTGTCCCTTTGAGAAGGCTTTCTGAGCAGCCCCTCCTCTGCAGCACATGCCTCCCCTGGGCTCCCTCAGCCCGAGCATACTCGATTCTAGCACTTACACCCTGGGCTCTCTGCTGCCACACTGAGACCTCTGGGCCAACAGACCACTTTTTGTTTTTTTTTAAATCTCTTAGCACCATCAGTGCACATAACTATTAGTGAAATGAGTGTTCCCTCTGGTGGGGACAGAGTTCAGTTTATTCCGATAGGTGGCGCTCTACCCGTGCATTTCTTAGGAGGAATCTGAGAACCCCGGTCAATCATGCAACACTGTGAACTGGGCATTTTTGGGTGGCCTCCTCTCCCCTGCTCCAATGTGAATTACGCATGTGCATCATCATCTGGGGTCAGATTACCTGCAATCTTTCCCAAGTGAAATTATCCGCTAACTGAAAATCCATCACCAACATTAAGCCTTTATTATCTACTGTCATATCAGACACTGTACCAGGTGCTGAGGACACAAGTGATGGATGAAGTTGCTCTCAAAGAAGTCCCAGTCAGTCTGGCAGGCAGAGGGCACTTACCTGTAAGTGACTGCTCCATACTCCCCAGCCAAGGCCACTCGGCTCGCTGGGACCAGCTCCTGGCTCATTGTGTTCAAGATGGCTTCGCTGGAGGAACCTGCCTGGAACACCCACAAGGAACCCAGGGTTACACAGGCCGGAGCAGAATGGTAAGTTCCTTGTAAGCTCTGCTTGTAACCTGGAGCAGGGCAGCTACTGCCTAGAATTGGCTCTGACCTTCGAGATAAGATGACCTCTCTTAAGTGGCAGGCTGAGACTAGTTACTCCTGGGAGGCAGACAGAGGTACCATCCATGCCAACTCAGAGGATTCTTCACACTCCTCAAACTCTTGCAGCCTAGGTGCCAGGGCTGGAGGAGATGCCAAGGTGATCAGGGTATGGGGTGCTGCTTCCTGCCATCGGTGCCTCTGGTCCCCACCAGTTCAAAATTGACCACTGGATCACTAACTCATTCTGCAGGCTCCCTTCAGCAGCCAGGCCAGAGCCTGACATGCTCCACCCTGGATGAAGTTGTACTGAATCACAGAACAGCCTTCCTCCCTCCCCCACAACAAACAGACAAAAATCAAAGAGTGGGGAAAGCACCTTATTGTCCTCATTGTATTGGGAAGGGCTCTCAGGACATATGAAACCTGTATCAAGAAGATCTGGTAAGAATCAACAATCTTGTAGCTGCTGTGAATGCAACAGCTGTCATGCCCCAACCAGTGCATGTTTTGATGCTAAGACTGGATGTTTCACAGGCAAAGGATTTGGCTACTTGTTAGCTATTAACCCAGCTTGGAGTGCAACAGTCTAATAACCTTCATTCCCCAAATCAGAAAAAGAAACTGCATCCTCTAGGGCCCACCATGAACGGCTGTGGCCACTTCCCACTGCGGCCTTGAATGGATGGGCCCAGGGATGAGCAGGAGACAGAGCATCGGGTCTTAATACATTTTTAAAACCTACCTAGCAATGGCAAGGTAAATAAATTAAGTGGACAGAAATTGTTTTCGTGGGGGAAAAATACTCTTCAATTTCCCAAAGTCTTGAGTCCTTCCAAGAGTAGAGAGCAGGGAGTTGACAGGCAAGCCTCTGAGCTGGAGGTGGGCTTGCAGTGTGAGCTTAGAGGAAAGAGATCCAGTTCCCCCTCTCCAGTGAGGCAGGTTGCAGGAAGGAGGGGATGGTGAACTAACCAATCAGGGTAGAAATCAGTGGTTTAGGCACTTGTTACTCAAAGTGTGGTTGACAGAGCAGTGGCATTGGTATCACGTGGGAGCTTATTGGGAAGGCAGAATCTTAGGCCCCATCCCTGACCTGCTGAATCAGAATCTACCTTTGGGTTTTTTTTTGTTTGTTTGTTTTTTGTTTTGAGACAGGGTCTTACTCTGTTACCCAGGCTGGAGTGCAGTGCCACAATCTTGGATCACTGCAGCCTCTGCCTCTTGCACTCAAGTGATCCTCCCACTTCAGCCACCAGCCACCCAAGTAGCTAAGACTACATACAGGTGCAAGCTGTCACACCCGGCTAATTTTTGTATTTTTCATAGAGATGGGGTTTCATCATGTTGCCCAGGCTGGTCTCAAACTCCTGAGCTCAAGTGATTGGCCTCCCAAAGTGCTGGGATTACAGGCATGGTCCACCATGCCTGGCCAAAATCTACCTTTGAACCTGATCTCTGGGTGATCTGTGGGCAGAATACAATTTGAAACATTCTGGTTTAGACTTCTGTGTAACAGGGGGAGGTAGCCTGACTATATAGGCACCTTTCCTGTGGATAATCTGTCTTTTCCTACCTACTTCCTGGAAAAAATCCTCACCAGGCCCACTAAGATGGGCATTTTGAGAACATCTCCTTTAAAGATGAAAGGCCTGGTGCTTACCGAGATGTTCCACATCATCTTGATGGCCAAGGGGAAGGCAGGGGCCCCCGGAGCTCGCTCCTGCCCTTCTCCTGGTGCACTGGTACCTGGGCCTCTCCCTGGAAGCAACCCGGTGCTCTTTGTCACCTCCAGGTTCTGGGGCAATGTAGGCATGGTGGCTTCATACACAGCAGCACTGCAGCCCTTACCAATGGACTGCCCTATCAGATACTCCTCCAGCCGAAAGCCCTGCAAGCGTCTTGTGTCCAACGGGTCAGGCCCCGGCTTGCTTTTCTGGGTAAAAATTGCCTGTGAGGAAAAAAGAATGCACCGTGAGCCAGGGAGCCTAGGAAGGCCCAAGAAAAGGGAAACAGGGGAGGCAGAGAGAGGTGCAGCAAGGCGTGGTCCACATCGACCAGATCAATAAACCAGAAAAACACAACCCAACCAGGTTCTACTGCTCAGCCTGGGTCCAGGCCATCTTCTTTCTCATTATTCAGAATGATTTTTCTCAAACTCTGTTGCTTCACTGGGATCACAATACTCAATGATCTGAGAGGTCAGAAACCCCGCGTCCCGCAGCCGGTGCACCTCTCCTTGCTGCCTTCACTCTCCAGCAGAGTTCTGGAGGTGTCTGATTATGGAGACAGCTCGCTCTGCAAAGACCTTGGCTGACGGCTCCTGGGCAACTAGCAGGAGTGTGTGATCCACAGTGATCTCAGACGGTCTCTCAGGCAAGTGGGTGACATCAGGTGCATCCCCAGAGCAGAGGGATTCAGTACTGTCTTTCTCTCTCTGCCTCTTAGGGCCCCGATGGGGCTACTCTGTCCAGAAAGGTAGCAAGAGTACAAGAGTTCAGACAGAAATAGATGGAGGTGCAGGTGCTGGGGGCAGTGCTGCACTGGGAAAGAGGCCATGTGACAAAAATCTGGGTCTTCCCCTGCTTCAGGCAGCGGTGACGTCACTCTTCCAGTCACCCAGGCTCCGCTTTCCCTCTCAAATGGTCTGATCTGCTGAGCTCTTCCTTTCCAAGGTTAGTCACCCCTGGGTGCCAGGCACAGCTCTGCATATGCCCCTTGGCCATAGCCTACCAGGCACCATCTCTAGACTACCCCACTCTCAGTGCTGTGCCTTCCCTGCTCTGAGCCACATCAAAATACGTTGCTTTCATGTGTCACTCGGCTGTCCATCAGACTGCCCAGGAGGTTATCTGTGTTCTGGCTGCTGCCAGGCTGGTCTGCACGCTGCCTGCACTCATCCTTTGGACGCCTCCCTCTGAAAGCTGCTCACAGCATCCTTCCAGCCCGTTTCTATAGTATTGCTCTGTCTGGCTCATCCCTGCTCAGCCATCAAGCCCAACTCAAGCTCCTGCTTCCTCTGTTACCAGCCCTGATGACCCAGCCCATGGCAACTTTCCTTCTAGAGGGTTCCTAAAGCACCTGCTATCTGTAAGCAACTTAACCTTGCACTATAACTTTGAACCTTTTAAAAAAATGAAAGTCCAGGCCGGGCGTGGTGGCTCATGCCTGTAATCCCAGCACTTTGGGAGGCCGAGGCAGGCGGATCATGAAGTCAGGAGTTCAAGACCAGCCTGGCCAACATAGTGAAACCCCGTCTCTACTAAAAAATACAAAAAATTAGCCGGGTGTGGTGGTGTGCACATGTAATCCCAGCTACTCAGGAGGCTGAGGCAGAAGAATTGCGTGAATCTGGGAGGTGGAGGTTGCAGTGAGCCGAGATCGTGCCATTGCACAGCCTGGGCGACGGTGTGAGACTCCGTATCAAAACAAAAAAAGGAAAATCCATCTTCCCTTATAAACTTCATGGAGCAGAAGCAACGTGTGTGTATATATATATAAAATATACTACAAACTATTATATGGAACATACATATTATAGTATACATAACATATATACACATACATATATTATATATATATTTTTATAATATAAATTTTTAGAGCTTGCTACTAGCACACTCCTGCTAGTTGCCCAGGCTGGGGTGCAGTGGTGCAACTACAGCTCACTGCAGCCTCAAACTCCTCGGCTCAAGCAATCCTCCCACCTCAGCCTCCTAAGTAGCTGGGACTATCGGCATGTGCCACCATGCCTAGCTAACTTTTTAATATTTTGTGGGAACAAGGTCTCACTATGTTGTCCCAGCCGGTCTTCAACTCCTGGGCTCAAGAGATTCTCTCACCTTGGCCTCCCAAAGCGCCAGGATTACAGGCATGAGTCACCATGCCTGGCTTCAGAATTTTTTATTTTTTTATTTTTTATTTTTTTTGAGACGGAGTCTCGCTCTGTCCCCTAGGCTGGAGTGCAGTGGCGCGATCTTGGCTCACTGCAAGCCCTGCCTCCCGGGTTCATGCCGTTCTCCTGTCTCAGCCTCCCGAGTAGCTGGGACTACAGGTGCCTGCCACCATGCCTGGCTAATTTTTTTGTATTTTTAGTAGAAGCGGGGTTTCACCATGTTAGCTAGGATGGTCTCGATCTCCTGACCTCATGATCCACCCGCCTCGGCCTCCCAAAGTGCTGGGATCACAGGCGTGAGCCACCCCGCCCGGCCCAGAATTTTTTAAATGTGAAATTAATTCCAGCAAAAGTAGCCAGTGAAAACAATTTTTTTCCCCCTAGTCAGAGTCTTGCTCTGTCACCCAGGCTGGAGTGCAGTGGCGTGATCTCAGCTCACTGCAACCTCCGCCTCCCGGGTTCAAGGAATTCTGCCTCAGTCTCCCAAGTAGCTGGGATTACAGGCGCCCACCACTGCGCCCGGGTAATTTTTGTATTTTTAGTAAAGACAGGGTTCCACCATGTTGGCCAGGCTGGTCTCAAACTCCTGACCTCGTTGATCCGCCCGCCTCAGCCTCCCAAAGTGCTGGGATTACAGGCATGAGCCACAGTGCCTGGCCAAAAAAAAATTTTTTTAATGTGAAATTAATTGATAACTAATAACACTTTCAGGCATAGGAGGGTGAAGTGTGCGAAGAAGGTGTGTGTGAATGGTAAGTTTAGGAGGATCAATCTCCTCAGTTAAAAAAGCCTCTTTAGTTTTAAGCAGGATTAGTCAAATTTCCCATCCTTAGCTTCTGCCAGTTAAGCTGTGGCAAAAGACAAGGTCAGGGGCTGGGGACTAGGCCAGATGTCACCTGTCACCCCAAACTGGCCAGAGCTCAAACATGAGACAGTGGTGATGAGCAATAAGAACTGGGATGGAAACCAGGAAACGCAGGAGCCACTGCTTGGCCCTAACAGCTGTGTCCTTGGGCAAGTCACTCCCTCTTCCACCACCTCAGCCCTAACCTGTAAAATGCAGGGGCTATGCTAATTTAATGAGTGGTTCTACACCCCCAGGAAGAAGAGTGAACTCCCTGGAAGAAGATGGAATTCTGCCAGCGGCCAGGCTTCAAACCTGAACTGCACCCCTGGCTCCTCCCTGGCTCTCCAGCCGGCCCGCCTACTCTGCGGCTTTTAAGACTTTGCCAATCTCCATAGGGAGCCAGGTCCTCAAAATAAACCTGCCTCTAAATAGACACATCCTATTGATTCCATTTGGAGAACCCTAATACAGACTTTGGTTGGGCAAAAAGAGAAGTCTTGTGCTATTTTAAGCATTAAAAAAGCCTAAGAACCCTTGCGTATCCAGTCAGCAGGGATAACTATACACAGGTAACTAAAATGTTAGGACTGTTTTTCTCGCCGTTCATAGTTTTTACTGCGGTTTCAGCTCTGTCACTACTAATCCTTTGGTTAAACGGCGGAGGCAGCCTGGCTCAGTGGTTAAGGGCACTGCATTTTATTAGCTGTGTGACTTCGAGCAAGTCCCTTCACCTGAGGACTTTCCTTCTCCATAAATTAGGGACGGCAACTACCTCAAAGGGATAGGAATGTTATGATTTAGTTGTCCGTACATTTTAGAAAATTTACACAAAGCCTTTTGCTGTGCTGCGACAGGAGCTGTAATCGGCAACATGTCTTCATTGGAGGAAGGGAAACATTAAAACAAATGGGAGGTGCTGGCTTTATTTATAGCAGCCGATCAGTAATGGTGAAATAGATGAGCTTTAAGGACCCTCGCCTCGGCCCTCGATCGGCTCAGGGCCCCGCCTCCACACCTAGCCCCGCCCCCACCCAGCTGAGGACCCGCCCCCGCGCTTAGCTCCGTCCTCCGCTCGGCTTAGGACCCGGCCCCGCTCACCTGGATCTCCTGACAGGCCGAGACCGCCCGCCGGCTCTCCGCCTGTTTTTCCTCGATGAGGCCCAGCCCTAGCCCGAAGGCCAGAAAGACTGCCCGGCCGCAAGGGCCCGCGCAGCCCCAGGCCCGCACCACGAACTGCCGCTGCAACCGCGCCGCCAGCCCGGCCACCGACTGGCGGAAGAAGCGGAGACGGTTGGGGAGCCCGAGCCCGACCCTGCGAGGCTCCGCGCCCGGTCCTGCGGCCCAGCCTGGACGCTCCCCGCGGACACAGCCCGCCGCCGGGCCCGGCCGCCCCAAGCCGTAGGCCCGGCCGGGCTTGCCCGTGAAGCGCAGCAGCAGCGCTCGACCCAGCTGCAGGCCGCGGCCCAGCGCCTGTCGCACCGCCATGGTGGCGCCGCGGCCCGGTGCCCCCGCAGCCGCCGCTGCCGCCACCACCGGCGTCCCCCGCCGGTCACAACAAACTTCGGGGCGGTGCCTCTGCGCAGGCGCAGGGGCAGGGGCAGGCGCAGGCGCTGGTGGGCGGGGCCGGCCCCCGCGGCAGTTCCCCGACTCGGCGCGTGGGGGCGCTATGCTGGTACTGGCGCCTCCAGCAGTGATTTTCCCTTTGCCCTTTGGACCCACGTGGAGGGCTTGCCGGTTCAGGCAGGTCCTGAATGTGAACATCACTAGTCCTGGGCAAAATCGAGAAGCCGAGAAGGGAAACTGGTATTTTTTGCCAACCATGGTGCCAGACCCTTTACGTCTTTTAATTTATTTAACAGCTCCACCAACAAGATAAAAATGCCGTTTTTATAGATAAGAGAACCGAGGCATAGTAAGGGGCAGCATTCGAGGTCTTGTGAAGGTACCTAGCAGAGCTGAGCTACAGTTCGAGTTGTCCTAACTGTTGAATGCTTGCCCTCCTCAATGCCGTTAGGCTGCTGTATGTGTCCAGAGTCTCAGGGGTTTTGAAGACCCCAAGAGAAATCTCACCCAAAAGGCACAATTTATGAATGAGTGTGCTGAGGTCCCAAGATAGCAGCTTGCCCAAAGCCACACCGTTTGTTTAATGGCATAGGCCTGCTCACCACAGAACACACACACACACGCACGCATGCACGCACGCACACGCACATTACTGAAACAGTTTGCTGTCCCCTGGCCAGGGGTCCACCCCATAGCCAAGTAAGCCCAGGGGACAGAACTCTTCAGACAAAAAATCCCTTCTTCAGCAGCAGCTCCTATCTACATGACCTTTGACTTCATATTTAAGGAGAAAGGGATTTATGAACAGAAGCCATAGTCTCTGGCTTCAGCGGCAGGGAGACAAGATGGTGGATCCCCATGCCATTACCCCCAAGACCCAGGGCCTATATGCTATAGGAAAGGAATGTGACGGACATTTGAAGTCAGTCCCCCAGGGAAAGGCAAGAATGCTGTGTGAATCTGCCTAAGGGCAGGATTTATGGTAAGTACATGCTTTTACACAAGGAACAATAGATAAACTAGAAATCTTAGAGGCCTTCCCTAAAAGCTGGTTAATCAGAAGTCAACTTGGTTGGCGGGGTGTGGTAGCTCACAGTCTGTAATCCCAGCATTTTGGGAGACTGAGGCAGGTGGATCACTTGACGCCAGAAGTTCATGACCAGCCTGGCCAACATGGCAAAACACTATCTCTACTAAAAATACAAAAACTAGCTGGGCGTGGTGGCACACGCCTGTAATCCCAGCTACTCAGGTGGCTAAGGCAGGAGAATCGCTTGAACCCAGGAGGTGGAAGTTGTAGTGAGCAAAGATCACACCACTGCACTCTATCCTGGGCGACAGAGTGAGACTCTGTCTCAAAACAAAACCAAAAAACCAACAAAACACATCAACTTGGTGGATTAGCATCCAAGATGGGGTTGCTTTAGCTTGCACTGTGTGTGTGTGTGTGCTGGTCTCTCTCATAATCTTCCTTAAGGGAGGAATTTTATGGTTCTTGTGATATCCAGTCACATTTATTTGGGAGAGGCATAGATGAATTTCCCATTTGTATAGAGGCACATGAATATCAGATATTTAATTTTTTGGATCAACCTCAGGGAATTTTTAATTGTAATTTTAAATGCTCCACTGAAGTTGTAATTTGAAGAATGATAAGGGAAAGAAGGTTGGAGAAATCTCACATTCCAGTAACCACAGGCTCACTCATGGAAACTTAGTTGGGGCACAGATGAGTGGATTTAAAGTTTAAATCCACTCGTCTGAAGCCAGGTTTGCAGTGGTTCACTCCAGCACGTGGGGAGGCTGAGGCGGGAGGATCGCTTGAGGCCAGGAGTTCAAGACCAGCCTGGGCAACATAGGGAGACCCTGTCACTACAGATAATAATAATTTAAAAGACCCCAGCGAGGCATGGTGGCAAGTGCCTGAGGTCCCAGCTACTTGAGAGTCTGAGGCAGGAGGATTGCTTGAGCCCAGGAGGTTGAGGCTGCAATGGGCTGTGATTGTGCCACTCCACTCTCCACTCCAGCCTGGGTTACAGAGTGAGACTGTCTTAAAATAAAATAAATCTACTCATCTGCTGTGTCTCATTACTGTAAACCAAAAATGAGGTTCTAAGCTCCCCAACTGACTAAATGGACCCCCTCTGGGCCAAAGAAAACCTAAAAAACTAAATTTCAGGCCATGAAAGGAAGGGAGGTTGGACACGCCTCCTTATACCCCCTCCCTTTTGGAGTTTAGCCACAACTGACCAGCATTAATATTCAATAGTGCACATAAGACTGACAATAAGATACCAAATTCCAACCTGATGCTGGTATCATAGCTGTCCATTGGGTTCCCCTTGTTCATTGCCTAGACAGAGCTGATTTATCAAGACAGGGGAATTGCAATAGAGAATGGGTTTAATTCATACAGAGCCACCTGTATGGGAAACCAGAGTTTTATTATTACTCAAATCAATCTCCCTGAAAACTCAAGGATGGTGGTTTTTATGGATAATTTGGTGAGTAGGGGGTCAGAAAGTGGGGAGTGCTGATTGGTTGGGTCAGAGATGAAGCCATAGGGAGTTGACGCTGTCCTCGTATGCTGAGTCAGCACAAAACCTTGGCTTCTGCAACCCCCCTTATCTTAACTCAAGCGTTTCTTTCTACTGAGTTCAATTCTTCAGACAAAGCTTAACTCTTTCAACCAATTGCCAGTCAGAAAATCTTTGACTCCACCTAGAACCTGTGAGCATCCACAGCTTCAAGATGTTCCACCTTTCCAGGCTGAACCAATGTATATGCCTTCCATGTATTGATTTATATTTTTGCCTGTCACTTCTGTCTCCCTAAAATGTGTAAAACCAAGCTGTAACCCAGCCACCTTGGGCATCCTTTCTCAGGACCTCCTGAGACTGTACTCTGAGCCATGATCACTCATACTGGCTCAGAATAAACCTCTTTAAATATTTTACAGAATTTGGCTTTTTTTTTTTGGTCAACATTACCATTATAGCTCCTCTCTTTAATGTTTATAGAGAAGGAACAAGAGGTTCTCTGAGATATTTAATGTTTCAACTACAAAGATTTTCTTTAATCTCCCAGGAACACAACCTTTTAGTATGAGGCTTATGATGACCACACAGCTTATAAGACATTGTATTGGTTGTCTTGAGTTAAAGAGTACGTTTGTCTTAAGCCTTTGCATTTGTTCCCCTGAGCTGCAAATGAACTCACTGGACCTGCGATACGTAATCCATCAGCTGGAAATGAAATCTCCAGACTGATGTGTTAATTAACCTTCCATTGTAGGCTGGACTTACTCACTTCTCCATCTATAGAAAAATCTGAAGTCTGACAGGTCTGAATCAAGCACAGCATGAAGCTTGATTCTTTGGCAGACATCTGTATGGAATGGACAAGTAAGTGGATTTTGGAAGAGAGAGGTTTCCAGCAAGGATTTCAGGGGTTCTGCATTCTCACCTCTCAGGTCAGAGATACAGCCTTACTGTGCCAGGGGCAAAGGCATGCATTTCCCAGGGACAATGGTCCTGACTCCATTCATCCCTGTCTATCCTCCTGAGAAGGAAAAATTCTTTTTATGGTGGTGCCATTGGTCTCAGGTCTCAAGGAATCATCTTGAGATTCTCCCATAACATCTCCCATCTTTTTATTTATTTATTTATTTATTTATTTATTTATTTATTTATGAGACAGGGTCTTGTTCTGTCACCCAGGCTAGAGTGCAGTGGTATGATCATGGGTCATTGCAGTCTTGAATTCCTGGGCTCAAGCAACCTTCCTCCCTCAGCTTCCCAAATAGTTGAGACTACAGCTCACACCACTATGTCCAGCTAATTTAAAAAATATTTTGTAGAGATGGGGTCTTGCTATTTGCCCAGGCTGGTCTCGAACCCCTGGCATTAAGTGATACTCCCACCACATCTCTGGGGTTACAGGAATGAGCCACTGCACCTGGCCTCTCATCTCTTTAATGGTATCCCAAAAAGGTGAAATTGGATATATGATTGATATGTTTTGGCTCTGTGTCCCCACCCAAATCTCATCTTGAATTGTACTCCCATAATTCCCACATGTTGTGGGAGGGACCCAGTGGGAGATAATTTTAATCATGGGGGTGGTTTCCCCCATACTATTCTTGTGGTAGTGAATAAGTATTATGAGATCTGATAGTTTTATCAGGGGTTTCCACTTTTGCATCTTCCTCATTTTCTCTTGCTGCCACCATGTAAGAAGTGCCTTTTGCCTCCCACCATGATTCTGAGGCCTCCCCAGCCATGTGGAACTGTAAGTCCAATTAAACCTCTTTTTCTTACCAGTCTCAGGTATGTCTTTATCAGCAGCATGAAAACAGACTAATACAATGATAGTTTTTGTTTGGTTGGTTTTTTTTGTTTTTGTTTTTTTTGAGATGGAGTTTCGCTCTTGTTGCCCAGGCTGGAGTGCAATGGCGTGATCTTGGCTCCCCGCAACCTCCCCCTCCTGGGTTCAAGTAATTCTTCTGCCTCAGCCTCCTGAGTAGGGGGGATTACAGGCATGTGCCACCACACCTGGCTAATTTTTGTATTTTTAGTAGAGATGGGGTTTCTCCATGTTGGTCAGGCTGGTCTTGAACTCCCAACCTCAGGTGATCTGCCCACCTCAGCCTCCCAAAGTGCTGGGATTACAGGCATGAGCCACCATGCCTGGCCATGTTTGGTTGCTTTTTAAAAAATTTTTATGAATACATAGTATGTGTATATATTTATGGAGTACATGATAGTATATGGTTTTCTGATGAATATCTGTTTATATTGCAGATTTAATATTCTGTATCAAAGTCTCATTCATTCACAGAACATCAACTCTTTACCAGGTAGGCTTTGATATGCCCAGCCACAGAATTAGAGGAGAATGGAGTGGGGGACTTGATGGAGCGGCTGCAAGATTTTTTTTTTTTTTTTTTGGTCTACATTCCATTCCGTAGGCATCCTTGTATCTTCTGTCAATGAAAAGAATCAAACTCTGTAAAATATTTGAAGAGGTTTATTCTGAACCAAATATGAGTGACAAATGGCCTGTGACATGGCCCTCAGGAGATTCTGAGAATATGTGCCCAAGGTGGTCAGACTACAGCTTGGTTTTATACATTTTAGGGAGACATAAGACATCAATCAATACATGTAAGATATACATTAGTTGGGTCCAGAAAGGTGGGACAACTGGAATTGGGGGCTTCCAGGTCATAGGTGGATTCAGAAATTTTCTCATTGGCAATTGGTTGAAAGAGTGATTATCTAAAAACGTGGCATCAGTGGAAAGAAATGTCTGGTTAGATAAGGGGTTGTGGAGACCAAGGTTTTATCATGCGGATGAAGCCTCCAGGTAGCAGGCTTCAGAGAGAATACGTTGTAAATATTTCTTATCAGACTTAGAGCCTATCAGTCTTAAGGTCTGTGTTGATGTTAATGCTGGTCAGCTGGACCTGAATTTCAAAAGGAAGGAAGGAATAATGAGGCATATCTGAATCCCCCTTCGTATCATGGCCTGAACTACTTTTTCAGGTTAACTTTGGAATGCCCTTGACTGAGAGGGGGAGTCCATTCAGATGGTTGGGGGGTTTAGAATTTTATTTTTGGTTTATATTTCACTACCTTTTCCCTCCTGGTGGGCAAGGACTGTGGAGTTTTGGGAAAGTACATAATCTTCTTAAGAAGCATTATTTAACCTTCCTCCCACCCAAAGGACATGGGGGTGGGGAAGCTGATTTGAATGTAAAAATGGAAAAAGGCAAGACTTCAACAAAGAGAATGTTGAGGGCTGTTTGACCTTCCCTTTCTGGACAGCATCCTTTGGCACAGTTTCAGTGCTCTTTGTCTCCTGCTGGCAGGAGGCAGACACATTTTCCCAGAGCAGCAACATCCTTTATCCACAGACCATTTCAGAAGTGCTAGCTCTAAATTGTCTGCAGAGGTGGAAGGCGTTTTGCTAAAACTGTTGACAGAGCAAAGCTGCAGCCAGATCAAAATCCTGCTACTTGAAACGCCTGGGCGGTAGTTTTTGGAGGTTAGGAGAAGACCACAGTGGGCAGAAAGTGAGATTTCATTGGAAGGAAGCATCCCTATGTTGTCTGGGCAAGATGGATGAAAAAACCCAGGCAATCTGTGGTTCCTTCATCCAATATATTTGCTCTCCTGCAGTGGTTGTTCACATTACAAATATGGCCATGTTGCCTACTGTGTATAAAATCTTCATAAGCTCTGTACCCTTGCCCACTGCCCTTGGGATAAAGCCCAGGCTCCTCAGCCTGGCACACAACATTCCTCACTATTTAGCATCCTTCTTACTGTCCCCCACCCTGCCTTTTATGGTCCAGCATCACTCAGTTACTTCTCAATTACTTCCAGTTGTCTCAGCCACCATGGTGACTCCTCTGGGTTGATTTACTGCCTGAAAGAATCTCCATTCATACTTGAGGTCACCTCCTCCAGGAAGCCTTCTTTGACCTTCTCTGGACTGTACTAGGTGTCCCTTCTTTGTCTCTCCCACTAAAATGTGAGTTCTGTAAGGACAGGGATTGTGATGTTTAAATCTCATATCCCTCGGCACCTAGCATGGGGCCTGTTGGGTCCCCAGCACTTGTTTGAGACACAACTGGGAATTCAAGCCCTTAGTGGGCAGGCTTATGCCTAAGGGGAAGCTGAGAGGAAGGGGCTGGGCGACACTTTGAAACTCCTCAATCATGAGTCACTCTTCCTTCCCAGCAGGAGTGAGGGGAGGGGTGGAGAAAGGCTGGAAGGAAACAGGAGTATTAAGAACTCACATCCCCACCCCAACAGAATCAACTAACTGCATTTATGCTTTAGAATGTGCACCACATCATTGCCAAATGAATTTCCTTTCCATGGTTTCCTTTTTATCCACTTTCTGTTTTTTTCTTTGATCGTTTGTTTTGTTTTTAAGAGAGGGGTCTCTCTATGTTGCTTAGGCTGATCTTGAACTCCTGGGCTCAAGCAATCTGCCTACCTTGGCCTTCCAAAGTGCTGGGATTGCAGGTGTGAGCTCTGCTGTTCTTGTTTTTAATTAATAATTATTTTAAATAAAAGTAATATAAATACATGGTTTAAAAAATACTAAGAGCTTATGTAGATAGGCTTATAATGAAAAGCAACAATCTTCTGTCCCAACTCTTTGTAAACCTAATGCCCCAGCCTGGAGACAATGATTTTTTACCTTTTTAGCTTTTTTCTGATAGTTTTCTTCATATCTCTACCTTTTCTTCCTCTATCCCTCCCTCCCTCTCTCCGTCCTTCCCTCCCTTCCTTTCTTCCTTCCTTCCTTCCCTCCCTTCCTTTCTTCCTTCCTTCCTCCCTTCCTTCTTTCCTTCCTTCCTCCCTTCCTTCCTTCCTTCCTCCCTTCCTTTCTTCCTTCCTCCCTCCCTCCCTTCCTTCCTCCCTTCCTTTCTTCCTTCCTTCCTCCCTTCCTTTCTTCCTTCCTTTCTTCCTTCCTCCCTCCCTCCCTCCCTTCCTTTCTTCCTTCCTTCCTTCCTCCCTCCCTCCCTTCCTTTCTTCCTTCCTTCCTTCCTCCCTCCCTCCCTTCCTCCCTTCCTTTCTTCCTTCCTCCCTCCCTTCCTTCCTTCCTCCCTTCCTTTCTTCCTTCCTTCCTCCCTCCCTCCCTCCCTTCCTTTCTTCCTTCCTCCCTCCCTCCCTCCCTTCCTTTCTTCCTTCCTCCCTCCCTCCCTCCCTTTCTTCCTTCCTCCCTCCCTCCCTTCCTTTCTTCCTTCCTTCCTTCCTCCCTCCCTCCCTTCCTTTCTTCCTTCCTTCCTCCCTCCCTCTCTTCCTTCCTTCCTCCCTTCCTTTCTTCCTTCCTCCCTCCCTTCCTTCCTTCCTCCCTTCCTTTCTTCCTTCCTTCCTCCCTTCCTTTCTTCCTTTCTTTCTTTCTTCCTTCCTCCCTCCCTCCCTCCCTTCCTTTCTTCCTTCCTTCCTCCCTCCCTCCCTTCCTTTCTTCCTTCCTTCCTCCCTCCCTCCCTTCCTTTCTTCCTTCCTTCCTTCCTTCCTCCCTCCCTCCCTTCCTTCCTCCCTTCCTTTCTTCCTTCCTTCCTCCATTCCTTTCTTCCTTCCTTCCTCCCTTCCTTTTCTTCCAAGGCAAAGTCTTGCTCTGTTGCCCAGGCTGGAGTGCAATGGTGAGATCATAGCTCACAGTCTCCAAATCCTGGGTTCAAGGGCTCCTCATGGCTTAGACTCCCAGGTAGCTAGGACTATAGGTGTGAGCCACTGAAACCACCTTTGCAGAAATTATGGCAGTGAGAAAATTATGGCAGTGGGAGAGATCTGATATAGCCAACCTCCCCACTCTTGCCTTTAGCTTTCAAGTTGCCTTAATTATTCCTGGGTTTAGGCTGAGCTAACTCTGAAAGACATTTACTTTATAGTTTAAATGATAATAGCCCTTCCCCAAACTCAACTGTCTTTGCAAAGCTAATGAAATGCCACCAGGCTGGGGGAAGGGGAGCCTGAACTCTGCTAAGGTATAGGCATAAACGATTGCCAGCCATTATTCTGGAGGTTACAAGATATGCAACTTCCCCAATTACTCCTGCGAATAACATCACTGTTGTAGATTGGCCTTTTGAGATACCTTTTCAAGTTTTTTGCATGTCTGACACCCATGGCTCCACCTGGACCCCCTAGTCAATGGCTCCACTGCTCTTGTGACCCCACACAGTGCAAGAAGAGGCTTCAACTCCCTGTGATTTCATCTCTGACCCAACCAATCAGCAGCAAGCACCCATTACCTAGACAGCCCCACCCCTTTCCCCAAACTGCCTTTGAAAAACTCCTAACCTAGGAGCCTTTGATGAGATTGACTTGAGTAATGATTTTGTCTCCCAAGTGGCATGGCTGGCCTCATGTCTATTCAGCTCTTTCTTCACTGCAATGCCATGATTTTTGTTTGTGTAGTGGGCAGGAAGAACCCATTGGTGGTCACACCACCACATCCAGCTAATTTTTAAATTTTTTGTAGAGACAGGGTCTCGCCACATTGCCCAGGATGATCTCGAACTCCTGGCCTCAAGCGATCCTCCTGCATCAGCCTCCCAAAATGCTGGAATTACAGGTATGAGCCATGGTGGCCAGCCTCTACTAGTTCCTGATTTAGCAAACTGAGATATTTAAGGTATACAGCTGACCACGTGACCCACACCTGAAACTGATGGCTGCCCTTTGGAATAAGGTCAAACTCCTTAACAGGGCTAACCAGGCCTGCATCTTCTGACCCTTCCACCATGCTTATCTACTTTTTAATTTTATTTTGTTTTCCTTGTTCATGTACATTGTGAATTTTTACATCTTTAGAATACCCACCTCCTGGCATTTGTGCCATATATATTATCCCCTCCTCTGGATTGTGGGCTGGATGTTAATGCCTTGCTTCTGTGGACTAAATTTGTCAAAAGTGATGGACTGTCGCTTTCATGACATTCCAAAGACTCTGGTTTCTGTCTTGCTTGCTTGTTCTAAGAGAAGTGAGCTGCCAGGTTGTAAACTGCCCTGTGGAGAGGCCCACATAGCAAGGAACTGAATAGTAACAGCAACAGCCTACAGTGAACTGAATCCTGCCAGAAACTGTGAGTGAGCTTTGAAGTGGATCCACCCCCAGTCGAATCTTCCGATGAGACTGAAGCCCTTCCTGACACATTCATTGCCACTTTGTAAGAGACCTTGAGCCATAGGACCTGGCTCAGCCCAGAATCCTGCCCCGCAGAGACTGTGAGATGATAAGTATTTGTTGTCCTCTGCCACTAAATGTTGGAGTAACTTGCTATACAGCAATAGATAACTAATGTCACCATTATGCCATATAGTTTTCTATTCAGTCATAGAGTTTTCCTTTTTTTTGAGATGGAGTCTCACTCTGTCACCCAGGCTGGAGTGCAGTGGTGTGATCTCAGTTCACTGCAACTTCTGCCTCCTGGGTTCAAGTGATTCTCCAGCCTCAGCCTCCTGAGTAGCTGGGATTACAGGCGTGTGCCACCACACCCGGCTAATTTTTGTATTTTTTTAGTACAGACTAGGTTTTGTCATGTTGGGCAGGCTGGTCTTGAACTCCTGACTTCAGGTGATCCGTCCACCTCGGCCTCCCAGAGTATTGGTATTATAGGTGTGAGCCACCATGCCCAGCCTAACAATTTAATCTTCTTAACGCCTCTTTCCTGTACCCATCAAAAACTGTGTTTACAGATTGGGCATTCCTTTCACATCTGTTCCCATGCTCATATCACCATATACAAAATATTAAACACAGGCCGGGCGCAGTGGCTCACCCCTGTAATCCCAGCACTTTGGGAGGCCAAGGTGGGTGGATCACGAGGTTAGGAGATCGAGACCATCCTGGCTAACATGGTGAAACCCCGTCTCTACTAAAAAATACAAACAATTAGCCGGGTGTGGTGGCAGGCGCCTGTAGTCCCAGCTACTCAGGAGGCTGAGGCAGGAGAATGGCATGAACCCAGGAGGCAGAGCTTGTAGTGAGCTGAGATCTCGCCACTGCACTCCAGCCTGGGCGACAGAGCAAGACTCCGTCTCAAAAAAAAAAAAAATAAATAAATAAATAAACACATGAGAGACTTATTAGGCCATTCCATTTTTTTTCCCATTATTTATTCTTGAACAGTGTTCTCTGGCTTTATTTCAGACACAGAGATCCAAAGTACCCTGAATATCTGTCAGTTATAGCCATGCTCTCCTCCCTGCCAAAAGGAAACACTAAAGAGTCACATGGTTTACATGAGCAATTAGCAGCAGCTGGCCAGAGCAGCAGAAATATACATGCTTCTATTAATTTCCACGGGAATCTGGGACTGTGCTTTAGGGTCCTAAAAATCACAGACAGTGCTGGACAATAGAACACACTCTTGGCCAGGCGCGGTGGCTCATGCCTGTAATCCCAGCACTTCGGGAGGCCAAGGTGGGGGGATCACCTGAGATCAGGAGTTTGAGACCAGCCTGCCAACATGGTGAAATCCCATCTCTACTAAAAATACAAAAATTCGCCAGGCATGGTGGCACATGCCTGTAATCCCAGCTACTAGGGAGGCTGAGGCAGGAGAATCGCTTGAACCTGGGAGGCGGAGGTTGCGGTGAGCCGAGATCGCGCCATTGCACTCCAGCCTGGGCGACAAGAGTGAAACTCTGTCTCAAAAAAAAAAAAAAAAAAAAAGAACATGAGCTGCTCTGAAAACACATGTCTTCAGCACCGCGTTCTGCACAATGGGACTGCTCCGAAAAACGCATGTCCTCCGCGCTGTGTTCTGCACAATGGGGCTGCAAAGTGAAAATGCTTTTATTACCTCTCTCCAGGCAAATAAGTATTGTTCTTCCAAGAGGCCATTGTTGGAGAATCTCTAGAATCCTTTGAGAATCGCCTTCCATAGATTGTTTCCACATAGTATAAGGATACTAGGCTTAGTCCTGCCATCAGTCTCATATTTTACCCTTCTCCAAACCCCATTCCCTTACTGGATGACACTTCTCTGCTCTGACTAAAACAGCCTCTCCTCCAGGTGGTCTTGCATGAAGCCAAGTTTTATTCTTTGTTTTTTCTTTCTTTCTTTCTTTTTTTTTTGAGACAGGGTCTGGCTCTGTCATCCAGACTGGAGTACAGTGGTGCGATCTCGGCTCACTGCATCCTCCACTTCACGGGCTCAAGTGATCCTCTCATGGCAGTCTCCTGAGAAGCTGGGATTACACGTGCCTGCCACCACGCCCTGCTAATTTTTTAAATTTATTTATTTATTTATTTATTTGGAGACAGAGTCTCGCTCTGTCGCTCAGGCTGGACTACAGTGGCATGATCTCGGCTCACTGCAACCTGTGCCTCCTGGGTTCAAGCGATTCTTTTGCCTCAGCCTCCTGAGTAGCTGGGATTACAGGCATGTGCCACCACACCTGGCTAATTTTTGTATTTTTAGTAGAGATGGGGTTTCACCATGTTGGTCAGGCTGGTCTCGAACTTCTGACCTCGTGACCCACCCGCCTTGACCTCCCAAAGTGCTGGGATTACAGGCGTGAGCCACCATGGCTGGCCTAATTTTTTAAACTTTTTGTAGAGATGGGGTTTCACCATGTTGCCCAGGCTGGTCTTGAACTCCTGGACTCAAGAGATCCGCCTGCCTCAGCCTCCTAAAATGCTGGAATTACAGGCATGAGCCACTGTGCCCAGTCAAGTTCTGCTCTTTCTGTTGCTTGCTGCCAGGGCTTTCTTCACTTGTCATGAAGTACTATAATCATGTAGATCTTTTTCCCACTGATAAACTAGGAGCTCTGTGAGGGTTTGCCTCGCTTACTGCTGTGTCCCTGGGAACTGGTCTCAGCAGTAAGCACCGATAGATAATTGTGAAAAGAGGCTGGGCGTGGTGGCTTATGCCTGTAATTCCAGCACTTTGGGAGGCTGAGGTGGGCGGATCACGAGGTAAGGAGATCGAGACTATCCTGACTAACACGGTGAAACCCCGTCTCTACTAAAAATACAAAAAATTACCCGGGCATGGTGGCGGGCGCTTGTAGTCCCAGCTACTTGGGAAGCTGAGGCAGGAGAATGGCGTGAACCCGGGAGGCGGAGCTTGCAGTGAGCTGAGATCATGCCATTGCACTCCAGCCTGGGCGACAGAGTGAGACTCCGTCTCAAAAAAATAATAATTAAAAAAAAAAATTGTGAAAAGAACGTATAGGCTGTATGCAGTGGCTCACGCCTGTAATCCCAGTACTTTGGCAGGCCGAGGCAGGCAGATCACTTGAGGTCAGGAGTTCGAGACCAGCCTGACCAACATGGTGAAACCCCGTCTCTACTAAAAATACAAAAATTAGACGGGCGTAGTGGCGGGAGTTTGTAATCCTAGCTACTTAGGAGGCTGAGGGAGGAGAATTGCTTGAACCCTGGAGGCAGAGGCTGCAGTGAGCTGAGATCACGTCACTGCACTCCCGCTTGGGCAACAGAGGGAGACTATATCTCAAAAAAAAGGCTGTAAAATTTTGCAAAAACAAATCCATCCTTAAAAAAAAACAAAATTTGTCACCCTTGTTGAGGGTTAACAGCCAAGATTTACGGAGAATTTACTGAGGGTCAAACACTGGGCCTTTATTTTATTTTATTTTTTTGTGATGGAGCTTCACTTTTGTTGCCCAGGCTGGAGTGCAGTGGCGTAATCTCAGCTCACTGCAACCTCTGCCTCCTGGGTTCAAGCGATTCTCCTGCCTCAGCCTCCTGAGTAGCTGGGATTACAGGCACGCACCATCACGCCTGGCTGATTTTTTGTATTTTTAGTAGGGACAGGGTTTTGCTATGTTGGAGAGGCTGGTCTCAAATTCCTGACCTCAAGTCAGGAGTGATCTACCTGCCTCGGCCTCCCAAAGTGCTAGGATTATAGGTGTGAGCCACTGTGCCTGGCCTGTTGTTGTTTTAGAGACAGTATCTCACTCTGTTGTCCAGGCTGGAGTGCAGTGATGCAATCATGGCCCACTGTGTCCCTGAACTCCTGGCCTCAAGAGATCCGTCTGCTTCAGCCTCCTGGGTAGCTGGGACCATGGGCAAGTATCATAAGGCCAAGCTAATTTAATTTATTTAGTTTATTTTATTATTTAATTAATTTATTTAATTATTTGTTTATTTTAGAGACAGAATCTCACTGTTTACTTGGCTAGTCTTGAATTCCTGACCTCAAGAGGTCCTCTTACCTCAGCCTCCCACAGTGTTGGGATCATAGGTGTGAGCCACTGTGCTCAGCCACCAAAGCCATTTCTAAAGAAAGTCAGGCCGGGCGTGGTGGCTCGCGCCTGTAATCCTAGCACTTTGGGAGGCCGAGGCGGGTGGATCATGAGGTCAGGTGGTCAAGGCCAGCCTGGCCAAGATGGTAAAACCCCGTCTCTACTAAAACTACAAAAGTTAGCCAGGCGCGGTGGCAGGTGCCTGTAATCCCAGCTACCTGGGAGGCTCAGGCAGGAGAATCACTTGAACCCGGGCAGCAGAGGTTGCAGTGAGCTGAGATCGCACCACTACACTTCGGCCTGGGTGACAGAGTGAGACTCCATCTCAAAAAAAAAAACAAAAACAAAAAACGCAGAATGGAGTTGTGTGTCATATAGCCATGCTGGAATGACTAGGATGCTCCCAAGATGCCAGCAGATAAGTCTGAGTATGTTGTGGCAAAGCCATTCTCATCAGGTGGCAACACTGGACCAGGGTGGAAAGGGCTTCCACGGAAGGGGTGATGTCCACTTGGGTGCTCCTAGGTACTTGCTTGCCCTGGGAACAGGAAACCTAAGCTGTATTCTTACCCCACCCAATGAGCCAGCCCCAAGACCAACTCCTCCTGGGAGGGCTCCTGGAGCTGTCATCCCCCTCCAGAGCACCCACCCTGGCTCCTTCCTTATTCAGTCCTGACCTTCCTAATTTTGTGCATGTGTGATAACCAATGCACCCATGAAAGAAACAGTTCCTCCCTGTCCTCACACTCCAGATAGCAGCAGGCTCCCCGACACACCCACCTGACACTTGGTTCTGCCTGGATCACAGTGTGCACTCCTGTGCATTAGACCTGTGTACACCTCTCTTTCTCTCAATCTGTCAGGCTGGGAGTTCAAGGGCAGAGGCTGTTTTTCTCTGCAATATTTAGCATATTTGACATATAAAAGATAATCAGTAAATTGAGACATCAGTTATGGGGGAATGGAAAGAAATCCTTGGAATCCTTGTTGTTATTGTTTTTGAGATGGAGTCTCACTCTGTCACCCAGGCTGGAGGGCAGTGGCACAATCTCGGCTCACTGCAACCTCCACCTCCTGGGTTTAAATGATTCTCTTGCCTCAGCCTCCTGAGTGGTTGGGATTACAGGCACCTGCCACCACGCCCAGCTAATTTTTGTATTTTTTAGAAGAGACAGGGGTTCACTATGTTGGCCAGGCTGGTCTCAAACTCCTGACCTCAGGTGATCTGCCCTCCTCGGCCTCCCAAAGTGCTGGGATTACAGGCGTGAGCCACCGCGCCCGGCCCAGACAGATCTAGTTCTGATTCCAGTTCTGCCACATTAGCTGTGTGACTTTGGGTGAGCAACTCAATCACTCTGAGCTTCGAGTTGCTTATTTCTAAATTGAGAACACTAATAATTAACCTTTGAGTTTGACAAATGAGGACTGAACGGGTTCATATATGTCACACACCTTAGCATAGTTCATGGCAAAAAGCATGCAATGTTTCCGGACCACAGTGGGGGTTAAGGGACCTGGATTCTGTTCTGAGCTTTGCTATTGTCCTAGAGCAGGGTATTCAACTTCTCCAAAGCCCAGTGCTCTCATCTGTGAAAAGGGGGCATCTCCACACCCTCCTCACAGAACTGTGGAGCACGTTAAACTTAAAATGATGCACACAAAAGTACCTGACACACAGTAGCTACTGAGAAAACCCTTTGTTACACTGTCTAGACAAACCGTGCCTG
This sequence comes from Gorilla gorilla gorilla, assembly GCF_029281585.2. Taxonomy (NCBI): domain Eukaryota; kingdom Metazoa; phylum Chordata; class Mammalia; order Primates; family Hominidae; genus Gorilla; species Gorilla gorilla. Next base: position 219,280,219 of record NC_073224.2, read on the forward strand.
ACCCTTTATACTCTGGAGTCTCCTGGTGCTCAGGTCTATAATGAGACAAAAACACACTCTAGAATGGTTATTGGCAGTCAGGTCCAGCCCAGGGGAGCTGCCCATTTAGAGAACACTGGGGCAAGTTGCCTAAAACCTCAGCTCTCCACACCATAAGGTCCATCGTTCCAAGGTACCCATTTCCTCTCCGAACAGAAAGAGTCCAGCTCTTCCTATAAAGACAAATCATGCTGTCCCTCCTAAGAGCTGCAAGCAAGGATAGAGACAGAGCAAGACACACGCTTTGATCCAGGATGTTCTGTGATGTTTATAATTAGAAAAGTTGCTCGGAACAGGATAGAACCTTGGGAAGGCTGATGGGGAAGCAGTCCAGACTAGGCTGGACTTTGAAAGAGGGCCCACAGGAAGGAAAGGAAAGGTGGGGCAGGGGGGCGGCGGTGTTCTAAGTCCCAAGGCAGGTTGCTAGGAGGGGTGCTGACTCAGGCTGGAGTGTAATCTGGAAACATCATCTTTGCCCAGTCCCTGTAGGGCTGAGGCCCACTGGGCAGGTGTCCCCAGGGCTGTGAGACATCTTTATGAAGTTCTCCAGGTGGCTGTTACAGGCGGTGGGCATTCTCTGGCTGTCACTGGGTCTTCTGCAGGTCCTCAGGCCCAAAGGAGGAGGGCAGCAGCTCCTGGACCGTCATGACAATATACGTACCATCCGGCTTGGTCATGTACACGGGCCAGTTGGTGCCAAACTGGAAAAGAGGCAAAGCTGGCGTGAGAGACACAGCGTGGCTGAGGGGGCTGAGACGGACTGGGTCTGAGTCTGACTCTGCCACTCACTGTCTAATGTTCCTCTCTTTACCTTGATTTTCTCATCTGTAAAAGGGGAATGACCATAATTGTACCTGGATCATAGCGCTGCAGGGAGGAGGAAATGAAAGAATGCTGTGAAACTGAACAGTGCATGGTACATCGTGAACAGGCACCATTCAAGACTCACCCAGGGCTTTATAAGAGCAACAGCTAACCCCTGGAACCAGACCTCCTTCTGCTATGACAAATGACAACTAACACCCGCTTCCCTTCAGTATCCCCTTTACACCTCACACCAGGAGAAGTTGCAAGCCTGCTACATATACTCAGTGTATTAGTCTGTTCTCAAGCTGCTAATAAAGACATACTTGAGACTGGGTAATTTATAAAGAAAAGAGGTTTAGGCCGGGCGTTGTGGCGCACGCCTGTACTCCCAGCACTTTTGGGAGGCCGAGGCAGGCGGATCTCCTGAGGTCAGGAGTTCGAGATGACCCTGGCCAACATGGTGAAACCTCATCTCTACTAAAAATACAAAAATTAGCCAGGCGTGGTGGCAAGCACCTGTAATCCCAGCTACTCAGAAGGCTGAGGCAGGAGAATCTCTGGAACCCGGGAGGCAGAGGTTGCAGTGAGCCAAGATCACACCACTGCAGTCCAGCCTGGGCCATAGAGTGAGACTCGGTCTCAAAAAAAAAAAAAATAAAATAAAATAAAAAAGGAGGTTTAATGGACTCACAGTTCCACATGGCTGGGGAAGCCTCACAACCATGGCGGAGGAGGAAGGAAGAGCAAAGGGATGTCTTACCTGGCAACAGGCAAGAGAGGCCTTGTGTGAGGGAACCCCCATTTATAAAACCATCAGATCTCATGAGACTTATTCACTATCACGAGAACAGCATGGGAAAGACCCGCCCCCATGATTCAATTGCCTCCCACCAGGTCCCTCCCATGACACATGGGAATTATGGGAGCTATGATTCAAGATGAGATTTGAGTGGGGACACAGCCAAACCATACCACATAGATACTGCACATACGTGGTTTCATTATCTACCCTGTGAGGTAGGTGCTATCATGATGCCCATTTTACTGATGAGGAAACTGAGGCTTAGCAGGGTAAAAGCAAAGAAAAATTTGTCTCTTGATCTTTCTCCTGTACTATGAGGAGCACTGTTTGTTTGCTGTGTGATCTTGGGAAAATGATAACTTTCTGGGGCTCACTCAGTGTCTTGGTCCATGGAATGGTTTTAGGGATGGGAGAATGCAGGATGGTAGGCAAGAGGTTAATCAGCAGCGGCGTCATGACAAGAGCCCTGGAGGTGGGGTCAACAGACCTAAGCTCTTCCTGGCCAGGTATTGTGAGATGCAGAGATGATTCATGTAAAGCATCTCTATGCACATAGTAGGTGTTCAATTAATAGATGCCATTCTTATTGATTATGTTGGTAGCCAGTGACTGCTCAGGTCTGCAGCCTCCTGTTCTTCCACACTTCTCTCTGAATCACCAAGTTATTCCCGGGCACACTCAATCTTCTGGCTTTTTTAGAATTAATGTTTTAAGGAAGGAAATTTTTCTGCTTGACAGGCTGTGCCTGAGGGTAGGTATGGACGAAAGTTGAGCCGAGGGCGAGTTTACGTGCCAGGTCCCTGGCCCCAACGCCTCATCTCTTATTATTTGCATTTTGGTTTCAGTTTTGCCCCTGCCTCCTTCAGCTTTTTCATTTGCCTTCTCTCGTTTGCCAACATCCAATCTGTTTGGAGAAAACAGCACTGAGCAATTGGACCACGTCGGGGCCTTGGGAGCCAGGGACTTGGCGCCCTGTCGTGGCTTCCTTATATGACCTTCGACATTTCCACCGTGCAGGGCAGCTATTTCTGCCCCTCTCAAGGGAGACAAATTCCACCGTGTAAATTCACTGCTTTCCTGGTGGTATGTTTTTGGATTTGGGAAATGTGTCTGATTTGCACTCCTGGCAGGAAGCAGGAGGAAGATGGAAGTGTCTGTATCCCCAGATGCTTTGAAACCCCACGGCACAAAAACAAAGCTAAAACAACCCCCTTTCTCCCAAAACACAACTCCAAAAGCAGAAACTCCCACGGTACAAGCAGCATCCATATGCCAAAGTACCATTATGTTTCCTCCATGGCTGAAAATAATTTCGTCCAACTTACAGAACCACAAAGACAGAGAGGCAGCCGTGAGGAGCACAGGCTTCAGAGTCAGCCTGATGGACCATAGATACCCGTATGTCACCGCCTGGCAGGGGGCCCTTCAGTAAGTCATTTTACTCCTCTGAGCCTCAGAGTGGTCACTGGGAAATGGGAATAATGACATGCATTTCACTCATCTTGGGGAGGGGATTAAACAAGATGCTGTAGGTATATATTTATTTTTGAGACCGGATCTCGCTCTGTCACCCAGGCAGGAGTGCAGTGGCTTGATCACGGCTCACTGCAGCCTTGACCTCCTAGGCTCTAGTGACCCTCCTACCTCAGCCTCTGGAGTAGCTAGGACCACAGGCGTGCACACTATGCCTTGCTAATTTTTAAACTGTTTGAAGGGACCAGGTTTTACTATGTGGCCCAGGCTGGTTTTGAATTCCTGGGCTAAAGTGATCCTCCTGCCTCAGTCTCCCAAAGTGCAGGGCTTACAGGTGTAAGCCACCATGCCCACAAGATGCCGTATTTCGAGGGGCTCTTGATATTATGCTGGAGCTCAGGGCCTGTGGGATTCTCTAATCTTTTGGGACTCTAGAGGACACAGATCTCTTTGAGAATCCACAATAGTTACTGACATTCCCCTTTCCCCAGACATACATATAAACATGAAAACCTTCCCCTGAGCCTGGATTAAGAACCCATGATCTAAACTATCCCTTCGTTTTCATTTTTTTGTTTTGTTTTATTCCTTTTTTTTTTTTTTTTTGTGGAGAACAGGGTCTCGCTATGTTGCCCAGGCAGGTCTCGAACTCCTGGGCTCAAGTGATCCTCCTGCCTCTGCCTCCCTAATTGCTGGGATTACAGGCTGAGCCACCATACCTGGCTTACCGTTTTGTTTTTAGAGTTGAAGAAATTGCAGCCTTCCATCAAGAGGACTTTTATAAAAAGTCCTTCAAGTCTCTTCTTGAAAATATCCAATGGCTTACCTTTATTCTCTTTTTTCCCAATGTATATAATGTGATAAAATATATATAATGTAAGATTTGCCATTTTAACCATGTTTAAGTGGACACTTCAGGCTGGGCGTGGTGGCTTACGCCTGTAATCCCAGCACTTTGGGAGGCCGAGGTGGACAGATCACAAGGTCAGGAGTTCGAGACCATCCTGGCCAACATGGTGAAACCCAGTCTCTACTAAAAATACAAAAATTAGCCGGGCGTGGTAGCTGATGCCTGTAGTCCCAGCTACTCGGGAGGCTGAGGCAGGAGAATTGCTTGAACCCAGGAGGCGGAGGTTGCAGTGAGCTGAGACTCTGCCACTGCACTCTAGCCTGGGTGACAGAGTGAGACTCCGTCTCAAAAAAAAAAAAGTGTACACTTCAGTTTCCTTTATTCTTGGAATAAAATGTACCCTTCGTTCCATGGCCAGGCCCCATGTGATCTGGCCCCTGCCCACCCCTCTGACTTCAATCCCATTGCTTTCCTTCCACTTACCAGGCCCTAGCCCTCTAGCCCTCTTGGGGCCTTCTTGCCTCTTCTCAAATTCACCAAGGGTCTGAACTTGCTGGTTCTGAATCTCCTTTTTTGACCTTTGTCTGTCTCATTTTTTTCCTCATTATTTATATTTCTGCTCAAATGTCATGCTCAAAAAGAGGGCCTTCCTGGACATCTAAAGCAGAGGTTGGCAAACCTTTTTCTGTCAAGGACCAGACAGTAAATATCTCAGGTTTAGAGGCCATGTGACCTTTGTCCTAATGGCTCACCTCTGCTGTGTCAGGGCAAAGTGGCTATGGACAATAGGTGAATGAATGGCCATGGCTGTGTACCCATAAAACTTTATTTACAAATACAAGCAGCAGGCTGGATTTGGCCCAAGGGCTGTTGTTTGCTGACCCCAATCTGCAGCGTCCCCTGCTTGCCCGTTTGTCACTGGACTCCTTTTTTTTTTCCCTGCATTTTGTTTTCCTCTATAGCCCTCTTGACTCTCAGAAACGCCACTGTTTGTTTATTTATTTTGCTCCTTGTTTATCATCTGTCTCCTGCATTAGCCTATGAGCTCTGTGAGGGCAGGGCCTGGCCCATCTTTTCCCTGTGCCTCCCCAGAGCTACCTCAGGGCCTGGCACAAAGCAGACACTCACTCGGTAAGTATTTGTTAAATGAAGGAATAGTTTCCAGTGACTCATGCAAGCATAGGAAGGCCTTAGAAGTCAGCCAACCAAGCAAACAGGACAGTAGCTGTGTCTCCACGCCTGCCATGCCTGCCATGCCTGCCATGCCTGCAGCTTGGCGTGGCTCCCATAGCCTGCGACAGGGAAGATATTTGCATTCCAGACAGCAAGAAAAGCTGCTTACCTCTCTCATGACTTGCCTGCAGGCCCCACATGGAGAGATAAAATCATCTTGCATGTCACTGGGGAAGCAAAGAATCAAACTCAAATTAGTCTCTCCCAAGGACTGAGGACAATTGCTAAGATTCAGGCCCTGAGTCTCAGTCTGTTCCTGATTTGGGTCATACCCCATCAGGCAGTTCCTGATTCACAGATCCACTGTGTCCTGAAGGCTGAGAAGGCCACGTGGTGGCTTTCCACACTGCCACAAGGCAGGGCCATGGGCAGGACTTTCATTAGTGCCATCCATAAACGTTTACTGAGCACTTACCATCACCTACACCCGGGAATACAAAGGTCAAAGAGAATTTGTCTCTGTTATGTAAAAAACCAGCTGAGTTATCATGTTAAACAAAATGCAGCTGGGCATGGTAGCTCACGCCTGTAATACCAGCACTTTGGGAGGCCGAGGTGGGTGGATCACCTGAGGGCAGGAGTTCGAGACCAGCCTGGCCAACATGGTAAAACACCATCTTTACTAAAAATACAAAAATTACCCAGGCTTGGTGGTGGGTGCCTGTAGCTCCCAGCTACTCAGGAGGCTGAGGCAGAAGAATCGCTTGAACCCGGGAGGCAAAGGTTGCAGTGAGCCAAGACCATGCCAAAGCACCCCAGCCTGGGCAACAAGAATGAAAATCCTTCTCAAAAAAAAAAAAAAAAAATTGCAGAAGGAACACACAGTATGAGGGAGCTCATCCCTGCCTGTGGACTGAGAAGGAAGATTTTATAGAGGAGGAGGCATGTGTCCTGGTCCTTGGAGGAAGTGTAGAGTTCATAAGTCACCATTTAGTGAATGTCTACTGTATGCCAGGCTCTGTACCAGGCGCTCAACATTCATTAATTCATGGAATTCTCAGAGCAGCCTGGTGTCACGCACGTCTGTGTAAAGAGAGTCCACCAACAGGCTTTTTGAGATGGAGTCTCGCTCTGTTACCCAGGCTGGAGTGCAGTGGCGTGATCTTGGCTCACTGCAACCTCCGCCTCCCGGGTTCAAGCGATTCTCCTGCCTCAACCTCCCGAGTAGCTGGGGTTACAGGCATGCACCACCACGCCCGGCTAATTTTTGTATTTTTAGTAGAGACAGGGTTTCACTGTGTTAGCCAGGATGGTCTCGATCTGCTGACCTCGTGATCCGCCCACCTCGGCCTCCAGGCATGAGCCAACCCGCCCCGCCCCACCAACAGGCTTTGTGTGAGTAATAAAGCTTTTTAGTCACCTGGGTGCAGGCAGGCTGAGTCTGCAAAGAGAGTCAGCAAAGGGAGATCAGGTGGGGCAGTTTTATAGGATTTGGGTAGGTAATGGAAAATTACAGTTAAAGGGGGTTGTTTTCTTGTGGGCAGGGGCGGGGGTCACACAGTGCAGGGTGGGGAGATCGTGAGACTCATTGTCGTTGGGGTGGGTGGAATGTCACAAGATCGATTGATTAGTTGGGGTGGGGAAGGAACAAATCACAATGGTGGAATGTCATCTCTTGTGGTTCTTCAGTTGCTCCAGGCCATCTGGATGTATATGTGCAGGTCACAGGGGTTAAGACGGCTTAGCTTGGGCTCAGAGGCCTGACATCAAGATGTCAGAATGGCCATTTTAAGGGTGAGGAGATAGGTTCAGTGTGATGAAGAGGCAGAGATGCCATTCGGAAGCCCTGGGTTTCTCTGTGTTGTAGGCAAAGGAAATAAATAGTATGTGCAGGCTGGGTGCGGTGGCTCATGCCTGTAATCCCAGCACTTTGGGAGGCTGAGGCGGATGGATCACCTGAGGTCAGGAGTTCGAGACCATCCTGGCCAACATGGCGAAACTGCATCTCTACTAAAATACAAAAAATTAGCCAGGTGTGGTGGTGCAGGCCTGTAGTCCCAGCAACTTGGGAGGCTGAGGTGGGAGGATCACTCGAGCCTGGGAGGCGGAGGTTGCAGTGAATTGTGATTGTGCCACTGCACTCCAGCCTGGGTGACAGAGTGAGACCCTGTCTCAAAAAACAAACAAACAAAAAAACAGTATGTGCAAAGGCCCTGAGGCATGAAAGAATAAAGTGCATGTGTCTCAGAGAGAAAAATGGGCTCCTTGCACTGAAGAAGCTCACCAGCCAGGGATTGCCTGTGAGAGTTTAGACTCCTACAGGCAGACCTCCAGCTCTGAGCAGGACAAGAATTGGTCCCTAAAACAGGTGGCTTTGGCCAGGCACAGTGGCTCATGCCTATAATCCCAGCACTTTGGGAGGCCGAGGTGGGTGGATCATGAGGTCAAGAGACCGAGACCATCCTGGCCAACATGGTGAGACCCCATCGCTACAAAAAATACAAAAATTAGCTGGGTGTGGTGGTGCACACGTATAGTCCCAGCTACTCAGGAGGCTGAGGCAGGAGAATCACTTGAACCCGGGAGGCGGGGGTTGCAGTGAGCCGAGATGGTGCCACTGCACTCCAGCCTGGTGACAGAGCGAGACTCCACCTCAAAACAAAACAAAACAAAACAAAACAAAAGTGCCTTTGATGATGGCAAATTCCAAGCCTGCACCACAGGTGAAGCCAGCAGCCACCATCCTTCTTACTCTTCTGGACCCACAGCTTTGTGAAGAACATAGGATTTTTATTTATTTATTTATTTATTTGAGACAGGGTCTTGTTCTCTTGTCTAGGCTACAGTGCAGTGGCACAATCATGGCTCACTGCAGCCTCTGCCTCCTGGCCTCAAAGGATCCTCCTACCTCAGCCTCCTGAGTAGCTGGGACTGCAGTCACGCACCACCACACTCGACTCATTTTCTGATTTGTTGTAGAAATAGGGTCTTACTATATTGCCCAGGCTGGTCTTGAACTTCTGGGCTCAAGAGATCTTTGCACCTCAGCCTCCCAAAGTACTGGGATTACAGACATGAGCCACCATGCCTGGCAGAACGCAGGATTTAAATTTTGGTTTTTAGTTGGCTCTTCCTTTTGCTATGTGTGACTTTGACTAAGTCATTTTAACTCATCCAAGTCTCATTTATTTGCTGTAAAATGTGGATGATACGTCATCTGCTTTGTAAGAATGCTAGAAGATAAAATGAGATAAGGTGTATGGAAGACTTTGTAAACTTTAGAATGTTATATACATATTGTTACTGCCTGTTCTAAGTGCTGGACATTTATTTCCTTACGTATGTAAGCTCTGTCATAATTTTAGTACTTTATCATACACAGTTTTATTATATGCTATGTGATTTATGTACTATTTCATAATTCATCTTATTATATCTTAACAACAATTGTTATTAAGATAATGTGTGCCTATGCCTGTAATCCCAGCACTTTGGGAGGCCGAGGTGGGTGGATCACAAAGTCAGGAGTTCAAGACCAGCCTGGCCAACATGGTGAAACCCTGTCTCTACTAAGAATACAAAAATTAGCCGGGCGTGGTGGCAGATGCCTGTAATCCCAGCTACTTGGGAGGCTAAGGCAGAGAATTGCTTGAACCTGGGAGGTAGAGGTTGCAGTGAGCTGAGATCATGCCACTGCACTCCAGTCTGGGCGACAGAGCAAGACTCCGTCTCAAAAAAAAAAAAAAATAAATAAAAATAAAAATAAAAATAAAATAAAATAAAATAAAAAAAGATAATGTGTGCCTAGAATGTGCCAGGCATTCTGCAAAGCATTTTATATGCATTGTCTCATTTCAACCAACAAATATTTACTGAGCACCTACTATGTGTTGGGCACTGTCATTGGTGCTAGGAGTGCAGCAGTGAACAAAACAGACAAAATTCACCATGCTCAGGAGTTTATAGACTAGTGAGGGGAGCTAGGCAACTGATCAACCACCCAACCAACCAACCATGCGTCAAGTGGAGATAGGGATGATACTATGATTAGAATAAAGCAGCTGAGGTGCTATTTTCTCTAATCCTCACCATTACTACCTTTTACGTGTGGGGGTCCAGTCAATGAAAGGTTCTGTTCCATGGGATGATGGGGACCTCTCTGAGCACGCTTCCAGCTTCAGAAGAAAAACCCACTGGCACATGAGAGGGTGGGGACTCCTGCCCAGGATGCCGAGTGAACTCTTGGAATTACTGGGTGACAGCTGTTGCAGCCAGGGCCTCTTAAGCTTTTTGGGGGTTATTTTTCACTTCATTCCACACATGTTGACCAAAATCCTTCTCTATGTCAGGCAGGCATGGGAAAGGAGAAACAAAGACCAATCGGACAATTCCTGGAGCTTACCCTCTGGAGGGGGAGATAAAATTTCACACAAATGCTGTAACAAAGGCATGGTTAGGGCCATGGGAGAGTTGCTCTGAATGAAATTCAGCCTTCCTTCCATGGCCTGTAAGGCCCTGTGTGATCTGACCCCTGCTGAGCTCACCGCTTCCTTTCTGAATCTTTTTTCTTTGAGACGGAGTCTCGCTCTGTCGCGCAGGCTGGAGTGCAGTGGCGCGATCTCGGCTCACTGCAAGCTCTGCCTCCCAGGTTCGCGCCATTCTCCTGCCTCAGCCTCCTGAGTAGCTGGGACTACAGGTGCCTGCCACCACGCCCGGTTAATTTTTTTTGTATTTTTAGTAGAGACGGGGTTTCACCATGTTAGGCAGGATGGTCTCGATCTCCTGACCTCATGATCCGCCTGCCTCGGCCTTCCAAAGTGCTGGGATTACAGGCATGAGCCACCGCGCCCGGCCTTCTTTCTGAATCTTGTGGCATCTGTGGCCCACTACCCAATGGCTAGCTCCCTGGACAAGGTGATCTGCATCAGGGATTTCAAGGTGGGCAAGCATGCATTCCACTGGGAAGGTAGATTTGGTGTAGGCTTCAACAACCAAAAGTCACAGGATAGTGTTTCCAGGCAGCCTAGCACTGAGGATGTAGAGACAGCCCGTTAACAGTAATGGCTTACACATACATAGTGGTTCTGTGTGCCACCTTCTGTGCTAAGGACCTTAAGTGGATTTGTTCATTTAATCCCCCAACAACCCTGTAAGGGACCGGGGTATGCAGGCGCTCTTATCACCTGCATGCTGTAGATCATGAAAGGTGAAACGACTTGCCCAAGGCCACAGAGTTAGTGAAGTGGCAGAACCAGGATTTGAACCCAAAATCTACACAGTCTGCCTTTGGTAGTTTTGCAGCTTGCAGAAGAAATAATGATAACTTTAAAACAATGTAATAGTTTGAGGCTGAATGCGGTTGCTCATGCCTATAATCCCAGCACTTTGGGAGGCCGAGGTGGGCAGATCACTTGAGGCCAGAAGTTCGAGACCAGCTTGGTCAACGTGGTGAAACCCTGTCTCTACTAAAAATTCAAAAATTAGCCAGGCGTGCTGGCCAGCACCTGTAGTCTCAATTACTCGGGAGGCTGAAGCATGAGAATCACTTGAACCTGGGAGGCGGAGGTTGCAGTGAGCCGAAATCTTGCCACTACACTCCAGCCTGGGCGGCACAGCGAGACTTGTTCTCACACAAAACAAAACAAAACAAAACAAAAACAAAACAAAACAAAACAAAACTATATAATAGTTTGAATGTATTACATACTCTGTGTCAGGAACTTTACAGAAATCGTTTCTTAAGACCCTGTAACAGACCAGTCTCCTCCATTTCACAGATGAGAAGCCAGGCTCAGGGTCTAAGCAGCATGCCCAAGGTCCATAATGCGGCTGGATTTGGAAACTGGTTTCACTGACCCTGAAGCCTGGGCTTCTGACTTACTCAACGTTCCTGCCAAGAGAGAGCACTTAAGACTGAGCACCTGCTGGCTGCCTCAGGATGTTTCTTCACAGCTTCCCCCTTTCTCCCTCTCCCCTGCCCTTCACTCTGTCCTGCCTTTTGCTGGCTATTTACAGTTTGCTGTGGTTCGTGCTCACCTTGGTCACACACTGAGGCCGTGCTTATCAGACTTGACGGGCTGGAAACCTATTGACTCTGATCACTACAGCTGGGACCCAGTGGGGCAATCTCATCTGTCTGTGAGCAGTAAGACACACGGACCTTTCCTGAGTGCGGTCTCCGTCCTTAAAGACCGGAGAGGGGTTCTCTCTGAGGTTGCTCAGACCCATCTGATGTTAACAAGGGAGCTGGTACTTCTCATTCATCCTCTAAATCCACAAACGCTCTCAATTTAACAAATCATGAGTGCGATAATGAGTGCATTTTGGGCTCAGGGAAACTGAGCTGAATACCCAGAGTACAGCAGTTGGGTGCTGGAAAAATGGCAGGTTTTGTGTAAATAAGGACATTTGCTAATCATTGCTAGTGATACTTAGTTGTGTTTAAAAGTCAATAATGACCAAGAGAAAAAGCCTCTCATTTGGAAAATTCTAAATAGAGCAAGGCATCATTATCCTTTGGTTGACTTTGGCCTCTTTTTCCCTAGAATATCATTATTTTCTTGGATCAGCTTTGAAATTGAGTTATTTCCCTCCTTTTTTTTTTTTTTTCATAAAGTGCAATTCACATCCTGATCTCGGCCTATCTGCACAAAATGTTCTCAGCACAGCGTCATTTATTCCTCCGGAAGCCTTAAGGAAGCCAGGACACACCTCGGTGACAGGGAAGGCTATAGGATACTGGAGCCCTTCTCCTTGAGTGCACCTCGGGCTTTACTTACTCAGAAACAAATTAAGCTGGGTCTCCTTGGGGCCAGACTGAGGCAAAGTGTAGGATCTTATAAAAGGCACGTGGGCTTGCTTCTGTGCAGTCCCCACTGGCCTTGCACTAAACCCCTGCATTTCTGCATTTTAGCCAGAAAGGTGCTAAAAGGTGTAGCTCTCTTTCTGTATTTTAGCCAGAAAGGTGCTATAGCTCTACCACAGGAATTAACTCCACTATGAGTGAAGAGATAATTACCTCACAGAATGTGACCTATGCACCCAGATGTCCCTAAAGACCAACATGCATGCAGCCTCCTTCTGGGTGGGATCAACATTTCCCATGTCACTTTTCTCGCATCATTAACTTGTTAAGAAAACTGTCATACACAATGCAGAGGTGCTCACAGGAGCAATTCACCATTAAGTCATTCAATAATGGAGTCCAGTAAAAGGGCTAATTTACGTGCTTGGATCCTGAAACTACTGAGTCTAGGGCCAGAGCCAACAAGAATTCAACATGCTCCCGTGGAGAGTAAGCCATGCCAACTAGGATATTTATGTTTGGGACATATAGGAGCATTGATTGGGGCTCTTGTTCAGCCAGAACCTTGGCTGGACTCTGATTAGTTTGAACCATAACTAGTGTTTACCTGACTGTTTTTGTATCCTGGTTCTTGAACCTAGAGGTGAGTGTTGCCAAATGAAGGAGAGAGCAGTGCTGAGTGGCTCATTCAGGATCCTAGCATCAGCTTGTGGAGAGCAGGGAAAAGTGTTCCATCTCCTGGCACAGCATGATGTAGTGGAATGAGCCCTGCAGTGAGACTCTGGAACCTGGGTTTTGTCCCAGCTCTGGCACTAACTCCCAGGAAAGTTGTTCAACTTATCGGGGCCTCAATTTCATCAGCTATAAAATGGGGGTGGGTGGCAAGGGAGTCTATAGCAGGTGATTTTTAGGTCCCTCCCGCTTTTTTGTTTTGGAGACGGAATCTCGCTCTGTCAGGCTGGAATGCAGTGGCGTGATCTCAGCTCACTGCGAGCTCCACCTCCCGGGTTCATGCCATTCTCCTGCCTCAGCCTCCCAAGTAGCTGGGACTACAGGCGTCCGCCAACACGCCCGGCTAATTTTTTGTATTTTTAGTAGAGACGGGGTTTCACCGTGTTAGCCAGGATGGTCTCGATCTCCTGACCTCGTGATCTGCCCATCTCGGCCTCCCAAAGTGCTGGGATTACAGGCGTGAGCCACCGCACCTGGCTCAGGTTCCCCCTGCTTTATGTTTCAATGCTGCCTTTCTGTTATATCTTGTAGGAGAGGAGTCTGTATCACACTGTGTTGCTGGAACAGGGGCATACCGGCCCTTGTATGAGAGTTGCCTTGCTTATTTACCTGCTTTGCAGGCTCACTGAGGGCAAACTGCATTTCTTATTTATCTTCTTATCCTCAGCACTCATCCCAGGGCCCTATACAGTGCCTGGCACATAGGAAGTCCACAATAAACATATGTCAGATGAATGAATGAATGAATAATATGTGTAAGGTAGATGTTGGCTAAAGAGATGAATGAATATTGTTGCAACCTGGCTTTCCCACTCACCTGGCGATAGCAATTGCCCTGAAATCCTTGTACCCTTCTGAGACGGCCTTCTGGATAGCGGTCCGTTCAGCACAGATGCCCAGCGGGTAGCAGGCATTTTCTATGTTGCACCCTGAGAAGAGAGCAGAGTCCAGTGGTATGTCTGGCAGCGACACTTCCTGTTGCGTGTGTTGAGTAAGAGGCTTGCCCCATTCCAAAGCAGGAAGGAACTGGTTACTCCAAACAAGGTGGGGAGAAGGAAAGGGCAATTAGGGCAATTCGACCTGGGGCACTGGTAGACTCTTTGGCCCGTGGTAGTGGCCCTTCCCAAGAACCTGGCACTGTCTTAATTTACCCAATGCCTCTATGATGAAGCACAGCCTGGGAGCAGGGCAGCACAACAGGCAGATTAGGCAGCTCCATCACCCCTGCAGAGGTCAAGGCCAGGGTAGATGCCGAGGCTTACAAAAATAAGTAGAGCCCCCACACCTTCATCTAAGAGATCTAAGAGCCCCATGGTCTGAATGTGTCCCATCAAATTCATATGTTGAAATCCTAGCCCCCAAGGTGATGGTATTAGGAAGTGGGGCCTTTGGAGGAAAGATTAGATAATAAGAATGGAATGAAGAGGACCAAGCCTAGGAATGGGAGTCATGCACTTATAAAACCAGAGAACTGCCTTGCCCCATCTGCCGCATGAGGACATAGCAAGGAGTCACCGTCTATGACTAAGCAGGCCCTCACTGAATCTGCCAGTGCCTTGACCCTGGACTTTCCAGTCTCCAGAACTGTGAGCAATACACTTCGGTTATTTACAAGCTACCCAGTCTATGGTATTCTGTTATAGCAGCCTGAATGGACTAAGACAGATCCTGATTCCAAGTTTGAGCCTGGACAAAATTTTGGGGGTTAGGTACTGGCTGTCAGAGTTCAGCCAGGGTTCTGTGTCAGTTGTGTTGCAAAACAAACACACTGTCAAAACCAACTAACAACGAAATCAATTAACAAACAAACAAACAAAAAACACCCCGAGCTTTGTGCAAGTTTCCTGTGATTTCACAAGACTTAAAAGAATCCTCGGGCCTCCAGTGGGATGTGGGCACCTAAGATGGCCCAGCTCTCAGTAAGGGAGTCCTTCCTGTTGGCTCTCTCAGGGTTGTTGCTGGGGGACAATAAGCCAAGGCTGCTCCTAGGAGGCAAGATGTTGGCATAACCAGATTGGCTAAGAAAGTCCCCATATTCAGGGAAGTGAGTCTACGAACAAATCACTATGGGAGCTGGGTTTTCCCCTGACCAGCAAGATGTGGTATTCCGTCTGTATCACTGTTTGTAAATTGCCTTTTTCCCTGAGGCGGAGATAGGAGTTGTTCCCCAGTATTCATTTCCTATTTCTTCCTTTAAGTAATACAAGTGCCTCCCATTCCAGCATGGCCGCTCAGCTAGGGACTGTAATTCCCAGACTCCCTTGCAGCACAGTGTGGCCACATGATGCAGTTCTGGCCAATGGGATGTGGCCCAAAGTGATGTGGGAAATTTCTGGATCATACTTTTGGTAAGGAGGTTGCTTGCCTATTACTTCCATTCTTTTCTCCTTCCACAGACTGGAAGGTGGAGGTGATGGGGTGGGACACTTTTGACTGTGTGGCCAAGGGAATGGAGGAGCAGCAAGGAGAGAGAAGGAATTTGGAAACCTGGTCAACTCATGGGGCAGAGTTGCCCGTTTGCCTGGGGCCTACTCTGAATTGTTGTGTGAGAGAAAAAGAGAATTCCACCATGTTTGCATCACTGCATCTTGGAATCTGTTTGTTATAGTAGCATAACCTATGTCTAATACAGACATTTGTGCTGAAGGTGAGATGCAACTTGAACAAAAAAAATCTAAAGTATGTGACATTGGCTTAGTGGTTGAGCAACGCAAAGGAGAAAACACAGATGAGGCAAGATGGCCAGATGGTGACTCCTCCTAGTCTGTTATTTGGTAAAGCTCCGCCTGCAATAACCAGGAAGGCAGGCTGTGGTACCCACCACTGAAATTTCTCTCCCTGGCAATGGGAATCAGCCCTGTGGCAAAGATGTGATGTGTCATCTGCCCACACAGCCTGTTGTTTCAGGCACCACAATAGCCAGCATTAAGATGGGGCAGCAGGAATGGGCCAGGCATGGGAGCCAGTTAGGAAAATGCGAGAGTTGGCAGGCTTCAGAACCATGTCCAGAAGGGAACTCTGGGTGTGGCATTTCTGTATGGAAATAATTGGAAGCAAATAGATCAGGATGTTTCCAACTTTTGATAGAATTGGATCGCCAAAGAAGCCACAAGCTTGGCCTATAAAAACACATGATGAGGCTGGGCATGGTGGCTCAAGCCTATAATCCCAGCACTTTGGGAGGCCGAAGCGGGCGGATCACAAGGTCAGGAGTTTGAGATCAGCCTGGCCAATATGGTGAAACCCTGTCTACTAAAAATACAAAAATTAGCCTGGCATGGTGGCAGCCACCTGTAGTCCCAGCTACTCAGTAGTCTGAGGCAGGAGAATCGCTTGAACCTGGGAGGCGGAGGTTGCAGTGAGCCGAGATCATGCCACTGCGCTCCAGCCTGGGCGACAGAGCGAGACTCCATCTCAAAACACAACAACAAAAAAAACTATGATGTGGGTGTGATGATGTGTGTCAGTTTGAAGATGCAGATAAGGACACAACTCTAGGGATGGTGGGACATCTAGACAGAAGGAATCTGGTCTCCAGGACAACTTTGCAGGACAGAGAAACACATCTCCTATGCTGTGGACTCCAGCCCGCCCCTGGTCTGTTAGATGAGGGAAATAAGCCACCATCTTGTTTGAGTCACTGTATTCTTATTTATTTCATCAACTTAGCCTCCCCTCCCCTCCTCTCCCCTCCCCTCCCCTCCCCTCCTTTCTCCTCCTCTCCCCTCTCCTTTCTGACAGGATCTTACTCTGTTGCCCAGGCTGGTGTGCAGTGGCATGATCATAGCTCACTGTAACCTCAAAGTCCTGGGCTCCACTGATCTTCTCATCCTAACCTCCCAAGTAGTTGGGACCACAGGTGTACATCACCACACCTGGCTAATTTTTTGTGTTTTTTGTAGAGATGGGGTTGCCCAGGCCAGTGTCAAACTCTTGGGCTCAAGTGATCCACCTACCTTGGCCTCTCAAGGTGCTGGGATTATAGGTGTGAGCCACGGTGCCCAGCCTACACCTCCTTTTCTAAGTCCAAGTCTTCATTGTGATTATGCAGTATTTTGTTCCGTGTTGATCACATTTGGGAATTATTTGGTCATTATCTTCTTGTATATTTTTCCTCACATATTTTCCAGTCCCTTCATTATTTACATTGGCATGTTAGGAGTGATTAGTCATTTAACTAGTTCTCAGGATCACAGGCATTCATGTCCAGAGTTGACGGATGTCATTAGACACTACTGGGTGCCACAGCTGCAGGTCCCTTGTCGGGGTGAGGGTGAATGTGGTCACAGTGGTGCATGGGATGGCTGTATGGTGTTAGATGGGGGCTGGTTTGGAATTCTACTTTGGGGAAGAAAACAGGCGTGTATACTGAGCACAAAAGGGTAGACTATAGTGAGCATCTACTGTTTTGACAACTTAGCACCTCTTACTTTTTTTCCGCTGAGGAATGACCCTTACTTTATTCCCCAGCATGTAGTTCAAATGGGAGATGCCATCTTGTCTCCTATGACCTTGCTATGGGCTTAAAGATGAACACCTGACTCAAACTGGCCAATCAGAGTTCATCTCTGTGTGGGAACTTCAGTTTCTCTCTTGAGACACTGAGTGTGGGCCGCCATGTTTCCATTCATTATGGAAGAGACCAATGAGAGAGACTGAAATGGACACTCAGAAGAATGGATGAAAGAAGAGAGATGGAAAGAAAAGAGTCTGGCCAGTGCCAGTTGCCCCTGAGGTCTGGCTACACTCCAGCTCTTCCCACGGTTTAGTTATAGGAACCAATACATCCTCCTTTTGTCTAAAATAGTTCATGTGTATTTTTATCATTTGAAACCATACAGAGATCAGTTAATACAGTTGGAATATGGGGCAGGGTACAATCAGGAAGTTGCAACCCTGAGAGCTTTTGTTTATTTAAATGTTAGTTATTATAGCTGAGATAACTGGCCCCTTATTGCTCAGTCTCTCTGCTGAGTCAATGAAAGTTGAATGTATAAATGAATAATACCTCTTGCTCCCCACCTTGTCTCCCCAGCCAAGTTCCTGATCCTCACCTGAAATGACTTTCTTTTTCTTTTTTTTTTTTTTTTTTTTTTGAGACAGAGTCTCACTCTATCACCCAGGCTGGAGTGTAGTGGCACGATCTCAGCTCACTGCAATCTCCACCTCCTGGGTTCAAGTGATTCTCATCTCAGCCTCCCTAATAGCTGGGATTACAGGCATGCATCACCATGCCTGGCTAATTTTTTAATTTTTAGTGAAGATGGGGTTTCACCATGTTGTTCAGGCTGGTCTCCAACTCCTGACCTCAAGTGATCCGCCCAGCTCGGCCTCCCAAAATCTTGGGATTACAGGTGTGAGCCAAGATGCCCAGCCCCTGAAAATGACTTTCTTTAAACACCACTCTCACCTGCCATATCTGCTCACCACTCCCACCTTCACTGACATCCCTACACTTGGTTTCTGCCTCTCTCCCAGATTACAGTCCCTGCCAGCCTCACTTCCAGCCTAGTGACTCTCCCAGCCCCGCCCTTCCAGCTTCCCTGCCCCATCCCTGACTAAAGTCTGACACTTTTCCCATCAAAAGTGATGCACGCAGATCTTGGGTTTTGCTGACATGCCGTTAAAGCACATTTCCACACTCGCAGAAGACCCAGCCTCTCAGGATGGTCACATGTGTCTGCTCTGGAAGTTCAGAAAGGCCTCAGAGAGAGAAATCTTCCTTTACTTTGTGTAAAACATGTCAATAGGCCAGTTAATGAGAGAGAAAGATGGCTGTGGCAGGGGGCACACTCACACGCCCCACTACTCAAAACAGCACCCTGTAGAAAGAGGTTCCATTAGGTTTCATTCTGCCCTGGGACTCTTTGCCCAGCTGGCTCTGAGAATTGGAGAAAGGGACTGAACCTCTCTGAGGCTCACTGGCTTCATTTGTAAAATGCTAATGATAGAATCTCCCTCATAGTCCTGTTGTGAGAATAAATTGAGATCACTCGTGTAAAGCACTTAACACAAAGCCTGGCACAGAGGAAATGGTCGGCAGCTGTTAGCTGCTGCTGTTATCAATTGCATGAAAATCAAGGCTTTGGTGGCAGTAGGGCTATGTGACCCTCTGCACCTTCTTGACAAGGTATGACAGTGGTCCTGTCCCTGTCCTTCAGGCACTTTGAAATCCTTTATTTTTATTTTATTTTATTTTATTTTATTTTTGAGACGGAGTCTCGCTCTGTCGCCCAGGCTGGAGTGCAGTGGCGTAATTTTGGCTCACTACAACCTCTGCCTCCTGGGTTCAGGCGATTCTCCTGCCTCAGCCTCCCGAGTAGCTAGGACTACAGGTGCATGCCACCATGCCCGGCTAATTTTTGTATTTTTGGTAGAGATGGGGTTTCACCATATTGGTCAGGCTGCTCTTGAACTCCTGATCTTGTGATCCACCCACCTCAGCCTCCCAAAGTGCTGGGATTACAGGTGTGAGCCACCACGCCTGGCCTGAAATCCTTCTTATGACTGCAAGGTCATATGTGATCTGGTGCCAAGGTCATATGTGATCTGGTGCTGAGGTCATATGTGATCTGGTGCTACCTCTTGGCCCGCATCTCCTTTTGTTCTCTAGACCTGTTGTCCTTCCAGCTGCTCCCCTCAGGGCACCAAGTATGCTCCTGCCACAGGGCCTTTGCACAAGCTGTTCCCATTGCCTGGAACTCTCTTTCCCTTTTGCACACTATTCACCCTACTCAGGGCTCTGCTCAAATGTCACCTTCTCAGAGATGCTTTCTCCGATCACCTATCTAAAATGGCTTCCTCCCACCACTGCCTCCAACTCTCTCTATCAATTTCTCCTGCTTTAATTTTCTTCATAGCACTTAAAAGTCTCCTGAAACAAATGTCTTTATTATCTAATTCCTCCTATTATATTACAAACTTTCTGAGGGCAGAGATTGTGTCTCTAGCATGCGTTGTGGTATGTCCTGGGCCTGGAACAGTGAAGCCATGGGGCTCTCAGTTTCTCTTATGGATTGAATGTTTGTGTCTCCCTAAAATTCTTCTGTTGAAGCCCTAACCCTCAACGCGATACAATTAGGAGGCAGGGCATTTGTGAGATAACCAGGTTTAGATTAGGTCGTGAGGGGGCAGCCCCCATGATGGGTTTAGTGCTATTATAAGAAGAAGAAGAGACTCTTAAACTCTCTCTCTCCATCCTGTCAGGGCATGGTGAGAAAATGGCCAAGTCAGAAAAAGGGCCCTCACCAAGAACTGAATCTTGGACTTCCCAGCCTCCAGAACTGTGAGAAATAAATGTCTGCTGTTTAAACCACTAGTCTATGGTATTTTGTTATAGCAGCCTGTTTTAGTCCGTTTTGTGCTGCTATAACGTAATATCCCAGACTGGGTAATTTATAAAGGACAGAAATTTATTTGTCATAATTCTGAAGGCTTGGAAGTCCAAGGTCAAGCTGTTGGCAAGTTGGTGTCTAGTGAGGACCCAGTCTCAGCTTCCAAGATGGCACCTTGAACATTGCATCCTCCGGAGGGGAGGAACACTATTCCTCATGTGGCAGGAGAGTGAAAGAGAGAGAATCCATACTGTAAGCCCTTTTTATAGCGGTATTCATCCACTCACAGGGGCAGAGCCCTCATGACCTAAACACCTCTTATTAGGCCCCACCTCCCAACACTGTTGCATTGGCAATTAAACATAGCGAGACCCTGTCTCTAAAAGTGAATATAAATAATAAATTTGAAAAGAGAATCCCTCCAAAGTATGCTTATGCATTTTGGAGGGGGCAAACCTTCAAACCACAGCATGGCCTGAGCTAAGATGGCTAACCATTATTGAAAGAGTGGAATTTTCCACTTCAGTGCTAGATGCTTAAGACGCAGAGGAATAACTGTATTTGGAGCCTCTAACAAATTCAAGTAATTTCCTTGAATTTTCTAGCTCAAAAAAAAAGGCAAATAAAAAAAAAAAAAAAAGGAAGGAAGCCTTTGCCCACGTACTGCATCCTGAAATGCTGCGCAATTTTGTTTTGCTTCTCTCCGCCCAGAAAGCAGGCTGTCTTCTGACCAGGCAAACCAATTCTGTTTCTGCTATTGCCTTTGCTTACTTCAAAACATACATGAGAGAGAGAGAGATTGGGATGGTGCTGTTAGAAATCCATAATAATAAGATAGGACCAAATAACACTACGATCATAGTGCCAGTATTACTAATTGCTTTCTTTTACTGGGCACTCATAGGCCAGGCACTCTGTGCAGCGCTTTACCTGCATAAGGTCAGTTAATCTTTTTAACTGTTGGGTAAGGTAAATACTATTAGAACACCATTTTACAGAAGGTAAAAGTGGAGGCTGGTGGCAGGAGGCCAAAACATGCATCCTGGCCTGTGAGATACGATGGACTCTTTTTTTTTTTTTTTTTTTTTTGAGACGGAGTCTTGCTGTGTTGCCCAGCCTGCAGTGCGGGTGTCGCGATCCTGGCTCACTGCAAGCTCCGCCTCCCAGGTTCACGCCATTCTCCTGCCTCAGCCTCCCAAGTAGCTGTGATTGCACACCACACCCGGCTAATTTTTTTTTGTATTTTTATTGGAAACGGGGTTTCACTGTGTTAGCCAGGATGGTCTCGATCTCCTGACCATGATCCACCCGCCTCGGCCGCCATAAGTGCTGGGATTACATACGTGAGCCACCGCGCCCAGCCGGACTCTTCTGATTCTCTACGGCCTTGCAGGAAGGAAGGCCATGTTTTGAGGTGGTTTGGTGCTTAAGGCAGGGCTGTGGTCAGATGTTATTAAGACATCAGCAAGACTGAGTGTGGTGGCTCACGCCTGTAAACCCAGTACTTTTGGAGGCTGAGGTGGGTGGATTGTTTGAGTCCAGGAGTTCGAGACTAGCCTGGGCAACATGTCAAAACCCAGTCTCTACAAAAAAATTTTAAAAATTAGCTAGGCATGGTGGTGCACGCCTGTGATCTCAGCTACTTGGGAGGCTAAGGTGGGAGGATCGCCTGAGCCAGGGAGGTCGAGGCTGCAGTGAGCTGAGATTGTGCCAGTGAACTCCAGACTGGACAACAGAGTGAGATCCTGTCTCAAAAAAAAAAAAAAAAAAAAAGAAGACATCAACAGGGAGAGAACCTCACAATGAGGCTATTTGGGCCCAGCCACCCAGAGAAAAGAATAATGCCAGAAAGCACTGCACCCACTCTCTTTTCTGAGGGATCTCAGCAAGATTAAAGCAGTATTCTCACACTCAAGCAAGTGGGCATCAGAATGTTTTGGAGGGCTTCTCTTTTTAAATTTATTTATGTTTATATTTTTTAGAGACAGGATCTTGTTATTAGTTGCCCAGCTGGAATTTGAACTCCTGGACTCAAGCAATCCTCCTGCCTTAGCCTCCTGAGTAGAGGGCTTCTTAAAACACACTTCTAAGCCTCTTTCCCGGAGTTTCTGATTCAGTAGGTCTGGGCTGGGTTGGAGCTCAAAAATTTCAAATTTTCCCAAGTTCCCAGGAGCTGCTGAGGCTGCAGGTCTGGGATCATGTTTGAGAATCATGTGAGGAATGTTCTGTCCATATACTTGAAGAAATACGACACTCTCTCCATGTTCCTAACCTCCTCCCACTGCAAATGCACCATTTCAGGTATGAATTATATTCGAACTCAGCTATTTAGTCGAGGGACTAAATAGTAGTAAAGCTCGCCTATGTAATGAGCCACTTTTTTTTTTTTGAGATGGAGTTTCACTCTTGTTACCCAGGCTGGAGTGCAATGGTGCGATCTCGGCTCACTGCAACCTCCGCCTCCCAGGTTCAAGCGATTCTCCTGCCTCAGCCTCCTGAGCAGCTGGGATTACAGGCGCCTGCCACTGCGCCTGGCTAATTTTTGTATTTTTAATAGAGATGAGGTTTCACCATATTGGCCAGGCTGGTCTTGAACTCCTGACCTCAGGTGATCCACCCACCTCAGCCTCCCAAAGTACTGAGTGAGATTACAGGTATGAGCCACCGTGCCTGGCCTTTTTTTTTTTTTTGAGAGAGAGTCTTGCTCTGTTGCCCGGGCTGAGCTGGAGTGCAGTGGCGTGATCACGGCTCATTGCAACCTCCACCACCGGGGCTCAAGCCATCCTTCTGCCTCAGCCTCCCGAGTAGCTGGGACTCTAGGCACATGCCACCACACCTGGCTAATTTCTGTATTTTTTTGTAGAGATGGGGTTTCACCCTGTTGCCCAGGCTGGTCACAAAACGAGCCACTTTTGAGTGACAGTGGAGAGGACTAACTGAAGTTCCTTGGCAGGGGGAAACAGTGGGAAACGGGGCGTGATGGGAGGTGGGCTGTAAGCTGAAGACCCAGGTTAGAGAAGCTTGCTCTTACCTAGACCAGAGATGCTGTGGTGTTGGGGGGATGGGGCCTGGAGTCCATCAGCTGCTGAAGAGAGGGGCTGGTGTCAGGCACCAAGAAACGCTTCTAGGAAAATGCATCCAGGCAGAGAAAGGGAGACCAGGGACAGAATCAGAACAGCAGGGGGTAGTTTGAGGGAAAATGGAAGACTCAGATTTAAGAATTAAGCCAAGGTAGGCTGGATTCAGTGGTTACTTAACCAAGACATCCTCAAGTGTCTTCTAAAATGTGGTGTGTTCCTCTCAGAATTCACCCCAGCTGGTTGAGTAAAGTGGCTTTTTCCCTAAATGGCAGACGGAGAGGAAAGGAGGAGGAAAGAGGGAGAGAGACCACTGTCCTAAGGTCATGAGCTGAAGAAGATAAACCCTCCCATCCCTTGGGTTGTGCCAGCAGAGTTGGCAGAAACTACAGCCAAGAAGTCTTGTGTCTGGGCACCATCCTGGGACCCTTTCTGGCACCGTCGTGGTCTCATCGCCAGGTGCATACTCCCCACGAGCCCAGGGACACCTCGTGCAGTGCCCCTAGGGTTACAGGTGGTCCTTCCCTTCCCTGCCCATCACCCACCTGGCGCTGCACGAACACCGGCTGAGCCACCGCCATGTGCAAGGCCCGGAGCTGACTCTGTTTCCATGAACCATTTTATTTGCTTTCTTTCTTTTCTTTTCTTTTATCTTTCTTTCTTTCTTTCTTTCTTTCTTTCTTTCTTTTTTTTTTTTTTTTTGAGATGGCATCTCACTGTCGCCCAGGCTGGAGTGCAGTGGTGTGATCTCGGCTCACTGCAACCTCCACCTCCCAGGTTCAAGCGATTCTCCTGCTTCAGCCTCCTGAATAGCTGGAATTACAGGTACCCACCACCATGCCTGGCTAATTTTTTGTATTTTTAGTAGAGATGGGGTTTTACCATGTTGGCCAGGCTGGTCTTGAACTCCTGATCTCAGGTGATCCGCCCAGCTCGGTCTCCAAAAGCACTGGGATTACAGGCATGAGCCACCGCGCCTGGCCCATTTTCTTTGCTTTCTCAATCCTCCTTCTATGCCATCTCCACTCTCCTCTTTGTGTCCTCACTTTTTTTTTTCTCTTAGCAGCTCTTTCCTCACCAGTGAGCTCCTCTTTCTGTACCTCTCCCTCGGCTCTCCCCACAAGCAGTCACGAATGTCACCAGCCCGAGGTGCATCATGAAAACCTAATTGCTGTAGTTGTTAATCACCATCCTGGGTGGCCAATCTGTGAGGGGCACAGGGCCCTGGCCAGGGTTGGGAGTAACAGAGAGAAAATGATGATCATTATGAAGTCTCGATAGCAAGGCCGTCTTTGCAGCCAGGCCTGCTTTTGAATTGGATGGGACACCAGCTGCCTTGGAGGGGGAAGCCTTCACCTGTGCCGGTCTTGTGTTTAGCTGGAGAAAGTCACAGACCTGGGCAGACCTGTTCTGCCATAAGCTGTAAACTCACAGTGTCTAAACTCAGCTGTGCCGTTTCGGCCTCCTGATCAGCTCTGCTTCACCCCATGAGACCACACCAGGCTTCCTCTGGGTGTCCAGGTGCCCCCTGCTCCAAGCCCCAACTTACCGCATCCACCCCCTATTCTGCACCTGGCCTCACTTCCTACTTCAGTAATGTGTGAATGATAAACAGGCCAGGTGCAGTGGCTCATGCCTGTAATCCCAGTACTTTGTGAGGCCAAGGTGGGAGGATCATTTGAGGCCAGGAGTTCGAGACCAACCTGGGCAACGTAGCAAGACCTCATCGCTATAAAAATAAAAAAAATTAGCTGGGCATGGTGGTACATACCTGTAGTCCCAGCTACTTGGGAGGCTAAGACAGGAGGATCGCTTGAACTCAGGGGTTTGAGACTGCAGTGAACTAGGCTCGCACCACTGTACTTCCAGTATGGGCAGCGGAGAGAGACCCTGCCTCTAAAACAAAAACAAAAACAAAAGAATGGGAACCAGAGACTGCTTGCACTCATGTTCCCTGATGCCCAGAAAAAGCCCACCTGCAGGACAAGAGAAAGAGACCAGCACCCAGAAGGATAAAGAAGGACGTGGTGATGTTTGTGTTCCTGGATCCAGCTACCCTGAGACAAGCACTACCCTTGCCCGCTCTGGTTCTGGTTGCTTTCTGACATTGACCATAGGAAGTACTCTGATTAATGCATGTGAAACTCATTGTCCCCCACCATGAGGTGGCTGTGATATTACAGGAGGTCATCTAAATGAAGTCCTTAGTGAGCTCACTCCATTGTAGCTTCGAATACTGCTGCTGGTCCCTGCCCAGCACGTCCCCAGCACACAGTGCAGCCATGCCTTCAATGCCTCACCTCAGTCAGTGCATCATCATTCACCTGGGCCACCTGGCTGGCGATCCTAAAGCCATGTGCCTTTACTTTATTTCTTATTTTGTTTTTTATTTTTTGAGACAGGGTCTCATTCTGTCACCCAGCTGATGTACAGTGGTGTGATTACAGCTCACTGCAGCCTTGAACTCCTGGGGCTCAAGTGATCCTTCCACCTCAGCTTCCCAAGTGTCTGGGACCACAGGTGCACGCCACCACATCCAGCTCATTTTTGTACTTTTTGTAGACACGACGTCTTGCCATGTTGTCCAGGCTGGTCTCGAACTCCTGGACTCAAGGGATCCTCCAGCCTCATCCTCCCAAAGCACTGGGATTACTGGCATGAGCCACCGCACCCAGCCTTTATTTGTAACACTGCCCATGCCAGGCCCGGTCCATGTGTCCCACACAATATCTCTCGGATCATTCCTTTCTCTTCATTCTACCTGTCCCAGTCCTAGTACAAGCCTTTCATTCATGTGTTCAACAAACCTTACAGAGGCCCAGTGATAGGCCAGGAAATGAGCTGACACTGCAGACAGGTCAGTGAGTGGAGCAGATACTGTACCCTGACACTGTTCCTCTGTCCCCGCCCTTGCTGAGCACCTGTCACACTAAATGTCATCACACACCACTTTTATGTTACTCTTCTTCTTAATAACATTCCTTGGCTCCCTACTTCCTACCTCTTCAAATCTTAGTGTCTCTGTTTGGCCTCCAAAAGTCCTCCACAATCTGCCTCCAGATAATAAGAATAATGACAGCATTAATAGTGGTAGCAGAAGCAGCTATCACTTGTGACCTTCTTATTACGAGGCAGAAAATGCGCTGAATGCTTTATAAGCATTTACTCATTTAAAGCCTCACAACCAGGGGTGAAATTCTACATACTCAGCACAGGCACCAACCGATCAGAGTGAATGCTGCCTGCCATGCCGTGCCGTGCCAGGCATACCAGCATACCAGCTGAATCTGGTTCTGTTCACAGTCATCCTGAAAGGTGGGTTTTATGATCCCTGGCTTAAAACGTGTGAGCTGGCTGGGTGCGGTGGCTCACGCCTGTAATCCCAGCACTTTGGGAGGCTGAGGCGGGTGGATCACCTCAGAGTTCGAGACCAGATTAGCCAACATGATGAAACCCTGTCTCTACTAAAAATACAAAAATTAGCCGGATGTGTAGTGGGTGCCTGTAATCCCAGCTACTCTGAAGCTGAGGCAGGAGAATCGCTTGAACCTGGGCGTCGGAGATTGCAGTGAGCCGAGATCGCGCCACTGCACTCCAGCCTGGGTGACAGAGTGAGACTCCATCTCAAAAACAAACAAACAAACAAAAAAACCATAAATAAATAAAATGTATGAGCTGACACTCAGAAAGGTGAAGGGTCTCACCCAGAGTCACACAGTTGATAAACACCAGCCTTCCAACCCAGGAACCTCTGACTCTGAAGCCTCCATTTCACTCTCTAAATCCCCATCACACAACCCTTTCTCTGGTGACACCAGGTCTTTCCCTGCAATGCAAATGGGCCACAGTCCTGTTTACCTCCTCCATTCCTTCCTTCCACTGGATGAGGCTAGAGCCTTCAGTCATCACCTATGCAATATGAGGGGACTGCCATGGGGGCAGGGATTGTGTTATCCCTGTTCACTGTGATATCCCCAGCACCTGGCACCTTACCTGGAACAGAGTTGATGTTCAGCAAATATCTGTTGAATGATCAGTATGAGGGTGACAGAGGTGTGGACTTCACTGGAAGGAGCTCCCAGGTGTCACTTATGAGTGAAAGTGTGCCTCCTTTATTGTGGGTTTGTTTTTTTTGTTTGTTTTTTTTTTGCGACAGAGTCTTCCTCTGTCGCCCAGGCTGGAGTGCAGTGGCACGATCTCGGCTCTCTGCAAGCTCCGCCTCCCAGGTTCACGCCATTCTCCTGCCTCAGCCTCCCGAGTAGCTGGGACTACAGGCACCCACCACCACGCCCGGCTATTTTTTTTTGTATTTTTAGTAGAGATGGAGTTTCACCGTGTTAGCCAGGATGGTCTCTATCTCCTGACCTCGTGATCCACCTGCCTCGGCCTCCCAAAGTGCTGGGATTACAGGCGTGAGCCACCATGCCCGGCTATTGTGGGTTTTAAAACAAGAAAGGACCTGAGCATTCTGGCATGGGGGCCCCCTGGCTCTGGAGGCACGATGAGGCTGTCTGACCTCCTGCTGTTCCAAGCAGAACACCAGTTCCAGTGCTGGAAAGCATGGATGGAAGGCAGCCATGCCGGCCCCACAGGCCAGGAAATGCTGTGGCTGAACATGCTGAGCCCCTATCACCACCACCTGCCCCGCCATCCCTCTTCCTTCTGCTTCTCCAAATGTACTCATCTCATTCATTCATCCAGTCAGTCACTCAACAGTTATTGAGTGCCTGTTCTGAGCCAGGCAGGTGCTACGTCACAGCACGAGAAAGTCAATGGTACAAAGATTCAAGACACAGCCCCTGCCCTCTGCAGCACAAAGTCCCAAGGGAGAGGCAGATACGTAAGTGGACAGTGATGACACATGTGATAAGCACGGCAGGAGGGGTCAGTGTGGGTGCCGGGGGATTGTAGGAGGGCCCTTTCTGTGCCATCTGGAAAGGATGTGGAGGTTTTCGAAAGAATCAAGAGCTGATTCCACATTCAAGATTCTGTAATGTTGCGAGTTGCAATGGTGTTTGCGGTGGTGGTGAATGTTTGTTGTTTGTGGTGGTGGTTAATGTTTAATATTCACCTCAGCCACCAAAAGAGGTCTGAATTTCAACACGGTACTCAGAGATCCTTCACTCCCCACAAAGCAACAGCTTTTGGAGTCAGTGGAAGTCTGGGTTCCAATCCCAGCTCTGATTTCGAGCTCTGAAACTTTCCAAACCTGTTTCCTTCTCTGCCTTTCAGGGTTGCAGGGGTTAAACGGATAGCATTAATCACCTTCCTTTCACACGCTGTTAGCACGCAATCAAACCTGCTTCTCCCGCTCAAAGATGTTTAAGACCCAGGCAAGTCACACCGACAGAACCTCAACAGACAGGGAATAATACCAAGGGGTACCTCCACACCATGTCCCCCACTGCCCTGAAGGAGAATGCCTCTAAGCTTAGCAAAAACAAGCTTGAATTTTTGCTCACATGAACTTTTCTACAAAAGCAATAAATCAAAGAAAAGAGTTTAGGAACAGATTAGAGCAGACTCAGATGGGCTCAGGTTCCATTACCCGCCCCCACCCCGCAGGGCGCTGCTCACTGCTGGACTCCGAAGGCCCAGCTGGCTTTTCTCCTCCAAGATTCTCCACGGACCACCCCCGACAAACACGTCACCACCCTGGCCAGCACTGAGCACAGTGGGTGGAAGGAAGAGAGCAGGGCTTTGGGGAACCTCCAGCCCAGGGTTTCACCACCAGCGCCCCGTGTGACCTTGGGCAAGTCATGTCACCTCTCGGGACCTCTGTAGTTTCATCTAAAGACGAGCATTAACACCTAGGTCAGTGGGCGGGAGGTGTGGACTTAGTGTTGTGGAAGCCTCAGTAAGGTGCCAGACATATCCGAGGCTGGGAAAGCACGAATCCTCTCCCTGCCTGCACCCCAGGACTGTTGATGTTTTTGATTTATGGCCTCCCCTTCCTGCCTCCCATCCAACTTCCTTCCTCATCCCAGTCCTCTAAGCACTGAAAGACCCTGGATTTAAGCCACATTTGAGCGCGGTCTGGGGCAGTCGGCAGGATAGGAACATTCCAGCGGAGACTGGGGGAAGAAGGGACAGAGCCGCGCTCTTGCCACTGCCTGTGCCTCTGCGTCTCTTCCTGTACATCTTCCTCTGACCCACCACCCAGGCTGCTGGGCTGGGGGACCCTGGGGTGCCCGCCTTTACCTTTGAAGATTCTCCCCTCCTGGGTGAGCAGGGCAGCCCCTACAGGAAAGTGACTGTAGGGGCAGTAGGCTGACTTCTTGGCCTCCTGGGAGCAAACCAGCAGCTGCTGGACACACTCAGGCTTCAGGGTGCAGGTGGGACGCTTCTGGGCCATGTTGGTACCCCGGGCAGGCAGCAGAGCAGCGGAAACAGGAGCTCCGGCCAGCCTGGGCTGGGGCCCCAGACACGATTGCAGCTCCTCCCCCTGGGTGTGTCCCTGCTGCCAGACCGCAGGCTCTCAGGTACGCAGCTTTCAGGATGCAGGGTCTAGGAGAGGAGCCTCCCATGGTTTGGACTCAGCAGGTGTGGTGTAAGACAGTGCCTGCGTGTGCTTCACACTCTCCCTTAGGAACCACTCTCGCTGGTGGACACACTGAGGGGTGGGTCAGAAGGTGGTGCCACGCTACTGGAAGGGGAAGCTACTGGGTGGGGCAGTGTGAGATCTCAAAGGTCCAAGCTCCAAGGGCTGACAGTCTTCATTTTGTTAAATCACTTTTTCTCTCCTTCACTGAGGGAAGGGCTGAGGCTGAAAGGGCAGGGCTGGGGCAGCCACTGCGGCATCCCGAGGCAGGAGGCATGAACAAGCTGCATTATGACTGAGAACTTCTTTATTTTCACCCATTTTCCTTCCAACTTCTCTTTGCCCTAGCCCAGAATTAAAAAGTGTCTCAGCTGCTGGGTGTGGTGGCTCACTTTAGGAGGCTGAGGCAGGAGGACTGCTTGAGCCCAGGAGTTTGAGAACAGCCTTGGCAATATGGCAAAACCCTGTCTCTACAAAAAATACAAAAATTAGCTGGGCATGGTGGCATGTGCCTGTAGTCCTAGCTACTTGGGAAGCTGAGGTGGGAGGATGGCTTGAACCCAGGAGGCAGAGGCTGCAGTGAGCTCAGATTGCACCACTGCATTCCAGCCTGGGTGACAGAGAGCCAGACCCTGTCTCAAAAAAAAAAAAAAAAAAAAAAAGTATCTCAATTGGAGGGTGGAGTTAACCGTTGAGATTATTTACTCAGGCCCCTCATTGTTTTGTTGGCAAAATAGATATTGGTGTTGGTGGTAAAGAAATGTGTTTGCATCCTGGTTCTACTACTTTCCATGTGTACAAGCTTTGGCAGGTCACTTGACCTCCCTGAGCCAGTTTCCTCATGTCAACAGCAGAGATAGTAATAATCCCTGTTCTAAATCCTGAGACTGTAGAAGAGCTCCAGCTTTGGAGTTTAGTAAACCATGGTTTGAATTCCATTCCTGCCATTTATTAGCCATATGACATTGGGAAGGTCACACACCATCTCCCTAAGCCTCAGTGTCCTCATCTGCAAAATGGGTGCACTAACATGATTTCACTTCCAGAGTTGTCATGAGGATTGAATGAGATAATGCGTGTACAATGGGTGTGGCTGGAGAGTCTGGTGATGTTATGATGTGAACGCCATTTGTGACTCCACACAAACTGGGTTATTGTCATTAAGTGACTCAGCCAAGATCACATAGGGCAGAACTCCAGCTAGAGTGGCCAAAGACATCCAACTGTTTCCACACCCCTGGCCAACAGGAGAGTTTGGACGGGGAATGGGGAAGGGGCATGGGGAAAGGCAGGGGAAAGGAGGAGAAAACAAGGCAGTATCTCGTGTCCTGCATGCTGGCATCTCTGTGTCCCAGACTTGGAGCTCTCAGCCATATGTGGACATCGCAGACACCCAGCTGGGCTGCTGAAGAGTTGGGTAAAGTTTGCTTCCTTTCCTCCTTGCCTCCTCTCCCTTCAGATCCCCTCCCCTCCCACTGCATCCAGCCCTCAGAGAGGCAGCCTATTGCCTCCTGCTGGGGCTGAGGGCCTCTCCACCCATGCACTTTCCTACTGTCTCTATATCTTTGGCATCTAGAGCAGTTTCCTGGATCTCAGAGGGCCAAGGATGTCTCAGGACACTGTGTGCCCACTCAACATGGGAATAATTCTAAAGCTTTTTCGGGCCAAGTATAATTACTACTGGGAAAAGAGTTGTAGTGCCCTGCTGGCCTGCCAGGCGTGTCAGAGACCTCAATAAGTCATCCCGTTCCTGTCCCCTGCCCTGTCTCAGTCTGCCCCACCCAGCCCTGCCCAGGCCTGGGACCGGCCTTCAGGACTCCTCGACTCCACAGTGCTAGGAGAACCTAGATGACCTCCTGAGCTACGTATGGCCCTTGGCACCTTCAAAGCTCTTTACCTGCACATGGTCATACGTTGAGGACAGCGCTCATTCCAAACCCAGCTGTATGGAGCATGGGTGCCAGTGGTGGCTCTAGAATTCCTTTTTCTTTTTTGAGACAGAGTCTCACTCTGTTGCCTAGGCTGGAGTGCAGTGGCGCGATCTTGGCTCACTTCAACCTCCGCCTCCTGGGTTCAAGCAATTCTTGTGCCTCAGCCTCCCAAGTAGCCTGGGATTACAGGTGTGTGCCACCATGCCCAGGTAATTTTTTCTATTTTTACTAGAGATGGGGTTTTGCTGTGTCGGCCAGGCTGGTCTCAAACTCCTGGCCTCATGTGATCTGCCAGCCTTGGCCTCCCAAAGTCCTGGGATAACAGGCGTGAGCCACTGCACCTGGCCTAGAATTCCTAATGGAAGGGGCTTGGGGTGGTCATTCGGTTGGAAGGAGAAAGTGGGCTTGGAAACTTGCTTAGAGCTAAGTTACAGATCAATAATATGAACAGCACTTTCTAAACATGCTTTTATTTTTACTTTATGTAAAACTAAGAAAAGTTGGCTGGTTGCAATGGCTCACACCTGTAATCCCAGTGCTTTGGGATGCCAGGGTGGGAGGATAACTTGAGATCAGGAGTTTGAGACCAGCCTGGACAACATAGCAAGACCCTATCTCAAAAAAAAAAAAAATCTGCTGGGCATGCTGGTGTGCACCTGTAATCCTAGCTACTCAGTAAACAGGAAGGAGGATCACCTGAGCCTAGGCATTTGAGGCTGCAGCAAGCTGTGATTGCACCACTGTACCCCAGCTTGGGTAATATTATGTTATGAGACCCTGTCTCAAAAATAAATAAATAAAGAAAGAAAGAAAAATTAAGAAAAGTTAATTGCCCAGCTCAAAGAATAGAAAATCCGTAGAGAGTGTTTTGCATCGTGGTGGAGATTTTCAAGGGTCCAAAGCCCTCCCTAAACCCTGCTCCCAGGCCTTCGCACCGTGAGATGAACCACCAGAGTCTTCATGTTAGAGTCTAGGTACCATGCACTCACTTATTCATTCAATGAATAGTTATTGATAATAGGAACTAACATTAATTTAGCTCTTTTTATGCGCCAGACCCTATGCTAAATACATTATTTGAATGATTCCATTTAATCCTCACCACCAGATAGAGATACTATTATTGCCCATATTTGACTGATGAGGACACTTGAGCTCATAGAGATCACAGCCTCAAAAAAGGATCTCAGGCTGGGTGCAGTGGCTCATGCCTGTAATCCCAGTGCTTTGGGAGGCTGAGGCTGGAGGATCGCTTGAGGCCAGGAGTTTGAGACCAGCTGGTGCAACATACTAAGACCCCATCTCTACAAAAATAAAAAAAAAAATTAGCCAGGTATGGTGGCACATGCCTTTAGACTCAGCTGCTCAGGAGGCTTAGGTGGGAGGGTGGCTTGAACCCAGGAGTTTGAGGCTGCAGTGAACTGTGATGTTGCCACTACATTCCTGGGTGACAGAGCAAGATACTGTCTAATAATAATAATAATAATAATAGATCTTAAACCTGAGTTTGTCTGTCATCTGAATCCTGGGCTCTCATCCATCCCAGAATTCATAGGAGGAGCCAGTATAATGGATGGGCAAGGGGTGCAGGACTTGGCATCAGACTCATCAGTTTAAATATTTTTTCTGCTACTTATCACCAGTGGTATCCCCGGGCAAGTGATCTGTGCCTCTTTCCTCATTTATGCAATGGCACAACACAAGGACCCATCTCTAGTGGATCATGGTTTTATTCTGCTCAGGAAGGCTTCCCATCTCTTTTGTTTTATTTTGGTTCTTTTAGGCAAGACCTCTTGGTGGGCTGCCAATCATTGTGCTTCCACCCCATGAGCAGGTACAAGCAATTGACACAGGATGCGCCAATCAGGACCTCGCTTTTCTGCTGAGTCAGTGGGAATGTTGGTTTTTCCCACTGTGGTTGCTAAGCTAGGAAGATACAACTGTTGCTGGCAGCTAGCTTCCCCCTCTTGGTAGAGTGAGCTTGCTTGCAGAATGAAGCCTGACGGCGAGAAACAGAGCTGAGAGATGGAGGGAAAGAACCCCAACTGCTCGCTGAGTGTCTGGATCCAGCCATGCCTGAAGGCATGTTTCTAGATTTTCCTTTAATTGAACCAATACAATTCACTTCTATCTTAAAGTTGTTTGAGTTTTGTTTCTGTCAATCCTGTGGCATCTAGAGGAACATATTACTTCCTAGGATTGTTGTAAAAATCAAGTGAGATAATATACATAAAGCTTTCAGCATGGCGAATGGCACATGGTAAGTGCTTAACAAGTGTTAGCACATGTTATAGCAAATAGTGTGTGCCAAGCCCTGTGTTCGGTACCAGAGAATCAGAGGTGGATGAGACTCGGTGCCTGCCTTGAGGATCTCACACTAGTGAAGGAGACAGATAAGCCAACAGACAGGCATAAAACACTATAAAATGAGATTAGGTACTGGGTCTCATAGCAATACAGAAAAACTATTGTTTGGAAGGAGTGGTGGAGTAGGTAGGTTAGGAAAAGCTTCCCAGATAACAAGAGGATAAAAGGAGTCTTTTTTATTTTATTCTATTTTTTTTTTTCTTTGAGATGGAGTCTTGCTCTGTCATCCAGGCCGGAGGGCAGTGGCACGATCTTGGCTCACTGTGACCTCCACCTCCTGGGTTCAAGCAATTCTCCTGCCTCAGCCTCCCGAATAGCTGGGATTACAGGCGTGTGCCACCACGCCTCACTAATTTTTTGTATTTATTTTAGTAGAGACGGGGCTTCACCATGTTAGCCAGGATGATCTTGATCTCCTGACCTTGTGATCCGCCCCCTGCCTCGGCTTCCCAAAGTGCTGGGATTACAGGCGTAAGCCACTGCACCCAGCCCAAAAGGAGTCTTAAATGATGGGTGGCTGTTCATATTGGACAACATGGGTACAGCAAATACTGTCGGAGCCTCACCCACGCCCCCTTAGCCATCCCAGATGTCACCTCCAGCTTTAATGGATAGTTCCTAAACATACCCATGGCTTCTTACCTGAAGTATTCCCTGGGCATATGAGTCTGCTCAGCCCATGCATAGGGTAGATAGGGTAGGCCAGAAATGTCAGGGAGTAACACTCCCTGGAAGGATTATGATCCATAATATATCAAGAATTCTTATTTTTTTTTTTTTTTTGAGACAGAGTCTCGCTCTGTTGCCCAGGCTGGAGTGCAGTGGCGCAATCTCCGCTCACTGAAAGCTCCACCTCCTGGGTTCACGCCATTTTCCTGCCTCAGCTTCCCGAGTAGCTGGGACTACAGGTGCCCGCCACCACGCCCGGCTAATTTTTTTGGATTTTTAGTAGAGACGGGGTTTCACCGTGTTAGCCAGGATGGTCTCGATCTCCTGACCTCTTGATCCGCCCGCCTCGGCCTCCCAAAGTGCTGGGATTACAGGCGTGAGCCACCGCGCCCGGCAATATATCAAGAATTCTTAAAACCAGTAAGAAAAGACAAACATCCCAACAGAAAAGTAAGCAAAAGACTTGAACAGATATTTTACAGAAGAGATGGGGATGGAAAAAACTTCTCTACAAACTTTCGCTTCTTCAAACTTGGCTACATAAAAATTAAGGAGTTTTGTTTGATGAAGGACTTCATGGACAAAGCCAGTAGAATGTTGAAAAAAACAGGAAACAAAGATCTTTTCGGCTGGGCTCAGTGGCTTGCACCTGTAATCCTAGCACTTTGGGAGTCCAAGGTAGGAGGATCGCTTGAGGCCAGGAGTTCCAGACCAGCCTGGGCAACATGCCGAAACCCCATCTCTACAAAAAATACAAAAAATTAGCCAGGTGTGGTGGCACACGCCTGTAATCGCAGCTACTCAGGAAGCTGAGGTGAGAGGATGGCTTGAGCCTAGGGAGGTTGAGGTTGCAGTGAGCCATGATTGAGCCACTGCACTCTAACCTGGGTGACAGAGTTGAGACTGTCTCAAAAAACAAACAAACAAACAAACAAACAAAACTCTTTTCGGTGGCTGGAATGATTGCAAATGATTAATATAGTGACTATGTAAGGGACGCATGACAAATCAACAAGAAAAAGACAAGGAACTCCATAGGGAGATGGTCAAAGGATATGGATGGGCAATTTACAGTAAGGGAAGTATCTGTACAACATTTAAGAATATTCACAGAGATGAAATTAAGACAGTGAGATGTCACTTTTCACTCATCAGAATGGCAAAAAGAAAAAAAAATTGGATAATGATAAGGGTTGGCAAAGATGAGGAGAGACTTGAGCCCTCCCGCACTGCTGCTGGGATTTCGAACCGGTATAACCTTCTGGAGAGCAACTTAGCAGGGCTCAGTGAAATTAGGTATGCGCTTACCTTGAGATTCAGCGATTCCAGCCCTAGGTCAACAGAGAAACTCTTACTTGTATCCATAAGAAAATCTGAATGAAGATATATTTTGAAAAGTTTTATTTATTATTATTATTATTTTGAGACGAAGTCTCACTCACTCTGTCATTCAGGCTGGAGTGCTGTGGTGCAATCTCCACTCACTGCAACCTCTGCCTCCCTGGCTCAAGTGATCCTCTTGCCTCAGCCTCCCAAGTAGCTGGGACTACAGGCACGTGCCACTATGCCCGGCTGATTCTTTGCATTTTTACTAGAGACAGGGTTTTGCCATGTTGGCCAAGCTGATCTCAAACTAATGACCGCAGGTGATCCACCCACCTCAGCCTCCCAGAGTGCTGGGATTAGAGGCATGAGCCACCCCTCCTGGCTATCAAAAGTTTTAAGGTTTTACTTTTCACTTTTAAGTCTTTCATTCATCTGGAATTAATTTTTATTAATTTGGGTATAAGGCAGGGATCCAATTTAATTTTTTTCCATATGGATATCCAATTATTTCAGCACTATTAATTGAATACTCCCTCCTTTCCCCAGAGATCTACAATGCCAGCTATGTTAAATTTCAAATTTCTATATGAGTGAGAATGATTTTGGACTCTCCATTCTGTTCCACTGGTGAATTTGTTCATTCCTACACGTATACCATATCTATCTTTATTATTATAGTTTAACAATAAGTCTTGATTTCTGGAGATGTATCTCCCCGTTGGGCTTTTGCTCTTCTATGTAAATTTTAGAATCAGTTTTTCAATTTCCGTTGAAAACCATCTTATCTTGCCTCTGGAGGAGTTTATTGGAATAGTCCATTTCTTGATATTTTGGTAGGATTTTTTTTCTGTAAAACCATCTGAGCCTGGTGTTTTCTTTTAAGAAAAAAAAAAACAACTAAACTATTGGCTGGGTGCAATGGCTCACACCTGTAATCTCAGCATTTTGGGAGGCTGAGGTGGGAGGATCCCTTGAGCAGGAGTTTGAGACCAGCCTGGGCAACATAATGAGACCTCTTCTCTATAAATAAGTAACTAAATAAATAATTAATATCTAATCTAAATTGTCAGTTTAATGTATTTAAAAATTGTAGGGCTATTCAGATTTTCTATTTTTTCTCAAGTCAGTTTTAGTAAACAAGTTGTGGCCTATTTTTAAAATTTGTTCATTTCATCTAAATTTTCAAAATTATTGACATAAAATTACATATGATATTCTATTCTTATTTTTGAAATCTCTGATATATTGGTCTTTATCTGTGACTTAACACATAGTTGATCTTTGCAAATGTTCCATAGGTATAAGAAAATTTGTGTATTTTTAGGTTTGTTGGCCATAAAGCTCTATATAGTATTTAGAACTTATTAACCATGCTCTTCAAAAAACAATATCTCGGCCGGGCGCGGTGGCTCACGCCTGTAATCCCAGCACCTTTGGAAGGCCGAGACGGGCAGATCACAAGGTCAGGAGATCGAGACCATCCTGGCTAACACGGTGAAACCCCGTCTCTACTAAAAATACAAAAAAAATAGCCGGGCGTAGTGGCGGGCGCCTGTAGTCCCAGCTACTCGAGAGGCTGAAGCAGGAGAATGGCGTGAACCCAGGGGGCGGAGCTTGCAGTGAGCCGAGATCGCTCCACTGCACTCCAATCTGGGTGACAGAGCGAGACTCCATCTCAAACAAACAAACAAACAAACAAACAAACAAAAAAACAGTATCTCCCTTATTTCTGTCTAACTGATCTATCACTTTCTGGGAGAGGTTTGTTAAAATCTCCAACTACAACTATTCATTTATATGTATTTTCCATGTATTCCTATCAGTTGTTGCTTTATATCTTTTGAAGCTATATTGTTAGGTACATACATATATATTTGTTAACATTATATCTTCTTAATTGATTGTTTCTTTTATTTGTATATAATGTCCCTCTCTATTTCTCATGCTTTTAATAAAATCTTATATCCTTTTCTTTCTGATATTAATGTTAATAGTTTAGGAATCCCTTTAAGAGTTCTTAACCTTTATTTTACTATAGCCTGTGCTGGCAACCTGGTGAGGCCTATGAGTCCCCCCCTTTTTTTTTTTTTTTTTGAGACAGACTTTTGCTTTGTTGCCCAGGCTGGATGGAATGCTGTGGCACGATCTTAGCCTACTGCAACCTCTGCCTCCTAGGTTAAAATGATTCTCCTGCCTCAGCCTCCTGAGTAGCTGGGATTATAGGCACGTGCCACCATGACTGGGTAATTTTTGCATTTTTAGTAGAGACAGGGTTTCACTGTATTGGCGAGGCTGGTCTCAAACTCCTGACCTCAGGCAATCCACCCGCCTTGGCCTCCCAAAGTATTGGAATTATAGGCATGAGCCATCGCGCCTAGCCAAAATAAGTTTTTGTTTTGTTTTGTTTTGTTTTAAGATGGAGTCTCACTCTGTTGCCCAGGCTGGAGTGCAATGGCACGATCTCGGCTCACTCTAACCTCTGCCTCCTGGGTTCAAGCGATTCTCCTGCCTCAGCCTCCTGAGTAGCTAGGATTACAGGCGCATGCCACCATGCCTGGCTAATTTTTGTATTTTTAGTACAGACGGGGTTTCACCATGTTGGCCAGGCTGTTCTCGAACTCCTGACCTCGTGACCTGCCTGCCTCGGCCTCCCAAAGTGCTGGGATTACAGGCATGAGCCACCGCTCCCAGCCAAAATAACAGTTTTAAATGCACATAATTATAAAGCAAAATAATTGTATTGCAATAGCTATCAGAATAGTTAAAATATTTGTGATATTATATTGTATGTACTTTCTTTGTTTTTTTTGAGACAGAGTCTCGCTCTGTTGCCCAGACTGAAGTGCAGTGGTGCGATCTTGGCCCACTGCAACCTCTGCCTCCCATATTCAAGCGATTCTTGTGCCTCAGCCTCCTGAGTAGCTGGGATTACAGGGATTTGCCACCACGCCCGGGTAATTTTTGCATTTTTAGTAGAGATGAGGTTTTGCCATGTTGACCAGGCTGGTCTCGAACTCCTGGCCTCAAGTGGTCAGCCCACCTTGGCCTCCCAAATTGCTGGGATTATAGGCATGAGCCATCACGCCTGGCCTGTCATGCATATATTTATTGACGGTTTTAATTATTCCCCTTTCTTCCTCTACCATTTTGAATAACATGGTTTGTTGGTAGTAAACTTTACAATTGAATGTATAGATTATAGGATATCAACCTGGGATTGTGACTAAACCAGAGAAGAAGTGAACATCACCCAACTTCCCTGGAGTGGGAGATGGAAGCAGTAACTGCTGGGGCTTTGGATGTTCCTGTCTGAGCAAAGAATAAGAGTGTTTCTTGTTTGATTGAGGTACGTTTGCATTACTGTGGGTGGTGACACGTTGTGGTTGTTTCATGGAAGTTTAAGAAGGGAATGCAGGTTGGAAATGGAGATTGAGTGACCAAGAGTGAATGGGCTGTGGCAAGGGCCAAAGACCGACCCAACTCAGCCCCTCTCCAAACCTCCTTCTTTCCATCATGACTTCTTGTACTTTAGAGGCTGGACGGCTAGAGAAGACATTTCCAGACTCTCATGCAGCTAGGATCTCCACGTGTCACCTGGCTTCTGCCAAGAAAATGCAAACAAACCAGAAAGGGAAGGTACTGGGAGGAAGTGGCCACACGGTTCTTCTGGCTGCATCGTGGTGGAAGCGTTTCGGTTGTTCTGAGGCGGCTGCAGCGGAGGCCCTAATTCCAGATCAACTTCTGGCTTCTTGGTGCTAAGCAGGTGTCAGCAGCTTTGTGACGTGGAGCCTCCTGCACCGCAACATGGGTAGCGAGGGTCTTGAGTCAGCAGCAGTGTCAGAAGCTCTCCAGCTAGGCTCATTTTACAGTGAGATTCAAGGGTTATTATTTCCTGGAAGCTCAGCCTAGAGTCGGCCTCTCAACCCTTCCAACGTGTCCGAAACCAACCCGATCACCCTCGTCAACCCATTCTGATTAGGCCTGCTAGGTGGACACTGCTGTCTGCAATGGAACCCTGACCAATCACTATATATTTTTTTCTCCCTTACCCCCTCTTTTTCTGCCTTTTATTACATTGACACTTTTCCTTCTACTCATTTGAAAATTATTCCTTTTCTTTTTCTTTCTTTAGTGGTTAGCCATAATCATTGTTTGTATTTATGTTAATTTCCCCTGTCAATTTATAAAGTTTATTGACATATGTACTTTCTTTCTCAACAAGACGGCACCTTAGCATATTCTCACTTCCTCTGGCCCCTGCCACTCTACTACCAAGTAGGTTTTCTGTGGTGCTCCCAGGGAAAGGGCTGACGAGGCAGGGAGGGAGGCAGTGACCTTGCTGGTTTGTGATATTGTCAAGAACTGGAAGTGAATCATTCCTAACTCATACTTTTACCTCTTTAAAAAATTGTGCTGGCCAGGTGTGGTGGCTCATGCCTGTAATCCTAGCACTCTGGGAGGCCAAGGCAGAAGAATCACCTGAGCCCAAGAGTTCAAGACCGGCCTTGGCAACACAGGGAGATCCTGTCTCTACAAAAAATTTAAAAACTAACTGGTGTGGTGGTGTGCACCTGAAGTCCCAGCTACTCAGGAGGCTGAGGCAGGAGGATCATTGAACATGAGAGGCCAAGGCTGCAGTGAGCCTTGATTGTGCCACTGCACTCCAGCCTAGGTGACAGAGTGAGGCCTTGTCTCAAAAAATAAAATAAGTAAATAAATAAATAAAAGTGTGCTGAATAGGCCGGGCATGGTGGCTCACGCCTGTAATCCCAGCACTTTGGGAGGCCAAGGCAGGTGGATCACGAGGTCAGGAGATCAAGACCACGGTGAAACCCCGTCTCTACTAAAAATACAAAAAATTAGCTGGGCTTGGTGGTGGGCGCCTGTAGTCCCATCTACTCAGGAGGCTGAGGCAGGAGAATGGTGTGAACCCGCGGGTGCGGAGCTTGCAGTGAGCTGAGATCGTGCCACTGCACTCCAGCCTGGGCGACAGAGTGAGACTCCGTCACAAAAAAAAAAAAAAAAAAAGTGTGCTGAAGAACAATGTATCTCCACATGTATCATGTAAGAATATCAGCACACTGAAAAGCCAATGCTTATTTAATGGGGCATGGTTCAGTTACTTTTCCAAAGACTTTGGAATCAAATTTCTACTGCCTTTTCTGTGTATACATTCAACAATTCAACTCATACTTATTGAGTAACTGTTGTGTGCCAAACACTGTTGCATGCTCTTAGGATGCATCAGTGATCAGAGCAGACAAATATTCCTGCCCTCAAGGAATTCCGTCTTTTTTTTTTTAATTTCTATTTTTGAGAAGGAATCTCTCTCTGTCACCCAGGCTGGAGTGTAGTAGCAAGATCTTAGCTCACTGCAGCCTCCACCTCCTGGGTTCAAGTGATTATCCTGCCTCAGCCTCCCAAGTAGCTGGGATTACAGGCACGTGGCACTACACCCGGCTAACTTTTGTATTTTTGTAGAGACGGGGTTTCACCATGTTGGCCAGGCTGGTCTTGAACTCCCGACCTCAAGTGATCCACCCTCCTTGGCCTCCCAAAGTGCTGGGATTACAGGCGTGAGCTACCGCACCCGGCCAAGCTTACCTTCTAACAGGGGAGAAAGGTCATAAAAATGAGCATAACAAATATGTACATTATAGAGTATGTGAAGAGGTGATAAGTTCCATGGAAAAAAGGGACAAGTAGGCAGGGTTGGGGGACAGGTAATGCTGGGGGAGAGGGGCAGAACATGGTATTCAGTCAAGTAGTCAGCGTGGGCCTCATTGAGAAGCAAATACTTGAAGCAGGTGAGGGGGTGAGAGCCAAGCAGATATCTAGGGAAGGGTGTTCCCAGCAAAGGGGACAGCCACAGCAAGGGCCTTACAACCTGGAGCAAGCCTGGTGCATTTTATCTTATTTTAAATATGCTATTGAGAAGCACTCTCTCTTTTTTTTTGTCTTGAATCCAGGACCTCAAATTTCTGCTTCTGGCCAGGCACAGTGACTCACACCTATAATCCTAGCACCTTGGGAGGCCAAGGCAGGCAGATCATTTGAGGTCAAGAGGTCAAGACCAGCCTGGCCAACATGGTGAAACCCCGTCTCTACTAAAAATACAGAAATTACCTGGGTGTGGTGGCATGAAGAATGGCGTGAATCCGGGAGGCAGAGCTTGCAGTGAACTGAGATTGCGCCCACCCTATTTCTCCATAGATATTAATGATGGAATCTTTAAAATGTCGAAAGTATGTGGTCTTGTTCCGGGGCCTGCCGAGGAGGATGCTGGGGAGAGTTCCAGGCTATGGCAAGTCCCTGGGATTACAGGCATGCACCCCCACACCCGGCTAATTTTTGTATTTTTGACAGAGACGGGGTTTCATCATGTTGGCCAGGCTGGTCTTGAACTCCTGACCTCAGGTGATTTGCCTGCCTCGGCCTTCTGAAGTGCTGGGATTACAGGCATGAGTCACCATGCCCGGCCAAGCCCTTGTCCTTTAAAGAGAGGGGCTTCCTACTCCCTGTGGGGTGAGGCTGTGAGGCATGGGTTGGGGATGGGTGCAGAGGGTCCCTTTGCCATACCAGCTGTGGGGTCAGGCAGGCAGGCCACGCCCTTGTAGGGCCCAGGAAATGACATGCCCTCCTTCCCCAGCCTCCATGCTGAGGGACTTGCCAGGGGGTGGAGACCAGTGAGTGGGAGAGAGGGACTTTGA
The DNA here is from genome assembly GCF_029281585.2 of Gorilla gorilla gorilla. Taxonomy (NCBI): domain Eukaryota; kingdom Metazoa; phylum Chordata; class Mammalia; order Primates; family Hominidae; genus Gorilla; species Gorilla gorilla. Next base: position 219,322,855 of record NC_073224.2, read on the forward strand.
GAGGACCCTGGGTGGGGGCTCATCCCAGGGTGAGGAACAGCGATCTGTGAGGGGCCCTTCCTGCCAGCGAAGATTCCAAGATGGGTGTTTACACGGACCAGGTTCTGCCTGCAATGAAGCCCATCCACAGATGAGACTCTCCCCTGGAATGGAGGATGGGCAGGTTGAAGACGGCCCAGGGGGTGCCAATGAAAGGACCAAGACCCATATACAACAGGCCTGCTGTGCCCCTGCCTCCCTTAGAGAAAGGCCTGGTCCCTCTTCTTTTCTTCTACCCACTCCCGCCCAGCTGAATGGTCCCCTGTCACTTCCTCCCCATCAGTCCTTTTAAACAACATTCCACCGAGACAGGGTGAGTGCGCCCCCTACTGGACCCCGGGGCCGTTCAGGGATGGAGGACGTGAGCTGCGGAAAGGAGCTAGCTAGGCATTCTGCCAAGTGTTGGCTTTGAGACAGTGCAGACTGCGGGGACCCGGCTCCCTCCTCCAGACCCCTGTTCCCTCCCCCAGTCTTCTTCCCTCGATGTTCCACACCCCATTTCTTTCAAATGTCCCTGCACAAGCTGTGGCTCCCAAGCCATCACTATCCCAATCACTTCTCCAGATCTGCAGGTGCTGAACTCCTTGCTGCCTCGGGGCCTTTGCACTTGCTGTTCCTGGAGCCGGGGAGGGTTTTCCCTGAAACACTTTCCTTCAGGGCTCACATCAAATGTCAGCTCCTCAGGAGGCCTTCTCTGACCACCCAGGCTGGGTCAGGGCCCCCATAGTTTGTTCTTTGGGCACTCAGGTTTTTCCTTTAAGGCCAAGTCACGACTTCAATTACAAATGAAGGAGGTAACAAGTAATTCAGAGCCAGTCTCCCCAGAGAGGCCTCTCCAACTTCATAAACGTAAGCTGGATCTTGACGGATGAGTCGTTTGGCAGGAGTTGAGCAGAGAAGAGCATGCCAAGAAGAGGGAACAGCTTGAATGATGGCTCAGAGGTGCTGTCAACTCTCTTTCCCTATAGATATGAATGAGAAAATACCCTATAGATAAGGATGTCAAAGGTATGGGGTCTCGTTCCAGGACTCGTGAAGGAGGATGCTGGGAAGAGCATCTTAGGTGTTACAGGGACTAGCACAGGGGTTCCGCTTTAGGTAGGAAGAATGGAGAAGGCCTTTTGGCCTGAGGAGGTGACAGTCCCATGCCCCAATGTGCCTGCAGCTTCTCCCATGGTGCCTGCCTTTTCTAGTGTTTAATAGACCATGTGCTGGAACAGGGACGAGAGACTGACTAAAGTTGGCTCCCTTGACCTCAGTCTCCCTCCAGCTTCCACCTCTTTTAGCTGCTCATAGTGAAATCCCCTCTCTCTGTCTCTGTTTCCTGTTTCCTTTCCTTTCTTTTTCTTTTTCTTTCTTTCTTTTTTTTTTTTTTTTTGAGACAGTCTCGCTGTGTCACCCATAATGTATTCCTGCTAAGGCTTTGATCCCCAGCAAGATGCTGAGATGGCTCTTGCTAAGATCTGACACCATCATTTGCAACTTTGAAGATTATCTGATGTGTCAACTCCTTGTTTCTTGTTTTCTTTCCACTTTCTCTTCCTTTCTTTCTTTCTTCCTTCCTCCTTCCCCTCTCCTCCCCTTCCCTTTCCTTTCCTTCCTTTCCCTTCCCTTCTCCCCTCCCCTTCCCTTTCCTTCCCTTCCCTTCTCTCCCTCCCCTTCCCTCCCTTCCCCTCCTCTCCTTGCTTTCTTGCTTTCTTTCTTTGATAGTGTCTTGCTCTGTTGCCTAGACTGGAGTGCAGTGGCAAGATCATAGCTCAATGTTACTTCAAACTCCTGGGCTCAAGCATCTTCCCGCCTCAGCCTCCTAATGTTTTCTTTTCTTTACTGGGCTTCTAGGATGCCATGTTTTCCTGGTTTTCCTCCTACTTCTCTGTCTTCTCAATCCTTGCCTACCTTCTTTTCTGCTCAGCTACCAAACAGGGCAATGCCTCATAGCTCAGTCTTAAGGTCTCTTGGCTTCTGTCTACATTTGCTCCTTCTCTCCAAGGTGATCTCATCCACAATTATAGCTTGAGATGCCATTTTAGAATCATCATTCCTACACCTGTGTGCCTTGCTCTTGGAAGCTCTTGCATGGATCCAACTGTCCACTTGACCTCTGCACTTGGATGTCTAATTAGACTCTTAATGCAGGAAGATCTAAAGCAACTTCTGTTTCTCTTCTCACTCAACCCTGAACCTGTTCCCACCCCACCCCAGTCTATGCTTCAGCTAAAGGTATGACCAGTCACCCAGTTACTTGGGCTAGAAGTCGAGAAGTGCCCCTGAATGCCTTGTTTCCCTCACCCCCACATTCGATCTATCTCCATGCCCCGGCTCTACCTTCGAAACCTGTTTTGACCCATCAGTCAACAAGTGGATAAAGAAAATGTTTTATATATACATATATATATGAAAATGTGATATATATATACATATATATAAATGTGATATATACATATATAAATGTGATATATATATACATATATATATAAATGTGGCATATATATACACACACACCATGGAATACTACTCAGCCATAAAAAGGAATGAAATAATGGCATTTGCAGCAACCTGGATGGAGTTGGAGACCATTATTCTAAGTGAATAACTCAAGAATGGAAAACCAAACATCTTATGTTCTCACTTCAAAGTGGGAGCTAAGCTATAAGGATGCAAAGGCATGATACAATGGGGACTTGGGGGGAAGGGTGGGAGGGGGTGAGGGATAAAAGACTACACATTGGGTACAGTGTGCACTGCTCGGATGATGGGTGCACCAAAATCTCAGAAATCACCACTAAGGAACTTATTCATGTAACCAAACATCACCTGTTTCCCCAAAACTATTGAAATAAACAACAACAAAAAACAAACCTGTTTTGAATCCAGCCACTTGTCACCATCTTCAATGTTAGAGCCCGGGTCCAAGATACCATCATTTTTCACCTGGACCCTCTCAGGGGCTTGCTGACAAGTTCTCCCGCTTCCTCTCCTACTGCTTTTTCCACTATGGCATCCTCCTCCCAATCCTATCCTTTAAAAAGTGGCCTGAGTGTGCTTTCCAAAACATGAATATCCCAGAGGTATCCCGATACCTAGACTGGAACCTCAAACCTTCGTCATAGCCTGGCCCTGCCCGCCTCCATGGTCCCATCCCCTGTAAGTTTCCCACCGTCCACTATCCACATCTAGTCCCAAGGAGGTTTTAGACATATCAAGGTGAGTCTCATTATAGGATATTGCACAAGCTGCTCTTACTACCTGGATGTCTCTTCCCCGGTGTCTTCAAATAATACCACCTCCAAGAGGCCCTCCTTAACTGCACATCCCATCATTCATCACTGTTCCATTACCTGGCTCAATTTTCTTCAGGCACTTATTGCTGTCTGGTAACATTAGTTATGGATTTACTGTCTGTCTATAACAATAGATGAATGTCTATCTTGTATCCTGCTTTGTCTGGGCAGCTAGATCTGTGTCTAGTAAACAGTAGAGGCTCAAAAAACATAGAAAGAAGGGAGAGAGGAAACCCCCAAAGTGTAGTTTAGGGCAATCTCTGGGGCTCCATAAGAGACCAAAAAGCCCATACGACAGCTGCCAATCTTGGTTCCTTAATCTTAAATGACTCCTGATGGGAGTGATGATTCACTATCTGGAATTCTTCTCTTCTCCCTACTCTTTCCTTCTTCGTTCTTAAGAGTAGTCAGACTAATGTCCACCCAAGGCAACTGTTAACCTCCCAAACCCACAGTCACTATAGATAGATTTAGTGTGACCTTACAGAATTCTCCAGTATCTATCATTTTATACTTGAGTAACTACAAAGGCCAACATAGAGAGTTCCAGAAATGAAGAAACTTGGCTCTAAATGATATAGTGACAATAATAACTATATTTTGGGGCTATCGTTTTGTGCCAAAAAAGATTTTAAATGCTTTCAATGCATTTCCTCATTTGATCCTCAGAAACGCTCCTTGAAGTTGTTGAATCAATTATCTGTTACTGCATAAAAAACCACCTAAAATGTAGTGGCTTAAAAGAACAACTATTTTTTTGGCCCATAATTCTGTAGGCCAGCAATTTGGATTGGGCTCAGCTGGGTGGTTCATTTGCTGATCTCCCTGGGGTTGCTCATGTGCAATCATCCAGCAGCACAACTGGGGCTAAGATGGCCTCACTCATGTGTCTGGTGGCTGCTGCTGAAAGTCAGCTGGGACACGTGTCTCCAGCAGGCCAGCCTGGGCTTCTTTCACATGATGGCAGAGCTCCACAATAGCAAGCCTTATGACATTTTTCAAGCCGTCACTTGAGTTGTGTTTGTTGATGTCCCATTACCAAAGGAAGTCACATAGCCAAGCCCAGAGTCAATGTGAAAGGAGACCACACAAGGGAAAACTTGTTTATTAGGACCATTACCAAGCAATCTACCACAGAGGTTAGAACTTTATTTTATTTTATTTATTTATTTATTTTTGAGACGGAGTCTTGCTCTGCCACCCAGGCTGGAGTGCAGTGGCATGATCTTGGCTCACTGCAAGTTCTGCCTCCCCGGTTCACGCTATTCTCCTGCCTCAGCCTCCTGAGTAGCTGGGACTACAGGCGCCCACCACTATGCCTGGCTAATTTTTTCTATTTTTAGTAGAGACGGGCTTTCACTGTGTTAGCCAGGATGGTCTCGATCTCCTGACCTCGTGATCCACCTGCCTTGGCCTCCCAAAGTGCTGGGATTACAGGCATGAGCCACCGCGCCCGGCCAGAGGTTAGAACTTTATTATCCACGTTTTACAGGTGAGGAAACTGAGGATCAGAAAGGGCAAGAAATCTGCTCCATGACCCAGAGCTACTAAAGGCAGAGGGGAACAGAAATCCTTTGCTCACAGCCTCAGTATCTCCACTGTCTTCCAAAGGCAATTAAGTCCTCACCTGGAGGAACCAAGACACCACCTTGTGAAATGGCAAGATGTCAAGTTCATCTTTGACTGAGCTCTCAGCTGCACTTCTTTTATTACAGTTAGCCAAAATTACATTAGCTTAAGTCACCTAACCTGTTTGTTCTGCAGATTTCTCATCTGTAAAGTGGGTTTGTAACAACACTCTTACTTTTCCTTCCCTTCATTTCACAGGTGTTGATCTTAGCTGGGCAAGGTGGGTGACTCACGTCTGTAATCCCAGCACTTTGGGAGGCCAAGGCATGTGGATCACTTGAAGTCAGGAGTTCGAGACCAGCCCCGCCAACATGTCAAAACCCCATCTCTACTAAAAATACAAAAATTAGCCGGGCATGATGGCACGCGCCTGTAATCCCAGCTACTTGAGAGGCTGAGGCAGAAGAATCGCTTGAACCTGGGAGGCAGAGGTTGCAGTGAGCAGAGATCGTGCCACTGCACTCCATCCTGGGTGACAGAGTGAGACTCTGTCTCAAAACAAACAGACAAAAAACCCACAGGTGTTGATCTTTTCTTATCATTTTGTTTATTGTCTGTTCTAGCTTACTAGCTTCTTGAGGGCTGGGGTTGTTGCCTAGCAGTTCTAGGCACTGCTGTATCTCCAGTGCCTAGAACAGTGCATGGGATATACTAGGTGCTCAGTAAATATTTCCTGAATGAACAAATAAATAGATGAGTGAGGGATTTGGAGTAGCAGGTGGGAGAAATCAGGGAAAAAAAATAGACTTGTGGCATGGAGAAATCTTTAAAGAAATCCCTAAAAGCCCCTGGCTTCTCTTTGCTGCCTAAAATGGATTGCAAACCACCACCCACTGGTCTTCATGCACAGTGATGAGCCGTGCCTCCCCGTAAAGTCTAACAGGTGGGGGCCAGGGGCTCGCCTCTCTATGTGGTCTTCAGGGACCCAGTCCCCTTCTACCTGTGGCTCTGCCCTCCTCTAGGTCCTCAGTGTCCTCTCCATTCAGCTAGCAGATGGAGAAAGATGGAACATGTCTTGCTCAGGGGGTGGGGGAACTGAGGGAGTGGGAAGTATTTATGGGCCAGGTTTGAAAGAGTCTCACATCCTATTGGCTAGAACTTAGTCACATGGCTGCAGCTAGCTGCAAAGGAACCTGGGAAATGTGTTGCTTTGGCTCTGGAAGAAGAGGTGATAGGTTTGGTGAACATCTAGTCAGTCTCTGCCATGACTGCTGTTTCTAGCCCAGAGATTTGCTAATCTTGGAATTTTCCATTTCATGGGACCAGGGGAGTGGGGAGGCACTCACTTTCCTTACACCTCTCTACTTTTCCTCACCCCCCTCACCTAATAGCATGTGTCACTTCTAATGTAATTTACGCATTTATTAAGCCTCTTGTTTATTGTTGGTCTCTCCTCACCAGGATGTGCCTCCCAAGGGCAAAGGGCTTTCTGTGGTTTATTCACCACTGCCTCCTCCACACTGGGACGGTGCCTGGCATGTAGTAGGCACTCAATATGATATTGATCAAAAGAAATTTAATTCCATATCTTGGTTATTGTGAATAGTGCTACAATAAACATGGGAGTGCAGATATATCTTTGATATACTGATTCCTGTTCTTTTGGATATATACCCAATAGTAGAATTACTGGATCATATGGTAGTTCTATTTTTAGTTTTTGAGGAATCTCTATACTCTTTTCCATAGTGGCTATACTAATTTACATTACCACCAACAGTGTGCAAGTGAGCATTCCCCTTTTTCCCTATCTTTGCCAGCATCCATGATTCCCAGCCTTTTTGATGAAAGCCATTTTAACTAGGGTAAGATGATATCTCATTGCAGTTTTGATTTGCATTTCTTATGATCAGTGATGTTAAGCATATTTTCATGTATCTGTTGGCCATTTGTAGGGTCTTCTTTTGAGAAATGTCTATTCAGATCTTTTGCCCATTTTAAAATAGAATTATTATTATTATTATTTTGCTATTGAATTGTTTGAGCTCTTGATACATTCTTGAGCTCAGGAGTTTGAGACCAGCCTGGCCAACGTGGTGAAACCCCATCTCTACTAAAAATACAAAAATTAGCCAGGCATGGTGGCGGGCACCTGAAATCCCATCTACCTGGGAGGCTGGAGAAGGAGAATCACTTGAACCCAGGAGGCAGAGGTTGCAGTGAGCCGAGGTCGTGCCACTGCATGCCAGCCTGGGTGCCAGAGCAAGACTCGGTCTCAAAAAAAAAAAAGTGTGGTTTGTATACACAGTGGAATATTATTTAGCCATAAAAAGAATGAAATCCTGTCATATTCAGCAACATGGATGGAACTGGAGGCCATCATGTTAAGGAAATAAGCCAAGCACAGAAAGACAAATATTGTGTATTTTCACTCATACGTGGGAGTTAAAAGAAGTAGATCTCGGCTGGGCGCAGTGGCTCACACCTGTAATCCCAGCACTCTGGGAGGCCGAGGCCGGTGGATCACCTCAGGTCAGGAGTTCGAGACCAGCCTGACCAACATGGTGAAATCCCGTCTCTACTAAAAATACAAAAATTAACCAGGTGTGGTGGCATGTACCTGTAGTCCTAGCTACTCGGGAGGCTGAGACAGGAGAATTGCTCGAACCTGGGAGGTAGAGGTTGCAGTGAGCTGAGATCGCGACATCACACTCCAGCCTGGGTGACAGAGCAAGACTCTGTCTCAAAAAAAAAAAAAAAAAAAGTAGAACTCATGAAGATGGAGAGTAGATTGGTGGTTACCAGAGGCCAGGAAGGATACAGGGGGAGGAGGAATGAAGAGAGCTTGATTGGTAGGTACAAATATACAATTAGATAGAAAAAATAAGACCTAGCGTTTGATAGATTAGTAGGGTGACTATAGTTAACATTAATCTATTGTACATTTCAAAATAGCTGGAAGAGAATAATTACAGCATTCCTATCATGAAGAAAATATGAATATTTAAGGCAATGGACATCCAATTACCCTAATTTGATCTTTACAAACTATACATATCAAATGATCACATGTACCCGCTCAAATATGTACATCTATTACATATCAATAAAAAAAATTTCAATAATGAAAGAAAGTTGAACGAATGAGGGATGTGGAACCCTGGCCTGCAGTCCAACTTCCAGAGCTCGTTAGGTCCTAGATAGATAGATGTCTCTCCTCTGCCTGCTGGGAAAGCCGTGGAGGGGCAGAATTCCCCACCCCAGGGTGCCGGACCTTTCTGGACAAGGCCCCAGACTCCATTAGAGCCGAGAAGCTTCCTCTGGACAAGAGGTCATGGTGCTGTGTCACTTACATGCTGTCCTCTTCCACAGGGTAGCCTATTCTTCCAGTCTCTTTTCCACCCAGGATCTGATTGTTTTTCACGTAAGACACAGAAAGGAGGACAGGCGCGGTGGCTCACGCCTGTAATCCCACCACTTTGGGAGGCCGAGGTGGGTGGATCATCTGAGGTCAGGAGTTCGAGACCAGCCTGACCAACATGGTAAAACCCCGTCTCTACTAAAAATACAAAAAATTAGCCAGGCGTGGTGATGTGGACCTGTAATCCCAACTACTTGGGAGGCTGAGGTACGAGAATCGCTTGAACCCGGGAGGCAGAGGTTGCAGTGAGTGGAGATCGTGCCACTGCACTTCAGCCTGGGAGACAGAGCAAGACTCTGACTCAAAAAACAAACAAACAAACAATAAAAACCACACACACAGAAAGGAGCCTGGTTCCTTTTTTCCAGTTTTGAAGGATAGACACAATTATCAGGTAGCAGCTTTTGAGTGTCCAAGCTTTAGAGTCATCCGAGGGACATTTCCTTTTTCTTTTCTTTTTTTTTTTTCTTTTTTTTGAGACAGGGTGTTGTTCTGTCAGTCAGGCTGGAGTGCAGTGGTGAAATCATACCTCACCATAGCCTTGACCTCCCAGGCACAAGTGATCCTCCCACTTCAGCCTTCTGAGTAGCTGGGACCACAGGCATGCATCACCACATCTGGCTAATTTTTTTTTAATTTTTGGTAGAAACAAGCTCTCACTATGTTGCCCAGGTTGGTCTTGAACTCCTGGGGCCAAGTGATCCTCCCGCCTCAGCCTCCCAGAGTTCTGGGATTATAGGCATGAGCTATTGCACCCAGCCCTGTCCCTCATTTTTAAGAGGAGACAAAGTTCAGAGAGGTGAAAGGACTTTGCCAAAATTGCCCTGTGCACTGGTGACTGAGAATGCCAAGCCGGCGCTGCACATCACATTCCCAGAGGAGAAGGCCTCTAGGTCCCCATCCCCACTCACTCCCCTCCTTGGATCAAGCACCAGGGATGCCTGTGGACAGGAGAAGGGGCAGCTGGGGGACAAGGAAAGAAGAGGTAGCTTGAGGTAGGGAGAGGAGATGACACAAGACCACTGTGAACTCTGGCTTGAAGCACACCTATGGGGTTTGGGGAACAAGGTGGAGGCAGCAGACAGAGATAGTGGCCCTAGGGTGTCTATGAGAGGATTCAGAGACACCCTAGGGCCACCGCCCTAGACTCTGGCCTCGGCTTGGCAGGTGGAGAAACAACATCGCCCTGGGCTGGGCACGGTGGCTCACGCCTGTAATCCCAGCACTTTGGGAGGTTGAGGCAGGGGGATCACGAGGTCAGGAGTTCGAGGCCAGCCTGGTCAACATGGTGAAACCCCGTCTCTACTAAAAATACAAAAATTAGCCAGGCATGGTGGTGCGTGCCTGTAGTCTCAGCTACTCAGGAGGCTGAGGCAGGACAATCACTTGAACCTGGGAGGCGGAGGTTGCAGTGAGCCGAGATCGTGCCACTGACTCCAGCGTGGACAATAGAGTGAGACTCCATCTCAAAAAAAAAAAAAAAAAAAAAAGAAAAGAAAGTCACCCTGACTTGTCACACCTGAGGCTTTTGAATCCTTATAGGGGTCCTACTCCTTCTCCAACCTCCGCAGAAGGAGCTCTCACCAGGAGCTGGGCCCACCCGCCTCTGCAGCCCTGATGTAGCAAAGACACTAATAGGCATGAAGGGAGCAGGCACCCCTGGACCAGCAGTCAGGGAACCCTGGCTCCATCATTTCAAATCTTGACTAAGCACCTACTGCATGCCAGGCACTGTCCTCCCAAGCCTGGATGTGTAACTCACAGGCTTTCTATTCCAATGGGGGAATCTTCTGATGAACAAGGAAGCAAAGACATGATCAAGATTATTTCAGACGGTGACAGTGCGGTGAAGACAATAAGCACAGGAAGGGGACAGAAGGGGCCGGATGTGTCAGGACTGCTTCAAGTGGAGGGAGAGGCTGGAAACAAGGAGGGCCTCTCTGAGGAGTGACATTGGAGCTGAGATCCGTGTGTGGGAAAGAAGCAGCCATACAAAAATATGAGGGCCGAGTAGTCCTGGCGTAGGAATGACAAGTGCTAAGGCCCTGAGGCAGAAATGAGCTTGGAGTGTTGGGAGAAAAATGCTGGGTGAGGACGGTGGGAGGAAGAACATAAAGTGAAGCCCTATCCTTTTGCCGTTAACTCCCTTGAGGTTTGAGTACAACCCACTTCCTAACTTGGCCCCTAAACTCTGGGCATCTGTGAGCTTAAATAAACCTTTCTCTGGGAGGCTGAGGTGGGAGGATCACCTGAGCTCAGGAGGTCAAGGCTGCAGTGAATTATGATCACGCCACGATACTCCAGTCTGGGTGACAGGGCAAGACCCTGTCTCAAAACGAACAAACAAACCTTTCTTGGACAAATTTCTACTTTTATTTTAACAGTTTTTGTAAAGGAAACAGGACAATCGTCAAGGAGTCAACTAGCTTAAATTCTGGCCGCAGCTTTTTCAGTAGCAATTTGTATGACTTTGGACAAGTCCCTTTTCTTATCTGTAAACCAGGGGATTGGATCACAAGTTCTAAGGGCTCTTCCAGCTGAGACATGGGGCACCAGGAATTCATGTAAAACTCTTCTTGATCCTATGTATTTTCAGCTTGATATGTTCTGCTTATGTCTGCTCCCTCTTGCAGGAAGCATGCATGCAACAATCACGTAGTAGACATTTTTGAGAACAGGAGACAATTGGAACATACATTAACAGGGAACGGTCTAATACATTGTGCAGCTATTCAAAGAAGAATGAGCTGGGCGTGGTGGCTCATGCCTGTAATCCCAACACTTTGGGAGGCTGAGGTGGGTGGATCGCCTGAGGTCAGGAATTTGAGACCAGCCTGGCCAACATGGTGAAACCCCATCTCTACTAAAAATACAAAAAAAAAAATTAGGTGGGCGTGGTGGTGGGTGCCTGTAATCCTAGCTGCTCAGGAGGCTGAGGCAGGAGAATCACTTGAACCCGGGAGGTGGAGGTTGCAGTGAGCCGAGATCGCACCATTGTACTCCAGCCTGGGCAACATATTCATGAACATGGGGAAAAGTGGAGGAGGATACACTCCAGGCTGTAAGAGGAGTAACTTAGGAGTGTGTGTGTGCTACGGGTGTGAGGAATGAGGAATGGGGAATGGAGAGGGGATAAGGGAAGGTTATTCATTTTTTATTTTTGAGATGAAGTCTCGCTCTGTCACCCAGGCTGGAGTGCAGTGGCGTGATCTCAGCTCACTGCAACCTTTGCTTCCTGGGTTCAAGTGATTCTCCTGCCTCAGCCACCCGAGTAGCTGAGATTACAGGCACCCACCACCACACCCGGCTAATTTTTGTATTTTTAGTAGAGATCGGGTTTCACCATTTTGGCCAGGATGGTCTTGAACTCCTGGCCTAAAGTGATCCGCCCTCCTCAGCCTCCCAAAATGCTGAGAGCCACTGTGCCTGGCCCATTTTGTCTTAGTATTTGCTGTTTCACTGGTTTCAAATAAAAATGTGTTGCTTTTTTTTTCTCTTTTATCATCTTAGAAGGAGAACTTAATACATCTCTAAGGAGTCAAGCTGCCAGGGGAAACATCCTTGCAGACATCTACTGGCCACTGACAGCATGCCTTGCTCCCTGCGCCACACCTAACCCCATGGTTGTCATCCCCCACGTATGCTTCCCCAAGGAGATCAGGAGACATCCCAGGGCCCAGCCAGCCATCTGGGCCTGCGTGTATCAGTGGAATTTTGGCAGAAGGTTGATGTAATGCAAGCTCTCTAGGTCTTCTATCCTTTGAGGATTGAGAGAAGTAGAGGAATGGGAGTGAGCAGGACCCAGTCTGATTTTACAAGGATGTCCCCCTCCCCTCTCCGCATCCCCACCCCCATCTCAAAGGCTGCAGAATGATCACATTCTGTATTCCTGTGGGATATGAGATCACAGGCATGATTATGGCATGAGATGCTCCAGCTGCAAGGGTCTTCTGGGACCTTCTAGCCATTCCTCTGACTGCAGATGGGGATGTACCCACCACCCCTGAGGCCCATCATGGGGGGCGGTCGGGGGTGGGGGAGCTTATTGTTGGAGCTCGGCAAGCTGTTTGCCGGTGATATTCTCCCTCCAGGAAATCCCTGCAGATGCCCATTTTAAGCCTCCCTCACTGCAGTCTGTGCTTGCTTCCTTGGCAGGGGGCTTCAGCCTCCAAGCAAGAGCCTTTAAGGAAGGCCAGTAAGTAAGTTACTGCCTCACTCCAGCTTTCTTGTCTTAGAGTCAGTAAAGAATCATTCTGCCCCTACCTCTTGGATAGTACTTGACGCTTTTCAAAGTCCTCTTGCATTCCCTCTCCTTTGAATGGCCCCTCAGAATAATCCTTGAGGCAGGAACAGCGGGGATTATTACCTCCATATTGCAGAGAAAATGGAGACTGAAGCAGTTAAGGGAGTTGCCCATGTCCCAGAATGAGTACTAGGCGGTCCCAGGTTCGGGCTCCAAGATCAGCCTGTTCAGCTCATGCTGCATCCTCAGAAGTGCCCCTCCCGGTTGAAGGTCCCCTAAGAGATTGGCTAAGTAAGCCCAATTCATAGCCAATGAACTCATTTCCCAGTTGCAGCTGAGTGGATAAGGGTGGACCCCTGATCTGGGGACCACCCAGAGGCTGGGCTGTGACCACCAGGTGACCACCAATCAGCCTCATGCCTTAGCACTTGAACAGAGGTCACAGGCTTTGGTTGGACTGAACTGAAGAGGTGTGTGGATTCAGCATCAGAGCCACGTGCTGATGGAAGGCACAAGGGGACGGGTACTCTGAGCAGGGAAGGAGGAAGGAAGTCAGTCCATAATGTGGAGACTGGGAAAGTGTGCGAGGGGCAGCCAGGTGGCCCCAGGCAGAGAAAGACCTGGGGCTTTCAGATCCCACGTGCTGGCTGGATGTCTTATAATCAGGCAATGTGATGGGTCCCCTGAAGACTTTCAGTGACTACTTTTTCAGAACTGGGACCGGATGAGAATAGCAATCATGGGGTTAAGATTCTCCCAGACACAGGGACAGACCGCCCAACTCACACTGGCCTAAGCAAAAAGTGCAACTTTTTTTTTCTTAGACGGAGTCTAGCTCTGTCGCCCAGGCTGGAGTGCAGTGGTGCGATGTCGGCTCACTGCAACCTTCTCCACCTGCTGAGTTCAAGCAATTCTCCTGCCTCAGCCTCCCAAGTAGCTGGGGCTACAGGTGCATGCCACCACACCCGACTAATTTTTTGTATTTTTAGTAGAGACGGGGTTTCACCATGTTACCCAGACTGGTCTCAAACTCCTGACCTTGTGATCCACCCATCTCAGCCTCCCAAGGTGGTGGGATTACAGACGTGAGCCACCGCGCCCAGCCAAAAAGTGCAACTTCTTGGCTCAAGGAGCTGAAAACTCCAAGGGCAGATCTGGACAGGCTCAGTGGGATCCAGGGGCTCATGCAGTGCCATTGGACATAGTCTCTGCTTTCCACTGTGCTGGCCTCCTTCTCAGGTGCCCTCCCCTCATGTTGGCAAGAAGGCTGCCAGCAGCACCAGACACACCTCCCACCTTCTCAGCAACTCCAGCAGAAATTGAGCGTCTCTTTTCCCAACAGTTTCAATTAAGTCCCGCTGGCTCTGATTGTGTCATACAGCCTATCCTGAACCAATCTCTGTGGCTAAGGAGATGGGCTATCCTGATCCGTCAGGACTGAATCAGACATCACCTGGATCACATGTCCTGCCCTGGAGCCCATGTGGAGTCACCTCCGTTGGACCTCCAGGGACTGGGAGTAGGAAATGGGTGATTTCACCAGAAACATTAGGGTAGTGGGTTACAAGGAGAGTGTGTTAGTCAAGGTAGGCAACGTGCTTGCAATAAACAACCACAACATGTTAGTGACTGAACACAATACAACTTATTTCTGCTTCCAGTGGTGGCAGGGGCAGGGCTCTACTTCATGTGGTCACTCAGAGACCCAGGCTGATAGACGGGCTCTGTCATCTTTAACATGTAGCTTCCAAGAAAATCCTAGGTGATAACATCTAGAGGCAGGCAAGGAAATAAAGATCATGCTTCTTTTTTTCTTTTCTTTTTTTTTTTTTTTTTTTGAGACAAGGTCTTGTGCTGTCGCCCAGGCTGGAGTGGAGTGGTGCAAACATAGCTCACTGAAGCCTGGAACTCCCAGGCTCAAGCCTCCCAAGTAGCTAGGACTACAGATGCATGCCACCATGCCTGGCTAATTTAAAAAAAAAATTTTGTAGAGATGGGGTCTCACTATGTTGTCCAGGCTGGGTAGGTCATGCTTTTTAGGATCCAGGCCTGAGAGTGGCATGCATCAATTCTATTGACCAGAACTCCGTCACATGATCACACCTAAGTAGGAGGGACCAGGGAGGGAGTTTGGTTGTGTGCCTGAGAGGAAGAGGAGGCAGTCTCCAGTGTAAAGGAGGAATGGATGGATGCTGCCCAGACAAACACAAGAGTCTTTCTGACTTTCTAATACAGCCCAGCTCCTTTGGACTTTTCGGTCAAGGGTTCCTGGCACGTAGGAGTATTGGCCCCATCTTCCCAACTGAGGTCTCCTCTTCGACGGCTTGGACTTCAGCTTCCCCTCCGATCCTTGCCCACCCAACCGCCTTCCAGCTGTTAAGGGCTGATGCACATCAGTCACTCTGGATTAGCTGACAAAACCCATATGTGCTCTGAGGACAGGCAGGAGTGGAGCAAAGGGTGAGAGGGAACAGTTTTGGCCTGGAGACCTGCCAGATCTGCATGCCAGCCACCCGATGCTTTTCTGCTGTTCTTCCCCTCAGCCAAAAGCATCCTCTTCTTCACCTGAAGTTCAGGGCAAATGGACCAGGAAGCAGACCCATTTGTCACAAAGAAGCGGCATCCCAGCCATTGGAAGACCTTGGCAGGGAAGGTTGTGTGCCAACATTGCTGTTGGCAGCAGTAAATCCTTCATGCAATCACTCATTTATTCACCTCTCAGTGTGTACTGTGTGCCTCGCATTGTCCTGGGTGCTAAGGCAAAAAGGATACACAAGAAGTATAAGATATTGTATCCACTGATCTGGTGTCAAAGCACCCAGGCTTATGTAGGTTGAACAATGAGAGAGAAATTGTTAATAAGGCAATCTATTGGTTTAGAGATGAATGGAACTTTAGGTGAGTAACCATCCTGGGCATACACAAACAACATATTTAGTGTCTCAATGACCAGCCACCTGATCTCCTCATCCTAGAGCTGTCTGTTAGGAGAATTCCAGGTAAAATGATAATAATAAACGGAAGAGCAATAGCCATCGCTTACTGTGTGCATCTGGCACTGTGCTATATAAATTATCCAAATGCAATACCTTACATCATTCTCCCAACAGCCGTATACAATGAAGACTCAATTAAAAAACTGGCTGGCTTGGTGGCACATGCCTGTAGTCCCAGCTACTTGGGAGGCTGAAGTGGGAGAACTGCTTTGGTCTAGGAGGTCGAGGCTGCAAAGGAGCCATGATCGTGCCGCTGCACTCCAGCCTGAGACCTTCTCAAAAAAAAAAAAAGTATTTAATCGCGCTAAAAATTTTAAAAATTAACATTAAAAAAAAAAAAAAGGCTGGGTGCAGTGGCTCACGCCTGTAATCCTAGTACTTTGGGAGGCTGAGGTAGGTGGATTGCTGAGTCCAGGAGCTCGAGACCAGTCTGGGCAACATGGTGAAACCCTGTCTCAAAAAAAAAAAAAAAAGAAAAAAGAAAAAAACCACACACACAGACACACACACACACACACACACACACACACACACACACATACACACACACAAACCCATAAAAAATTTGCTAGACATGGTGGATGGTGGCAGCATGCACCTGTGGTCCCAGCTACTCAGGAGGCTGAGGTGGGAGGATAGCTTGAGCCCAGGAGGAAGAGTTTGCAGTAAACTGAGATTGCACCACTGCACTCCAGCCTGGGCAAAAGAGAGAGATCCTCTCTCAAAAATAAATATATAATGGCCAGGTGCAGTGGCTCACGCCTGTAATCCCAGCACTTTGGGAGGCTGAGGCAGGCGGATAACAAGGTCAGGAGATAGAGACCATCCTGGCTAACACGGTGAAACCCCGTCTGTACTGAAAATACAAAAAAAATTAGCCGGGCGTGTTGGCGGGCGCCCGTAGTCCCAGCTACTCCGGAGGCTGAGGCAGGAGAATGGCGTGAACCTGGGAGGCGGAGCTTGCAGTGAGCTGAGATCGCGCCACTGCACTTCAGCTTGGGCGACCCAGAGAGACTCTGTCTCAAAAAATAAATAAATAAAAATAAAAAATAAATAACTCACCTATCCCTATCCCTATTTTCATTTTCTTTCTTTCTTTTTTTTTTGAGACAGAGTTTCGCTCTTGTCGCCAGGCTGGAGTGCAATGGCACCATCTCAACTCACTGCAACCTCCGCCTCCTGGGTTCAAGGGATTCTCCTGCCTCAGCTTCCTGAGTAGCTGGGATTACAGATGCCCGGCACCATTCCCAGCTAATTTTTGTATTTTTAGTAGAGACGGGGTTTCACCATATTGGCCAGGCTGGTCTCAAACTTCTGACCTCAGGTGATCTGCCCACCTCGGCTTCCCAATGTGCTGGGATTACAGGCGTGAGCCACCGTGCCCGGCCCTCTATTTTCAAAGTCGGAAAACCAAAGCTCCAAAAGCCTTCAGGAACCTGCCCAAAGTTATACAGCCATTGGGTGGCAGTGCTGGGGTTGGCATTCAGGTCTCTCTGATGCCAAAGCCGAGGTTTGACTGCCTGTGTGTTACATTATAAACCGCACCTGTCACGACGGTCCCCTCAACACCCTTTCCAAGTCCGCAACTCCCAGCCAGTGTGTCTGAAGGGTGGCTGCCCACTGCCAGGAGCTGCTGTTACAATTTTGAGTGTCAGCTGTGTTTTGGGGGCTGGATAAGTCCAGAGAGTCAGGGTGCCCAGTCCTGAGACTGTAGAACCTGGAGCAGACCCAAGGGACAGAGGCTTCAGCTTCCTCCTCTGGCCTCATCTCTTCGGCTGCTGATCTTCTCCCCCACGAATAGCCATCCGTCTGAACAGGGCGTATGAGGACAGTTCTCCTTCAGTATCTCCAGGCAGAAGCTTGGCAGAGGAAATGCTTCTCCACCCACTTGGTTTCCTGTCCTATGATGGCTCTTCCATCTGGTTCATTCATTCCTGTATTCATTCAACAAATCATTACTGAGCACTGACTCTCTGCCTTGCCATGGACAAGGTACTGAAGGAGGTGGGGAAATGAAGATGGATCAATACAAAAGACGAGACACTCATATACAAAGAGTAGTCCAAGCTGGGCGTGGTGGCTCACACCTGTAATCCCAGCACTTTGGGAAGTCAAGGCGGGTGGATCACCTGAGGTCGGGAGTTCGAGACCAGCCTGCCCAACATGGAGAAACCCTGTCTCTACTAAAAATACAAAATTAGCTGGGCATGGTGGCGCATGCCTGTAAACCCAGCTACTCGGGAGGCAGAAGCAGGAGATTCACTTGAACCTGGGAGGCAGAGGTTGTGGTGAGCTGAGATCGTGCCACTGCACTCCAGCCTGGGCAACAAGAGCAAAACTTCATCAAAAAAAAAAAAAGAGTAGTCCAAGGTAAACATGATGAGGACCATGAGAAAGCACAGACCAACAAGACCTGTGTGAGGTTGAGGTTGAGAGGAGAGATCACATCCAGATTTGGCAGGAGTGGAGAAGAGGTATGTGTTAGTAAGTTTCAAAGAGGTGAAATTTGTGCTGGGCCTTGAAGAAAGGGTAGGATTTGAAAATGTGTAGACAAAGGGAAAGACATTCCAGGGAGGGAGAACAGCGTGAGCAAAGGCCTGAGGTGGGAACGTGTGGTGATGTCTAGGGAGCAGTGAGCTGTTCCGCGTGGCAGGGTTGCAGGGTGGAAGTAGAGCAGTGGGAGCCAGGATGGCACTGGTGGCTGGGCTGACTTTATTTTGTGAGCTATGTGCTGTGTCACATGTCACATTGGTCACAGCCCACCCCTGCTGGAGTGGGATCAGAAGAGACGGAGATAGGTCCCAGAGGTCCCAGGAAGAGTCTTGACCCCAAGTTGCTGGCCTCCCTGGGGACACCCTTCTGCATCGTCCTTGGCTGCCTGTCATTCTTGAAAAGCCCTCTGTTGCCACCGCGTTTGAGAATCTCTGACCTTCTCCAATAATACTTCTCACACCTAGTCAGCCCAACAGGCCTTAGAGCCTCAGGGCTGGAAGGGAAGGTTTAGAGAGCCTCTTGCTCAGTGATTTCAATTGTTTCAAAAATCTGTAAATCCCATTATTCAAATGGACTCATAGAATCCCCAAACAGGTAACACATACTGCTCTAGTTAAAGCGAGGCGGGGGTCTCCCTACTCCACTTCCCCATCACTCCCCACAGCAGCTCCTGGGGCACCCCTGAGAAGTCTAGGACAGGAGGAATGTGGTTTGAAAAGCACTGGTCAACTCCACTCTCATTTTCATTTTACAGGTGGGGAATCTGACACTGAGAGGAGAGACACAGGGGCTGAACCACCTGACCACTGATTTGGGGTTCATTTTGCTATCTTGTGCCTAAGATCTGGGAGAATGTTGAGTAAATGCATAGACAAAGGCATGTGTGGGTGCCCAGGAGATGCCCCCTCTCCCCTGGGTAGCAATGCCACCACGGGCCTTGTGGCTGGAGCAGTCCCCTACGCCCAACTCTGCAGCCCAGCAGCGGGAGCTATACAGGCTCACCAGTGGCTCACCTGACCCTCAGTCCATCATACACACTGAGAATGGAGACGTTGCTCAGCAAAACTTACAGCCACTCTCACCAGGGAGACAGGAGTTGGAGTGGTTGTTCTTCACATGTACTGGGCATTTTATTATTTACTGAAGGGTTTTCACAGACATGATTCTACTTAATACTTACACCAGCCGGTGAGGTTGTAAGAGGAGATGCTATCCCCATTTCACCTTTGTTTAATAGGAGGCACAGAGAGGAGTCCTCTCACCCAGGCCTTCTAATTCCAGGTCTAGAGAATATAGCGTGAGTGAGGGAAGGCGAGAGGCTGTGTGTGTGTGTGTGTGTGTCTGTGTGTCTGTGTGTCTGTGTGTTGAGAGGCTGCCGGTGAACAACGGAAGAGCAGGGGCTGAGGCTGGGAGCTGGCAGCAGGCTTGTAAATCATTATTATTATTATTACTATTTTAGAGACAGGGTCTAACTCCGTTGCCCAGGCTGCAGTGGCGGTGATGATAGCTCACTGCAGCCTCAAACTCCCCGGCTCAAGCAATCCTCCTGCCTCAGCCTCCCAGAGTGCTGGAATTGCAAGCATGAGACACTGTGCCTAACCTGTGAATTATTATACAGTAACTGCTCCTTTAATTATATGCATCTCATTGCAAATGTAAGAGCAAGAGAGGGCCTCCTGGACCTCCCAGTGCCTAGCAGTTCGAAACTATCTGCTGCATGAATTTGATTGAAGAGGGCATGCCGTGATCTTGTTTCTAGACAGGTCTGGGGTTGTCTCAGCCACATCAGAGGCTGCCTGCAGCCCATCGTCCATTCCTAGGTCTTACATCTTCCCACTTCCGCTTTTCTGCAAATGGGGAGAAACACCAACAAAAGTCCTGGCAACATGTAAGAAGGAAGCAAAGAACACGCAGGGAGGCCCTGCCCAGTGGGTTCTTGTTACTCCGGACATATGGAGTCAACCCCAGCTTTTCCCTCCAAAGCCCCTGACACTGCCTGGATTCTGCAGGGTGAAATGCCTGGGTTCTGCAGGGTGAGACGGCAGTGCTGTCCTATTTCCTGGCAGTTGCAGGAAACAGAACCATTCTGATTACTGGCAGTGGCGGAGGCCACTCTTTTGGGTTCTGAGTAACTCTGGGATCAGTGCCCAGCTCAGCACAGGAATAAAGAAGATATCCAGCTGAAGACTCACACTGCCACAGGGTCTGGACAGGTTTTTCCAGAGCCTCTGAAAGAAAACTGGGCTGCTCACCCCATTCTCTTACAACCTGCTCGCACTCATCCCTGAGAGCACACACACAGTCTATACCATATGCTCTGAAATACACATGAACCTTCTCAGAGATATGAATACACGCTTATGAGAAGCCCCCAGCCCAGTGCTCCCTCCCTGCCAAATGTCCCAGACACCTGCATCTGAGTGCCCAGGCGTACAGACATTCTGGGAGGCTGAGACAGACAGCCGACGTCCCTCCAGGGAGCCTGGCGCATGTGATTTTCAGACAAGGCAGAAGTTACTGCCTCCTTCTCTGACATTAAGGAACAGCTTCCTGGCAGCAGTCCCCAGCTCCCGTCCTAATCCTGGGGTTGGCTCTGGCTGCTCAAAAGAACTACTTTCAGGTTTCTGATGGTAACCAGGGGGAGCTATACAGGCTCACCTGTGGCTTATCTGATCTTCAATCCATTTTTTCACCCCCAGCAGACCTGGCATTAAACACAACACAGGAGTAGTGACAGGGCTGTAAAAGCAGGTCCACTTTATTTACAATGATCAGTGACACATAGATCTTTGGGCTTTCTGTGGTCTTGCGGAGACACCTGGGTGGGGGGCCCACTCCCTTGGTTGGTTAACACACCCTCCTTCCTCATCCTGCTGGGAGAATCCACTGCTGTCAGGACCCACCTGCTCTGAGGAGCCTCGACTTGGGAGCATCTCTGCTGCGTCTACTTTCTAGGTAGTCAGTGTCCTAAGCACCTGCCAAAGGTTCTCCTTACCTCCTTTGGAAGCCCCATCTTGGTCCTGGTTGTGGGGCACCTAGGAGGGGGCCACATACATCCGTCTGCAGAGAGATGGGATGGGCAAGGAATACCCTGGGGGTGCCAGGGCAGAGGCGTGGGCAGCGGCCTGGTGCAGGGCTGTTACCTGGCCTAACCTGTTGTTTGAACCTCGGTAGGACTCTCCCAGTGTTCTCCAGAGGCAGAGCAGTGAAGTCACAGGAGTCCTCCAAGGCGTAGAGAGGCGGGGCTTGGGCCTGCGAATTCTTCCCTGTGTGTATGGCAGCCGACTCTGCCCACCGCCGGCCCGGCCCCAATTCTCCCAGGCCGCTAGATTCTTCCCCTACAAGAATGCCTCTCCAGGGTCATTTTTTTTTGCACAGGGAAGAAGGCTAGAGGGACCAAGGGCAAGGTCACTGCCTCCACCCTGCCCAGGGTCCAAACCCACCCCTCCTGATTTCTTGAAACTTCTCCTCCCTTCTCTTGAGAGGATGTTTTGGGAGGGAATGAGGAGGTCTGTGGGCAAAGAGACTAGGTGTAAAGCATAGGGGGCGGGTCCACAATGGCAGGCCCGGGAAACTCCGGGTGTGGGGAGAGAGGAACACCCCCCAATAACCAAGGGCGTATCAGGCATCACCCTGAGACAAAATGAGGCGGCGGGGCGGACAACACGGAGACCACGGGGGAGACACGGGCCGGGGGCCGGGGCAGCCGAAGCGGGCAGGGCCGGGGTTGGAGGCTGTGAGTCTGGCGGGTCGGGCCTGGGGCTGCGAGTCCTGTCCTTCGGCTCTCAGCGCGCCTGGCCCGCCCGCTCCCTGGGGCCGGCCTTCCAGCGGCGGGGCTGCGCGGGCGGCGGGGGCGCCGGGGCGCCCCGCAGGCTGCACGTCCTCAGCTCCCGGGCCAGGCTGAGCACCTCCGGCCGCTCGCGCTGGGGGACTCCTCCCTCTTGCTCCTCCGCGTCGTCCTCCTCCTCCTCCTCGTCCTCCTCCTGGATGCTGCTGAGGCGCGGCGCCCCGCGGCTGCGCTCGCTCGGCGGCGGCCGGTAGGCGCACTTGGCATTGAGCAGGCGGCGCAGCGGGGCGCGGGGCACCGAGGCGGCGGCGCCCCCAGCGCGGAGATGCTGCTGGCGCACGTGGCGCGCGTCGCTCTGGCGCTGCAGGCGCTTGAAGTCGCTGAAGGCCGCCAGCGCGGTCTGGCGGAGCAGGCGGGCCAGGGCGCGCGCCTTGTGCGCCCGCGCCAGCAGCACAGCGTGGCAGCGCAGCACCACGGCCTTGTGGCGCGCCTGGTGGCGGTAGACCCAGGCGAAGACGCGCGGGTGGCGCCCGTCCGCCGTGCAGTAGGTGATGCGCGGCAGCAGGTAGGCGTGCGCCGGCCTGCGGCCCCCCGAACCCCCGGCGGCGCTGCGCTCGCACGGCTGCATGCGGATGCCGTGCGGCCCCAGTGTCAGCTTCATCTTAGTGCCCCCGCCAGGCCCGCAGCGAGCCCAGATCTTGCCCACGGCGTCGTCGGTGCAGCCGTCGCCCTTGGCGTGCAGGGTGACGGCGTTGCCCAGGTACCACACGGTGTAGGTCGGGTCCTCCTTGTTGAGCTCCACTTTCTGGCGCCGGCTGCGGAACACACGGCCCAAGCGCTCCAGCGGCCAGTCGGGCAGCAGGTCCGGGCAGGAGCGCAGGAAGCTGGAGAGCAGCGACGTGTAGGCGAGCCCCGGACTCAGGCTCTTCGCCTTGCACTTGGCCTCGTCCTCCACCAGCACGAATTTGTTACGTCTCCAGGGCAGCATCGCGGCGGCGGCGAAAGGGGCTGGGGGCGCAGGGAGCTCACCGGCGTCCTGTCGGGAGACCGGGGGAGGGAAGGCGCGCAGAAGTCCACCGCCCTGGAGTCGCGAGAAGCTGGGCAGCGCCGGGGACAGTCGTTGCCTGGAGATGCCCAGTGCCAGGCAGGGCTAGCTTCGCAGATGCCCGGTGCCCAGCCGGGCCAGCAGCCGAGGTGCCGGACGGCGGCCGAGTGGCTGAGGATCGCTTTTCCCGGGAGTGTCTCCAGCCGTCTGGGAAGCGAGGAGGGGCCGGGGCTGGGAGTGAGGTGGGCTGGACGCCCACCAAGCCCAAACGGTGGGATTTCCGCGGCCCCTGCCGCCGCAATTTGGGTCGCCGGAGCCGCTGGCGGCTGCTCAGTGGGGCAGACCGAGAGCGCGGCTGCGGTGGGGACTCCTTCAGGCGTCGCGGCTCCACCTCCCCGGGCTGCCTACATCACCGGGCGGGACCGCTAGCTCTCTTGTCCCCTCCCCTTGCCCTCTTCTCCCCTCCCCCCACGCAGGCTCGCGCTGCCCGGGACCCTGCACAGGCGCGGTGGAACGGGTTTAATCATTATTAGTGGAGGGGTGGGGGTAGAGAGGGCTGTTAAGTACTAGGAATCCCCTGAAATATACAGGAGGGCTTTGTCCATGCTAATTTATTTGGCCTCGCTACTGGTCTCCAAGCTCCCCTTGGCGCATTCGGGAACCCCCGCGCCCTACGATTCCTGCTGCCCCTCACCCACAGCATGTCATTACCCCCATCCCTGAGAGTGGGAGTTAGGGGGTGTTCCTGAAGGGGCTGGCCTGGCGCACTTTGCCTCGTCTGCACAGCACAAAGCCAGCCGAGGTGGCCGAGCAGTGCAGTGGAAAAGTACTGTCGCTTGGTGAAGCTTTCTCCCAGGTTCTTCCAAGGTCATGGGCCAGACCGCTGGGCCTGAGCTGAGAGACCTGGCCACTGCTGCAGTGGCTGGCAGTGCCCCTCGACTGGTCTGAAGCAGGGAGGGTACTCTTGGAGGGTGGGGGAAACTTTCAGAACAGGGTCTGTGGTAATTGCAGTTGAAAAGCTCCTTCTGGCGAAAGGGCAGCCTCTGGGCTATGCGATGATTAAATAAACTCCTATTTGTGAACTCCTGTGAGTTCCCAGGGGTTTAGCATTCATTTTCTTATTTAATTCTTGGAACAAGCCCAGGCTCAGTTAAATGACTGGCCCAAGGTCTTCAGGCTGGTAGGAGGTAAAACTAGGGCTCCACTCAGGCCCGGGTGACCCAGGGGCTGCCCCCAACCCTCCATGCTCCCCGGGACCTCCTAATGAGAAGTGATGAGCACCTACTAGGGAGGAAGTTCTGGTATACTGAGAGACAGTTGGCCCGGGGTGTGGGGACACAGCTCCCTCTTTCAAGATTGGTTAAGCCACAAGCTCCCTAGAACTCCAGGACTGCTCTGATATGGGACCAGGAGTCTTGTTGCCTTGGGCTCTCACAGAGTCAACACTCAAGCTCTTTCCTTGGCTTCTGAACAGGTCATCTGGGGTGGTGTCCAGGTCAGGAGTGAACCCAGGTCTGGGCTGGAGCTGAATTGAGAGCTTGGGCTGGGCCAAGCCAAACCACATGACCTCTGAGAGTGGGAGCAGTGGGAAGATTTGGGAAGATGGTGTGTGCTATCTCGGCCAGCAACATCCTGCCAGTGGGTAGGAGTGAGTGTCTGGGTCAGAATCCCTGGGGGAATATAAGTAAAATAACAAACCACAGCAAGAAAATAATATGCAAATAAAGAACAGGAAATTACTCCGAATTGCAGTATCTTTGGTTTGGAGGGTGCCTCCCAGATGATCTGGTTGGTTGTAGCCTCGGTTCGTTTTTAATATGGAAATATCTTTATCACCTTTTGCTGATTATAAAAGGAAGATGTGCTTGTGGTAAAAATTCACAGAAGAAGGACATGAAAGTAAGTCTCCTACTGTTCCCCACCCTGCAGATGTGGTCTCATTTCCCAGGGGGAGAGAACAGGCCCTGAGAAGCCAGTGATCATTGCAGTGCTTTTCATGGCGCCACATTTGTCTCCTGGGCCAGTGGAGACATTAACTCAACCAAATCCCTTTATGGAAAGGACTTCATGTGGTTTTGACCTGAAAGTCAGTTCACTGTAAAATTCTGCCATGTCCTGCCTTGAGTCTCCTAGGGCCGTTCTCTGGACCTTGCCACTGGGGGTTCCCTCTCCCCGCTGGCAGTGGGCTGGTGGGAGTGCTCAGAAGCAAAGCCTCAGCTTGCAAGGCGGAGAAAACTGCAAGCATTTTTTTTTTCTTTTTTTTTGAGACAGGGTCTTGCTCTGTCTCCCAGGTTGGAGTGCAGAGATGACTGCTCACTGCAGCTTGACGTCCCAGGCCCAAGCTATCTTCCCATCTCAGCCTCTTGAGTAGCTGGGACCACAGGCATGCACCACCATGGCTGGCTAGTTTTTAAAATTTTTCTGTAGAGGCCGGGCATGATGGCTCACGCCTGTAATCCCAGCACTTTGGGAGGCCGAAGTGGGCGGATCACCTGAGGTCGGGAGTTCGAGACCAGCCTGACCAACATGGAGAAACCCCGTCTCTACTAAAAATACAAAAATAGCCCGACGTGGTGGCGCATGCCTGTAATCCCAGCTACTCGGGAGGCTGAGGCAGGAGAATCGCTTGAACCTGGGAGGCGGAGATTGCGGTGAGCTGAGATCGCACCATTACACTCCAGCCTGGGCAACAAGAGCGAAACTCTGTCTCAAAAAAAAAAAAAAAAAAAAAAAAAAATCTGTAGAAACAGGTTCTATGGTGCCCAGACTGATCTCAAACTCCTGGACTCAAGCGATCCTCCCGCCTCAGCCTTTTATATTGCTAGGATTATAGGTATGAGCTACCAGGCCTGGCTGAACTCCAGCTGTTGATGGAAGGAAGGTGTAACCAGCCCCTTAGGCTTGCTAGAGTTAACATATAAAGACACAGAAAATGTCACTAAATGTGTTTTGGAGAAACAATTTTTTTTTTTTTTTTTTGAGACAGCGTCTCACTTTGTCACCCAGGCTGGACTGCAGTGGTACTGTCTTAGCTCACTGCAACCTCTGTTTCCTGGGCTCAAGCCATTCTCATGCCTCAGCCACCCAAGTAGCTGGGATTATAGGCATGTGCCACCACACCCAGCTAACTTTTGTGTTTTTAGTAGAGACGGGGTTTCACCATGTTGGGCAGGCTGGTCTTGAACTCCTGGCCTCGAGTGATCCACCTGTCTCCGCCTCCCAAAGTGCTGGGATTACAGGTGTGGGCCACCACCCCTGGTCAGAAACAGTATTGTAAAGTCTAAGCATGTCTCAAGTATTGCATGTATCTGACAACCCTAAGCCTCCTGCCTACCAGCAGGCTAGAGATCAAGTGGCCATAGGTACGTGTGTGCTGCACACTGAGGGTCTCTACTCTCTCTGGAGCCTGCCCCACTTTCCTTAACCCTGATGGTGTGGCTTCTATTCCCATTGTTCTTTGGAGAAATTCTCAGGGGATGGGGAGGGCATCACCTGGGACTGTGAGATCACAGCAAGCCCAGTAGTCTGTTTTTATGTTACAATCCCTTGACCTCAAAGCAAGCTTGGTCTTGGGCATTCTGTTCTTCCTGTAACCTTTTTCCTATAGAGCAGCAGTCCCCAACGTTTTTGGTACCATTTTGGTACCAGTTTCATGCAAGACAATTTTTCCATGGAGGGGAGGGGGATGGTTTCAGGATGAAACTGTTCTATCTCAGAACATCAGGCTTTAGTTCGATCCTTTTTCCTTTTGTTTGTTTTTGAGATGGAGTCTTGCTCTGTCACCCAGACTGGAGTGCAGTGGCACGATCTTGGCTCACTGCAACCTCTGCCTCCCAGGTTCAAGTGATTCTCCTGCCTCAGCCTCCGGAGTAGCTGGGATTACAGGCACATGTCACCACACATGGCTAATTTTGTATTTTTAGTAGAAACAGGGTTTCACCATGTCGGCCAGGCTGGTCTCAAACTCCTGACCTCAGGTGATCCACCCGCCTCAGCCTCCCAAAGTGCTGGGATTACAGGCATGAGCTACCACACCCGGCCATCAGGCATTAGATTTGCATAAGGAGCATGCAACCTAGGTCCCTTGCATGTGCAATTCACAATAGGGTTCATGCTCCTATGAGAATCTGATGCTGCTGCTGATCTGACTGGAGGTGGAGCTGAGGCAGTGATGTTCGTTTGCCTGCCGCTCACCTCCTGCTGTGCGTCCCAGTTCCTAACTGGCTACAGACTGGTACCGGTCGGCAGCCGGGGGGTTGGAGACCCCTAGTATAGAGGGCTCAGCTGCCCTCTGGGCTTCCACCATCCTTTCTATTTAGATGTCTCGAAAAGCTGGTCTGGTCCCAGTCATGGAGGCTGAACTCATCATGAATGGGACCAGGGCTGCCTTCTCTGTTAAGTTTTCTCTTGATTCCTTTCCTTGGTAAGAGCTCCCAGCCTGGCACCAGGTTGTCACTACTTCATAGACTGGCATGCAGTTGGATCTTTTCTCTTTTTTCAAACATCATTACCATATTTATACTAATATTAATTTAAAAAGCCAAATACCTGGCTTATAGTAGGCTTATAATTTAAAACAAGTCAATCCCTTACCCCACCCTTTTTTAGTCTCAGTTCCCACTTCCACAGACAACCACTCTTCTATACATTTTATTTTTTTGAGACGGAGTCTGGCCCTGTCACCCAGGCTGAAGTGCGGTGGCGTGATCTCAGCTCAATGCAACCTCTGCCTCCCGGGTTCAAGCAATTCTCCTGCCAAGTAGCTGGGACTACAGGCGTTTGCCACCACACCCAGCTAATTTTTGTATTTTTAGTAGAAATGGGGTTTCACTATGTTGGCTAGGCTTGTCTCAAACTCCTGACCTCAAGTGATCCGCCCGCCTCGGCCTCCCAAACTGCTGGGATTACAGGCGTGAGTCACCGCACCTGGCTTTTCTATACATTTTAGATGGCATTTCTGTCATATGCCTCCATATCTCTGACCCTTCTAATTCAGACATTTCAGTTTTTAAATTCTTATATATTGTCTCCCTGTTAGAGAAGATGAAGAATGTTGTCCTTTTATCCACCCCCATCACACATAGTTTTCCTCCTCCCTCCCTCCCAGTTGAGTCAGAACATTTTGTTTTTTCTTTTTTTCTTTTTTTGAGATGGAGTCTTGCTCTGTCGCCCAGGCTGGAGTGCAGTGGCGTGATCTTGGCTCACTGCGAGCTCTGCCTCCAGGGTTCACGCCATTCTCTTGCCTCAGCCTCTCCGAGTAGCTGGGACTACAGGTGCCTGCCACCACGCCTGGCTAATTTTTTGTATCCTTAGTAGAGACGGGGTTTCACCGTGTTAGCCAGGATGGTCTCAGTCTCCTGACCTCGTGATCCGCCTGCCTCAGCCTCCCAAAGTGCTGGGATTACAGGCGTGAGCCACCGCGCCTGGCCAACATTTTGTTGTTTCTGTTGCAACAGTATTCAAGGTTTAATTTTTATAACTATGTAAATATTGTTCAGAGCTGAGCCTTAAAGTGGGCCATGATTATTCTGCTTACTTCCCTTATTGGAAAACTTTTTTTGTTTTTTTCAGAAGTTAGTAATTGCCTCATTTTTTAAGAAAAAAACTTTCTTGCCAGGCACGGTGGCTCATGCCTGTAATCCCAGCACTCTGAGAGGCCGAGGCAGGCAGATGATGAGGTCAGGAGATCCAGACCATCCTGGCTAACACGGTGAAACCTCGTCTCTACTAAAAATACAAGAAAAAAATTAGCCAGGCATGGTGGCGGGCACCTGTAGTCCCAGCTACTCTGGAGGCTGAGGCAGGAGAATGGCGTGAACCCAGGAGGCAGAGCTTGCAGTGAGCCAAGATTGAGCCACTGCACTCCAGCCTGGGTGACAGAGCGAGACTCTGTCTCAAAAAAAAAAAAAAAAGAAAGAAAAGAGAAAAACTTCCTTGTGTACCTATCACTAATTTATCCTCCACTTCTCCAATGGAACGGTAAAACTCCTCTTGACCTGGTTGAACACACCAGGTGATTTTTCCAGTTCTTTGTGTTTCTTAGGGACATCCCTCTTGGAGGCATCCTCTCTGGGCTCCCATCTGGAATGCAGAGACCTATGGAGCTATTGTCCCGGGACTTTACGCTACTACTGTCCTGGGAGTTTCCTTTGCTTCTTTCCTATGTTGGATCCTGTTTTCTGGATCCCTTGGTTTTTGTTGTTATTTTCTTGTTTTGACAGAGCATATATTCTACTAGCTTTGATTGATAGTTTGCCTTTGTGTCTGTGTTAGTTCATTCTCTCATTGCTATTAAAAAATACCCGAGACTGGGTAACTTATAAAAGGTTTAATTGACTTGGTTCTGCAGGCTATACAGGATGCACTGTGGCTTCTACTTCTGGGGAGGCCTCAGGAAACTTACGGTCATGGTAGAAGGTGAAGGGAGAGCCGGGTGTCACATGGAGCAGGAGGAAGAGAGAGGGAGGGGAGGTGCTATACACTTTTAAACAACCAGATCTCACAAGAACTCACTATTATGACACAGTACTAAGGGGAAAGCTGCCCCCATGATCCAATCATCTCCCAGCAGGCCCCACTTCCAACGCTGGGGATTACAGTTCCACATGAGATTTGGGCGGGGACACAGATCCAAACCATATGGGTGCTGAATTCTACATTGGAGATAAATTTCCCTGAGAATTTTGAAGACATGATCCGTGGTTGCTGTTGAAAAGTCAAATGACAATCTGATACCCTGTCCTGTGCATATGGCTTGATTTTTCCTCTGGAAGTTTTCAGGATCTTCCAGAGGTCTACAGTTTCATAATGATGTGCATTTTCTGTGGGCACTTGGTGGGCCTTTTATTCTGGAAATCAATCTCTTTTAATTTGGAAATCAATTTTGGTGAAATTTCTGTGGGTGCTAGTTTCCTCCATTCCATTTTCTCTTTTTTGTTTTCTTTCCAGATCTATTTTAGTTCAATCTCTAATTTTTCAAAGTGTTCTTTGCAATTTTCCATTTTAAAAAATGTTTTTTCTATTTCCAGGGACATTACTTCAACTTTATCATCCAACTTTTCTATCAGATTTTTAAAAATCCCTCTCCTCACAAATCTGCTTCTAAGAGCAATTTCTTGTCTTTTTTTTTCTATAGCATCTTATTCTTGTTTCATGGACATAATATTATCTCTTGTGTCTCTAAGAATGTTAATTGTAGTTGCCTTTTGAAATTTTTAATCTTTCAATTGTGGTAAGACACACATAACATAAAACTGACCACCTTAACCATTTTTAAGTGTACACAACAGTATTGGTAAGCCTATTTGTATTGTTGTACAACCAACCTCTAAAACTTTTTCATTTTGCAAAACTGAAACTTTATACCCATTGAACAACAACTCATTTCCAGCTCTCCGTAGCCCCTGGCAACCACCATTCAACTTTCCATTTCTGTGGATTTGGCTACTCTAGATACCTCTTGTAAAGGGATCATGGAGTTTTGGTCTTTTTGTGACTGGCTTATTTCACTTAGCATATCTTCATATATATCAGAATTTCCTTTCTTTTTATGGCAGAATAGTATTCCATTGTATGTGTACATCACATTTTGTTTATCCATTTATCTGTTGGTGGACACTTGGGTTGCTTCAACCTTTTGGCTATTGTGAATAATGCTGCTATAAACACGTGTGTGAAAATGTCTTTTTGAGTGCGGGCGCGATGGCTCACGCCTGTAATCCCAGCACTTTGGGAGAACGAGGTGGTTGGATCACCTGAGGTCTGGAGTTCGGGACCAGCCTGGCCAACATGGTGAAACCCCATCTCTACTAAACATACAAAAAATTAGCTGGGTGTGGTGGCGCGTGCTTGTAATCCCAGCTACTCTGGAGGCTGAGGCAGGAGAATCGCTTGAACCCGGTGGGGCAGAAGTTGCAGTGAGCCGAGATCGTGCCATTGCACTCCAGCCTGGGCAACAAGAGCAAAACTCCGTCTCAAAAAAAAACAAAAAATCTTTTTGAGACCCTGCTTTCAATCGTTTTCGATATCTATCCAGAAGTAGCACTGCCAGATCATATAATTCTATTTTTAATTTTTTGAGGAATCACTACTGTTTTCCGTAGCAGGTGCACCAGTTTACATTTTCACCAACAGTGTACAAGGGATCAAATTTCTCCATATCTCCATACGCTTTTTTTTTTTAAGAAGTTGTCCGATGGGTGTGAGGTGACATCTCATTGTGGTTTTTGATTTTGCACTTCCCTAATGATTAGTGATGTTGAGCATCTTTTCACATCCTTGTTAGCTATTGTATATCTATCTTATTTGGAGAAATGTCTATTCAAGTCCTTTGCCCATTTTGAAATTGGGCTGTTTGTGTCGAGTTCTTTATATATTCTGGATATTAATCCTTTATGAGAGGTATGATTTGTAAATATTTTCCTTTTTGAGATGGAGTTTTGCTCTATCACCCAGGCTGGAGTGTGGTGGTGTGAGCTCAGCTCACTGCAACCTCTGCCTCCTGGGTTCAAGTGATTTGTCTGCCTCAGCCTCCTGAGTAGCTGGGATTACAGTTGCCCGCCACCATGCCTGGCTAATTTTGTATTTTTAGTAGAGATGGCATTTTGCCATGTTGGCCAGGCTGGTCTTGAACTCCTGACCTCAGGTGATCTGCCCGCCTTGGCTTCCCAAAGTGCTGGGATTACAGGTGTGAGCCACTGTGCCCAGCCTCTTTCAGCAATGTTTTATGTTTTCCAGTGTACAAGTCTTTCACCTCATTGGTGAAATTTATTCCTAAGTATTTTATTCCTTTTGATGTTATTGTAAATGGAATTGTTTTCTTACTTTTTCTTTTCAGATTCTTCATTGTTAATGCATGGAAATCCAACTGACAGCTGGGTACGGAGGCTGAAGCAGAAGGATTTCCTGAGCCTAGGATGCTGAATTAATGTATTAGTACTGTAAGTCTTTTTGGTGGAATATTTAGGGTTTTCTAGGGATAGTTGTTTTTTTTTTTTTTTTTTTTGAGACAGGGTCTCGCTCTGTTGCTTAGGCTGGAGTGCAGTGGCATGATCATAGCTCATTGCAGCCTTGGGCTCCCAGGTTCAACTGATCCTCCTGTCTCAGCCTCCTGAGTAGCTGGGACTACAGGTGCCTGCCATCACGCCCAGCAAATTTCATTGAATTTTTAGGAGAGATGAGCTCTCACTCTGTTGCCCTCCCACTCCTAAGCTCAAGTGATCCTCCTGTCTTGGCCTCCCAAAGTGCTGGAATTACAGGCATGAGCCACTGCACCCAGCCTATAGTTGTTTTTAAAAGTCTTCTTCAGTTTCCTGCATTGATCTGCTTCCTGAGTTCCTTTCTGCTGTTTTAAAAAAAATTAGGCTGGGTGTGGTTGCTCACCCCTGTAATCCCAGCACTTTGGGAGGCCAAGGCAGGAGGATCACCTGGGTCAGGAATTCGAGACCAGCCAGGCAACATGGCAAAACCCTGTCTCTACTAAAAAATACAAAAATTAGCCTGGCGTGGTGGCATGTGCCTGTAATCCCAGCTACTTGGGAGGCTGAGGCAGGAGAATCACTTGAACCTGGGAGGCGGAGGTTGCAGTGAGCCGAGATTGTGCCACTGCACTCCTGCCTGGGCAACAGAGTGAGATTGTCTCAAAAAAAAATTAGTTCAAAAATGCAAATGTCTGAATCTTTGCAGCTTTCCTCTAATGTTTGGTATTGGTGTTGTCCAGTCCTAAGCTGAGAGGCACAAAAGCTGATTGGAAGCTCTTTATGTATGAGGGCCAGGGAGCGGAGGGAAGGACAGGGTTTGCCATACGTGAGTGTGATTTTCTGGTGACAACTCAGCCATTTGTAAGGGAACCAAGAGTTGCAGTCACTGTCCCCAGAGAGCGCTCCTAGGGTCTCCTGCCCTCATGGAGGGGGTGCGCCAGTCTGGCTGTCCCCATACTGGGAGTGCACTGAAGACAGGCCCAGGGGGTCTCATTAATCAGTCAATGCTATGTTCAGGATCATGGCTCCCTCACCCTTGGCTGTGCCTGGGTGCTTCAGTCTAGCACTCGTTGATTCAGCCCCCCAGAGGGTAAAGATCTGGTGCAGCTTCTGATGTGGAGGGCAAGGTGGCCATCTCCATGCTGCTCCGGATCCTGGAGGGTAGCTGGGGCTCTCACTGCGGGCTTTCAGTGGGTCCTCCCTTCTCACCACCCTCGCCCTCATCACCAGAAATGTCTGCTGCTCAGAATTCCTGGGTGTCCAGGCTCCTCCGCACGATGTGGCTGGGCTGGTTCTCGTTGGGTTGCAGTCTTCTCCCCTCTGCTGAGCTTTTGCCCCTTGTCTTTCATCCTCCCAAGTGTCGCTGCCACCTCTCAGCTGCTGCCACCTCTCATTTGTTTCTTGTCACTTAGGTCACTTTCCATTCCTTCCTGTTTTAGTGAGGCTTGGGGAAGAGATGGGGAATCCATCTCAATTTTCCACGGCTAATGAGAAGGTTCTCCTTGGTAGTTTTCTGGTGGTTCATATTGTGCTCAGGATTCATGTATCCTACTTACAGATATTTGATTGCATTATCACTTGTTCCTGGAAATGTAAAAGTACCTCCATGTTGTAGTGTTAGGATAGATGCACGTTTTCCTTCAGGTCCTCACGGTTCCTGGCTCATGATGCCCATAGCCCTTGTGACAGTCTTTTATCATAATGTTGGGTGCTTTAGGCCTCAGGGGCAGGGCTCAGGAAACAGAACCTCGAAGACCTTCTTCCGTCCTCCTTTCACCTGCTCCAAGGCAGGACTCTACTTTTCCCACCCACTTTTCTAAAGACTCTCATTCCCACCCCATACCCTGGAGGCCAATCACATTTCGACAACATTGTCATAAAAACCCAAAAGGCAGATCACTTGAGGTCAGGAGTTCAAGACCAGCCTGGCCAACATGGTAAAACCCCGTCTCTACTAAAAATACAAAAATTAGCCAGGCATGGTGGTATGTGGCTGTCATTCCAGCTAGTTGGGAGGCTGAGGAAGGAGAATTGCTTGAACCCAGGAGGCAGAGGTTGTAGTGAGCCGAGATTGCACCACTGCACTCCAGTCTGGGTGACAGAGAAAGTCTCTATCTCAAAAAACCAAAATCAAAAAACCCAAGAGGACCAGGTTCAGGAGCTTCCAGATAGCTGAACACATGGAGGTTCCTGGAGGGTGGTGCATCCAGGAAGGGCATGGAAGCTTCGTGCACCTTCCCTATGCGTCCATGCCCCTCACCCTATGCATCTCTTCATCTCTATCCTTTGTAATATCCTTTATAGTAAGCCAGTACATGTTAAGTGTTTCCCTGAATTCTGTGAGTTGTGCCAGCAAATTAATTGAACCCAAAGTGGGGGTTGTGGGAATCCTGGTCAGAAGTTCTGGAGGCCCAGAATTGCAACTGGGATCTGCAGTGGGGAAGGGGAGGGCTGTCTTGGGGACTGAGCCCTCAACCTGTGGGATCTGACGCTGTCTACTTGTGGGATCGGATAGTCTCAGAATTTAATTGAACACTCAGTTTGTGTCCGCTGCTTGGTGTATGGGGGAAACCTGCCCACGTTTGATCAGAGAAGTCTTCTGTGTTGATGATTGCTGTTGCGGTGGTGCAAGAGCAGAGGAAAAACACGCAAACACGCTTTGTGTTTTTCCCAAACAATGCATATCAGTTGATAAATTTGTTCATATTTGTGTATTCACTTAGCAGTTTTTTTTCTAACAAATGAATAGGAAAGTTGGACTAATTGCCATAGTCCCTTGCGGTTTGTAAATTCGACCAAACATCTTAAGAATCATTTGTGGAGACAGGGTCTCACTCTGTCATCCAGGCTGGAGTGCAGTGGCTCGATCGTGGCTCACTGCAGCCTTGACGTCCCTGGGCTCAGGATTTCCTTTCACCTCAGCCTCCTGAGTATACCATCATGCCTGGCTAATTTTTTGTGTGTATTTTTTGGAGACAGGGTCTTGCCATGTTGTCCAGGTTGGTCTCAGACTCCTGGGCTCAAGCATTCCTCCCACCTCGGCCTCCCAAAGTGCTGGGATTACAGGCACTTAGAGCCACCAAACTTGACCAGGGATCATTTTAAGTGGGTGCTGAGTTCAATACTAGACACTGGCGTGGGGGGCACATAAGAGATAGGGAAGACATTGCTGTTGTGGCCAGACTCCAAGATGGCACCCAGTGATCCTCACTTCCTAGTGTTCATGCCTATGTGTATTCTCCTCCCACAATGAATGGGGCTAAGTAATGCATAAGACATTGTGGAAGTGTCACTGTGTGATTTCTGAGGCTAGGACATGAAGGATCCTGTGGCTTCTGCTTTGTTCTCTCTTGGATTACTTGCTATGGCAGAAACCAGTGGCCATGTCATGAGGATACTCAAGCCGTCCTATGGAGAAGTCCACATGGCAAGGAACTTAGGCCTCCTGCCAACAGCCAGCACCAAGTCAGCATCCCTGTGAGTAAGTATCTTGGAAGTGGACCCTCTGGCCCCAGTTCAACCTTCAGATGACCACAGCCCCAGCTCATATGTAGACTGCAGCCTCCTGAAAGACACTGAGCCAGGGCATGCAGCTAAGTTGCTTCTGACTTCCTAACCCATAGGAACTGTGAGATGATACATGAGTGTCATTAAGTTGCTAAGCTTTGGGACAGTTTGTCTCTCAGCAGAAGAAAAATACCATCCTAATCTGTCACACTGGCCCCCAAAACTCTGCAAGGTTGCCCTCTCCCTAGTTTCCTTGTGAGCTCCTTTCCAACATCTCTCTGCCCAAGCCATGCTATACTAGCTTCCTTCCAGTTTCTCTAACCACTGAGTACCTTGTCTTGGGTACCTTCCAGATGCTGTTCCCCCTTGTCCCCATCCCCTCTTCTTCTAGTCTATTCATCTTTCAAGCCGATGAGTAAGTGTCACTGCTCTAGGGAAAGTTTCCTGACCCCTCCTGACTTCCATGGGTCCTGCGCCTCAACGTAAACCCTTCAAAGCATCTATCTATCGGAATTATAATCAGTTAACTATTTGTGTAATCATTTATTTGGTGCCTGTCTCTCTCCACTCCCAAGACTGTAACACGTAGAGGGCAGGGAATGCATCTATCTTAAACACTGCCAACTCCACAGTGGCCTGGACAGCATCTGGAACATAGTAGATACTCAAAAGATGTTTGTTGAATAGCTGAATGTGATCTGCTTCTGCCAGCTCCCCTCTGTTGTCATCACCTCCACTGCAAGAAAACAGCTTAGGGCAAGCTTGTCCAAGCCACGGCCCAAGGCCACATGTGGCCCAGGATGGCTATGAATGTGGCCTAGCACAAATTCATACTTTCTTAAAACATGAATTTTTTGGCCATTTTAAAATTTTTTAGCTCATCAGCTATCGTTAGTGTTGGTGTATTTTACTTGTGGCCCAAGACAATTCTTCTTCCAGAGTGGCCCAGGGAAACCAAAATATTGGACACCCCTGGCTTAGAGCAAACCCCTCACTGATGGCAGGTCAGTGTTATTCTTAAAGGACAGCACATACACTTTTATTACTTTTTTAAAATGCTCACTTCCAACAGTGACTCATTTTGTGACCTTGGGTTGCTTGCCTTTCCTCTCTGAAAAAGGTGGATAGAGATTGGTACAATGCCTCATTTGAAGGCTGGGAACTGTTTCATTTAGAGAGGTTTTGGCAGGGTTTTCAATGTTCTTGAAGTACAATTTTCTTAATATCTAGGTGGTTGTAAGTGATTATGTAAGTGATAAGTAGAAATGAACTGTGATTGACCATGTGAATATATCTCCATTGTAGGTAGGGGTGTGTGTGTGTGTGTGTGTGTGTGTGTGTGTGTGTGTGTGTGTGTGTGCCTTTTGGTGCTAAAGGTGCACGCATATTCTTCAGAAGAGTCTGTTTGCTCTAGAATGCTCATGGATATCCTAAATACTGATGCAGACCTGTTTGAAGATGTAATTGTTTGACTTTGAAGCTACATTCATTTCTAATATAACAAAACCAATATTTACTTAAAGCTTAGTAAATACTTAGGCATTATGCAAAGCCAATTTCCTTTATCATAGCCAATCTTCACAGTTACTTTTGCAAGATAGGAACTATTATAACCTCATATGACAGATGAGGGAACTGAGGCTCAGAGGTTCAATAACTTGCCCAAGGTCACACAGCTAATAAGTGGCAGAGCAATAACTAAAATCCGTATGGCATGCTCAAAATCTTTGGCAAAATTGTACATGTGGATTTGTGACTAAGGGAATAAGGAAAAAGAGGAATGTGACAAAAGTCACCATTCTGAAGGATTTTAATCATAAAGGAGCCCTCAGAATAGCATGTCTATAATCAGATGCTCAGGTATTGAATGGGATGGATGCAAGAAGTGAGCAAAGCTGATGGATCCAAATGTTACCTGCAGTGCACCTGTACCCATGAGATAAGCTCTTGGCACATCCATCAAATTACAGCCCAGTTCAAAGCAAAATCATGTTTGCATAACAAATAACAGAACAGTCCAAAAAAAGGCCAGTATTTGGATACAGCTGGATCTCAGGAATGCAGATGAGGAGACACCTGCAGCTCACCAGGCTGTGAGCCACAGCAGATGGGATCGAAGACAGGGCCAGAGGAGGGGATTTTGAGGTTGGCTACATCTTTTTTTTTTTTTTTTTTTTTTGAGACAG
Source organism: Gorilla gorilla gorilla (assembly GCF_029281585.2). NCBI lineage: Eukaryota > Metazoa > Chordata > Mammalia > Primates > Hominidae > Gorilla > Gorilla gorilla. The sequence goes on from NC_073224.2 coordinate 219,360,400, forward strand.
GATCTTGCTCTGTTGCTCAGGCTGGAGTGCAGTGGCATGATCTCTGCTCACTGCAGCCTCGACCTCCTGGGCTCAAGTGATCCTCCCACCTCAGGCGTGTGCCACTACACCTGGGTAATTTTATTTTTTGTAAACATGGGGTCCTACTATGTTGCCCAGGCTGGTTTTGAAATCCTGGACTGAAGTAATCCTCCTGCCTCAGCCTCCCAAAGTGCTAGGATTATAGGCATGAGCCACCATGCCCTGCCAAGGTTGGCTACATCTTGTACTGAAACTGGTATTAACACAAATCCTTCCACTTGAGCCCCAAATCTAACCACATACAGATGCTATTCATTCACCCCAGCAGTCATTCAACAGATGATTTCTGAATACTTACCTGCCAGGTGTTGTGCGAGGCAGGTGGGTACACAGGAGAACAAGGGAATGTTCCTGCCTTCCTGGAGCTTACAGTCTTGTTTGGGAGTGGAATCCATATCAGTGGAATACATACATTAAACAAATTATTATTTTTTATTTTTGTATTTTTTGAGACAGAGTCTCACTCTGTTTCCTAGGCTGGAGTGCAATGGTACGATCTTGGCTCACTGCAACCTCTGCCTCCCAGTTTGAGCAATTCTTGTGCCTCAGTCTCCCGAGTAGCTGGGATTACAGGTGTGCGACACCATGCCTGGCTAATTTTTGTATTTTATTATTATCATTATTATTTTTGAGACGGAGTCTTGCTCTGTCGCCCAGGCTGGAGTGCAGTGGCACGATCTCGGCTCACTGCAAGCTCCGCCTCCCGGGTTCACGCCATTCTCCTGCCTCAGCCTCCCAAGTAGCTGGGACTACAGGCACCCGCTACCATGCCCGGCTAATTTTTTGTATTTTTAGTAGAGACGGGATTTCACTGTGTTAGCCAGGCTGGTCTTGATCTCCTGACCTCAGGATCCACCTGCCTTGGCCTCCCAAAGTGCTGGGATTACAGGTGTGAGGCACCACGCCCAGCCTAGTTTTTGTATTTTTAGTAGAGATGGGTTTCACCATGTTGGCCAGGCAGGTCTCGAACTCCTGACCTCAATTAATCTGCCTGCCTCGACCTCCCAAAGTGCTGGGATTACAGGCGTAAGCCACTGCGCCCAGCCAAGCAAATTACCACGCAATAATCATTTAATTATGCAGCAGAAGACCAGAGCACTGTGAGAAGGGCTCCTAATTTAATCAGGGGGGCCAATAGCAACCTGCCTGAGGAAGTCGCTTCATTGTAACTTAGAGGTTTTACCTATTAAGAAAAAAAGGAACTGGTATATTACTTGTCTATGTGGAACAAATCATCCCATAATGTAGTGACTTGAAACAACAATAATCATTTAATCTCGTCATTCCTGTGGGTCAGGAACTCAAGGGCAGCTCAGCTGCGTGGTTCTGGCTTGGGGTGTCTTGTGAGGTTGCATTCACGATGCTGGCCTGGGGGGTCAGCTCTGACACGGTCACCCACGTGCCTGGCATGTTGGTGCTGGCTGTTTTCTTTTTTATTTTTGATACGGAGTCTCGCTCTGTCACCCAGGCTGAAGTGCAGGGGCGCAATCTCAGCTCACTGCAACCTCTGTCCCCCAGATTCAAGCGATTCTCCTGCCTCAGCCTCCCAAGTAGCTGGGATTACAGGCATGCGCCACCACGCCTGGCTAAAACACATGGGGTTTCACCATGTTGGCCAGGCTGGTGCCGAACTTCTGACCTCAGGTGATCCACCCGCCTCAGCCTCCCAAAGTGCTGGGATTACAGGCATGAGCCACCATACCCGGCCCCGTTGTCACACTCTTGACCGTGCCATTATCAACAACTGCAGCCCCTTCACAATATCAGTTTAAAGCATTCCCCAGTACAAGAATGTAGTACCCCGTCTCCAGTTCTTTGACCCCTTTACCTGGGCCTCCAGTTCACTTACCTTTCTACCTTTTCCTTCTCATAGTTCATTTCCCTCCTTACTCAGCTTAAGTCTCATTGCTTCCTTGTGTATCCCTGTATTTGTTTTCCATTGCTGCTGTAAGAAATTACTGCAAACCTAATGGCTTAAGACAACACAAATGTATTATCTTACCATTCTGGACGTCAGAAGTCCGAAGTGGGTTTCACTGGGCTAACATTAAGCTGTTGGGAGGGCTGGGTTCCCACTGGAAGCTCTAGGAAGAAGAAATCGCCTTGCCTTTTCCACTTTCTAGAGGCCACCTGCGTTCCTGGGCTCATTGCTGCTTCTTCCACCTTCAGTCAAAGTCCATAGCATTGGTTGTATCTTTCTCACCATGCCATCTTTCTGGTTCTCTCTTTTCTGCCTTCTTTTTCCTCTTACGAGGACCCCTGTGATGACACCAGGCCCACCCTGATAATGCAGGATAATCTCCCCATCTCATGGTCAACTGATTAGCTACTTTAAAAAGAATATTTTAAGAGGGGCGTCTCGTGATGTTACCCAGGCTGGTCTTAAGCAATCCTCCTGCCTCAGCCTCCCAAGTAGCTGGGACTACAGGTGTGTGCTACTGCACCTGGCTTGATCAGCTACTTTAATCTATCTACAGCCTTAATTCTCATTTCCTTTTGCTATGTCGCCTGACATATTCAAATTCCAGGAATTAGAAGGTGGACATCTTTGAGGGGCCATTATTCTTCCCTTCTGCTTATTGTACTGACCTCAGCAGAAGCCCAAATCTCATTGAAAACAAGTGTCCACCTACTGCAAGCCTGCACCCAAGCAGCTCAGCACCCAAGCAGCTAAGCACTGTGGAGAAAGAATATTCCTCATTTGTCTCCAGTAAACCCCCAGGACTGCCAGGCAATTCTACTATATTTCCCTCGTCCGTTTACACTCCCTCGCTTCTAGATGCTAATTTCACACCTCCTCCTCTCTCTTGAAGCCCCCACATTTCCTTCCCTGTTCTTATTCTCAGCTGAATCTTGATTCTTACTTCCTAGAGAAAATCGGAGCAATTGGAAGAGAACTTCCCCAGACTCATCAGCGCCCACCTGCATCTGTGCTCAGGCACGGCCTTTCCTCCATCCTGTGGATAAACAGCTGAATGCCGGCCTGAAGGCAGCGCCTCCCCTGCCGCCTGGGCCCATCCCTGCTCATTGCCTCCAGGGAGGCCAGTCCAGAAAGCCCTTGCATTTTCCTCTGTGTTATCAATTACCCCCTCACCTCTCTTTTGGACTATTTTCCATCAGCATACAAACATTTTATCATTTCTTCCATCATACAAAACAGACTTACAAAAAAAAAAAATGAAATAAGCCTCTGTCTTGTTCTTACATCTCCTCTCCAGCCATTGCCCTATTTCTCGGCCTTTCTTTACAGCACAACTTGAAAAAAGGTTGCCTGTTGGTCCAGTTCCTTCTCTTGGATCCACTCCTATCCGGCCTTGGCTTCCACAGTGCTTCTGAAGGTCACTGACAACCGCCACACTGCTAAATCCAGCGGTCGATTCCCCTACTGAGCTCTCAGCAGCATTTGATACAGCTGATCATTGCTTCCTCCTGAATACATTTTATTTACCTCCTCTCTTGATTTCCTTCTTATTTAGTGGCAGCTCCATCTCAAGTTCCTTTGCTGATTTCTTATCTCCTTGACCTTGAAATGCTGAAGTGCCTCATGCTCCCTTAGTGAGCTCATCAGGCTGTTGGCATAAAACACCATTTTATAAGCTAATGGCCTCCAAGTTATATCTGTAGTCGGGACTTCTCTCAGTTCCAGACTCTTTCCTGCCCTCCACTTGGAAGTAAATAAACTGAAAGTGAAAATGACATAAACCAGCCAGGTGCAGTGGCTCATGCCTACACTCCCAGCACTTTGGGGGGCCGAAGCAGGAGGATTACTTGAACCCAGGAGTTCGAGGCTACAATGAGCTATGATCGTGCCACTGCACTCCAGCCTGGGCGACAGAGCAAGACCCTATCTCACCTAATCAATCAATAAAATGACATAAACCAATGATGGTAATGTCAGCCACGGTTGCTCAGGTCAAGAACTTTGGCATCAATCTCAACTCTTCTCTTCCCTTCATACCCTTTAACCAGTCCAGACCTATTCACATCAGCTCTATCTCCAACTGCACCCAGGATCTGACTCATTCTCACCATGTCTGCTGCTCCTACCTGGTCCACGCTACCATCATCTCTTACCTGGAGCAGTGCAGCAACCTCCTCCCTACCCTACCGGATCTGTCCCGCAGACCCTAGCTGACGGATGAAATGAGTACTCAGATACAGGCATGCAATGTAAGAGCAGCTTGGGGACTGCCTGGCTCTCGTGGCCAGAGAGCAGCCCCAAGAGGCTGAAGCTGCTTTCTTTTACTCAGTGCAGGCACAATGCCGAAAACCTGGAGCAAACACAACCTGTAGGTAATTAAGATGTATTGTTCCCCTTTCAGGGAACCTCGCATGCATGGATCATCAAAGGTCAGTTCCTGGTCAACATAAGTAAACAAGCCTGTTTAAGATAAATTCTCCCACACTCCCTTGTTCCTACTCCTTGCCCTCTGCTTCAGGGTTATAGAACAGCTGCCTTCAGCTATTCTTCCCCGGGGCTCTGCAGAACCTTCTGATCTTTCAGAAGGTTTGCGTCCTTTCCCTGTAGTTTTTCCCACCACTCTGACTGATCCCCCACACTGCCCTCCATGTCTCTTCCCAGGAGCCTGCACATTCTGTTCTCAGCCGAGGGGCCCTTTTAGGATTGCAAGACCCTATCTTGTATCAAATGAGTGCTAATCGAACGCTTTAAGCTAGATCCTTAGAAAGTGAGTCTCATCATGTCCCTCCCCTACCCTAAATCCTTCATTGCTCCCCATGGCCAACTAGGCCTTGTCCCAGCCACCCCCGTGGCCTCTCTGACCTCAGCCCCTAGTCCACCCCTCAGAGAGTTGCCCCACTTTGGCTTCCTTGATGTTAACCTCAACAGGCCAGGTACTCCCACCTGGGCGTCTTCATATGGGCTGTTCCCTTGGCCAGGGATATTCTTCAGGCACCCAGAGGGCTCCCTCATCACTCCCTTCATGTCTGGGCCCAAATGCCACCTTCTCTGAGCAGCATGCCGGTCACCCCATTTCCAGCTCCCACCTCCCCACTCCTGCCCCAGCACACTCTGCGCGCATCTCTGCTGTAGTCTTTACTAGCACTCCTCACCATCTGTGTTAGTTTCCTATTGTTCCTGTAACAAATGCCACAAACAGTGGCTTAAAACAACACAGTTTACTATCTCACAGTTCTGGAATCAGACATCTAAAACAGGGCCACAAGGCTGTGCTCCTTTTATTTTATTTATTTGAGATGGAGTCTCCGTCGCCCAGGCTGGAGTGCAGTGGCATGATCTTGGCCCACTGCAGCCTCTGCCTCCTGGGTTCAAGCAATTCTCTTGCCTCAGCCTCCCGAGTAGCTGGGATTACAGGCATGCGCCACCACACCTGGCTAATTTTTGTTATTTTTAGTAGAGATGGGGGGGGGGTTTCACCATGTTGGCCAGGCTGGTCTTGAACTCCTGACCACAGATGATCTGCCCGCCTTGTCCTCCCAAAGTGCTGGGATTACAGGTGTGAGCCATGGCCTTCTAATTTATTCTTATTTTTTAGTGACAGGGTCTTGCTCTGTCACCCAGATTGGAACGCAGTGGCGTGATCTTAGCTCACTGCAGCCTCAGACTCCTGGGCTCAAGTGGTCCTCCTGCCTCAGCCTCCTGAGTAGCTGGGACTACAGGCATGTATCACCATGACTGCCTAAGTTTTGTTTGTTTTTGTTTAAGAGATGGTATCTCACTACGTTGCCTGGGCCGGTCTCAAACTCCCGGCCTCAAACAACCCTCCTGCCTCGGCTTCCCAAAGTGTTGGGATTACAGGTGCGAACCACTGTGCTCTGCCAGCTATGTTCCTTCTGGAGGCTCTAAGGGAGAATCTGTTTCTCCCCTAGCTGCCTTTTCCAGCTTCTAGAGGCCACCTGCATTCCTGGGCTCATGGTTTCTTCCTCTGTCTTCAGAACCAGCAGCTTAGCGTCTTTTCTGTCTGATTTCCAGCCTCTCTTTTTAGAGATAGGGTCTCAGGCCAAGCATGGTGGCTCACACTGTAATCCCACCATTTTTGGAGGCCAAGGCAGAAGGATCACTGGAGCCCGGGAGTTCGAGGCTGCAGTGAGCTGTGATCGCACCACTGCACTCCAGCCTGTGTGACATCGAGTGAGACCCTGTCTTGAATAAATAGATAGATGGATGAAGAGATAGAGGGATAGAGATGAGGTCTTGCTTTGTTACCCAGACTGAACTCGAACTCCTGGCCTCGAACGATCCAACTCCTGCCTCAGCCTCCTGAGCAGCTGGGATTACAGACATGCAGCACCACACCCACCTTCTGCCTCCTTCTTATAAGGACTCTTGCAATTACCTTGGGCCCACCCAGAGAATCCAGGACAATCTGATCTCGAGATCCTTACCTTAATCACATCTGCACAATCCCTTTTGCTACATAAGGTAACATATTTATGTAATTCACAGGGATTGAGAAGTGGACATCTTTGGGGGTTCCACTACTCAGCCTATAACACCTGCTGATAAACTATAGTATATTTCTTTGTTTGCCATCTGCCTTCCTTTTAAAAAAACAAAAATAAAAATAGACAGGCTCTCACTATGTTGCCCAGGCTTCTCTCAAAATCCTGGGCTCAAGCAGTCCTCCCACCTCAGCCTCCCAAAGTGCTGGAATTACAGGCATGAGCCACTGCGCCTGGCCCCATCTGCGTTCTTGAGGGCAGGTTGTAGACTCCTCAAGGATGATTTGTATCTGTATTCACAGTGCTTAGGACTATGCAGAGCTAATAGCAGGTGCTCAATAAATATCTATTTTTGAATGAACATCTGGCTTTTTGGCTGTGGCTGTGTCTGCCTGCCCTTGGTATGTGTGCCAACCAGCAACACTGCTGGTCTTTGAAAGCACTTGGTCCCTATGTGATGGGCAGTGTCAACAATGCCTGGGGTGGTTTGGAGGAGGATGCTGGGCAGCCCCTCAACCTGGGCAGGCTGAAATGGGAGCTGCACTCCTCTTCCATCAGACATTTTTCATAGGCTGCCTCAGTGCAATTCCATTGAATTCCTCCGTGTTTACTGAGCCCTGAGGTGACAGGCTTGGTCCCACCCTGCCATTCCAGGAGATGTCTAGAAAGAGCGTCATCACCCTCAGATTTGAACCAGAGATGTATCTTTAGTCTGGAAAATGGTATTTTGTTACCATAGCAACCAGACTTCTAAAAAAATGGATGTCAAGTAACATGCGGATCCCAGTGCTCATGGCAACCGCCATTCTGCATACTTTGGGGAGAAAATGTGCCTCACCTTTCTCCTGCCTGTGAGTTGGGCAGTGGGGAGGTTAGGTTAGCACCAGGTTTCCTTCTAGAATTGATGAGACACTGAGGTTTTTGGCTAGTGGAGTTAGAGGCTGGACCCCTCCCCAACTCCCACTGTGAAAGCAGCTCTCTTCTCCAAAGTCACATAATCAATGCCTTTCCCCGATTATTTGGAAGGAGGTCTCTCTTCTGCTTTTGCCTTCTTTGATGCTGCTCAAATCCCTGGAGACGTGCTTGGGTTCTACCAGGAACACACATGATAACAGATACACACACACACCCCCTGTGCACTGAGAATCTGACAGGTGCAGGCATCACCATTCATCCATTCTCCTATGTATTTGCTCGTTGATTCATTTGTGCCTTCTCTTAGTAAATATTCATTAAGTGCTTATTACGTATCTGGCTCTGTGCTGGAGCCTTGGAAGCAAACAGGGCACGATGAAGGATGTGGTTCTCACTCTCCAGCCCCATATTGCAGAAGAGATAAACACGTTCATTACTCAGCAGCTTCACTGAAAGAGGCGTGCACGGGAAGGAAGGGAGTGATTAACTGTAGCAGAGATGTGGGTGGTGGATGGATATCAAAGAATTTAGCCTTGTTTTAGGTTCTCTTACAGAAAAGATTGGTCAAACTGTATTCCTTCCAGGAAAATTTAAGAAGTCCTCAACAAGTTTCTCGAAGGCATCTTTGACTACCCCATCGCTTCAGTTGAAGATGCAGATTCTCCCCATTATAATGTTTCTGAAATCAGAATGTTTCTCGTGACCAATGTATATATTTAATGAAGTGTTTCTTTTCCTATCCCTAATTAAATTGGTGGTGTGTCTTATAATCAGTGGTGTCTTAGAATCAAGGATATTTGAGATTTCCCGTTTTTACTCCCAATATTCATTCGTAACTAAGCCTGAGCCCTCAGAGAATCTTCTTGGCCTTGGACTTCTGCTCACATTTCCTCCCTGAAGAAGTGTAGCTTTCCCCATTAAAGACAGTGTATGGTTTCAGCTAGAAGGCTTTTAAGTGACTTCTGTGCCTGTGTTGGCAGTTGAGTTAGTATTGAGGAGCATGCACTCTGCAGCCAGATTGCCTTGGTGAATTTCCAGGAGCCATCCCTTTCTAATTTGCGGCCCTCTCTGAGCCTCAGCATCCTCTTCTATAAGATCGTAAGATTATTTACCTTTAGGGTTGATTATCCTTCAATTAATCAATTCAACACATATGTACTGAGTGTCTACTGGGTTCGAGAACTATGGAAAAGCTGGAAATGTGAAAGTGGACAAACCACACAAAATTCCTGCCCTTGTGAGCTTACATTCTATTGGAGGAGACCAATGGTAAACATGCAAATTATTCAAATGTAATACCTTAGCTGGTAATAAGTGCTCTGGAGAAAAATGAAGCAGGGAAGCTGGTAGGGACAGCTAACGCAAGGGAGTTAGGAATAGCAGTTAGGATTAGGTTCGGTTGGGAGTAACAAAAAAAACCAAACAACAGTGGCTCAAAAAAGACAAAGGTTCACTTTGCTATAATAAATATGAGAAGTCCAGGGTGGCTTTACAGCCACTGGGGACCCAGGTGTCTTTTATCTTCTTGCTGTGCCATCCTCAATACCTAGCTACTACCTCATGGTCAAAGATGGATGCTGGAGCTCCAGCTATCTTGACTACATTCCAGTCAACAGAAAGAAAGAAAGAATGTGCCTCTTTCCCTTTAAGAACATTCCCTAGAAGGCTGGGCGCAGTGGCTCACACCTGTAATCCCAGCACTTTGGGAGGCTGAGGTGAGTGGATCACCTGAGGTCAGGAGTTCAAGACCAGCCTGACGGACAGGGAGAAACTCCGTCTCTACTAAAAATACAAAATTAGCCGAGCGTGGCTGAGCATGGCTGCAATCCCAGCTACTTGGGAGGCTGAGGCAGGAGAATCGCTTGAACCTGGGAGGCAGAGGTTGCAGTGAGCCAAGATTGCGCCATTGCACTCCAGCCTGCGCAACAAGAGCAAAACTCCATCTCAAAAAACAAAACAAAACAAAACAAAAATTCCCTAGAAGTTTGATGTGACACTTTCCTTTCTTTCCCCTTGGCCAGAACTTAGTCACATGGTTATACCTCTGCAAGGAGGGCTGGGAAATGCAGTTTTTAAGTGCCCAGCCAAAGAGTAGAGATTTTTTTTTTTAACCAGGTAACAATGGATAGGACAAATATGGGGCAAAATTAGCTGTCTCTGCACAGTTTATCACAAAGATTTGATCAGATGATGTGTGCAAAGGATTTAGCATAGAATAAGTGTTTGATAAATATTAGTTATCTTTTGACACAATGTTTTCTCGATGTATATGTTCTTGGTAAACAGTGAGCAGATGAGGAAAATGGAGGCTCAAGGGTCTTAGGGACCAACCTGTGGCCACTTGAAAGGTGTCAGATCCTGTCCTGTGGGCATCGAGATCCTAGATACCATCCCCCAGCGGGCACCATGGCGGGCAGGGCATAGAGGTTGTGCTCCGCAAGGGCTGCCCACTGGTTTCTGGGCCTGGGACAACCTCTCCAGCAGGTGGGCTTGTTATCTCTCTTCCAGGATCACCCATGGTTTGTTGCCTTTTCAGAGCAGTTTCTCTTACTCTGACATGCCTCTGCCCTCCCCAAAATCCTTGCTGCTTACAGAATAGAATCCAAACTTTACCATTCCTGGCACTGAATAGGCATTTAATGCAAATGTATTAAAATAATGAACCCAAGGGCCTCTATGAGCTGGCTCTAATTTCTCCTTTCTAATTTATCTCTTTCCCTATTGCCTCTTCCTGCCCCTGAGTGGAATCTATTCTGTAACTCAATAGTTGCATTTTTTTCTTTTTCTTTTTCTTTTTTTTTTTTTTTTTGAGACAGAGTCTCACTTTGTTGCCCAGGCTGGAGTGCAGTGGCGTGATTTCGGCTCACTGCAACCTCCGCCTCCCAGCTTCAAGTGATCCTCTTGCCTCAGCTCCCTAGGTAGCAGGATTACAGGCACGCACCACCACGCCTGGCTAATTTTTGTATTGTTAGTAGAGACATGGTTTCTCCATGTTGGTAAGGCTGGTCTTGAACTCCTGACCTCAGGTGACCTGCCCACCTCAGCCTCCCAAAGTGCTGGGATTACAGGCGTGAGCCACCGTGCCCTGCCGCATTTTTTTTTCTTATTTTTACTACTGGAACAAATATAGTTGCATTTTAAAAGAAACCTCCGATTATCAAACTGTGTGATTTAAAAATAATTGTTTCAATAGGAAAATAAAAATAAAGGCTAGAGTATTTAAGACTTGAAATACTAAGAGTTGTCTTGGTCTGCCCATCAGATCCTCCTGTCTTCTGGTCTCAGCCTCCAGCCCCTAGACCACAGTGGTGAGTTCTGTCCAACACTGGGCAAATATATTATCACCACAGTGATTGACCCAGGCATGCATATTGACCCAAGATAGCCAATGGGAAGTCTTTCTCCTAGTCCTCTGCCCCCGCACCTAGTTCTGCTTGCAAGATGAAGAGCTTAGCCTGGTGCTGTATGTGACTATAAACTAATTGTAAGGAGAAAGACTAATGGTGGTAGGAGAGACTGAAGCAAATTGGCAGAGAAAAGCAGAAGAGAGAGTGAGGAGGGAGACAGGAGGAGACAGCAGGAGAGAAGAGTAAATAAATATGGGTGCATTTGAACCCTGGGTCCATGTGTGCTCGAGGCCAGCTTCATCACTGTGCCTTTTCTAGTTCAACTATTGAGCCTGTAATTTTTCCTTTTTGGCTTAAGTTAGTTTGAGTTGGATCAGAAGTGGGAACAGAGCAAGTCAAATGAGGCACTTGAGGAGCAAAATTTAAGGAGGCGTCTTTACAAACCTGACAGTGAGCACCTTCATACATTTCTCACCCTCAGCTCCTCACTGGCCTCCTCTTAGTCTTGACTTTGAGTTGAGTTTTAATAACGTGTAACCAAAGAAATTCTTGGCTAATATAAGCTCTACTTGTTATTTTCAATAAATAACAAATTCTTGGCTAATTTAAGCTCTACTTGTTATTTTCAAATTGCAAGCTAAAAACATTATATTAGTTGATCCAGTTGGCCAAATACACCCCAATTTTTTTAGGCTGCATTATTTTTAATTAGGTACAAAGATCTTGTTAACATATCACCTAGAGACCATTTCACCCACTGCTTTAGGCTGCCAGTCTCTTGTCTGTCTCTTCAGCAGTGGTGAGGTGGATACCCTTTCCTTGGGTTTTGTTGCCCTTGCCAATAACAAAAATGCTGGAAAGCCAGGTGGCAAAGCTGTTGCTGTTGGCATCTTTCACATGAACCACATCAAAAGATCCAGGGTGCCTCTCTCTGTTGGTAATCACACCAATTCTTCCCAGGTTCGCACCTCCAGTCACCATCCACAGGTTACCAGTATCAAACTTGATGACATCAGTACTCTTTCCAGTATCTAAATCAATCTGAATGATGTCATTCACCTTGATGAGGGGACCAGGGTAGCGGATGGTGCCAGCATCATCGGTTACCAGATGAGGGATTCCTTTTGTAGCCGCAAGATTTTTCTCACTTTGCACAATTTGTACTTGGCCTCCTCAGCTGTAATACGGTGAATGGCAAAGTGACCCTGATGTTACAGATCAGACAGACATTCTCTCTGGTCTTGTCAATGATGATGACACCTTTGAATCCAGCAGGGTAGGTTCTATCAGTTTGGACCTTGTCGTCAATCTTAATGAGCCGCAGCATCCAAATCTTTAGTTCGTCTCTGATCAGGGCATACTTAATTCTGTTTCTTAAAAATGATGAGGGGGAGATGCATTCTCAGCTTGTGGGGACTGGTGGATGGATGAGGAGCAGACACACCAGTCAGTGTCTCCAGCATCCATTGCTTTGAGCTGCTACCACTTCAGATGCTTCTTGGGACCATAAGCCATGGCTACCTTAGGCATGGAAATAAGTTCACCTTCCTCCCCTAAAGATTCAATGAACAAGCCGGGCATGGTAGCTCACGCCTGTAATCCCAGCACTTTGGGAGGCCGAGGTGGGTGGATCACCTGAGGTCAGAATTTGAGACTAGCCTGGCCAACATGGTGAAACCCCATCTCTACTAAAAATACAAAAAAAGTAGCTGGGCGTGGTGGTGGGTGCCTGTAATCCCAGCTACTTGGGAGGATAAGGCTGGAGAATTGCTTGACCCTGGGAGGTGGAGTTTGCAGTGAGCCGAGATCACATCATTGCACTCCAGCCTGGGCAACAAGAGTGAAATTCCATCTAAAAATAAAAAATAAAAAATAAAAAATAAATTAAATGAACATATCCTGAAGAACACAGGCCCACAGACAACTGGGTCAAAGTCAGTGGGTTTCTACAGAGGCTAAGAAAGTAGATGTGGCCCATTTCACGATTGCCAGCAACTGACGTGGCTCCAGGACCAGTGATTCATTAGGGAACATGGTGTGTGTTGGGTATAACTCAGTTGGATGTCAGTTGTCACTCTCTCAGAGCTCCTGTCTTTCTGACTTGTCTTATGGTTGGTAGAATAGACACAGAATTCATTTCCCCTTCTTTGGGCAGCAGTACCTGGGATTGTGCTTGTCACATAGAAATTAAAATTAGATATGTGTTGAATTGAACTGATCTGGTCACGCCTTACCCTAGACACATCTAACAATGGGGGTGTCACTCATTCTTGGCCAGGTGGTGCTTTTCCTCCTCTGGCTTTGATGCTTAGCTCATGGGTGGACATCTGACTTGAAGCAGCCTATGAGACTCAAGTGCCAGGACTTGTGTTGAAACTATTGGGAAAGAACAGTCCTCTTCTTCTGGGGCTGCAAAGCTGTGAGACTGTGGGTCCAGTGGCCTTTTTGTGATCTGGGAGTGACAGCCTAAGAATGGAGCTAGTGGAGCACAGAGAGAAAGATGAGTCCTAATTTTCTGGATCCCTGGATGTAACCAACTCTGTACTTTTCAGTTATTTGAGCCAACAATTCTGTTCTGTTTGTTTGTTTTGCTGAAGCGAGCCAGAATTGGGCTTCTGTACTTGTCACTAAAGAGCCCACATTTGCGGTGGCTCACGCCTGTAATCCCAGCACTTTGGGAGGCCGAGGCGGGCGGATCACGAGGTCAGGAGATTGAGACCATCCTGGCTAACAAGGTGAAACCCCGTCTCTACTAAAAAATACAAAAAATTAGCCCGGCTTGGTGGCGGGCAACTGTAGTCCCAGCTACTCGGGAGGCTGAGGCAGGAGAATGGCATGAACCCGGGAGGCGGAGCTTGCAGTGAGCCAAGATCGCACCACTGCACTCCAGCCTGGGCGACAGAGCGAGACTCCGTCTCAAAAAATAAACAGATAAATAAATAAATGAGCCCACATTAATACAGTCCATTTTTAAAATCTGCATATCTGTTAGGATGCTCGTGGTGGTGGTACTTGCCGATGGCCAATTCGCTGGGATTACACAATAAGGTTTATGATCTCACAGGAAATCAGGCATAGAACACCTTCAGGCACAGTTTGATCAAAGCTCCAGCTCTACTTCTCTGTGATTCTCTTAGTTATGCCCCTCTCCATATATTGGTCTTGGTGGCAGCAACATGACTTAAGCAGTTGCAACACATTCAGATTCCTCAACCACAGGCAGAAAAGGGACTGTCTCTTCCAGCCTGTGCTGCTTAAGAGAAGCCCCTCAGCAGACTTCCCTTCCCATCTCATTGGACATAACTGAATCCCATGCTCATTCCTAAGCCAATCCCAGGCAAGGGGGATGGGACCACCATGTTTGGCTGGGGCTGAGGCCAAGATCCACCTCCCTATAGCTTATGTCCCATAGAGGGACATATATTTATGCATTCCTCTCCCGCATCTTCACTCTGCTTGCTCTTCAGGTTCCATCCCCTACCACATAGACAACTTCCTCCCATATTGAGGAAAAGCTCTTCATATGACCTTGTGCCCTTTCCAGCCACCATAATATTTCTCTACTTCCTTCCATCAGGGTTAGGTGGCCCCATGGTTGGCAGAACTCAAAGGAAGTTTCTGAGGTGTGCAGAAAGGCTCTATGTTCAGGATAGGCAAAGGCTTTGGGTGGCAGAACCAAGGCCAAGGAGGTGAAGTGTTAGAGATTCAAGATGGCTGACAATACACTCCTTGAGAAGTAGTGAGCTCTCCACCAAGGGAAGTGTTCAAACAAAGTCTGGGTGGCCCTCTTTGAATCATTATAGAAGTACGTCACTTACTGGGAGTGAGTTTGGACTGGATTTGTTAATTCATTCATTTATTCAGCAAATATTTATTGAGCACCAGGTTCTATCCTGAACACTGAGAATATGCCTGCATTTTGCAAGCCAGGAACATAAATAATAATGAAAAAGAGAATTCCTAACCTGCCTACAACAATTTCCCACACATTAGCTTATCTGGGCCTAGGGCAGTCCTGTGCATAAAGCAGAGCTATTACTCCCTTTTTCTAGCTGCAGCAGAAACTAAGACTCATAATGTTGAGATGGTCTGCCCAGTACACAAAGAGGAGAATGCGTTCCTTTCTCTAGTTTTCAGGTAGTTTGAATAGAATCCCAGCTGAGGCCAGGCATGGTGGCTGAGGCCAGGCATGGTGGCTCATGCCTCTAATCCCAGCACTTTGAGAGGTGAGGCAGGTGGATTACCTGAGGTCAAGGAGTTTGAGACCAGCCTGGCCAACATGGTGAAACCCCATCTCTACTGAAGATACAAAAATTAGCCGGGCGTGGTGGTGGGCACCTGGAGTCCCAGCTACTCCGGAGGCTGAGGTAGGAGAATCACTTGAAGCTGGGAGGAGGAGGTTGCAGTGAGCCGAGATCGTGCCACTGCACTCCCTCTAGCCTGGACAACAGAGTGAGACTCTGTCTCAAAAAAAAAAAAAAAAAAAAGTATCCCAGATGAAAGACACCCGAGGAATGATCTATTTCCATCTCCCCATTTTGCAGATGAGAAAGAGACTCAGGGACCTCAGGACATTTGCCAGAGATCACATGGCGGGTAAGTAAATGGCAGCGCGGATCCCAGACTCCGATACCTGACTCCCAAGCCTGTCCTAGTTCACCCTTTCCCAATCCACACCGGCAGCTTTCAGGTGACCAGCGGGCTCCTTGATAAAGACGGGGTTCCTGTCGTTCTCAGGAACGGAGGCTGGAGGTGAAGGTAGTTACAGGTGACGGGCCCAGGGCCTGCTGGCAAATAGCAAGCCTGAGGCTGAACTGGGTCCCTGGATACAACTCGGTGTGGGCCACAGTTAGCCTCAGTTTCCCCTTCAATCTCCAGACCTCCTTCACCCTTCCGCCTTCACCTCCCATTCCCAGGTCTCAGATCCTCCTTCAGGGCGCTTTGCTTCGCCTTCTCCATTCTGTGCTCCTGGTGCCTCCTTGTGGCTAAAAATGTCAACTGCAGCAATGACTGACTAAATTAGCAGGAAAATCCCAGAGATTTTAGGATGCCGAGATTGAAGGACCCTTAGAGGTGATTTTAGAAATAACTTGTATTTGCACTTTTTCCCAGTGGCGATACTGATCTGAGCCCAGGTTAGAACCCAGGGACCCTGGTTTCTAGACAAGTTCTCCAAATGGGCAGTCACTTACTAAGTATTTGAGTAGGAGTGACTGTAATTCAAGGAAGGAAATGACCTGATCAATCAAGCAATCAATCAATCAATCTGTGGACTCAGCTTGATCAATCAAGTTGATTTTAGGAACAATAACATGAACTAAATAAAAGCTAATATAGTTTTGTCCTTAAGCATATAGCTCTGGAGAAAGAAGGAGTTGGTTAAACCCTGCAACTTCACCTCACAAAGCCTCAGTTTCCTCATCTGTAAAATGGGAGCAAAAATAGTACCTGATATCTTTGCAGAAATGAAGTGAGAATGGCATGAAATGGTTCGTGGAAAACAGTGCCTGCACACTGGATGGAAACATTCATGCAAAGATGAATCTTTTTTTTTTTTTTTTTTTTGAGACGGAGTCTCGCTCTGTCTCCCAGGCTGGAGTGCAGTGGCGCGATCTCGGCTCACTGCAAGCTCTACCTCTCAAGTTCACGCCATTCTCCTGCCTCAGCCTCCCAAGTAGCTGGGATTACAGGCGCCTGCCACCACACCCAGCTAATTTTTTGTCTTTTCAGTAAAGATGGGGTTTCACCGTGTTAGCCAGGATGGTCTCAATCTCCTGACCTCGTGATCCGCCTGCCTCGGCCTCCCAAAGTGCTGGGATTACAGGCGTGAGCCACCACGCCCGGCCCATGTGAAGATGAATCTTAGACCTAAATGTAAAACCGAAAACTATAAAACTTTTGGAAGAAAACATAGGAAAAAAATATTTGTGACCTTAGGTTAGGCAAAGATTTCTTAGACGCAACACCAAAAGAATGATCCATAAAAGAAAAAAAGGATAAATTGGACTTTATAAAAATGAAGAGCTTCTGCTCTTCAGAAAGACAGTTTAAGAGAATGAGAAGTTGAGACTCATTTATCAAATGAGTCTTTTTTTTTTTTTTTTTTTTTTTTGGTGGGAGACCAGAGTTTTAACCATTACTCAAATCAGTCTCTATGAACATTCGGGGAGCAGAGTTTTAAAGGATAACTTGGTGGGTCACCTGTAACTACCTTCACCTCCAGCCTCACCTGAGAATGACAGGAAGCCCGTCTTTATCAAGGAGCCCGCTGGTCACCTGAAAGCTGCCGGTACCCTGTGGATTGGGAAAGGGTGAACTACGACAGGCTTGGGAGTCAGGCACCGGAGTCTGGGATCTGCGCTGCCATTTACTTACCCGCCATGTGATCTCTGGCAAATGTCCTGAGGTCCCCGAGTCTTTTTCTCATCTGCAAAATGGGGAGATGGAAATAAATGATTCCTCGGTTGTCTTTCAGCTGGGATACTTTTTTTTTTTTTTTTTTTTGAGACAGAGTTTCACTCTGTTGTCCAGGCTGGAGGGAGTGCGGTGGCACGATCTTGGCTCACTGCAACCTCCACTTCCCAGCTTCAAGCGATTCTCCTGCCTCAGCCTCCCGAGTAGCTGAGATTATAGGCATGTGCCACCATACCCAGCTAATTTTGTATTTTTAGTAGAAATGGGGTTTCTCCATGTTGGTCAGGCTGGTCTTGAACTCCTGACCTCAGGTGATCCACCCTCCTTGGGGAACAGAGTTCTATCAAAGCCAATTAAAAAAGCCTAAGTGAAAAATAATTATTCTTGCTGCACTTTATGCAAATAATCAGGCCAAGTACAGTAAGACTAAAGTTTACTTTGTAAACAAATCAGTTCCATCATGATTTGTTTTTAATAAAAATGGGGACTGGAGAGAGAAAAATTATGCTTCAAAAGAAAAACTAGAGTACACTGTTGTTAGCTGTTCTTGAGGTTTTTTCTGCAGTTTAGACTAAATTCTATATTCTTTGTGGGTTAGAAGTCCCCAAACTAATGCTTTCAAAGCTTTGCTTTTAAAACCGGGAATTGTACTCCTCATCCTAGGACTCGTTACACTGTAGTAAAACTGTAGATGAGATACTCATGTTTTTGCCACGCAAGCCTTGAAAGCCCATCCAGACCTGCATGAGTCGCTCAGACAGTTGCAAAGCAGTTCCACTCTTTTCACCTTGGGGTTCACTCCCTTTCCCACTACGTCTGTCCCCTGTCAGCAGGAAGAAGCCAGAGCGATTGACGGCCTTTCCCCATCTTCATAGCCTACACCTTAAGAGTAAGGTGCTATAAAACCCAAAGGGAGGGATTGAAACTGCCTTTGCAAAATTATGACTGAGACCGTGAAAGTGATCTAACTTAACTGACTCCATCTTGCCTCTAACCTCCAGGCTGCCCTTGTTCCTTCCTGGGCGTAGGCTGAAGTAACTTTGGGAGAAACTTAGTTTATAGTTTAAACAAAGATGGTAACAGCCCTTTCCCAAAGCGGACTTCCTTCTTGCCAGGGGACTAGATTGCCTTTGTAGGACTAACATTAGCTACAAGATCAGAAATTATGGTTTAGGAGTCATGCAGCTGGAGGCTACAAGATTCTGACCCTCCCTAAACTGCTCTAAGATCAGTGCTTGAGATATTTTGCAGACCTTGCACTTGATGGATCAGCTGGCCCTACTCAGATCAAGAAACTGGCTCGTCTGATCTATCTGATCCTGTGGCCACCCAGGAACTGACTGAGCACGAGAAGACAGGCCTGACTCCCTAAGATTTCATCTCTGACCAATCAGCACTCCTGGCTCACTGGCCAAATGTCATTTTTGGGCTTATATCTAAAATATTAGGTAAGAAAGAGACATAATTTATAACTCGATTTTGGAAAGTTTGTCAAATATCAAAGGTTTAAAACACTGGATATCACAAAATAGAATCCCAGGTCACCATAAGTCAATCATTTGGCCTTTATGATAACTCCAAAAATTTTTTTTAAAAGAAAAACCTTTATTCTAATAGAGGAGACTTAGCTTTCCAAACAAGACACAATGAAGACAGCATGAGGCCAACTGAATCTGTCTTTCTCTCTCTTCCCTTTTTTTTCCTGCCATTTACCCAAAGGAGAAAACAAAACCCTTTCATTATATTTTAACATTACATACAAAACGTCTTCAAAAGAGAAAACCAAATTTCATGTTTGCATTAGTGCATCTTTAATGTTAAAGCAAGTTTTTAAAATAAAATTTTATATCTCTATCCAGTTTTAATTAGTTTGACCACAAGGTAAGATTTTCATAAACTTTTTAGAACACTTTATGATTTTCTATCAAACAGTAGATCAATTTCTAAGAAAACCCTGTTATTTGGACACATGGGCCCAGAATCTGGCCCCACGTCGGTATGATTTTAATGTTTTTAACCTAAGGAAAAAACTAAATAATTTCTTTTAAATTTTTGCCAATGTGTTTATACCCAAAGAATTTTTTTTTTTTTTTTAAGACGGAGTCTCTATTGCCCAGGCTGGAGTGCAGTGGCACGATCTTGGCTCATGGGAACCTCCACCTTCTGGGTTCAAGCAATTCTCCTGCCTCAGCCTCCCACTGGGATTACAGATGTGTGCCACCACGCCCAGCCGATTGTTATATTTTTAGTAGAGATGGGGTTTCACCATGTTGGCCAAGCTGGTCTTGAACTCCTGACCTCAGGTGATACACCCGCCTCGGCCTCCCAAAGTGCTGGGATTACAGGCGTGAGCCACCACACCTGGCCCAAGAATTTTTTTTTTTGAGATGGAGTCTCGCACTTGTTGCCCAGGCAGGAGTGCAATGACACAATCGCAGCTCATTGCAACCTCTGCCTCCCTGGTTCAAGCGATTCTCCTGCCTCAGCCTCCTGAGTAGCTGGGATTACAGGCGCATGCCACCACGCCTGGCTAATTTTTGTATTTTTAGTAGAGACAGGTTTCACCATGTTGGCCAGGCTGGTCTCGAACTCCTGACCTCAGGTGTTCCGCCTGCCTTGGCCTCCCAAAGTGCTGGGATTACAGGTGTGAGACACCATGTCCAGCCTGTATACCTACAGAATTTTTGCAAGATCAACCCTTTACAAACCCTTTCACTTTGCTTAAACCTTCAGTTTTGTTCTGTTACTCTTTTAGGTTAAGACAATCTTTGTTTGTTTTTTGTTAAGGCAATATTTAAAACCCTCTGAACTAGATAAAATTACATTCCCTTTAACAAAAGCCATATTCCCATACTGCTGCCTTTTTTTGTTTGTTTGTTTTTTGAGACGGAGTCTTGCTGTGTCGCCCAGGCTGGAGTGCAGTGGCACGATCTTGGCTCACTGCCTCCCGGGTTCAAGTGATTCTCCTGCCTCAGCGTCTCCAGTAGCTGGGACTACAGGTGCGTGCCACCACGCTTGGCTAATTTCTGTATTTTTAGTAGAGATGGGGTTTCACCATGTTGGCCAGGCTGGTCTTGAATTCTTGGCCTCAAGTGATCCACCGGTCTCGGCCTCCCAAAGTACTGAGATTACAGGCATGAGCCACCGTGCCCATCCTGCCTTCTTATAATCTTTTACCAAAAACACATTCCCTACACACCTTGTGTGTAAAACTGTCTCTCTAGTGGTCTCAACTACATGTTACAATATGAACTCTTAGCAACTTTTACTTTTAGTGAAAAAACTGATAAGTAAGAGATTTTAATTATGTACTGGGGTTGAACCTAGGACATCAGACAGAAATGAAGATAAGGTCTGACTCCTTTTAGCATAGCTAGCGGGCATGGCTGATCTAATGCTCCAAAGTGGGTAAATCGAACAATTTTCAAAAGTCAAGACAGTTTGACCTTAAAGCATTTAGCAAGTCTGATATCTGACCTTAATTTAGACCAAATGTCTATACCTTCAAGGCATTTTATTTTACCAATCATCTTTAAAGCTGTCTTTATTTCCAAAATATTACTAAAATCACATGAACAAAAAGGCATTAAAGTTTTTATTTCTCTGACAAAATATTTAAGTACTTATTATTCTAAGCCAATTAATCAGAGCTCTTTTATATATAAACATACAACACACATAAATGCACAGACAGAAGATTCAGCACTTGTAAGATTCTTCATTTGCCAGTTTCTTAATTGGATTACTGGCTTCAGGGTGGAGCCCTTGGAGGAACAGGGCTGGGAAAGCTTGGTTTCTAGGGCCAAATAAGCAGCTGAAGGCAAAGACAGATCCCCAAAATTAAAGGTGCCATTCTATACTGGATCCTGGATCCCCAAAAGGAGGGAAATACTACGGGAGAAGACAGTGCAGTGCCTCTACCCTGTGTTTCTTTTTTCTTTCTTCTTTTTTTTGTTTTTTTGAGAGGGAGTCTCGCTCTGTTGCCCAGGCTGGAGTGCAGTGGCGTGATCTCGGCTCACTGCAACCTCCGCCACCCGGGTTCAAGTGATTCTCCTGCCTCAGCCTCCTGAGTAGCTGGGATTACAGGCGCCTACCACCATGCCTGGCTAATTTTTGTATTTTTAGTAGAGACGGGGTTTCAACATGTTGGCCAGGCTTGTCTCGAACTCCTGACCTCAGGTGATTCACCTGACTCAGCCTCCCAAAGTGCTGGGATTACAGGTGTGAGCCACTGAGCCTGGCCTACCCTGCATTTCATTTCCCTTTTCCCTTCCCTTCCATTTTTTTGAGACTGAGTTTTGCTCTTGTTGCCCAGACTGGAGTGCAATGGTGTGATCTCAGGTCACTGCAACCTCCGCCTCCCAGGTTCAAACGATTATCCTGCCTCAGCCTCCTGAGTAGCTGGAATTACAGGCGCGCCCACCACTATGTCCAGCTAATTTTTGTATTTTTAGTAGAGATGGGGTTTCACCATGTTGGCCAGGCTGGTCTCGAACTCCTGACCTCAGATGATCCTTGGCCTTCCAAAGTGCTGGGATTATAGGCGTGAGCCACGGTGCCCGGTCGCTACCCTGCATTTCATTGAAAGGCAACCCAAAGCCAATCAGCCCATTTTGTAATCAGCCCATCTCTCATGGGAGTCTCATCTCCCAGTGTGGGGGGTGGAGATATTTCCTTATCTTCCAGGTGGCCAAGAGCATGCTTCTCTGATCCAAGTGTCAGAGAGTCAGGTATCCCTCCATAAGTATTATTAGCCATCACTTAAAGTATATTTCCTACCTAGATATCATAATGGGAAGTAATTTCCGATACCCCCAAAACTCAAACCGTCAGATAACACAATGCAAAACAGAACAGAGCCTTCGATTTTGAGAGGGATTTATCTGCTTTTTTTTTTTTTTTTTTTTTTGTTGTTGTTTGATTGTTTGAGATGGAGTTTCGCTCTTGTTGCCCAGGCTGGAGTGCAATGGCGCGATCTCGGCTTACTGCAACCTCCACCACCCAGGTTCAAGCAATTCTTCTGCCTCAGCCTCCCGAGTAGCTGGGATTACAGGAATATGCCACCACGCCTGGCTAATTTTGTATTTTTAGTAGAAATGGGGTTTCTCCATGTTGATCAGGCTGGTCACGAACTCCCCAGCTCAGGTAATCTGCCCACCTCGGCCTCCCAAAGTGCTGGGATTACAGGCAGGAGCCACTGCGCCCGGCCATTTATCCACTTTTAATTCTTGGGGTTTCATGAGGAAAACACAGGTTTTTCCCAAAACAGGGTCTGTGGTGCCTCCTCTGATTTTCCAAATGAGTCCCCAGTTACCAGAAGTTATTTTTGGGCCTTTCATGTGTGCATTAAGGGTGGCAAGACAGGCTGGGCGTGGTGGCTCATGCCTGTAATCCCAGTACTTTGGGAGGCCGAGGCGGACGGATCACTTGAGGTCAGGAGTTTGAGACCAGCCTGGTCAACATGGCAAAACTGTCTCTACTAAAAATACAAAATTAGCAGGTGAGGTGACGGCGTGCACCTGTAATACCACCTACTGAGGAGGCTGAGGCAGGAGAATCGCTTGAACTCAGGAGGTGGAGGTTGCAGAGAGCGGAGATTGTGCCACTGCACTCCAGCCTGGGCGACAGAGCAAAACTCCGTCTCAAAAAAAAAAAAAAAAAGAAATGGACCCTTCTGGCCATGGGGCCGGTCGCAGTGGCTCATGCCTGTAATCCCCAGCACTTTGGGAGGCCAAGGTAGGCAGATCACGAGGTCAGGAGTTCAAGACCAGCCTGGCCAACATCGTGAAACCTCGTCTCTATTAAAAATACAAAAATTAGCTGGACTTGGTGGCAGGTGCCTGTAATCCCAGCTACTCGGGAGGCTGAGGCAGGAGAATCACTTAAACCTGGGAGGCAGAGGTTGCAGTGAGCTGAGATCGTACCACTGCACTCCAGCCTGGGCAACAGAGTGAGACTCCGTCTCAAAAAAAAAAAAAAAAAAAAAAAGAAATGGACATTTCTGTTCCTAAACCTTACATTTGTTTTATCTGAGTTCCTTCTTCAGGAAACTCAGGCCTCTCAAAAAAAAAAAAAAAAAAAAAAAAAAAAAGTATCAAAGAACCAAAACTCACCAGATCACCCCATCCGACTATGAAATGCTGGACCTCTCATTCATCGTGATTGCTTCCTTGTCCCTTCCGAGTTCCTGTTTTCTTATACATTGCTACATTTCTTCCCTGCTATATAAAGTCCTAGTTTTAATCCATCAGGGAGATGGATTTGAGACCGAGCTCCCATCTCCTCAGCTGCAGCACTGGCCTAAAGCTTTCTCCCTCGGCAATACTCATTTTCTTAGTAATTGGCCTTCTGTGTGGTGAGCAGCAGGACCCAGATTGAACCCCTAATGTTTTGGTAACAATGGTTTCACAGGTGTATACATATGTCAAAGCTTATCAAATTGTACCTTTAAATATGTGCAGTTTATTATAGGTCATTAAAGCTGATTCAAAAAGAAAAGCAGGCCAGCCACAGTGGCTCACGCCTCTAATCCCAGCACTTTGGGAGGCCAAGGCGGGCAAAACACTTGAGGCTGGGAGTTCAAGACCAGCCTGGCCAACATGGTGAAACCCCGTCTCTACTAAAAATGCAAGAAATTAGCCAGGCATGGTGGCAGGCGCCTATAATAATAGCTACTCTGGAGGCTGGGGCAGGAGAATCGCTTGAACCCAGGAGGCAGAGGTTGCAGTGAGCTGAAATTGTGCCACTGCACTCCAGCCTGAGTAACAGAGCAAGACTCTGTCTCAAAAAAAAAAAAAAAAAAGCTCTCCCTCTCCCTCTCCGTCTCCCTCTCCCCTTTCCACGGTCTCCCTCTCATACCGAGCCTCCCTCTCCCTCTGCCCTTTCCACGGTCTCCCTCTCATGCCGAGCCAAAGCTGGACTGTGCTGCTGCCATCTCGGCTCACTGCAACCTCCCTGCCTGATTCTCCTGCCTCAGTCTGCCCAGTGCCTGCGATTGCAGGTGCGCACCGCCACGCCTGACTGGTTTTCGAATTTTTTTGGTGGAGACGGGGTTTCGCTGTGTTGGCCGGGCTGGTCTCCAGCTCCTAACCGCGAGTGATCCGCCAGCCTCGGCCTCCCAAGGTGCCGGGATTGCAGACGGAGTCTCGTTAACTCAGTGCTCAATGGCGCCCAGGCTGGAGTGCAGTGGTGTGATCTCGGCTGGCTACAACCTCCACCTCCCAGCCGCCTGCCTTGGCCCCCCAAAGTGAGGAGATTGCAGCCTCTGCCGGCCGCCACCCCGTCTGGGAAGTGAGGAGCGCCTCTTCCCGGCCGCCATCCCATCTAGGAAGTGAGGAGCGTCTCTGCCCGGCCGCCCATCGTCTGGGATGTGAGGAGCCCCTCTGCCTGGCTGCCCAGTCTGGAAAGTGAGGAGTGTCTCTGCCCGGCCGCCATCCCACCTGGGAAGGGAGGAGCGCCTCTTCCCGGCCGCCATCCCATCTAGGAAGTGAGGAGCGTTTCTGCCCGGCCGCCCATCGTCTGAGATGTGGGGAGCGCCTCTGCCCCACCGCCCGGTCTGGGATGTGAGGAGCCCCTCCGCCCGGCTGCCACCCCGTCTGGGAAGTGAGGAGCGTCTCCGCCCGGCAGCCACCCCGTCCGGGAGGGAGGTGGGGGGTCAGCCCCCCGCCCGGCCAGCCGCCCCGTCCGGGAGGGAGGTGGGGGGGTCAGCCGCCCCGTCCGGGAGGTGAGGGGCGGCGTCTCTTCCCGGCCGCCCCTACTGGGAAGTGAGGAGCCCCTCTGCCCGGCCACCACCCCGTCTGGGAGGTGTACCCAACAGCTCATTGAGAACGGGCCATGATGACAATGGCGGTTTTGTGGAATAGAAAAGGGGGCAAGGTGGGGAAAAGATTGAGAAATCAGAAGGTTGCTGTGTCTGTGTAGAAAGAGGTAGACATGGGAGACTTTTCATTTTGTTCTATACTAAGAAAAATTCTTCTGCCTTGGGATGCTGTTGATCTATGACCTTACCCCCAACCCTGTGCTCTCTGAAACATGTGCTGTGTCCACTCAGGGTTAAATGGATTAAGGGCGGTGCAAGATGTGCTTTGTTAAACAGATGCTTGAAGGCAGCATGCTTGTTAAGAGTCATCACCGCTCCCTAATCTCAAGTACCCAGGGACACAAACACTCTGCCTAGGAAAACCAGAGACCTTTGTTCACTTGTTTGTCTGCTGACCTTCCCTCCACTACTGTCCTATGACCCTGCCAAATCCCCCTCTGCGAGAAACACCCAAGAATGATCAATTAAAAAAAAAATTAAATTAAAAAAAAATACAGTGCCTGGCTCCTAACACTCTGATTTGAGGAACTTCTGAGCGAAGGAGTGACTGGTGAGGCCAAGGCCCATCATTCCATTCTCATGGACTATTTTTCTTTTTTCTTTCCACAAGGTCTCCCGTTGTCTGCTGCTGGAACCTTTGGCCAATCAATGGTGGGTAAGTCCCACTGGTCCAAAGGAGACAGAAAATGAACCCCCTGAGTGTGACCCCCCCAGTGGATGTGACCTCTTTTTGGGAAATCCTCAAAGCCTACATCCTTCTATGAGCTTCTGACAGCAGCATCCTCATGGATAGACAGTGGATCAACTCTATGACCTGCAGATAAATTGATGCCTTCCTCTTCATAAGACTTTTCACAGACTGCTTAGAATTGAATCTTTTTTTTTTTTTTTTTTTTTTGAGATGGAGTCTCACTCTGTCGCCAGGCTGGAGTATAGTGGCACGATCTCAGCTCACTGCAACCTCCGCCACCCGAGTTCAAGTGATTCTCCCGCCTCAACCTCCCGAGTAGCTGGGTTTACAGGCGTGCACCACCATGCCCAGCTAATTTGTATTTTTAGTAGAGATGGGGTTTCACCATGTTGGCCAGGATGGTCTCCATCTCTTGACCTTGTGATCTGCCCACCTCAGCCTCCCAAAGTGTTGGGATTACAGGCGTGCGCCACCGTGCCTGGCCGAATTGAATCTTTTGAGTGCTTGCACCATCTTCATTAGCTCGTACCCCAACACATTTCTTTTTTGCCATGGTTATTGGGAAGCTCACAGTCAAGGCTGGTGTCCAACTGTGTGATTAACTAATCTTAGGTGTCTATCACCAGTTTCCTGCTCCTTTTATTTTAGCTGAGTTCCTTCCTTCCTTCCCTTCCTTCTTTCCTTCCTTCCTTTCCCCCTCTCCTCCCTCCCTCCCTCCTTCCTCCCTCTTCTCTTTCCTTCCTTTTTTTTTTTTTTTAGACAGAGTCTCACTCTGTCACCCAGGCTGAAGTGCAGCAGTGCCGCCATAGCTCACTATAACCTTAAAAGGGCTCATGTGACCCTCCCGCTTTGGCCTCCCAAAGTGCTGGGATTACAGGTGTAAGCCACTGTGCCTGGTTTCTCTCTCTCTCTCTGCCACTGTGCCTGGTTTCTCTCTCTCTCTCTGCCACTGTGCCTGGTCTCTCTCTCTCTCTCTCTGTCTTCAGAGTTTTGCTCTTGTTGCCCAATGGTGCAATCTCGGCTCACTGCAACCTCCGCCTCCCTGCAACCTCTGCCTTCCAGGTTCAAGCGATTCTCCTGCCTCAGCCTCCCAAGTAGCCGGGATTACAGGCTTGTGCCACCATGCCTGGCTAATTTTGTATTTTTTTAGTAGAGACGGGTTTTCACCATGTTAGTCAGGCTGGTCTTAAACTCCTGATCCCAAGTGATCCACCAGTCTTGGCCTCCCAAAGTGCTGGGATTACAGGCGTGAACCACTGCACCCAGCCCTGTATATATGTATGTATGTATGTATGTATTTATTTTTTGAGACAGAGTCTCACTCTGTTGCCCAGCCTAGAGTGCAGTGGTGCGATATCAGCTCACTGCAACCTCTGCCTCCTGGGTTTAAGCAATTCTTCCACCTCAGCCTCCCGAGTAGCTGGGATTACAGGCGTGTGCCACCATGCCTGGCTAATTTTTTTGTATTTTTAGTAGAGATGGGGTTTCACCATGTTGGCCAGGCTGGTCTCAAACTCCTGGCCTCAAGTGATCCGCCTGCCTCAGCCTCCCAGAGTGCTAACCGGGATTACACAGGCGTGAGCCACTGCGACCGGCCCTATTTATTTTTAATACATCTATCTTATGATGTGTTCCACTTAATGAAGTTATCTCAGATTTTTTTCACAAATAGGTGGGGATTAAATCATAAAAAGTCTCCCCTGTACCTTCCATGAGGCCAGGGAGCACGTCCCGCACATTACCCCTGTGTCCCGCCACGCATCTGGGAGAGTACATTGCATAGGATAAATGCTCGCTAAAAATATGTTCACTTTATTAGATAATTCTTATGTCAGGTGCTCTCCGAAGAGAACGTTCTGGAAGGAAACTGAGTGACCACCTGATGCTGCTATTAACATGTTTTTCATTTCCTGTTTCCTGTGGCACCTGTGGGCAATGTCAGTGCAGGTGCTAAGATGCCACTCTCATACCTATTTGGTCCCTGGACCTTGGCAAATGCCTAAGAGGCATTTACCCAGTGACTCACAGGGAATTTTTGCTCCTCCGAGGGGAAATCTGAATTAAATCTAAAGTGAAATGCCCCCAGTGGCATTGTCCTTAGTAACTCTGTTTCTCCCAGGAAGCTCTGCCTCCTGCCTTAGAATTTACCTCCCTTTCTTGAAGTCAGAGGCTCATCTTTAACTTGTGATTCAGTGAGGACAGCCTTCCAGGCTGGGAATGGTTCCCTAGGGACATCTGGCTGCAGCTGAAATTGCCCATCTCTCATCGCTCCTAACAAGGTCCACATGATGTAAATTTCAGACTGTCCCAGTAGGACTGTGCTCAGCATAGCTAATGAAGGATTTCAGCCTTTGGCAAAAAAAATGGAAGGGTTATTTAAAACCAAACTGTGTCATTTAAGAGTGATGGCTTTAATGAGCTCCCAAGGAACTCATAAAAGGGCCCAGAGAATAAAATAAGGAGGCCTAAAATAGTCAGAACCTGTAAGCAAGGACCCCTAACTTATTGCAGTGGAGCACTCTGCCTGTTTTATTTTAAGGACCTGTTTTTGTTCTCTTCCTTGCTGTAACCTAAGGATACAAGAATTTTGATTATATATATTTTTTAAAAAACAGGTTAGGTTGCACCCTTGCTGATCCTCAAAAAGCTTTACTGGAATGGATACCATCCCCAAAATGATGAAGTTTAAAGTTTTGGTTTGGCATTTAGGGAGCTACAGGATCTGGCCTCAACCCTCCTTTTCAATTACTTGCTCCTTGCTCTCTGTCGCACATCCTGGGCTCTAGCTATACTGGGCCAACTCTTGGTAGCTTTGTACCTTTGCTGTTTCTTCCCCCCTCTTCAGGGAAGGCCTTTCCTACTTCCATCCCAGCCACTCCACCCTCCATTCTGTTAACAGAACTCAAATTCCTTCCCTGGTGGAAATAAACAGCATCTCCCTACTGTGGCACTTGGTTGTCCTAATTTCATTGGACCTGGGGCAATCTGTAACTGTCCATGTCTACCTCCCCACAAGGCCCTAACCAGTCAGAGGGAAGAGGCTGGCTATATAAGGTGTATCTCCTAATGCCCAGCCTAGAACCTTGGATGTAGGAGGCTCTCTGTAATTGTTGGTTGTGAAGTAAATAGCATGCTCTTTTTTTTTTTTTTTTTTTTTTTTTGAGATGGAGTCTCACTCTGTTGCCCAGGCTGGAGTGCAATGGTGCTATCTCAGCTCACTGCAACCTGTGCCTCCCGGGTTCAAGTGATTCTCCTGCCTCAGCCTCCCAAGTAGCTCGGATTATAGGCATGTGCCACCACGCCTGGCTAATTTTGTATTTTTAGTAGAGACGGGGTTTCTCTATGTTGGTCAGACTGGTCTCGAACTCCCGACCTCCCGACTTCAGGCAATCTGCCCGCCTCCGCCTCCCAAAGTGCTGGGATTACAGGCGTGAGCCACAGCGCTTGGCCACGCCCAGCTAATTTTTTGTATTTTTAGTAGAGATGGGATTCCACCATGTTGGCCAGGCTGGTCTCGAACTCCTGACCTCAGGTGATCCACTTGCCTCGGCCTCCTACAGTGCTGGGATTACAGGCGTGAGCCACCTCGCCTGGCCGTTTTTTTTAAAATTCTAGTTTTATTAATTCAAAATATGTTGTACATTCACACTCAAAAGATATAACAGAGTGAAAAGTCACCTTCTCTGTTCTCTAGCCACCCCATTCCCTTCTATGGAAAGAACCAATTATTATCAGCTTTTTGTGAATCCTTCTGGAGACATGCAATATATATAGTATACTCTTCTCTCTCCTTTTAAAAATAAACGGGGTTCCTCTTTAGTTTTGCAGTTTGCTTTTTCACCTGACTATGCACACATACACATATTTAAAAAATTTACTCAACCAACTGACTATTGATAACATTTAGTTTACTTTCATTATTTTGTTATTAAAAACAATGTTGGGCCTGGCGGGACACATTTTACATACATTGAATCAGGCCACTAGGTAAGATATGTCTAAAAACTACAGATGATGTATCTAAGAACTGTAGACTGCTCCACAAAAGTAAAATTTCTTTATTAAATCAGCCTGTTATATATAACAGTTTTTAACTCCATTCCTTAAATACAATTGGGGTCAAATAAGAATTACTTTCTATAAGAACAGGGTTAGAATCGTTAGATTGTTAACACTGTGAGATATCTTTGATGATTTTCAACCCAAGGGATGATCATGAATTTGGTAAACACACACACACACACAAACTTAAAATGAGGTCTAACCTTAAATTTTTAATAGAACTTGTCAAAAAGTTTGTTAGCAAAAGTGTGGGTGAAAAGAGATTCCCGGCCAGGCACAGTGGTTTACTCCTGTAATCCCAATACTTTGGGAGGCCAAGGCGGGCGAATCACTTGAGGTCAGGAGTTCAAGACCAGTCTGGCCAATATGGTGAAACCTTGTCTCTACTAAAAATACAAAAATTAGCTAGGCGTGGTGGTGCATGCCTGTAGTCCCAGCTACTTGGGAGGCTGAGGCACAAGAATCACTTAACTTGGGAGGCGGAAGTTGCAGTGAGCCGAGATCACACCACTGCACTCCAGCCTGGGCTACAGAGCGAGACTCCGTCTCCAGAAAAAAAGAAAAGAAATTCCCACATATTGCTCATAAATGTAAAATTGGACATTATGAAGAAAAATTAGACAATGTTGATCAAGATTAACGGTGCCGACACCCATTGACCTAGCAATTCTACCTCTAGAAATTCTCCCTACATAAATACTTATACATGTAAACATGAAAATACAAGACTTTAGGCTTGGTGTGGTGACTCACGCCTGTAATCCCAGCACTTTCGGAAGGCAAGTCAGGAGAATCACTTGAGCCCAGGAGTTCCAGACCAGCATGGCCAACATAGTGAGACCTTGACTCTACAAAAAATTTTTTAAAAAATTAGCCGGGTGTGGCGTGCATCTCTAGTCCTAACTACTGGGGAGGCTGAGGTGGGAGGATCGCAGGGTGGGAGGCTGCAGGGAGCTATGATTGCACCACTGCACTCCAGCCTGGGCGACAGAGCGAGACCCTGTCTCAAACAAATAAAAAAATTAAAGCATAACCTGTAGGAGATAGCTCAATGAATGCTGATGTTTAGAAGAAGGATTTGGGTTATCTCCGATTATTTTAGAAAGGAGATGCATTACAGAGATCAGGGAACAGTCTCTGAAGAAGGATCCCCTGGGTTTGACGGCCATACCTATTGCTTTTAGCTGTATAACCTTGAGCAAGTTACTTACCTGAGCCTCAGTTTCTTCATCTGTAATCTGCATTATAGCTGTGTTGTGAAGGTTCAATGGGATGGTGCCTGCAAAACTTCCCCCGCCCCAAACCTGACACATAATAGGCACTAAGCGTAGCCGTAATTATTATTTAATAAATATGTTGTTCTATGTGGTGATGGCAGATTAAGGGGCTACTTTGGTGATATAATCTGCCCTCTTGGGGTAGAGTTGAGGGCTTTGGAGTTGGGTAAATTCCTCTCTAGCACTCACTAGACTTCGAGCACATCATTCCCTAACCTCTATGGCCTCAGTTTTCTCATCTGTAAAGTGGCCAGAATAAATTCCAAGTCTTGAGAGTTTGCTCTGAAACTTAAACGTATATTACTCATAAGAGTTTAATACACAATTATTTTATTTCCTGCCAATCTAATGGCAAAGACATGGAATAACCCATCAAACAGCCCAGTAACCCCAGGAAACCAGAGGGACGGAAACCAGGGCGATGGGCGAGTCAGTCATGGCCGGTGCGCCGCGTTTCGAAGGGGACGGCCATGGAGCGGTGGGTGGTCGCTCAGCTCCCCAATCGCTCTCCGACACCCGGCTGGGGAGACACGACCTCCCTGGAGGCCGCAGCAGCTTGATTGTCACCCGGGCAACCCCACCTTCCGGTTCCCTCTACAACCCCTTGCCCCGCTTCCGGTTCCGGCGTCGTGCGTCATCGCTGGGCGACTGATTTCGAGTTTCCGGTCAGGTTAGGCAGGGGGGTGCGGTCCTGGTCGGAAGGAGGTGGAGAGTCGGGGGTCACCAGGCCTATCGTTGGCGTCACAGTCGGCCACCGGGGCTCGCCGCCGTCATGGAGAGCGGAGGACGGCCCTCGCTGTGCCAGTTCATCCTCCTGGGCACCACCTCTGTGGTCACCGCCGCCCTGTACTCCGTGTACCGGCAGAAGGCCCGGGTCTCCCAAGAGCTCAAGGTCAGTGCTGGAGCCGGCCTGGCCTCAGCCGGGTCATCTCTGTCCCAGGTGCTGGGGAGCCCATAATTCACCTTGGCCGCCCCACCGTCGGAAACTGTCCAAAAAAGGAAACAGCCTCTGAAGGGTGTCATCCAGCCAGTAGATGGAGGAGCGAGGGGCAGGATTCGGGCTCGGGATAACGGCTGCTCCGCTCCTTTTCTCCCAAGTCCCTCTTATGACTCAGAATGAATCTTGACTTCATTACTTTACTCGAAAAATATTTATTGAACACCTGCGATGCTCCAGGCAGTGAGTCGAACAGATGAAAGTCCATCCCCTCGTGGAGATACCATTTTAGTACGACTAGACAGCAAACATGTAAATCAGGCGGTGTAACAGATGGTGAGCAATGCTTTAGAGTAAGGTAGGGGAGAGAGGACATGGAATGCTGGAGAAAGGGGGATCTCCTATCTTAAATAAGGTGACATTTGAGCAGAGCCTAGGAGGAGATGAGGGGAGTCATGCAGATATCTAGCGGGAGATGGAAGGAACAGCAAGTGCAGACATCCATTTACTGAACCACTCCACTCCTTGCTTTACAGACGCTTCCTTTTTATATTACAACTATTTTTATAAATGGCGCTTTTTTCTGAACTGTGCTTTACGGTTTACACAACACATTTGCATTTATTTTTATTTTTAATTTTTTCGAGATGGAGTCTTGCTGTGTCGCCCAGGCTGGAGTGCAGTGGCGCGATCTGGGCACACTGCAGCCCCTGCCTCCCGGGTTCAAGTGATTCTCCTGCTTCAGCCTCCCGAGTAGCTGGGATTACTACGCCCAGCTAATTTTTTTTGTATTTTAGTAGACACAGGGTTTCACCATGTTGGCCAGGCTGGTCTCCAGCTCCTGACGTCGGGTGATCTCCCCGCCTCGGCTCTCCGAAGCGTTGGGATGTAAAGGCGTGAGCCACTGTGCCCAGCCACATTTTCATCTTGATTTTATTTTTTTCTTCACAATAATTTTTTTTCCTTTCTTTCCTCTCCTTTTCTTTTCTTTTTCTTTTTCTTTTTTTTTTTTTTGAGACAGAGTCTCGCTCTGTTGCCCAGGCTGGAGTGCAATGGCACGATCTTGGCTCACTGCAACCTCTGCCTCCCGCGTTCAAGCGATTTTCCTGCCTCAGCCTCCGGAGTAGCTGGGATTACAAGTACCTGCCACCACGCCTGGCTAATTTTTGTATTTTTAGTAGAGATGGGGTTTTGCCATGTTGGCCAAGCTGGTCTCCAACTCCTGACTTCAGGTGATCCCTCTGTCTCAGCCTCCCAAAGTGCTGGGATTACAGGCGTGAGCCACTACGCCTGGCCCACAATAATTTTTTGAAGTAAATAAAATGACAGTTACCACCACATTGCAAATCAGAAAATTGAGATTTGGAGGAAAGGCCATACAGCTAGTCAGCTTGAAACTTAAATTTAGGTCTTTTGATTCCAAGGGTAGGATTTTAATCTGATTGACATTGCTTTATTGTGACTATCTGACTGGTCCAGAGAGATGGGCCTCTTTAGGTCAGAGACAGGGTCTTATTCATCCATTCTCTTTCCTCTAGCTTCTAACACAGTACTTGGCAGGTGGTAGATGCTCAGTAAATGTTTGTGGGTTCTTTTTGGCTGAAGTTTCACAATACAAGAGCTAAGGGCCTAACCTAATTTGATGTTTATATGAAAGATGGATTCCTAAACCTGACTAACTTCATTATCAGATTGTTTTCAGTAAGGGTTTAGAAACTAATGTGTGGGCCAGGCTACTCCAGCCTGGGTGACAAGAGCAAGACTCCATCTCAGAAAAAAAAGAAACCAATGTGTGAACTCCAGTCCCTGCCATGAAGGGAGTTTTGGAATCTGGAAAGAACCAAGTTATGAGGCAATTGGATTTGCTGTGCAGTGGCGTTATAGTGAGATTCCAGCTGCCCTGTATTTCTGCTGGTTAAATAATCAAGTTAATCCTGAAGTGATTAGCTCTGTGTATCTGATACTTCACTTTCTGACTCCAAACCACTTTGGCCTCAGGTTGGCTGGAGGTGGGATTCTTTGAAGCAGTGAACTCTTTAGGTCTCATCTTTGGGTGACCTTAAAACCTTTGCCAAACAGTTCCTAAATGAGGATGAAATAGCCCCTTCCTGGAA
This sequence comes from Gorilla gorilla gorilla, assembly GCF_029281585.2. Classification (NCBI taxonomy): domain Eukaryota; kingdom Metazoa; phylum Chordata; class Mammalia; order Primates; family Hominidae; genus Gorilla; species Gorilla gorilla. Next base: position 219,394,480 of record NC_073224.2, read on the forward strand.
AAATAGTTGGGACTGTTAATATTTTAGATTCTATTTCCTTCCTCTCTTTCTCCCTCCCTTCCTTCCTTTTCTTTCTCCTTGGACTTCCTTCCTGTCCTTCATTTCTTTCTTCTTTCTTTTTTCTTTTTCCTTTTTTTTTTTTTTTTTTTTTTGAGACATGGTCTTACTCTGTTGCCCAGGCTGGAGTGCAGTGGCACAAACATAGCTCATTGCAGCCTCGAGCTCCCAGGCCCATGCCAGTCTCCTGCCTCAGCCTCCTAAGTAGCTAGGACTACAGGTGCACACCACCACCTCCAGCTAACTTTTTATTTTTCATAGAGATGGGGTCTTGCATGTTGCTCATGCTAGTTTTGCACTGCTGGCCTCAAGCAGCTATCCCACTTTGGACTCCCAAAGTGCTGGGATTACAGGTATGAGCTACCATGCCTGTCCTAGATTCTATTTTCTTGATCAGATGACAAAACTTCCAGAGAGGGGCTTGTGTCCTATCCTGTGTATCTCTCATAGTGAGGAGAATGCATATTTATTGCGTGCCTCCTATGTGCCAGCCCCCGGGCTGGATTCTTTCACACCTTGAAGTTCATTTAGCCCACATAAAAATCCTGTGAAATTGCATTTTCTCTGTCCTTTACGGTTTTGGAACCTGAGACTCAGATAAATGAAGTTGTCCCAAGTCACAGTGGATGCATTGGAGCTTGATTAAACTCCAGATCTTTCTGATCATATTCTCCCTCTTCCCCCTTTAAAATTCGAATTGGCCATCCTGTGATGGATACTTTACTAGCTGTCTCACTTTGGGCAAATCACTTCACCTCTCTGAGCCTGTTTCCTTGTCTGTAATTGGTGATAATAATGTCTACTGTAAAGGGATGGTGTGGGCATTAAGTGGTTTATGCATTTAAAGTGCCTAGCATATTGCCTGGTACATAGTATATTTAAATGCTTATTTATTCATTAATTTATTAATCAAATAATGTATTAAATGCTTGCTGCGTGTCAGGCACAGTTCTCCGCACTAGGGGGATAGCAGTGAACAGGACAAACAGTGTCCAAGCCCTCCTAGAGTTTAACATTCTAGTGAAGGGAGACAGATAATGAGTAAATTGTTAGTTGTTATTGCTGTCATTTTGGTATCTTCACAGTGTAAGTGGCTAAGAAATTTTGATTGACCTTGCTCCTGTCACTTACTGTGTAGCAGTAGCTTAAACTCAGAGTGACCTTCATATACATCTTGTATCACATCACCTCTTTAGCGGTTACTGAATCTGGCATCCTTAAGAGTTGTTTTTGGGAATACCCTGAAAGCAGAGATGGTCCTTTATTCGTCCCTGAATCTCTGACACCCAGCACAGTGCCTGGCACATAGATGCTCAGGAAATGATTGTTGATTTTATTCCTTTTCTCTTATTTTTGAAACAGCAGTAACAGGATTGGTTTCCCAAGTGCAGTGGGTTGGACACTGAGTTGGAAGGCAGAGGAGGACGCTCTGAGTTGGAAGGCAGAGGAGAACTAGGGATTGTTAGAGGAAGACAGCAGCAGAAGGAACCGTGCTCACTTAATTATGAGCGTGAAAAAGGCAAAAAGTAGAACAGACTGGGTGCGGTGGCTCACACCCGTAATCCCAGCACTTTGGGAGGCCGAGGCAGGAGGATCACTTGAGCCCAGGAGCTCAACACCAGCCTGGGCAACATTGGGAGACCCTGTCTCTGCAAAATAAAAAAATTAGACAGGTGTGGTGGTGCATGCCTATGGTCTCAGCAACTTGGGGGCCTGAGGTGGGAGGATCACTTGAGCCTGGGAGGTTGAGGCTGCAGTGAGCCATGATTGCACTACTGCACTCCAGTCTGGGTATAACAGTGAGACCCCATCTCAAAAAAAAAAAAAAAAAATGTAGAATGGCATTTGGCACCAGTTAACAGTCTTCCTGTTGAAGCAAAGGCAACCCCCCTGCTTTGTTTTTTTAATAACATACAGTGCAGAGCATTGGTTCGTAAAGATGTGGTAATATTAATAATAACACCTACCAGTTCTCAAACCACTACCATGTGCTAGGTGATAGGTTAGGTACTTTATACCTGAACCCTTTGGATCATAGCTCTGTGTTGTCAAGAAGAGATTGAATGATGTTCAGTCTGTGGTATGTAAATTGACTAGTACCTTTTATATTTTCACTAAAAAGTCTTAACATGAAAAGGAGTGTAGGTTTTGGTTAACTGGAACAAGAATGTATGTGGCACCCCCATTCTGCAGTGATGGAAGAGGCAGAGGCATGGCTCCATTCCTGTTGATGTACACAGCTTTGAAATCTGATTCTCAGTGGTCACCTTCCTGTCCAATTTCCATATTCTCTTGACACGAAAAAAATCGAATCTTTTTCTTTTTTTTGCCTGTAAGTTTGATTGAGCAGGTCAGTGTTCAATGGCCAATTTATTTAATTTTTTTTTTTTTTGTATTTAGGGAGCTAAAAAAGTTCATTTGGGTGAAGATTTAAAGAGTATTCTTTCAGAAGCTCCAGGAAAATGTGTGCCTTATGCTGTTATAGAAGGTATGTTTGCTTATTGGTCAATGGAAAACAATGTCTTTTTCCCAAAAGATTGATAAAGATCATCTTGGCTAATATGAAGTGCCTTTTGTGGTGTTGGGTCCATGGTCCAGAACATACTTTGGGGTCAGAAAGACATGGGTTATTGCTTTGTGATCGCTAAGATTACCAAATCTCCCTGAACCACTGTTGCCTGATCTCGAAAATAATACTTACCTTTGTGGGGTTGTTATAAGACAAATTATGTGATCCATGCAAAGTGCTTAGGAGAGTGCTTCTAAAATGTGACTTATGGTGATAAGAATGTCATTGTTTTGATGAATTAGCAAAAGTCAACTGAAAACATTTAATTTTTAACATTTTTTAAATTAAAAAAAAATTTTTTTTTTGAGGCCAGGTGTGGTAGCTCAGGCCTGTAATCCCAGCACTTTGGGAGGCTGAGATGGGCTGATCACTTGAGCTCAGGAGTTTGAGACCAGCCTGGTCGACATGGTGAAACCTCGTCTCTACTAAAAATAGAAAAATTAGCTGGATGTGGTGGCATATACCCATAATCCCAGCTACTCGGGGGGCTGAGGCAGGAGAATTGCTTGAACCCGGGAGGCGGAGGTTGCAGTGAGCCAAGATTGCACCACTGTACTCCAGCCTGGGTAACAGAGTGAGACTCTGTCTCAAATAGAGTCTTGGCTCTGTCACCCAGGTAGCTGTAGTATGGTGGTGTGATCATAGCTCACTGCAGCCTCAAACTCCTGAACTCAAGTGATTCTCCTGCCTCAGCCTCCCAAGTATCTGGGACTACAGGCACATGCCACCACACCCTGCTAACTTTTTAATTTTTTGTAAAGATGGAATCTCACTGTGTTAACCAGGCTGGTCTCAAACTCGTGGCCCCAAGTGATCCTTCTGACTTGGCTTCCCAAAGTGTTGGGATTATAGGTGTGACCTACTGTGCCAGACCAGAAAACACATTTTAAATTATCTGAAAGGAGAGGGCAGAAAAATTCTTCAGAAATAATAGAATTTGTGTCCACTTAGGAGCTGTGCGGTCTGTTAAAGAAACACTTAACAGCCAGTTTGTGGAAAACTGCAAGGGGGTAATTCAGCGGCTGACACTTCAGGAGCACAAGATGGTGTGGAATCGAACCACCCACCTTTGGTATGTATCACTTCTCCACTGGCCAAAACCCTTGCAGTTGGTCTATTCAAATGCTGGGGTCCTGGGTGCTGTTGCCGTGACTTCAGCTTCTCCTGAGACAGGTTGAAGCCCAGTCTCTTAATGCAGGTCATATTCTTGTGTGTAGCCTGTGGGCCTCCTATGTCGGAATCACCGAGGCATCTTGTTGAAATGCAGATTTCTGAGCTCCCTTCAGTCCCTGAAGTGGATAAGTCAGTCCCTGGTGACTTATCCAACCAGAATTTCCAGGATCGGGGACCTGGAATCTGTTGTTAGGCACACTGAAGTTTGAGAACCACTGAATCAGTGATTTCAGTATTTCCTAAAATGCTTTTGTGCCATCATATGAAATACCAGTTTTCCAACTGGTCCTAGTGAGTTTTGTTTTAGATGTTTGTTTTACAGTGGAAAGGGAAATGATAGTCTGTGGCGGTATTTGTTGCCCACTGATATTGCCCCAGGACCTAAAAATGGAGCCTCCTTGTTAGGAGGCAACTGGAGATAGTGATCTTACTGTCTTCTTCCAGTTACTTCAGACCATATGCTGTCCTCCACATTTAGTTGATCTCCAGCTCTGCCTGGGTGTTTGCTGTTTGCTACCCTGTATCTTTAGTTCTCTTATTCTTCTAGGAATGATTGCTCAAAGATCATTCATCAGAGGACCAACACAGTGCCCTTTGACCTGGTGCCCCACGAGGATGGCGTGGATGTGGCTGTGCGAGTGCTGAAGCCCCTGGACTCAGTGGATCTGGGCCTAGAGACTGTGTATGAGAAGTTCCACCCCTCGATTCAGTCCTTCACCGATGTCATCGGCCACTACATCAGTGGTGAGCGGCCCAAAGGCATCCAAGAGACCGAGGAGATGCTGAAGGTGGGGGCCACCCTCACAGGGGTTGGCGAACTGGTCCTGGACAACAACTCTGTCCGCCTGCAGCCGCCCAAACAAGGCATGCAGTACTATCTAAGCAGCCAGGACTTCGACAGCCTGCTGCAGAGGCAGGAGTCGAGCGTCAGGCTCTGGAAGGTGCTGGCGCTGGTTTTTGGCTTTGCCACATGTGCCACCCTCTTCTTCATCCTCCGGAAGCAGTATCTGCAGCGGCAGGAGCGCCTGCGCCTCAAGCAGATGCAGGAGGAGTTCCAGGAGCATGAGGCCCAGCTGCTGAGCCGAGCCAAGCCTGAGGACAGGGAGAGTCTGAAGAGCGCCTGTGTAGTGTGTCTGAGCAGCTTCAAGTCCTGCGTCTTTCTGGAGTGTGGGCACGTTTGTTCCTGCACCGAGTGCTACCGCGCCTTGCCAGAGCCCAAGAAGTGCCCTATCTGCAGACAGGCGATCACCCGGGTGATACCCCTGTACAACAGCTAATGGTTTGGAAGCCGCACAGCTTGACCTGGAAGCACCCCTGCCCCCTTTTCAGGGATTTTTATCTCGAGGCCTTTGGAGGAGCAGTGGTGGGGGTAGCTGTCACCTCCAGGTATGATTGAGGGAGGAATTGGGTAGAAACTCTCCAGACCCACGCCTCCAATGGCAAGATGCTGCCTTTCCCACCTGAGAGGGGACCCTGTCCATGTGCGGCCTCATCAGAGCCTCACCCTGGGAGGATGCCGTGGCATCTTCTCCCAGGAGCCAGATCAGTGCGAGTGTGACTGAAAATGCCTCATCGCTTAAGCACCAAAGCCAGTGATCAGCAGCTCTTCTGTTCCTGTGTCTTCTGTTTTTTTCTGGTGAATCGTTGCTTGCTGTGGACTTGGTGGAGGACTCAGAGGGGAGGAAAGGCTGGGCCCCGAGTACAACGGATGCCTTGGGTGCTGCCTCCGAAGAGACTCTGCCGCAGCTTTTCTTCTTTTTCCTCATGCCCCGGGAAACAGTCTTTCTTCAGAATTGTCAGGCTGGGCAGGTCAACTTGTGTTCCTTTCCCCTCACCTGCTTGCCTCCTTAACGCCTGCACGTGTGTGTAGAGGACAAAAGAAAGTGAAGTCAGCACATCTGCTTCTGCCCAAATGGTCAGGGCCCCGGGCAACAGATTGAAGAGAGATCATGTGAAGGGCAGTTGGTTAGGCAGCCCTCCTGGTTTCACCACTGGCCCTGATTTGAACTCCTGCCACTTGGGAGAGCTCGGGGTGGTCCCTGGTTTTCCCTCCTGGAGAATGAGGCGCAGAGGCCTCGCCTCCTGAAGGAGGCAGTGTGGATGCCACTGGCCTGGTGTCCTGGCCTCACAGCTTCCTTGCAAGGCTGTCACAAGGAAAAGCAGCCGGCTGGCACCCTGAGCATATGCCCTCTTGGGGCTCCCTCTTCCAGCCCGTCGCAGCTTTGACATCTTGGTGTACTCATGTCACTTCTCGTTGTGTTACCCCCTCCCAGTATTACCATTTGCCCCTCAACTGCCCTTGGTGAGCCTTTTAGTGCAAGACAAATGGGGCTGTTTTCCCCCACCTCTGAGTAGTTGGAGGTCACATACACAGCTCTTTTTTTATTGCCCTTTTCTGCCTTTGAATGTTCATCTCTCGTCCTCCTTTGTGCAGGCGAGGAAGGGGTGCCCTTAGGGGCCGACACTAGTATGATGCAGTGTCCAGTGTGAACAGCACAAATTAAACATGTTGCAACCAAGTGCTAGCCTGTTGCTTTGTTAACAGGAGTTAAATGGCTAAGCCTAAGTGTCCCCAGGATGGGATTGAATCCCTGCCACAATGGAGTGAAAGGTGGGGGAGTTTGAGGCCTCTGTGTTATTTTCCTCGGCTATAGTGGTTTGGGGCTCCCCCAGATGGTGTGATGCAGAGGCCGGCCGGGATGCCTGCCCCCTGGGGAGGAATCTGGACAGCCACCCGTGGGTCATATCTGGCCTTGCTGACCATCTTTGAAGTCTGTCCCGACAGCCTACAAATCAGGGCAGTGAGATTTCACCTGCTGGGAGAATGGGATGGGGATGGGATGCTGGGGGACAGCAGAGAGGAAATGAGCATTTAGCAATACTGCTGTGCACGAGGTACTGTGCCGTGTGCTGTTTCAAACTCATTTCAGAGTGAGTTCATCCTCACAAAACCCCTACAGGCCGAGTCCTGGTGTCTCTGCTGTACAGGTGAGGAAGTAGGCCCAGAGAGGGTACATTCACTGGGCTGAGGGCACAGATACAGCAAGTCATGGGTCTGAATTTAAACCCCAAGCTATTTCTAAAGTCCTCATCTTCCTGCTCACCAGTGTGGGGCCAGTGAATTCCTCAGTGCTAACAGGAACACTCACAAGAGCTGTGTTCCCCAAGTCCATAGAGGAGAACTGGTGGCCACACTAGAGGAACAGGCAAAAGTTGGGGTAAGAATCCACTTGCCAATATTGAGTCCGTCCAGTGAAGTACGAAGACGTTGGTTTTACACAAGGTGCTGGAGGGTGGGGCAAGGTGACAGGCCCCTGATGGGAATGGCCTCTTTGCGCACCTTGAAAGCCCCTGTCCCCTTTTCATCGTCCTTCTGGCGCTTAGCTTGTAACAGAAGGTGAATGAAGTGGCCTAGGGGGATTTGCATGGTAAGCTATCTGAGTTCAGCCCTTGGCATATCTTTTGTGGGGAAATCTGATCAAAGAGATTAAAAAGGAGCAGGCAGGCTGCTTTCCCCAGCCCACCTCAATCTTGGACAGATTCCAATTCATCCCGAGTGTTCTTCCCCACTGAGCTTCCCAGCTGAGCTCCCTGTCGTGGGAGACCCAGGACCGGCACACAGCCCCTGCCTCAGGAAGCTGGCATGTGCCTGGACCCCCTGGGTGCGAGGGCCCTGCTTGGTCCTATCCGGCCGGGGACTGAGACTGTCCCATACTCTACTTCAGCTGTCACTGGCCGTTCCCACCTATTTTAGGAGCCTAATCTCCAGGAGGGTTGCATGGGTCCTAAATTGGATGTGTGGAACCAAGGCTGGCAGGAGGGATGACAGAGAAAAGGGGAAGCAGGAAGTCAGTTCTGAACTGACCACGGGATGATGATGAATTTTGAGTCTCCCCTAAATCACCCCTGTGCTCAGTCACTTTACTCCCAGGCAGCCAGCGTTGGGCAGGAATCATCTTGAATAATTGCTGCTGGTGTTCTGACTGTCCGTGCCAGGCACTTCATTTGCATTAGTGTGGCCCTATGCAGTGGATATTGTTGCCTCCAATTAGTGGGGCCCAGTGGGGTTACATTTTGCCTACATCGACACGTCCTCACAAGCCCAGCAATGTCAGGCTCTTCACAGGTATTGTTTCTAATATAGCAAACCAGCAAGGGAGGCCACATCACCCTTTTACAGGTTATGTGACTTGTTCAAGGCTACCACGATCTGACTATAAAACCTGCAATCTTTGCTTTTTATCACGAGGCCTGGGAGGCTAAAAAGGGAAGTTGTCCATGAGACAACTGAGTATTACCATAAATACACAGCATTTTACAAGCCGAGCAGCACCTCGGGAAGAACCAATCACATCCCCAGCTGATCTAGTGAATGGGGGCTGGAAGGCAGTCTTTGGAATCCAATTTCATTCAGAATTCTAATGGAAAATCTAAAAAGCAACAACCTGTGGGAAAATTAAAAAGCAAACAATAACATGACAAACTAGCCACTCTGACACCCTCTGCAGCCGTGATCATAGGCCATGACAACTCCAGTTGGGGGATGGATGCTGATGGTCCCACAGGGCCTCCGGAATGCTCAAAGTTGGTATCATGGATGGGCATTTATATTTTGAGATGGAGTTTCGCTCTCATTGCCCAGGGTGGAGTGCAGTGGCATGACCTCGGCTCGCTGCAACCTCTACCTCTTGGGTTCAAGCAATTCTCCTGCCTCAGCTTCCCAAGTAGCTGGGATTACAGGTATGTGCCACCACGCCTGGCTAATTTTTTGTGTTTAGTAGAGATGGGGTTTCACCATGTTGGTCAGCTGGTCTCCAACTCCTGACCTCATGTGATCCACCTGCCTCAGCCTCCCAAAGTACTGGGATTACAGGTGTGCGCCACCGCACCCGGCTTATGGATGGGCATTTATTCACCCAACAAACATTTGCTGAATGTGTATTTTGTGCCTGGAAATACAAGATGAATAAGACAGTCTGTGCCTGCAAAGGGATCTGAGTTTCAAAGGATCTGAGTTGTTTGAACAGGAGTAAACCCTGTTTGACAGGTGTATTAGTCCCTTCTCACTCTGCTAGAAAGAAATACCTGAGACTGGGTAGTTCATAAAGAAAAGAGGTTTAATTGGTTCACGGTTCTGCAGGCTGTACAGGAAGCATAGCAGCTGCTGCTCCGCTTCTGGGGAGGCCTCAGGGAGGTTTCAGTCGTGGCAGAAGGCAAGGGGGAGAAGCACTTCATATGGCCGGAGCAGGAGGAAGTGGAGGGAGATGCTACATGCTTAAACAACCAGCTCTCACATCACTCACTCACTCACTCACTATCATGAGAACAGCGCTGAGGGGGTGGTGTTAACCCATTCATGAGAACTTTGCCCCCACGATCCCATCACCTACTACCAGGCCCCACCTCTGACACTGAGGATTACAATTCGACATGAGATCCAAACCATATCAACGTGTATGGTGACTCAGATCCAAACCATATCAACAGGTATGGCGACTCAGATCCAAACCATATCAACAGGTATTGCGACTCAGATCCAAACCATATCAACAGGTATGGTGACTCAGTTGTCGGGAACATTCGTGGTTCACAGAATATAGGACTTGAAAGGAGGCTTTGTGACAGGCCTGGTTAGAGCACATTCCATAACCATTAGCGATCAACCAACCAAGGGTGGTATCATTGCTGAAGGGAAGCAGAGAAAACATACCCCACAGAGTCGAGAATGATCTGTTTAAACCACCAACCTCGCCATGTCCTGCCTCTGCTTCAAGTTCACCTCCGGGTTCTCTGCCATCTGCAACATCATGTCCTGGCTCTTCCATGGCATGAGAAGCCCTGCATGACCCTGTCCCTGGCCACCTCCCCGCGGTTTTCTGCATCCCTTTCAGTCTCATACTTGTGACTCCAACAACATTGAACTGTTGAGTTTCCTTAAACATGCCATGCTGGCCAGGCAGTGGCTCACGCCTGTAATCCCAGCACTTTGGGAGGCTGAGGCAGGAGGATCACTTGAGGCTAGGAAGTAGAATTTGAGATGAGCCTGGACAACATAGCGGGACACTTTCTCTACAAAAAATAAAAACAAAGCTGACCATGGTGGTACACACCTGTAGTCCCAGCCACTCAGGAGACTGAGGTGGGAGGATGGCTTGAGCCCAGGAGATTGAGGTTGCAGTGAGCTGAAATCACGCCACAGCACTCCAGCCTGGGCAACAGAGTGAGACCCCAACTCCAAGAAACAAATAAAAACAAACAGAACCCCATGCCATGCTGTTGTCTGTCTTTGTTCACATGAATTCCTGATCTGTAATGCTGGTCCTTTCTTCACCTTGCTAACATCGATTCACCCTTTAACACTCAGCTTTAGGTGTGTCCTCCAGGGAAAATCTTCCCTGTCCCTCCCCACCTAGGCTGGGTTAGGTATCCCTCCTCTGAGATTCCATAATAAGAGTCTCAAATCTCGATTCCTGCTCTTAGCCATATTGTCAGTGTCTTGGGCGGGGACTGTCTCATAACTTTTCCTTCTCCAGCACAAATTCTGGGTTGTCAGTGCAGACTAATTAGAACTCACATCAGGGCTCACTATTTGCTAGGTACCCTGAGAAGTGCAGTACATAATGAACCCTTCCGGTCCTCACTTGCGAGGTACGGAGGAATGTGTTTGTATTATTCTTAAATAAAAGGAAACAGAGGCCCAGAGAGGTCAAGTGTCTTGCCCAAGTGCACAAGAGGGATGGGACTTAAACCCAGGCAGCCTGACTCCAGAGCCCAAGCTCTTAACTACAGAATGTACATGGAATGAATGAGTCAACCCATGAATGAAATAGTAGGTGTGGGCGAAACAATCCTGGAAGACTGCCTAGAGGAGCTGGTTTTTGGACCACAGATGAAAGTGGTGATTGTAAGGAGTGAGGGCAGCCCCCCTTTTAGGACCTGGGAGCTAGGATGGATGAACTGTACAGGAGGAACTCCATGTCCAGTGACCTGTCCAGAGCTTTGAGGACTCCACACAGGAAAGTCAGGGCAGTGTCACCGGACGGTGATAAATGGTCTTGACTGGGAGCCCAATGACTGGCTTTCTCTCTGGTCCTGCTCCATTGCTGTGTGATCTTGATCAAGTGATTTAACCTCTCTGGGCCTGCTCCATTGCTGTGTGATCTTGATCAAGTGATTTAACCTCTCTGGGCCTTAGTTCTGTCTATGAAAGGAGCAAGCTGGATTAGAAGCTCTCCTCCGTTCAGCTCTATTTTGCATGTCTATGAGAGGCAGCAGGGGTGAGGGACTAGGGAGGGCAGTCCTGGAGCTGGTCCGAGAGATGAGATGTGGCTCCTCTGCAGGCTAGCTGGGTGCCACAGCCTCCAGACCTTGCTCCCAGAAAGCCGGGTGCTCAGCACATTTTCTCTCTAATTAGATAGTGTTAACTGATCAATTTTGAATGAGATCAGTTTCCATGTGTGCTGTCCTGAATTGCTCCCCGAAGTGCTCATTAGTCACTTCCCCTGCAGCTGCCTTATTGTTTTCCAGATGCCAGCGAGGGACTTGGCATTTCCCTTCCCTGAGACTGGAGCACGTGAGGCTGAGCCAGTGCCCCTGGTGTGGGGCAGGGGGCGCTGAGCCAGTGTGGGTGAAGCCCCTCATCTCCTGCTCTTAACCCTTAGTCCCTGCTGGAGCCATTGCTCCTCATTAGGGACGTCACATCCACATTTTGTGGCCACGTGCTGCTGCTGCTGCCATTGGGCCATGACTCTGGGGGGCCACAGCAGAACTCAACAAACATTTATTAAGCGCTGAGTGGGCCAGGCACCTTGTATCTGTAACCTGAATGCTCCCTAGGCCTGGGAGGGGGGTACAAACGAGGTCGTACTAATGTTAATGTCCAGATGACCATAATTGCAGGCTTCCATCCCCTCACGGTCTTCCCTAGCTATTAAAGGTGCTTCCTGCATTCCTAGTTACTGGGCTGTGCTCCACGCGTGCTTGCAACAAATCGCTCATCTTCATTTCCTCATTTCCTTCCTTCCCCAGCCCCTCCTAATGCTGCAGTCTCCACAATGCCCTCCAGGTGGCGCTATGTCTCTATGGTCGAGGAGGGCTGGAGGACTTGGAGGACAAACAGGTTGTGCTTCCAAAGGCCTGTGCAATTTTCCCTTCCCCAAGGGGTGGGGAACAGGCCTTGGAAGTCAGAGAGCAGACTCTGAGGAGGACGCTGGCCTCCTGATCCCAGGGCCAGCTGGGAACAGCCCGGAAAGGGCGAAGCAGTCTCTTCAATTTCCTCCTTTGTCGGCCCAACTCACTAGTGAGCTGGCTGCAGATGTGAAAGTTTTGAGAAACCCAGAAAATTCAGGGGGGACCAAAAATCCCACATTTCTCCCCTGTAATTTCCCAGGCATTCACATCTTTAAATATACTAACCATAATTTCTTTAAACAAAAACGAGATATGCATAATGCATTGCATGTTCTTAAAATATGCAAATGACTTCACACTGGGAAAGGATGCTTGAAAAAAAATTGTATGGCACAGATTTTGATTTTTCTCTCCAGAAGATTTTCCTCCGTGGAGAAATTCTGCTTCTCCAGCCTGGCCAGCTCTCTTCACTGCCTCGTGCTTTCTCCTGTGCTTCCGGCTTCTCTCTCTGCCTTCTCACTTCCCCGTCTTCTGCTTCCTCTCTTCCTCTGTCCCCTACTTTAATTGGAAGTTCTGCTTTTTGTCTGCCCAGTTTGTCTCCTGCCTTGGAGCCTGTGGAAGGGTTTCTTCCCCTGTGTGGGGATCTGTCTCCTTCTTTGAGATTGTTTTTAGTCTCTTGGACTCTGTTTCTGCCAATTTCTGCAAGTCTCGTTTTCACCTGTCCCTAGCACCTGCCTTCCCGATCAGATTGTCCTCTGCCATGTCCAGCCCAGGACCTGGCAGGGCTGGATGGGGAGGGCCTCTGTGACCATGCACCGGTGGCTCTGTAGTCTTCTATTCTCCCTATTACGTAGGAAGTCGCTTCCTAGGAAGAAGAGACCCTCTTCTCTCCTGAAGGCCGTAGGAGGCTCTGGGCCGTGGGACTCACTGCTGGAGCTGTCCCTTGCTCTCACCGTAATGACTCAGTCTGCAACTCATTTGAGCCCCACAATCTCCCTTTGAGGCTGATCTTGTCCCACTCATTTTATGGCACAGAGGGATTCTGGCTCAGAGAGTGGAGTAACTGCCTCAAGACCACACAGGTTGGAGAGGGTGGAGCTGGGATTGAACTCAGGTCTCTGGGTCTACCCTCATTTAACTGGCTTTTCATGGGATTCAGTGAGCAGGGTGCTGCACTGGTTCTTGGGAGGCCTGGTCTCAGTGCTGGTGGCTCTGTCTCCAGTTGAGCAGCTCATCTTCCTTATGTGGGACTCACTTTTCCCACCACACAGTGGGAAAGTATCCCTGCTGCGTCCTGCCCACTTCACAGGGCTATCATGGACGTTAAATACCTCACATCCATCGAGTGGGAAAGTGCTTGAATGCAGTGCTTGGGAACTGAGGGTCCAGAGACCTGCACAGCCAGGCTTCTCGGTGGGATCCTGGGCTCAGCAGTGAGGGGCCGCATCCCTCTGATCATAATGGAGCCATCACAGGTCTGACCCAGATCTGGGGGCCTCCTCAGTCGGTCCTGGCACCTCTTAGCTTAAGGAGTAAAGAGCTCTTCTATTGTCACGGAACACTGGTGGGGGACCCTGTAATGCCACTTGAGGATCCAGCCCTGACTTTTTCATGTGAGGGCTCTTTGGGGTTCAGCGATCCCCTGGAAATTGTTTACGCAATGTTCTGCCTCTGGGAAAGAGAATTGTCTCTTTCATCAGATTCCCGAAGGGGTCCTCAGCGTGTGAGAGCTTTGGACTCTAATCTACGCCCACTCTGTTTCTGTGGCTAGGCTGAGGTGTAGGGACTAGAAGAGGTTTGCTGGGCTTTCCTGGCCCCGGGCCTGCTCAGGGAGGCAGTGCCACCCAACAGTGGCGAGCCGGCCTCTGGCATCCGAACTGCTGCCTCCCATTGGCTGTGTGGTTTTGGGCTCATCTGTGAACTTTTCTGGCTTCGGAGCCCTCCTTCGTGGTATAGATGTGGCAGTCACAAGCCACCTTCTATGGCAGGCTCTCAGTGATGACTGGGGGTGGCTATTGAATTTGGAATCAGAGGGGAGTGGCTGCCCCTTCTGAACTGGGGTGGGGTCAGCTCCTCCTTAGCCCCCTTTAGTGGCCACAGTTTGGCTCAGTTCATTGCTCTGCTGAAGTCAGGGGCTGCTTAGTTAGGGGGACTTCTAGCTTCTTCGGACCCCTGGGCAGGAGAAACCTGATACGCCATGTGATGTTTTCAGAGCCTGGGCTTTGGAGCCCGGCCATGTTTCCAAACCTCTTGAGCCTCAGTTTCACCATCTGCCCATTGGGGCTAAAGTCATACCTGCCCTTACCTGCCCCCCAGGACACACTCCTGTGGTTGTAAAAGTCTGATTGTGCCAGGTCTGTCTGCTGTTCTCTCCTCCCTGTCCGGGCTTGAGAGGCAGCGAGAGTTTTCCAGGACGCCCAGAGCCCCAGCACCTCCCACCAGCTAAGTCTGGGCTGGGAGTTGTAGACAGAATTTCTCCCTCAGAGCTCCAAGCCCAGAGTCCCCTGCCCGGCCCCATGCCATTGGTCCTCACGCACTGCTGATGTGGAATGATGGGAATGGGGGGCGCACAGGCAGGGGGCAGGGTCAGGCACCTTGGTGGCCTTACCCCCTCCCATGTCCTGTTGAGGCTTGGCTCCTAAGCCCCTCCCAGCTCTCCTCATGGTTTTCTACATTTTCCTGAAGAGCCCATGAGACTCTCATTCTGTAGGTTGTTGGTGCAATAAAAACTTTAAACAATGACCCTGTGATCTTTGTATTTTATTTTAAAGAAACACCCCAAACTTCATTGTCAGAAAAAATGAGCTTTTGTGACTGATCGCTCATTGCTGGAACTTCCCTCCCTTTTGCGACTCCGAGTGTGACACATGTCGTGTCAGGGTGGCAGGAATGTGAAGCGGAGTGAGGAAGCCTGTGTTTTACCGTTCCCTGGCTGGGCCTCAGTTTCCCCAGCTGTCACGTGAGGAGTTAGACTAGGTGAGCTCTGGCGGTGGTTTCACACCGAGCCTTGGCGGGGCTTTGGGGGCTCTCTGGAGACCGTTGGAGACCAGCTGGGGGATGGAGGGCCCAGAAGGTGGGGTTCTGACCCTGTGACCCCATCAGCTTATCTTTTGTCTAAGTTTCATCTACTGAATTTCCTTGTAAGATTTTATTTGGAGCGAGGGTCTTAGTGATTAGACAGACAAATAAGTGAACACCCTTTGAGTTGTGTTGGGGGCAGGGTTGTGTCCGCCACAGAAGTCCTCAACAAGTATTTGCTGAATGAATGAATCCTCTTAACATTCCTTGATTCTGGATCTAAGCTACCTCCGGTCGGCCCATGTGCTCGTCTCTCACCGTGTGTGTGTGTGTGTGTGTGTGTGTGTGTGTGTGTGTGGTCACGAGGCGGGGACGGGGGCAGAGGCCCTGCCTTTCAAGGAGGGTAGGGAAGGGAAGTGGCTGCAACCGAGGTTCCAGTCACTGAGCTGAGAGGGGTGGCGGGGACTTGGGTTTTTTATCCAACTCTGGCTCAGAGTGGTGATTCCCTGCTGGATGGCCACTTAGCCTCTCCTGAGGTGACCAGCTGGCTATTGAGAGGGCATCATCCCCTGGCCTTTCCTGCTGACAGTTTAGGGTCTGAGCCGGCCCTGGCAAACCTCAGCATTCCCAGCACCCCATCTCTACCGGAGCCTGGGCTTGGCCTGCCATCCAATGCCCAGGTGAAGGAACGGAGCCCAGAAGGCAGGCACAGAGGCCTGAGCTGAGCTGTCCCACAGCCACGTTCTTCTCTACGTCTTGCCATCACTGTCCGTCTTGCCATCACTGTCTGATGCCGCTGCCTGTGCCTCAGTTTCCCCATCTGGATTGGAGGGAGGAGACGAGATCAAGGGGAAACTGATGTGTGCTGAGCCTCCCTTCTGTGCTGGGCCCTGCTGGGGCTGACCTTCCCCTTTCTTATCCCACCAGCTTGAGTGTGGGGCTTAGTGCAGTCTGGGCTATCAAATACATATTTTTGATCCTGGAATGTCTGTGCTGAAAGGGTCCATGGAGATGGCCTGGTCCTGTGGTTCTTATTTCTAGAGTCCTGGGGTTTGGTGAAGGAGTTTCAGATGAAGTTTCAGGGGGAAGCTGGAGTAAGGCCCTGGGACCCCCACCTTTGCTTCAAGCAGGTTTTATCTACTTTGGATTTGGGAAAACTGGTTTTGCCGCTGAAAAGATGTGATCTTCTCCCGGTTTCCCACTGGATGATGTAGAGTCAGAGGCAGCTTTTTCAAAGCCACAAAGAAAGCCTATAGCAAATAATAACAACCACTTTTATTGAGGACTGACTCTGTGCTAGGCGTGGTGTGTGTATGATCTCCTCCCCGCAATAAACCACCAAGTAATAATGATTCTTATGCCAATATGACAGATGAAAAGACTTAGGCACAGAGAGTGAAAGGATCACAGACCTAGGAAATGACCGAGCAGGGCTTTGAACTTTTTTTTTTGAGATGGCGTCTCGCTCTGTTGTCCATGCTGGAATGCAGTGGTGCAATCATGGCTCACTGCAGCTTCAATTTCCCTGGCTCAAACAATCCTCCCTGATCAGCCTCCCGAGTAGCTGGGATCACAAGTGTGCCCCACCATGCCCGATTCCTTTTTAAATTTTTTGTAGCGATGAGGGTCTCACTATATTGCCCAGGCTGGTCTCGAACTCCTACACTCAAGCAATCCGACTGCCTCAGCCTCCCAAAGTACTGGGATTATAGGTGTGAGCCACCACGCCCAACCAGGGCTTTGAACTTGACTCTTCATCCTAGACTACTGCCCCAGACCATGTACTGCCAGGCTTCCTTGTGGGGAGGTGGGGAGGGAAGCCTTCATTCCTGCCTTATTAGGTTCCTTCACCTGGGTCTGGCCTCTTCAACACAGCTCTGGGCCTCTGGTTCAGAGCCAGCCTCTTGGCTTTGGGGAATGAGCGTAAACAGGCAGGAATGGAGTCCCAGCACATGTGTTGACTTCAAGATGAAGAGATGCCCCCACCAAATGCTGGAAGGAACGGAGGACTGAGTGAGGCCTTTGTGATAAAGACAAGTGGGAGGAATGGAGGTGGAGGAAAGCCATACTGATTCGCAATTGCCCTTGCAGAACTTCTGTGTGACCCTGGGGACATCACCCCACCTTCAGGCACCTTGTCTGTGAAATGGGCCTGACAGTCCCAGTCCCCTCCACTTCCGAAGCTTAGCGATTAATGAGCGAATAGTCATGGAGATGCTTTTCAAGCTGTCAAGCACCATGTGCTGGGAGGCGCGTGTGCTTCCTGAAGGGGGTGGGTACTGAGTTGGGAACATGAGATGCTGTCACCTTTAACCTTATTTGGAACAAGGCAAGGTAAACATAAAAACAGACGGGGTGGAAATTGGACTTCTCTTCTTGCTCTCACTTGCTGTGTGTGCAGGGATTAGTCAGCCCTCGCTGGGTCTTTCTGCTTACCTTCTGTGCAGTGGGACTGTCGTAGGTGCTCAGCGTGTAAATTGCTTTGTGCTTCTCAGCAGCAAGGAAGGAGCCAGGCGGATATGAGATGAATGGGGTGGTCCCAGCCCTGTATGCTGTCACCACTGCAGGGAGTCCCCTATGGAATCAGGGCTGGCCACAGTGGCTTCTCCTGGCTCTATCACTAGGCTGTGACCTTGGGCAAGTCACTTATCCTCTTTCTGCTATGTCAGTTAAACAGGGATGCAACGTCTCCTCTTTCTACCTCAAAAGGTATTTATTTTGAGAAGCAAGGTCAATAATAGATGTGAAAATGCGTTGGGGGAAAATAAGAAAGGAGACAAATGTCAGCGCTTCTTGGAACTTTATCATCCTGCTTGTTACGCTCTTGTTTTCTCTCTTAGCACTTGGCCTTGGCGCTAACCTCAAAGCAGGCACTCGGGAAAGTCCTAATGAATGAGCCAGGTGGCTTGTGGAGAGGAACAAGGTCAGTCTGGGGACCTGAGGCTTCTGCCATCGATAAGCTGTGGGATTTGGGGCTAGCCCCTGGCCCTCTGGACTTCTGTTTCCCCATATGGAAATGAGGGATAGGCCCAGCTCATCTCTAAGGATTCTCCCAGCTCATGTGGTCCTGCAATGGAAACAAATGAAGTGCTACTGTTCTTTCTCACTCATTAAGTCATCTCTCAAATGTCTATTGCACATCCACTCTCAGCCAGGCATCAGAGCCTGATTTTATTTTTGTTTTCATAACTGTCCTGCAGGGTACACAGGTAGTGGCTAGCCATATACCCAGTTGACAGCTGAGACCACGGAAGCTCAGAGAGGAGAGATGACCCACCCAGGGTCACACAGTCAGCAAACCACGGGGTTGGGATTCAAACCCAGACCTAAATCCAAGGGACATGCTTATTCCACCTGCCACATGGCTTCAGTCTCCCTTTTCTCTGCTCCCTTCCTCCTCCCCCCATGGAATCTGGCTTCCCGAGGCCAGCCAATCCTTTTACACCGTTTGGAGAGGGGGCTGGACTGACTCCCCCCTCCACCAGATGTTATACCAGGAAAAAACCTTCCCCTTCTGCCTCCAGCTCCCACCCGCCAGAGTTCTAGATAGGAGGGGAGAGCTCCTTTCACTGTTGATGGGACCCCTTGCAGGGCAGCAGGATGAGCCAGGTGAGACTCACCTGGGCCACCTGGATGTGTTTCCTAGCCCTGCCTCCAGCAGCTGGCATGACCTTGGGGTGGTTGCCCCTCCCTGTGGTCAGGCCGACTCTACTAAGCAAAGACGGTCTCCAGCGGAGGGCAGGTGCTGTTGGTTCCGGCGAGGATAATGAGCGCTCCTCATGCACCTTGCCCCCTCGGAGTTACCATCTGCTTGGCAGATGCGCCTCCCAGGCCTCTGGGGCTGCCCTAGTCTCCCTCCCGGCATCCAGGAGCCCGCTCCTCATCTCAGAGGCCATAGTCTCTCCACAGGGCGCACGGCTGTTGCTGGAAGGGAGGCCCCCGAGGGCAGAGGGCGGCAGACCCGGGACGTCCCCAGCGGAGGCAGCGGACGCCGGGAGCCAGGCATCCCGGGCGAGCCCGGCGTAATGAGGCGCTCCCTTCTCCTGCGGGAGGCGGGGCTGCCCCTTCCCTCTCCCCCTCCCCCTCCTGGAGGCCCTGCGGGAGCCGGAGTCCAGCGCAGTTGGGCGGGGGCGCGGGGGGGAGTGAGGCCTTCCAGGTCGGACTGAGCCGGGGCGGGAGGAGAGTGTGAGGCCCCAGTGGCTGGGCCCTCAGGGTCTGAATTGGGGAGCAAGTGTGGTGGGGAGGAAGGGCTCCCCGGTTTGCAGATGGCGGGGGAGGCTGTGTCCGCGGGTCGCCCTGGAGCCCTCCGATCTTTGCCCCGCAGCATCTGCCCCCCAGAGAGGTCAGCATGCTTCCGCCCTTCCCCGCGTGTGCGTCGTCTGTCCGCTCCCTCTCCAGCTCCCGGAACCCCCACTCCCCCCGAGGTCCCCTCGGGAGGCAGAGCCGGCTGCGGGGCGGGCGCGCACCAGCTCCGGGCCCCGTAAACACCCGTGAGCGGGACGGCGGGGGCTGGGGGCGGGGGCAGGAAGCTAGCGGCGGCCCGGGCCGGCCGGCGCGGCCCCGTGACGTCGCTCCGCTCGCAGGGATCTCTCCCCGAGGCCCGCGGGTCCCCTCCTCCCCGCCTCCTCCCGCCCTCCTCCCGCCCTCCTCCCCGCGCCTCGCCTCGGCGCCGCGGCCGGCATTTCTCCTCGCAGCTCGCTGCCTCCTCTATCCCTGCCTCCCTCTCCCCCCTCTGTCTTTCTCCCTTCCTTCCCTCTCCGACCCTCTTCCTCTCCCTCCCGATCCTTTCCCTCCTCCTCTCATCTTTCCCCTGTCTCTCCGTTCTAGCTCGTTCCCCCCCCCACCTTTTCTTCTTTCTCCTCCTCTCCTTCCTCTCCCCCTCTCCTCTGTCTCCTTCCACCGTCTCCCCTGCCTCCCTGTCTTTCAGTCCCTGTTTTTCAGCCCCGTCTCCCTCTCGGTTTCTCTCCCCCACCCTCCCTCCGGGTTTCCTCCCCGGTGCCCTCCCTCCTCTCTCCCTCCCCTCCCCCTCCGCCCCTCGCAGCCCCGCCGCTCGCAGCTCCCAGTCTGCCTCCCCGAACCGGCGCCGCCGCCCGCACTCGCCGCAGGACCGGCCCGCCCGGCTCCCGGGGTGCGCCCTCCTCGGTCCCGCGCCCTCCGGGCTCGCAGGGACGTCTCCTCCCTCCCGGCTCGCGGCCCCGCCCGGCCCGGCCCCCGCCCAGAGCCCCAGCGCGCCGAGGATGTGAGTCCTGCTCGCCTCTGGCGGAGCAGCAGCCACTCGCGCGCGGAGCCGGAGCGCAGCGCAGCGCAGCCGCGGGCGCTCTCCGGGCCGCTCGCGCGAGTGCCGCGCTCTTGCCCTAGCGGGGTCCCCCGGCCTCTCGCCGGCGCCACCGCCGCAGCAGCCCGCGGGCCGTCCCCGGCCGGCCGCCCCCGGCCCCAGCGCCGCTGACCCTGTCCGCCGCGGGCGGGGACGCGGGCGGAGGAGGCGCCGCGGCGGAGCCCCCGGACGCGACCATGTCGGAGGTGCTGCCCTACGGCGACGAGAAGCTGAGCCCCTACGGCGACGGCGGCGACGTGGGCCAGATCTTCTCCTGCCGCCTGCAGGACACCAACAACTTCTTCGGCGCCGGGCAGAACAAGCGGCCGCCCAAGCTGGGCCAGATCGGCCGGAGCAAGCGGGGTGAGTTCGCGGCCCCCTTGTCTGACACCCCCTTTTTCCCGCGCCGCGGCCTGAACAAGGGTTGCGGAGGTCTCCCACCCGCTGGAGCCCGTTCAGACCCGACGGAATCCCTTCTTGCAGAATTGGGGGATCCCGCACTGCGGGTCCGGCTGAAGCGGGTCGCAGGAACGCGTCCCCCTAAGCCGGATCCCCGGCTGGGTCACCCCGGGGGCGTGGCGGCTTCTAGCAGCAGCTGGGGGTCTCCACCCGCGGCAAAGTTTGCTTTTTGATTTGCGCCCCCCACCCCCGCCTTTTGCGCAGTGTAGTCACAGCTGCACTCGCTCCACAACCCTGTGGGGAGGGGGTCCCAGGGCCCCCCAGGGGACGGCGTGGGGACCTGCG
Organism: Gorilla gorilla gorilla; assembly: GCF_029281585.2. Taxonomy (NCBI): domain Eukaryota; kingdom Metazoa; phylum Chordata; class Mammalia; order Primates; family Hominidae; genus Gorilla; species Gorilla gorilla. The sequence goes on from NC_073224.2 coordinate 219,415,485, forward strand.
TGGGGAGGATCCCATTCTTGCGGGGAAGGCTAGGGTGTTCGGGTCGCACGGGCTTTTCATTGTTACTTGGCTTGGGAGGGGGTTTGCCAGGCCTGGGCGATCCGCGCGAGAGCTGGAAAAGCCCCAGAGAGGCGGAGACGCAGAGAGGCTCCGAGAGGAGCTCCAGAGACGCGGGGACAATGAGGGGGACCGACGGCTGCAGAGAGAGACTGAGACGCAGGGATGGAGGGGAGGGGGTACGCGGGAGACCGAGGGTGGCAGAGACCGAGACAAAGCTCCCGAGAGGGGAGCTGAAGCGGGAGAGACAGAGCCGAGGACGCGCGTATGGGGAGGACGCAGAAGCCGCCGAAACAATAAGGGCGACCGACACCTTAGACAGGGAGAGACAGAGACCTCGATCGGCGGCCGGCCGTCGCGCCGAGGGACTGATGGAGGGACTGAGAAAGGCGAGGCTAAGTCGAGACGGTAAGAGAGGCGGAGGTTACGGCATGTGTCCCTGGCAGGCAGCGAAGGGAGGCTCTGACCTCTGCGGCAGCGGGGAGCGCGGGGCGGCCGAGTCAGTCGGCCAGCGGCTGGGAGAGGGCGCGCAGGAGGGGGCGCCCGCCCAGGCCAGGCCCTAACCCCCACCCGCTGCGCGTCGTGGGAACCGGTTTTGGCGTCCCCTCCTGGTTCCGCTCATCTCCGCACTTAGCCTTGCCCACCGGAGCTGCGCTCGGGACTTACCTGGGGTCCCGAGACCCAAAGACTTTGGCTCCCTCTCCTATCACAGCTCCAGACATTTCTGTCTAAATTAGTGCGCGTGGTGCGGGGAGGACGCGGCCAGTGCGCGCCCTGGCTGCAGCAGGAGCGGCTGGGTTGGCGGCCTCTGTTTCCTTTTCTCAGAATGGAGCTGGGACGCAGGCTGGAGGATAGAGGGTGGTGGGTGGTTCAGAGGAAAGCAGGGAAGGGACCCCTGGCAGGGACGGAGGAGGATGGAGCTGTTTCACCGCGCAGTGAGCCCTGCTCCCTCGCCCTCTCCTCTCCCGACCTCCCACTCTGGGCATAACGGGAAATGTCAGAGACCTCTGGCTAGGCCCAAGCGCGCTCACCTCTCTTTTCCCCCCCTTTTTTGCAGTTGTTATTGAAGATGATAGGATTGATGACGTGCTGAAAAATATGACCGACAAGGCACCTCCTGGTGTCTAACTCCCCCAAAGACAATGAGTTAAGGGAGAGAATAAGAACGGCGGTAACAGTTATTGGCAAAAAGCATGAAAAGAGAAAGCACTTTGAAATTTATTACTAGCTTGCTACCCACGATGAAATCAACAACCTGTATCTGGTATCAGGCCGGGAGACAGATGAGGCGTGAGGAGGAGGAGGAGGAGAAGGCTCTGGGCTCCTCTGCAAAAATAAAAATAAAAAAATAAATAAAATTTTAAAAATAATAAAAATTCACTATATACACTTATAAAGAAATAAAAAGAAGTCTCAGTTGCAGCTATTTGTCAAAATTAATATCCATTTCTTTTTATATACGGTGAATATTGCGCAATTATAGATCTGGATTTTGAACCACTTAATGAAGCGGCAACACCAGGTGTTTTGAGGTGTTGGCATTCTTCGCTGATTTGGCTGTTCCCAATGTTTACATTATTTAATCTTGCAAAAATGGTTCTGTGCACTTGGATGTGAAATGCTGTCCAGTTTTATTTTTTTTATGTTGTTATCCTTGGATGTACAAAAAATTCAGAAAATGATCTCTGTAGATATTCTGTTTTATTTTGGTCATCTTTAGAAGTTATCAGGAATGTGTTTAAAACAAGAAGAGAACTTTTCTAAGGAATGATACATAGAAAAGATTTTATTTTAAAATGAGTTGTAAAGCTTGTGTTTCTTTGTTGCTGCAAGCTATTTGCCCAAGTTAATGCAAATGGACACATTTTTTATGTCAGAAAACACACACACACACACACACACACATACACACACACACACACACACACACACACGAAAAACAAAGAAAAAAATGCTTGAGCTTTTTCTAACTTCCCCTTGCAGTCTGTTGTGTGAGCAGCCTGTTTATTTCTCTAATATTATGTCAGTTTATTCTCTTTAATGGACTGTAAAAAAATGTAATCACAAGAGTGCCAAATATCTTGAAATGCCAAAAGGCATTTTAGTTTCTTTTCTCTGTGCTCTGAGTCCACGTACAGGAATGCTTGGAGTGTCTTTTCTGTTATTTATAGGGATTCTCTTAAGGCACACCAGCTGCCTGTTTTGCATGGTATTTGCAAAAATGCCTCTTGCGTGAGGAAATCTTTTACCATTTTTTGTTTGCAACTTTGGACCTCAAGAGGTTTCCCTTCCCTTCCCCGTTCCCTCTTTTCTTAATTCAATATTCTGTATGTTGCACCTTGAACCAGCACACAGGGCTATTTCTCCAATGTACAATAAAAGAATTGTTCCTGTGTCTCACTCCTCTTTTCTCTGCTTTGGCTGGGGGGTGGGGTGGGGGGGCATGACTTGCTGTTTGTGGGCTGGCTGCAGACAGGAAGGAGGGATGGTGGCTTTGGTCTGCGAGGCAAAAAGGCAATGTTGGGGTCCCCTATGGGTGGGCTCAGATGAGAGGAAAGGTGGACTGGACTGGCAAGGCCATCCCCCTAAGGTGAATTTATTCCATTTTGGATTTGCAGGTTGAGCTCTCACTGCATCCCTGAGGTTTCTGCCATCTCTGGTGGGGTGAGGGGAGAAAGAGGGATACTGTGCAGGGAAGGCAGTCTTGTTAAGAGTGACTTTGCAGGCTGGCAGATTGGATGCAAGTCCCAGCTACCCGACTTCCTAGGTCTTTAGACTTGAGCAAGTGCCTCAATTTCCTAATCTGTAAAGTGAGGATAACTCAGCCCCTGCCTCATAGGGTTATTAGGAGGATGAACACAGTGCCAGCACACGGGAACACTCAGTATCAGGCCACTCTATGCACATTTCATACTTTGCCAGGGGACCCCCTGTCCTCAGAGGTGGGGCTGCAGATGAGTTGCATTCTGTCTTCATCTTCACCTTCCGGGGCTCACAGGTCAAGGGATGCGCTGCTCCTGGGGGTGCACGGCCTGAGAGGTCTCAGGCACCTGCACTTATCAGCCTTTCTCTAATCATCAGTTAGAAAGGCAAGCCTTTCTAGGAAGACAAATCTTAGCCCCTTGTTAGGCTTGGGGCAGTCAAAGGTTGTGGAGCAGGCCCCTGGGGGAGGAGGGTTTGGGAGGAGGATTTTGGCTGAAGAAAGACTGGGAGAGTTTTTTTTTTTTTTCTCCTGGGCTATTACACACCCAGAAGTGCTGGGAGCTTTTAATGTGTTTGTGGTAAAGCTGTCAGCCAGGCGTCACAACACAGCTCACAGTGACAGGAGCCTAAGTGTGACTCAGACATCAGGTAAGAGGCTAGGGGAGGGGGGCGGGCAGGAAGAAGAGGGGCTCCAGAGGGCCCAGAGGTGGTGATGTCTCAACCTCCTTCCCAGGCAGTGGAGGCCCAAGGGCTCAGGAGGTCCCAGCGGAGAGCTCTCCATGCAAGCAGTTATTATTGGGAATGGTGAACAAGCTGGGGCTGGCGGGGCCAACAGGAGTGGGAATGCCAGATTGATTTTCCCAGGCACCTGACCCTCCTCCAGAACCTGCTCTCCTCCCTGCTTACCCAGGGACTCCCAGCACCTGGGAGCTGATGGGCACCATGGAGCTCAGCCATCCCCTGGCATTCCCGCTGATAGGCTGAGGGGGACAAGGCATCAATCTGCCGAGGGGCAGAAGCCATGTGAAAAGATCCTTTCGGAAGACACGATTTGTGTCCACACCCAGGAGTAATTGCCACTGACGTGATCAAAGCACTGTGTAATTACAAGGTGTTTTCTCTTCTGTTTTCCTATGCAATCATCCCAGCACCCCTAGAAACCCATGAGTCGCTCTCTTCAGTAGGTAAGGAAATCGAGGCCCCAGAGAGGCCAAAAGGATCGCACAGCCTCTGCATTAATTGAGCTCTTACTGTATACCAGGCTCACAAAACCCTGTGAAATAGGCACTATGATTATCCTGATTGTACAGGAGAAACCGGGGCTCAGAAGGGTGAAGTAACTTGTATAAGGTGACTCAGCTAGTAAGTCACTGAGACAGGACTGAAACCCAGGGTCCATGCTTCAGGAGGGGGATGCAGGGTCATCTGACCCCAGGACCAGGCTCAGTCCCAGCTGCAGTCACTGTCCTTCAGCCTTAAAGGTCCTTTGTTGGTTTGTTGGTTTGAGGCCCTGTCGGCTCTGATAGTCATTGTGTAAGGGTTTAGAAGGGGGGCAGGGCTTGGAAGTGGTCAGCTAAGGCCTAAGGCTGTCCTCTGTTGGGAAGCAGGGAGTGTGGGAGCCCTCGGCCAAGGCTCCAGGTCCATTTTAATAAGTGATGTATTAAAACATTCCTGCTGGAGGCCAGCCCGCCAGCGAATGCCGGATCCTCTGCTTGGGAAGACATAGTCCTCCTTTCCGAAGGACTCCATTCAGCAAAGAGGAATATAAATCTTTTAAATACACTATAGCATCAGGTAAACATTTGTTGAGAGGGCACTTTGGGGACCGGGCAGATATCAAATTATACCAAGTGCAGGATATGTTTGAAGTGTCCGGTTAGGTAGCAATAAATATGGAAAAGGCTATTAAAAGTCCAAGGTGGGGGAGGTCTATAGGCCTCCACGGATCGATGGGAGCATGCCAGCGCTGCATTATTCAAACTTAATTAATTGAATGGTTGTAATAAGCATCCATCTCCCTGGATTCTGCTTCCGTGGCCTGTCCAGGCTGACAGCCTGAAGGAATATCAAAAAGCACCTCTAAGGGGGAAATTGGCAAATTAAGTTTTAAAAGAGAGAGAGTTGAAAATCACTGCTGTCTGGAGGCGACAGATGAAGGGATGAGTAAGGGGTGCCTCTGCAGAGAGCAGGGAGGGGACTCCCAGGATCTGGGGGCCTGGTGGGAAGTTCTGGCCTAGAGGGAGGGGTCAGACATTAGGGTGGCTGGTACATGGGTTTGGGACACAGATGTCTTGGATTTGAAATCTCCTATACTTTCTAGCTGTGATTTGGGCATTTCTCAAGTTCTTTGGGCCTCTGTTTTGTCTTCTATAAAATAGGGATAATGACAATTCTCACACATCATTAGATGGAAACTCCTCCCTTCTCCCTGCACAGGGCCTGGTGCATAATAAATGGCATCCATCAATATTAACATATATGAAGTGACTACCATGTGCCAGGAAATGCACTTTTAAGATCTAGCCAAACGTTTTTGTTGCATGAAGCTTCTTTGTGTATAGTTTTGGCAGTTGCCCTGAGGGTCAGTGGAGGCATCTTGGGGGTTTGAAGGGTGGGGTCTTGGGTGAGGAGGTGGGGAGTGGTTTGGGGGGATCAGCCTGCCTCTCATGATCTCCATCAGCTCCCAAAATGTCCTAATAAATACAATCCTAAGTAAATCCACATGCTTGCCTTCCAAAGGCAGAGTCAAGAGGAGTCTCTACCCGCTTCTAACCAGATTGCCAGAAGTCTTCCTTCTCTGGATGGAGACTAAGAGGTACTTACTTCTTGCCCTGGGACGGGAAGATCTTGGCTTTCTGCTTGGATCACTTCCTTCAGGAAGACCTCCTCAAGTTTCTTTCATCGGACAAATATCAATTTAGCACCTACTATGTGCCTGATACTGTGCTAGGCTATCTGGGTATACCATGGTGAATAAAATGGGTGTTTTTCCTGAGCTTGAAAATGATGATTCTTCCTATGGAAATGAGGTTGGGATCTAGGGGCTTGGATACCCCCCACATCAGAAGCTCAAATCCTTCATAAATGGCAAAAAAGGGGAATCAAAGATAGCTAGGTTTTGAGGATTACCTAAAGCCCAGACAGATGACTCGCTGTTTAAAATGTAAACTTTTAGAATAGTTTTAGACTTACAGAAAAGTTTTGCAGATAGTACAGAACTGCCATATACCCCAACCCAGTTTCTCCTATTGTTAACACCTGACATTGCTGCGGTACATTTTCCACAACACTGGTATGTTATTGTTAACTAAACTCTGTAGTTTATTTGGATTTTATTAGTTTTCACCCACCATCCTTTCTCTGTTCCACAGGGTCTCTCACATTGTATGCAGCCATCTTATTTCCCTAGGCTGCTCTTGGCTGTGGTAGTTTCTCAGACTTTCCTTGTTTTTGATGGACTGTTGGTCAGGTACTTTGTAGACTGTCCCTCAGGTGCGGTCTGTCTGCTGTTTTTCTCATGGTTCAACTGTGGTTATGGGTTTGGGGGGTGATGTGCTGTTTCCATCACATCATATCAAGTGTCCACGCTATAGACACGACTGATCCCTGCTGATGTTGACCTTGGCCATCTGGCTGAGCTAGTGCTTGTCAGGTTTCTCTCCTGCAAGATTACTCTTTCCCCCTGCTTTCCATACTGTACTCCATAGAAGGAAATCATTATGCACAGCCCACACTTCAGGGACAGGGATTTATGTTTCACCGCCTTGAAGGAGGAGTATCTCCATAAATTATTTGGGATTCTTCTGCACAGGCGATTTGAGTGACCCATTTTTCAGTAGTTCGAACTTCGCCCCTGTGTTGGGCAAGGCCACTATGAGTTAGATTTAATAATGAATTCCAGGCAAACGGGAGCAGTGGGGGGAAATAAGAAAATGCCCACAGGTGCTGCCTGATGACCAGTAGATAGTCTTACAAAAGAAGAGATAAAAAAATTAATAAAAGTAACTTCCTGTGGAGGGGAACTGTCACCCTGGTTAGAAACTGTGCAGAATTTTTTTCTTGGAAACCTTCAGGCAGCTGCTCTGGTTTATAAAGTCTGCCTATTGGAGGGAAGGAAAAGAGAGAGAGAGAAAAAAAGGTTGTCGTTATTCCAGCAACAGAGATTCTCCCAAACCATATGCAAAAATAAATCAGAGGCGACTGGGCCGTATCCGAGGAAACCTGGCAGCTGGGCTGGAGCTTGTGGGGTGGCCCCTAAGGGCAGAGATTCTGCGTCCAAAAGCCCCTGCCACCTCCCTAGTGGGATTGAGAGTCCCAGAAAGCCGCTGGATCAGCCCTACACCCATCGTGGCAGTACCAGGCCCCCATCTGTCTCCCCCAGGATGGGGGATGAGGATGGTTTACTTTGTTGCCTCTCACATTGGAGGGTTTTTCCTTAACCCAGGGGAAATGTACACCTCTGGACCTGGAGGAGGGTCCTTGACCCCAAAACAGCCATTTTGAGGACAAAGGGTCACTAAGCGGGGAGGGAAGTGAGGGAGGGCAGGCTGAAGGGAGGAGGAGGACCCAGGCAATGTGCCATGGGAACTGTGAACAGCATGGTGACGGCAGTGGGGTGGGGTGGGGGCTGATGGCAGGAAGTGGTCAGCGTAAGGGGTGTCCTGTAAGAGAGAGAGCTGGGTGGCCAGGGGCTTCAGGAGCTTGCTCTGGGAGGGTGTTTGGGTAGAGGAGATGAACTAATTAATTAATTAAATCTATATTCATTCAACAAGTCCTCTGCCAGGTACGGGGTGGAAAGCGGAGGTGCAGGAAACGGGTTTGTGCTTGGTACTGGGGAGACCGGGCTGGCTAGAGCAAGACCTTTTCTGGTTCAGGGACCTTACTGCCTGGTCAAAGACAATTCAATGACTGTGACTGTCAAGAGGTTAGAGACGGGGGTTGGGTGGGGCCGCAGGAAGCACAGGTAACCCTTGGGGAATCCCAATGTGGCCACCCTGGGTGTTTTAGGAAGAATTGGCAGCTGCATTCCAATCCCAAATCTGCTAATAGCATGCTGTGTGACCGTCACCTTCCCAACATGGAAAATAATGCTTCCTCAGTGCTGGCTACAGACCAGTAACCACTCTGCCCTCTTTGCATTTAGTCCATTCAATTTTCACAACCCTATAAGACAGTCACTATTATTATCATCCCCATTTTACAGATAATGAACACCGAGGCACAGGGTGGCCAAGTCCCCTGCCTAGGATCCCACAGCAGGAAATGGTGGAGCGGGGCTTGCAACTAGGACGGGCAGGTCCCCAGAGTCCGTGGTCTCAACTACTCCCATAAAACGAGGGGGTCAGACAGGATGATTCTGTAGGTTCCTGCAGCTGGAAGCTCCCAGAGAACAGAGTTGGGAGTCTAAGACACCCAGCCTCCCGTGGGGGAGGGGAGACCGAGGATCCGGTTGTCCGTGAACCCTGGACCAGGCCAGCCGGTTGCCATGGGGACGGCTGGGCGGAGGCGGCTGGCCAGGCCTGTTGCCCCGCGGGGCAGTTCCGGGGAGCTCCCTCCCGCCAATGGCAGGGAGTGGCACCAAGCCGGCACCTGGGGACTGTGTTTTCCTGGAAGCTAGACTCCCACGAATTTTCCCCTCTCAGACCGGGGAGACCACAAGTCCCCCCAGCCGTCTGAGCCTCCTCCGACCTGAACTTGATCCTCCACGAAGCCGCCCTTATCTCCAGTTCATCTGTGTGAATTATTTACTGCGTCTGGCGGCCTCCCGCGCGGCCTCCCTGCCCCCGCAGGATGTGGAACCCACATCCTGGGTTCCGAAGCCCCCCTTTTCTCATTATCCAAGGAGTTCCAGAGTTAGACCTCAGGGGTACCTGGGGGGAAGGAGCTTCCCACCCCCTCCCGCTTTCACCCAGAATTCTTTTCCGGAACCAGAGAGCACTGACTGAGTTGGGAGCCAGGGCACCTGCAGCCCTGCTTGGGTCCTCTGGGAACCTCAGCAGTCTCATCTGTGACCCTGGGGTGGTGATTCCTGCCCTAGGTGCTTCCAGAACTGCTGATCAAACCCCCCAAGGTAATGTGGGGGAATGACCTCTGCCACCAAGGCATTGTATGAGTGCGCAGTTATCACTATAGGTATTTTAATTTTTTCCATTATTTAAATTTTCTTAATAGCCTTCTTGTCATGTGCCACAGTGCTAAGTGTTCCGTGTACATTTTCTTATTTAATTCTCACAGCAGCCCTAGGAATCACGTTTATGGTGTGTGCCAGTTACAACTATATATCATGCCCATTTCACATACAAAGAAACCGAGGCCCAGAGGTTCTGAGTAACCTGTCCTCAGTCAGGAAGGAGCCAGGAGTGGAAACTGAGTCTGAGTCTGGCTTCCACTCTGAACTCTTTTTTTTTTTTTTGAGATGAAGTCTCGCTCTTGTGCCCCAGGCTGGAGCGCAATGGCACGATCTTGGCTCACTGCAACCTCCGCCTCACGACTTCAAGAGATTCTCCTGCCTCAGCCTCCCGAGTAGCTGGGATTACAGGCGACTGCCACCATGCCCGACTAATTTTTTGTATTTTTAGTAGAGACGGGGATTTCACCATGTTGGCAAGGCTGGTCTCGAACTCCTGACCTCAGGTGATCCGCCCGCCTTGGCCTCCCAAAGTGCTAGGATTACAGGCGTGAGCCACCACGCCTGGCCCCCACTCTGAACTCTTAACCACTCCTAAATTCCATGCCACATTGCCTTCTAACCTGGGGGTCCTTCACCAGCATCCAAGAGGCTGCTTGGGCACCAGTCTCATCTATGACAACCATCTGCACAGAGTGAGGACCCAGCCTGTGTGCCTGGCCCCATGCAGGGTGCCGGGGACACAGGGGTGAGTCAGGCACAGCCCCTCCCCTGGAGTTGGGGGTGGGTATGAGGGACAGGGAACAGGGAAGCATGAATATGCTCATGATCAGATGCGATATAAAATGAAATGCCCATCATGATGAGGGCTGGGCACAGACAAACAACGTGTTCTGGGGGGTGAGGAGACCATTTAATGAGTGGGTGGGATTTCAGCGGGGCCTTGGAGAAGGGGATGGGGTGGCAAGGGCACTCTTGAGCGGAGGGACAGATGTTGGTAAGTTTGGGGTTTGCTTGAGAAAGGGCAGTCCTTTAGGGGCTGGTTGGAACAAGGCATTTGTGGTGGTGTTGGGACTGGGGGAAAGGAGGTTAGGGCTAGATCAGGAGGTTTTTCATATATGAGCTCAAAGGTCAGTTTAGAGCAGTGCTTCTCAGCTGGGGCTGATTTGGCCCCCCAGGGGACTTTGGCAATGTCTGGAGACATTTTTGGTTGTCAAAATGCTGGGGAGAGGGCTAGTGCTACTGGCATCTGGTGGGTGGAGGCCAGGGATACTGCTAAACATCCTAGAGTGCACAGGACAGCCCCACTGCAAAGAATGATTCGGCCTCAAACAGCAATGTGCTGAGGTTAGGAAATACTAGTTTAGAGCCTGCTTAAGAGCCTTTAAAGTGAGATTTAGGGCAAGTCACTTAAGTTCTCATGCCTCAGTTCCCTTCTCTCTAAAATGGGCTGATGTAACAGCTAACAGCATTTAAGGAAATCACTGCCATATATTTCATGAGTACTGTGTGCCAGTTACAACCCTAAATTCTTTATGTGTATTATCTCATCTAGTCCTTATAGCCCACTGAGGAATGCTACTACTACACTACTACCAAGTCTCTGTGGGCACTTATGAAGTGCCAGGCCCTGCACTAAGCTCTTTTTTTTTTGTTTGTTTTTATTTTTTGTTTTGAGCGACACGGTCTCGCTGTGTTGTCCAGGCTGGAGTGTACTGGCGTGATCACAGTTCACTGTAGCCTCAACTTCCTAGGCTCAAGCCATCTTTCCACTTCAGCCTCCCAGGTAGCTGGGACTACAGGTGCACACCACCACACCTAGTCAATTTTTAAAATTTTTATGTAGAGATGGGGGTCTCACTATGTTGCCCAGCCTGGTCTCCAACTCCTGGACTCAATCAGTCCTCTTGCCATGACCTCCCACAAGTGCTGGGGTCACAGGTGTGAGCCACCACGCCCAGCGCTGCACTAAGCTCTTATACATATTAATTTATTTAATCTTCACAACAACTGTATGAGGTAGGCACTATTATAATCTCCATTTAACAGGCAGGGAAACAGGCACAAAAGGCCAGAAGCTTCCTGAGGGCAATGCCTTGTCTGCTACTCTCTCTAGAACAGTGTCTAAATAAATATTTGTCAAGAAGGAAATAAATAAACCCTCCATGGACTTCAGTGGGCCCACCAATCTCCTGGAGTTGTGAAGAAACTGGGGCACAGAAAGTTTGAGGGTCTTGACTGGAGTCCTGCAGCAGGGCCGTCTCCCCTTGCTTTCGGGAGGAGGTCTTGGGAAAGCTCCTGGAGAGTTTCTTTGGTCCACTGGAGCCTGGCTGTGTTCCTATCACTGGCAGAGAGAAGCTGATGTGTGTGTGGGCATTTCTGAGATGGTCAGAGGGCGGGGGGTGGGCGGGCCCTGGGTTTCCCTGCAATCCTAGCTGAGGTGGAAAGCATTAGCATTTTGAAGCGACCAAACTGGGGAGTTAAGACGGCACAACAACGTGACTAGCGCCTCGGACTGGACTGGTCCACTCCCTGGATGAATGCGGAGAGATTTCAGATTTAACTCAATCCTCGTCTTGACCTCAGGAAAGTGGGACTCTGCAGGGCACATGGGAGAGGTGGGCGTGGTCTATCGTTGCAGCTGCTGTGTGGTCCGAATGCGCATGCGTCATGCTCTGAGTCCCCAACTCGGTGAAGCCCCATAGCAGCCCGCAGAAGCAGCAGCACTATTGTTACCCCACTGAGGTCTAGAGAAGCGGTAATTTCGTTCAAGGGCACCAACGGGGAAGCTGCAGACCAGTGATTCAGCCTGGTCTCTCTGATGGCTACGTTAACCTGAATGCTCAGCGCACGATTCCTTTACTTCTCTGACCCTCATCTGTGAAATGGGGCCACGAATCAAGGCCTCAGAGGAGTGCTGGAAAGGTGGTAAAATGATCTATTACCCAGCACCTAGTAGGTGCTCAGTAAATAGCAGATTCTTTCCCTGAGCCTCCTGGGGCTCCATCCTCAAGTCTGACCTTTGGAGCAGTCCTTGGGGAGGCGCTGCTGTGGAGTTGATATTAGAGGAAGGGGGAGCCTTCCTCTAATATCAGGGGCGCAGAAGGAAGGGGAAGGTCTCTAATGACTGCTCTGCCCTGCTCTATGAAGCAGGGTCCTGACTGTCTCGGTGGGTCCCTTCCCTTTATGCTGCCCCGCCCTTAGGCTCTACAGTGGGCCATGCTGCCCTGTCACCCACAGGCGTGCCCGGGGATGCTGTTTTTCTGGGGATGGGTTGTGCAGCACCTTTCCCATTCTCTAAACAGTTCTGGGGTTCACTGGCAGGTAAAAGAGCAGATGGCGTGCGGTCTACACCGCAAGCCTCATCTTCCTCCACTTCTCCATAAGCCCGCTTCAATGCCCTGGCCACTGTGTTGTTTCCAGAGTTCCATACTTGTTATGCCTCTGCACTTTGGCACATGCTCTTCTTTTAGCCTCTTACCCTTTCCATTTAGCTAAATCCTCCAGGTTTAAGCTGAGATGTCACCGTCTCCAGGAAGCCTTCCCTGACACCCTTCCACCTGAACTGAATGAGCTCCCTCACTTAGGCTCCTCCAGTGCCGATGCTTCCTTCTGTCCAAGGCCCATGTGTCATTGCTGATCGAGCCTCCTCCGTCAGACCATGCTCCCTCTAGGGCAGGTACTGGAGCTTCCTCCTTGGTCTCCATATCCCCAGGGATTTGCACAAATGCCTGGCACACAGCAGCTCCTCAGGGAATGTTAGTGAATTAATGTTATGATAATAACAAAGTCTAGCATAAATAGAGCTCTTTTCCAGTTTCAAAAGCCTTTTTTGTGCAATGGTGTCATCTGAGCCTCACAGAAAACTCATCATTTAAGGTAGGTAGGGTTTGAATTGGTGTTTTCATTTTAAAGGGAAGAACCTGAGGCTGGAAGAAATGAGGTGCAGTGCCAGGTGGCTGGTGGGACAGGGGCGATGCCCACATGGTCTTGCCTGAGCAGGCCTGGATGCATTTGAGAGATATCTGGTCCACAGTGGGAGTTGCCTCAGAGTTCCGATCCCGTCTGGGGGCCAGTGAAGAGTAGGGGGCCAGGACTTGTTGCTTTCAAGGCCTAGTAGGGAGCTGGGGCCAGCCTTATGTGGTGGTGATGGGGTGGGCATGTTCTCGGGAGGGGAAACTGTAGGAGGCCATGGTTTTCTTCTGTGAAGATTTGTTCACCACTATGCTATTGATGGTATAGAATACTGAAAATTCGGGAAAAAAAAAATCCCAAACAGAGGAATGACTAAGTCAATTGTAGTCCAGAAACTTGCAATATTTGATGGCCATTAATAATAATGTATCTGCCAGGCACGGTGGCTCACGCCTGTAATCCCAGCACTTTGGGAGGCTGAGGCGGGTGGAACACCTGAGGTCAGGAGATCGAGACCAGCCTGGCCAACATGGTGAAACCCCATCTCTACTAAAAATACAAAAAATTGGCCAGGCGTGGCGGCAGGTGCCTGTAATCCCAGCTACTGGGGAGGCTGAGGCAGGAGAATCACTTGAACCCAGGAGGCAGAGGTTGCAGTCAGCCGAGGTCATGCCATTGCACTCCAGCTTGGGCAACAAGAGTGAAACACCATCTTTAATAATAATAATAATAATAATAATAATAATAATAATGTTTCTGCAGCTCATGCAAGGACAAGGGAAAGTGCACATGTGTCTGCATGAAGCTTAAGGCAAAAAGGAAAATATAAATAGTGTGTGTGGTAGGAGAGACAGTGTCATAGAATGATTTGAATCCCAACTCTGCCACTTACTGGCTATGAACTCAGGCAAGCTAACCTCTCTGTGCCTCAGTTTCCTCATCTGTAAAATAGACAAAATGATAGTCCTGCCTCAGAGAGCCATTGGGAGAATTAAATGAGTTAATACTTGGAAAACACTTAAAACAATGCCTCGCATATATTGTTAAGGTTTAGTTACTATTATTAGTCGTTATTGTCATCTCAGCTATGTCAAGCCTGAATAAGAAAAAATAAAAAGATGGAGGAGAATGTTTTCTTTGGGATGTGGGTTAATGGATGGTTTTTACTTTCTTTTTTTCCACTTTCCCGAATTCTCTAAATATTTTACGATGGGAATGTTTTACTTTTATGATTGTGAAAGAATAAACTTTATTTTCCCCCAAACAACTGGAGATAAACGCAGCAGCACTTTCCTTTTGGACACAAGGGGGTGACTGCAGGGTGTCCCCTCCATAATTAACACCTGGGACACTCTGAAAACACACCCGTGTCAATATTTCTTTACCTGGAAGGTCAGCTCCCAGGTAATCTTTCTCCAAACAGATCAGGCTATGCCTCCCATCTCTCCTCTGCCTGTTTAATAATTTTATATGATGCCTATTGAAACGAATAACCAAGCTGTTTAAATACCCATAGCCATAAACTGTCACCACCTGATGACAATGAGAATTCCCCAGGCAGGTCACATCAGAAATGAAACTAAATCATTCTGACCAGCCCTGTCATCATCACACTCTCCCTCTATCCAGTGAGACAAGGGCATTTACAGTGAAGGAAATGCCAGCTGCTGTGTGAGCTGATATGGGCCCTGCCAGTCAGCTGGCCAGGCTGGCA